>NC_137333.1:93437219-94934094 GCF_965287045.1 Carcharhinus amblyrhynchos
GAAGCATGTTATTTCATCAAGATGAATGGATACCTGCCCCTACTATTAGCCAAACAAACCTTTATTAATTTTCACAACTTTTACATGACTATATCATAAGACCAAAAGATAGTGGAGCAGAATTAGGCCATTTGGTGCATCAAATCTGCCCTGCCATTCCGTCATTTTCTTTTGTTCAGACATGGCACATGGCTGGCTATCATTTTTTGCCCATCCCCAGCTGCCCTTGAGAAGGTGGTGACGAACTGCCTTCTTGAAATGCAACTGGGTGGCTTGCAAGGCCATTTCAGAGGGCAGTTCAGAGTCAACCACATTGCTGTGGCTCTGGAGTCACATGTAAGGACGGCAGGTTTCCTTCCCTAAAGGACGTTAGTGAACCATTGTTGAACAATCAACAGTTTCAGTAGACTTTAAAAAAATTTAAACTCCACCATCTCACTGTGATAGGATTCGAATTCAGGTCCCTAGATCATTTGCTCGGTTTCTGGATTAACTGTCAAGCGATAATACCGCTAGGCCATTACAGCTGATATGCTGCTTAACCCCATTCTCCCACCTTTTCCCTGAAATCTTTGATTCCCCCAGTCAAGATCCTATTTATCTCTGCCTTACATACAGTCAATGATCTGCAACCCTCTGGGTTTCGCCAGTAACTGAGAT
Source organism: Carcharhinus amblyrhynchos (assembly GCF_965287045.1). Lineage (NCBI taxonomy): Eukaryota > Metazoa > Chordata > Chondrichthyes > Carcharhiniformes > Carcharhinidae > Carcharhinus > Carcharhinus amblyrhynchos. The sequence goes on from NC_137333.1 coordinate 93,437,880, forward strand.
GAAAAATTTAGAATGCGGTTAAGGGTATTTTTTCTTTCATCAGATATCTTTTTAATGAAGTCTTTGGGGGTTGAAACCACAATTCCCCTCTAACGCGGCACGCACCATTCTGTCTGGCTGGAGTGTCTCTGTCTAACTTACTGGAATAAAAGTGCACTGCATAGAGTAATCAAAAACCCCCATATTAACTTTAACTCACCTAATTTACGGCAACCAGGAAGCTATTTTTGTCCGTCGGATTGGAAGATGCCCCAGCTTGCTGTAAATTTACAGCAAAATAAATGGAAGCATCTGTGGGCCATAAAATAATTTGGCAACAGTTGGAACCAACTCCACTTTATTAATAGGTGCCCTTGGACGAAGCGTAAAGAACTCTCATCCCTCATGTAATAGCCACTTGGCAACTTTGCTTTAATTTCTGTAATTCAGACAGAGTGAATGCTACATTTCCTGATGCATGCGCAACAGCAAGCCCCCAACCAGCATGTGATAAATGACCAGCTCACAATGGAACATAGATAAATTTAAAAGATAGCAAAACGGATGAAAGCAGGCAGTTATGTGCTTCATCGCCAGATACTTCCATCCATCATAAACAGCTCGCTTGTTCACATATGTATCAATGAAGGTTCAGTCTACTGTAATAAGCTAATGGCACTTCCGCACTTGCAAACCCTCGAGTCCTAACCGGAGACCATGCCCAAATAGAAAGCACGACCACATTTTTGTCACTTGTTCATACGCCTATGAAATCCACGTGCTCACTTTCTCTCTCGTTCTTCCAATATTTGGAGACAGTGAGGTGGTTCACTCCTAATCTAGCCGGGAAAATTGCACCAATTTACTGCTACATCGAACACAGAAAATGTTGGAAAGTCTCAGCAAGTCTGGCAACACCTTTGGAAAGAGAACAGAGCCAAAATCAGGAGTCAGGATTATTCTCCGCAAGATATCCTGATATGTACACTGGGGCGTAAACCCTTTAAGGCAACAAGCTATGTGACCTTGGTATGGGGTGATCTAGTCGGAACTAGCCTGAAAGGGCAGTTATCATAGAATCCTACAGGACAGGAGGAGGCCATTCAACCCATCGGGTGTACACTGACCTCAATCCCATCCAGGCCCTATCACCACAATCCCATGCATTTACCCCTATCTAGTCCCACTGACACTAAGGGGCAACTTAGCATGGCCAATCCACCTAACCTACACATCTTTGGACTGCAGGAGAAATCAGAGCACTGGATAGAAATCTACGCTAACACAGGGAGAACATGCAAACTCCACATAGACAGAGGCGCAAGCCGGGAATCAAATCCAGGTCCCTAGCGCTGTGATGTAGCAGAGGTAACCACTGTGCCATCATGCGGAGTGTGGAGCGAGTAGATCGAATAAAGATCTGTGTTCTCTGACACCTGACAGTGGAGTAGTTCTTGAGGGGGACCCCCTCGGTATTAAGTACTTTAACACGTAAACTCTGTTCTCTCTCCACAGATGCTGTCAGAACTTTCCAGCATTTTCTGTTTTGGTTTCAGATACCAGAATCTGCAGTCGTTTGCTTTTATTTTACTATGCTGCTGCATCAAAAGCCATTTTGATTCTTTAGTGGACTGGCACCCTTTGACCACTATATACCCCATTGAAAATAGTCAATGACCACATGTACTCATGGGTAAGTAACAGTCAAGTTATTCATTGAAGAAGGGGCAGCACAGTGGCACAGTGGTTAGCTTTGCAGCCTCATCGTGCCAGAGACCCAGGTTCAATTCCAGCTTTGGGGTGACTGTGTGGAGTTTACACATTCTCGCCATGTCTGCAAAGGCTCCCTCTGGGTGCTCCAGCTTCCTCCCACAGTCCAAAGATGGTGGTGGTTTAGCCATGCTAAATTGCCCATTAATTTCAGGGAGTTGATAGGATAAATAGATAGGATTATGGATTGAACCTAGGTGGGATTGGGGTCGGTGCAGACTCAATGGGCCAAATGGCCTCCTTCTGCACTGTAAGGTCTTTATGAAGATCTCAACCCATTCATCATCTCTGCCTAACTGATTCCAGCCAATTCTTCTCATGCCCAGCGGGCAGTTGGAAGGCTGCTATTTCCAGTCATGGGTCAGGGGATCTTTGACTGCTGTCAAGTGAAGTTGTTGAAAGCTTATTATTGCAGCAGTTGCTTGTGGGTGTTTTCATACACTTGTGTCTAAAATATCACCCCATTCATGACTAAGTGTTGCTATCTTATTCTAAAGACAGTTCCTGATTTAGTCAGGTACGCATCATTTGCTAAAGGAGAGCCACCAGAATGGATGAGGGACTTCAGTGCCTGGGGAGATGAGGGAAGTTAGGAAACTAACTCTCCGCAGCAATTTTACAAAGGAGACTCATTCTGAAAGAAAATCAATTCTCAGACGTCAGGAGTTGGATTGACTGCACATGATGCTGCCATTATGGATCAGTCACCCATTACAGAAACAGCTTGTTTTCCAAGTAGTTAGGAAAATGGGGTGGTTGCCAGTTTTGTATTCAGGAGGCAAGTTGAAAATCTCTACTCTATTGCTCAAATGGCATTCTGAAGCCTTGCCTACCTGCTGAGATCCCATTTGAAGGAGAGCAGGAAGATCTGGGTTCCTGGGAAAGGGTCACCTTTTTCCCAGGGTGGGAGAGTCATAGGTTTAAGGTGCGAGAGGCAAGGTTTAAAGGAGATGTATGAGGCAAGATTTTCACAGAGAAAGTTGTGGGTGCCTGGAACTTGCTGCCTGGGAAGGTAACGGAAGCAGATACGATAGTGAGCTTTAAGATGCATCTTGACAAATACATGAATAAAGTTAAAGTTAATTTATTGGTCCCAAGCTCACATTAACACTGCAATGAAGTTACCATGAAATTCCCCTAGCTGCTACACTTTGGAACCTAACCAGCACATCTTTCGGACTGTGGGAGGAAACCAGAGCGCCCAGAGGGACCCACGCAGACATGGGCAGAATGTGCAAACGTTCTGTGATCCAAGCTGGGAATTGAACCCGGGTCCCTGGCACTGTGAAGCAGCAGTGCTGACCACTGTACCACCATGCCACCCACTACAATGGGCTGGGAATAGGATGAGAATAGAGGACTACAGTCCCTGGAAGGGTAGGAGGGTTTAGTTCAGATGGGCAGCATGGTCGACGCACGCTTGAAGGGCCTGTGGCTATGCTGTAATTTTCTTTGTACTTTGTTGTTACCAACATCATCAAAACAAATGCATCACCTTTGTTGTTTATGGGATCTGGCTATGGGAAATTGACTACCATGCTCAAGTGCTTAAAAATACAAGTTGATTTAATTCACTCATGGAATGCGGTTGTTGCTGGCAAGTCTAGCATTTGTTGCCCATCCCCAATTTCCCTTGAGAAGGTGATGTTGAGTTGCCAGGTGATTACAAAGAAACGCTGATATATTTCCAAATCAGGACAGTGATTTGATCTGAATTCATTATTGTAACATGGGTGGCATGGGGGCACAGTGGTTAGCACTGCTGCCTCACAGCGCCAGGGACCTGCATTCGATTCCCAGGTTGGGTCTCTGTCTGTGTGGAGTCTGCACATTCTCCCTGTGTCTGCGTGGGTTTCCTCCGGGTGCTCTGGTTTCCTCCCACAATCCAAAAATGCACAGCTTAGGTTGATTGGCCACGATAAATTGCCTCTTAGTGTCCCGATATTTGTAGGTTAGAAGAATTAGCACAGTAAATGTGTGGGGTTGTGGGGATAGGGTCTGGGGTGGGATTGTTGTTGGTACAGATTTGATGGGCCAAATGACCTCCTTCTGCACTGTAGGATTTCTATGATTCTATATATTTGGATATAGTGAAAAGTATTGTTTTTTGTGTGCTATACAGAAAAAACATACCATTCACAGAGTACATGGGGGAGAAGGAAAGGAGAGGGTGAACCATAGAACCATAGAAAATTACAGCTCAGAAACAGGCCTTTTGGCACTTCTTGTCTGTGAAGAATATAATGTTACAGTCATCACTAGGAGGTAGAGAAAGATCAGATTAATATACGGTGGTTCTACTTAAAAGTCTGATGGCAGTAGGGAAGAAGCTGCTCTTGAGCCAGTTGGTGTATGATCTCAGACTTTTGCATCTTTTTCCCAACAGAAGAAGGTGCAAGAGAGTGGGTGGGATTTTACAACCTTGCTCAGGCGAGGCTCCTAAAATCCAGCCTGAAGCCAACAGAGAATTGTGTTCTGCAAGCATCGCCTGCCCCGATTCCAGGGCGGGTGAGGTAGTAAAATTCCGGCCAGTGTGTCCAGGGTGCATGGGGTCTTTGATTATGCTGGCTGCTTTTCCGAGGCAATGGGAAGTGTAGACAGAATTAATGGATGGGAGGCTGGTTTGTGTGATGGACTGGGCTATGTTCACAGAGTGTGTGTGTGTAGCTTGGAGCGGAGTTTGTAGGTGGACCTATTCCAATGTATCTGCTGCCCTTGGTGTTTTGGGCCTGTGGAGGTTGTAGGTTTGGAAGGTGCCACTGAGGTTAGGCCTTGGCAAGTTGCTTCAGAGCATCTTGCTGAAAGGGGTGCAAACACTTCCCAAGGTTGTAAAATCCCACTCATTCTCTTGCACGTTCTTCTGTTGGGAAAAAGATGCAAAAGTCTGCCAATCGAGGGCTGCTTTGTCATGGATGGTGTTGAGCTTGTTGAGTGCTGCTGGAGCTGCGCTCATCGAGACAAGCAGAAAGTACTCCATCACATCCTGAAGTATGCCTCGTATGTAAGAAATACTTTGGCAGGGGGGGGGGGGGGGGGGGGGGGGGGGGGGGGGGGGCGTCAGGAGGTAGGGCAGTCAAGGCAGAATTGCCAATCTCTGAACGTGAAGCATTTTGAGGACAGCGAAGAACGGAAAAGGGTGCTATATAAATTCTTTTTTTTATTCCCAGGCTACATAAAGGGCTGGACTCTCAGAATGTTGGCATCCGTCTTGAGTAGCGTTGGAAACTAACTACCTCCTGTTATTATGGAGTTTCACTGACTTGCAGCTGATCTGGTAAGTAGAACATATTCACAGTGGCAGGCTTCTCGGACACAGGGGAGAGGAATAAACAAGCATATGGTGGAAATCTTTACTTCATAACAAACAGACATAAATCTCCAGCCAGCCAGATATGACCAGCCTTGCACAAACAATCATATTAGATTCACTGAGGGGTAAAGATCAGTCAGGACATTGTGGATAGCTCCACTTCTCTTCATTAATGTAGTGACATGGGGTTCTTTACATCCACTTGAGAGGGTAAATAGGGCCTTGATTCAACAGTGGGAAGCATGGTGGCACAGTGGTTAGCCCTGCTGCCTCACAGCGCCAGAGACCCAGGTTCAATTCCAGCCTCGAGTGACTGTGCGGAGTCTGAACGTTTTCCCGTGCCTGCGTGGGTTTCCTCTGGGTGTCCCAGTTTCCTCCCACACTCCAAAGATGTGCAGGTTAGGTTGACTAGCCATGCTAAATTGTCTCTAGTGTCAGGGGGATTAGCAGGGTAAATATGTGGGGTTGCGGAAATGGGGCTTGGGTGGCATTGTGGTTGGTGCAGACTCAATGAGCTGAATGACTTCCTTCTGCACTGTAGAAATTCAATGATCTCTCCCAAAAGACAGCAGCTCCAATATCCCCTCAGTTTTGCACAGTTTTGTCAACCTATACTATTCTGCTCAGGCAGAACACGAATTCACAAACTACTAACTCAAACAACAGTGCTTCCAACTGAGCCCGGATTGACAATAAGAAACAGGAGCAGGAGTATATAGCTACTCAAGCCTTTTCCACCATTCAATATGATCATGCCTAATCTTCTACCTCAACTTCACCCTCCCATAATATCTCCATAGCCCTCAGAGTTGTTTTACTGTTCAAAAGTTTATCAATCAGAGTCTTGAACATACCTATCATTTGAGGCTGGAATTTTCACTCCCAGACCAGGAACGCAGGGTCAAAGGAATTCCCAGCTCCATGAACGCGGCTCCTGAAAGCTGTCCGGGAAGTTCTGAATCTTGTACTGGAAGAGGTAGGTGTTAAATAGAGTTGGACTAACCTATTCCCCCCCCATTCCACTCCCCAACCCCACTCCCCCCACGAACTTTTATAGCACCAATGCCTAGTTAGTGCCAAGTCATGCCAATCCAGGGCCCCTATCCACACCCTTTGTCCTTTCACCCTCCATGCCAACTCCATCATGAGCAGACCTCAGGATTCATGCTGAGAGAAAACAAAATAAAGTTCTAAGAATCTATTAATGAATCCACAGTTTAAAACGAACTCTTTCCTTCTTATGTTCTAAAATCCCAGTCACTACATTGAAATTCCTTCAACGACCTAATCCCTTATACCAACAAGCATTTGTATTCACAGCTTTTTTTTAATTTAAAGACCGGGGAATTAAATCTCTTGACACCTTGACAGTTCCAATGAACTTGGACAGTTCCCTTGACAGCTCCACTGACCTTATCCACTTTTTACACACATTAATGTATACTTTCAACAATTATAAGGGAACCTTACCTCTCCAAAAGGGCACATTATCTCCTTCAAAGGTATATCTGGACCTATCCAAAAGGATACACTAGCCCTTCAAAAGAGTACCCTACCTCTAAAGAACTCAGCTAACTTTAGATTTTTTCCCATAGGCCAAAGGTGCACATGTCATGTTTTGGATAACCAACTAGCCAAAATTTGATCTAACTGAAGGCAGCTGCACTTTAACATGCTCCCATCATCAAATCTGCCAATGCGATCGGGAGCAGAAGCTCCATGCCAGGGTGTTTGCTACAGGCAAAAGTGGCAAATTGAATAAATTTATATTGGATTTGACTGCAATTGAGCGGGGACCTGCCACTGACAACAGAACATGATGGTTTTAAAACCAAAACAAACAGAAGCTGGAACTGGTGGAAGCGTACAGTAAGGAGCGCACAACTGATACAACAGCATCTGTAAAAAGTAAAGGCAATTTAATGCTTTACGGTGCTCAATTTGTCCAAACAAAAGTGCGCATACATGAAATTTAACATCTCTCAGTTGAGGAAAGGTATAGTGGCATTGGAGGCAGTTCAGAGGAAGTTCAACAGATTGATTCCAGCAATGAGGGCTTTGTCGCATGAAGAGAGATTCAGCAGTTTAGGCCTATGCTCCCTAGAATTTAGAAAAATGAGGGGAGATCAAATTGAGGTATGCAAGATGATAAAAAATATGGAGAAAGTAGACATGGAGCGGATGCTTCTGCTGGTGGGGCATTCTAGGATGAGCGGTCTTAAGATAAGGGATAGCAAATTTAAGCCAGAGTTGAGGAGAAACTACTTCTCCCAAAAGGGTTGTGAATCTGTGGAATTCACTACCCTAAAGTGCGATGGATGCTGGGACAGTGAGTAAATTTAAGGAGGAGTTAGACAGGTTTTTAATTGGTAATGGGTTGAAGGGTTATGGGGGGGAAGGCAGGAAAATGGGGATGAGGAGCATATCAGCCATGCTCGAATGGCGGAGCAGACTCGATGGGCCGAATGGCCTAACTCTGCTCCACATCTTACGAACTGATACTTTTCATTTGCGGAGAGGCTCTTTATAAAACCAACGCACCGCGGTGCTACATGCCTGGAAAATAAAAACAGTCAACGTTTCCAAACACTCAGAAGGTCAGGCAGCAACTCTGGAGAGGCAAAGGCTGGAATTTTCTAGCTGTTCGTGCCAGCGGAATTCACCAGTCCCGCTGCAGCGAACGGAGATTTGGTCGAGCGCCGAATTCTCCGTCCTCTCTTGCAGCGGTGGTGGGATGGGACGGGAATGACCAGAAATTTCCAGTCAAAGAGAGCCAGCCTTTCAGGTACGTGATAATCCTTTTGTGACCTCCTTTTAAATGAGGATTGCAGAAGTCAGATCTCCGAATGTTATTGTGTTGAATTTGTGTTCCGTGAGGCAAGTCCAAATTTACCAGCAGAACTGGCGGGTTCCAGGAATTCAAAGTAAATGAAAGTTCAAATGGGGGCAGCTTGAACTCTGAACATTAATTAAAATGGGAATCCGTGTCTCCTGCACCACGATAACAAAAATTATCAACCAATTTTAATACGTCAGGCAGTCAGCATGTTTCTCGGACCCACTGTTGGGTAGTGCAAGTGCCAAATATTAATAGAGTTGGCCGGTGCAGTGTGTACTGGCTGATAGGAAATCTCCTTATAACAACAACCGTCACAGTGCCTGGAATGTCATAAATCATTCCAATGCACTTCGCAGGAGCCAAATCCAACAAAATTTTGACACTGAGTCATAGAATCATAGAAGCCTTACAGTACAGGAGGAGGCCATTTGGCCCATCGAGCCTGCACTGACAACAATCCCAGCCATACCAAGCTGCGATACAACCAGAAAGAATGCTTTCTATGGTGTATCTGTAAACGTCGGTGAGAGATTGGCAAAAGATCTGAGGGTGATATGAAAAAACACCGTTGTGCACAGAGAAGGGTGGACTGGAATGCAACGCCCGGGAGGGTATTCGGAAGCAGATTTAACAAAGTGGTAGCACTCAAAAGAAAACTGGACAAAGGCTTGAAGAGAAAAATAAACGCACAGATCTATGAGAAAAGAGCAGGGCAGTGGGATTAACTGGATAACTCTTGCGAAAAAGCTGGCACAGGCCCAATGGGCCAAATGGCCTCCTTCTCTGTTGTATGACACTATGTTCCATAATTTCCAATTGCATTGTCAATATACGAGCTTCGATCTCAAGCACCACTATACTCGGGTCGGGAGAGTTAAAATTACAGCTGTCAGTCGCCCTCCTTGGCCTCCTCAGCATAAAGCCATTAAAATAAGTACAGTAAAGTTTACAGACTGCAGCGATCGTCAACAGGCCAAATGTCCAGGAATAGCTTCAGATAGCAATCTGTACGCAGTGCACGAAATAAAAAGTCGCATTATCCAGTGCCAACGATTCTTAAAGGGTTGCACATCTGGCTCGCAGGCAATCAGCGTCACAGTTGCTTAGTTATCACATTCTCTGCTCTCCAGGCCTCAGTGCTAGTGGCAGTGAGCATCACATTTACCTCCCTGGAGAGAGAGCTATAACAACTTATTTATGGCTTGTTCTCCCAGTAGGTTTGTGAAGGCTGCTGAAGCCAAATATAGACATTCAGACAGCCACCTTGTTCAATTAATTTGGGTTTCCCAAATATAACTTCCTTTTTTTTTGAAAGGCCAGGCACCGGATGACTAGAATTGCACATCAGTTGCAAAAAAATCCAGTGAGGTTTCAAAATGCTTTGGCAAACTGTTCCGAAGTGCACTTTGTTGATTAGGAAATACTTTTGAAAGCGGTTTTGCCTTGCGCAGCCCTTCAGTCAAAAGAACAAAGAACAGTACAGCACAGGAACAGGCCCTTCGGCCCACCAAGCCTGCACCGATCACATTGTCCTATCTAGACCAACCACCTGTATCCTCCTATACCCCCGCCTGTTCAGGTATCTATCCTGGTAAGCCTTAAACATCACTAACATGGGGGTGACACAGTGGCACGGTGGCTAGCAATACTACCTCACACCACCAGGGAACTAGGTTTGATTCCCGGTTTGCACGTTCTCCCCGTGCCTGCAAGCATTTCCTCCGTGTGCTCCAGTTTCCTCCCACGCTCCAAAGATGGGCAGGTTAGGTTGATTGGACATGCTAAATTAATCCTTAGTGTCCTGGGATGCGATAGGTTACAGAGATTAGCAGGGGATGGGGTCAATAGGGGTAAATTTGTAGGGTTATGGGGAAAGGGCTTGGGTGGGATTGTTGGTGGTGTAGGTTCGATGGGCCAAATGGCCTCCTTCTGCACTGTAGGATTCTATGTTTCTATGATTCTAAAGTGTCTGCCTCAACTACCTCAATTGGCAGTGCATTCTAGGCCCCATCACCTTCCGTGTAATAAACTTCTGCAGATCTCCACTGAACCTTTCCCCCCTTCTCTTGAACTTGTGTCCCCTTGTAGCTGTCATATCTGCTCTGGGAGAATCTTAGAACCCTACAGTGCAGAAAGAGGCCCTTCAGCCCATCAAATCTGCACTGAACACAATCCCACCCTGGACCTACCCCCAAATTCCTACATATTATATCCACTAATCCTCTAACATCCCTGAACACTAAGGGGCAATTTCTTAGCATGGCCAATCAACCTAACCTGCACATCTTCGGACTGTGGGAGGAAACTGGAGTACCCGGAGGAACCCCACGCAGACATGAGGAGAACATGCAAACTCCACACAGACAGTGACCCGAGCCGGGAATCGAACCCAGGACCCTGGAGCTGTGAAGCAGCAGTGCTAACCACTGTGCTAACGTGCCGCTTCCAATTGTTCACCTTATCTATGCACTTATTCTGTGTCATCTGAAACAGAGCTGGGAGTTCCCTTTCCAAACACCAAGGTAGAAAAAAGTGTGAAAACCTCATAGTTTTGCAGTCAATGTGATAGAACTGAGAAGAAATTATGGTCAGAGTGACTGCACAGATCCAAATTTATTTTATGATTTAAGTACGGAGACAGTGAAGCAGTACTTTATTGCATTAGTGAATAACCAAATCCCCAGTGAAATGCCTAAATAAGATGCCCTAAAAGTTGCTTTTATTTAAATTATCAGTCAATACTGGTGCTCAGCAGACTGAAGGGTAAGTGAGTTATGTTGGTCTAACTCAGGCGTGTGTTTGTTCAGTAAATTTCCAAAGGTGGAATCATAGCATTCATAGAAGCATACAGTGTAGCAGAGGCCCTTCAGCCCATCAAGTCTGCACTGACACATTAGAAACACCTGAACTCCCACCCAATCCCATTTGCCAGCACTTGGCCCATAGCCCTGAATGTTATGATGTACCAAGTGCCCATCCAGGTACTTTTTAAAGGATGTGAGGCAACTCACCTCTACCACCCTCCCAGGCAATGTGTTCCAGGCCGTCACTACCTCCTACGAGTAAAAAGATTTTTCCTCAGATCCACCCTAAACCTCCTGCCTCTCCCCTCGAGTGCAAAGAAGGTTCACCAGGATGTCACCTGACCGCGAGTGTGTTGGCGATGAGGGGAGATTGAATAAACTGGGATTGTTTTCACTGAAAAGCTGAGGGGAGATCTGATAGAGGTCGACAAAATTATGGGAGGCATAGACAGGATGGATGGTCAGAGGCTCTTTCCCAGGGTGAAAGTGTCAATTACAAAGGGCCACAGGTTCAAGGTGAGAGGGGGAAAGTTTAAGGGAGGTGTGCAGGGAAGTTTTTTTTACACAGAGAGTGTTGGGTGCCCAGAACACACTGCCAGAGGAGGTGGTGGAAGCAGGCAGAATAGCAACATTGAAGAGGCATCTGGATGGGTACATGAATAAGGAGGGAACAGAGAGATATGAACCAAGTTAGGGCAGGAGGGTTTTTTTTGTTTAGTTAGAGCATCATGATCGGCACAGGCTTGGAGGGCCGAAGGGCCTGTTCCAAAGCTGTACTTGTCTTTGCTCTTTGTCCTTTGAACCTATGTCCCCCTTGTGATTGACTCTTCAACTAAGGGGAACAGCTACTTCTTATCCACTCTGTCCATGTCCCTCACAACCTTTAACACCTCAATCAGGTCGCCCCTCAGTCTTCTCTGCTCCAACAAAAACAACCCAAGCCTCTCTTCATATGTTCCATCCCAGGCAGCATCCTGATGAATCTCCTCTGCGCTCTCTTCCGGGGAAGTCATAACCATCCTATAATGTGGCGACCAGAACTGCACACAATACTCTAGCTGTGGCCTTACCAAAGTTCTATACAACGCACTGGCAGAAATTGAATGAGGCCAGCCAGTCCATAGTGATGCTATCGCTTCCCCCTGGATCTTTAATGCATTTCCCTGCTCCTTGACTGTGTATTTCTTTCTTTACAAATACAAATCCAATCTGCCTTTAAGTGTCATTAGAACTACTGTTTCGATCGCCACTTGGCTAGATCCAGCTTCATTTAACAATCTGAATACATGCGGTGAAACATTATTTAACGTATCAGCTAGTAACAATAGAGCTAATGTATAAATGAGACATTGAAGGGGTTTGGTTACAATTTCCTGATCCTAATAATGCTAGGTGTAAGAAAAACCTTGCACCTGCCCTTTTCATTCTTCGCCCCCTTGTTATTAATTGTCCAACCAACGGAAAAAATTCTTTCACCATCTACCCACTCAAAACCATTCATTATTTAAAAAGTAACCTCTTTTAGGTCTGTCACTTCATATTGTCAGTTTCAATGAAACTGCTTTATAATGTTCAGTCTTTCTTCATAACCATAACCTTTCAATCTTAGTATCACTCTTGTAAACCTCCAATAAATCCTGTTAGTGCGGCTCCAATATTATTTTTATTATGGGGTGCCCAGGACTGCTTGTAATACTCCAACTGTGCCTTAAGCAATTTTTTGGACCAATTTAGCATCAATTCCTTCTGTGTTCAATGTCCCTCTAAACAAAACTACGGTGCAAAAGGAGCCCATTCAGCCCATTGAGACTGCACTGACCACAATCCAACCCAGGCCCCATTCTCATAACATCACATATTTACCCTGCTAATCCCCTGACACTAAGGGGCAATTTAGCATGGCCAATCAACCTAACCCGCACATCTTTGGACTGTGGGAAGAAGCTGGAGCACCCAGAGGAAACCCACGTAGACACGGGGAGAACGGGCAGGCTCCACACAGACAGTGACCCAAGGCCGGAATTGAACCATGTCCCTGAACTGTGAGGCAGTGCTAACCACTGTGCCATTGCTATGTCATTTGACTTCCTTCTGGTTTTATTTTACCTACACTCTTTGAAGGATTAAGTACCCACATCTCTGTTCTTCCATTCTAGCTGCACAACTTTCCTTTGTGTTTTCCCTTCCCAAACTGTAACACTGCACGATTCCCTGCGTTGAAATTCACCTGCCATTTAACTGCCACTAATACAATGCTGTTTATGTGCCCTTACAAACTTACCACCACTTCCACTAATTTAATATTATCAGCAAGCTTTGGCATCATTTACTTTGTCATTCTGTCCACATCATTTAAATAAATCATGACTTGTTGGTACAGAACTTGACTATTGCTGAAAAAAAAGACACGCTGCGGAAGCTTTTCATCTTGCACTCATCAGGACAGATTCGCAAGAATATCAAATCTCAAAGGGACAAAAAAAATTGCATGAGAAAGGGCACTGATTGGTTGGTAAGTGGACTCAGATTGGTAGATGTATTGCCACAGAGAATGCACCCGAGAATAGCTAACAGCTAAACTTTTGTTTAAATTCAAACCAGGCCACTTAATTCTGATTGTTCAAGGTATTACCATGGGGGAATGAGCCAGTGCGTGGTGGTCCCCCAAGCTTCTCTTTAGTTGAAAAAGGCATAATGTTGGGACATGTTCTTTCAGTTTGTACAGGACAGGACCCTATGTGTAACTGTCTGTAGCTCTAGCACATGTAAGTGAACCTCACTCCAGCCTGACTAATCTTAAATTGTTTGTGAGTCTAATTCTTGGCACAATCAGCATTGTTTAGAACATAGAACATAGAACACTACAGCACAAACAGGCCCTTCGGCCCATAAGTTGAGCTGATCATATCCATACCTACCAGGCCATAGAACTATCTGTAACTCCCAATCCCATTAAATCTCATGTACTCATCCAGAAGTCCTTTAAAAGACCCCAGCGAGTTCACCTCTACCACCACCGACGGCAGCTGATTCCACTCACTCACCACCCTCTGAGTGAAAAACTTACCCCTGACATCTCCTCTGTACTTGCTTCCCAGCACCTTAAACCTGTGTCCTCTTGTAGCAAACATTTCAGCCCTGGGAAATAGCCTCCGAGAATCCACCCTATCTAATCCCCTCACTCTTAGTGAGTGTTATCCAATCATGGAATCACGTGTGATGTTGGACTCTGTTCTGAGTTTGGCAAGTATGGGCTGGTTAGAATCAATGAATCCCTGAAGTGCAGAAGAAGGTCATTTGGCCCATTAATTCTATACTACTGCAACCCCACCCAGGCCCTATTCCCATAACCCCACACATTTACCCTGATAATCCCTGTGATACTAAGGGTCATTTTGGCATGGCCAATCAAACTAACCCACACATCTTTGGACTCTGGGAGGAAACCTGAGTGCCCAGAGAAAACCCACACAGACAGGAGGATAAGTGCAGACTCCACACAGATAGTGGCTGAGGCTGGACTTGAACCCGGGTCCCTGGCATTGTGAGGCAGCAGTGCTAACCACTGTGCCACCGTGCCGGCCAGTTAGAGTGTGGTCAGTACTTCATCTGTTGTCAAAGGAACATGTAGTTGGATACAATCCACTAATCATTGGGCTGTATGACCTATATACCTGGCATCATACTGTCACTGAAATTCATATACCACACTATTCATTTGGATGGTAGCAGAGCGTCTTTTTAGCTTGACGGCAAAGTCAAGTGCCATTTGTGTTGCTAATCATAGAATCCCTACAGTGCAGAAGGAGACCATTCGGACCATCGAGTCTGCATCAACTCTCTGACATAGTTACTAAGGCCCTAACCAGTGCCCTATCCCATAACGCCACATGGCTAATCCCATCTAACCTAAACATCTTGGGACATTGAGGGGCTATTTAGCATGGCCAATCCACCTAATCTGCATATCTTTGTACTGTGGAAGGAAATGGAGCACCTGCAGGAAATCCACACAAACACAGGCAGAACATGCAAACTCCACACAGATAGTCACCTGAGGCTGGAATCAAATCCAGACCCCTGGTGCTATGAGGCAGCAGTGCTAACGAGCGTTCCACTGTGCCGTCCTATTAATGTATAGTAGCAGAGTGAAACAGCTAACACCAACAACCAATTTAAGATTATCAGTCAAACTTGCAGTATGGCTTAGAGTAACTTCATTGCATTGTTAATGTAAGCCTACTTAATGTAAGCCTAATGTAAGGCACTAGTAAATAAAACATTAAAAAATGTACTTACATCTGCCAGAAGCTACATTTCTTCACATGCAGGGCCTTGTAGCTTGTAAATGGAAAGAGCCTATCCATGATCACACCTTTTTTCAACCAAGCGGGGGTTTTGGGGACAACCATTCTCTGACTCATTCCCCATCACAATGCCTTGAACTGTAGGGCTCAACCTGCCTGGTTGAATTTAAACAAAAGCTTAGCAATTAACTGTTCCCTGGTGCATTTTCCATGACAATGCCACTACCAATCAGACTCCACGTGCCAGCCAATAAGCACATTCTTCAAATGCAATGTAAATTGGTGTCTGCTTTGAGATTTGGCAGCATGTTTCTTTGTTCAGGAATTTATATGAATATAAAACAAAAAAGCTCTTTTTTTTGCATATAAAACTTGCCGCTTCGATGCAAAACAATGGAGAGGAGATGGGGAGTTCTAAAAAGTAGTCATGGATGAACCATCTTGCACCACCTTCAACTATCTGCCCTCAAAACCACCAAATGTCTCTTCAATAAAATAGGATGGTTTCTATAAATGGTAGTCGATTTGCAGTGAAGGTTTTATGCTCCAGCAACAAGGGCGGCACAGTGATGAGCACTGCTGTCTCACAGGGGCAGGGACCCGGGTTCAATTCCGGGCTTGGGTGACTGTCTTGCAGCGTCTGCATATTCTCCCCGTGTCTGTGTGAGTTTCCTCCCAGGGTCCAAAGATGTGTGAGTTAGGTTAAATTGCCCTTTAATGTCAGGGGGATCAGGAGGGTATGTGGGGTTACAGGGATAGAGCAGAACCTGCGTGAGATTATTGTCGGTACAGGCTCAATGGGCCAAATGGCCTCCTTCTGCAGTGTAAATTCTATGAAGTTAAAAATCTATCCCTGCCACATCCTCAATCTATTATATGACTTTCGCAGTTTAAGCAACATTTTAAAAATGAGAGTAGCGTAATTTCATTATTAGGTAGAGGCTTATCCTCCGGATACGTTCCGTGATTACAGAGCTGCTGCATGGTGCCAGGCTGATTACTGACGCATCGTTGATCAGTGGGAAACAGTGGGCAGAAAGTTTTCTAATTTAATACACTTTATGGAGATACATTGAGCGTGCCTTCCACCAATTGTGGGCAATGTTAGGGAGTTCTAAGAAGTTTCCATGGATGAGCCAGCTTGCACAAATATCACATGGATTTAATTGCACAATTTGGGAATTCTGAAATTGGGAGGCGCTGTGGCACAAATGAGTAGTGTCCCTGCCTCTGAGCCAGACGCTCCGGGCTCGAGTCCCACCCCAGCACTTGATGGCCAGGGAAGTGCGCTCATAACACGGTCAAACAGGTTGGGCGTGTCAACCTGCCAATCCTTCCAAATACGCCAGCAAGACCGAGAGAAACTCCTGGTCAGCCACACTTGGTGTGGAGTGGCATCCCCTCAAGCGACAGGCTAGCGGCCTGTTCCAGGAATCACTCGCTACGGAAACAGAGAAAAATCTACCTTCCTTCTAAGTGTGGGAAGAGAATTGGACTGAGTTGAAGCAGAGAAATTAGAAAATAACTTAAACACATGCTAGATTTTCAACTGCTGAGCACAATCCACTGGTGACTAATGTTTCAGCAAAGAGAAGGCACGGAATTCCCTTCTTATTGTGTGTTGCAAATTCATGAGGTAGATTCTGCCCCCCCATCTTCAGGCCGCTGGTGCTAGTAACTGTCATTATAAACTTTCACAGTTTAGTAAAATATATCAGGGAAGTCTTGTCAGCATTGCTGAATCTGAGGAACATCATTGAACATAAGAACACAAGAAATAAGAGCAGGAGTCGGCCATCTAGCCCCTCGAGCCTGCCCCACCATTCAATAAGATCATGGCTGCTCTGAAGTGGATCAGTTCCATTTACCTGCCTCCTCCCCATAACCCTTAATTCCCTCATCGATCAGAAATCTATCTACCCGTGACTTAAACATATTCAATGAGGTAGCCTCCCTCACTTCAATGGGCAGAGAATTCCAGAGATTCACTACCCTCTGAGAGAAGTAGTTCCTCCTCAACTCTGTTCTAAACTGCCCCCCCCCCCCCTTTATTTTGAGGCTGTGGCCTCTAGTTCTGGTTTCCTTTCTAAATGGAATCTCTCTACCTCTGCCCTATCTAGCCCCTTCATTATCTTATATGCCTCTATAAGATCCCCCCTCAGCCTTCTAAATTCCAACGAGTACAGGCCCAATCTACTCAATCTCTCCTCATAAGCTAACGCCCTCATAGAACATAGAACATTACAGCGCAGTACAGGCCCTTTGGCCCTCGATGTTGCACCAACCAGTGGAACCAATCTAATGACCCTCTAACCTAAACTATTCCAATGTTATCCATATGTCTATCCACTGACCATTTGAACGCCCTTAAAGTTGGCGAGTCCACAACAGCTGTAGGCAGGGCATTCCACGCCCTTACTACCCTCTGAGTAAAGAACCTACCTCTGACATCCGTCCTATAATTACCTTCCCTTAATTTAAAGCTATGTCCCCTTGTGTTAGCCATCACCATCTGACGAGAAAGGCTCTCACTGTCCACCCTATCTAACCCTCTGATCATCTTGTATGCCTCAATTAGGTCACCTCTTAACCTTCTTCTCTCTAACGAAAATAACCTCAAGTCCCTCAGCCTTTCCTCATAAGACCTTCCCACCATACCAGGCAACATCCTGGTAAACCTCCTCTGCACCCTTTCCAATGCTTCCACATCTTATAATGCGGTGACCAGAACTGTACGCAATACTCCAAGAGTGGCCACACCAGAGTTTTGTACAGTTGTAACATGACCTCACGGCTCCGAAATTCAATCCCTCTACCAATAAAAGCTAACACACCGTACGCCTTCTTAACAACCTTATCAACCTGGGTGCCAACTTTCAGGGATCTATGCACATGTACCCCGCGATCTCTCTGCTTGTCGACACTACCAAGAGTCCTTCCATTAGCCCTATATTCTGTACTCCTGTTACTCTTACCAAAGTGAATCACCTCACACTTTTCCGCATTAAACTCCATCTGCCACCTCTCAGCCCAGCTCTGCAGCTTATCTACGTCCCTCTGCAAACTGTAACATCCATCCTCACTGTCTACAACTCCTCTGACTTTGGTGTCATCAGCAAATTTACTAACCCATCTTTCTACACCCTCATCTAGTCTCTGGTATCAACCTGGTGATCCTTCTCTGTACTCCCTCCAAGGCCAATATATCCTTTCGCAAATAAGGGGAAACCTGTGACAGGGAAAGGCGTGAAGAAAGTTAAAATAAACACCTCCTTAAACCAAATCACCAGGGACCCAGGTTTGATTCCTGGATTGGGTCACTATCTGTACGGAGTCTGCACGTTCTACCTGTGTCTGTGTGGGTTTCCTCCGGGTGTTCCGATTTCCTCCCACAGCTGGTTGGGTGCATGGCCACGCTAAATTCTCCCTCAGTGTACCCAAACAGGTGACTAGGAAATTTTCACAGCAATTTCATTGCAGTGTTAATGTAAGCTGACTTGCGACACGGATAAATGAACTTTAAACTGAAACAAATCATTAATTGAATAGAGATTTACCAAACTTTTTCCAAGCAGGTATTACGGCCTTTAGTTTAATCACTGTGCCGTCACATCCATAATGGGTATAGCACAAGATGCAGAAGCAAATGAGTAATTGTATTGGAAAAGGATACATTTGCCTTCCAATGGTGAAACAATTATCATTTGTCTAGGGTTCCCGTGATCTGGATAAGCGCTAAACAAAACCTGAAATAATTATAAAATGAAGCAGTTGTAAACCATTTACATTTCAGCTCAACAGCTAACAACAACAACTTTTATTTATGTAGCATCTTTCCCATTATAAAACATGCCAAGCTTCTTCCCAGGAGCGCTTATAAAACAAAGCATCACACCAAACCAGTGAAATCAATATTATGGCAGGTAACCTAAAGTTTGATCACAGAGGTAGAATTTTAATAGGGTCTTGAAGGAGGAATGTGAGGTAGAGAGGTGGAGGGTTGTATAAAGAACAAAAAAAATTACCGCACAGGAACAGGCCCTTCGGCCCTCCAAGCCTGCACCGACCATGCTTCCCGACTTAACTAAAACCCTCTACTCCTCCAGGGACCTTTTCCCTCTGTTCCCATCCTATTCATGTAATTGTCAAGGTATCCCTTAAAAGTCACTAGCATATCCACCTCCATTACCTCCCCTGGCAACAGATTCCAGGCTCCCCCAACCTTCTGTGTAAAAAATCTGCCTCATGTAGAGAAGGAATTCCAGAGCTTAGGACCCAGGCGGCGAGAGCAATTAAAAATCAGAGACATTCAAGAAGCCAGAATTAGAGGAGCACAGATATCCTTGAGGATTATGGGGGTGGAGAAGATTACAGAGATAGGGAGGGTTAGGGGAATGGAGGGATTTGAGAACAAGAAGGGGAATTTAATAATCAAGACATGTTTGACAGGGACCCAAGGTAACTCAGTGAGCACAGAGGTTTTGTTTTATTATTGTCACATGTATTGATATACAGTGAGCGGCACAGTGGTTAACACTGCTGCCTCACAGGGCCAGGGACCTGGGTTCAATTCTGCCCATGGGCGAACATCTGCGTGGAGTTTGCACTTTCTCTCTGTGTCTGTGTGGGTTTCCTCTGGGTGCTCTGGGTTCCTCTCACTGTCCAAAGATGTACAGATTAGTTTGATTGGCCATGCTAAATTGCCCCTGAATGTTAGGGGGATTAGTAGGGTAAATATGTGGGGTTACAGGAATAGGGCCTGGGTAAGATGGTTGTCAGTGCAGGCTTGATGAGCCAAAATAGCTTCCTGCTGCACTGTGGAGACTATGCACTATACAGATAAAGCACACTGTTAGGATTTTAGGGGAACGAGACTCGATGAGAATTACCACGCTGGCCTTTAGTGGAGTTTTGGATTATCTCAAGTTTGCGGAATGGGGAACGTGGGAGACCAACAGATGAGCTGAGACAGGGGTGAAGTCAGGCACTGTTAGGGGAGCTGGAAATCACCTTAATGAGATTGGAAAATCACCTCAGGGACGTACATAGCCAAGGATGGGATTTACCGCATAACCCACATGATGGCAGGAGGAAGCCTGCCACTAGCTAGCAACAGGACCTTCCAGTCCTGCCGCTGTCCATAGGGTTTCCTGTTGAATGAGCCCCTCACCACTGGGAAAGCTAAAGTGGGGGAGGGTGAGGAATGGTAGTTAGCGTCATACTGTTGACTGTTGACGGCGCGGTGGCACAATGGTTAGCACTGTTGCCTCACAGTGCCAGGGGCCCAGGTTCAATTCCCGGTTTGGATCACTGTCTGTGTGGAGTTTGTGCATTCTCCCCAAGTCTGCGTGGGTTTCCTCCGGGTGCTCCGGTTTTCTCACACAGTCCAAAGATGTACGGGTTAGGCCGTGCTAAATTGACACTAGTCTCAGAGGTTTAGCAGGGTAAATGTGTGGGGTTACGGGAATAGGACCTGGGTGCAAACATGATGGGCCAAATGGTCTCCTTCTTCACTCTAGGGATTCTGTGTTCACTGACTTTTGGTGGGATTTTCCAGCCATTCCTTCCAGCAGGATTTTCCGGTCCCGCCGATAGCCGAACCACAGCGGATGAATAACGGGAAACTCCATTGACAATGACGGGACTGGAAAATCCTGCCACTGACCAATGGTGGACAGCCTCCAATGCCTCAAAACATGCCAGAGGGGACTAGAAAATCCTGCTCTCTTGTTTCTCTTTCCATTGGTGCTGCCTGACTTTCTGAGCACTTCCAGCATTTTATATTTTTGTTTCAAATTTCCAATAAAATTTCCAATAATAGCATTTGTAGTTTTGTGCACCATATGTTATCACCTGAATGCAGGATTTTTTTTATTCATTTGTGGGACATGGGCATCGCTGGCTGGGCCAGCATTTATTGCCCATCCCTAGTTGCCCTTGATCTGACTGGGTCTCTCAGTCGTTTCAGAGGGCAATTGAGAGTCATTGCATGTCAACCACAACAGGTGTTAACCTGTTTATTCTGTTCCAATAAAATAGCAGAAAAAGTAATATAACACATTAATAAATCCATAATATCCACAGTAATTCTTCTGTCTCCTATGTTAATATATGTCAATTTATTTATCTAGTTGATTTAATAATTGCAGAAGAAATAATGCTTTATCATCAATGGTAATTTTTAAACTTATCTTCCTTCCCATTTAAAAATCTCTTTTCCTATTTCAGGGTCTGAAGTCATTGTTGAGATTGGTTGTTGGATTTAAATTTATTCCCTATGGATTTTGTCCAATACTGTGAGCTGAATCAAACATCTAGACCCAATACACATCAATCGCATGCAGTCATTACTCCCTTTTTCCCCACAACATAAATTCCAATATCCAGCCACAAAAGGTGATCTGTTTGAAAACGCACTGAGCTTTAAGTCCAGCTGAACCTCTAGGGTTGCCATCTGCCCAGGACATCACTGCAAGCAATGTGATAGCACAAGGCACAATGGTTAGCACTGCTGCCTCATAGTGACAGGGACCAGCCTTGGGTGACATCTCTGTGGAGTCTGCACAGTCCCCCCCGTGTTTGCATGGGTTTCCACTCAGTTGTGCAGGTTAAGTGGATAGGCCATGCTAAATTGCCCTTTAGTGTCCCAAGATGTGCAGGTTAGATGGATTAGCCATGGTAAATCAAGAAACCCCAACAAAGCAGGCCATCAGCTATAGGGAGGCAGCAGCATTGTGGTGTTGTCACTAGACTATAATCCAGAGACCCAGCGTAATGCTTAGGGACTTGGATTCAACAGGTGGCGGAGGTGTCTTATAAACCCATCTGCTTCACAGATGCCCTTGAGGGAAGGTTGTGGAAGAACCACCACCACATTTTGAGTCTAATAAGATTCTTAGTTAGTCTCACACCAGTACAACACCACCCACCTATGGTGGTCAGGAAGCCTAATTGGGCCTGTGCACCTTTTCATTTTTTCTAATTTTTTTATTATTCATTCATGCACTGACTCGATCAGCATTTATTGCCCATCCCTAATTGCCCTTCAACTGAGTGACTTCTTAGGCCATTTAAGAGTCAACCAGTCTCAAGCCACATGTCAGGCAGACCAGGTAAGGATGGCAGACAGTGAACGACATTAGTGAACCAGATGGGCTTTCACAACAAGTGATTCATGATTATCATTAGATTTTTATCGAACTCAAACTTCACTCTCTGCCGCAGTGGGATTCAAACCCAGAACTCCAGAGCATTGCCCTGGGTCTCCAGGTCTTTAGTCCAGTAACAATCAGTAATCTATCAGTTGATCATCTTAGAGAGCATTCTGCCAGTATTCAGGTATTTACGTGTGAAGTTCCTATATTAGTCTCTATTTTGATTTGACTTATTAACGTCACAGGTATTAGTATACAGTGAAAAAATATTGTTTCTTGCACGCTGTATAGACAAAGAATACCGTTCATAGAGAAGCAAAGGAGAGGGTGCAGAATATAGTGTTACAGTCATACCCAAGGTGTAAAGAAAGATCAGCTTAATATAAGATAGGTCTATTCAAAAACGTAATGACAGCCTTGAAGAAGCTGTTCTTGGTATCTGATCTCAGGCTTTTGTATCTTTTTCCTGACGGGAGAAGGTACAAGACAGAATGTCTAGGGTGCAGGGGATCCTTGATAATGCTGGATGCTTTGCCGATGCAACGGGAAGTGTAGATAGAGTCAATGGATGGGAGGCTGGTCTGCGTGATTGACTGGGCCAATTCATAACCCTTTGTGGTTTCTTGCAGTCTTGGTCAGAACAGGAGCCATACCCAAGCTGTGATACATCCGAAAAGGATGCTTGCTACAGTGCATCTGTAAAGGTTGGTGAGAACCGTAGCAGACATGCCGAATTTCCCTAGCTTCCTGAGAAGAAGCTGGCAGTACAACCATGTTCATTAAAGCATGCAACAACTTACATTTACAAAGCACCTTTCATGTAATAAAGCATCCCAAGTGACTTCACAGGAGTGTGATCAGACAGAGCAGTGATGCATTAAGCAACTCACACTCCCAAATTACAATGCCCCTCTGAAAATAGTAACAGTGGCCTTAATTAACTGGGTTTTGCTTAGTTACTGCTTTTACTCAAGCAAGCAACCAAAGGAAAGCTAACTAAAACTGGCTCTACATGAAATAATAGAAAACAGAGCACCTACTGAGCAAACAACTACGAAGATAAAAAGGCTGGAAATCTTCAGGAATCTTAAAACACATCTGCAAAAAGAAGAAACAAATAAAAGAGATGTAAATATAGACACTGTCAACAGTTTGCAGTCTATGTCTAAATGGCTCTTATTGACATTAACACAGTCTAAATCTGCTTTTAATAGAATGTAAGTTATCCTAAAATTTTCACCTATTATGTAGGCATTCCGGACTAATTTTGATCTAGGAATTTCGGAACAGGGAAAGATCATTAACACCCACCACGTAGGGAGATCATAGATGATCAATGACCTAACTGCATAAAGCGCCTTTCACCACAATTTTTAAAACCCTGTGTTTACAAAAATCTTTCAATCTCAGATCTAAAATTTACAAGTATTCTGGCATTATTTGTCATAGAATCCCTAAAATGCAGATTTGGCCCATCGAGTCTACACCGATTCTCTGACAGAATATTTTTCCTCGGCCCGCCCCCTCCTCCCCCACCACTCCCACCCTATCCCTGTAACCCCACACATTAAATCCACTAATCTCTCTGACAGCTTGGGACACTAAAGGACAATTTAGCATGGCCAATCAACCTAACCCCCCACACCTCTGGACTGTGGAGGAAACCCACACAGACATGGGGAGGATGTGCAGACTCCACGTGGACCAAAGGCCGGAATTGAACCGGGGTCCCTGGCACTGTGAGGCAGCAGTGCTAACCACTGTGCCACTGTGTGTAGGAGAGAGTTCCATAAATCACATCGCACTTTGGGAGGAATTTAATACCAACAGAATATCCCATCGATGGAAATGGATGGAAAATCCTGTCCAGTGTTTCTCCCTAAATGCATCAGTACTATTCACCTTAATTACCCTTTGTGGTCGCGAATTCCACACTCTAACCATGCTCTAGGTGAAGGAAATTTGCATCTATTTTGTATTTATGGCCATACTTTGGATCCCTCCCACAAGTTGAAATAAATCTCTCCATTGTACATATTTGAACGGTTATTTCCCAGTGGAAACCCCATTAGAAACAGGACTAGAAAAGAAATTACAGTAACGGCATGTGGCTTTTCACTCTCACCTCAGTATTCCAAAGCTTCTCTTTCACAAGAAGAAAATATTTTTAACCCCATGATGGGGGTGAAAACATTTTCTTAATGAATTCATGGGACATAGGCAGAGCCAACCTTTATTGCTCCTGGCTAACTGCAGTTGAAAGGGCAGTTAAAAGTCAACCACATTGCTGTCGATCTGGCCATGTAGGCCAGGCTGGGTAAAGATGGCAGATTTCCTTCCTAAAAGGACATTAAGTGAACTATGGACATTGTCACATTTTTAAGTCTGGAGTTTTATGGAATCTAAAATTCACCATCTACAATGGCAGGATTCACACCTGGGACCTCAGAGCATTTCTCTGGATCTCTGGAATGCTAGTCCAGTGACAATACCACTACGTCCCTGCTTTCCCCAAGGGATCAAACCTAATAATCTGTGCAAAATCTGTCCAGTTTAAATATTACAAGTAACAGAAGTGGAGCATATGTCTGTTATGTGACCAACTGTTGAAGATAATGGTTTGGCAATTGAAGCCTTTATCTTTTGTAAATTCAAGACGTCCCCCTCTTGTGTGCATGCACGTACACACATGCTACTGCAGTCTTCAATAGCTTAAAGGCTAGTTGCAGAGGACAGCATTTTCCAAGTGTTCTTGCAGGCAGAATTTTCCAGCCACGTTGACAGCAATCCCCAACCACGGATTGCCCAGCAGCAGAGGGGGTAAACAACGGAAATCCCGCTGATCATGGCAGGACTGGAAGATCCCATCACTGGCCAATGGCGAGCCATCGCGAAATGTGTTGTAGGGATATGGAAACTGCCCACCCTCCCAATTTGACAACATTTGATTTGATGTATTATTATCACATGTACTGGTATACAGTGAAAAGTATTGTTTCCTGCATGCTACACAGACAAAGCATATCGTTCATAGAGAGGGAAACGAGAGAGTGCAGAATGTAATGTTATAGTCACAGCTAGAGAAAGATCAACTTAGTTGAGAGGTAGGTCTATTCAAAAGTCTGATGGCAGCAGCGAAGAAGCTATTCTTGAGTCTGTTGGTAAGTGACCTCTGACTTCTGTATCTTTTTCCCAAAGGGAGAAGATAGAAGAGATTACATCCGGGGTGTGTGGGGTCCTTAATTATGTTGGCTGCTTTGCCGAGGCAGTGGGAAGTGTAGACGGAGTCAATGGATGGGAGGTTGGATTGCGTGATGGATTGGGCTACATTCATGACCTTTTGTAGTTCCTTGCAGAGCAGGAGCCATACTAAGTTGTGATACAACCAGAAAGAATGTTTTCTGTGATGCATCTGCAAAAGTTGGCAAGAGTTGCAGCCAGCATGACAAATTGCCTTAGTCTTTGGAGAAAGTAGAGGCATTGTTGGGCTTTCTTAAGTATAGTGTCAACATGGAGGGGTCCAGGATAGGTTGCTAGTGATTTAGACACCTAAAAACCTGAAGCTCTCGACCATTTCTACTTCGTCTCCATTAATGTAGAGAGAGTCATGTTCTCCACTACGCTTCCTGAAGTCAATGACTCACTTTATTGAGGCACAGCTCCTCCCCAAACTAATCTGTTCGTCCGGTTAGCAGTTCCTGCTCTGCACTTGTCTTGCACTCGCTCAGCACTTCCCCGCTAAGCTGCCTCTGAGCTTACACATTATTGACTTACAGCTCTTCATCACAGTCTATTGCTATCACATCTCGTGGCGACAACATCCAGCTAACGACAGTTCCTTGCTGAAACCTTCCTCAGCGGAATAAAAGCTGTTCCAGGACACAATTGGTGAAATCTAATATTCAGCGATTATTTTTGTGCTGGAAGTCACAGGACTGTTCACTTTGCTGATGCGGTTCTGTTGATTGAATAGCCTATTTATTCCAAGTTACAGCTTTTTCCTCCGCTACCAAGTAAGCGAGACAGAACAAATTGCAACCACGCCACTTCCCAGGTGATGCTTGATGTTGACAGTCACAGAGATGCACATGACGCGCGGTGAGGTTTCCTCATAGATCCACTGGTGTTGTGCTGATTAAAAGAGACATGCACCAACCAGCTGCTCGGAGAGCTTGCTGCACAGTGTTTCCTCAGTCATTTGCCGTGGCCATAAATCCAGTGTAAAAATTCTGCCGTGCAGAAAGAGGCCATTCAGCCCATCAAGCGTGCACCAACTCTCCAACAGATCATCTTACCCAGTCCCAACCCCCCGTAACCCTATACATTTACCTGGCTAATCCACCTGACCTTCACATCTTTAGACAAGAGGCAACTTAGCATGGCCAATCCACCTAATTTGCACATCTTTGGAGTGCGGGAGGAAACTGGTGCACCCAGAGGAAACCCTCGCAGACATGGGGAGAATGTGCAAACTCCTTGCAGGCAATGACCCTAGGCCAGAATTGAACTCGGATCTCTGGCACTGAGGCAGCACCACTGTGCCACCATACCGTCTGTAGTTACTGTAAAAGTGGAGGTTATTATCTGGAGCACATGGAAACTGGTTAGGAACCCTTACAAGAGCAATTCAGCATCAGGAGGAAAGAATATAAGGCCAGATTTTCACTGAGTCGTGGAGGGTCCACAGAGTTTTAAAAATGGTGAACAGGATCCAAAAATGAAACCAGAAAATGGTGAAAAACCTCAGCAGGTCTGAAAGCATTTGTGGAGAGAGAATAGAGCCAACATTCCAGATCTGGATGATACTTTGTCAGACTAAGAGCAAAAAAAAGTCAGACAACAGTGGGGGGATAATGCAGTACCCAGGACCAAGGACCAAGACAGGACCCAGATCTGTAAGACTAGCCTGCATTTCCAGCAGATTCCATTTTAACTGATCGAGGAAAGGTTGCAGGGCATGATGTGCACAGACGCATTACAAATTTGCTCAGGCATTTCAACTCATTGCACATGTCAAGCAAATCTGAGTTTCACTTCAGGGACAGGCTCATCTCATAGTATGTGTTCCACAACTTTATTGTGGAGACTCAAATGCTATTATTGAGAGGATAATGTATGTAGAACCCTCAAGTTAAGTTATTTAAATCGTTACTCGTTAGAGTTTAGAAGAATGAGGGGAGATCTCATTGAGACGTATAAGATGATGAATGGGATGGATAGGATAGAGGTGGAGAGACTCTTCCCGCTCAAAAAAGACAGTAGGACTAGGGGGCACAGCCTCAAGATAAAGGGGAGGCGGTTTAGAACGGAGTTGAGGAGGAACTTCTTCACTCAAAGGGTGGTGAATCTCTGGAATTCTCTGCCCATTGAAGTGGTGGAGGCTGCCTCGCTAAATATTTTTAAGAAGCGGGTTGATGGGTTCTTGATAAGAGAGGGGATTAAGGGTTATGGGGAGAGGGCGGGAAAGTGGAACTGAGCCACGACAGATCAGCCATGATCTTATTGAATGGCGGGGCAGGCTCGAAGGGCTAGATGGCCTACTCCTGCTCCTATTTCTTATGTTCTTATGTAAATCCTTTCCCTTTAAAATTTAGAAAACTGCCCGCCTGTATCAATGGGAATAAAACAGCCTGGTAGTTTTAATTGACATTACCCCAAGTGCTATCATTGTACCATTGCTTAACTACTTTCTACAACTATCATTATCATAATGTGTGACTAAAAGTTGACAGTTTGATTTTATGATTTGAGTTATGAATACAAATATTTGTTTTTATAATGGATTGAGTACTTGAATGGATTTAAATGTATTGACTAGATTTTGATGGATAGGGCTTTCTTTATATAGTGAATTCTGTAATAAGTATTTAAAACATTACTTCATTTCATCTCAGCATCACTGCTGAGAACTCCCTATGATGGCTATTAGGTGAGTTGGCATGGAGGATGTAAGAGAAAAGGTTAGGGGCATACATTGGCATGTGCTGGCCATGTTGGTAAAGGCAACATGGGGATGGTCTCATGAGTTGGCACTAAGTTGAAATGGGGCTTTAAGGGACCTTGTGGATGGATGGCATGTGGGTCCATTGGGTGTGGATGGGGGGAGAAATGGGTTGGCTTGGATGGTGCATGAGAAGTTGGTGGAGGGGTAAAGTGGCACGAGAAGTGAACGTCAGAGGACCTAAAATTTAACAAAATAACTGGGACAAAGTGCATTAACCAGCCTTCCTCAGCACTCCCAACCCATGGATGCCTGCAATCTATACCCAGTATGGCAGACCTGACCCTATTGCGCAGTTATGATCCCTCCCAGAATGAAATTTGTGCCATTCGAGTCACATTTTCCTAAAGTGCTCTGAGCCAGGAAATGTCCCACCCGAAGCTGCCCACCTCGGGAGCAAAAATCCTGCCCAAGGTATTTGCATCTCATATATGTAAATCTCAAATAACTTAATTCACTGGTTCACCAATCGTTTCCCTGCACTTTGGCTATTATATCTACAACAGAAACATCTGCAACAAGCAACCAAGCAATGCAGCAGAGCATGGCAGTGATCAGGCCCTCTTCTTCAAGGGAACTGAAGTCAGGAGACACAAACACTAAGATATGGGTGGCAACATGTCAGCCAGAGATATACTAGTTGCCACCTGGAGGGAGATGATACTGTGACACTGTGTCAAACCCCACAATTCTGGGGCTGTGGAGCAGCGCTGAAAGAAATTCAATGAATTTCTTTGTCTTCCCTTGACATCCAGTGGCATTACCATCACTGAGTCTTCCACTATCAACAACCTGGGGGTTACCAGCGACCAGAAACTGAATTGCCCTAGCATTTATATGACAAGCTAAATAAATACTACGGCAACAAGAGCAGGTCAAAGATTAGGATCTGATGGTGAGTAACTCCTAACTCCCCAAAGTCTGTTTACCATCTAGATGGCATAAGTAAGGAATATGATGGAATGCTTGCTTGGGTGAGTGCAGTTCCAACAACCCTCAAGAAGCTTGGCACCATGCAGGACAAAACAGCCCACTTGATTGATACTCCTTCCACAAACATTCAATCCCTCCACCACCAAGAAACACTGGCAGCCGTGTGTACCATCTACAAGATGCACTGCTGGAACTCGCCAAGATTCCTTAGGCAGCACCTTCCAAACTCATGACCACAACCATCTAGAAGACAAGAGCAGCGGATATCTGGAGGTTCCCCTTCAAGTCATGCACCATCCTGACTCCGAAATATATCACCGTTCCTTCTCTATTACTGGATCAAAATCTTGGAATTTTCTCCCTGGGTGTACCTACACGTCAGGGACTCCAATGGTTCAAAAAGTCAGCTCACCGCTACCTTCTCAAGAGCAATAAATGTTGGCTCAGCCAGCGATGCTCACAGCTAATAAAAATGAATTTAATACAATAGGGCTGGCAAGATAACGTATGATTCCTCCCTTTATTACCTGGCATTCTCCTCAATCTCATAAAATAACACTTAAATGGTTAACTTCTCATATATACATACGTGCAAACCACATGTATACAAATCTACGTACACAGATATATGTAGCAATCCATGCATGTGAAGAATTAGTTTAAAAGGACATCATTTGAATTTTATCTGATTATAATGTTCAGAATGGGATGCGTGGACATTCACCTCGCAATAATTTTAGGCAGTGAAGTCACTAATTAATGGGCAGCATGGTGGCACAGTGGTTAGCACTGCTGCCTCACAGCGTCTAGGTTCAATTCCGGCCTTGGGTCACTGTCTGTGTGGTGTTTGCACGTTCTCCCCAGGTCTGCATGGGTTTCCTCCGGGTGCTCCCCACAATCCAAAGATGTGCGGGTTAGGTTGATTGGCCACGCTAAATTGCCCCTTAGTGTCAGGGAAACTAGGAGGGTAAATATGTGGGGTTACGAGACTAGGGCCTGGGTGGAATTGTGGTCGGTGCAGACTCGATGGGCTGAATGGCCTCCTTCTCCATAACAGGGATTCTATGATCAATATATTAATTGGAAGAGGAGCTGTGTGGGTTAAAGACAAAAATGGAAGTAATTATAGAAATTGTGTTCCTTCAGCTGATGATCAGTCAACTCAAGAAAACTGGGCACCACTAGTTGGTTGATATTTACCAACCAGATTTTCAGTGTGAATTTGTAACTCTCCATTCACCTGACGAAGGGGCTAACCCGAAAGCTTGTGAGTATATTATCAAATAAATAGGTTGGACTAAAACCTGGTGTTGTCAGACTTTTTACTTTAATTTGTAACTTCCCCAGCTCTTGGTAAGCCACTACTGCCACCTTCAGCAAGGGGAAGGAAATGTCATCAAAAGTACAGTTGATGAAACTCACATTGTCACAAAATCACATAATGTAGCGTTTGCCCAGAGTGCATTTTAAAGAAGGAGAAAGAGGTCGGAGATGTCAGGCCCAAGGGCAATAGAAGAACAGATGAGGCTTTCAATGCAACATGTGATGTGTGAAGAAGGTTGTCCTGGAAATGGAGGAGTTAAGAGGTCAGAAGTTCAGCTTGGAGTCAAATAGCTCCCCAAGGATGCAAACCTCAGACAGTGGGTAGGAAGAGGGATGGAGCCGCAGACTTGGCAACGGAGATTGTGACTGTCTAGTTACACATGTAAACAATGGCCTCTTCAGCAAGGTTTTCAGCTACAGGACCGCATTAAGTCTGAATAAAGCCACGCGAGAGAGAGGAGAAAATAAAACAAATGATCAGTGAGTAATTATTAAACAAAGTGTAACCCGATGTCAGGGCATCTGTTACCTAAAGTTGTTGGAGAGTGTGAAGTTCAGGTGGAGACTGTCCAAGATGTCACATTTCTCAGTAGAGGTAGATGCGGAAAGGCAGCCAACTTCGCTTCCTAGTCGACCCCGTCGCTCCAGCTCGCCCGAGCTGCTTTCCCATGATTCACCAGGATCCACTTCGTGAAGAGTCAGGTAGCTTCTCCTATCAACAGAAAAGTCATGGCTTGACGTGAACCTCTTGCTAAAGATCAACAGCATTCTGAAGCATTACGATGGCAGCGCACATAGTAAGATGTATGCCCAACCATCCACCCAGGTATCAAACTGGCACTGCCCACAGAGCACCCAAATTTCAGATCTGTTACTTTCCATTCCAAACACCATCAAGTTCAGATTAAATCACACAAGAGAAAGATGTGCTGGTTAGGTACATTGACCATGTTAAATCCCACCCGAGGTCAACGGCCCGTGCATGGTCTGTGTGCCACCTGCGGCAATTCCCCGCGGCAAGTGGGACAGAAAAATTCCACCCTCTGCCTCAGCTGTTCAAGGCAAGTATGCCATATGCTTCTTAATCAAGGTGGCTTAGGGCAGCACGGTGGCACAGTGGTTAGCACTGCTCCTTCACAGCACCAGGGACCCGGGTTCGATTCCTGGTTTGGGTCACTGTCTGTGCAGAGTCTGCACATTCTCCTCATGTCTGCATGGGTTTCCTCAGAATGCTCCAGTTTCCTCCAACAGTCCGAACGATGTACTGGTTAGGTGCATTAGCCATGCTAAGTTCTGCCTCAGTGTACCCGAACAGGTGCCAGAGCCTGGCAACTAAGGGATTTTCACAGTAACTTCATTGCAGTGTTAATGTAAGCCAACTTTGTGACACTAGTAAGTGAATAAATAAATAATCTTTGTGACTTTTGATATTCCTGAACCATCTCCTGGGCCACGGAATGAAGTTAGCGTTGATTTCGTGGACTCGCAGTGGTGAAATCTTACTTTTTGTCACTGACGGCGACAGCTAATTCCCATTCTTGGAGATGTATCATTAAAAGTATTCATCCCAAAGCTTGACCAGATTTTTGCTTTTGTTTGGAATCCCTCAAATGGTGAGAAAGAACATCGGATCCTCCTTCAACAGGGATCAACTCAGTAAATAGGCTTCATTCATCAAAAAACTCAAACCCTATTGTCTAAGAGTTCCTGGAGAAGTTGATCATTGAAATGGTTCCAAAGAGACCAAAACTGCACACGGTATTCTAGATGTGGCCTCACCATGTTGCCAACTGAAGCATAACATCCTTACTTCTATGTCCAATTCCCCTCAAAATAAAGAATAGCATTCCATGTCTGTCCACAATCTACAAGGCACAGTCAGCAGTGTAATGGAATACTGTCCACTTGCCTGAATGACACATCTCCAAACACACTCAAGAAGCTTGGCACCATCCAGGACAAAACAGCCTGTTTGATAGATAAAATTTTAAACAGTGAAGGAATGAAAGGTTATGACAAGTGGGCAGGTAAGTGAAGCTAAGTCCACGGAAAGATCAGCTGTGATCTTATTGAATGGCGGAGGAGGCTTGAGGGGCCAGATGGCCTACTCCTGCTCCTAGTTCTTATGTTCTTATTGCTACCCTTCTGCAAACATTCAATCGCTCCACCTCTGATGAACAGTAGCAGCCAAGTGTACAATCTACAAGATGCACTGCAGGAACTCACCAAGGTTCCTGAGACAGCACCTTCCAAACCCATGACTACCACCATCTAGAAGGACAAGGGCAGCAAGTACCTAGGAACACCACTAGCTTGAGCTTCCCATCACTCACTACCCTTACTTGGAAATTCATCGGCTGTTCCTTCACTGTCACTAGGTCAAAATCTTGAAACTCCCTCCCTAATAGGACTGTGTGTGTACAGATGCCTCAGAGACTGTGGCAGTACAAGATTGCTCATCACCACCTTCTCAAGGGTAACTAGGGATAGATAATTAATGCCAGTCGAGTCAGAGATGCCCACATCCCGTAAATTAATTTTGAAAAATGCCATTAACCTTCTTAATTACTTGCTGTACCTGTATATTAACCTTTTGTGACTTATGCAGTAGGACACCCAGATCCCTCTGCACCTGGGAATGCTACAGTCGGTCTCCATTTAAATAATGCTCTTGTTATGGTTCAGGTCAGAAACTCCGAAGTGTTTTATGAAGCCTGCCTGAATCATAAGTTGTGCATCTTGAATTTGGCTAGGATAAGCATCAGACGTTTCACTTATGATTCAAGTGACCCACTTGGGAGCTTTTATCAAACGAAGTTTATTTAAGAATAGTGTTAACATGTATGTAAGAAAATTAGCAAGAATTTTTATCACTTACAAACAAGAAACAAAATAGCCACTATAATGTGTAACCCTTAATATATATATAAAGCTGCCCCAGTCAAACCAACCTCTATAAACAACCCTCTGAACAGGTTCAATACAGCAAAGTCTATGGCTCTCATGGTACTGGGATCAAGGTTCTTAACTGAATTCTGCAGTCAAATGGTCTTGAGACTCAGAACAGTTTGAAGACAAGACAGTTTCCCAAAATATCAGAGAGATTCTGGTTCAGCCCCAAGAGCAGCATCCTTCAGGAAAACAAGTTCTTGTTTTCAGCTAACCAACAGAATTTTCAAAACAACAGGGAGAGAGGGAAAGCATTTCTTTTCAGCTTGCTGTCCCTTCTAAAACTCAAACCTGCAGCTCCAAACTGAAACTGATAATCAACCCCTGTCACCTGACCTGCCCACAGTTTTTTTTCCTCCCAACAATGACATCACCTAACGCTGTGAACATGAATTAAAAAACAACTCTTTAAGGTACACTGACATCAAACTTTGCTGTTTTATTCTTCCTTCCCAAGTGAACAACTTTGCATTTTCCCACATTATACTCCATCTGTCAGATTAGGGCCTGCTCACCTGGAACCACAAATCTAGGACACCAATCACAATATTAATGATCGCTTTTATTTCCTTTAGTCGCTCGATGTTTTCAGTGCCTCCTCAGATGCACCTTCCCCATTTTGGTCAGTCTCAAAATAGGATCTTCTATGAGTTGGCGGGGGAAGTTTGACTTCTTCAGGGATGCTAAAGTGATATCTGCAAAGCATTTCCATGATCCTCAAAACCCAAGACTATAATCATGGTTTACCGGGCAGCTAGATCACCCTTCTAAGGCTAACTAAACCTATAGCAAGCATCTCAAAGCACTAGGAGAACCACCAGTAGTTTCTTCACAAGATCCTTCAGATCCAATGCCAGGAAGGCAATTCGACGTCTGCATCTCTTCCAAGCAAACATGTCCAGCACTGAAGTGTTAATCACTCAAAACTAGTTACATTGAACAGTGCATGCCTTTTGTACACCAGACACCAGATTCCCAAGGCAACTGCTTTCCTTGGAAATTGGTCATGATAACACTCACAGTTACTAATCTCAGCATAACCCTACACTATTGTCCCACTTACATACTTAGATGGCGTCATGACTAACATTTATTTATCATTGTCACAAGTAGGCTTACATTAACACTGCAATAAAATTACTATGACAATCCCCTGGTTGCCACACTGTTCGGGTACACTGAGGGAGAATTTAGCATCCCCAATGCACCTAAGCAACATGTTTTTTGGACTGTGGGAGGAAACCAGAGCACCCGCAGGAAACCCACGCAGGCACGGGGAGAACGTGCAGACTCTGCAAAGACAGTGACCCAAACTGAGATTCAAACCCAGGTCCCTGGCACTGTGAGGCAGCAGTGCTAACGACTGTGCCACCGTGCCGCCCTACACTGTGGGGAGAAATGCATTCAAATAGCACAATTCAGCAGATGACACTGATTCCATGGAGTCAGGCAGCATTGTGAGCCTCTACCTGTTCACAAGTTTCTTCAATATCAAAGAGGAATCCCGTGGGCAAATTTCCCCCCGTGTAATCCATTAACGAATATGCCAATAGTTTAAAACACAGACAGGCATACAGTCATGAATCGCAGCAGCAGAGGGAAAATAGTTGTGACACCACAATCAATCGTCCTCATTTTCATTCTGCTGATCTTGCACTTTCCAGTAATGCAAAAGGCTCTTTGTGGGAAGAGAGCTGCGCTGCGATGTTACAAAATGCCAAAGAGTTTAAGAGATTCAATATCAGCCTTGATGATTGCATCAGGCAGCAGCTGAACTTACTAATCCTTCCATATAATACACACAAAACTGCAACTATTCAAATCAGGACTATCTACGGTAACATGTCATTAGGAAGAAAATGAGATATACATGAGAGGTATAAATACAAATGGGAAAGTAAGGCCACAATTTACAAAGCTATCGCTAAGCTAAAATTGTTCCAACAAGATGAGGAATTAAAGAAAGAAAAATCATCTTCTACCCATTGATCACTGCTGTGCATTTAACTGACACCTCACTTTTTCAATGAGGTATTTTACACCAAGGGAATGAGAGAAACAGCAATATCCATTTCGATTTTGCTTTGATTTATTGTTGTCACATGTATTGGGATACAGTGAAAAGTATTGTTTTCTGTGTGCTATACAGACATAAGAACATGAGAACTAGGAGCAGGAGTAGGCCATCTGGCCCCTCGAGCCTGCTCCGCCATTTAATAAGCTCATGGGTGATCTTTTTACGCACTCAGCTCCACTTACCCGCCCGCTCACCATAACCTTAATTCCTTTACTGTTCAAAAATTTATCTATCTTTGCCTTAAAAACAATGAGGTAACCTCAACTGCTTCACTGGGTAGGGAATTCCACAGATTCACAACCTTTTGTGTGAAGAAGTTCCTCCTCAACTCAGTCCTAAATCTGCTTCCCCTTATTTTGAGGCTGTGCCCCTTAGTTCTAGTTTCACCCGCCAGTGGAAACAACTTTCCTGCTTCTATCTTATCTACTCCCTTCATAATCTTATTTGTTTTTATAAGATCTCCCCTCATTCTTCTGAATTCCAATCAGTATAGCCCTAGTCTACTCAGTCTGCCCTCTCAATTCTGGAATCAACCTAGTGATTCTCCCCACATTTTGTCCTTGCTCCCTCCTTCTCGGACTCCTTACATACGTTCCCATCCCCCTTGGCACATTAGTTTAAACCCTCCACTCTAGCAAACACTCCCCCTAGGACATCAGTCCCAGTCCTGCCCAGGTGTAACCCGTCTAATTTGTACAGGTCCCACCTCCCCCAGAACTGGTCCCAATGCCCCAGGAATCTGAAACCCTCCTCAAAGTGCTGTGAGACAGTGGTGCTAACCATTAGAAGCAAGAGTCGCCAATTCAGCCCTTCGAGCCTGTTCCACCATTCAATGTGACCATGGCTAATCTCATCTCAGCTCATCTCCACCTCCCATAACCCTTCACCCCGCTAATAATTAAAAGCCTATCTCTCTCCTTCTTAAATTTGTTTGGTATTCCCTCATACACTGAATTCCATAGATTCATGACCCTTTGAGTGAAGTAATTCCTCCTCATTTCCACTTTAAATCTGCCACCCCTTAGACTAAAACCATGGTCTCTTGTTCTAGAATGTCTGACAAGAGGAAACACCCCAACATCCCCTATCAATCCCTTTTAGCATCTTATAAACCTCTTCCTGCTCTGAAAAGAGCCAAGTCTACCCTGGATCACTCTAGAAGGGCAAGGTATCTAAAACATTTGAGCAACAGATAAAGCTAGACTTCCCACACTGCTGGGGCAGCACGGTGGCACAGTGCCTCACAGCACTAGGGACATGGTTTAATTACAGTCTCGGGTCACTGTCTGGGCGGAGTTTGCACATTCTCCCCGTGCCTGCGTGGGTTTCCTCTGGATGCTCTGGTTTAATCCCACAGTCCAAAGATACGTGGGTTAGGTTGATTGGCCATGATAAATTGACCCCAGTGTTAGGGGATTCACAGAGCAAATATGTGGGGTGACGGGAATAGGGTCTGGGTGGGATTGAGTTTGGTGCAGACAGGTTGGATCGAATGGCCTCCTTCTGCACTGTAGGGTTCTATGATTCTGTGGTACTCTGCAGCAGCTACACGAGTTGTATTCATCACTAACAGGATGCTGTTATCAAACCATAAGGACTTCTGCCACACAAATGAGTAATGTGGGATCCGAATTTCAGTGCTGGTGTGATGCTCGGTATATAGGCTGCACGTCCCAATAGCTGGTGGATTGTGTCAAACATTCACCGGAATTCTACAGTCCTACCCATCACGGGAACTGGAGCAGGCAAGGGGTCAGACCATGGGAAGCTCCATTGACCTCGAGCGGGAATTTCTGGTCTCAGGTCGAGCGAGGTTGTAAAATCCCACCCATTACGTCCCTTCTGCTGTCCTCAATGAGAAAGATACAAGTTGTAGCCAACTAGTCTGTGCTTGGAAAAACTCAAGACACAAAGCTACGATTTTCTGGCCCTTCCCTCCGGCGGGATCTTCTGGCCCCTTCAAAGGCAACTCCTGCATGACAGGTTCTCCGGTGGCAGGAAGACAAGCCACTCAAAACACTATAGATATAAATGGGACTAGAAGATCCCACCAGAAGCGAATGGTGAGCCACCTCTGCCACCGGAAAGTGCGCCGTGGAGGCGCAGAGAATCCCAGCCCTTAATATTTAACATCAAGTATGATTCAGTAATTGAACTAACTGTACTAAAACTTACGGTGACAACAAAGCTATTATCTGTTAGGCTCGCAGTGTGATGCATCTGGAGGTACTGGAAGCTACATGTATCAATTCACAGGGCCCTGTACCACCATTAACCAATGACGGTATATTTCTTGAATGAATCTGAATACGAGTCAATGAACTCTCATACCCAGAAAATATTACTCTCAAATCAATAAATTAATCTCATAAAATCATCTTTCATGAATAGTTAATCAAAATAATGACTTATTACAGTTAATGCTATTTTATCAAAGCAATGACTTATTATGCTATTTAATCTTACTTATGCATTGCTAACTATGACTGTATTCATGTGAACTAAAATTAATATCCCTGTGGAAATACAATTACTGTTCAACACAATGAGGCCCCATTAGTTTATTTAGACATAGGTTAGTAAAACAAATTGGAATGGATCTTCCACAATGAGTGCTTGAAATTTGACATTTATTTTTACGCAATAGCACTTCTGCAGAATACTTAATTTGCTCTAAAAGAAAAGCAGTTAGAATTTTATATTGGGCTAGATACAAAATATACTGGGTTTCCATCACTTACAGAACTGCCCTAAGGCTGTTTAGGTCGAACATTAGAGCTGTGTGTTTAATATAGCTTGGAATGGTCCGAGAATGTTAAATATTTAATGCAATGACATGCATTTTTCCAGGCTTGGGGATTTCCCTTGACCTAGCACCGTTCAGGAATGTATTCAAGCATAGGTTGTGCTCAGTGGCGATTTAATATGCCTCGCTCAATATTTTGGGTCTTCCCCTATCTGCTTGAATAGTTCAATCACTTTTCATTCAAGCTGTAGCAATATCTACCTGAAATTTCAGCAGTATGTCCACGAAGTCAATTACTGTTCATTTTATACACACGAGAGCGAGAGAGAGAGAAACAGAAGAGAAAAACAGAGAGATGGAGGGTGGGGGGAAAAAGGGCGGCATGGTGCCACAATGGTTAGCATTGCTGCCTCATGGTGCCAGGGACCCGGGTTCAATTCCCAGCTTGGGTCACTGTCTGTGTGGAGTTTGCATGTTCTCCCCACGTCTGTGCGGGTTTCCTCCGGGTGCTCCAGTTTCCTCGCAAGATCCAAAAGATGTGCTGGTTAGGTGCATTGACCATGCTAAATTCTCCCTCAGTGTACCCGAATAGGCGTCGGTGTGTGGAAACTAAGGGATTTTCACAGTAACTTCATTGCAGTATTAATGTAAGCCTACTTATGACACTAATAAATAAACTTAAACTTAAGAGGGAGAGGACAGGAAAAAAAGGAAAAGAGTGAAAAGAGAAAAGGGAAGAGACTATGCTCAGGCAAGAAATTCAAGAGCTCCCATTTCCCCTTGGTCATTATTATTTTACATACATTGCACACAAATGGTGAAGCCCACAGGTGGCATGGTGGCACAGTGGTTAACACTGCTGCCTTACAGTGCCAGGGATTCGGATTCAGTTCCAGCCTCAGGTGATTGTCTATGTAGATTTGCACATTCTCCTCTGGGTGCTCCAGTTTCCTCCCACAGTCCAAAGATGTGCAAGTTAGGTGGATTGGCCATGCTAAATTGCCCCTTAGTGTCAGGGAGATCAGCAGGGCAATACGTAGGGTTACAAGATTAGGGGACAGAGCCTGGGTGGGACTGCTGTCGGTGCAGATTCAATGGATTAGTATCTTCCAGCCTCCCCTACTAACTTCTGCGGGAGTTCACCTCTGTTCATCCTGACAGCAGTTTACTTCCAACCCCACAAGGACGTGAAGACTACATTGGATGAAATATACACCATCACAAATAGCCTCGAGACAAAACATTTCAAGGCTTTGTACATCGTGGCTGGGAACTTCAATCAGGCCAACAGTGTACTACTAAGTTACCACCAACACATCCCCTGTTCCACCAGAGGCTCAAACATCCTGGACCACTGTTACACAAATTTCAAGAATGCATACCGCTCTATCGCACACCCACATTTTGGTAAATTAGACCACAAGACAGGGCTCCTGATCCCAGCTTATACGCTAAAACTGAAATGGGAGAATCCGTCAAAGAAAATCATGCAATGTTGGTCTGAGGAATTGGATGATCTCCTGCAGGACTGCTTAGTGTCTAGTCAGTATTTGAAAACTCTGCGACCAGCCTGAATGAGTATGCCACTATAATAACTGACTTCATTAGCCAGTGCGTAGAAGGCTGTGTGCCAAAGGAGCGAATTCACATGTTTCCCCACCTCAAACCATGGATGAATAGGGATATCCACTGCTTTCTGGAGTCCAGGTCTAAGTTCAAGTCAGGCAATCCTGAACTATACAAGAAAACCAGATATGATCTAGAGATCCATCAAAGATGCCAAAAAACAGTACCGCTCCAAGCTAGAATCCCAAGCTAGCCACACGGACTCCCATTGACTATGGTGGGGTCTGCAAGATATAAGAGGCTATAAGGCGAAGGCAGGTAAAATCACCTGCTCCAGTGAGTTCTTCCTGATGAGTTCAATGCATTCTACACCCATTTTGAGCAAGAGGTCAGCGAGAGCACACCCTCCATCCCAGAAGCCTTGGATGAACCTATATCTGAGGTCACCATTAGCAACGTCAGAGTAGCCTTCTCAAAAGTCAACCCACGGAAAGTAACCGGCCCAGTTGGGGTATCCGGACGTGCACTCAGGTTCTGCATGGACCAGCTGGCAAAGGTATTCACAGGCATCTTTAACCTCTCTTTACAACAATCTGAGGTCCCAATCTGCTTCAAGAAGACGACTATCATCCCGATACCAAATAAAAGCCAAGCAGCATGCCTTAATGACAATCAAACAGTGGTTCTGACATCTATCATTATGAAGTACTTCACAAGGTTAGTTATGCCACAAATCAATTTCTGTCTCCCAGATCGCCTGGACCATTACAGTTCATCTATCACTGTAACAGGTCCACAGACACCATCTCCCTGGCCCTACATTCAACCCTAGATAACAAAGACACCTATGTCTTTGTTAGGTTATTCATAGATCACAGCTCAGTCTTTATTACCATTATTTCTATAAGACCCATCTCCAAACTTCATGGCCTGTGGCTCAGCTCCTTCCCCTGCAACTGGATCCTAGACTTCCTAACCAAACACTGCAGTCAGTAAAGATAGGGGACAACACCTCCT
This sequence comes from Carcharhinus amblyrhynchos, assembly GCF_965287045.1. Classification (NCBI taxonomy): domain Eukaryota; kingdom Metazoa; phylum Chordata; class Chondrichthyes; order Carcharhiniformes; family Carcharhinidae; genus Carcharhinus; species Carcharhinus amblyrhynchos. Next base: position 93,478,655 of record NC_137333.1, read on the forward strand.
CCACAATCATCCTCAACACCAGTGCTCCACAAGGCTGTGTCCTCAGCCCCCTACTATACTCCATATGTACCTCCAACTATATGGCCAAATTCCCATCCAACTTGATTTTCAATTTTGCTGATGACACCACCATTGTGGGTTGGATCTCAAACAATGCCAAGACGGAGGGCAGGAAAGAAATAGAGAATCTGGTGAACTGGTGCAACATCAATAATCTGTCCCTCAATTTCAACAAAATGAAGGAGAACATGCTGCCGTCTACATCAACAGGGGCAAAATAGATAAAGTCGAGAGCTTCAAGTTTTTAGGTGTCCAGATCACCAACAACCTGTCCTGGTCCCTATAGTTAAGAAAACCCACCAACACCTCTACTTTCTCAGGAGGCTAAGGAAATTTGGCATGTTCCACTACAACTCTCACCAAATTCTACAGATGTACCCATAGAAAGTATTCTTTCTGGTTGTACCAAAACTTGATATGGCTCCTGCTCTGTCCAAGACCACAAGAAACTACAAAGGGTCGTGAATGAAGCCAAGTACATCACTCAAACCAGCCTCCCAACCGTTGACACTGTCTACCCTTCCCGCTGCCTCGGAAAAGCATAATCAAAGACCCCACACACCCTGGACATACTCTTGCCAGCTTCTTCCATCGGGAAAAAGGTACAAAATTCTGAGGACGTGTACCAACTGACACAGGAATAGCTTCTTCCCTGCTGCCATCAGGCTTTTGAATGGACCTACTTCACATTAAATGGATCTTTCTCTACACCCTAGCTATGGCTGTAACACTACATTCTGCACTCTGTCCTTTCCTTCTCTATGAACGGTATGCTTCGTATAGTGTGCAAGAAGCAATAGTTTTCACTGTATACTGATACATGTGACAATAATAAATCACATTAAATCAATGGCCTCTTTCTGTACATTAGGGATTCTATGAACCTGAGAGATTGGACCTTACGAGTCTAAGGGCAGGGCTACAAATAATCCAGTTATGCTCTAGAATATGGGCCACTCCACTGGCTGGGGGAGAACACAATCGAAAGAGGAGCCCGAGGACTCCACATCTGGGGACGAAACAAACAAGATGCTTCGTCACCCACTCCGCCAGCAACACAGTCCACAGAATGTTTGGGCAAAGATTCAGGAACACAATCTGGTGAATTACACCGACACATCCCGCCAGCTGAGGGAGGATGTGACAGTCGGGTCCCCGGACCATCAAAGGACTGCCCCAGGCCAGGCCCCCGCTGAAACCCACCTTGATGATGGACCCTCTTATTGCAAAATCCAAAATCCTGCCCCTGGAATTAGGAAGACAGTAGCCAGCTAACACATCTGTGCCTGTTTATAAGTGATCTGGCTCTACATGGAACTTTTTTTATATAGGAAAAGGTCCGGGTCCAGGTCCATAGGGCTCTTAAAATTGGTCTCGCAGGCGGAGGATGTGGTAGTCATTAATCAAAGGATTGAGTTTAGGAGTCAGGAGGTAATGCTGCAACTTTATATGACCCTTGTCAGACCCCGCTTGGAGTACTGTGCGCAGTTCTGGTCGCCTCACTACAGGAAGGACGTGGAAGCTATTGAAAGGGTACAGAGGAGATTTACAAGGATGTTGCCTGGATTGGAAGGCATGCCTTATGAAGATAGGTTGAGGGAGCTGGGACTCTTCTCCCTGGAGAGACGAAGGTTGAGAGGTGACCTGATAGAGGCTTAATAAAATGTTGAGAGAAATAGATAGGGTGGATTCTCGGAGGCTATTTCCCAGGGCTCAAATGGTCGCTACGAGAGGAGACAGGTTTAAGGTGCTGGGGAGCAAGTACAGAGGAGATGTTAGGGGTAAGTTTTTCACTCAGAGGGTGGCGAGTGAGTGGAATCGGCTGCCGTCGGTGGTGGTAGAGGCGAACTCGCTGGGGTCTTTTAAAAGACTTCTGGATGAGTACATGGGAATTAATGGGATTGGGAGTTACAGATAGTTCTACGGCCTGGTAGGTATGGATATGATTGGCGCAACTTGTGGGCCGAAGGGCCTGTTTGTGCTGTAGTGTTCTATGTTCTAAATGTCTGATTGACCAAACAAAGGTTTATTGAGCCGGAGTGCTACTTATTAGGCACTGACAGCAGTTTATTGTGTAACTAATTCCCTGAACAAAGAAGCATAATCACCTCTGGCCTTGCAAGCAGTTGGAGACTGTGACAAACTACAAATCATTGCCACCTAATTAGTTGAATTCAACAACTGTGAGCCTATTTTTAAAAAAAACATTTTTTTAATGGAGGAGGAATAGACCACAAGTATCTGATAAGTGAAGAACACTGGGTTATAATTACTCATAATATGAATGGAGTTAAAATATTGGATGCGAACATATGTCAAGGGCATAATTTTTCTGGTAGTCTAATACATTTGAGGCTGTAGGCAGTCAGAACCTGAAACTGAAAGTAATTGGAATTAGGGATATTAATGAATGTGTGCCGGGCAGCCTGGAATTTCAGAACCCAACGATGTTTAGACTTCACCACGGTGGTTAGCACTGCTGCTTCACAGTGCCAAGGCCCTGGGTTCAATTCCTGGCTTGGGTCACTCTCCATATGGAGTCTGCACGCTCTCCCCGTGCCTGCGTGGGTTTCCTCCGGGTGCTCCGGTTTCCTCCCACAACCTGAAAGACATGCTGCTTAGGTGGATTGACCATGCTAAATTCTCCCTCAATGTACCCAAACTGGCATCCGGAGTGCGGCGAGTAGGGGATTCTCACAGTAAGTTCATTGCAGTGTTAATGTAAGCCTATTTTGTGACACTAATACATAAATTAAATGAAATTAATTATGTTGACAGTGATGGGGAAGGGTAGATTGCAGACTGTGAAACATCAATGGCAGATCTTCTTAACTAAAGTAAAAGCAAAATACTAAAATAAAAACAAGAAGTGCTGGAAGAACTCAGCAAGTCTGGCAGCATCTGTGGAGAGAGAAAGGGAGTTAATATTTTGAGTCCATATGACTCTCCTTTGGAGCAAAAGAGAGGGAGAGAAATGCGATACCTCTCTTTGGCTGCTGGTAGATGTTGAGTTATTTCACATCTCAGAAGAAAACTTGAAATGCTCTCAGTTGTGTTTTTCCAATTTGTTTAAAGTTTTTTTTTGTCACAAGTAAGCTTACATTACCACTGCAATGAAGTTACTGTGAAAATCCCCGAGTCACGACACTCCGGCGCCTGTTTGGGTATTCTGAGGGAGAATCTAATCATGGCCAATGCATCTAACCAGCACGTCTTTTAGACAGTGGGAGGAAAACAGAGCACCCAGAGGAAACCCACGCAGACATGGGGAGAACGTGCAGACTCCACACTGACAGTGATCCAAGCCAGGAATTGAACCTGGTCCCTGGCGTTGTGAGACAACAGTGCTAACCAGTATGCCATTATCCTGGCCCAATTTTCGATAGTGTGAGAAAAGATGCAAAATCCAGAGAATGATGTCCAAAACTTTCTTCTAACTACAACTATAGCTATACACGGTATCACATTTAAACAGCTCCAAACAACCTTCAGAAATAACTCTCCCCAAATTGTTCCACAACAGCTTTATAGATTTTTAAATCTGTAAAAATCCAGTAACTGTTACCAAACCAGTCAGTTACATCCCTTTGGAGTTGCTTCTAAGATAAAGTATGCAGCTTGCTTTTTAAGGCAGGCTTTCTTCACGGATACTTCTTGCTGGGAGTTAAATAACTATCCCTGTTTTCGGCTCAGGTCTAAAACAGTTACTTGTGTAGGTGTCGTTGTCTCCAGGCCAGGCCTGGATAGAGTGGATGTGGAAAGGATGTTTCCACTAGTAGAAAAAGCTAGAACCAGAGGGCACAACCTCAGGCTAAAGAGAGGATCCTTTAAAATAAAGATAAGGAGGAATATCTTCAGCCAGAGAGTGGATCTCTTTGCTGCAGAAGGCTGTGGAGGCCACGTCATTGACTGTCTTGAAGACAGAGAAAGGTAGGTTCTTAATTAATAAAGGGATCAGGGGTTATGGGGGAAAGGCAGGAGAATGAGAATGAAAAAAAATCAGCCATGATTGAATGGTGGAGCAGACTTGATGGCCCAAGTGGCCTAATTCTGCTCCCATGTCTTATGATCTATGGCCTTAAATACATTTCACCCTTTGATCTTCCCTTATGTGACCTATCCTGTTTAGAACTCAAGTCTTACTTACCTTCTTTTTCATTTTAGCTTTCAGAATGCCAAAACAATGTAGACTCACTTATGAACCATTCTTTACACCTTTCTTTCACACTTTGATTCTCTTCCTTTGAAATCTTAACACCTTCTCCAAATACATTCCTGTTCTGTCACCCCTTGTTACTAACTTGTCCAAGGTAAACATATGTTTGCAGTGTTGCTAAACTCATCAGCATATCAGAGGCACGGGTTCCATTAACACAGCCATGCTGTCCCTGCCTTAATTAACATATATTTCTCCACAGTTTTTAAAATATGTAACTAGCAGAAAAACTTGCAATATCTTGGATTTCTCTGATATTTTCATGTCACCAATATTTTCCTCACCATCTGAAGAAGAGACATATGGATTTGAAACATCCACTTTGTTTTTTTCTCCAATTCACCCAAAAAAATTCTAAGTGCTGAATTGGCGAGAAAAATGGTGTAATTTGTGATTGTTCTTTCCAGTGGGAGTTCAAAGTTGAATCTCCCACACTCTGTGCAATGCACAGGTCACAATGGTGAATATCATTAAAAGCTTGGGGCCTATTCACACTGGAGTCTGACAGTTCCAGGCCTCTACGCATGTGCAGTGGCCCCAATCTGTCAGCCTACCGTTTGTTGGCCAGCCCAGGACCCCCTCAGTAGGCGGCACAGTAGCACAGTAGTTAGCATTCCTGCTTCACACCTCCAGTGACCTGGGTTCGATTCCCGGCTTGGGTTACTGTCTGTGTGGAGTTTGCACATTCTCCTCGTGTCTGCGTGGGTTTCCCCCAGGTGCTCCGGTTTCCTCCCACAGTCCAAAGATGTGCGGGTTAGGTTGATTGGCCATGCTAAAAATTGTCCTTTAGTGTCCTGAGATGCGTAGGTTAGAGGGGTTGGGGGTAAATATTTAGGGATTTTGGGGGTAGGGCCTGGGTGGGATTGTGGTCAGGGCAAACTCGATGGGCCAGATGGCCTCTTTCTGCACTGTAGGGATTCTATGATTCAATGCTGCAGAGAATTTAGTCCTGGGCCTGACATGACATTTGAATTACATTACAAATAGATTAAAATCACTTACCCGCTCTTCCTGCCAGTTTCCAGCGTGGTCATAACCGCGCCTGCGGTGGAAGACACGTGTGCATCGGGAACGCATGCACAAGTCCCACGAATTGGCACATGCACGAGCCTCCCATACCAACCCGCCAAAATATTAATGGATTGCAATGGGAGAATTGCCCCCGCTGTGTTTTTCCAGCATTTATGTTTCCACTTCTGATCTTCTCGACATCCTATTTGACCTGAGCTGAGATTCAGGTTATAATCTCCATGAGAGATTATCATCTGAATGATCATCTGTTTCCTTCCAGCCCTCTGATGTCACGCCCCGCCTTGCCCTGCCTTGGTGTATCCACCATTAGAACCTTCCTCCGCATCTGTTCTCATTTCCAGATTTGACCGAGTGTAGGGTGTCAAAATTTGCTGATGACACCAAGATTGGTGGAACGGCAAATTGCGCGGAGGGTATGGAGAGTCTGCAGAAGGATCTAGGTAGGCTGGGAGAATGGGCCAGGAACTGGCAAATGGAATTTAATGTCGGCAAGTGCGAGGTGGTCCACTTTGGTAGGAATAATGGTAGGAAGGACTATTACTTACGTGGAGAAAAACTGCAGCAGGCGACGGTGCAGAGGGACCTCGGGGTCCTTGTGCATGAGTCGCAAAAACCCAGCTTGCAGGTGCAGCAGGTGTCAGGAAGGCGAATGGGATTCTGGCCTTCATAGTGAGAGGGATTGAATATAAAAGTAAGAAGGTCTTGCTGCAGCTGTATAGGGCATTGGTGAGGCCGCAGCTGGAGTACTGTGTGCAGTTTTGGTCGCCGCACTTACGCAAGGATATTTTGGTCTTGGAGGGAGTGCAGAGGAGGTTCACTAGGCTGATACCGGAGTTGAGGGGGTTGAGCTATGAGGAGAGGCTGAATAAACTAGGCTTGTACTCGTTAGAGTTTAGAAGAATGAGGGGAGATCTCATTGAGACATATAAGATGATGAATGGGATGGATAGGATAGAGGTGGAGAGACTCTTCCCGCTCAGAAAGGACAGTAGGACTAGGGGGCACAGCCTCAAGATAAAGGGGGGGCGGTTTAGAACGGAGTTGAGGAGGAACTTCTTCACTCAAAGGGTGGTGAATCTCTGGAATTCTCTGCCCGTTGAAGTGGTGGAGGCTGCCTCGCTAAATATTTTTAAGACGCGGGTTGATGGGTTTTTGATAGGAGAGGGGATTAAGGGTTATGGGGAGAGGGCGGGAATGTGGAACTGAGCCACGACAGATCAGCCATGATCTTATTGAGTGGCAGGGCAGGCTCGAAGGGCTAGATGGCCTACTCCTGCTCCTATTTCTTATGTTCGTATGTTCTTATTATGTTCTTAGATGGTGGCCTCATCATAATGTCACTGGACTAATTATCCAGAGGCCCTACACTAATACCCCAGTTACATGGGTTCAAATTTCATCATGGCAGCTGGTGGAATTTAAATTCAACTTAAAAAAACATGGAATTGAAAACTAGTCTCGGTAATAGTGATCATGATACTGTCATCTGATTTATTTGTCTGGATTAAACTCCATCTGCCACCTGGCGGAGAGAAGGCAGATGGAGTTTAATCCAGACAATTCTGAGGTAATGTATTTGGAAGGTCTGATACAGATGGGAAATATATTGTAAATGATAGAACCATTAAGAGCATTGCTAGGCAGGTGGATCTGTGTGTACAGGTACACAGGTCTTTGAAAGTGCTTAAGAGCACTGCTAGGCAGAGAGATCTGGGTATACAGATACACAGGTCACTGAAAGCGGCAATGCAGGTTGAGAAGGGCATTGAGTTTAAAAATTGACAAGTCGTGTTGCAGTTTTATAAAACCTTAGTTAGGCCGCGCTTGGAATATAGTGTTCAATTCTGGTCGCCACACTATGAAGGCTTTAGACAGGGCACAGAAAAGATTTACCAGGATGTTGCCTGGTTTGGAGGGCATTAGCCGTGAGGAGAGGTTGGAGAAACTTTGTTAGTTCTCACTGGAATGACTGAGGTTGATGGGCAACTTGATAGAAGTCTACAAGATTATGAGGAGCACGGACAGTATAGGTAGTCAGAAGCTTTTTCCCAGGCTGGAAGAGTCAATTACTAGAGGGCAGAAGTTTAAAATGCAAAAAGCAAGGTATAAAGAAGATGTATGAAGCAAGTTTTTTTTACCCAGAGGATGGTGGGTGCCTGGAACAGGGAAGTAGTGGAAGCAAATGCAATAATGATTTTTAAGGGATGTCTTGACAAATACATGAATAGGATGGGAATGGAGGGATATGGTCCCCGGAAGGGTAGGAGGTTTAGTTCAGTAAGGCAGCATGGTTGGTGCAGGTATGGAGGGCTGAAGGGCCTGTTCCTGTGCTATAATTTTCATTGTTCTTTGTTCTAATGACTTTTCGGGAAGGAAATCTGCCATCATTGACTGGTCTGGCCCACACTTTGTATTTAATATGCAGTCAAGAAATTAATTTCATTTTAGTTTAAAACTCACCCATTGCCTTCAGAAGAAATGTTCAGCAAAGGTGTCTTGTCATTGAAATCACCGCCTCTCGATTTGGAGTTGAAGAGTTGGCATTCTAAACTTCTTGGAGTATTGGAGTGGAGCCTAAAATGAAGGAGGGATGGAGGAATTTAGTCTGAAGATCTTTCAGGTACATTGGCCCACAATTTCTTACCATGGTGAAATCGACGAGGCATGCCGTAAACACTGCTGTCTTGGCCACTGACCTTGCCAATGCTGATTCAAAGAAGAAAAGTAAAATAAAGAACAATTGGCATTTACACAGAGTCAATTTGTGACGACCAAAACATCTCAACATACCTCACAACCAGTAAATTACTTTTGAAGGGTAGTCACTCTTGCGAGGCAAGAATTGCTGTAACCAATTTTCTTACAACAAACTCCCACAACCAGCAAAGTAATGACAACCAGAAAATGAGCGGCATTTTCCAGCCCTTTCCACTGATGGGATCTTCCAGTCCCTCCAAAGTCTGCCCCCGCAATGTGTTACCTGGTGGTGGGATTGGGAAGTCATGCAAATTGCCACTGACTTCAGCGGGAGGGGAAGATCCCAGACTCTGACAAAGGGTCATCCAGACTCGAAATATTGGCTTCTATTCTCTCTCCACAGACGCTGTCAGACCTGCTGAGATTTTCCATTTTTGATTTACTCCCTCCACCACTGACACACATTAGTAACAGTGTGTACCATCCACAAGATGCACTGCAGGAAATCACCAAGCCTCCTGCGATTGCATTTTTCAAACAATTGCTACCATCTAGATCGAGAAGGGCAGCAGGCATGTGGGAACACCGCCAGCTGGAAGTGATGGACAGAACAACTGAACTGCAAAAGTGAGCCATTTGCCATTCCAGTTTGGAAATATATTGCCATTCCTTCACTGTTACTGGGTCAAAACTCTAGAACACCCTCCCTAACAACACTGTGGGTGTACCTGCACCACATGGACTGCAGTGATTCAAGAAAGCAGCTCACCACCATCTTCCCAAGGACAGTTATGAATCAGCAATAAACGCTGGCCTTGCCAGCGACTCCCAGATCCTTTGAATGAATAAATGTAAAAAAAATTCCTCCTCATATTGCTCCATCGAAATGTCCCAATGTTTCATGTGATGTTAATGTGCCTTTAGGAGATTTTTTTTAATCAAGCTCACAGCCTCAGGTGATGTCATTGTTAGGAGCAGAAAAAAAATACTGTGTGCCAGTCAGGTGACAAGGGTTTTTAGTTTCAGTTTTTAGCTTCAGCAAGTTAGAATTGGGTTTTAGAAGGGGCAGCAAGCTAAAAGAAGTGTTTTCCTTCTCTCCCTGTTGTTTCGAAAGTCCTATTGGATTCCTGAAGGGTGAAAATCTGTTCTTGGGGGCTGGACTAGTGTCTTTCTGGTTCTTTGAAAGGTTGTCTTGTTTTCAGACTGTTCTGAATCTCAAGAACAGGACTACAGAATTCAACTCATGATCTCGATCCCAGTGTCAAGTAAGAATTCGTCTGCGCTGAGTTAAACCTGTGAAGAGGGTTTTTTGTTGTCTATGGGTTTTGGTTTTAATTGGAGCACATTAAAGATATTTATTAAGGATTATACATTATTGTGGTTGTTTTGCTTCTTGTTTGTAACCGATAAAAGTTCTTGCTTATTTTCTTACTATACATAGAACATAGAACATTACAGCGCAGAACAGGCCCTTCGGCCCACGATGTTGCGCCGACCAGTTACAAAACAATGACCCACTAACCTAAACCAATCCCTTCTCGTCCATAAACCTATCCACGGATCTCTTAAACGCCCCCAAACTAGGCGCATTTACAACTGCAGCAGGCAGGGCATTCCAATCCCTCACCACCCTCTGGGTAAAGAACCTACCCCTGACATCCGTCCTATAACTACCACCCCTTAATTTAAAGCCATGCCCCCTCGTGCTAGATTTCTCCATCAGAGGAAAAAGGCTATTACTATCCACCCTATCTAAACCTCTAATCATCTTATATGTTTCAATAAGATCCCCTCTTAGCCGCCTTCTTTCCAGCGAAAACAACCCCAAATCCCTCATGTTAACTATATTCTTAAATAAACTTTATTTGATAAAAGCTCCCTAGTGGGTCACTTGAATCACACCTAAAGTGAAACATCTCATCTTATCCTAGCCAAATTCAAGGTACAAAACTTACAATTCAGTCAGGCTTCATAAAACACTTGAGTTTCTAACCTCAACCTTAACACTAGGATGCACCTTTGCAATAATGCCTGTCCCAAGAAATCCTGGTTGATTAACTAAAGGGCAATCTTACCAAATGCAGCAACAAAAAGTTAAGAATGAAGTCAAAACCAACTTGTTTAAAAATACAAACTGACTTGGCTGGTGCAGGATGACGGTTAGCATTGCTGCCACACAGCTCCAGAGTCCCAGGTTCAATTCCCAGCTTGGGTCACTGTCTGTGCAGAGCCTGCACATTCTCCTCGTGTCTGTGTGGGTTTCCTCTGGGTGCTCTGGTTTCCTCCCACAGTCCGAAAGTCTTACTGGTTAGCTGCACCGGTCATGCTAAATTCTCCCTCAGTGTACCCGAACAGGTGCTGGAGTGTGGCGACTAGGAGATTTTCACAGTAACCTCATTGCAGTGTTAATGTTAGCCTACTTTGTGACACTAATAAGTAAACTTTAAACTGGTGCATTGAGCCAGTAAATATTTTGTGATGGTTCCCAATCCGTGGCGAATTTTAAATTGCCTTAACTCATCAACAATTCTGCAAAAAAAAAATTGATTCCACCAGCAAGGTCCTGATTTTTAATCTGGATTCCCTCTTCCCGGTTCCCACGTTTCCACTCCAGTTTCCACAGCCTTCCTCATTAAATATTGATCAAGGTATTGATGAAGAATTTCATTTCCATATCAGATGGTTCTTTTGTAACATTCCCCTTTGATCCCCACCCACAGGCAACAAACTCCAAGGCTAATAAATCTATCTTCTCCAGATTAAACGATAAAACATGTCCAACGGCAAAATGAAATATTAAGTCATAACAGCGAGGCCTAACCTTGACATTTAAACCTCATTCTGCAAATGGTAAAAATACTACTCATGACTCATTCCTCACTTGTCACATTTATACCTGTGCTCACAATACTGCACCTGTAAAATGATAATTCTCCTGACATCCTACTGATTAAGAGGTGATGGCATCCTCACCCCCCCATGCAGCGCAGACCCTCACGTCGTTCGTCGCATTCCGATTTTCCAGCCGCGATTGCCCCAAAACCGGAAAATCCCGCCCACTCTCAACAGACCGCTGTATGGTCCGGCTCCCACCCAGTATGATTCCCGTGGCGAAACGGGATGGAAAAATTCCACCCCACGGGTTGGTCATAAGAGCGAAGAAGAAAATTAGCCACTCTCAATCACGTGGGAATGTCCGAGTCCACAGTTTTACGGGCCCGTCCTGCCATTCAATCAGTGAGGCAAGCTGGTGAGGTGGGGGCGAGAGACAGGACATGAGGATTGTGCTCGGTTTTACGCCTCTCGCAATCTTGCCAGCACTGCTCTGCAGGCAAGGTCAGCTCAGAAAGGGCACAAAGTCAAATATTTATGACATCGTTATCATGTCATTAGCGAGTCCCAGACACTACCATCCAGGTTCACTTGGACTTAACGCCTCGCCAGCCAAGGTCGCCACCAGCGAGAATCACGGATAGTCCCCATCAATGGAGGCCAGACATGATGGCCTCACCAGTGTGACCAAAGGCCACTGAATACTCCCCAGTGGTTGGGGGCAGGGCCAGGCAGTGCCCACTTGTCCTGAGGGGAGTGGGGCCTGAGGCGGTGAGGCTTGAGAAGGGTGGAGAAGGAAGGGGATCTCCGAGGGGGATAGGGAAGGGGAAAACTCTGCAGAAGAGGGCGTTGATCAGTGGGGGCAGCTATCGGAGTGAGGGGCAGAGATTGAGGGGGGGTGGGGGGAACTTTGCAGCAGCAGGGATCGGCAGTGGGGTCAGTGATTGGCAGGGTGTAGTGATGTCTTGGGGGGGGTGGTGATGGAGCGGAGGAGAATGGCACAGGAAGCATCAGTGGGGTGGTATGAGGGAGTGGTGCGGGTGACAGGAGATCACCCAGTGCACTGGTAGATTGGGCGCCTGCGCAATGGCGCCCTGAGAACTCAGCAGCCGGTTTCACTGGTGAACTGAGGGTCCCTCCACCCTCCCACCCCATACCACTTCCCCCCACCACCCCTCCACACACTGTCCCCCCCCACCTTTTTCCCACAAACAAGAATCACATCTTGACACTTAAGTGCCATAAGATTATGACTACAAGCTTGCCCAAAAAAATCAGCACAATTCTCTCCCATTTTCTTACTCGATGTTATTGCCAACAGGGTCACATGTGGCTGTGATGCCCCCTCTCTGGCAGCTAATTAACTTGCCAATGTGCATTGCCTTGGCATAAGCAAAGAGATCAGCGACTTCCACTAGGCTCTTGGAAAGCTGCTACTACTCAATGGACAATCTCCGAGTGCACACCTTCATCAGAGGGTAGAAGGAAGCACAACTTCTTCTTCAATTGCTGGAGTTTAGACACTTCTTTCATTGGAAGTAAATGCAGAGAGAATTCTAGACAAGACCAATGTTCACATAGCTACTCTTCCAGAAACAGTTGCTGGATCACTGTGAGAAGTGGAAAGCCCGATCAAGTTTACCCTTCTTCACCCAAAGTTCCCAGGAGCAAATGTAAAAATGACCCAATTAACTGCATTGTTCATCAGAGTGTTGTTGACCCAGCAATTGCAACTCACTCCATAAACCAATCTCAAGACAACTCATCGTATAGACATATCTTTAGGTATCAAACTGATTAGTCATTTTCATCAACACTTTACGATGAGAGCAACTAACCCAAGTGACCACCCAAGTCCCAAAAATATTAACATGCAACAAGGTGGCACAGTGGTTAGCACTGCTGACACACAGCACCAGGGATCCGGGTTCAATTCCTGGCTTGGGTCACTGTCCGTGTGGTGTTTGCATGTTCTTCCCGTGTCTGTGTGGGTTTCCTCCGGGTGCTCCAGTTTCCTTCCACTGTCTCAAAGACATGCAGGTTAGGTGCACTGGCCATGCTAAATCCTCCCCCAATATATCCAAACAGGCACCGGAGTATGGCAACTAGGGGATTTTCACAGTAGCTTCACTGTAAGTCTACTTGCGACACTAATAAATAAAAAATAAACATTCCTCAGAAACACCCAAATGCAAACCAGTGTGGGAACCTAACATCAGACAACCAGGAATCTATCTAGACCGACACATCTCTTGGACATTAAGGGGTAATTTACCATGACCAATCCACCTAACCTACACATTTTAGAGTGTGGAAGGAAACCAGAGCACTCTGAGGAAACCCATGCAGGCATGGGGTGAGAACATGCAAACTCCATAGACAGTCACACAGTGGTTAGCACTGCTGCCTCACAGTGCCAGGGATCCAGGTTCGATTCCCAGCTTGGGTCACTGTCTGAGTAGAGTCTGCACGTTCCCCCCATGTCTGCATGGGTCTCCTCCGGGTGCTCCGGTTTCCTCCCACAGTTCGAAAGATGTGTTGGTTAAGTGCATTGGCCAAGTTAAATTCTCCCTCAGTGTACCTGAACAGGCGTCGGAGTGCGGGACTAGGGGATTTTCACAGTAACTTCATTGCTGTGTTAATGTAACCTACTTGTGGCACTAATAAGTAAACTTTTAAAACTCTAAAAATGCTGGAATTGAACTCGGGTCCCTGGCACTGAGAGGCAGCGATGCTAAACACTGTGCCCAGAATTCTCCACAGCATCCTCTATTAACCCCTCAAAAAGCTGAGCATTTGTGGGAACTTCATGTGCGTAAGTTGGTGACCATGCGATTGTACATTACAACAACAAAGACACTTGAAAAGGACTTCATTGGCTGTAAAATGGTGTGGGGAGGTCAAGAGAGACACTTTATCAACATGAGTTGTTTTATCTCATGTCAAGATGCAGTGAGACCTAATCATTTGGCATTTATGAAGTGCACACAATAAAAATAAATAAATCCCCCAGACACTGGGTCGCACAGCAATATTATTATAAGGTACCTTGCATGCTGTAAATATCATTATATTCACTGGCTAAAACAGCATTGTACTTGTTGCTGTAACATGGGTGGACAACTGGACAGTACACTTCCCCTGAGCTGAAAAACATTCAACTACCAGGTTAGAAATATAAAGTACATTCTTTGTGAAGTTCTGTAGTCACTGAAAACATCAAATGGATGAGAATGTGCCTCATAATGCGACTCTTGGACATTGTTCGTTGAAAATAAAATGGAAAAGCTGTCAAAATGATAAGTCGCCTCACGGCTATAGTTCATTTCTTTGAATTACCAATCATCTTGTTTCTATAAATTTCCCCTTTTTCATGGCCCACAGTGAGGCAGGACTTTATCTGGGTCATGAAAAAGATTGGCAATTCAAGGAAGGTCTGGTGCGTGGATGGCACCTTCTGGGTTGGCCTTCCTGCACATTTCCCATTAATCATATCCCGTTACCAAAAGTTGCAGCTTAATTTATCACCAAAGCTAAAAGTTAATAGCAGTCTTCACCTCCAGTCTTCGAGTATGGACATTAACAATGAGCATTAGATAGGCTTTCATGACTTTGGAAGCATTACAACTGAGCCCAATGTCCACATTGATATATTTAGAGAGAGGTTTGTGATAACAATCAAAATGGCAAACTATGCCTTCCCATCCCTCATTTTTTTCCCCAAAAATATACTTTATCCAGAGGAAATCTGCAAGAACATTACAAACATTCCAAAATGTAATCATTTTCAGGTTCTTTACATACATCAAGTAACATTCTGAGATGCTTCAATACAGTAAAGTTGCTCACTACATTTTCAGGTTCCATGTCAGCTGCAAAGTTTGAAATTATGTTCTGTACGCCCAAATCTAGGTCATTAAAGCAAAGAAAAGTGTATTAGTCATAAGTAGGCGTACATTCACACTGCAGTGAAGTTACTGTGAAAATCCCCCAGTCGCCACTCTCCAGTGCCTGTTCAGATACACTGACATTTTTGGACTGTGGGACGAAACCAGAACACCTGGAGGAAACCCACGCAGACACAGGGAGAATGAGCAGACTCCACATATACAGTGACCCAAGCTAGGAATCAAACCCTGGTTCCTGGTGCAGTGGGACAGCAGTGCTAACCACTGTGCCGCCCCACATGGATCAAAAAGAGCTGTGGTCTTAATACTGATACTCTTCGGAACACTGATCTATACTTCGGAAAAACAATGTTCCTCACAATTCTGCCTTCTGTCCCGATGCCGTTTTTGTTATGCAAGCTGTCACTTTAATCCCTGGGGCTTTTATTTTGCTGACCACTAATTTTATATGGACCATATACAGGCTATGACAAGGCAAGGCATCTAAGACACGAATTGATGACAAGTTGGCAGCTGTCTGATGCTTTTATGCTTTGTCATTCCAGCGTCTCAGCTCTCTCAGCTATATAAAACCCTGGTCAGACCCCACTTGGAGTACTGTGCTCAGTTCTGGTCACCTCATTACGGGAAGGATGTGGAAGCCATAGAAAGGGTGCAGAGGAGATTTACAAGGATGGTTTAAGTAGCAAGTCTTATGAGGATAGGTTGAGAGAGCTCAGCCTTTTCTCCTTAGAGAGATGAAGGATGAGAGGTGACCTGATAGGTGTATAAGATGTTGAGAGGTATTGATCGAGTGGACTCTCAGAGGCTTTTTCCCAGGGCTGAAATGGCTGCCACAAGAGGACACAGGTTTAAGGTGCTGGGGAGTAGGTACAGAGGAGATGTCAGGGGTAAGTTTTTTACTCAGAGGGTGGTGGGTGCGTGGAATCGGCTGCCAGCAGTGGTGGTGAAGCTGGATTCGATAGGGTCCTTTAAGAGACTTTTGGATAAGTACATGGGACTTAGTAAGATAGAGGGCTATAGGTAAGCCTAGTAGGTAGGGACATGTTTGGCGCAACTTGTGGGCCAAGGGGCCTGTTTGTGCTGCAATTTTTCTATGTTCTATGTTCTTTCAAGAACAGGTGCAAGAGCCAGGATGTGACTGCGAGGCAACAAGTGGTGCCCACTACCCCCAGGGCTGGGACACCTTTTTTTTAGGATTACCAGTGCCGCAGGGAGGCACTGCAAAGATGCGCAAAACAAGACAAGAATAGGGATGGGAGACACTGGCTGAAATTTTATGAGAAATATTCTAAGTGTCCAGCTAGTGTGAAAATGGGAGAGTTGCAGATCCATTTCTTGGGGCTGGTTTTATGCCAATCTTGTGCACACAACGTATGAAAAAATGGACCCATTAAAGGTCAGGGCAAACCGGTAGAATTCCACCCACTTTGTCCACTCAGGATTCCCAAATTCTCCCAGTTCCCATCCTCACGCCCTTTGCACCACCTGGTGTTCCTGGCCCTCCATCTGTGGGATGACTAACTCTGAAAACATTGTTTCAGCATGTTGATCTCAGCTCTTTGGACAAGGTAACTCTCCTTCTGTCTTCAATGGGTACAGAATCCATTCTGAAAGGATTCTACTGGCAGGGAGAGAATTTAGTCATTTCCAAGCCATGCAGGTTAGAATACAAAAGAGGGAAACAAAGAATGCATGAGGTCAACGTAGGCTAGCTGTTGGGAATGATTTGATTTCACTCTCGTTCGTCACATCCTCAGTAAATGTCTATGATACTTATCCTTGAATATGGCTGCACTAGCACTTGGAAAGTATCACTTGTGTACCCACAATTAATCAGATGAACTGTTGGCATTTTCCTTGAGTTTCCAATCAATTCTTCATTGATGGTGTCAACTCTGTAATGATAAACCGGTATTTTCCTCAGATATAGAATCCCTACAGTGCAGAAGGGGGCCATTTGGCCCATCGGGTCTGCACCGACCACAATCCTATCCAGGCCTGGCCATCCCCTTTGTAGTGCCGCCCTCCCTCAGCTGACCACCCCTCCACACATCCCACCCTCCCCAACTCCCCCCAGCCTCCCCCGCCTGCCCTTCCACAGCCTACTCCAATCACTGGCTTCCCTCCCTCCACCACCGATCCCTGCAGACTGGCAGCTCCCACCCTTACCAATTGGGCCACCAGGCCTGCCCTCTCGGATCTGCCCTGCTAGGCCCTGCTCATATGTTTTCCCCCCTTGGCACTGCCTGATGCCTGGTGGGCATTGCAAAGATGTACCCTGAGCATGGACACTTTACCCCTTGGGCAGTGCCAGGGAGCCAGAGTGCCAATGCCAGGGGGCAACGCTCCACCACTCAACTCTCTGGATTGACCCCCTTCACTCCAGTGGATCATACTTACCCCACCTCCTCAGCACAATGCAGGTGCCGCCACAAATCTGGCACAGGGAGATGCTATAGCGGCAGGAATGTACACACGAATCGCAAGCATCGCTCGCTTCTTGATTCTCCTGGCTCGCTGCGCTAATGGATGGAGAATCGCCCCCTTGCAGTGCCATCCTGATGTGTAAGGATGGCTGCGATGCCTCAGCCTCTCAGAAGTTGGCGCTCTTCAGCCCTGGTCAAGTAACTGTGCCAGGTGATCCAGACAATCAGTACCAACCCTGACATCAGCTCCTCTTCTGCTCACTCTTCCCAACTAATGCAAGTGCCACAGAAGCACCTCCTGTCTCTTTTCAATTTAACGTCAACTTAAACCCTCTCCAAAATCCCAAAGCAGCAGGAACCCAGCACCGTTGAAATGCTTAATTCACACGGGCTACAGAAGCGTATGGTATGCATCATGAATTAAAGATAAAACTTGCTGCAGTTATGCAAGCAACAGGTAATACAAGATGAAAGGGGCAGCGATGCACAGCTCCTTCAGCACCTCAACAACAAACCTGGAGCAGACAGAAAGTAGATTTGATTTGATTTATTGTTGTCACATGTATTGGGATACAGTGAAAAGTATTATTTCTTGTGCCCTACACTGACAAAACATACTATTCATACAGTACACAGAGGAGAAGGAAAGGATAGGGTGCAGAATATAGTGTTGCAGTCACAGATAGAGTGTAGAGAAAAATCAGCTTAATATGAGGCCAGAAGACTGATGGCAGCAGGGAAGAAGCTGTCAGTTGATACGTGACCTCAGGATTTTATATCTTTTTCCCAACAGAAGAAGGTGGAAGAGGGAATGTCTGTGGTGCATGGGGTCCTTGAATATGCTGGCTGCTTTTTTGAGGCAGCAGGAAGTGTAGCTGGAGTCAATGGATGGGAGGCTGGCTTGCGTGATGGACTGGGCTACATATACAACCCTTTGTAGTTTCTTGTGGTCTGATGGAAATTGAGCACATTGTTGGAGAGTGCCTCTGGTACGAAGGTTTACAATGACAGCAGTTTCAATGTCAATAAAGGATTGGAACTGCAAGCCCAGCAGAAACCCTGGTATGTGCCACTAAGGTGCCAGTAGTCAGCTATGTGCAATGCATATATTGTGTCTTAAATGGACATAAGTTATCAAAGCCAGGACTGATGAGTGTGCACTAAGTGCACCATTGGAAAACCTGGTGTCCTACCTATGACCACCTCAACACATGGGGAGGCTGTACTGTCAGCTTATAAACTGATGCTGCTGCAGATTTAAGCCTAATTTTAGCCAAGGACCACGCAATCACTGCGCCACTTCTGCTCAGGAGGTGAAAGAAAAGAAGCTGAACACAGAGATTGTGAAAGAACAGCTGGCCACAGCAGACACTGCTCAGGAACAGGAGGATAGAGGAAAACTACAGTGCAGCATTTTCAATGGGTTGAACTTGACGAGATTTTACACTTGCACAGTTTTTAAGTTTTGGGCTCGATAGAATGTCCTTAGCTTCCGAGTCAGAAATTCCACATTCCGGAGACTGGAGGATATAATCAAAGCTTGTGCAGAAGTGAGGGGCTGGTATTAACCCCGCAGTGCCAAAGTGGGCTCACCCCACAGGGAGCATAACCAGTGCTTGGCCACTTGTGATTTCCTGGGAATCCACCTCCATTGTGACTCCCCTCCTGCCATCACTCACATGTGTCCCGGGATCCAGCGATGATCCTAAGCCTCAGGAATGTTGGCGCAGGGGTCACCACACGACAGTCGTGCTGCCTTCCTCTGAATGGCTGGCAGGTCTTAGTGGGTGGGACATCATCCCATGGGGGTCCGTGCTTCCAGAGAAGGCCCACTGCTGCCTAGTTATGTGCCCGAGTAGCACTCAATATGGTGGGTTGCCCTAAAAAAAAGGCAACGCTGGGCTCTCATGGTTCTCCAGCCAGCAGGTGAGGCCCTTTTCATAACAAGAAATATTGTGAGCCTAGTCAAAGAGAAAAAGAAAGTATTTATCAAAGCTAGGAAGCTGGGAACACACGAAGCAAGTGTGGAACATAAAGGAAAGTAGAAAGAAACTTAAGCAAGGTGTAAAGAGGGCTAAAAGGGGTCACAAAAAAGCATTGGCCAACAGGATTAAGGAAAATCCCAAGGCTTTTTATACATATGTAAAGAGCAAGAGGGTAGCCAGGGAGAGGCTTAGCCCACTCAGGGAAAATCTATGTATGGAGCCAGAGGAAATGGGTGAGGTATTAAATGAGTACTTTGCATCAGTATTCACCAAAGAGAAGGACTTGGTGAATGATGAGTCTGGGAAAGGATGTGTCATGTTGCGATCAAAAAAGGAGGAAGTATTGGGGTTCTTGAGAAACATTAAGGTAGACAAGTTCCCAGGGCCTGATGGGATATACCCCAGAATACTGAGAGAGGCAAGGGAGGAAATTGCTGGGGCCTTGAGAGATGTCTTTGTATCTTCATTGGCTACAGGGGACGTCCTAGAGGATTGGAGAATAGCCAATGTTGTCCCTTTGTTTAAGAAGGGTAGCAAGAATAACCCAGGTAATTATAGGCCGGTGAACCTTACATCAGTGGTAGGTAAATTATTGGAGAGAATTCTTTGAGATAGAATTTATTCCCACTTGGAATTAAGTAGATATATTAGTGAGAGGCAAAATGGTTTTGTGAAGAGGAGGTTGTGTCTCACTAACTTGATCGAGTTTTTCGAGGAAGTGACAAAGATGATTGATGAGGGTAGGGCAATGGATGTTGTCTATACGGACTTCAGAAAGGCCTTTGACAAAGTCCCTCATGGCAGACTGGTGCAGAAGGTGAGCTGGCAAGGTGGATATAAAACTGGCTCGGTCAAAGAAGACAAAGGGTAGCAGTGGAAGGGTGTGTTTCTAAATGGAGGGCTGTGATAAGTGACATTCCTCAGGGATCATGCTGGGATCTTTGTTGTTTGTAATATACATAAATGATTTGGAGGAAAATGTAACTGGTTTGATTGGTAAGTTTGCAGACGACACAAAGGTTGGTGGATTTGTGGATAGCGATGAGGACCATCAGAGGATACAGCAGGATATAGATTGGTTGAAGACTTGGGCAGAGAGATGGCCAATGGAGTTCAATCTGGACTAATGTGAGAATTATTTTGGAAGATCTAATATTGATAGGAAATATACAGTAAATGGCAGAACCCTTAAGAGTACTGACAGGCAAAGGGATCTGGGTGTACAGGTACACAGGTCAATGAAAGTGGCAATGCAGGTGGAGAAGGTAATCAAGAAGGCATATGGCATGCTTGCCTTCATCAGCCAGGGCATTGAGTTTAAAAATTGGCAAGTCATGTTGCACCTTTATAAAACATTAGTTAGGCTGCACTAAGAATATAGTGTTCAATTCTACCAGAAGGATGTGGAGGCTTTGGAGAGGGTACAGAAAAGATTTACCAGGATGTTGCCTGGTATGGAGGGCATTAGCTATGAGGAGAGGTTGGAGAAACTTGGTTTGTTCTCACTGGAACAACGGAGGTTGAGGGGCGACCTGATAGAAGTCTCCAAGATTATGAGAGGCAAGAACAGAGTGGATAATCAGGAGTTTTTTCCCCAAGGTGGAAGAGTCAATTACTGGGGGCGTAGGTTTAAGGTGTGAGGGACAAGGCTGAAAGGAGATGTACGAGGCAATTTTTTTTGACGCAGAGGGTGGAACTCGTTGCCGACGGAGGTATTGGAAGCAGATATGGTAGTGACTCCTAAGGGGCGTCTTGACAAATACATGAATAGGATGGGAATAAAGGGATACGGTCCCCGGAAGGATAAGTTAAGTCATGTAGCATGGTCAGTGTAGGCTTGGAGGGCCGAAGGGCCTGTGCCTGTGCTTTAATTTTCATTGTTCTTTGTTCTGTGTTCACTGAGACTGCAACTGCCTGGGAAGGGCTCCCTCTGGTGTTCAGGCATAAATAAATACAACTGTTCCATCAAACAAAAGCAGGTGGCACAATGGTTAGTACTGCTGCTTCACGGTGCCAGGGACCTGGGTTCGATTTCAGCCTTGGGTCACAGTTTGTGCAGAGTCTGCATGTTATCCCCGTGTCTGCGTGGGTTTCCTCCGGGTGCTCTGGTTTCCTCCCACAGTCCGAAAGACGTGCTGGGTCGGAGCATAGGCCAAGCTAAATTCTCCCTCCGTATACCCAAACAGGCACCTGAGCGTGGCTACTCGGGGATTTTAACAGTAACTTCATTGCAGCGTTAATGTACACCTACTTAATTTACACGAATGTAAATATATAAATAAATAAGTAGAATGTTTAAAGCAGATTGGTAGGCAAAAGTCCCTTTCATCTGACAACTGTTGTTTCTTCTGTCAACAGATTGGCTCTCTCTTTCCAACACTTGCTTCTAACATACTACTTGCTCGTTTGTAAAAGTTGGAGCTTCTAAATTAAGGCGGAAATATTCTTTAGCAAACAATGTCTTAACCTTGTTGCCTACAAGATCATTGTACCCTCAGAAAAAGATGCCAGGTAATGACCATCTCCAACAAGACCATCACCCCTTGATATTCAATGGCATTATCATCACTGAATCCATTGACTGGAAATGGAACTGGACTAGCCATATAAATACTGCGGCTGCAAAACCAGGTCAAAGGTTGAAAATACTGAAGTGAGAAACCCACCTCCGACTCCAGCAGCTTGTGGCATGGTACCACAGTGGTTAGCAATGCTGCCTCACCACGCCAGGGATCCAGGTTCGATTCCTGGCTTGGATCATTGTCTGTGCGGAGCCTGCACATTGTTTGGGTGACACAGTGGTTAGCGCAGCTGCCTCATAGCACCAGGGACCTGGGTTCGATTCCTGCCTCAGGTTACTGTCTGTGTGGAGTTTGCATGTTCTCTCCGTGTCTGTGTGGGTTTCCTCCTGGTGTTCAGGTTTCTTCCACAGTCCAAAAATGTGTGGGTTAGGATGATTAGCTATGATAAATTGCCCCTTAGTGTCAGGGAGATTAGGACAGTAAATATGTAGGGTTGTGGGAATGGTACCTGGGTGGGATTGTTGTCGGTGTAGATTCGATAGGCCAAATGACCTCCCTTCTGTACTGTAGATACTATGTAATTCCACAAACCTGTGCACCATCCACAGGGCACAAGTCAGTAGTGTGATAGAAAACTCCCCACTTGCCTGGATGAGTGCAGCTCCACCAACACTTGCGATGCTCAACAGCATCCAGGGACACAGCAGCCCACGTGATTGGCACCCTCTTCACCATCTACTCCCTGCCACCCAGCAGCAACACTGTGTACCATCGACAAGATGCACTGCAGCAACTCACCAAGGCTCCTTCAACAACACCTTCCCAACCGCGACTGCGACCATCTAGAAGGACAGGGGCAGCAGACACATGGGTACACTATCACCAGGAAGTGCCCCTCCAAGGCTCTCATCATCCTGACTTGGAAATGTATCGCCGTGACTTCATCACCATTGGGTTAAAATCCTGAACTCTCTCCCTAGCAGCACTGCAGACGTACCAACACCTCCTGGTCTGCAGCGGTTCAGGAAGGCAGCTCACCTCCACCTTCTCAAGGGCAGTTAGGAGTGGGCAATAAATGCTGGCCCAGACAGGGACGTTGACATCCCATGAACAAATAAATTTTAAAAATGGCCATTTCTAGAAACCTCAAGACGTGGCAGAATTTTAGCTGTGGACAAATAGAAGGCAAGAGGGTTCCAAACATAATAAAATATGTATGAAGGGGGAACTTGCTCCAGATCATACTGAATCCCTCTGTCATTTAGATTTTATTCATTTGTGGTAATGGGTGTCACTGGCTGGCCAGCATTTATTGCCTATCCCTAGTTGCCCTTGGAGGGCAGTTGAGAGTCAACCACATTGCTGTGGCTTTGGAGTCACATGTAAGCCAGACCAGCTAAGGACAGCAGATTTCCTTCCCTCAAGGACCATTAGTGAACCAGATGGGTTTTTTTTTCCCTACAATCGACAATGGTTTCACGGTCAACAGTAAATTTTTAATTCCAGATTATTTTTATTGAATTCAAATTCCACCGTCTGCTGTGGCAGGATTCGAACCCGGGTCCCCAGAATATTAGCTGAGTTTCTGGATTAACAGTCTAGTGATAATAGCACTAGGCCATCGCCTAGTCATTCAGCTATACTCTGCACAAAACAAAGAACGGCAGAATTTAGTTATCATGTATCTAATAGTGTAGCGCAGAGTTAACACAAAGCCAAGATGCGTTAGGTCCATCCGGAATACTGCAGTTGAAAACTACTTGAGCAATTTTTCTGATTTTATTGTTGCAGCCTGTAAAATAAAACATTCTGATCTATTTGAGCGAGGGGTATATTATAGATGTAATATGGTCCATCTTGGAATGCAAGCTTTCACTGCGGATCATGAAAAGATCACTGTCTAGTTGGTGGAACCCATGTTGGACAGGAGGGAAACCAACTAGGAAAGCTTTAGCATTGAAATAGCAACAGGGAAAGTATGCTCCATTACAACGGAATAAAACCTCTGACAAAGAAAAGGACCGGAGAGGCTTTTAATTAGAAATTCCATTTTGTTGAGTGGCGAGAGGCTGAATGGGATCAGTGTTGAAACTCCAGCTCTGGAATCTGCTGGGAACAGGCAGTCAATGTCAGCAATCGCACGTACAACACCGTTAAACCAGTAGCTGCTGTACATCACGGAAGTGGGACAGGGCTCTCAATCGAACTGGCAAAAGCGGTTCAATCAAATCATTGCATCAATCAGACCTCCTCCTCCATGCAATAGAGCTGCAGTGTTAACCGCAGTGCGATTATGAGTCGAAAGCTTTG
This sequence comes from Carcharhinus amblyrhynchos, assembly GCF_965287045.1. Lineage (NCBI taxonomy): Eukaryota > Metazoa > Chordata > Chondrichthyes > Carcharhiniformes > Carcharhinidae > Carcharhinus > Carcharhinus amblyrhynchos. The sequence continues at coordinate 93,502,646 of NC_137333.1, forward strand.
CACACCCTGGAGCACACAGACCATTAGTCACAACACAAAGCAATTAGCTTAGATATTGAAAGTTGATGGGGGCACAGGTAGTACGGGCACGGGCAGTGGGAGGGGGAGGAATCACGATGTCCCAGGGTCCTGGTGACACGTTGGATGACAAGGGATCCAGAAAGTGTCAACAATACCTCCACAATGAGAGACATACCCCCCCCCCCCCCCGCACCACACAGGCATGAGGTTGTCCCAACCCGACCCCCCACTCAGCCCCCCCTTCCCCCTCAGACCCCCCACTCAGCCCCCCCTTCCCCCTCAGACCCCCCTTCCCCCTCAGACCCCCCACTCAGCCCCCCCTTCCCCCTCAGACCCCCCTTCCCCCTCAGACCCCCCACTCAGCCCCCCCACTCAGCCCCCCCTTCCCCCTCAGCCCCCCCTTCCCCCTCAGACCCCCCACTCAGCCCCCCCCTTCCCCCTCAGACCCCCCACTCAGCCCCCCCTTCCCCCTCAGATCCCCCACAACCCCCCTTTCCCTCTCAGGTCCCTTTCAGGCCATGCGGCTGGACAGTGCCAATGGTGCACTGCCTCCCAGCACTGACACCCTAGCCTGGTGCCTTGGGCCAGAGGGGGATTAAGGAGGTAGTTCCAGTGGACATTTGTCCCACTGCTGCTGCCAGGCAAAGAAAAAAAGTCCCGGGGGTTGGATAGGCTGGGACTGGGGCAAGTGGGAGGTGTGGGGTCAGGTCAGGTCACCGTAATACTTCACCTGGTTAGTGGGGTGGGAGGGGGTCATTCCAATTTTTGCGGTCTTTGAGTGCTCTTTAAAAATGGCAACCCTGTCTCTGAACACGTGATGCATATGACATAACATCTTCTGACACTGAAAGCGATTTCCCACTGGTGTTGCTATTTTTGTAATTCCAGTTGCAGTGAACTGATGTGATCTTGCCTTTTTTTCTGATGATTAAACCCTGCAGTCATCTGCTAACAATCTCATCATGTTTTTCAAACTTGTTGGGAAGGTCATTTCCGTACATCAAGATGAAACAACATAGGTCTTGTCGGCCACAGGAAACTTTCTGGGAAGAGGTGATTCCCCATCACATTCTGTTGGAAAGGAAGTGGCCAGGTCCAACTTAATAATGTTCCCCTGATTCCCATATGGAGTGTCAACAGAAGCAGGCTGAACAAATCGCCAGTCATCTGTCTTGCAGGATGGCCACTGTTTGAATGCTTGGCTGAGCTCCAAGACTGACGAATACATTCATTCATTCTTGTACTTATTAGAGGAAGATTTCTCTTTTGCTCATCAGTCCTGAAGCACCATGAGCGTACAGCAAGAACTCAATCTTCGGAAATTAGTGTTGCAGTCTTTTCACCAGTACCCAGGACAAACATTCAGAGAGCACCTAACCTAACATGTGTTTGATGACAATGCAGATTTTACTCCCACTGCCAAGTGGGACTCAGAAAAGATAATAAAAGTGAGAAGTAATCCAGCTCATTACATTAAAAAGCAAAATCAATTTCCATCTGGACGGCTGTCAATTTGAGACCAAACAGACTACACAGATTGTAGGTAACTCTTATCCTATTTTGAGTCTGATAGTAATTTCAGGCAGTTTCAGAAAAATACAGCACAAATGTCCAGTTGCATTATCTTGTCAAACAGAAAGCTACACATTTGCAAGCACGATACAAACCATTTAGCAATAATGAACACTTGACAATGTCCCTGGGGTAAGTAGTGCTGGAACAGAGAAATAACAACCATTGATAACAGTCCTTGGACCCACTTCATGCAATGGGCTGTTGGCTTGTCTTTCAATTGTAAAGAACAGTGCTATAGTGCTACACAATAAGGCATTTTTGTCCTCAATGTTATAGTATTCAGCAGGCACTTACAGAAGTTGTGTCAGAATAAAAGCACCATTGAAAAATTGCCCCAATTTTTCTTTTAGAGGAAGTTTTTTTTAAAATGGAGAACTTTGGCTGAAGGGGCAAAGTTTGCAACAGTGAAAGAGAAAGTGAAGCAAATGAAATGGGAGGCTGCAGGATGTAAACTTTGATGGCCCAATGTTACAGGGCTGTAATGATGTTTTCTTGTATTTAAAACTATCGTTCCCCTCAAGTAGCTAAACAAAGCAGGCGTCACAGTAGCACAGTGGTTAGCACTGTTGCTTCACAGCTCCAGGGTCCTGGGTTCAATTCCCGGCTTGGGTCACTGTCTGTGTAGAGTTTGCACATTCTCCTTGTGTCTGTGTGGGTTTCCTCCAGGTGCTCTGGTTTCCTCCCACAGTCCAAAGATGTGCGGGTTAGGTTGATTGGCCATGCTAAGAAATTGCCCCTTAGTGTTTAGGGATGCGTAGGTTAGAGAGATTAGTGGGTATAATATGTGGGGCTAGGGCCTGGGTGGGATTGTGTTCGGTGCAGACTTGATGGGCCGAAGGGCCTCTTTCTGTACTGTAGGGTTCTATGAAGTCATGGAGTGTTTTCAAGTTGATTCGTTGACGACTGTAGCAGGAATCCGACTAAGCCATTCAGACATTTAGAGTGCAGATTTCAGAAATACATAAGCAATTATAGTTTCAAATTTGATAAGTAATTAGCATATACCAATAAAAATACAGGGGTTATCTCTATCCACTCACAGCTACTGATTAAACATAGAAACATAGAAGATTGGAGCAGGAGGCCCTTCGAGCCTGCTCTGCCATTTATTACGATCATGGCTGATCATCCAACTCAATAGCCTAATCCTGCTTTCTCCCCATAACCCCTGATCCCATTCACCCCGAGTGCTATATCCAGCCACCTTTTGAATATATTCAGTCAAGTTTATATCATGTATACATAAAGGGATGGTATCCAATTTACTTGTGCATGTTATATCATCAAGCAATATTACCTATACCATTGACCAATTTTACCTTAAACTCCCTTTTCATTGCCCATTAGAACAAGGAACAAACATGAGCTGCAGCTGCACATCATTCAATTAAATGGGCCCTGATTCTTATCTGGGTCTGTTTTAATCAAGACTTGTGACTGAGATTTTTAAACTCGTGCGACGGAAGAATATGGAAGAGAGTATGTCCAGGGTACATGGGGTCCTTGATTATGCTAGCTGCTTTCCTGAGGCAGTGGAAAGTGTAGACAGAGTCAACGGATGGGAGTTTTGAGTGAAGGACTGGGCTTCATTCATGACCCTTGTAGTTTCTTGCGGTCTTGGGCAGAGCAGGAACCAAGCTGTGATACAACCAGAAAGAATGCTTTCAATGGCGCATCTGTAGAAGTTGGTGAGAGTTATAGCCAACATGCCAAAATTCCTAAGTCTCCTGAAAAAGTAGAGGCATTGGTGGGCTTTAACTACAGTGTCCACATGGAAGGACCAGGACAGGTTGTTGGTGATCTGGACACCTAAAAACTTGAAAGTCTTGACCATTTCTACTTCATCCCTATTAATATAGAAGGGGCATGCCCTCCATTACACTTCCTGAAGTCGATGACAATCTCCTTCGTTTTGTTGACATTGAGGGAGAGATTATTGTCACTGCATCAGCTCACCAGATTCTCTCTTTCCTGTACTGTATCTCGTCATTGTTTGAGATCCGCCTCAGAACGGTGGTGTTTACTGGGTCAGCTGACCCCTATAGGTTGTTACTATTGGTCACACTACAACAGATCCAATGTTATCATCGGTTATATTCTAACAACATTAACACTGCAATGAAGTTACTGTGAAAATTCCCCAGTCGCCACACTCCGGTGCCTGTTCAGGTACACTGAGGGAGAATTTAGCGTGGCCAATGCACCTAACCAGCGTGTCTTTTGGACTGTGAGAGGAAACCCACGCAGACGTGGGGAGAACATGCAAACTCCACACAGACAGTGACTCAAGCCGGGAATCGAACCCTGGTCCCTGACACTGTGAGGCAGCCGTGCTAACCACTGTGCCACCCCAGGTTTGCTGTGTTGTCACTCACCACCATGCAAATCAGACATGCAAAGTATCTGATGAAAGATCATTGACAAGAAGCTTCAATTCTGTTCCTCTCCTCATGGATGCTGCCTGACCTGCTGAGCATTTCCAGCATTTTCTGTTTGCATTTTACTCCAAGTTGTTTTCCGGATACTTTTATACCAGAGCCGCTATGACAAAGACTCCAGAAAATTACAGTTACTTCATCCGCTCCTCCCCTTAGTTAATTCTATTATATCCTGAATTGCTTTCAGCATCAGCAAACACACACCAGTAATTACGGAGAACAAGGGGCACCGGGGACTTATAATCAACAACTCCACCATCTTCGCAAGCAATGAGTTGGCGCACTGCAAACTGATTATTCCCAGGATCGGAGCAATCAGCAATGAGAAATGCAAAGTATGTCCTTCACCCACATTCACAAAGCCTCCGTCGCAGACAGACCATTTAGTTACTTAGTTCGCTTATGCCCACAATTAAAATTTTAACTCCGACAGAAAAGCTGCCATCTCGAAACAAGCCTGCTCCCAGGAACATCCCAATGTTACTGACAAGGTGATGGTGCATAGCAATAGGCCTAAACTGTACATAAAGATACTCAGAGCTTGTTAACTGATCAAAGCTTGTCTGAATCCTGCACAATCATTTGTTTCAATGCACTGAGCAAAGAACTTTCATTTGTAAAAGCGATATTCAGGATCTCAGGATGTCCCAAAGCACTGTACACTCGCGCACATTTTTATCTTTATTCGTTCACAGGATGTGAGCATCACTGGCAAGGCCAGCCTATAATGCCCATCCCTAAATGTCCTTGAGAAGTTGGTGGTGATCACCTTCTTGAAGTGCTGTAGTCCATCTCCAACTGTGGAAGGCACGATAGAACAGTGATTAGCACTGCTGTCTCACAGTGCCAGGAGCCCAGGTTCAATTTCAGCCTCGGGTCACTGTTTGTGTGGAGTTTGCACATTCTCTTGCGTGGGTTTCCTCAGCATGCTCCGGTTTCCTCCCACAGTCCAAGAATGAGTGCTTTAGGTCAATTAGTCATGCTAAATTGATCCCAGCGTTAGGGGGATTAGCAGGGCAAATATGTGGGGCCATAGGAATAGGGCCTGGGTTGGATTGTGGTCAGTGTAGACTCAATGGGCCAAATGGCCTCCTTCTGCACTGAAGGGATTCTATGACCTAATGGAGGTATATCCACCATTTGGGATTAAGTTCCAGGATTTTGTCCTAATGATAGTGGAGGCACAGTAAAAAAGGCCGTGATTCTCCCATTGCAACCTGCAAATTTTCTGTGGGGTTGCAGTGGGAGACATGCGTCTCTGGCCTTGAACAGGGATTTGTGTATGCACATCTCCCAGAGTCAGCAAACAGCCGCCAGTCAGACCACGCTGGAAACCAGCAGGAAGGCAGGTAACTTATTTAAAACTTTTTTTGCTTATATTTGAAATATGTTTATTGGCTCATTATCGGGACCCATTGAATCTCCCACCCCGCCAGGAGTACTTCATTCTGGCGGGGTTCAGACTAGTTCCCCACACTCGGGGAACTAGCGAAAGACCCTGTGGAATGAAGTGGCGGGGGCGGGGCAAGCGGTGGGAAGGTGGTGCCCCCTGGGCATGGGCACCCTGACATGCCAGCCTATGCCCCCAGTGCCCAAGCAGCAGCCTACCAGCAGTGCCGGGGGGGGGCGAGACTTATTGTGGGAAGGGCCCCCAGGGTCAATTGATAGGGATGGGAGGTCCTGCTGCCATTCTGCATGGCGATCGGTCTGGGATGGAAGGGGGGGCAGCGACTGGGGCAGGCTGAGAGGTGGTCTAACCCGGGGGGGGGGGGGGGGGGGGGGGGGCGGATTGGGGGGTGGTCTGTCAGGGTGAGGGGTTGGGAAGGATTGCTACTGCTGGGGGTGGTGGGGGGGGGGGGTGGTGGGGGGTGGGCGGTGGGCTGGATATTGGGGCATTCCAGGCAGGGAGGGGTGAACTCAATTGAAATGTAGTTTGTGTTTTAATGTAAAGAATAAAGAATAAAGCTAAGACTCCGAAATCAGTGTCCTTTTAAACTGCTGACTTGACAAGGGCAATGGGCAGCTGATATTACATTAAAATTAAATTTAAAATGTATTGTAAAGAAATTGGGGAAATAGCTGATCACATTCTGACAGCAGAACGTGGATATTTTCCCTGCGTATTCAGATTAGGGCCAGAGGGAGAGATACATTTGAGAGAAACCATCCAAAGTTTTGCTAATATTCATTTGGAGTGATTTATAAAAAATTTAGAATATAGAACAGTACTGCACAGTACAGGCCCTTCAGCCCTCAATGTTGTGCCGAGCTTTGTCCAAAACCAAGATCAAGCTATCCCACTCCCTATCATTCTGGTGTGCTCCATGTGCCTATCCAATAACAGTTGAAAGTTTCTAAAGTGTCCGACTCCACTATCACAGCAGGCAGTTCATTCCACACCCCAACCACTCTCTGAGCAGAGAAACTACCGCGGACATCCCTCCTATATCTCCCACCATGAAACCTTATAGTTATGCCCCCTAGTAACAGCTGCATCCACCCGAGAAATAGTCCCTGAACGCCTACTCTATCTATCCCCTCATCATCTTAGAAAAATCTATTAAGTCACGTCTCATCCACCTCCGCTCTAAACAGAAAAGCCCCAGCTCCCTTAACCTTTCCTGATAAGACCTACCCTCCAAACCAGGCAGCATCCTGGTAAAGTTAGAGTTTAGAAGAATGAGGGGAGATCTCATTGAGACGTATAAGATGATGAATGGGATGGATAGGATAGAGGTGGAGAGACTCTTCCCGCTCAAAAAAGACAGTAGGACTAGGGGGCACAGCCTCAAGATAAAGGGGAGGCGGTTTAGAACGGAGTTGAGGAGGAACTTCTTCACTCAAAGGGTGGTGAATCTCTGGAATTCTCTGCCCGTTGAAGTGGTGGAGGCTGCCTCGCTAAATATTTTTAAGAAGCGGGTTGATGGGTTTTTGATAAGAGAAGGGATTAAGGGTTATGGGGAGAGGGCGGGAAAGTGGAACTGAGCCACGACAGATCAGCCATGATCTTATTGAATGGCGGGGCAGGCTCGAAGGGCTAGATGGCCTACTCCTGCTCCTATTTCTTATGTTCTTATGTTCTTAAATCTCCTCTGCACTCTCTCCAATGTTTCCAGATCCTTCTTATAGTGAGGTGACCAGAACTGCACACAATATTCCAAATGTGGCCTCACCAAGGTCCCATACAGTTGCAGCATAACCCCATGGCTCTTAAACTTAAACCCCCTTTTCATAAATGCTAACCCACTATAGGCCTTCTTCACGGCTCTATCCACTTGAGTGGCAACCTTCAGAAATCTGTGGATACCTACCCAAGATCTCTCTGTTCCTCCACATTTTTCAGAACCCTGCCATGGACCCTGTAATCCACATTCAAATGAGTCCTACCAAAATGAATCAGCTCACACTTATCAGGGTTAAGCTCCATCTGCCACTTTTTGGTCTAGCTCTGCATTCTATCAACGTCTCTTTGCAGCCTACAACAGCCCTCCACCTCATCCACTACTCCACCAATCTTGGTTTCATCAGCAAATTTACTGACCCTTCAGCCCCCTCCTCCAACTCATTAATAAAAATCACAAATAGCAGAGGATCCAGCAATGATCCCTGTGGTACACCACTAATAACTGTTCTCCAGTCTGAAAATTTTCCATCCACCACCACCCTCTGTCTTCTATGATATAGCCAGTTATTTATCCCATTGGCTAAATTTCCCTCTATCCAACACCTCCTTACTTTATTCATGAGCCTACCATGTGGAACCTTATCAAATGCCTTACTAAGATCCATGTATACAACATCAACTGCTCTACCTTCATCTACACACTTAGTGACCTCCTCAAAGAATTCAATCAAATTTGTGAGGCATGATTTACTCTTCCTGAATCCATGCTGAGTATCCCAGATTAAGGGGCATGTTTCCAAATGGTCATAAATCCTGTCCCTCAGGACCTTTTCCATCAACTTACCAACCACCGAAGTAAGACTAACCAGCCTATAATTACCAGGGTCATTCCTATTTCCTTTCCTGAACAGAGGAACAACATTCGCCACTCTCCAGTCCTCTGGCACTATCCCCGTGGACAGTGAGGATCCAAAGATCAAAGCCAAATGTTCTGCCATCTCATCCCTTGCCTCCCATAGAATCCTAGGATACATCCCATCTGGCCCAGGGGACTTATCGACCCTCAGGTTTTTCAAAATTGCTAATACATCTTCCCTCAGGCTAGAGGAGATAAATATTCTATCAGCCTGTATCACACTCTCATCCTCAAAAACACAGCCCCTCTCCTTGGTAAATACTGAAGAAAAGTATTCATTCATCGCCTCACCTATCTCTAAATCCACGCACAAGCTCCTACTACTATCCTTGACTGACCCTAACCTCATCCTGGTCATTCTTTTATTTCTCACATAAGAGTAAAAAGCCTTGGGGATTTTCTTTATCCGATTCACCAAGGACTTCTCATGCCCCCTCCTAGCTCTCCTAAGCCCTTTCTTTAACTCATTCCCAGCTACCTCGTAACCCTCAAATGACCCAACTGAACCTTGTTTTCTCATCCTTACGTATGCTTCCTTTTCCCTCTTGACAAGACATTCAATCTCTTTTGTGAACCATGGTTCCCTCACTCAGCCATTTCCTCCCTGCCTGACAGGGACATATGTATCAAGGGCACGCAGTATTTGTTCCTTGAACAAGCTCCACTTTTCATTTATGCCCATACCTGACAGTTTCTGTTCCCATCTTAAGCTCCCTAATTCTCGCCTAATAGCATCATAATTACACCCCCCCCACCCCAATTATAAACCTTGCCCTGCCAAATGGCCCTATCCCTCTCCATTGCAATAATGAAAGACACCGAATTGTGGTCACTATCTCCAATGTGATCTCCCACAAACAAATCTAACACTTGATATTGGGTAATGAACCAGGCCAATTCTAATGTGGCCTCACCTCTTGTTGTCCTATCCACATACTGTGTCAGAAAACCCTCCTGCATACATTGTACAAAAGCTGCCCCATCTGAACAATTCGACCTGTAAAGGTGCTAATCAACATTTGGAAAGTTAAAGTCATCCATAATAACTTCCCTGTGACCTCCACACCTATACATAATCTGCTTTGCAATTTCCTCCCTCGTGACCATTGACGAGTTCACTGAACCGCAGAAGACAAACACGGAACACAGTGAACAGAGTACCCTCTGGTACTTCCTCGGAGTGGAGAAAGTATGACATCTCCTCCGGAGCCTCCAACATGAAATTGATGAAGACGAACATCTCGCCAAGGCCATCCCCACACCCGCACTTCTTGCCTTCAAACAACTGCACAACCTCTCATAGACCATTGTCCACAGCAAACTACCCAGTCTTCAAGAGAACAGTGACCACAACACCACACAACCCTGCCAAAGCAACCTCTGCAAGACATGCCGGATCATTGACATAGATGCCATCATCTCATGTGAGAACACCATCCACCAGGTACACGGCACATACTCTTACAACTCAGCCAACATTGTCTACCCGATACGCTGCAGGAAAGGATGTCCCAAGGCATGGTATATTGGCAGACCATGCAAACACTACAACAACGGATGAATGAACACCGCTCGACAATCACTAGGCAAGACTGTTGTCTTCCTGTCGGGGAACACTTCTGCAGTCATGGGCATTCGGCCTCTGATCTTCAGGTAAGCGTTCTCCAAGGCAGCCTTCACGACACACGACAGCGCAGAGTCGCTGAGCAGAGACTGATAGCCAAGTTCCATACACATAAGGACAGCCTCAACCGGGATCTTGGGTTCATGTCGCACTATCTGTAATAGCCACGACTTGCCTGGGCTTGCAAAATCTCACTAACTGTCCTGTCTGGAGACAATACACATCTTTGACCTGTGCTTAATTGCTTAATGCGCTCTCCACTCACATTGTCTGTACCTTTAAGAGTTGATTAGCTGTAAAGACTCGCACTCCAATCATTATACTGTATATTGAGTTTGTGTCTTCATATGCCTAGTTTGTGAACAGATCTCCCATCACCTGACGAAGAAGCAGCGCTCCAAAAGCTAGTGGCGTTTGCTACCAAATAAACCTGTTGGACTTTAACCTAGAGTTGTGAGACTTCTTACAGCATTTATTGCCCATCCCTCATTGCCCAAGGGAGGCATTTGAGAGTCAACTATATTGATGTGGCAGATTTCCTTCCCTAAAGGATATTAGTGAACCAGATGGATTTTTCCAACAATCGGCAATAGTTTCACGGTTATCAGTAGATTGATAATTCCAGATTTTGTTTTTATTGAATTCAAATTCCACCACCTGCCATGAGAGAATTCGAACACGGGTCCCCAGAACATTAATTGAGTTCCTGAATTTATTATCTAGCGATACCGCAAGGCCATTGCCTTCCCAGATCTGAGCTGGATATGATTTCCTCATTTGTTTTAAAGTCAGCAAGACTGCAATCATGAATCTAAAGGGATATTCCTTCACATCAAATTTTCATTAACTTCAGAAATGGAAGAAAATTAATCCTTGAATTTGTAATAAGGCAACAAAAAAAAATATTGAATTACACGTTGGCACACTGGTTAGCAATACTGTATCTCAGCACAAGGGACCTGGGTTCAATTCCCACATCAGGTCGCTGTCTGTGTGGAGATTGCACATTCTCCCCATGTCTGCATGGGCTTCCTCCGGTGCTCCAGTTTCCTCCCACAGTCCAAAGATATGCGGGTTAGATGGATTGGTCATGCTAAATTGACCCTTAGTATCAGGGAGATCAGAGTAAATAGATGGGGTTAAGGAGATAGGACCTGGATGGGATTGTTGTCAGTGCAGGCTCAATGGGCTGAATGGCCTCCTTCTGCCAGGAGGATTCTATGATTCTAAGGAAAAACTGTAGATGCTGGAATTTGAAACCAGAACAGAGGATGCTGGAAAAACTCAGCATAGAAACATAGAAAATAGGTGCAGGAGGCCATTCAGCCCTTCAAGCCTGCACCACCATTCAATGTGACCATTGTTGAACACGCACTTTCTGTATCCCACTCCCACTTTCTCTCCATACCCCTTGATCCCTTTAGCCACAAGGATCATGTCCAGCTCCCTCTTGAACATTGAACCTTGAGCTGACTGCATTTTTTTTTAAAGTTATTTATTTATTGGTGTTACAAATAAGCTTACATTAACACTGCAATGAAGTTACTGTGAAAATCCCCTTGCAGACACATTAACATCACAGAGTGCATCACATGTACCTTGTGTAAGCAGAGAACCAGAAAATTTAGAGCAGTGCTGAGGAACTTTAGGAGTTAAAGTTTTGCAGTTGAAAAATTACACTCAGGACCATGTTTGCCCACATCCTGTGGAAACAATGACATCCAGCAAGGTCACTGCAACTGACTGTAACTAACAGAAAACTACAAAATGCAGTCAATAATGACAGAGACATAAGTGCCTCGGTCCCCATTAGATATCATCTAATTATCCTCTGCAACTGGTGTTCAGGATTATTATCAAAATTACATTGTTGGCACCACCCACACAAAGAATTGCAGCATCGTTCTGCCATGCAATTAAACACAATTATTTTGGTGATTGATTCCAGGCTGTATGGCATAATTTCCAGGACTGCATTATGAGAAAATTCCTTTTCCACAGTAAAACAATGTGCGGCAGGCAATTTAACTGTTTAAAACCAATCAAATCAAGTAAGATTAATACAATATGTAAAGATTAGAATAAATAACCTGGTTGTTTGTTTGATTGATTTACCACTGGAGCAGTGAGGAAGACACAGTAAGAAGTCTCACAACACCAGCTTAAAGTCCAACAGGTTTATTAGGTAGTAAACGTCACTAGCTTTTGGAGCTTTGCTCCTTCATCCGCTGACTGGGGAGTTCTGATCACAAACGGGGCATATAAAGGCACACACAGTTTACAGAACACTGATTAGAATGCGAGTCTTTACAGCTAGTCAAGTCTTAAAGGTGCAGACAATGTGAGTGGAGATAGCATTGAGCATAGGTTAAAGAGATGTGTATTGTCTCCAGACAGCGCAGAGTTGCTGAGCAGAGACTGATAGCCAAGTTCCGCACATATGAGGATGGCCTCAACCAGGATCTTGGATTCATGTCACACTATTTGTAACCCCCATTACTTGCCTGGGCTTGCAACATCTCACTTATTGTCCTGTCTGGAGACAAAATCTAGATAGGCTGGGCGAATGGGCCAGGAACTAGCAAATGGAATTTAATGTTGGCAAGTGCGAGGTGGTCCACTTTGGTAGGAATAATGGTAGGAAGGATTATTACTTACGTGGCGAAAAACTGCAGCAGGCGACGGTGCAGAGGGACCTCGGGGTCCTTGTGCATGAGTCGCAAAATCCCAGCTTGCAGGTGCAGCAGGTGGTCAGGAAGGCGAATGGGATGCTGGCCTTTATAGCGAGGGGGATTGAATATAAAAGTAGGGGGGTCTTGCTGCAGCTGTATAGGGCATTGGTGAGGCCGCAGCTGGAGTACTGTGTGCAGTTTTGGGCGCCGTACTTACGCAAGGATATTTTGGCCTTGGAGGGAGTGCAGAGGAGGTTTACTAGGCTGATGCCGGAGTTGAGGGGGTTGAGCTATGAGGAGAGGCTGAATAAATTAGGCTTGTACTCGTTAGAGTTTAGAAGAATGAGGGGAGATCTCATTGAGACGTATAAGATGATGAATGGGATGGATAGGATAGAGGTGGAGAGACTCTTCCCGCTCAGAAAGGATAGTAGGACTAGGGGGCACAGCCTCAAGATAAAGGGGGGTGCGGTTTAGAACGGAGTTGAGGAGGAACTTCTTCATTCAAAGGGTGGTGAACCTCTGGAATTCTCTGCCCGTTGAAGTGGTGGAGGCTACCTCGCTAAATATTTTTAAGACGCGGGTTGATGGGTTTTTGATAAGAGAGGGGATTAAGGGTTATGGGGAGAGGGCAGGAATGTGGAACTGAGCCACGACAGATCAGCCATGATCTTATTGAATGGCGGGGCAGGCTCGAAGGGCTAGATGGCCTACTCCTGCTCCTATTTCTTATGTTCTTATGCTCTGAAAACAGATCTCTTTAACCTATGCTTAATGCTATCTCCACTCACAGTCCGCACCTTTAAGACTTGACTAGCTGTAAAGACTCACATTCTAATCAGTATTCTGTAAACTGACTGTGTGCCTTTATATGCACTGTTTGTGATCAGAACTCCCCACTCACCTGATGAAGAAGCAGTCGTGCAAAAGCTAGTGGCGTTTGTTACCAAATAAACCTGTTGGACTTTAAACTGGTGTTGTGAGACTTCTTACTGTGTTTACCCCAGTCCAATGCTAGCATTTCCATAGCAGTGGGGAAGAAGCAGAAGCTTCCTTTGGGATTGGGTAGGCAGCACAGTGGTTAGCACAGTTACGTCATAGTGCCAAAGAACTAGGATCGATTCCAGGCCTGGGTCACTGGGCACAGGGTCTGCATATTCTCCCTGTATCTGCACGGGTTTCCTCCAGGTGCTCCGGTTTCCTCCCACAGTCCGAAAGACGTTCTGGTTAGTTGCATCGGCCATGCTAAATTCTTCCTCAGTGTGCCTGAACAGGTGCTGGAAAAACTGTTAAAATCCCCCAGTCGCCACACTCCTGCACCTGTTTTGAGGGAGAATTTAGCATGGCCAATGCACCTAACCAACACGTCTTTCGGACTGTGGGGGGAAACCAGAGCACCCGGAGGAAACCCACGCAGGCACGGGGGAAATGATCAGACTCAGCACAGACAGTAACCCAAGCCGGGAACTGAGCCCAGATTCCTGACGCTGTGAAGCAGCAGTGCTAACCACTGTGCCACCCAGTATCGAGTGAATGGGGTGAGCAGCCTCATTTTAAAACTAATTGGAGCCACAGAAGCTTTAAGGAGGATCAAAGATTACAAAAGATCCACATTACTGGAACCAGAGGGCACGAACCTCAGGCTAAAGGGAGGATCTTTTAAAACGGAGATGAGGAATTTCTTCAGTCGGAGAGCGTGAGGCCAAGTCATTGAGTGTCTTTAAGATAAAAATAGACGGGTTCTTGGTTAATAAGGGGATCGGGGGCTACTGGGAAAAGGCAGGAGAATGGGGATCTGAAAAATATCAGCCATGATTGAATGGCAGAGCAGACTCGATGGGCCAAGTGGCCTAATTCTGTTCCAATGTCTTATAGTCTTATTATTAGCACCACATTAAAAAGCAAAACATGGGTGAGAAGAGTAGCAATGAGTAATTAGATTAATTAATGAGGAAGATAATTCTCTTCCAAACTGCCTTTAACATTTCAATGTCAGTGTGAATTCAGTAATATTATTCTTTGGGAGTAATTAATTCATCACATCTCACTGAACACCGGCCAAGATTTCCATTTTCAAAACGTTACAAGCATTTTGAGATTTCCTTCCCTGGAAATTAATTCCATGCTCAACAGTAATGTCAGAAGCTGCAATAAAGCAAAAAGAAAAGGAAGGTGAACTGAAGAATTTACCAGTAGAGTTTTGTTCATCCTTCAGGCAATCACCTGCATCACCTGGGGTGTTTGGTAGGGTTCGGGTGAGTACCTACATGATTGCTAAGGTTAATTTGAATGAGGGGGAGGCGATGGCTGAGTGGTATCTTCATTATTAATTCAGAAACTCAGCTGCTGCTCCGGGGACCTGGGTTCGAATCCCGTCACAGCAGATGGTGGAATTTGAATTCCATAAAAAATATCTGAAGTTCAGAATCTACTGATGACCAAGAAACCATTGCCGGAAAAACCCACCTGGTTCATTAATGTCCTTTAGGGAAGGAAATCTGCCGTCCTTACCTGGTCTGGCCTACATGTGACTCCAGAGCCACAGCAATGTGGTTGATTCTCAACTGCCCTTGGGCAACTAGGGATGGGCAATAAATGCTGGCCCAGCCAGCGACACCCATGTCCCATGAATGAATAAAACAAAAATCACAATTGACAGGAACGCTGGGTAAATGATAATCATGTTACTGTTTCAAAGGCCGTACAAGGTGATAAATGATTTAATAATAATAAATGAATACGTTTATTTAATAGTCACTAGTAAGGCTTACATTAACACTGCAATGTAGTTACTGCGAAATTTCCCAAGTCACTACACTCTGGCACCTATTTGGGTCAACGTACTAACCAGCATGTCTTTCAGACTGCAGGAGGAAACCAGAGCATCTGGAGGAAACCCACACAGACACAGGGAGAATGTGCAAACTCCACACAGACAGTGACTCAAGCCGGGAATCGAACCCGGGTTCCTGGTGCTGCGAGGCTAACCACTGTGATTTGAAAGGTTTTGTATGGCTCCCTCTTGCATATTACTTTCATTTTGTGTTGACGTTAAACGCTATCTTTGATCCTGTCACACACCACCGGACTCCTGTGGTTGACTCTCAACTGCCCCCTGAAATGGCCTAGGCAATAGAAATTAGGGATGGGCAATAAATGCTGGCCAGCCAGTGACGCCCGTGTCCCACAGAACAACAAATAAATTCTGCACTCGGAAGGCTGTGCTGCAGACAGGACAGGATGCCACAGAAGGTGGAGTTTTGGATGCATTGTTGGCTAAGGATTTCCTCTTCTCGAGCTCTCTCTCTCTGCCTTTGATATGCACCTGCTTTCAAAGGAGGCCACACCATTTATTATTTGGTTGCGGAAGATGCAGAGATCCTCTTCCAGGACTTAAAATCAAAAACAAAACTCCCAAGAGAAGCCTTCTGATAGTCCAAGGAAGTGCTACAAGGACAATCTTGAGAGCATACCCAAAACAGCTTATGATCTCCACAGGGGCCTATACCTTATAAAGAGACTCTAATTGCCCCTTAATAATTAAAGGAATGATAGGGCAACATTACACTTTTAAAATATTTCACTGTGACAAACAACTAAAAGCACTGCTGACTAAACACAATTTTCTTCTTGAATGGTAACTTACACCTTAAACTACAGAAAGGAATGTTCCTCAACACATATCACACTCTCTGCCGAATTACAGTACTTAAAGCAAACAGGCAAAGCAGGTAAAAAAAATACTTGTCACTGCATACTAATACATGTGACAATAATAAATCAAATCAAAAAACAGCCACAGTTGGTCCCAGCTGCCAATGGGTTTCCCTATCCCTGTTTCACTCATCTTCAAGTCTCTAGACTATTTCCTCAGTTTTTGGACAGGATCTTAAATCCATCAGCAGCAGTAATGTTCTGATTCTTCTTGCCCCTGGCTATGCCAGGAAATTTCCCCTCTATTACTTAGAAGGTTGCAGGATGGATCTCTTCAGCCTGAGGTAGTTTCACTCCCATATCCAGCTTTAGCAACCTGCAAAGCCAAACAGTCTATCTCTTGTCTACTTACACAATCACCGGAGACGAGGGGGTTAGCTTATGAGGAGAGATTAAATAGACTGGGTCTGTACTCGTTGGAGTTTAGGAGGCTGAGGGGGGATCTTACAGAGACTTACAAGATAATGAAGGGGCTAGATAGGGTAGAGGTAGAGAGATTCTTTCCATTTAGAATGGAAACCAGAATTAGAGGGCATAGCCTCAAAATAAAGGGGAGGGGCAGTTTAGAACAGCATTGAGGAGGAACTTCTTCACTCAAAGGGTGGTGAATCTCTGGAATTCTCTGCCCATTGAAGTGGTGGAGGCTGCCTCGCTGAATATATTTAAGTCACGGGTAGATAGGTTTCTGTTAGACAGGGGAATTAAGGGTTATGGGGAGAAAGCAGGAAAGTGGAACTGATCCACTTCAGATCAGCCATGATGTTATTGAATGGTGGGGCAGGGTCGAGGGGCTAGATGGCCTACTCCTGCTCCTATTTCATATGTTCTTAAAACTGGTCTGTCTCTCTGTTAGGCAGTGATTTGCAGGGAAGTCTGTAACCTGATCTCAAAAATGACTTCCTCTGGCAGTATGAAACACATTAACTTTACATTTCTGGAGAAAAACAGGAGCCCTTTTTACCCCAATTCCCTTTCATTTTAGAAGTAAGTGGGCAGATTACAGCACAACAGTTTATAACATTTAGCACCTTTCTGGGATTTTGGGAGACTCGGTTTGTACATTGCAAACTTCCTTGCCTTTATTACTGTGACACAATTTAAGCCTCCCTTTGGTGTCTACCAATCAAACCACCCAGGCTTCTTGGCAGGCAGCCCCCCAGACCAGCCACATGACCCCCATTAAGCTAAAGTCCCAGAATGTCTTAATTTTCTAAATCTTCCAGATTATAACACAAGCTCTCTGTAGAAGATTTGCTTTGGTGAGTGAGTGTCAGGCATACTGGCTACATGACTCAGTTGTGACTGTCTCAATGCGGTATGGATGCTTAGCATGCTAGCTCTGTCCAGTATGTCGTCTGATCTTCAGAAGTTTCTGAAGGCAGCTCCAGTGGAAGTGGTTGAGCTTCTTGGCACGAAGTTGGCACACAGTCCGAATCTCACAAACGTACAGCTGATCCATTGCTATGTAGACCCTTCAGTTTGCCAGGCAGACTCACTCCTCCTCATTCAAAGACTGATGTTTGAAGTTTGCTGAAAGTTACATTAGCTCCGGCAATCCTGTCTTGTTGCCAATATAAATGGCTCAAGTGTGCTGCCAATAAAAATGAGCTTATCCATTGATAACAAGGTCTGATCCTGGGCTGAAACCTTGGATTCAAGTTAGGGCAGCACAGTGGCACAGTGGTTAGCACCACTGCCTTAAAGCACCAGGGACTTAGGTTCGAGTCTGGCCTCGGGTCACTGCCTGTGTAGAGTTTGCACATTCTCCCCTTGTCTGCATGGGTTTCCTCCAGAAGCTCTGGTTTCTTCCCAAAGGTGTGCATGGTTAGGTGCATTGGCCATGCTATGGCCCCTCAGTGTCAGGAGGCCCAGCAGGGTAAATACTACATTACATGGATAGGAGCTGGGTGGGATTGTTGTTTGTGCAGGCTTGACGGGCTGAATGGCCTGTTTCTGCACTGTAGGGAATCTATGGATTCCATAGGGCTTCTCTGGAGTAGGCTGGGTTCTTTGTGCTGTTTAGAAAGTCAAAGTTGTTACATGCATTGGGGAATAAGTCCATCTACATTCAATATCCTGCTGAACCGGTAGCTGATGGCCAGACACTGGCAAACAGGAAATTGCCAAATAAGTTGGCTGGAGACCTTGGTCTTTGCCTGAAGTCATCTGATTGAAATCAGATATCACATGGACAGGAAGCTGTTCAATGCCAGGATGCCCGGTATTGAAGAGTATGGTGGAGAGAAACATGAAGAGGGTCAGCATTAGCTACTCAAACAGCATTAGTGACTGGGAGTTGGTCAAAAGTCTCAACATCATCCAGGACGTGTGTAAGCACGCTGTCACATAACTGTTAAACCATGGTGGCACTGCGGTTAGCACTGCTGCCTCACAGCACCAGGGATCCAGGTTCAATTCCGGCCTCAGATCACTGCCTGTGTGGAGTTTGCACGTTCTGCCTGTGTCTGCACGGGTTTCCTCTGGCTGCTCCAGTTTCCTCCCACAGTCCAAAGATGTGCAGGTTAGGCTGATTGGCCATGCGAAATTGACTCAGGGAGATTAGCAGGGTAAATACGTGTAATAACGGGTATAGTGCCAGGATGGGATTGCTGTGGGTGCAGGCTTGATGGGCTGAATGGCCTCTTTCTATACTGCAGGGATTCACCTTGGACAGTGCCTAAGTGACCCTTGGGAATTGCCACTTCACAACTTGAAGGGAGTGTGCAGGCTGGCACTGCACAGGACACACTCTCCCTTACCCCTGATCTCCTGGGGGGACCTCAATGACCTTCCTTCACTCCAGCAGGGTTGGGCCTCCAGCTCCCCATTAGTGGGGTGAAGCACTACTGGACAGAGGGGTTGGTGGATAGGCCTGGAAACCTCAGTCCGCGGCCCACTAATGATATTACATTGAGAATTTTAATACGAAAATCAGCTCTGCGCCGATGATTTTGAAAATCTGGGCACCAGAGGTACACAGTGGCTGTGTCGCCCAGTGAGGAGTTCCAGGGAGAATCATCCCCATGTTCTTTTTTTCTGCCAAAATGGACAATTTCACACTTTACCACATTATATTCCATGTGCTAGGTCTTTGCTCAATCACATAACATGTCTACATCCCTATATCCTTATCCATATCCCTATCTATATCCTTATCCATATCCCTATCTATATCCCTATTTATTTCCCTATCTATAACCCTATATTCCCATCTATATCCCTTTGTAGCCTCCTTATATCATCTTCACAACATACTTTCCTACTTATCTTTGTGTCATCAGCAAGTTGAACATTTGATGCCTTCATCCAAGTTATTTATATAAATGGTAAAAAAAAAACTGGAGTCCCAGCACTGATCTCTATGGTACACCACTCATTACATCCTGACACCCAAAACATGACCTATCAATGAGGCACTGTTGCCTCACAGCACCAGGGACCCAGGTTCAATTCCGGCCTTGGGTCATTGCCTGTGTGGAGTTTGCACATTTTCCCCATGTCTGCATGGGTTTCCTCCAGGTGCTCCGGTTTCCCCCAACACTCCAAAGATGTGTAGGTTAGGTTGATTGGCCATGCTAAAATGTCCCTCAGTATCAGGGAGATTAGTAGGTTAAATAGGTGGGGTTAAGGTGATAGAGCCTGGGTGGGATTGTGGTTGGTGCAGAAGTGATGGGTCAAATTGCCTCCTTCTGCACTGTCGGGATTCTACGATTCTAAGGCATATTCTCTTTTCTGATAGCCAGCTAATCCTCAATCCATGTCAATATATTGCCCCTGTAACATGAGCTTTTCTTTTCTGCAATAACCTTTGATGTAGCACGATCAAATTCCTCCTGAAAATCTAAGTACAGCACATTCACCAGTTCCCCTTTATCTACAACACATGTTAATTTTATACTATACTCACTTATTTCTTACCACACTCCTGATACACCTTTGACTGTGTGACCAAATTCCCCTCCAACTCAATTTTCAAGTTTGCTGATGACACCAACGTTATGGGTCAAATCTCAAAAATGATGAGACAGAGTACAGGAAAGAGATAGAGAATCTGGTGAACCGATGCGGCGACAATAATCTCTTCCTCAATATCAACAAAACAAAACAAAGGAGATAGTCATCGATTTCAGGATGTATAGTGGAGAACATGCCCCGATCTACATTAACGGGGACGAAGTAGAAATTGTCGACAGCTCCAAGTTTTTAGGTGTCCAGATCACAAGCAACCTGTCCTGGTCCCTCTATGCCGACATTACAGTTGAGAAAGCCCACCTACGCCTCTACTTTCTCAGAAGACTAAGGAAATTTGGCAACAGTAAATCAAAACAAAGCGAACCGAATCTTCAAAGAACCCCAACAAACTGGCTTCACCAATATGGCTTCCTTTTCACAAAACAATGTTGACTCTACCTGATCACCTTGAATTGATCCAACACCCCACCATAATATTGTTAATAATAGGTTGTAACAATTTCCCGATGTCAGCTGTTAAGCTAATTGGTCGCAGTTTGCCAGATATATTGTAAGGCAGCCTAAACATAGAAGATATGTATCCTGCATTTGCATGAATGGTAAAATCACCCCTCAGCCCCAAATCACACATTCTCCATTACAAGCTTCCTATTCTTTGGCTGCTGTCAATATTACAGAGTTAAGAGCTCACCAGGACTTCGCTTTCTCTTATTTCTCCTGCACTCCAGGTCTATCATATGACCATAAGATACAAGAGCAGAATTAGGCCTTTCTGCCCATCAAATCCACCCTTCCATTCAATCATGACTGAGAAGTTTCTCAACCGCATTCTTCTTCCTTTTCCCCATAACACCTGATCCCCTTATTAATTAAGAACCTATCTATCTCTGTCTTAAAGACACTCAATGACCTGGCCTCGTTAGCCTTCTGCAGCAAAGAGTTCCACAGATTCACCATTCTCTGGCTGAAGAAATTCCTCCTCATTTCTGTTTTAAAGGATCGTCCCTTTAGCCCAAGGTTGTGCCCTCTGGTTCTAATTTTTGCTACTAGTGGAAACAACCTCTCCACATTCACTCTATCCAGGCCTCGCGGTATCCTATAAGTTTCAATAAGATCCCCCCTCATCCTTCCAAACTCCAACGAGTACAACCCAGAGTCCTCAACCGTTCCTCACACAACAAGCTCTTCATTCTTGTGAACCTCCACCGGACCCTTTCCAGGGCCAGCACATCCTTCCCTAGGTACATAAAGTACGTGTCAGCTGTAAACAGTGTTTAATCAAAATGTTTTTAGTCTGTTTGCTACAGTAAGTTTTTTTTTAAATCTTGGTATTTCTTTATTCAATTCAACAGCAGCTCAAATTTATTTCAGTGTTATCAGTCTCTACAGGGATCATAAAAAACTCTTTACAGCCTTAGTCCTGACATGGACAAAGTTTGGAGTGACTGTCCTTCACAGCAAGGCTCCATTTGACCATAAATAGCATTAATGAGTCCCAGAAAAATTGAAGTCAATAGGAATCAGAAGAGAAACCCTTCACTGGCTGAAGACACAACGAAAAGGGATGGTTGATCACTGCTGGAGGCGGATCAGCTAATCCTAGGACATTGCTGCAGGCATTCCTCAGGATAATGTCCGATGCCCAACATCTTTAGCTGCTTCACTAATGCTACAAAAGATCATGAATGTAGCCCAATCCATCACGCAAACCAGCCTTCCACCCATTGACTCTGTCTACACTTCCTGCTGCCTCAGCAAAGCAGCCAGCATAATTAAGGACCCCACACACACCAGACAGACATTCTCTCTTCCACCTTCTTCTGTCAGGAAAAAGATACAAAAGTCTGAGATCACTGACTCAAGAACAGCTTCTTCCACACCGCTGTCAGATTTTGAATGGACCTACCTTGCACTAAGTTGATCTTTCTCTACACCCTAGCTATGACTGTAACACTACATTCTGCACTCTCTCCGCTCCTTCCCCATGAACGGTATGCTTTGTCTATAGCACGCAAAAACAATACTTTTCACTGCATGTGACAAAAATGAATCAAATCACCATTACTGAGACTAGCTTTATATCCCAGATTTATTAACTCTATTTAAATTCCTCCAGCTGCTGCTTTAGGATTTGAACCCATGCCCACAGAGCATTAGCCTGAACCTCAAGTCCAATGACGTTGTCACTTCACCACTCTTTAAAAGAAACCGCTATGGGTGGGATTTTCCAGCCTCACTCATCCCAAGGTCGGGGAATCCCGCCCAAGGTCAATGGATATTTGCATGGCCCACCCAGCTTCCTCCTCCCCACCCCTGAACCTCCACTCCCCCCCACCCCACACCCGCTATCATTCCCGTGGCAGGCGGGATGGGAAAATCCCACCCCGCAAGTTCAAAAATCTCCATTAAAAGGCAAGTTGAATGGGCCAGGCCAGGTGAACACATATAAAATGGCCAGAACTGTGGGGCAGCCAGAACTCGGATGACAGGTTTAAGATCTGTCCAGTTGAAATACACATTTGAAAGATGTTATTTGTTCACTAACGTTTTGGGCTCATAGGATTCATTTAGTAAAACAAAACTATGCTTTTTCCTCGTCCTGATCTAGAGAGGAAGAAAGGACATGGGAGGGCGGGAAGATCATGACAGGGCGACGAGGGCAAAAAAGGGCGAGTGGGCAAAAGGGCGGGTGGGTGAGAGGACAGGAGGGCGAGAGGGTAAGACATTGAGAGTGTGGCAGGGCAAGAGGGCACAAGAGCAACAATCACGGTCGTCTCCAGACAAAAGCTGGCCATCCTAAAGAAAGGCCATACTACAACAAAAAAGACTCACAAAAGGAAAAGCTCGTCTAATTCACATTCACACTTCCGAGGAATAGCTGAAACCTGTCAGGAATATGTTAGGATCGGGAATTGTCTCCCGCTTGAAAGGTGTGAATGATGGGTCGGTGGAAATGTTCAGGACTGAGATCGGTATGTCCCCAAGGATATGAAGCAAGAGGTTGATGAATGGAATTGAGGTACAGATCAAATCGAATAGCAGAACGGGCTCAAGGGGCTAATTCTCTTGTTGTCCTGTTCCAAAGACACAGTGCATTACAAATTGTAATTGCACGCTTAGCTTTGTTAATCTTGGATCTTGTTATTAAGCAAAGTCTAGCTAAAGCTGAGGCATTGTGATGCCCATGAATTGCACCTATGCTTATCTAATCTTCAACGAGTAATAATGAGTCCTCATTGTAATTCTCAGGATATATTTTCACAATAGTGATGGCACTGGCTGTGTTATAACAATGCTTAATGAAGTAATGTTATTTAAAATATTGTTTCAATCCCCGTGGAGACCATTAGCTTTATTAAAATTTCTCAGCAACCACAATAAAGAATTGCAGGGGACGTTTTCACATTTTAACACTTTTACTGTGACAAACAGACTAAAATCAGGCAGCACAGTGACAGTGGTTAGCACTGCTGCCTCACAACACCAGGGAACCGAGTTCGATTCCCGGCTCGGGTCACTGTCTGTCCGTAGACTGCACCTTCTCCCCATGTCTGCGTGGGTTTCCTCCGGGTGCCCCAGTTTCCTCCCACAGTCCAAAAGACTTGCTGGTTAGATGCATTGACCATGCTAAATTCTCCCTCAGTGTACCCGAACAGGGGCCAAAGTGTGGTGACTAGGGCATTTTCACAGTAACTTCATTGCAGTGTTAATGTAAACCTACTTATGACAATAATAAATTTTTTTTAAAAGTCAGCATCAACCATTCATTGCTTAACAGGCAACTAATAAACCAAACTAAAGAAAAGGTATCTTCTATCCACAAGTTCATAAGATATAGGAGCAGAATTAGGCCATTTGGCCCATCGAGTCTGCTCTGCCATTCGAACATGGCTGATATGCTCCTCATCCCCATTTTCCTGCCTTCTCCCCATAACCCTTCAACCCATTATCGATTAAAAATCAGTCTAACTCCCCCTTAAATTTCCTCACTGTTCAGAGGCAATGCCACTTTATGTTTGAAAACATAATTTTTAATCTTTCGACAGGCTGGTAATTTTCCAATTTGAACTGAAACAGAGCAAACTGCCCAAAATACAGGGTTGCATTCCAAGGTGAAGGTGAGAAACCAAAATATCACCCTGCGGGATGGTGGGGGTGGGGAGAGGGGTGTGAAGAGAGAGAGACATTTCTCATAATTCAGACACAAATTGAAAACCAGTAGTATCTAAGGAAGATACATAAAAATTATAAGTACTGGATATCGAAACAGTGGCCACCACACACAGACACACCCACATCTTCTTGGAGATACACAATGGGTGAAGCATTTCAAGTCAAGGCTGCCCACCCACCGGGAAGAGATTGCAAGTGACACAGACGGCATCAAGAAAATATTCCGCACAGGAAACAGTCAGAAGGCTGCTCCCTCTCCCTCCCTCGCTTTTGGAATAAGAGTGTCGCATGGCTCGAGAAGCCAACTCTACCAAAAATCGACCGATGAACTCGTAATAATTGCAGCATCATAGAAGCATAGAAGCTAGGAGCAGGAAGAGACCATTCAGCCCTTCAAGCCTGCTCCGCCATTCATCACGATCATGGCTGATTGTCCAACTCGATAGTCTAATCCTGCTTTCTCCACATAACCTTTGATCCCATTCACCCCAAGTGCTATATCCAGCCGCCTCTTGAATACGTTCAATGTTTTGGCATCGACTACTTTCTGTGGTAATGAATTCCACAGGTTCACCACTCTTTGGGTGAAAAACTGTCTCCTCATCTCCATCCTAAATGGTCTACCCTGAATCCTCAGACTGTGACCCCTGGTTCTGGACACCATCACCATCGGGAACATCCTTCCTGCATCTACCTTGTCAAATCCTGTTAGAATTTTGTAAGTCTCTATGAGATCCCCCCCCCCCCTCATTTGTCTGAACTCCAGTGAAAATAATCCTAACCTAGTCAATCTCTCCTCATACATCAGTCCCGCCATCCCCGGAATCAGCCAGATAAACCATTGCTGCACTCCCTCGAGAGCAAGAACACCCTTCCTCTCAAAAGGAGACCAAAACTGCACACAGTATCATATCACCACATCCAAGAAACCAGCGAACCTAAATCAGCCGCAGCATTTAAAATCAAAGACAATCAAAGTACATTTAATCGTAAATTATTTTACTCTCTTTTATTTGGATTCTATTTCTGATACCAACGTGAGTGCGTACATCTGTGTCCAAATGATTACACGAGGGCTGAACGTTTGAGCGGTTTTCATTTATCTCAAGATGAGTGTTTAATAAATTTGCTCTCTCTTTATCTCGAGAACACTATGTTTGGTGGTCCCTTACAGCTTAAAATGGTTAAATATATTCTGATTTTGAAAAGATATCTCCCCGTGAAAAAGAAACTTAGAAAATTAAAAGGGAATTAGACAAGTTTATTTGATAGTAAACCCACAAGCTTTCAGAATGCAGTTCCTTCATCAGGTCAGTGTAAAGTTCCGATCAGAACTTTCCACTCAGCTGACGAAGGAACAGGAGGGCGGGCAGCGGGGGTGGTACCCCCTGGACATGGGCACCTTGGTAGGGCCAGCCTGTGCCCCCCCGGCACTGCCCAAGTGGCACCTTGGCACTGCCCATCGGGCCTATTGTGGGCCGGGGCTGGTAGGGGTGGGGGTCCCACTGCCATTCTGTTTGGCGATCAGTCTGGGACGGAGGGAGAGCAGCAATTGGAGAGGGCTGGGGAGGGGGGAGGAGGGGGGGTGGAGTCTGACCGCCATTGCTGGAGGGGAGGGGGGGGTGGTGGGCTGGACATCAGGACACTCTGGGGCTGGAGGGGGGGGGGGGGGGGGCGCGGTGGTCAAGGCTGGCCCGGGAATTGTTGTGGGGGCGGCAGTGGGGGGGGGGGTGCGGTGCTGGAGGGGCAGCGCTGCAGGGGTCCCAGGCTGGCCAGCAAACAGGGAGATTGACAGAATAGGCCCCACACTCCTTGATTTTTAATTAGATTCACGACTGGAACCTCTGCAGTGCACAGAGTGTGGAGAGTCGAGTGAGAAGCTGAACTGACAAAACAGTTGTGACATAAGAACATAAGAAATAGGAGCAGGAGTAGGCCATCTAGCCCTTCGAGCCTGCCCCGCCATTCAATAAGATCATGGCTGATCTGTTGTGGCTCAGTTCCACTTTCCCGCCCTCTCCCCATAACCCTTAATCCCCTCTCTTATCAAGAACCCATCAACCCGCGTCTTAAAAATATTTAGCGAGGCAGCCTCCACCACTTCAACGGGCAGAGAATTCCAGAGATTCACCACCCTTTGAGTGAAGAAGTTCCTCCTCAACTCCGTTCTAAACCGCCTCCCCTTTATCTTGAGGCTGTGCCCCCTAGTCCTACTGTCTTTTTTGAGCGGGAAGAGTCTCTCCACCTCTATCCTATCCATCCCATTCATCATCTTATACATCTCAATGAGATCTCCCCTCATTCTTCTAAACTCTAACAAGTACAAGCCTAGTTTATTCAGCCTCTCCTCATAGCTCAATCCCCTCAACTCCGGTATCAGCCTAGTAAACCTCCTAGTTTTTCCACTTTTGGGAGAATCGCCCCCATTACCTTTTGTGTCGGTGATGTGTGTCTTGGAGGAACATGTGCTGGCCATGGCTCAGTTGGTATGGTTCACCTCTGGGTCACAAGGTTGTGGATTCAAGTCCCACTCCTGGACTTGAGCACCAAAGTCTCGGCTGACACTCCAGCAGCGGTAGTGAGGGAGTGCCCTCGAATGGACCATGAACCACAAAGTCATGGAGAAATTGGCCCAGTTCCCAACAATTTTAGCCACGGGTTGTGTGTTCCCATGGGATGTTTGCTGGCATGGCCAAGCATTCCTTATTCATCATTCAGTGACCTTCACCGAGCCAACTTCCTGAGTACAACTGAGTGGCACGCGAGGTCATTTCATAAATCATCCAATGGATCTGGAGTCACCTATCGGCTAGACAAGTTGAGGATGGCAGATATCCTTCCCAGAAGGACATTGGTGAGTCAGATGGTAGATTCATGGTCACCGTTACCAATAACTAGCATTGGTTATCAGCTGAAGAACACGCTCACTATGCCACCATTGCCACGTGGTGTGTCTAAGCTCGTGTCTGCGTGAGTTTGGGTGTAGGCGGGGGTTACTAGTGTGGGCACAGAGGTGATTTGGTCCGACTTTTGAGCACCAGTATTGAACGTGGAAAGTCTCTTCCCTCACATTATCTGTTTCAGTGACACATCTATATCAATTAGCCAAACTATGCCATCAGCACTGATTGTTTCAAAGTAACTTACATATACCGCAGCAGTACCACTCAAACTTTACCAAGTCCATCTCATAGAATCTATGGCATGGAGACAGGCCCTTCGGTCCAAAGTGGTCCATGTCCATCAAAAAGCCCATCTAAGCTAACCCCATTTGCAGCATTTGGCCCATACCCCTCTGAACCTTCCCTATCCATGTATCTGTCCAAATGCCTTTTAAATGTCGTCAATGTCCCTGCCTCAACATTTTGCCGCCATTCTTGGTTCAGGTCAGGAACCGTCTGTCTGCAAAACCCAAGCCCATATTTATAATCAGGTCCAGTGACTAGTGACCAGATATCCTCAGGAACCAGTGCACTTGGACAACATGATTCAGGTGGAAATTTTCAGGGTGGAATCCCTACAGTGCCAACTCTCTGATGGAGGAGGCCCTTTCCCATGTATGTACCCTGCTAATCTCTCAAGGCTACACATCTTTAGACACTAAGGGGCATTTGAGCATGGCCAACCTACCTAACCTGCACATCTTTGGAATGTGGGAGGAAACCAGAGGAAACCCATGCAGGCACAGAGAGAATGTGCAAACTTCACACAGACAGTCGCCTGAGGCTGGAATCGAACTCGGGTCCCTGGCGCTGTGAGGCAGCAATGCCATCCACTGTGCCACCATGCCACCTTTATCCGTGTATTTTCTATCCGTTTGTTACTTCCCATCAGAATCATTAGCACTAACATAATTCATTTCAATCACATAAAAACGGGGTAGAGAATAAAGAGATTCCCTTACAACCAATTGTCCAACTTTGAGATAAGGCCCCATGTGTCGTCACGACAGAGGCGATTATACCAACGACCCTCATAAATCAGCTTTACCATGTCAATAAGCACAGCATTGGACTCACCGCTCCTGTTCAATAATTGGGCTGAATTCCTCGCAGTGTAGGACGTATCGCTCATGAGACACCGCTCCATTCTGATAGCGCCCCTGCTCTGCATCCTGACTGGGAGACACTCCACAAAAGCCTTGCAGAAGCTTCAGATCCCCGAAATCTCTCATCTCGGCTGATGGTTTGATGCGTCCATTCAAACTCATGCGAGGGTGCGCCGACTTTTGTGTAAGCTCCACCTCAATCTGGCTTTTGTTGTCCAAGAACATCTTCGTGACGAGAGGACCTACATTCATTTTGTTAAAACACAAGAGAACATCGTCAATGGCAAATGGCCCCCAACTCCGATCCATTGACTCTGTCTACACTTCCCACTGCCTCAGCAAAGCGGTCAGCATAATTCAGGACCCCACGCAGCCTGGACATTCTCCTTCCACTGGGAAAAAGATACTGAAGTCTGAGGTCACGTACCAATCGACTCAAGTACAGCTTCTTCTCTGCTGCCATCAGACTTTTGAATGGACCTACCTTGCATTAAGTTGATCTTTCTCTACACCCTGGCTGTGACTGTAACATTACATGCTGCACTCTCTCACTTCCTTCTCTATGTTTTGTCTGTATGGCACACAACAAACAATACTTTTCACTGTGTACTAATATACGTGACAATAATAAATCAAATCAAAAGCTTATCACAAATGCTCTTTGTGGGATCATATGGTTCATTTATTAATGTCACAAGTAGGCTTACATTAACATTGCAATTAAGTTACTGTGAAAATCCCCCAGTTGTCACACTCCAGCAGGGTACTGAGGGAGAATTTAGCATAGCCAATGCGCCTAACCAACATGTCTTTTTGGACTGTGGAAGGAAACCAGAGAACCTGGAGGAAACCCACACAGACACGAGGAGAACGTGCAGACTCCATACAGACAGTGACCCAAGCTGGGAATCAAACCTGGGTCCCTGGCACTGTCCTACCCTATATACTTATACAGGAATGAGCCTGGGTTTATTTGATACATTTGTGTGATGTTCCTCCTTGGCCTTCCTCAGACAGACCAACCCTATGAGAGTCATGGTTGGACTTTGACTTTCTGCCTGGCTGTTGGAAGTGGGCATCCATACAGTCTTCTTTTCATTATTGATTTTGCCCTCTTAGTTGTTGCAAATCATTCCAATGCCCTGCACAGTTTTGGATGGAGCCTCCATCATTATGGAATTCTCCATCATTATGGAGTTTTGCTCCACTGCACTTACGACAAACAGAACACACATCCTAAATTTTTTACCCTATTCCTTTTTCTAGGCCTCCATCTTTCTGTGAAGGAGTTTGCAGAGAAAGAGACCAAACAAGGCAAGAAGCAAGGGAGAGAGGGAAGGATGGGGACAAAGAGAAAAAGAGAGAGAGAGAGAGAGAGACAGTGAAAGGGGCAGGGGAGAGAGGGAGACAAGCTTAAAGACCAAGATTAACACTATGAGAGAAACTTTCTGTGCTGAGTCACTCAGGTCACGATACCAGAGCATGTACCATGTTAAACTATAAATTGCTGTCCTGATGTTTTGACATGGTTCACTTGAGAACTTAACAAACTCACTCTTACTTTATCACAATCAAGTCTATTCACAAGAAAGCTTTGCGGCCAAGTTTGTTCCTGCCTTAAGCCTTTTCAATTCTCACTCAATAGCATCTTACAAAGACTTGCATTTAAATAGCGCCTTTCAAATCCTCAAGAAATAGCACGGCATGGTGGCACGGGGTCAGCACTACCGCCTCACAGCACCAGGCACCTGGACTCGATTCCCAGCTTGGATAACTATCTGTGCAGAGTCTGCACATTTTCCCCATGTCTGCATGGGTTTCCTGTGGATATCATAGAGGTTTATAGCATGGAAACAGGCCCTTCGGTCCAACTACATCATGCCATCCTTTTTCTTAACCATTAAGCTAGTCCCATATCCGCGTTTGGCCCATATCCCTCTATGCTCCCAAAAGATGTGCTGGTTAGGTGCATTGACCATGCTAAATTCTCCCTCAGTGTACCCCAACAGGAGCCATGAGTGTCCTGACTAAGGGATTTTCACAGTAACTTCATTCATGTAAGCCTACTTGTGACACCAATAAATAAACTTAAAAACTTTAAAAGAAAACATCCAAAAGCATTTGGCAGCCAATGATTTTTGAAGTGTACTTACCATTGTCATGTAATGAATGTTGCAGCCAATTTGCACACAGCAAGCTCCACAAAGAGCAATATGACAATGTCAAGTTCATCTCTTTATTTTAATGGTTTTTTGCTGAGAAGGGTTAGCCTGGAACTGGTCCTCTTTCCTAGTCTTGCCTATGTTGTTTGTCCCATAAACTGTTGTCCCAATTTCTTGACATGGTTTACCTTACATACCACAAAAACTGGATCCTCCCGCTCCCACTCCAATATCCTTCCAAGCTGGTCAGGGATATTCCTCACTCTGGCAATGGGCAGGCAGCATACCAAACGGGACACTTGATCTTGCATACAAAGGATGCTATAAATCCCGCTAATTACAGAATCCCCCACCAACTACCACTTGTGTTTTTGCTTCCCCCCTCTTGAATGGCCTCCTGTACCACAGTGCAGTGGTTGGCTACCTCATTCTCCCTACAGCCCACTTCCTCATCCACACAGGGAGCAAATCTCTTGGACGAGGTCAATAGCTGAGGCTCTTCTGTTCCTGAATCCGGGATCCCTCTACCTGCCCCACTTGCACACTGTGCTATCCCTGACCACTGTCGAATTTGAGATACCTAATCTACCAGGTGTGACCTCCTCCTGAATCAAAGTGCTCAGGTAACTCACCCTCTCCTGGATATCTGCAGCTCAGAATCCAGTTCATCAATTCTGAGCCAAACTTTCTTGAGCAACCCAAATCTAACCCAAACTCAAAGTCAGAGATTTTCCCAGAGAATTTCTGGGAAATTGCCCAGCGGATGTTCAAATTTCCAGGCAATTCTGAGAGGTCAGTACGTTAGCAGTTGTGCAAAAATCTTGACACGCCTGTTGGAGAGTAGGGGTGGGGTACAGCTGGTCTCCAAAACAATCCGGAGAATGGAGCATCTGTGCTCACGTTTCTTTCAAAGGATGTAATCTCCAATGGCGCAGCAATAGGGTGTCAGCCTCTATATTGTACTCAAATCCCTGGACTGGGTCTTGAACGCGCTTCCCTCAGGAGGCAATGAGCCACAGCTGACACCCTATTGCTGCAATACTCTCAATATTTAAAATTCTCATGCTGCAATTCCATCTTCTTGCCCACCACAGAATCGGAATGGGCGAGGGGGTGGACAATGGAAACGTCCATTGACCTCGGCCCAGAATTTCCAGTCTTGCTTGAGCAAGGCCATTAAATCCTGCCCTTTGGTCTCCAATAAATTATTCCAGACCTTTGTTCACTTTTGATGAAAGAAGATCAGAAAAAGATACAGATGTTTCTATATCTTTCATGTTCCAGCCAACTCAGGAACACTTTCTTTCCTGCTGCCATCAGACTTCTGAATGGGACCTACCTTATATTAAGCCGATTGTTCTCTATACCCTAGCTGTAACTGTAACACTACATTCTGCACTCTCTCCTTTCTTTCCCCGCTATGTACAGTGTGCTCTGTATCGTGCGCAAGAAACGATACTTTGCACTGTATCCCAGTACAAGTGACAACACTAAATCCAATCAAATTAAATTGATCTGTTAGTAATTACTTTTCATGTTCTCTGGCTCCACTCTGTGGTTTTACTTTGAAATAGTAATCCAGGATTTCCTTACCTCTTCTATTTAATGCTGACTGTGTTTTGTTTTTACTTTTCCCTTGCTGAGGGCAAAGATGGAATGCTTCGCTTTTAATCAGAGTAATTATATACAGGAGACGGTATTCATCAATTCTACCACCTTGTTAAAAAAACCATCCTGTTCGATACAGGACAGAAACATAGATGGCTTGACTGTTAAGAGAATTTATTCACAGAATCCTGACAGTGCAGAAAGAGGCCATTCGGCCCATCAATCTTGCACCGACTCTCCAACACAGCATCCCACCCAGACCCTATTCCTGTAACCCCACATCTTTACCTCACTAATCCCCTTTAACCTACACATCTTTGGACACTAAGGGGCAATTTGCGATGGCAATCTAGCTAACCCGCACATCTTTGTGCTGCGGGAGGAAACCGGAGCACCCGGAGGAAACCCACGCAGACATGGAGAGAATGTGCAAACTCCACACAGACAGTGACCCAAGGCCGGAACTGAACCCGGGTCCTGGCACTGCAAGGCAGCAGCGCTAACCACTGTGCCACCAGGTCAAGGTGATGCTCCAACTCCAGCAGGTCCAGACCTGCTAAGGTTTTTCCAGCATTTTCTGTGTTTTTATAACTCAGTCACAGAGCCAGTTTACCCCTACTGCATATGCATACAAAACAGCTCCCTTAAACGCACTCATCTTTGTCACAGCCAACCTCCTGGTTCAATAAATATACATCCTGGGCAATTTATAAACCGGTTAACTGTGTAATCTATCAACCAGCAACATCAATTCTGAAAGCAATTTAGACCAACTGTACCTTCCCAGCCTGAGAAAGTTTATTTGAACTGGAGACTGAGACATGCTTCTATTTTTATATACAAACATTAATCATCATAAAACATTCTCACTTCCTGTCTTTCAAAATCAGCCAGTAATTTATAAATGATTAATAAAGCAAGCTTGAAAGTTTATCACCAGCAAGCTGTATTTATATCTCACCTTTTACTTAGTAAAACACCCCAAGGCAAAACATTAACAATTGTGACGTGGAGATAGTAGGACAGCAGATCAAAATCCTGGTTAAAACGATCTATTTTAATGGGTGACTTAAAGAACAAAGAACAGGAACAGGCCCTTCGGCCCACCAAGCCTGCGCCGATTCCTAATCCTCATTTAGACCCACTACTCATTGTCTAAATGCAGTTACTATCCCTCCGTTGCCTCCCATTCATGTGTCTATTAAGATATGTTCTATACACCTTGAACGTTGCTAATGTGCCTCCTTCCACCACCTCCGCAGGCAGTGCGTTCCATCATCCTCAACATCCTCTGTGGGAAAACTTTCTCCTCTAAACATACCCCCTCTTGAACCTGTGCCCTCTTGTAGTTGAACTTTGCACCCTGGGGAAAAGCCTCTGACTGTCTACGTCTCTCATAATTTTGTAGACCTCTATCAGGTCTCCCCTCAGCCTCCACCTTTCCAGTGAAAACACAATCTTAGTTTTGTTCAACCCCTCCTCATAGCCAACACCCTCGAGACCAGGCAACATCCTGGTGAACCTTCTTTGCGCTCTCTCCAAAGTATCCACGTCCCTCTGGAAGTGTGGTAACCAGAATTGCAGGCAACCTTCCAAATGTGGCCCAACTAAAGTTCGACACAGCTGTAACATAACTTGGGAGAGTGAGGTGGAGAGGCAGGGTGTTGCAAGAAGGCAATTCCATAGCCCAGGGCCAAGCCAATCTGCAGATACAATCACCAGAGGTGGGCCAATTAAAATCGGAGAGGCTCAGGAGGTTAGAATTATAACTCAATGGAGAATGAGGCCATTCAGCCCATTGAGTCTGCACCAACCATAATCCTACCCAAGCCCTATCTCCATAACCCCAATGCATTAACACTAGCTAGCCCCCGCAACCCCCCCCACCCCGACAATAAAGGGCAATTTTTGTTAGCATGGTCAATCGCACCTGACCTGCACATCTTTTGAGCGTGGGAGGAAACCGGGAGCGCCTGGAGGAAACGCATGCAGACACGGGGAGAACATGCAAACTCCACACAGACAGTGACCCAAGTCGGGAATCGAACCCAGGTCCTTGGTGCTGTGAGGCAGCAGAGTTAACTAACTGTCAATACCCCTAAGGGCTGGATGGAGGAGATTACAGAGATAAGGGGGGGGGGGTGGGGGGAGTCTGGCCACGGAGGAATTTGGAAACAAAGGAAGAGAATTTTAAAATTGAAACCTTGCTGAACTGATTAGTCAACGTAAGTCAGGAAGCACTGGGGTGGTAGGCGAACGAGACTTGGCACGAGTGAAAACAGGAGTTTGGATGACCTCAAGCTTACCGCGAGTAAAATAATGAAGAATAATAAACATCAATGCTTTATGGCAAATAGAAATATCACGTTTGTCAAATGAGGTCTGGAAATGCTACTTATTAAAAGATACGTTCGAGGCATGTGCCACCTGAACTTCTTTACAGAACCAATTTCACAGGGTCAACAATGGTGTGGTTTTGTTGAACAGTGTAGCTACACCGCCACATTGTGGCAATACAGAGGATTGCGGCCACGAAGTTGAATAATTCCAGTTATATCATCAATCGTGTGCAATGCCCAAGTCCCGGTGCATCTCTGTTTCCGGGCTCCTTAATCCTCGCTCTGCCCCAAAATTCACCCCATCACCATTTTAATAATCTCCCCCTCCACCGCCCCCCCCAAGTCATCCCATGATATTATTTCCCATTTTAAGATTCACCAATCGAGTCATAAGAACATAAGAACATAAGAAATAGGAGCAGGAGTAGGCCATCTAGCCCCTCGAGCCTGCCCCGCCATTCAATAAGATCATGGCTGATCTGTCGTGGCTCAGTTCCACTTTCCCGCCCTCTCCCCATAACCCTTAATCCCCTCTCTTATCAAAAACCCATCAACCCGCTTCTTAAAAATATTTAGCGAGGCAGCCTCCACCACTTCAACAGGCAGAGAATTCCAGAGATTCACCACCCTTTGAGTGAAGAAGTTCCTCCTCAACTCCGTTCTAAACCGCCTCCCCCTTTATCTTGAGGCTGTGCTCCCTAGTCCTACTGTCCTTTCTGAGCGGGAAGAGTCTCTCCACCTCTATCCTATCCATCCCATTCATCATCTTATACGTCTCAATGAGATCTCCCCTCATTCTTCTAAACTCTAACGAGTACAAGCCTAGTTTAGAACATAGAACACTACAGCACAAACAGGCCCTTCAGGCCACGAGTTGCGCCGATCACATCAACACCTACCAATCCACAGACCTATCTATAACCCCCAATCCCATTAAATCCCATATACTCATCCAGAAGTCTTTTAAAAGACCCCAGCGAGTTTGCCTCCACCACCACTGACGGCAGCCGATTCCACTCACTCACCACCCTCCGAGTGAAAAACTTACCCCTAACATCACTTCTGTACTTGCCTCCCCGCACCTTAAATCTGTGTCCTCTCGTAGCGACCATTTCAACCCAGGGAAATAGCCTCTGAGAATCCACCCTATCTATTCCTCCCAACATTTTGTAAACCTCTATCAGGTCGCCTCTCAACCTTCGTCTCTCCAGGGAAAAGAGTCCCAGCTCCCTCAACCTAACTTCATAAGGCATGCCTCCCAGTCCAGGCAACATCCTTGTAAATCTCCTCTGTACCCTTTCAATAGCTTCTACGTCCTTCCTATAGTGAGGCGACCAGAACTGCGCACAGTACTCCAAATGAGGCCTGACAAGGGTCTTATAAAGTTGCAGCATTACCTCCCGATTCCTAAACTCAATCCCTCGATTAATGAAGGCCAGCACACCATACGCCTTCTTGACCACCTCTTCCACCTGCGAGGCAGATTTAAGAGTCCTGTGGACCCGGACCCCAAGATCCTTCTGCTCCTCAACACTACCAAGACTCCTGCCCTTGATAGTGTACTCGTTCATCCCGTTGGTTCTGCCAAAATGGACGACTACGCATTTATCCGCGTTGAAGTCCATCTGCCACTTCTCCGCCCAGTCCTGCATCCTATTTATGTCCTGCTGCAACTTTTGACATCCTTCCAGACCATCCACAACACCACCGACCTTCATGTCATCAGCGAACTTACTAACCCATCCCTCCACTTCCTCATCCAGGTCATTTATGAAAATGACAAACAGCAAGGGTCCTAGAACAGATCCCTGGGGCACTCCACTGGTGACTGACCTCCATTCAGAAAAAGACCCATCCACAACCACTCTCTGCCTTCTGCAGGCAAGCCAGTTCTGGATCCACAAGGCCAAAGGCCCTTGGATCCCATGCCCTCTCACCTTCTCAAGAAGTCTTGCATGGGGGACCTTATCAAACGCCTTGCTGAAGTCCATGTACACCATGTCCACTGCACTTCCTTCGTCAATGTGTTCAGTCACATTTTCGAAGAACTCAACTAGGCTCGTAAGGCACGACCTGCCCTTGACAAAACCATGCTGACTATTTCTCCAAATGCTCGTAAATCTTGTCCCTCAGAAGCCTCTCCATCAGCTTACCAACCACTGAGGTCAGACTCACCGGTCAGTAATTTCCTGGGCTATCTCTGTTCCCTTTCTTGAAAATAGGAACTACATCTGCAATCCTCCAATCTTCTGGAACCTCTCCTGTCTCCATTGACGACACAAAGATCATCGCCAGGGGCTCTGCAATCACTTCCCTCGCCTCCCACAGTATCCTGGGGTACATCCCATCTGGTCCTGGCGACTTATCTATCTTGATAGAATTCAAAAGTTCTAACACATCCTCCTCCTTAATATCCACATACTCAATCTTTTCCATCTGCTGCAAATCTGTAGCAAAATCTCCCAGATCAGTTTCCACTGTGAATACTGAGGCAAAGTACTCATTAAGCACCTCTGCCATTTCTTCTGGTTCCACACAGACCTTTCCCCCTTCACCTTTTATAGGTCCTATCCCTTCTCTTCTCATCCTTTTACTTTTCACATATTTATAGAAGGCCTTGGGATTCTCCTTAATCTTACCCGCCAAGGTCTTCTCATGACCCCTTCTAGCTCTCCTAATTTCCCTTTTAAGCTCCTTTCTACAGTCCTTATACTCCTCAAGATCCTTAACATCTCCTAGTTCCCTGAACCTTTTGTACACCTTCCTTTTCCTCCTGACTAGGTTCACCACAGCCTTCGTGCACCACGGTTCCCTCAACCTACCAAAACCCCCTTGTCTCATCGGAACGTTGTCATGCAGAGCTCCAGACAAACATTCCTTGAATATCCGCCACCTTCCTTCGGTACTTTTCCCTAAGAACGCCTCCTTTCAGTTTATTTGTCCAAGTAACTTCCTGACTTCTTCGTATTTCCCCTTACTCCAGACAAACACCTTCCTAGCCTGCCTGATCCTATCTCGTTCCAATGCAATTGTGAAGGGGATAGAATTATGATCACCATTCCCAAGATGCTCTCCTACCGAGAGATCCATCACCTGTCCTGGTTCATTCGCCAGTACCAGGTCAAGTACAGCCTCTCCCCTCGTAGGCTTATCCACGTACTGTGTCAGGAAACCTTCCTGAACACACCTAACAAACTCCTCCCCATCCAATCCCCTTACCCTAGGGATATGCCAGTCGATGTTTGGGAAATTGAAGTCTTCCATCACGACAACTCTGTAGTTTATTCAGCCTCTCCTCATAGCTCAACCCCCTCAACTCCGGCATCAGCCTAGTAAACCTCCTCTGCACTCCCTCCAAGGCCAAAATATCCTTGCGTAAGTACGGCGCCCAAAACTGCACAGAGTACTCTAGCTGCGGCCTCACCAATGCCCTATACAGCTGCAGCAAGACCTCCCTACTTTTATATTCAATCCCCCTCGCTATGAAGGCCAGCATCCCATTCGCCTTCCTGACCACCTGCTGCACCTGCAAGCTGGGTTTTTGCGACTCATGCACAAGGACCCCGAGGTCCCTCTGCACCGTCGCCTGCTGCAGTTTTTCGCCACATAAGTAATAATCCTTCCTACCATTATTCCTACCAAAGTGGACCACCTCGCACTTGCCAACATTAAATTCATTTTGCCATTTCCTGGCCCATTCGCCCAGCCTATCTAGATCCTTCTGCAGACTCTCCACACCCTCCGCACAATTTGCCGTTCCACCAATCTTGGTGTCATCAGCAAATTTCGACACCCTACACTCGGTTCCCTCCTCCAGATCATCTATATAAATGGTAAATTGCTGAGGCCCCAGCACCGACCCCTGAGGCACTCCACTAGTCACCAACCGCCAATCCGAATAGCATCCATTGACCCCCACTCTCTGCCTCCTACTTGACAACCAATCCTCTATCCACGCTAACACCCTACCCCCAACTCCATGTCCCCTGACCTTCTGCAATAACCTCCTGTGAGGTACCTTGTCAAACGCCCCTTCTGAAAATCAAGAAAGACCACATCCACCAGCTCTCCTCTATCCACCGCCCTAGACACATCCTTATAGAACTCCAGTAAATTTGTCAGACACGACTTCCCTTTAACGAAACTGTGCTGCGTCTGCCCTATCAAGCAATTCCCCTCAAGATGCCTCGCTATTTCCTCCTTGATGACGGAGTCTAACATTTTACCTACAACAGACGTTAAACTAACCGGCCTATAATTCCCTGCCTTTTGCCTGGCATCCTTCTTAAACAACGGCGTAACATTAGCCGTTTTCCAATCTTCCGGCACTTCCCCGGAATCCAGCGACGTCTGGAAAATAACCACCAAGGCATCCACTATCACCTCCGCCATTTCTTTCAGAACCCTCGGATGCATTCCATCCGGTCCTGGGGACTTGTCCACAATCAGCCCCTCCAGCCTGTCGAGCACCGCCCCTCTAGTAACAGTAATGTCATTGAGACCCTCCAGCCCTACCACCTTTCCATCGCTAACACCCGGCAAATTATTCACGTCCTCCTCCACGAAGACAGAAACAAAAAAGTTATTCAAGACCTCAGCCATATCCCCATCCCCTACCACTAAGTCCCCCTTCTCATCCTCTAAAGGACCAACATTCACCCTAGCCAGCCTCTTCCGTTTTATATATTTATAAAAACTCTTGCTATCCTTTTTTATATTAAGCGCTAGCCCAGCTTCATAATTTCTCCTACCCTTCTTTATCAACTTCTTTGTCAATCTTTGTTGACATTTAAACCTCTCATCAAACAATTGCCGAAAGATCTTAGTGAAATGATGACCCACATTGTTGACAAATATCATCTGACACAGAACAAAGAGCAAAGAGCAAAGAAAATTACAGCACAGGAACAGGCCCTTCGGCCCTCCAAGCCAGCACCAACCACACTGCCTGACTGAAGTAAAACCCCCTACGACCAGATCCCTCTATTCCCATCCTATTTATGTATTTGGCCGGACACCCCTTAAAAGTCATTTGGAGTGTGGGAGAAGGCCCGAGCACCTGGAGGAAACCCACACAGACATGGGGAGAATGTGCAAACTCCACACAGACAGTGACCCAAGTAAAGCAGAAAAGTATCTGCTTCCACTATCTCCACCACCAGCAAGTTCCCTCTGTGTAAAAAAACTTGCCTCGTACATCTCCTTTAAGCCTTGTCCCTCACAGCTTAAACCTGTGTCCCCCCCATAATTGGCTCTGCCACCTTGGGAAAAAGCTTCTGACTATCGATAGTGACTTTCAAGAGGCATCTTGACATGAATAGGATGGGAATAGAGGGATTTGGTCCCTGGAAGGGTAGGGGAATTTAGTTCAGTCAGGCAGCATGGTTGATGCAGGCTTGGGGGGGCTGAAGGGCTTATTCCTGTGCTATAATTTTCTTTGTTCTTTGTTCTATCCACTATGTCAATGCCCCTCATAGTCTTGTAGACTTCTATCAGGTCACCCCTCAACCTCCATCATTCCAGTGAAAACAACTAGTTTCTTGTGACTGTGGTCAGTGCAATGGGCCAAGTGACCACCTCTTGCACTGTAGGGATTCTGTGATTCACTGTCAGTGAGAAGCATTGGAGTCCCTGGGTGTCTCTGTACAACACAACTTTTAAGAGGCCAGAG
Organism: Carcharhinus amblyrhynchos; assembly: GCF_965287045.1. NCBI lineage: Eukaryota > Metazoa > Chordata > Chondrichthyes > Carcharhiniformes > Carcharhinidae > Carcharhinus > Carcharhinus amblyrhynchos. Next base: position 93,542,703 of record NC_137333.1, read on the forward strand.
GACAAAGACCAAATGGTTCACAAACGTATCAGCATTTTTGTGATAAGCAACACTGAAGTCTGCTGATTGCTGCTTGCAGCATGGGTCATTAATATTAAAAGCAGCAATAGTGTTAGTTTGTATGCATCCCAATTGTATTCTATTTCATCAGAAATCTCAAAGTAGAAGACCAAATGACTCCTGAGCAAAAAAGTGGAATGACTGAACAGCATATACCTTAGAGGGTGACATGATGGCACTGTGGTTAACACTGCTGCCCCATAGCGTCTGGGGCCCAGGCTCAATTCCGGCCTCAGGTCACTGTCTGTGCAGAGTTTGCACACTCTCCTCATGTCTGCATGGGCTTCCTCCAGGTTCTTCAGTTGCCTCCCACACTCCGAAGATATGCAGGTTAGGTGGATTGGCCATACGAAATTGTCCGAGTGTCAGGGAGACTACCAGGGTAAATAGGTAGGGTTAAGAGGATAAAGCCTGGGTGGGATTGTAGTCAGTGCAGACTCAATGGACCAAGTGGCCTCCTTCTGCTCTGTAAGGATTCTGCAATTCACTGTCAGTGAGAAGCACTGGAGTCCCCAGGTGTCTCTGTGCAACACAATTTTTAAAAGACCAGAAGACAAAGACTAAATGGTTCACAAATGTATCAGCATCTTTGTGATAAGCAGGACTAAAGATTCTGCTGATTGCTGCTTCTTGTACAATCTCTACTATACCACACAACTTTATCACAATATTTCAATATCTGAAAAATTCATAGAAAGCATCAAGATAGAGTGGGTTAAATGGTAAGTAGGCAAGAGATCAAGATTGAGGTTAATGGGAAAGACTCGAGAGAGAGGAGCAGTTTTAAACAGGTTACTGAATCACTGTGACCCCATTACAAACTTCTGCCCTGACAATTTCACCCCACAAAGCCTACTCATAGTAAGACTGCATTAGCAAAAAAATAAACAGAACTCCAGCCCTGATTCTACCTTTTATTCACAAGATCATTAAACTTTGTTAACCTCCCTCCAAGTCCTCTTCCAATCTCTTCTCCTATCCCATATTCCCAACTTCCAGCGATACCCTCCAACACCTCCTCCCCACCACACATCAGATTTCACACAGACATAAACACACACACGATCCCTAATTGCTCTTGAATGGAGTGCCTTACTATTCCATTGCTGAGGGTTGTTAGGTGTCAACCACATTGCTATGAGTCTGGAGTCACATTTTGGCCAGACCAGGTAAGGATGGCAGATTTCCTTCTTTATAGGAACCCAGGTGCGTTTTTGCAACAGGGAATGATAGTTGGCATGATCACCAGATTTCTATTAGTTGAATTCAAATTCCACCAGTTTAAATTTATTTATTAGTATCACAAATAGGTTTACACTGCAATGAAATTACTGTGAAAATCCCCTAGTTGCCACACTCCAGCATCTGTTTGGGTACATTGAGGGAGGATTTAGCATGACAACGCACCTAACCTTGGAGTGCGGGAGGAAACTAGAGCACCCGGAGAAGACACACGCAGAAACAGGGAGAACGTACAGACTCTGCATAGACAGTGACCCAAGCCAGGAATTGAACCCGAGTCCCTGATAAGGCAGCAGTGCTAACCACTGTACCACCACACTGTCCTCAGGGAATGGAGCCAGCTGCCATTTGAACCCATGACCCCAAAGCATAACCCTGCGTCTCTAGACTATTGTCCAGTGGTATTACCACTGTGCCACCATCATCTCCCCACATTTTGGGGAATCAACACTGCATTTTAATGAATAATACATAGTTTAAAAGGTGCTGTACTCCCCTGAACTCTACACAGTGCTCCAGATGCTGTCTAGTCAGGGTTTTGTACAGCTATAGAAAATTGCTTCTCCTTTATATTGTACCCTCTAGAAACTTATAAAATTCTAACAGGGTTAGACAGGGTGGATTCAGAAAGAATGTTCCTCATGGTGGAAGAGTCTAAAACTAGGGGTCATAGTTTGAAGCACCTTTTAGAACTGAGGTGAGGAGAAATTTCTTCACCCAGAGGGTGGTGAATGTGTGGAATTCACTACCACACAAAGTGGTTGAGGCCAAAACATTGTGTGAGTTCAAAAAGAAGTTAGATTAGCTCATGGGGCCAAAGGATTAAGGAATATGGAGGGAAGGGAATCAGGATATTTGATCAGCCGCGATCAAAGTGAATAGTGGAGCAGGCTCGAAGGGCCAAATGGCCTAATCCTGCTTTGCGTTTCTAAAGAATAACACTCAATAAGTCTTTTTATTTTTAGCCCTGAACATCTTAGCAACCTACGTATATAAATACCTGAATCTCTTTGGAAAGCAAATGTTCTTTGCTTTTCACAGTAAATAATGCTGATATATGAGTTTTAAAATTTGATGGTGAGGAATATTTGACGTGCATACAGCTAAGAAAAGAAACACTTCCCACAAGTGCAAGAACCTACATTTACAACGTACACTTTGGAAAACGTTACCCTCTGCGCTACACAGTGTTGAAGGTTGACTGAAATCTTAAGCAGGGTGAATGTATTTTGAATGATCACAGACTCCAGACCCACAGCAATGTGGTTGACTCTTAACCACTCTCTGCAGCGGCAGTTAGGATAGAAAACAAATGCTGGCTCAGCAAGGTCACAGTGGGGGTGGCACAGTGGTTAATGCTGCTGCTTCAGAGTCCCAGGGACCTGGGTTCAATTCCCAGCTTGGGGCACTGTCTGTGCGGAGTTTGCACATTGTCCCCATGTCTGTATGGGTTTCCTCCAGGTGCTCTGGTTTCCTCCCACAGTCCAAAGATGTGCGGGTTCGGTGGATTGGCCATGCTTCATGTCAGGGGGACTAGCTAGGGTAAATGCATAGGGTTATGGGGTAGAGCCTGGATGAGATTATGGTCAGTGCAGATTCAAGGGGCTGAATGCACTATAGGGTTCTATAATCTATCCTTTCCCTAAAGATCACTGTGTGTTTGATCCTATTCCCCCCAAAAAGCAGCTGTGGTTCAATCGATTACACTCTTACCTCCTAGAACGGTTGTGGCTTCAAGTATTGCTTCAGGATTTGAGCACAAAATCAAATGCTGAAACCCTTTGAGTGCTGTGCTGTAGGAGGTGTCCACTCTCGGGTGAGACAGAAACCAGGGCAGCTCTGCAGAAGAGTCTTCTGGACTCTAAACGTTAACTCTGTTTCTCCCTCCACAGACACTGCCTGACCAATTGAGCTTATCCAGCACCTTCTGGTTTTAACCCATTCACTCGGGTTCGATTCCCGGCTTGAGTCACTGTCTGTGTGGAGTTTGCACGTCCTCCCCATGTCAGTGTGGATTTCTTCCGGGTACTCCGGTTTCCTCCCACAGTCTGAAAGATGTACTGGTTAGGTGCACTGGCCATGCTAAATTCTCCCTCTCTGTACTCAAACAGGCGCTGGATTTTCACAATAGGGGATTTTCACAATAACTTCATTGCAGTGTTAATGTAAGCCTACTTGTGACTAGTAAACAAACTTTAACTCAAGCTTTTAATCCAGTTTACACTTTCAGCTGGGATCCATGGCATTATTTTGGAGATGAGCTGGCAAGTTATCCCTGGTCTCCGGGTCAATGCTTATTCCTGTAATGGATCAGTTTCCGTTCAATGTCAATCTGGGAGTTTTCACAAGCTGGCTGTGGTGTTTCCTACATTGCAACAGTGACTATAAAGCACTTCACTGTCTGCAGAAATGTTTTGGACAGTCCTGTGGTCATTAAAGAAGATGTTATATGTTGTCTTTTCAGCCTCACACAAGCACAGCAATCATGCCACGAGGACAGGTAACTCAATTAGTTAGGTGGATTTATTTGGAGAGTTGAAACTATAGACAATGTCTGGGAGGCTAGCAAGCATATCCGTTTCTCCAAGAACTTCTCCAATCATCTGCCGAATGGTTACATGAGTACATATATCACATCCTGTATGTAGTTGCAGTTTTAGATATGCCTCTTAAAAGATATACAGCAACACTATATGAATCCAAGTCTTCACTCTTTTCAATAAAAGTATGCATCAATCGTGATAAATGATATTCAGATGGTGACCATTAGTTGGGGATTAGGCCTCACAGCACCAGGAAACTGAGTTCGATTCCAGCCTTGGGGCACTGTCTCTGTGGATTTTACACATTCTCCCCATGTCTGTGTGGGTTTCCTCCTACTGCCCAAAGATGTGCAGGTTAGCTGGGTTGCCCATGTTAAATTGCCCCTTAGTGTCTCAAAGGTGTGTAAATTAGGTGGTTTAGCTGCGGTGAATGTATGGAGTTATAGGGAGAAGGCGCCAGGAGGGGAGGTATGATGCTGTTTAGGAGAATTGGTGCAGACCTGATGGGCCGGATGGCCTCCTTCTGCACTTTAAGGATTCTGTGGATTCACTTGTAGCCTTATTTAAAAAAAAGGAGCTAAACAAAACTACATGATTGGGCTGAGGACACAGATGCTTGCAATGTGTACCTCTGCAAACAAATGCTCCTAAAAGTGTATGAGGATTGGATTCAGTTCCATCCTTCACACTTGGCTTTCTGGAATAGAACATTGGGCACAGGTCATTGTAAAGTCCTGCTGGAACGCAGGGACATGGGTAAGTCAATGGGTTCAACTGGACACAGGCTTCCACTCACAAAAGCAAACTTCAACCATTTTTTATTCATTCATGGGACATGGGCATCGCTGGCCAGCATTCATCGCCCTTCCTCAGTTGCCCTAGGGCATCACTTCTGCCTCCTGCCACTAAGTCATTTGGCGTAATCTGATTTGTTTTCACTAGTTCCTCTGCTCTCGATTCCCGTCTAGATGTCTCAGTTCATCGATGAGCCAGACTCCCCGAAGATAATCTGGTCAGAAAAGATTGTACTGAGCGCGCATGAGTTATTCGCGAACTATGAACAAAGTACAAATAACCCTGAGCAGCACCAAGCAACATTTTATGATGTTAAAGATGTCACATAAGCACAAGTTGTTGCTGGTAACTATAACTGGTACCTTACAAAATATTTAATTTTAATGCCAACGTGTAAATAATTGACTTCTTGTTACAGTTTTCATAGTCATGGTAATATTGTTAACTCCCAAGTCACAGGGGTTACATTTTTGCTTAACAATGCCACAGCAAGACATCAATTATTGAGGCTATTTAAAGTCATCCAATGATAGACACTTTACGGATGGTTTCATTTTTCTGATGGAAACAACTTGGCTCTGGTGGATACAAGTCTCTGCCAATGCCTTATTTATACGGTGGTGTGGTAAATCATTCCAGCAACACACATGACTTCTCTGAAGCAGCGCTGCTTCTTTTCCTGATTCAGGATTCATGTTCAGAAGGCGAGTATCGCTGGCAAGTCCGCCATTTATAGCCCCTTCTTACTTACCTTGACTGGGTGGTGTGCTGAGCCACTTCAGAGGATAATTAAAGCCAAACTTTATTTATTTACTAGTCACAAATAAGGCTTACGTTAACGGTCAATGAAGTTACTGGTGAAATTCCCCCAGTTGCCACAGTCCAGCACCTGTTCGAGTCAATGCACCTAACCAACACGTCTTTCAGAATGTGGGAGGAAACCAAAGCACCCGGAGGAATCCCACACAGACACATGGAGAACGTGCAGACTCCGCACAGACAGTGACCCAAGCTGGAAATCGAACACAGGTCCCTGGCCCTGTGAGAACCACTATGCTACTGTGCCACCCACAATTAAGAGCCAGCTAAATTGGTAAGGGACTGAAATCCCTTACAGGCCTGAGGTAGCAGCGTAGATATCCTTTCACAAAATCATAGAATTCCTATAGTGCAGAGAGAGAGAGGCCATTCGGCCCATCATGTCTGCACAAACTCTTCAACAGAGCATCATACCCCAGCTCCCCACCTTATCCTGTAACCCTGCGCATTTAGCCCACAAATCCCCCAAACCTATACATCTCAGGAGACGAAAGGGGCAATTTAGCATGGCCAATCCTCCTTTTGGACTATGGGAGGAAATAGGAGCATCTAGAGGAAACCCATGCAGAAACAGGGGGAGCTTGCAGGCTCCACACAGACAACCACCCAAGTCAAGAACTGAACCCAGGTCCCTGGTACTGTGGGGCAGCACTGCTAACCACTGTGCCATCCATGTTCATAATGTCCTAAAGGACTTTGGAGAACCAGTGGGGCTTTTTTAAGACAGTTCACCATGGCGACTTTTTATTTTTGCGTCTTTGTTAAAACTAGGCTTCAAATTCTCAAATAAAGTGTTTAGCGTTGACAAAAGGTCATCGGATTCAAAACATCAGCTCTTTTCTCTCCTTACAGATGCTGCCAGACCTGCTGAGATTTTCCAGCATTTTCTCTTTCGGTCTCAAATTGGCGCAGTGGGATTTGAACTTAGGTTCTCTCTGTGTTGTCTATTTCAAGCCTCTGGGTTACTAATCGAGTAACATAATCACTAAACCTACTGTACCTTGTTTGCACATCATTGAGCATCTTTTCTCTTTGCTCTAGGGCTAGAACGCAGTGTGTTTGTCGCACAAACTCTCCCGTGCGAACTCTGCGTTTTACTTAAACATGTTTGACAGTTTGAGGCTTGGAAAGGCCTCGAGCGAAGAGGCTGAGACAGGAAAACCTGACTGGGCAGACATTCGAATCCTGCGCTGAGCTGGACCGCTCCATCTTGTCACTGCTTCAAGTTAGTTACAGCTAATTAAAGGCTTTCCCATGAGCTTTCCATTCGAAATCCCTGCTAAAGGTCGCTTGAATCCTGCAATTACAGTCAACTGTAAGATTAAGCAGGAATTCTGGTGCAAAGATTACTCAGCTTTTAATAAGAGCAGAGCTGCCAAGAGGAAATCAGCCCCTGCTAATCCGGATAATACGTTTCAAGGCAAAAATGCTGCAAATAGGATCCAGCTATTAGGTGTTGCGATAGTCGCAGACAGATCTTGTAACTGCTTCAGTACGAAACAACTAACCACAGCGTACACCTCAACCACAACTCCAACCACAGCGTACACCTCAACCACAACTCCAACCACAGCGTACACCTCAACCACAACTCCAACCACAGCGTACACCTCAACCACAGCGTACACCTCAACAATAACTCTAACAACAGTATACATATCCACAACTCTAACCGGTGTACATCTCAAGAACATATCTAACAATGTACATATCAACAACTACTTTAACAACAGTGTACACATTGCTGTAGCTCATGTTGGCTGTATATTCTCACTTACAAAGTGAGAAATTACAAAAAAAAAATCACCAGGGTAATTTATCTCTCTCACCTGTTTCTGTATTTTTCTCTTCCTATTCCTCACTCTATCATCTATCTCTTTCAAACTATCTCACTGCACAACCTGGGCACCAAAGGCTCTGCTGACACGTCAGTGCAATGCTGAGGGGGTGCGACACTGTTGGAGGTTGTTGTTTCATGTCACACCCAAGCCCCTTCCAGCCGGTCAGGTGGGGTTCAGAAGATCCCGGGGCACTGATTGAGCAATTTTGAATGACAATTAGAATAGATAGGTGTATGATGACTGGCACAGACATAATGGGCCAAAGGACCTTTTTCCATGCTGTAAGACTCGATGAAACTCTCTATATTGGTCAGTGAAGTTGACAGTAGCTCAGACCAGTTGGTGAGGACTTGCGACGGAAAAGGAAATTGGGCTGGGGAGGCTGTTGATTTATCATTGTACTTACTAACTAATACCACTCCCACATTCCACTCACTCTGTTTAGTTGCCTCACCTGGAGGAAGACACTTCTAACAGTAGAGCAATCCCTTACCACTGCACTGAAGTTAAACTCAAAAAGGGGTGCAGGAACAAAAGGGCCTGGGAGTGATGGTTGTGCATGATTTCTTGAAGGTAGCAGGGCGAGATGAGAAAGGGGTTTGGGAGGCATGAGGGACTCTGGGCTTGAAACGGAGGCACGGGGCAAAAGCAGCAAAGTTCTGATCAAATATGGTCTCAGCTGGGATACTGCGCCCAATTTTGGGCACCACACTTCTGGAAGGATGTGAAGGCATGAGGGAAGGTATAGAAAAGATTTATGAGAATGGTATCAGGAATGAGGGATGTGCTTGATTGTATTATCACTAGATTACCTATTCCAAAAACTCAGCTAATGTTCCTGGGGACCTGGTTCAAATCCCACCACAGCAGATGGTGGAATTTGAATTCAATAAAAAGTATCTGGAATTAAGAATCTACCTGATGACCATGAAACAATTACCAATTGTTGGGAAAATCCATCTGGTTCATTAATATCCTTTAGGTAACAAAACTTGCCGTCCTTACCTTGGGAGTGGGGGGAGATTGAGCTGTTCTCCCCATAGAAGCAAAGGTTGAGATGAGGTTTGATAAAGATGTTCAAAATTGTGAGGGTCTGAACAGAGTAGCCAGGGAGAAATTGACACAAGGTTCAAGGAGCAGACATTGATTGAAGGGATTGGCAAAACAACAGAGGGTGAGGGGATACATTCTTCTACTCAGGAAGCAGTTAGGATCTGGAATGCATTGCCTGAGAGAGTGAGCTGCAGGCCAGTTTAATCTTGAAAGGGAATTGGATAATTATCTGAAGAGAAGAATTTGCAGGGTTACAAGGGAGGGGAGGGAACTTTTTGTTTATTCATTTGTGGGACATGATCACTACTGGCTGGCCAGCATTTATTGCCCCTCCCTAGTTGCCCAAGAGCAGTTGAGTGTTAACCACGTTGCTGTGGCTCATGTAGGCCAGACCAGGTAAGGATGGCAAATTTCCTCCCTTAAAGGGCATAAATGACCCAGATGAGTTTTTCTGACAATCAGCAATGGTTTCACGGTCATCGGTAGATTCTTAACTCCAGATACTTTTTACTGAATTCAAATTCCACCATCTGCTGTGGTGGGATTCGAACCAGGTCCCCAGAACATTAGCTGAGTTTCTGGAATAGGTAATCCAGTGATAATAGCATTCGGCCATCACCTCCCCAACTAGCTGAATTGCTGCTGGAGAGAGCTGGTGTGGGCTCAATGGGCTGAATAACCTCCTGTGCTGTGACTATCCTATGATCCTAAGCATTACTCTACATTAAGTTGTCATGTCCTGGAGTGTGGGGTTGTAATGTGAAGAGTGTTGTCATTGAACTCAACTGACATGGTCCCAATCTCCTCTGGATTTTCATAGTCACTATGCATTACCCAGACTTTATTGACTGTAAAACCTTTGGATATCCTGGGGGCTTGGAAGATGCTGCATAAATGCCGGTTCTCTCCGCGTAGAATTTTACAGCACAGAAAGAGGCCCTTTGGCCCATCTTATCTGTGCTGGCCATCAAGCACATACCTACTCTAATCCCACTTTCTAGCTCTTCATAGCTGAAATCCTCCAGTCCGGGCAACATCCTGATGAATCTCCTCTGCACCCTTTCTCGTGCAATCACATCCTTTCCATAGCGCGGTGACTACAACTGAACACAGTGCTCCAGCTGTGGCCTAATGATCATATTATACAGCTTCATCATAACCTCCTTGCTCTTTCTTTCTGGTTGTATCTCAGCTTGGTATGGCTTCTGCTCTGCCCAAGACTGCAAGGAACTACAAAAGGTCGTGAATGTAGTCCAATCCATCACACAAACCAGCCTCCCATCCGTTGACTCTGTCTACACTTCCCGCTGCCTCGACAAAGCAGGCCAGAATATTAAGGACCCCACACACCCCAGACATTTTCTCTTCCGCCTTCTTCAATTGGGAAAAAGATATAAAAGTACGTACCAACCGAATCAAGAAGTTTCTTCCCTGCTGCTGTCAGACTTTTGCATTAAGTTGATCTTTCTCTACACCATAGCCATGACTGTTACACCACATTCTGCCCTCTCTCCTTTCCTTCTCTATGAATGGTGTGCTCAGTCTGTATAGCATGCAAGAAACAATACTTTTCACTGTATGTTAGTACATGTGACAATAATAAATCAAATCAAATCTTCTATACCTCTGCTAACAATGACAAGTGTCCCATATGCCGGGCCCTGGATATGGCTTTAGCAGCTGCATTCCCTGACCTCGGACACTCACCTGGTCAATGAGCATCTTATAGCACTGCATCCAGCTCCTCGGGGTTTGGCTCCTGGCACTGACCTCCAGCCCCCATCCCCGAATACAGGACGCCTTGCCTCCTTTCCACCCCCTGCACCGAGCTCTTCAGCGCAACATCCGAAAACCTCGGAGCCCGCACTCTCCCACGTTGTGCCGTTCTCACACAGTTTCTTCCGTGATCACCAGCCCCAAGCCACCCTGGCTAGCTTTAATCAGCGTAGGCCAGCTAGCCATCGGCAGTGGCGGCCGCTTTTCAAGCGTGCGCTGGCTAACTTTAAGTGGTAATACTCACAAGCTTTCGAGGGGACTCCCTCTTCGTCAGGTGAATGGAGAGTTCTGGCCTCAGACAGAGCATATAAAGCACAGACAGTTTAGAGATTACTGATTAGAATGCGAATCCTTACACCTAACCTGCTGTTCAAGACCTGAAGTGGCTGACAATGTGAGTGGAAGGAGCACTGATCACAGGTTACAGAGATGTGTATTGTCTCCAGACAGGAGTCCCCTCGAAAGCTTGTGAGTATTATCAAATAAATCGGTTGGACTAAAACCTGGTGTTGTCAGACTTTTTACTGTGTTTACGCCAGTCCAACGCCAGCATTCCCACATCATAACTTTAAGTGGTGCCAGGAAGTTGTTATGTTGAGTCCCTGTTGATGTGTGTAGCTAACATACAGCATGGTCGGCACTGGCTGCACACAGCGTGAAGTTGGCAAGCTGCCTGCTGAATCATAGAGTCCAGGTTCATGCTGCCCATTTCCAGGGGCTACACAACTTCGCCCCCTGTCTGTCTGTTCCTGCAGTGCACGTGGATGCAAGGGATTCCAATGAATTCCATGAACAGTGGGAGTGAGTCTGAATTTGTGCTATAGAATCAGACAAGAGACAGCAAATTGGTACCTTCACTCATGACTTTCGTTTCTATCGAACACACTTTAATAATTCACATGCGTAATATCAACTGTATTCCATGGGTACGATTCTCCCAAAAAAATTCTAGGTGTCCAATTTGTGGGAATACTGCAGTAATTTATGGTGTTTTCTTCAGTGGGAGTTCAGAGAAGAATCTCCCACAATCTGTGTACTACCAACCGACTGACAGCATGTGCTGGTGGCTCACAGCAATCCCCGCCCCCTAGGCCTCACCCCCAAGAGGCTCCATCCATTGGTGCTGCCCCCTGCCAGTGGGCATTGCCAAGGTGCCCCCTGGACATGGGCACTTTGCCCCTTGAGCAGTGCCACAGGGAACGGGCTGGCGTTGCTAGGGTTCCCATGCGCAGAGGGCACCACCCCGTCTGCCACCCAATTGTCTCCCTTTACTCCAGCAGGGTTGTCCCGCGCTCGCTCCCTCAAAGTGGGGGGGGGGCTGGTCTGAGCCCGGCTGGAGTGAAATACTCCTGGCGGGGTGGGAGATGCTCGTGGGCCCGGAACGCTAATAGCACTTAAACAGTATGTAAAATATTATTTAAATGCTAGCTCACCCTCCCAGCTGATTTCTAGAGCCACACAGACCCCACCAGAAATCCGGACCTGGGAGACTCAAGCGCAGTATGAGCGCTTGTGCAAATTGGCCGGTGTGATTCTCCTGGCCTGCTGCTCTACAAAGTTAGCGCAGTGAGATGGGAAAATCGTCCCCTACATCTTCCACTTCAGACACTTTCTCACAAGCCTTTGTTAAACTTGTCAAATACAAACAACTTCTAACAAAGCCACGCCAACAGCCCTCGTTTAATCCCCACGTTCCTACGTTCTTATTCACTGTCTTGTGGAGCATGCCCACAATTGATGTTAGACGGGCGGTTAGTGGGCAGAATTGTGGCACAACGGTTAGCGCTGCTGCCTCACAGCACCAGGGACCCAGGTTCGATTCCCGGCTTGAGTCACTGTCTGTGTGGAGTCTGCGCGTTCTCCCCGTGTCAGCATGGATTTCCTCCGGGTGCTCCGATTTCCTCCCACAGTCTGAAAGACGCGCTGGTTAAGTACATCGGTCATGCTAAATTCTCCCTCGGTGTACCCAAACAGGCGCCAAAGTGTGGTGGATTTTCACAGTAATTTAATTGCAGTGTTAACATAAGCCTACTTGTGACACTAATAAATAAACTTAAAACTTAAACTTAGCCTATCTAGTTGAAAAGATCCTGTCTGCTGGGATTGGAATAAATAAAACCGTTTACAAATGTGGGATATGAGCTCCACCTGCTGCTGGATATCATCTTAATGCAATGTTTGCTGTTGCTGAGTTAATACCATCAAAGCAACCTAGAAAATATTGTGTTATCCAAACTCAACTTGTGGATGGATAGGAATCGGAGGAGATGTCGCATCTCTAATGATGAGATATACTTTGACAAGGAGTTGAATTTTCCAATCCCCCCCCAAACCTTCACACCCGCTGCTTGTTTTATACCGGCAGAGGTAACCCCCCATTGGCTGGCCACTATCAGTGGGATTTCCTGCTGTTCACACTCTCCCCAGTCACGGGAAGGGTTGACTTAGACAGGACTGGAAGGGGGCAAGGATGGTTGGAATGTCCTGCCTGAAGAAAGAGATAGACTCACATTCGTGAAGCCCCTTTCACAACATCGCAAAGCTTTTTACAATTCAGTATTTGCTTAAGCTGAAATAACTGTTCTGCAGGAAACGCAGCAGCCACCTGGCACACAGCAAGATCCCACAAATAGAAATGTGCTAACAGCCAGATACTCAGGTTTCGAGATATCAATAGAGGGACAAATATTGGCCAGGACACCACAGACTATTCCCCTGCTCTCCTTTGGAATGGTATCACTGGATCGATTGTGCCCTCCTGAGAGAGCAGACAGGATCTTGGCTCAACATCTCACCTCAGATGGTGCAACACTCCCTCAGTACTGCAGCGGATAATCAACCTAGATTTTGGACAGAGCTTTCCGGCTGTTCGCACCGGTGGGATCTTCTGGTCCCACAGACGGTGCATCCCTGCCAATTTCCTGATGACGTGGGGTGGATTCAACGGGAATTCCCATTGACAGCCGGGAGACCAGAAGATCCCGTCAACAGCACTCCGCCTTCCCACTGTAAGAAACAGACAGTGGGAAGGTCGTAAAATCTCACTCTTTGGGCAGAGTTTCACCGGCCGCACTCACTCCCAAGGTCAGAAAAGCCCATCTGAGGTCAATAGACTTCTGCACGGTCCACCCCCACCCACTACAATTCCCGTGGCAAGTGGGAAGGGAATTTGCCTCTGGGCTGGAACCCAAAATTTCCTGCCTTAGAGGCAAGTGCACTACCAACTGACCTAGCATCACACCTGATTCACAGCGAATAAAACAAGGCTTTACCAAGCAATTTTACAAAAATATCACCAATTTGACAGTTTAAGGGCAGCAGGGTAGCGCAGTGGTTAGCACTGCTGCCTCACAGCGCCAGGGGCCTGAGTTTGATTGCTGGCTTGGGTCACTGCCTGTGTGGAGTCAGTATGTTCTCCCCATGTCTGTGTGGGTTTCGTCTGGATGCTCCAGTTTCCCCCCACAGTCTGAAAGACGTGCTGGTTAGGTGCATTGACCCGAACAGACGCCGGCGTGTGGCAACTCGGGGAATTTCACTGTAACTTCATTGCAGTGTTAATGTAAGGCTTACTTGTGACTAATAAATAAACTTTATTTTTTAAATCTACCTGTTCCCTAAATCTGAAACAACAGTTGCATTTTACCCCCATCGGTGAGAGTTGAGAACTCTGTTGCTAATGACATTAACGTTACGGACATAGATACACAACCGGATATTTTTTCTGAAGCTTCATTTAAATATAAAAGAGATTGTAAAGTTGTCAGATTTCATAACTTATTTGGCCAAAAACTATTTGTACAAACTAGATTTTCCACAAATATAAACTTTAAAACTTATGGAAGTTTAAGCTTCACAGTGTTGGATATTTTGTATCTCTTATCTGCACTAAGGTGATATTAGTGTGTGTGTGTAACAGATTTTATACACAGTGCTTTAATGCTTCAGTTTCAGCTCGTTCTCCAGTTTTCTTGGAGTCCAAGCACAGCGAGCATCAATTGCAAACAGACTCATAATCAAACCCATAACACTACACAAAAACCCACCTGGTTCACTAATGTCCTTTAGGAATAAAAAAAAGAGGGGTAGGGGTTAGCTTGTAATCTGAAAAGGGAAGGAATGGCTACTGAAAATAGTTACAGTGTGCAACACAGAGATTTATTATTGTCACATGTATTGGTAGACACACTGAAAAGTTGTTTCTTGCACACTACACAGACAGAGCATATTGTTCACGGAGAAGGAAAGGAAAGAGTGCAGATGTAGTGTTACAGTCATAGCTAGGGTACAGAGAAAGATCAACTCAACGCAAGGCAAGTCCATTCAAAAGTCTGACAGCAGCAGGGAAGAAGCTGTTCTTGAGTCGGTCAGTACATGACTTCAGAGTTTTGTATCTTTTGCATGTAGAGTGAAAAAGAAATAAGGTGGAATTGAAGATGATACCAGGAAGGTACAACGTCTCCTCTAATGTTGCCACTTGTTACAGATACGACACTACCCAGCTCACAATAGCTGGCACATTTCCTTCCAGAACGGTGCAAATGGGTTTGACCTCCTCAGGTGTGTCCTCTCGACATAAGTTGTGCAGAAAAAGGGAGTGTATTAGTGACAGCCTTGTGAGCTGTTTGAAGAAGCTGTCTGCCATGGAATAGCTGGCATGTGGTGTGTCAGATGCAGCTACCGAGCAGCGAGGTGATGAGTACATCTATGAGGAGAAGACAAGTGTATTGAAGTGCAGTGTAATGATTGTAGGAGGGAGGGTGTGAGGCGGGAGAGGGAGCACTGCAAGTCCTGAGCCTTGACAAGAGAACAGTGCGCTTACCTTGACAACTCTGATGAGATCACTGAACATCTTTTGATCTCGCCTGTCCTGGGAGCTTAACTCCCTCTGTAACGATTTCCAACTTATGGTGGAGGTTTCTTGAATGCTTTCTACCTCCAGCTTCAGTCTAGAATATCTACCAGGAGCTCCAGAGTGGCATCAGAGAACAAAGTTTATTTACTTATTAGTCACAAGTAAGACTTACATTAACACTGCAATGAAGTTACTGTGAAATTCCCCTACTCGCCACAGTCCAGCAGCTGTTTGGGTCAATGCACCTAACTAGCACGTCTTTCAGAATGTGGGAGGAAACCAGAGCACCCAGAGGAAGCCCATGCAGACACGAGGAAACTCCACACACTCCAACACTCAAGCCAGCAATCGAACCCGGGTCCTTGGCGCTGTGAAGCAATAGTGCTACTGTGCCGCCCCTAAACTTTGCCCCTGAAGGTACCCTCTCTGAGCTTCTTCCACCCATTTCTACTTTCAGAATTTTTTTTCTTTGCCTGCAACCAGAGTGCACCTCCCCTTTAAATAATGTTGACTGCCTTTAAGAGGCTTCAGTGCAGCCAACTTCTTGCCTTCTACCCTCAGTAGATAGGTAGCCAATGAATAATGTAGATATTTAAACTAGAAAGAGTGAAGAAAATACTTACTAGGATGCTACCGAGGACTTGATGGTTTGAATTATAAGGAGAGGCTGGATAGACTGGGACTTTTTTCCCTGGAGCGTAGGAGGCTGAGGGGTGATCTTACAGAAGTCTATAAAATAATGAGGGACATAGATCAGCTAGATAGTCAATATCTTTTCCCAAAGGTAAGGGAGTCTAAAATTAGAGGGCATAGGTATAAGGTGAAAGGGGAGAGATACAGAAGTGCCAAGAGGAGCAATTTCTTCACACAAAGGGTGGTGAGTGTCTGGAACAAGTTGTCAGAGGTAGCCATAGAGGCAGGTAGAATTTTGACTTTTAAAAAGCATTTAGTCAGTTACATGGGTAAGATGAGTATAAGAACATAAGAAATAGGAGCAGGAGTAGGCCATCTGGCCCTTCGAGCCTGCCCCGCCATTCAATAAGATCATGGCTGATCTGTCGTGGCTCAGTTCCACTTTCCCGCCCTCTCCCCATAACCCTTAACCCCTCTCTTATCAAAAACCCATCAACCCGCGTCTTAAAAATATTTAGCGAGGCAGCCTCCACCACTTCAATGGGCAGAGAATTCCAGAGATTCACCACCCTTTGAGTGAAGAAGTTCCTCAACTCTGTTCTAAACTGCCCCCCCTTTATCTTGAGGCTGTGCCCCCTAGTCCTACTGTCCTTTCTGAGCGGGAAGAGTCTCTCCACCTCCATCCTATCCATCCCATTCATCATCTTATACGTCTCAATGAGATCTCCCCTCATTCTTCTAAACTCTAACGAGTACAAGCCTAATTTATTCAGCCTCTCCTCATAGCTCAACCCCCTCAACTCTGGCATCAGCCTAGTAAACCTCCTCTGCACTCCCTCCAAGGCCAAAATATCCTTGCGTAAGTACGGCGCCCAAAACTGCACACAGTACTCCAGCTGCGGTCTCACCAATGCCCTATACAGCCGCAGCAAGACCTCCCTACTTTTATATTCAATCCCCCTCGCGATGAAGGCCAGCATCCCATTCGCCTTCCTGACCACCTGCTGCACCTGCAAGCTGGGTTTTTGCGACTCATGCACAAGGACCCCGAGGTCCCTCTGCACCGTCGCCTGCTGCAGTTTTTCTCCACGTAAGTAATAATCCTTCCTACCATTATTCCTACCAAAGTGGACCACCTCGCACTTGCCAACATTAAATTCCATTTGCCAGTTCCTGGCCCATTCGCCCAGCCTATCTAGATCCTTCTGCATAGTATAGAGGGATATGGGCCAAACAAGGGCAATTGAGACTAGCTTAGGGGTTTAAGAAAAAAGGGCGGCATGGACAAGTTGGGCCGAAGAGTCTGTTTCCATGCTGCAAACCTCTACGACTCGGTAACTCTAATTCTGGCTAATTATCCACCAGATTCAAGGACCCACATAGATAATCGTGTAGGACTAGCCTTTGCCTCACCTCTCCTACTCAGCTATCCCTTGCATTCATTGAAAGGTACAATTGATTTTCTGAGCTTGAGTTTTACTCATCGAAAGTTGAGCAACAAAACAAAGGAGCCTTTGAATAAATACAGATACTGAACTTCCTCCCTCAGCTGTGGCAGAGGACTAGTTGCGAGGTCACACTGGCTATAGTTCATAGATCATATCATGTGTAGGAGGATAGAAGGTTATAGACCCATCACATGAAGTTAGTATCGCTATTGTGCGTCAAATTGCAGGGAGTTTGGAGAAGAAAGACTGTGGAAGAACTTGAGTCAAGAGAAAAGTTGATGGACTTTTTGCTTCAATTCAATGTTAAATTGACAATCTGGTAAACATTCCAATCAAACTGCCAGTTTTCATTCGCAATATCAAGGAATTTCTTTATACTAATCTCAATTTTATGGATTATGGCACCATCTTGTATTAAGCCCCGAAGGCTAATACCTTACAACTCTGCTGCAAAACATAATCGTCACAAATTCCTGATCTTGAGGTTAAATCAGAAACTCTAGACGGTTCCAACGCTCTTAGAAGAATAATTACCCAAGAAGAGTTTGGATTAAAACCACTTGCAAACCCTGGGTAACTATAGTATTGACCATCACTCCCCCAACCTCTATTGACTCTCTCCCCGCCGACTACCCCCACCCTACCCCAACTACCTCCACCCCAAATACCCTACACCAACACTACAATAAAAAGTGACTGTGAAAATCCCCCAGTCACCACACTGTGGGTACACTGAGGGAGAATTTAGCATGGCCAATGCATCTAACCAGCACGTCTTTCAGACAGTGGGAGGAAACTGTAGCAACCAGAGGAAATCCACGTAGACACAGGGAGAACGCACACAGACAGTGATCCAAGCCAGGAATCAAGCCCAGGTCCTTGGCACTGCGAGGCAGCAGTGCCACTGTGGCTAACCATTGTGCCACTGTGCCACCCAAAATTAACAACTTCAAAAGCAGAGCATGTAGAGGGGAGCAAATTGACAACTTTCAAAACAAAAAGAATCTGGAGAGCTGCAGAAGTAAATGTGATGCTCTCTGGAAAAGATGAATGCTTTCAGTTTTTAGAAAGAATCACTCCTTTAAATTCATGGAATCATAGAATCCATACAGTGCAGGAGGCGGCCATTTGGCCCATCGAGTCTGTACTGACAACAATCCCACCTAGGCCCTATCCCCGTAATGCCACATATTTACCCCATTAATCCCAGGACACTAAGAGACAATTTAACACGGCCAATCAACCTAACCAGCATATCTTTGGACTGTGGGAGGAAACCTGAGCACCCAGAGGAAACCCACACAGATACAGGGAGGATGTGCAAACTTCACAAAATCATCCAAAGTCAGCATCGAATCCAGGTCCCTGGTGCTGTGAGGCAGCAGTGCTAATCACTGTGCCACCTAAATTATATGTCTCCAAAGCAATGCTGTTTAACGCAAACTTTCCTGGGTTAAGGCAGATTCTCCATTCACTCACGTGGTGCCTTCTCTAACAGAAGCACACTGACTACCGCTGAAGCATTTATAGATCTAATAAAGAGACTTGTCCTGAAACACTAAACTGCCTTTCTCCTGCCGAAATTGATTGATATCCCATATATTTGCTTTGTTTCATTTCTGAAAACTCCATTCATTTTGTTTATGATTCTGATTGCAACAATAAAATCTCGCCATACTGGATAACAGAACAGGTCCTCCAACCCTTTGCGATCTCTGCGTTCCTCCAGCTCTGGTCAATTGCTCTGATTTTAATTGCACCACCATTGTTGGCCTTGCTTTAAGCTGCCTTGATCCTAAGCTCTGGAATCCCCTCCCAAAACCTCTCCCCCTCTCTATGCCTCTCTCCTCTTTGACAATGACAGTAAATGTTGCATGTAGAAAATAGGAGCAGTAGGAGGCTATTTGGCCCTGCAAGCCTGCTACATCATTCATTATGACCACGGCTGATCATCCAAATCAACAGTCTGATCTCGCCATCCCCCCGTAATAAATCCTCCGAGGCAGAAGTCCCTTCACCAAACTTCCTTTATTTACAAGATCCAACAACACTATACAGAGTGCTCACGGTATGTTGCCTACATCTGGAGTGCCAGAGGAACTGACACTCCTGTTTAAATACAGAACATGGGGCCTCCTGATTGGACCATCAATTTGACCCTTAATCAAGGAGCTCGTATTCAAGCAGGCCAACCACAATCCCTGATTAAAATCATTACATCTGCCCAATGGAAACATCTTTGGCTGAGCTATTGGTCACCTTTCCAATGTCTGCGTCAACAGCTCAGTCTCAAAAAATATGAAAATTTGTGTCTTTTTAAAGATCTTCGGAACATTTTACTATGCCAAAGGTACTATATAAATTTAAAGTTTAAATTTTAAATTTACATATCCTAAAATTACACTTAGCACAGCAGATGTACAAATTTCAAATTTTATACAAGTTCAAAGGAATCCCAACGCAGTCTACTTTATTTTATTCATTTGTGGGCCATGGGTGTCACTGGCTGGCCAGCATTTATTGCCCATCCTGAGTTGCCCTTGTTCAGAGGCATTTGAGATTCAATCACATTGTTGTAACTCTGGAGTCACATGATGGCCAGACCAGGTAAGGATGGCAGATTTCCTTTCCTATAAAAAACATTAATGAACCAGATGGGTTTTCATGACAATTGATGGGGAGATGGCAGCATTGGACTGAGGTGGGCACAGCAAGAAATCTCTCAACACCAGGTTAAAGTCCAACAAGTTTATTTGGTATCACAAACTTTCAGAGAACTGCTCCTTCATCAGATTTCTGACAATTGACAATAGTTCCATGGTCATCAGTAGATCCTTAATTCCAGATTTTTTTTATTATTGAATTCAATTTCCACCATCAGCCGTGGCAAAATTCAAACAATGTGCTCAGAACATTAGCTGACTTTTTAGATTACTAGTCCAGCGATAATACCATTAGGTCATCGCCTCCCAGTGTACTTACAAGCACTCATCACATTTGATGACTTGCTCCACTATTTCCATTTATTACTGAGACACAATGTTCATCAACTACTTATTTCCTTGTGTCCATTTGTAACAAAACAGACATGTGATAAAAGCTGATAATGGAGTATCAGGCTACAACTATGCATTTATTATCAAATATTTAGCACAGTAAATTTTGTCCCACCAACAGAAATCTGCTTCATGCTGTCATTTAGCTGGGCACTGAAAGTAGTCCATAAATGTTGGTTATGAACATATGAAATAGGAGCAGGAGAAGGCTATTCAGCCCCTCGAGCCTATGTCGCCGTTCACTAAGATTGTGGTTGATCTATTTCGAATTCCACCTTCCCATCTACCCTGATAATCTTTGATTCCTTCACCCAATAGGAACCTGTCTATCTCTCCTTAAAAATATTCAATGACACCCTCTTCCACCTCTTTCTGAAGTAGACAGCTCCAAAGTGGCACATTTTTCTCTGAGAGAAAAAATTCTCATCTTGGTTCAATGAAGGGGACCCCTAATTTTAAAACAGTGCTCTCTAATTCTGGGATCACCCACAAGCAGAAACATCCTTTCAATATCCACCTTGTCAAGACAACACTGGATCTTCTAAACTACAATCTGGTCGCCTCTCACTCTTCTAAACTCAGTTAAAACAAGCCCAGTCCATCATAAAACATTCCAAACATCGATCTAGTAAACCTCCTCCGAAATGGCTACAACACATTTATATCCTTCCTTAAATAAGGAGACCAAACTGCACGCAATGTCCAAGATGCAGTTTCACCAATGCCCTGTATAACTGAAGCATAAGATCTTACTCTATCCCTCTCGTGATAAAGAATAGCTCTGGATTCACTCACTGTCCTAGTCCCCCCATGTCCACATCATAGTAATGAAAGTCCACCAAGACCTCTACTTTCCCAGGAAATCTGATATATCTACTACGAATCTCACCAACTTTTTCAGATACACCATAGAAAGCATTCTTTCTGGTTGTACCACAGCTTGGTGTGGCTCCTGCTCTACCCAAGCCCATAAGAAACTTCAAAAGGTCATGAACGAAGCCCAGTCCGTCACTCAAACCAGCCTCCCACCCATTAACTCTGTCTATACTTACCACTACCTCTCAAAAGCAGCCAGTATAATCAAGGACCTTACGCACCCTGAACATTCTCTCTTCCACCTTCTTCTGTCAGGAAAAGGATACAAAAGTCTGAGGGCACCTACCATATGAATCAAGGACAGTTTCTTCCATGCTGCCATCAGACTTTTGAATGGACCTACCTTGCATTAAGTTGATCTTTCTCTACACCCTAACTATGGCTGGAAGACTAACTTTTGCACACTCTCTCCTTCTCTTCTCTGTGAAGGGTATACTTTGTCTGTATAGAGCACAAGAAACAATACTTTTCACAGTATACCAATACATGTGACAATAATAAATCAAATCAAATCAAGAGGGTTGCTGTTATTGGTGAGGGATTAAACACTATGTTCCAAATTTGTCAATTGACACTGTGTTGATAGACCTGCTTTAACACAGGGCGAATCAAATTGAGTTAACAGCGCTGGATTAAAGTGCATATGTTTGCGTTCATGCTTCTGCAATGAGGCATTATTTGCGAGTTGTAAGGTCACGCACGGGCCACACACCAAATAGCACTAACACTTAAAAGCGCTGTGCTCTTAAACTAATCAGCCGAACACTTTTAAAAAAAAAAGTCATGGCGAATGTTGATGCAATGGCGCATTCCATTTTCACAAGAGTAATTAGATCAAAGACTCAGTGGAATTGAAACAAATTATTTGCGCTTGTTTAGTCACGCTAGCATCAAGTGTCAAAAAATGGAAATGGTCATCACAAACTTACTTATTGATTTATTGCTGGAGTGCAAGAACTTGCTAATTCCGATGGTAGTTTTACCTTCTTTGTTAAAACCTTATGTGCCTGAAGTGGTCTCATCTGAGTGTTTCTGTGTTACACAGTCGCTATTATTCCGTCCTCACAAAATAAAGTGTATGAGACAGGCTTGGTGGAGGGGAACAGCGCGGACTCTTGAGTTAAGATGAAACACTACATTCACGGGGTATTACTGCAATCCAAATTAATTTGTCACAAGAAATTAACCACGGAAAATTAAGAAGTAAATTGCAGATAGCCAAAAACCAGACTGAGCTGTGGTTAAAGCTTTGCTGCCACTCAGTAATGCTGATGTGGAGATGCCGGTGTTGGACTGGGGTAAACACAGTAAGAAGTCGCACAACAGCGGCTTAAAGTCCAACAGGTTTATTTGGTAGCAAAAATCACTAGCTTTCTGAGCGCTGGCTGCGGCTTTGTGTCACCTGTTGGACTTTAACCTGGTGTTGTGAGATTTCTTACTCCGTAATGACACAGATCGGAATGAAGATTTCAGGGAACTACAGTGCAACAAGTCTGCCAGGAATTGTAGAGGACACAGCAGGGGATTAAAGAAGGCCATTTTATTCTGAAAATCAAAAATCCAACTGCAAAAGAGAAAAGTAAAGGAAAATACTGTGTCAAGCTTATCGAGAGGACTTTAATTTACCTGTACAATTCTGCCGGGGATCTCTCCGTATTCAGTTCCACAGATGAAAGTTTGGTGTATCAAAAATCCTGCAAATTGCAAGAATTCCCTGAGGTAAGGTCGGTTGTAATTTTAGAATGGAGTGGGTGCTCGGCTGGACTGGATCAAACTCACTGCTGACTGTATCCAGTAGTAAATGGGAGTGAATCCTTCTTGGCACACATGAATAAGCCTGTCTGCCCTGGGTTTGCCATCATGTGATGGCCAATTAACTGCAGATCGAGTGTTCCATTGCCACACTGGCTGTTTGTTGTATGAGCACCGTTGTTAGCCCCTAGACTGGGTAGACCGAGGATGATGGGTTAGAGGTTGCACGCGACTTTTGAGGAACAAATAGCTCTCAAGTGCCTCAGCTTTTCATCAGCAAGCTGTAAGCTTTACAGTGACACGGTCGGGTAAAAGTGTGAAAAGTTAAACCTCATAGACAGCCCCAAGTTTCACAAACTTTCCCTCTGAGTTGAAAGTTTGTGTGTACTGATGTGCTTAATTGTTGAGAGAATTTTCCTCTAAGTTTTCAGTGAACCAGATGTGTGTACAGATAGCCACAGCTTGAGGTTTGTTTATTTATTTGTGTCGCAAGTAAAGCTTACATTAACATTGCCACGAAGTTACTGTGAAAAGCCACTAGTATCAACATTCCTGTTCCGGTCAGTGCTGAGGGAGCGCCGCACGGTCAGAGGGTCAGTGCTGAGGGGGCGCCGTACTGTCAGAGGGAGTTTAGCACAGCCAATGCACTTAACCAGCACACCTTTCAGACTATGGGAGGAAACAGAGCACTCGGAGGAAATCCACACAGACACAGGGAGAATGTGCAAACTCCACACAGACAGTGACCCAAGCCGGGTCCCTGGTGCTGCGAGGCAGCAGTGCTAACCCACTGTGCTGCCATCACTCATGGAAGCAGTAGAGAGGAACAGAACCAATAGAAGTGAACTTCAGGGGGAAAGAAACCAATATTTCCAAACGTTTGCATCAGTATTCACCAAAGAGGAGGGCTTGGTGGATGATGAGTCTGAGGAAGGATGTACAGATAGTTTAGGTCATGCCAAGATCAAACAGGAGGAGGGTTTGAGAAATGTTTTGAGAAACATTCAGAAGTCTAATGGCAGCGGGGGAGAAACTGATTTTGACTCAGTTGGTATGTGATCTCAGACTTTTGTGTCTTTTTTCTGACAGACGGTGGTGGAAGAGAGAATGTTTGGGCTGCATGGGGTCCTTGACTATGCTGGCTGCGTTTCCAAAGCAGTGCAGACAGAGTCAATGGATGGGAGGCTGGTTTGCACAATGGACTGGGCTTTGTAGCTTGTTGTGGTCTTGAACAGAGCAGGAGTCATACCAAGCTGTGATACAACCAGAGAGAATATGGTACAAATGTAAAAGGTGGTGAGAGTCAGAGCAGACATGCTAAATTTTCTTAGTATCCTGAGAAAGTAGAGGTGTTGGTGGGCTTCTTAACTAGCATCAGCATGGATGTAGTTTCCATCATTTTTTCCCCAGTCCTTGGGCTTTCACTTTCCTCCCCTTCCATGGATCAGAAACTCACCCCACCTGCCCGCCTCCTCCAATCTCCTTCCCACCACTTCCTTTCCCATGAATACCAGTTTATATTGAGAGTTATTCTTGGCGTCATTGCCCACTCCCATGTACCAGCCTTAACACAATTTAATGCTTGCCAGCTGTGTATAGATAGAAGATGTGTTTTTAGTTTCACAGTCCCTCTACCCCCACCCCCCAAAAGAGGGTAGGCGGTGATGCAGTGGATTGGTGGCTGAATTAGTAATCCAGTGACCCAGGGTAATGCTCTGGCGAACCAGGATCAAATCCTACCATCCCAGATGGGGAAATTTAAATTCAATAAAAATCTGGACTTAAAAGTCTAATGATGACCATGAAATCATTGTTGATTGTTGTAAGAACCCATCTGGTTCACTAACGTCCTTTTAGGGAAGGAAATCTGCCATCCTTACCTGGTCTGGACTAGATGTGACTCCAGCGTCACAGCAATGTGGTTGGCCTGGCAAACTGCTCAGTTCAAGGGCAATTAGGGATGGGCACTGCATGTTGGGCCAGCCAGTGATGCCCACATCCCATGAAAGAATTTTAAAAAAAAGGAACCCACCCCACCCCAAACGGAGATGGACCTCGTGTGTTTTTCAATGGCTCAACAATCATGCAGATTCCACCCAAGGCAGAATGGGCCAGATCTTATTTATGTGACAGGAGTCTTGGACACTGGCTGAAGGTCGGAGTCCTGCAGTACCTCATTAGTAAGAAGTCTCACAACACCAGGTTAAAGTCCAACAGGTTTATTTGGAATCTTGAATCCAGTGCCAGTAGCTCAGGGGAATCTGCTGCATTTTCTGCCATTTGGGGCAGGCACAGGGTGTCCCAACCCCCCCATCCTGAGATCAAGTATCAGGGAGCAGAAGTCCTGCCCACCAAGAACTGATGGTCAAACAAAGGCTGACAGCTCTATTGAACGGCAGCGCCGCCGGGATGGCTGGGACTGTTGCTGGTACAACACCCACTAAAGATCCTGGCTGGAGGAGGGATCCAGGTGAGTGACGGCAGGCGGCAGGAAGTGGGTTGTGGGGTGGGGATCACAGGGGAAGAGCAGAGGGTGCCCACTGATAAGACGAGTATGGAGGGTTGTGGCTCTTGGCAGGCCCTGTCTTCTTTACTAACACTGGAAGTTACTCATGTGAACCGCCATCCAGGTTACTTGTGTTGGAAAAAATCATAGAATCCTACAGTGCAGAAGGAGGCCATTCGGCCCATCAAATCTACACCAAACACAATTTCATTCAGGTCTTATACCCATAATTAGCATTTACCCTAGCTAGTCCTCCTGACGTTGAGGGGCAATTTAGCATGGCCAATCCACCTAACCTGCACATCGTTGGCCTGTGGGAGGAATGATGTGGGTATGCCGGCGTTGGACTGGCGTAAACACAGTAAAAAGTCTGACAACACCAGGTTTTAGTCCAACCTATTTATTTGATAATATTCTCACTAGCTTTCGAGGGGACAGCCTCTTCGTCAGGTGAATGGAGAGTTCTATTCACCTGACGAAGAGGCTGTCCCCTCGAAAGCTAGTGAGAATATTATCAAATAAATAGGTTGGACTAAAACCTGGTGTTGTCAGACTTTTTACTGTGGGAGGAAACCAGAGCACCCGAAGGAAACCCACAAAGACACAGGGAGAACGTGCAGACTCCGCGCACACAGTGATGCAAGCTGGGAATTGAACCCGGGTCCCTGGTGTTGAGGCAACAATACTAGTCACTGTGCCACCCAAGCATTCTCTCAATAGCAGGAGTTCATTACCAGCCAGGTCTAAGTCTGAGATTGGCAGTGTGGTATCATTTTAATATTTATGTGGAGAAATTTGAGATCAAGTCAAACTGGGATGACTTGCATCAAATGTTTCTCTCTTCACTTAATGGAAAAATATTAAAGTAGGCTTGGGTCTATTCTCAGCTCATTGAAGTATGTGTCATTTGACCTACTGGGACATTGCAGGAGTTGTGATGAAGACACATGGAGAAGATCACACTGTTCAGTCCAGAAAACAAAGGGGAGTCTCATTGTTACACCCACAGATTAATAGAGGGCAGAGGGAATACCTGGATTAAGGTCTCTAAGATACAAATGCTGAAGTGGCACAGTGATTAGAACTGCTGCCTCACAGCATCAGGAACCTGGGTTCGATTCCCAGCTTGGATCACCGTCTACGTGGAGTTTGCACATTCTCCCCGTGTCTTTGTGGGTTTCCTCCTGGTGCTCTGGTTCCCTCCCACATTCTGAAAGATGTGCTGGTTAGGTGCCTTGACCCGAACAGGTGCTGGAGTGTGATGACGAGGAGAATTTCACAGTAACTTCATTGCAGTGTTAATGGAAGCCTTATTTGTGACTAATAAATAAACTGAACATGTGGCTAAAACAGAGAGCGTAGATGGAGTAAATATTAAATTTATTAACAGTCACAAGTTTAATGTGCCATTTTGCTTCAACTAACAACATAATTGCTATTCATTAGCACCATAACATAATCTAATCCTTGTACAACAAAACTGCGGCTTGATCACACAAGGAAATGTTGCTAGCTTTGTTAGCTCCTTTCTTCAGCTTATTCTGGTCAAAGGCAAGAAGACAGCATAGTGAACTAATTGGGGTGTTTAAGGGGGATGAATAATATAAGTTTCTCTCCACCTAACCCATTTCCTCTCATACGGATAGTCCAGAATGAAAGGGGACAAATTTTGGATTCCAACCAAAGTGGTGTCTGGAATCTTCACTCAAAGGGTAATAGAAATCTAGAATCCTCCACAAGCCCCCTCAGAAAAAAAGCTGAGAGGGACGGCACTGCGACACAGTGGTTAGCACTGCTACCTCACAGCGCCAGGGACCCAGGTTCAATTCTGGACTCGCGTCACTGTCTGTGTGCAGTCTGCACATTCTCCCCGTGTCTGCGAGGGTTTCCTCCGGCATTCCAAAGATACGCGGGTTAGATTGATTAGCCATGATAAATTGACCCTAGTGTCCGGGGGATTAGCAGGATAAATGTGTGGGTTACGCAATTAGGGCGTGAGTGGGATTGTGGTCGGTGCAGGCTCAATGGGCCAAATGGCCTCCTTCTGCACTGTAGGGATTCTATGATTCCATGATTGTAGGACAAGTGAAAATATTAAAACTGAAATTTGATAGATTGTTAGGGAAGGAAATTAAAAGACGTGGAAATAAGATGTGTAAGTGGAATGGAGATGCAGGTCAGCCATGATCTAACTTTATTTAGCTTTTATTGGTAGAGGGGTTGAATTTTGGAGCTGTGAGATCATGTTGCAACTGTACAAAACTCTGGTGCGGCTGCATTTGGTGTATTGTATACAGTACTGGTTGCCGCATTATAAGAAAGATGTGGAAGCATTGGAAAGGGTGCAGAGGAGGTTTACCAGGATGTTGCCTGGTATGGTGGGAAGGTTATGGAGAAAGGCTGAGGGACTGGAGGTTATTTTCGTTAGAGAGAAGAAGGTTAAGAGATGACCTAATTGAGGCATACAAGATGATCGGAGGATTAGAAAGGGTGGACAGTGAGAGCCTTTTTCCTCGGATGGTGATGGCTAACATGAGGGGACATAGCTTTAAATTGAGGGGTGATAATTACAGGACGGATGTCAGAGGTAGGTTCTTTACTCAGAGGGTAGTAAGGGTGTGGAATGCCCTGCCTGCAGCAGTTGTGGACTCGCCAACTTTAAGGGCGTTCAAATGGTCATTGGATAGTCATATGGATAACATTGGAATAGTTTAAGTTAGAGGGTCATTAGAATGGTTCCACTGGTCAGCGCAACATCGAGGGCCAAAGGGCTTGTACTGCGCTGTAATGTTCTTTGTTCTAACTGAATGGTGTAGCAGGCTCAGGAGGGGCTGAATGACCTCCTCTTGTCCCTCCATTCCACATGAAGCGATACCTTTCTAGTGGGTTTTTCACACAAGCAGAGCCGTCCCATTAAAACTCAATTTGCCTTTAAAGCAGAAACTCCATTAGAAATGAATTCCACCACCGTTTAGCTGTTTGGTGTAAGTTTCCCACCATTCTGCCTGGCCTTGGGGCTGCTTATCTCTGTAGCCACTAATGAGTATTTAATACATAATCCTTCAAAGGTGCTTAGTGGCTCAGCACAGAGTAGAATACTCTTTTTTTCCCTCTTAAGTCCCCTCGCTTTGTACTTTCTTCATCATCAATTAGCCTTCAGCACCCGGCGTTGGGTTTCTGAGCGGCCTTGGGGGATTACTTTGAAAAAGTCAAAAGTTTTCAGCCCCCGGTAACCCTTGACTGAATATCTCAGTAATCCTATCAGAAATGATCAACTTTGGACCTTAACCCCTCTAATCCCTCCAAGCACCGCAAGTCTTTGCCTCGAGACAAGCGAAACAGCAGGAGTATTGAGAAACAAGGAGTGAATTAACCAATGGAGGGCATGGAAAAGCAGCAGTAGGCTCAAGAGAAGAATCTGAATCAGGAATAATATTGCAGATCTTCGAGCCATTAACCTGGATTTTACAATAACCACCCTTCCTCCTCCACATTTGGGCATGTTTTCAAAAGGGTGGGCGTGGTACAGGTAAAATATGACAGATAGCAAGCTCACTACAGAGATCAAAGAAAGTTACAGCACAGGACCAGGCCCTTCAGTCCTCCAAGCCTGCACTTACCATTGCTGCCCATTTGAACTAAAACCTCCTACCCTTCCAGGGACCGTATCCCTCTATTCCCCTCCTATTCATGTATTTGTCAAGACACGGTTTGGAGATGCCGGCGTTGCACTGGGGTAAACACAGTAAAAAGTCTCACAACACCAAGTTAAAGTCCAATCAGTTTATTTGATAGTAAACCCACAAGCTTTCGGAAACACTGTTCCTTCGTCAGGTGTGTGGAAGGTTCTCTCCTCAGTTGACTTAAGAGTCAACTGAGTTTGTTAACAAGCCAAATGACCGGTATAGTACAAAGCCAGAAAATGCTGGAATGTCTCAGCAGAGCTGAGCTCAGAACAGAGCTAATATTTTCTATCTTGACTTGAAACATTGGCTCTAGTCTCTCTCCACAGATGCTGTCAGTCTTGCTGAGATTTTCCAGCTATTTCTGTTTTTGTTTCAGATTCCAGCATCCACAATATTTTGCTTTTATCTGACCCATATATGTTCCCATGCAGCAGGCAGGACTGGGCAGGAAAGATTTTGTACAGCTGGGTTGGAAAGGAAGGGCGCATCAACAGTGCCCTTTGCACATTGAAGGCGCCTTCAAGATGTTTCCTTTGTTCCTCCCCACCTGGCCTCTTGAAACAGTAAGAAGTCTGACAACACCAGGTTTAAGGCCAACCGATTTATTTGATAGCAAACTCAAAGCTTTCTTGGCCAGAACTCTCCAATCACCTGACGAAGGGGCAAACCCCAAAAGCTTGCGAGTTTACTATCAAATAAATCAGTTGGACTTAAACCTGGTGTTGTCAGACTTCTTACTGTGTTTACCCCAGTCCAATGCTGGCATCTCCACCTCTTGAAACAGGCCCTCGCACCCACCTCATCACCCTCCCTAGACTGCACAATCCCTCCCTCTCATCCAAGACCCCAAACTTACCTGGATCCAGATGCCATATCTTCTTTCTCCAGCCCATAAAGTTATTCCAGCGCAGACGGGCATTGAGCCCATTGTTCTGCATACAAACAAGCCAGACTCAATGATGTAGTTCTATTCCCCACTCTATCCTGGTAATCCTGCAAGTAAATATACTTCCAGTGCCCTCCAATTTCCTTTTGAAATTACCAATTGTCTCTGCAATGAGTTCCAGCTCATTATCACTCACTGTGTAAAAATATTCTTCCTCATATTCCCTATTGCATCTCTTGTCCAAAACCTTAAATCTATGTCCTCTCGTCCTTGTACTATGAGCTCCTGGGAACAACTTCCCTTTGTTTTACCTTATCTAACATAGGAACATAGGCATTAGGAGTGAGAGTTGGTAGTTCAGCCCTTTGAGCCCGCTCCGCCATTCTATATGATCACGGCTGATCTCCATCTCGCCCTAACTCCATTTCCCTGCCTTTTCCTAATAGTTCTTTATCCCCTTTTGATCAAATATTTATCTCTCTTTTTCTTGAATCCATTGATTGATTCTTCGCTCTGGGGCAGTGAGTTCCATAGATTCACAACCCACTGTAAGGAATAACTTCTCCTTATCTCTGTCTTACTCTCCCCTCTTATTCTACAACTATGACCTCTTGTCCCAGACTGTTCTGGAAGGGGGAACATTTGGTTAACATTTACTTTATCAATCCCATTGAGTATTTCATAAACCTCAATCAAATCCCTCCCTTCGTTCTTCTGTATTCCAGCGCGTACAAACCCAAGCTACTCAATCGCTCCTCGTACACAGCCTCTTCAAACCTGGAATCAATCTAGTGAACCTCTTCTGAACTGCCTCCAGTGCCACTACATCTTTCCTCAAAGAAGGTGAGCACAACTGATCACAATACTCCAAGTGTGGTCTCACCAATGCCTTATTCAATTCTAACAACACTTCTCTACTTTTATATTCCAGAACCTTTGCAATAAATGCTAAGATTCCATTTGCCTTCCTTATAACATGCTGCACCTGCATACCTACTTTCTGAGACTCATGCACAAGGACACCCAGATTCCTCTGCCTTTTGAATCTGTTTCCCATTAAAATTGAAATTTGCCCTTTTATTCTTCCAGCCAAAATGGATAATCTCACATTTATCCGCATTAAACTCCATCTGCCAGATTCTGGCCCATAGATCTATACACCTCTATCAAATCTCCTCTCAACCTCCTTTGCTCTAAGGAGAACAACCCCAGCTTCTCCAACCTTGTAGCCTAGCCATGAGATATATTAGAAATTGAATCATTTCTCTTTCTTAAATTTCAAACAATTAGCTGATCAATTTCTTTTTATTCTTTCATGTGATGTGGGCATCACTGGCAGAGCCAGTGTTTGTTGTCTGTCCCCAATGGCCCTTCAAATCCTTACAGTGCAGGAGGAGGCCATTCACCCCATCTACTCTACACCAACACACTGACGGATTATTTTACCCAGGTTCTTTTCCCCAACCTGATCCCCATAACCCACTGAACTGAGGGGCTTGCTAGGTCGTTTCATTTGGGGGCACTTGAGAGTCAACCACATTGCTGCAGCTCTGGGGCCAGACTGGGTAAGGACAGCAGATTTCCATCCCTAAAGGACATTGGTGACCCAGATGGGTTTCATTATAATCAGTGATATTCTCAGTAATGTTGATCATGAAACCAGCTTTTTGAAACTATGTCCCCAGAGCATTAGCCTGGGCCTCTGGACCACAACCCAGGTGACTATCGATTTACTGAATTATATAGCAGAAGACATTCTGATGATTCACAACTGTTTTGAAGGAACACATTTCTTCAAGGATGACTGACAGCAAAAGGAGGCCTGTGAAAGAAGCCTGAGAAAGGAAAGCATTTGGAAAAGCACATGGATGGGAAAGAATTTGAGGGATATGGGCTGAAAGTGGGCAATAGGGGCTAGCTGGGAGGGTACCATGGTCAGCAGGGACCAGTTGGGTCAAAGGGCAGCATGGTGGCACAGTGGTTAGCATTGCTGCCTCACAGCACCAGGGACTTGGGTTCGATTCCCGTTTGGAGTTTGCACGTTCTCCCTGTGTCTGTGTGGCTTTCCTCCGGGTGCTCCAGTTTCCTCCCATAGTCCAAAGATGGTGGTTTAGCCATGCTAAATTGCCCCTTTGTGCCAGGGAGTTGGTAGGATAAATAGGTAAGGTTATGGGGATTGAGCTTGGGTGGGATTGTAGTTGATGCAGACTCGATGGGCTGAATGGTCTCCTCCTGCACTGTTGGGATTCTATGATGCCATGCTGCATTGCTCTATCACTCTAATCCCAGCAATCTGGAGTCCAAGAACCAAACCTACCTCCTGGAAATACCTGCCAAGCGTACAACAAAGATGTGGCTCTATGATTGGGCTCATCAGCCACCCAAGGTCCAAGAAAACTCGAGGCCAGCAACATGGAGTTTCTTGGGTGGACAAGTATCACTGTTAGTGAGTAATCGCTGAAGAGGAAGAACATTGTGATCTTATAGTTCAATCCAAACACTGGTTTCCACTCTTCCTTTCAGGAACATCTGCCTGTCCCAGCTCTGAGCTTCAATCAGCATCAGCTTCTCTCAGTTCACTCAGAAGCTGGCCTTGGTTTACTCATAAAGGAACTCGCATTTCTAACATTGTCAAACCATATGGGTCTTTCACAATAAAAGATGATTTTCATCATGACCAAACACTACCGAGTAGAGCTTTCAATTCCTGGTTTAATTTATTAGATTTAAATTCCACCTACTGCAGTGGTGGGATTTGAACCCTGTTCTCAGTGAATTAACCTGGGCCTTTGGGATTCCAAGTCTAGCGACCTTAACGCAATGCTGCCATGGAACGGTATGTTAGTGCAGTGGTTAGCACTGCTGCCTCACAGTGCCAGGGACTCAAGTTCACTTCTAGCCTTGGGTAATTGTCTGTGCAGAGTTTGCACATTCTCCCTGTATCTGCATGGGTTTCCTCCATAAGATGTGCAGGTTAAATGAATTGCCATATTAAATTTTCCCTTTCCAAAATGTGTAGGTTAGGAGGATTAGCGAGATAAGCGTGTGGGGTGTGCCAGGATGGGATGCTCTGTCGGAGAGTCAGTGCAGACCCGATGGGCCAAATGGCCACCTTCTAAACTGTAGAGATTCTTTAATTCTATCTCCCCTTATCCTTGAATCAGAGAGAAAGAAAGAGGTAAAATTCCGGCAAATGAATGCAGATACCTTTCATTCTTGCAAATTCACTAAAGAGTTAAAGTAAGGGATCTGTTCATTTTATATTTACCCAGAAACGGGAGACCTTCAGTGATGTTTTGATGTTAAAGGTGCTGTTTAAATGAAAAGTTGTTGATGGTTATATGGCACCGTCCCACTTTGAAACATCTCCTGGGGTTTTCTACCTTTGGATTGTGTGGAATAGCTGAAGCTGCTGTGAAGTGGGCAACATTCATTTTCATTACCAGCCTCAGCTTTACCTGTTCAGCTGTCTCTCTATCAATCCAATAGTTTTGGATTATGTACTCATCCCCAGTTGTGGAAGAAAAGAGAACTGAATGGAGAAGTTAATACGCAAAAACCATCAGCAATACTAACCCATTTCTCTTATTATCATATGACAGTCTCTTAATGCCCAAAGCATCTTGACTACAATCAACAACGCGCTGATGAGGTAAAAATACATCACTGTTTGATGCACACAATTAATTTAGTACGTTCCTGAAGGTCTTTGGTGCCTGGGTGAATATGAAATGAATGGATCCTTTTTTAAACCCATTCGTAAATTTGAGAGAACCAGGGGCCAATGTGACCATGAATTGCTCTCACTCTCTCTAGCTGACTAAGTGTAAGCAACTGGGAAGATGTTGTGGAGTAGTGCTCATATCCCTGAACTAGACGTAGAAGATAGGAGCAGGAGGAGGCCATTTGGCCCTTCGATCCTGCTCCACCATTCATCACGATCATGGCTGATCGTCCAACTCAATAGCCTAATCCTACTTTCTCCCCATGACCTTTGATCCCATCCACCCCAAGTGCTATATCCAGCCGCCTCTTGAATACATTCAATGTTTTGGCATCAACTACTTCCTGTGGGAATGAATTCCACAGGCTCAACATTCTTTGAGTGAAGAAATGTCTCCTCATCTCCGTCCTAAATGGTCTAACCCTGAAACCTCAGACTGTGACCCCTGGTTCTGGACTCCCCCACCATTGGGAACATCCTCCCTGCTTCTATCCTGTCTAGACCTCTTAGAATTTTCTATGAGGCCCCCCCCACCCCCTCATTCGTCTGAACTCCAGCGAAAACAATCATAACCTAGTCAATCTCTCCTCGTACGTCAGTCCCACCATCCCCGGAATCAGCCTTGTAAACCTTTGCTGCTCTCCCCTGAGAGCAAGAACATCCTTCCTCAGAAAAGGAGACCAAAACTGCACGCAATACTCTAGGTGTGACCTCACCAAGGCCTTGTATAATTACAACACATCCCTGCTCCCGTACTCGAAACTTCTCGCAATAAAGGCCAACACACCATTTGCCTTCTTTATCATCTGCTGCACCTGCATGCTTACCTTTCGTGACTGGTGCACAAGGATACCCAGGTCCTGCTGCACATGCCTGTCTCCCAATTTACAGCCTTTCAGAGAGCAATCTGCCGCCTTGTTTTTGGTTCCAAAATGAACAACTTCACACTTATCCGAATTACACTGCGTATGCCATTGATGTGCCCACTCACCCAACCTATTCCAGATCATTCTGAAGGATCTCTGCATCCTCGTCACAGTTCACCCTCCCACCCAACTTGGTATCATCTGCAAACTTTGAGATGTTACATTTTGTTCCCTCATCCAACTCATGAATAAAAATTGTGAATAGTTGGGGTCCCAGCACTGATCCCTGTAGCACCCCACTAATTAATACCTGCCTATTTGAGAAAGGCCCATTAATGCCTACTCTTTGTTTCCTCTCTGCCAACCAGTTTTCTATCCACCTCAATACACTTCCGCCAATTCTATGCACTTTAATTTTGCACGATAATCTCTTTGACTTTGTCAAAGTCCCGTATAAGAGACTATAAATCTAGAGGCCGAGGGTAATTCTCAGGAGACATGGGTTCAAATCCCACCGCGGAAGCTGGCGGAATTTGAATTTAATAAATATGGAATCGGTTACTATGAAAATAGGTGCTAGGGTGGCAGTGTTTAGCACCGCTGCCTCTCAGTACCAGAGACCTGGTTTGATTCCAAGCAGTTCTCCTCATGTCTGCATTGGTTTAGAATCCATAGAATCCTACAGTTCAGAAGGAGGCCACTTGGCCCATCGAGTCTGCACCAACCACAATCCCACTGAGGCCCTATCTCCACAACCCCATGCATTTACCCTAGCTGGTCCCCCTGACTCCAAGGGGCAATTTAGCATGGCCAATCCAGTATCTCAGTACTGCCTCTGTATTCAACGCTGACAACTGCCAGTTTCCAGATGCAATTTTACAACTCACCCGCTTCATCCTGGGCCACAATGTCTTCACCTTCACAACAACCAGTTTTTCATCCAGACACACGGAACAGCCATGGGGACCAAATTCGCACCTCAGTATGCCAACATCTTCATGCACAGGCTTGAACAAGATTTCTTCACCGCACAGGACCTTCAACCGATGCTATATACTAGATACATCAAAAACATTTTCTTCCTTTGGATCATGGTGAACAATCACTGAAACAACTATATAATGACATCAACAAGTTCCATCCCACCACCAGACTCACCATGGACTACTCTCTGGAATCAGTGGCATTCTTGGATATGCGCATCTCCATCAAGGACAGTCACCTCAGCACCTCACTGTACCGCAAGCCCACAGATAACCTCACCATGCTCCACTTCTCCAGCTTCCACCCTAAACATGTTAAAGAAGCCATCCCCTACAGACAAGCTCTCCGTATATACAGGATCTGCTCAAAGGAGAAGGATCGCAACAGACGCCTCCAGACACTGAAAGATGACCTCATAAGAACAGGATGTAGTGTTCAACTCATTGATCAACAGTTCCGACGCGCCACAGCGAAAAACTGCACCAACCTCCTCAGAAGACAAATACGAGACACAGTGGACAGAGTACCCTTTGTCATCCAATACTTCTCCAGAGTGTAGAAGCTATGACATCTTCTCCAGAGTGTAGAAGCTATGACATCTTCTCCAGAGTGTAGAAGCTATGACATCTTCTCCAGAGTGTAGAAGCTATGACATCTTCTCCAGAGTGTAGAAGCTATGACATCTTCTCCAGAGTGTAGAAGCTATGACATCTTCTCCAGAGTGTAGAAGCTATGACATCTTCTCCAGAGTGTAGAAGCTATGACATCTTCTCCAGAGTGTAGAAGCTATGACATCTTCTCCAGAGTGTAGAAGCTATGACATCTTCTCCAGAGTGTAGAAGCTATGACATCTTCTCCAGAGTGTAGAAGCTATGACATCTTCTCCAGAGTGTAGAAGCTATGACATCTTCTCCAGAGTGTAGAAGCTATGACATCTTCTCCAGAGTCTTCAATATATCACTGATGAAGACAAACATCTTGCCAGGGCCGTCCCCACACCCCCACTTCTTGCCTTCAGACAACCGCACAACCTCAAACAGACCATTGTTCGCAGCAAACTGCCCAGTCTTCAGGAGAACAGTGACCACAACACCACACAACCCTGCCACAGCAACCTCTGCAAGATATGCCGGATCATCGACATGGATGACATCATCTGACGTGAGAACACCATCCACCATGTACACGGTACATACTCTTGCAACTTGGCCAATGTTATCTATCTAATACGCTGCAAGAAAGGATGTCCTGAAGCATGGTACATTGGGCAGACCATGCAGACGCTACCACAACAGATGAATGAACATCGCGCGAAATCATCAGGCAAGACTGTTCCCTCCCTGTTGGTGAACACTTCAGCAGTCACAGGCATTTGGGCTCTGACCTTCGGGTAAGCATTCTACAAGGCAGTCTTCACGACACACGACAGCGCAGAGCGGAGACTGATAGCCAAGTTCTGCACACATGAGGACAGCCTCAACCAGGACCTGGCGTTCATGTCGCGCTATCTGTAACCCCCAGGACTTGCCTGGGCTTACAAAATCTCACTAACTGTCCTGTCTGGAGACAATACGCATCTCTTTAACCTGTGCTTAACGCTCTCTCCACTCACATTGTCTGCATCTTTAAAACTTGAATAGCAGGTTAGCTGTAAAGACTTGCATTCTAATCAGCATTCTGTAAACCGTGTGTGCCTTTATATCCCCTTCTCTGGTCAGAACCTTCCACACACCTGACGAAGGAACACCGTTTCCGAAAGCTTGTGGGATTTACTATCAAATAAACCGGTTGGACTTAAACCTGGTGTTGTGAGACTTCTTACTGTGTTTACCCCAGTCCAACGCCAGCATCTCTACCTCATTGTGCGACACAGGGACTAGGGCATATTATCAACCCTCTTAATCATATTTTGATTGAATGGTTTAAGTTTTATTTGTGGTTCGTTTTTGTGTTGGGCAGTTCTCCCTGTAAGGAGCTCTCCGTCTTGCTTTATCCCCCACTCTATTTCATTTGGTTTAATTGGTTAATTCGAAAGTGTTGGAGTGAAGGTAGAACACCAGTTGAACGACCCGGTCTCCATTGAAAAAGGAGGGGGCTGGCCTTTCCCTGCATGGGACAGGAAAGACTGTTTCCAGATCCCAAATCCAACCCTGAGGGAAAGTGTCACTCACTGGGATCGTTACCAGGGCGCCCGCTTAATGGTCATAGAGGCAGACTCCCAGTCCAAACAAGGGCAGAAGGTGGGCTTTTGAAAATGGAGGGCCAATTAGAAGCCTCCCAGCTCGAGAGGAGCATCAGTCTGTGAAAGCAGGCAAATAACAGTGCGTTTCAACATGGGATTCTCATCAACACTTTTTATAACTTCTTTAAATATCTGGAATTAAGAATTAACAGATAACACGAAACCAATGTCAATTGTTGGAAAAACCCATCTGGCTCACCAGTGTCCTTTAGGAAAGGAAATCTGCCGTCCTTACCCGGTCTGGCCTACATGTGTCACAGCAGTGTGGTTGATTCTCAACTACCCTCCAAGGGCAACGAGGGATGGGCAATGAATGTTGGTCAGCTAACAATGCCTGTGTCCCACAAATGAATAAAAGAAAATCTCATTTAAAAATAGTTCTTCTTTGAACCAGGCCCATCATTATGCCTGGGGCTATTAAACCCCTGTGGCAGGACAGCCTTTAATGGGTTCCTATAGCACACAGGCTGGCAGGGAGGCCTCACGTCAAACCCCCACCCCCTCCTCCCTTCCACCCATCCTGTGGCCCGGTGTTTGTCAAACCAAAACCATGCCCTTCCAGGGCGGGGAAACTTGATGCCAGCTGGAAAATTCCAGTCAGACTCTTTTTTTTAATTGCAATCATCCCTAAAGGATAAACGACTGCCTGGGGAAACAGGCACACCGGGTGGTACAGGCATTTCCAGCCTCTGCCACTTCCAAACTCCTGGTCTCAGCAGGGTCCAAGCACCCAACCCTGAAATAGAGCCAGGTTGGACCAGGGGTTGGTGGAAGGGGGTCATATCCCTTTACTGTCAGAAGCATCTCCCATGTTCTAAATGGCACCTAGAATCCATCACCCACTACCAAAAGAGGCAACTAATTAGAATTCCTATGCTGCAGAGGAGGTCATTTGGCCCATTGAGCCTGCACTGACAACAATCCCACCCAAACCCTATCCTCACAACCTCACGTATTTACCCTGTTAATCCCCCTGACATTAAGGGGAAAATTAGCATGGCCAATCCACCTAAGCCGCACATCTTTGGTGTGTAGGAGGAATGATGTGGAGATGCTGGGGTAAACACAGTAAGAAGTTTCACAACACCAGGTTAAAGTCCAACAGGTTTAAATAAACCATCAAATAAACTTGTTGGACTTTAACCTGAAGTTGTGAGACTTCTTACTGTGTAGGAGGAAACCAGAGCACCCGGAGAAAACCCACGCAGACATGGGGAGAATGTGCAAACTCCGCACAGACAGCTGGAATTGAACCCGGGTCCCTGGCGCTGTGAGGCAGCAGTGCTAACCACTGTGCTGCCAAAGGTTAATATATCAGCTGGCTCACCCTTACCAGGGGTACAATCAGTCTTTCTCAGCATTAGATGGCATTCCAACAGGTTGCACTTGTCCCTCTGTGATTTATAATTGCAATTTATAATATCTAATGTGTAACAATAGGTCCATGAGACCATAAGACATAGGAGCAGAATTAGGCCACTCGGCCCATTGAGTCCCATTCAATCAAGGCTGATATTTTTCTCATCCCCATTCTCTTAATTATAAGACCCCATTACCCCGATCCCCTTATCAATTAAGCACCTATCTATCTCTGCTCAGACAATATCGCTCATGTTAGATGGTTTAACTCTCTTTGCACACAGCTCTCATGATGGGAACTGTGTAAGCCTGAGCTACATGTGACCACGTTTCTGTTAGAAGTGAGTGGTACAGTGACTGCCCTATGACTGTTGCAATGAGGGAGGAACACTACGTTTATTATTGAAGTTCACACAGATACGTCCAGCATCAGATCTCGCACTGGTGTCCTGTGCTTGACTTGTGATTCCTTCAATCTGTCAAAGACAGGACTCGTGAATTGCCAAGTCAATGCCAAGCGAGAGTTTTCTTTAACAAAAGGACTCTGAAATGCTTTCATGCATTTAACCACTTCCTTTCCAAACTCCTGCACATTGATCAAAAATCCCAAGAAAATTCCTGCAAGGGGCAAACATCGATAAAAGTTTTGGTTTTGAACAAGAAGTCTTAGTGAACAGTTGGCACTGATATGAATAAACTAGGCTTGTACTCGTTAGAGTTTAGAAGAATGAGGGGAGATCTCATTGAGACGTATAAGATGATGAATGGGATGGATAGGATAGAGGTGGAAAGACTCTTCCCGCTCAAAAAAGACAGTAGGACTAGGGGGCACAGCCTCAAGATAAAGGGGGGGCAGTTCAGAACGGAGTTGAGGAGGAACTTCTTCACTCAAAGGGTGGTGAATCTCTGGAATTCTCTGCCCGTTGAAGTGGTGGAGGCTGCCTCGCTAAATATTTTTAAGAAGCGGGTTGATAGGTTTTTGATAAGAGAGGGGATTAAGGGTTATGGGGAGAGGGCGGGAAAGTGGAACTGAGCCACGACAGATCAGCCATGATCTTATTGAATGGCGGGGCAGGCTCGAAGGGCCAGATGGCCTACTCCTGCTCCTATTTCTTATGTTCTTATGTTCTTATATTCAAGAAAGAGAAAAACAGATACAGCAACAACAATCTGTGTTTAAAAGGAGAAAGAGTGCAGAAAGCCACAGCACAGAGGGATTCATAGAATCCCTACAGTGCAGAAGAAGGCCATTCGGCCCATCAAGGCTGTACCGAACACAATCCTACCAAGCCCTATCCCCATAACCCCACATATTTATCCTGCTAATCCCCCGACACTAGGGTCAATTTAGCACAATCAACCTAATCCGCACATTTTTGGACTGTGGGAGGCAACTCGAGCACGCAGACATGGGGAGAATGTGCAAACTCCAAACAGACAGTGACCTGAGGCCGGAATTGAATCTGGGTACCTGGCGCTGTGAGGCTGCAGTGCTAACCACTGTGTCACCTTGCTACCCCATAAAGCTAAAGTTTATTTATTAGTCACAAGTAAGGCTTTCATTAACACGGCAATGAAGTTACTGTGAAAACCCCTGAGTCGCCACACTCCATCACCTGTTCAGTACACCGAGTGAGAATTTAGCATAGCCGACGCACCTAACCAAATGTCTTTGGACTGTGGGACAAAACCCACGCAGACATGGGGAGAACGTGCAAACTCCAGACAGACAGCGTCCCAAGCTGGGAACTGAACCCAAGCCCCTGGAGCTGCGAGGCAGCAGTGCTAACCAAAGTGCCAGATTTGGGGTCATAAATTGTAAGAAAAACAAGTTCAGCCGGTAATTGGGAAGACAGTTGGAATGCTGATTGTTATTTCAAAGGGAATGAAGTGTAAAAATAGGGGACATGGTGCTAAAACTGTACAGGAGACTAGGTTAGACCACACCTGGAATACTGTGAACAGTTTTGGCCTCCTTATCTAAGGAAAGTTATACTGACATTGGAGGTAATCTAGAGAAGGTTCACACGGTAGACCCTGGGTTTGCAGGAATTTTCCTGGTGAGGTTAAAGAGGTTGGGCCTGTACTCATTGGAGTTTTAGACGAATGAGAGGCTTATTAAGACATCTAGGATTCTCCAAGAAAATGAGTCCAAGAACCGAACCTACCTCCTGGAAATACCTGCCAAGTGTACAACAAAGATGTGGGTCTATGATTGGACTCATCAGCCACCCAAGGTCCAAGAGGTTAAATGCTGAGAGGCCACAATCTCAGAGTAAGGAGCCACCCATTTAAGACAGACAAGGAGGAATTCCTTCTCTCAGAGGGTAGTGAATCTGTAGAATGCTTTACCACAGAGGGATGCAGAGTCTGGGTTATTAAGTATTTCTACGCTGAATTCAAGATCAGCAACACTCACATTTCTTGACAGATTTTTTTTTGTAGATCCATAATTGATTATGATTTTCTCTGAAGAAACAACCCTTAAAAAAACTCTAGTCTAAACATGCATTTTTGTGGGCAAAAATCTATCAAACGTGAAAGTTTCAATTAATCTCCCACCGAGCTGCAGCCATTTGGGAGAAAGTTTCAGATTTCCATAACACGTGTGAAATGCTGCTTTCCGATTTCACTCATTAACGTTAGTTGTGAGACTAACCCCTCTTCTACAACCTCCATCAGTTCCTCTGTGTAAAATTATTATTTTAAAAACTTCAGTTGGATCACTAGCCAAATTTTGAAACTCAAGGCAATACCAGCCCAGTCTACACAACATACACACATAATTCAAATGCTTTAAACACTGCTGATATGGGCGGCACAGTGGCACAATAGTTAGCACTACTGCCTCACAGCACCAAGCACCTGGGTTCGATTCCTGGCTTGGGTCACTGTCAGTGTGGAGTTTGCACATTCTCCCCGTGTCTGCGTGCATTTTCTCTGGGAGCTCCAGTTTCCCCCCACAGTCCGAAAGACGCGCTGGTTAGGTGGATAGGCCATGCTAAATTGCCTCTTAGCATCAGGGGGACTAGCTAGGATAACTGCATGGGGTTATGGGGATAGGGCCTGGGTGGGATTGTGGTCTGTGCAGACTCAGTGGGCCAAATGGCCTCCTCTGCACTACAGGGATTCTATAATATCTTGTAGTGAATCTGCCTTGTGCCCTTTGGGACAATCTATTTTCCTTAAGACTGGGTCGCACATTTGAATGTGGTCTGACCAAGTGTCGGTACAAATGTTTCCCCGTTTGTTTTCCAATAGCTTCCATAAATCCTTATTTACGGGCAAGTTTATGAGTGGTCAAGAAATTCGCCTTCACTTTGTGTGGATAGTAAAATTAAAATTTAATTATTACAAGTCACAAGTAGGCTTGCATTAACACCACAATGAAGTTACTATGAAAATCCCCTAGTCGCCACACTCCAGCACCTGTTCGGGGACACCGAAGGAGAATTTAGCACGGCCAATTCACCTAACCAGCACATCTTTCGGACTGTAGGAGGAAACCTGAGCACTCGAAGGAAACCCATGCAGATACAGGGAGAATGTGCAGACTGCACACAGACAGTGACCCAAGCCAGGAATCGAACACAGATCATTGACGCTGTGAGGCAGCAGGGCTAATCACTGTGCCACCTGCCGCCCAAAGAGAACATTCTAGAAAAAAAAGAAAGTGCGGCGCACTGTGTTCTGGCTCTGGAGCAATGCTATTAATCTGCTTATGCTCGTTTCATAAAGTCACTCAAGTTACACAAATAATTTGGTTATCTGTTTGGAAAACTACAGTACAAAAGCTACATGGGTAAGAAGAGCAATTAGAGTGCAACAGAAATGCTAACACAATGCCACCTATTGTAAGATTCTGTCGGACCTCCATCTGGGCACAGCTGCTCGAACAATTTATTGCACAGGGTCAAAATAACTTCAGAACACAGAACAGAGAATCATAGAATCCTACAGTGCAGAAGGAGGCCATTCAGCCCATCGAATCTGCAGCAACTCTCCAGCAGAGCATCCCTACCAGGCCCTATTATCTTTACTACACACCTACCTAATCTACACATCTTGAGAGACTAAGGGACACTGTAGCATGGCCCATGCAGACATGGGGGAGAATGTGTAAACTCCACACAGACAGTGACCCAAGGCCAGAATTGAACCCGGGTCCCTGGTGCTGCGAGGCAGCAGTGCTACACCTGTCCTTTCCCTTCACGGGTAATCAGCAAGAGATAAAGGGGCAACTCAGAGAGGAAAAGCCTTTTCAGAAGGTTAACTCACCATGGCTCTGACTCTTGGCCTCGAGCTCCAACCCAGAACATTATTGACCATAAAAATGATTGCTTTATGTAAAAATTATTTCTGATTGTGCACAGCTCTTTATTTTCAATTGGAAAAGTACATTCAAGCTAGTTCATTTCTCACAGTTGGATCTATCTGACACTGATTGAGTGTAGTCTGCAGTGTTTCTCTGGGTGTTTTTTAGACCATGAAGTATGTAAAAGAAGCTTTGAAAGCTGCTCAGAAATGTGACATTCTGCTTTTGAAAAGAGTTTTTGTTTCGGGGGAGGGTCTTGTGGGGGCTTCTCCAAGCCCAATGAAAATCTTCAGACCTGATCCACTCCATTTGACATTCAATGGTGTAACCATCCCTGAATCCCCCTCTGTCAACAGCTTTGGGGTTGCCATGGACCAGGAACTCAACTGGATTCATCACATAAACACAGTAGCTACAAGTGCAGGTCAGAGGCAAGGAATACAGTGGTGCGTATTCCTCCTGACTCCCCAAAGTCTATCCACCATCTATAAGTCAGGAGTGTGATGGAATACTTGCCTGGGTGGATGCAGGTCTAACGACACTCAAGAATCTTGATACCATCCAGGACAAAGCGTCCCACTTGATTGGCACCAAATCTACAAACATCCACTCCCCCCACCACTCATACTGAGTAGCAGCAGTGTGTACTATGTACAAGATGCACTGCAGCAATTCACCAAAGATCCTGAGACAGCGTCTCCCAAACACACAACTACTTCCATCTAAAAGGACAAGGGAAGCAGATACATGGAACACCACCGCCTGCAAGTTCTCCTCCAAGCCACTCACCACCCTGACTCGGAAATATTCCTTCGCAGTCAAAATCCTGGAATTCCCTCCCTAACGGCATTGTGGGTTAACCCACAGAACATGGACTGCAGCGGTTTAAGAAGGCAGCTCATTACAATCTTCTTAAGGGCAATTATGGATGGGCAATAAATGCTGGCCAGCCAGCGACATCCATATCCCACGGATGAATAAAAAAAGTATATGGCTCAATGGATGGGAATTCCTGCTTCTGAATCTGACGGTTGTGGGTTAAAGGCCCACATCAGAAATATGTTATATGTGACAGGACATAACCCCTTTAAGAGAATGGGTCAAGTGACATGGGATGAGATAGTTGGGAAAAGCATTGCATTTTGTGTGTAAGAGTATCTTTCTTCCCAACTTTTGTAAATCTGTTTGCACATTTTTCTCTACAAAGGTGAAAACTGGGTTTTTGAATTTTTGCTGCATTAAAAGTGATTTTGGAGTGGAGTCTTAGACTCCAAACATATGGCCATGGTGGCACAGGGCTTCACACTACTGCCTCACAGCACCAGGGACCCAGGTTCAATTCTGACCTCAGGTTATCGTCCATGTGCAGTTTGGACATTCTCCCCCATGTCTACGTAGGCACCCTCCAGTTTCCTCCCACAGTCCAAAGAGGTGCAGGTTAGGTTGATTGGCCATGGTAAATTGCCCCTAAGTGCAAGGGGGACTTAAAGTTTATTT
This sequence comes from Carcharhinus amblyrhynchos, assembly GCF_965287045.1. Taxonomy (NCBI): domain Eukaryota; kingdom Metazoa; phylum Chordata; class Chondrichthyes; order Carcharhiniformes; family Carcharhinidae; genus Carcharhinus; species Carcharhinus amblyrhynchos. The sequence goes on from NC_137333.1 coordinate 93,587,514, forward strand.
ATTGGTGTCACATGTAGACTTACATTCACACTGCGGTGAAGTTACTGTGAAAATTCCCTAGTCGCCACATTCTGGCGCTTGTTTGGGTACACTGAGAGAGAACTTAACACGGCCAATCCACCTAACTAGCACATCTTTCAGACTGTGGGACGAAACCCATGCAGACACAGGAATGATATGCAAATTTCACACAGACTTTGATCCAAGCCAGGAATTGAACCCAGGTCCTTGCCACAATGTGACAGCACTGCTAACCACTGTGTCACCTCAGCATGGTAAATAGACCTGGGTGGGATTGTTGACAGTGCAGGCTCAATGGGCTGAATGGCCTGCTTCTGCTCTGTGGGGATTCTATGATTCCACGATGTGCTCTAAACTGTTCCATAGTGATTGGAAAGTGGCAATATGCATCAGCTCCTTCAGTACAGTTAGTCTTTAAGGTTTGAATTACACATATGCCCAATGGACACCAGTAAGTCTTTGCAAGTGTTAGGGGGCCCATGTCTCTGATTGTTCTAAGAACATAAGAAATAGGAGCAGGAGTAGGCCATCTAGCCCTTCGAGCCTGCCCCGCCATTCAATAAGATCATGGCTGATCTGAAGTGGATCAGTTCCACTTTCCCACTTTCCCCCCATAACCCTTAATTCCCCTGTCTGTCAAAAACCTATCTACCCGTGACTTAAATATATTTAGCGAGGTAGCCTCCACCACTTCAACGGGCAGAGAATTCCAGAGATTCACCACCCTTTGAGTGAAGAAGTTCCTCCTCAACTCCGTTCTAAACTGCCCCCCCTTATCTTGAGGCTGTGCCCTCTACTCCTGCTGTCCCTTCTGAGCGGGAAGAATCTCTCTACCTCTACCCTATCCATCCCTTTCATTATCTTATACGTCTCTATAAGATCCCCCTCATCCTTCTAAACTCCAACGAGTACAGACCCAGTCTATTCAGTCTCTCTTCATAGTCCAACCCCCTCATCTCCGGTATCAGCCTAGTGAACTTCCTCTGCATTCCCTCCAAGGCCAAAATATCCTCGTGCAAGTGCAGCAACCAAAACTGCACACAGTACTCCAGCTGCGGCCTCACCAGTGCCCTGTACAGTTGCAGCAAGTCCTCCCTGCTTTTATATTCAATCCCCCTCGCTATAAAGGCCAGCATCCCATTCGCCTTCTTGATCACCTGCTGCACCTACAGACTGGATTTTTGCAACTCGTGCACAAGGACCCCCAGGTCCCTCTGCACCTTAGCATGCTGCAGCTTTTCGCCCTTTAAATAGTAATCCCTCCTACTGTTATTTCTGCCAAAGTGGATAATCTCACACTTGCTAACATTATACTCCATCTGCCAGGCCCTCACCCACTCGCTCAGCCTATCCAGATCCCTCTGCAGACTTTCCACACCCTCCGCGCAATTTGCTTTACCACTCATCTTCGTGTCATCAGCAAATTTCGTCACCCTACCCTCAGCCCCCTCCTCCAGATCATCTATATAAATGGTAAATGGTAAATGGTTCTCTGTCAATTTCGGAAACCTTACAATATTCCCGCACTGCAGCTGTTCACTATTTCATTCATATGACTAACATGTGTGAGAGGCATTGTACTTCCACACGAACTGTGATCATCTTATGAGCTATTGCAAAGAAGATAGTGTGACCCTGACTTCTCATGCCAGTGGTTTCTACGGCCTTTAGAAAGAAGTTTCACATTCCTCTTTATTGAAAGCTCTCTTTGTGTAGGTGAGAATCTCAGTCAGGATCTGTTACAGATTCCTGCACCAACTTCCTTTCGGTGCCTTCAAAGAATCACTGAATAGCAGATCTTTGAAAGAGATCTTTCAGCCTATCAAAGTCTGTGCTGGCTCTTTCAAGGAGTCTAGTTAATTCCACTTCACCACTCATTCTCCACCTCTCTGCAGCTTCTCCTTCAAGTATTTATATCTAATTCCCTTGCAAACATTCATGTTGAATCTGTATCCACCATCCAATCAGGAAGTACCTTGCAAATTCTAACAACTCATCACGTTAAGTGAAGGTTTTCCTCATGTCACCATTTCCTCTTTTGCCAATGACCTTAAATTTGGGCCTCCCTTGTTGTCAACCCTTCAGTCACTGGAAACATTTTCACTTCATTTAATCTCTCTAAACCTTTCATCACCTCAATCAAGTCTCCTCTTAGTCTTTTCCACTCTGAGGAGAACAACCCTAACCTTTCCAATTTACCCACATAAGTAATCCTTCGTACCTGCAATCATTTCAATGAGTTTCTTCACTAACATCACCAAGCACTTGACTTTGAACTTGAGTCTTCAGGATTTTGCACATGTGAAGTGACCTTTCCAATATGGCGCCCAGATATGATGGTGACATTGTGGCACAGTGGTTAGCACTGCTGCCTCACAACACCAGGGACCCTGATTTATGTCCAGCTGTGGGACTGTGTGGAGTTTGCATGTTCTCCCCGTGTCTATAAGGGTTTCCTCCAGATGCTCTGGTTCCCTCCCACCTTCCAAAGATGTGCGAGTTAGGTTGATTAGTTAAATTGCCCCTGAGCGTTAGGGGAACGAGCAGGGCAAATACATGAGGATGGCATTGATGTTGGTGCAGGCTCGATGGGCCAAATGGCCTCCTTCTGCACTGTAGGTGCTTCTATGATTCTGTTTGTCATTTGTATGTCACCCGTTGCCAGGGCTGCACGTCCAGAAAGAGTTTTTTTTAATGAAAGAAACTTGTTAGCAGTCTCGCTGTCGAAAGACCGAGAGAGTAAACACGCTGGGAATAGAACAGCATTTCTACTATGTGTCCACTTGACTTCCCTTCCTGATCAAAGCAATTCATTTCGTTTTCTGTCAGAGGCATTTACAGTTAATTAAGGCTTTCCCGTGAGATCATAATTGGAAATATTGGGAAAAGTCGTTTAACTGTAAAATGTAAGATTAAACAGAAACATCTGGCAGCACCGTTACTCAGCCATAATGAACAGTATTCCTGATGAAATAGGAATCAGGAATGCACCAGGGCTGCCATATTAGTCTGGCTAATTTGACTGGCGGCATTCAGCTTTTATACAATTTGTATTGAACTTGCTCCCAGGGCCTCAAATATGCTCGTTACTAAGAGGGATTTTTATTATTTAATCAGGTGTGTGACGTTCCCAACCCCAGAGGCCTCCAGACACAAGCAGGGAGAACCAAATTCTTGTAATTTCTGGATACTTGCTGTGAGTGCTAACGCGTACTCGGAGGGAGTTACTGTACATGGATTATCTGAGTGAATAAGCCATCATCAGGCTTTAGCTAGGAGAAGTGAAAGGTAGTTTCCATGGCCCACCAGGCCCGGACGTGGGCATGAGATGCGCTTCCAGCCTTGGAACGCAAATTCACACTGACTGGCCAATTCGCCCAGCGCGAAACTCACCCTGAGCACTGCCGGGGAAGTGGGGAGGGTGGGTGCCAAGGGAGGGCACAGACTGGCGCTTCCAATGTGTACCTTCAGAGGGCAGCCACTGCTGTGCTGTCTGAGGGAGATGCCGACCTGCACAAATCAAATACTGATGAAAAATACCCAGCAAAACCACGTCTGGGCAGAATATGCAAACACAAGCCTTAGTCCCCAGACACTTCTTTTAATTTTATTTCAACCCGGACATTTTATCCCGCCCTGGATTGAGGTTGCGGCTAAAACAGAAAGGCCGCCTGGCTAATCGTAGAGTCCCTACAGTGCAGAAAAAGGCCATTTGGCCCATCAAGTCTGCACTGACAATAATCCCACCCAGGCCCTATCCCGCTAACCGCACACATTTACCCTGCTCGTCCCCCTGACACTAGGGTCAGCTTAACACATCTTTGGACTGTGGGAGGAAACCGGAGCACCCGGAGGAAACCCACACAGACACGGGGAGGAAGTGCAAACTCTGCACAGACAGCGACCCGGGGTCAGAATCGAACCCACGTTCCTGGCACTGTGAGGCAGCAGTGCCACCCACTGTGCCACCCAGAATTGGCCCACCCACCAACACCCAAAGTAGACAGGCCACGTGTAATAGCTTTCGAATGGCCCCTTAATTGCCTGCTTAATTGTCGGCGGGCACAGTTCTGGCTTGCACGTGTACACCCACTGACTGAAATACCACGTGCGACATGCCCAATATCTTCTCACACGGTTTCATACGCTTCCGTGTTGAGCACAGCTGAGCAATGGAAAATTCTGGACTGCTGCAACATCAGGAATACATAGTTGTCCTTTACAACTAACAGCGAACATAAGAGAATAATAAGTTTCAAAAGAATTGGCAGCTTCAAGAATCACTGGGGTCTTTTAAAAGACTTCTGGATGAGTACATAGGATTTAATGAGATTGAGAGTTATAGATAGGCCTGGTAGATATGGATATCATCAGTGCAACTTGTGGGCCGAAGGGCCTGTTTGTGCTGTAGTGTTCTATGTTCTATAACTCCTACATAAATGTGCATCTCACCAACCACCCCCCCTCAACCCCCGGATTATCTCAACCAGAATTCCTGCCAGTGAAAATATTTTTATCATGTTTTCCCCTCAACTGTCTCCGTTCTGCAGATCTAAGAAATAGGAGCAGGAGCCATTCAGCCCCTGGAGCCTGAGATCGGAGCTGATGTTTGACTTCAACACTATTTTCCTGCACTATCCCTCTATCCCTTCATGAGCTGAGCCTGAGTCTTGAATACACATAGCTGGACAAGTTCCAGGCTCCCAGTCTATCCACACCACTGAAGTGCCTCACCCCGATTCATCGAATCCCTGCAGTGCAGAAGGAGGCCATTCGGCCCATCGAGTCTGCACCGACCACAATCCCGCCCAGGCCCCATTCCTTTAACTCCACACATTTACCTGACTAATCCCCTCATTTTAGGGTTAATTTACCGTGGCCAATCAACTCTACCCGCACATCTTTGGACTGTGCCACCCTAGTGAATGTGTAGGAGCAAATCTCGCTAAAAGCAAACACCACAAGCTGCTCTTCATCAAATTCTGGGCAGTTGTATTAAATTATTCAGCTCTCAGATACCTGAGATTCTGCCTCGTTTGGCAGAAAATGTTGACAAACCCACATTGGATGTCATTGGCTTGGGTCACTGTCTGTGCATGTTCTCCTTGTGTCTGCATGGGTTTCCTCTGGAGGCTCTGGATTCCTCCCACAGGTGCACTGGCCTTGATAAATTTTCCCTCAGAGTACCCGAACAGGCACCGGAGTGTGGCGACTAGGGGATTTTCACAGTAATTTCATTGCAGTGTTAACGTAAGCCTACTTGTGACAATAATAAATAAGTAAACTTAACCTGGAGTTGATTAAATCTAGATTGAATGGCTGGTTTAATCCAGGTTTTGGCACAATGATATCAGGTCACTCTGATTTATGTCATGTCAGAGATTGGGGGGAAAAAAATAAACTTCACTAAACGACACGTATATTTAAATAGATCACAGCATAATCTGATACATGGTTAAGAGGCTTCCTCAGAGCAGCTACTTGCTGTAAAATGGCCTCTTTGTTATCATAACAAACATGAAGAACTATCGGCCATCAGATACCATTTATTGGAAGGGATACATTTTGATGGAAGAAATAAGGACAGGAAATGTAAACTGAATGGTACAATCTTAAAAGGAATGTAGGGCAAGAGGTTAATGTGCATCATTACTTGTAGGTGGCAGGACAAGTTGAGATTTGCTAAAAATGGAAACCTTGGCTTTATTAATATAGAGTATAAAAGGAAGGAAGTCATGCCAAATAACTTTGCCATCCTTCCCAACAGGTGATTGTTGAAACTGATCAGGATATTCCAGGTGGGCCTTCGCCAGTGTGTTATAATGATTGATAAATATGGAAATTCTCATATGAGATTGGCTATGGCCACCTAGAGAACCCTGTTCAGTTTTGAGCACCATCTGTTGCAAAGGATAAAAACATAAGAACTAGGAGCAAGAGTAGGCCATCTGACCCCTCAAGCCTGCTCTGCCATTCAATAAGATCGTGGCTGATCTTTTTGTGGACTCAACTCCACTTACCCGCCACCATAACCCTTAATTTCTTTACTGTTCAAGAATTTATCTATCCTGCCTTAAAAACATTCAGTGAGATAGCCTCAACTGCTTCACTGGGCAGGGAATTCCACAGATTCACAACCCTTTGTGTGAAGAAGTTCTTCCTCAACTCAGTCCCAAATCTGCTTCCCCTTATTTTGAGGCTATGCCCCCTAGTTCTAGTTTCACCCGCCAGTGGAAACAACTTCCCTGCTTCTATCTTATCTATTCCCTTCATAATCTTATATGTTTCTACACTATCTCCCCTCATTCTTCTGAATTCCAATGAGTATAGTCCCAGTCTACTCAGTATCTCCTCATAAGCCAACCCTCTCAACTACGGAATCAACCTAGTGAATCTCCTCTGCACCCCCTCCAGTGTCAGTATATCACTTCTCAAGTAAGGAGACCAAAACTGTGCACAGTACTCCAGGTGTGGCCTCACCAGTACCTTATACATCTGCAACATAACCTCGCTGTTTTTAAACTCCATCCCTCTAGCAATGAAGGACAAAATTCCATTTGCCTTCTTAATTACCTGCTGCACCTGCAAACCAACTCCTTTTGATTCCTGCACAAGGACACCCAGATCCCTCTGCACAGCAGCATGCTGCAATTCTTTACTATTTAAATAATAGTCTATTTTGCTGTTATTCCTACCAAAATGGATGACCTCACATTTACCAACATTGTACTCCATCTGCCAAACCCTCACCCACTCACTTAGATTATCTATATCCCTTTGCAGACTTTCAGCATCCTCTGCACACTTTGCTCTTCCACCAATTTCTATGTAAGTCGTAAACAAATGCGGTCCCAACACTGATCCCTGAGGCACACCACTAGTCACTGATCACCAACCAGAAAAACATCCATTTACCCCCACTCTTTGCTTTCTGTTAGTTAACCAATCCTCTATCCATGCTAATACATTACCCGTAACGCCGTGCACCTTTACCTTATGTAGCATTCTTTGGTGCAGCACCTTGTCAAATGCCTTCTGGAAATCCAGATACACCACATCCACAGGTTTCCCGTTGTCCACTGCACATGTCAAAGATGCAAAGGTGCTGAGGAGATTAGCAGTAGGGAAGAGATGCTTCAGTTATGTGGAGATTGGAGAAGCTGGGATTGTTCTGTTTAGAGTTGAGAAGATTGAGAGGAAATTTGATGAGGTGATCAAATCCATGTGAGGTTTTAATGGAGTAAATAAGGAGAAACAGATTCCATTTGGGCTTCTGTTTCCACATAACTGAAGCATCTCATTCTTACTATCAATCTTTGCATCTTTGACATCCTTTAAACAGGTGGTGTTCAAAATTGAACAGGATTCTCCAGGTCAGTCCTACCAATGTGGTTAGCACTGCTGCCTCACAGCTCCAGGGACCCAGGTTCAATTCTGGCTTCAGGTGACTGTCTGTTTGCAGTCTGCACATTTTCCTAGTGTCTGTGTTGATAGCCTCCAGGTGCTCTGGTTTCCTTCCACAGTCCAAAGATTTGCAGGTGGGGCTGATTGGCTATGCTAAATTGCCCCTTAGTGTCCCATGATAGGGGGATTAGCAGGGTAAATATGTGGAATTACACGGTAAACCTAGGTGCAGACTCAATGGGCTGAATGGTCTCCTTCTGCACTGTAGGCATTCGATAATTGGCAGAAGGGTCAGTAAACAGAAGCCACAGATTTCAGATGAGAAATAAAGAAACCAGAGGTGACATGTGGAAACATTCTTTTGAAAAAAGGAATAAGTTGGTGTGATGTGGGATACGCTGAAGGGATAATGGAAGCATATTAAATAGCAGTGTTCAAAAGAGGATAAATAATTAAAGGAAAACTAAATTACAGCGTAATTAGGAATGGAAAGGGGAGTGATGATGAATTGGATAGTTCTACCAAGAAGCCAGCGTAAGCACAATGAGCCAGACGGCTGCCCTCTGCACTGCATCGTTCTTTGACTATGCCTCTGGAGTGAAGCTTCACAAACCCCATGAAAATAATCAACAGTTCAGAGGTGAAGGGTAGTTCCAGAAATAGGCTGTGACCAAGAATGCAAAGGTCTCCATTTACAAAACTTGGGAATCACAGACAGCTCCATTGAACCATTTTAAAGCTTATTTATTAGTGTTGTAAGTAGGCTTACATTAACACTGCAGTGAAATTACTGTGAAAATCCCCTAGTCGTCACACTCCGGAGCCTGTTCGGGTACACTGAGGGAGAGTTTAGCATAGCTAATGTACCTAACCAGTGCATCTTCCAGACTGAGGGCGGAAACCGGAGCATCGAGAGGAAACATTCTGTGAGGCAGCAGTGCTAACCACTGTCTCACTGTACCACCCTTATTGATCGCGCCTTTCTGGACCTTAAAACTACCAAATTTACTAATGCCCTAGAATATATCAGACCTCATCTTACTCTGGTATATTTATCAAGGCTACAACATTTCAAGCATAATATATAAAAACATAGCACCAAAAAAAAACAAGAAATCAAAAATGCATGCAAATAAGAACTGAGGTATTCAAAGGGAAGAATGTCTAATTGGTATCTACTGAAAACATAACTACTATTTTGAGCCGAGCCAAGTAGGATGCATCCTCTCTTTAAAAGCTTGTACGCTGAAGACTGATTAAACATGATCGTCATTTGTCACAGGATTTTCTTTTCCTTGCCTGCGCCGCATTTTAAGAGAAAAACAAATGAAAACAATGAAACACAAATGCAGCTTCCTCGCAAACACATAGCTTTGGTGTAAAAGTCAATTGTTAGGCGCTATAGACAGACACTGAGGATAGTCATGTGCATATGTTGTGCATGTCTGCCTGCTCTTTTTTACATCTATGTGAGGTGTATATGTGTGCATGCGTTGTGTGTGCGTTGTATGTGCGTGCTTGCGTACATTTTCTCCACTCCTCTTAGAAACGGAAAGGTGCTCATATTAATAAAAAAACTTTCACTTTTTGTTACAAAATTCTGCAGCATATTTTTGACAGTGCAAAAACAATTTTTTTAAACATTTCAAGCATAATATATAAAAACATAGCACCAAAAAAAAAATTGTTTTTGCACGTATAAGATGATGAATGGGATGGATAGGATAGAGGTGGAAAGACTCTTCCCGCTCAAAAAAGACAATAGGACTAGGGGGCACAGCCTCAAGATAAAAGGGGGGCGGTTTAGAACGGAGTTGAGGAGGAACTTCTTCACTCAAAGGGTGGTGAATCTCTGGACTTCTCTGCCCGTTGAAGTGGTGGAGGCTGCCTCGCTAAATATTTTTAAGACGCGGGTTGATGGGTTTTTGATAGGAGAGGGGATTAAGGGTTATGGGGAGAGGGCGGGAAAGTGGAACTGAGCAGCGACAGATCAGCCATGATCTTATTGAATGGCGGGGCAGGCTCGAAGGGCTGGATGGCCTACTCCTGCTCCTATTTCTTATGTTCTTACGACTAAAAGGTTGACTTGCTTCTGAAGTCAACAATATACTCAATAGTCTCGACATGTTGACCCTCAAGAGAAAGAGAGAGTTTGGTAATTAGACACTGGCAGCAACCACTGTGTTACTGTTGTCATACTATTTGGATAGCTTTTTAAAAAGCTATCTTAGGTACACTGTCAAATGACTTCTTTCTGTGCTTTGAGTTTATGATTGATTCTCTAACTGTGCAATTAATTTACAAATATCACTTGGTGCTTTATATTAGGGAACAGTAGAGAAAGACAGGAATGATGGACAGATGCCAGATGACAGGACAACAGTTGGGAGTGTTCACCTGGAGCTTGATACCTGCAGCTTGAGAAGATTTTTTCCTGAAGTTGAGGGAATGGGAGACTAAGGACTTTAGGCAAAGCTGAGCCAAGACAACTTAACCTTCTGTGACCAGTGGCAAGAAAAGGGGAAGAGATTTGGACAATAGGCCCAGAGAACCAGAGGATGCAAGAAGGGAGATAAGGTCGAAGGAGTACACAGCAAAAGAATGGCACAAGGCTGTGGAATTAACTGAACACAAGAACGCAGAGTCCGAAATATAATAAGTGGAGGTGGGGGGATGGGGGATGGGGGGGGGGAGGTGTGTGTGAAGCAGAAGAAACAACAAATATAGATCAGTGAGAAACAGGAGCGATTGCAGCCACACAGAATACAAATAGCTGGGTTTTGGATAAGAAAGACTTGCTTTTATAGGAAGACAGTAGTGTAGTGGCACTGGTAATCCACAGAACCAAGGTTCAAATCCCACCGCAGCAGATGGTGAAATCAGAATGCAATAAAAATCTAGAATTAACAGTCCACTGATAACCACGAAACTTGATGGTTTGAGTTATAAGGAGAGGCTGGATGGACTGGGACTTTTTCCCTGGAGCGTAGGGGGCTGAGGGCTGATCTTATAGAGGTCTATAAAATAATGAGGGGCATTGATCATCTAGATAGTCAATATCTTTTCCCAAAAGTAGGGGAGTCTAAAACTGAAAGGCATAGGTTTAAGGTGAGAGAGATACAAAAGTGTCCAAAGGAGCAATTTTTTCACACAGAGGGTGGTGAACGTCTGGAACAAGCTGCCACAAGTAGTAGTAGAGGCGGGTACGATTTTGTCTTTTAAAAAGCATTTTGATAGTTACATGGATAAGATGGGTATAGAGAGATATGGGCCAAATGGGGATAATTGGGATTAGCTTAGTGGTTTAAAAAAAGGGCGCCATGGACAAGTTGGGCCTAAGGGCCTGTTTCCATGCTGTAAACCTCTATGACTATAAACTATTGTCAATTCTTGTAAAAGCCCATCTGGTTCACTAATGTCCTTTAGGGAAGGAAATCTTCCACCCTTACCTGGTCTGGCCTACATGTGACTACAGATCTACAGCAATGTGGTTGACTCTTAAAATACCCTCAGAGATGGGCAATAATACCCACATCCAATGAATAAAAATTATATAGCACCAATCAAGACTCTGTCCCAAAATGTTTTACAACCAATCAAGTACATTCTTTGAAGTCCTACATGTTGAAAATTGATCAATTGATTTGCGCACAGCAAACTGCCACAGCTAATCTTTTTCTGAGATGTTAAATGAGAAATAAACATTGGCCAGGACACTAGAGATAACACCTCTTTTCCACTTAAAAATACTATGGGATCTTTTGCATCCACCTCAGAAGACAGATGAGACTTCACTTTAAAGCCCCATCTGAAAGACTTACTCTCTGGCTGTCCAGCACAGTTAACACAGCGCTGGGGTGTCAGGGTAGATTTCAGTATGCAAATCCTGAAGCAGGATTTGAAACTACAATCTTCTGAGTCAGACGGGAGACCACTACCAACTGAGCCATGGCTGACAGTAAGAATTTGTGGCGGCAAAGTCAACAAGGAGGGGCAGCAGAGAAACAAACCTAAAAGTGTTAAAGTTCAGGCTTGAGACGAGATGGGGAACACTGGAAAGGTGGAAGTGGTCTTAGGGATGGACAGGATGAGTTGAGTGTGAACAGGCACCAGGGTTAGGTCCTGTCACGTTTGTCATAAAGGGATGACTGAGGAATGGGATTAGAAAGGGCATCAAGTTATACCTGTTAAAAATACATCTTTTTAAAAAAACTTCACACAAAGTATCATGACAGTGTAGGACAAACCTTTTTAGGCAGCCAAAGATTTAAAAGGAATTTGCGTGTTTCAAAGGGCATTATGGGAAATGGAGACCAAAAGAGAAAATGCTGGAAAACCTCAGCAGGTCTGGCAGCATCTGTAAGGAGAGAAAAGAGCTGACGTTTCCGGTCCAGATGACCCTTTGTCCAGCTTCTGCAGTAATTTGCTTTTATTTATGGGAAATGGAGAATTAGCCAGGAAACAGAAGAAAATAAAAAGGAAAAAATTGCATTTACATGGCACCTTTCAGGATTTTGGTGTGTCCTAAAATACCTCACAAGTGATGAATTAATTGAGAAGTGCGATCATGCCGGAAGTGTGTCTATCTGAAAGTGTATCTATCTATTTCTATCATTGTGCAAAGTAAAGTCTCACAGACAGCAGTGTGGTAACGATCAGATAATCCATTTTTGGTGATGGTGACTAAGGGGGAAAACAATAACCAGCACTCTCAATCCCACACTGGAAAGTTAGTCACAGCTGACATCTAGGTACTGTTACACGGCTATCAAAATGGTGCTGCAGACTCAATGGACAAAAGAGCTTGCTTATTGTTCTTGAATAAAATAAATTCTGTTGAAAGCCTTTCCAGTGACGCCAATCCGCGGGACTAACAGCAGCAACGTGGACAATCACAGATTAAGAATTGGGAATCAATTCAATTTGTTTAAACCAATGTTTTATTCACAAGAAAATGAATGACTTTACCTCATGTGTATACATGGTACAATTATCAAATTATGTACATTGTTGAATGGCTGCCTTCATACCTTACAGTGAAGTTAATCTGTGCACATTTAGCAGAATATTAAAATTTCAGGAAAAGAAAAAACTAAAGTAATAAGAGTTGAGACGATTTGAAATGTATTCTTACTTTTTTTTTAAGAATATCGAACTTTAAATGATACAACATTCAAAATGTTCACTGTCATATAAACAAACACGGCTAATAAAGTCAGCTTACATTGTATTTATACTAGTTCAGTTGTTGCACATTATCTCAATATACAGCGGGGGTAGAGGGGGGGAATGCACATAACACAACAATTATTTTGAGCCCCCCAAACAACTTGACATCGCACCCTACCACAGTGAAAGGACTGAAGAGACTCATTTTGGGTGCTACTTCATGTTGCTATATTACCTCTGGACTAAAAGACATTTTAAAAAAAAAAGTTAGTAAACACAAACAAGAGGCTCGCAAATCTAATTGTGTGTGTGTGTACGTATGGTCGTGTAGCACTGTGCAACAAAAGTAAAACCTCGCCAAACAAAACATATGCCTTGGAGTTTGGTGAGGGATAAAGTACCATATTCTAAATTACACATTGGCTCTAAATTATTAGCCAGCTATGGAAAGCAATAAATAATTACATTTGTCCGCTGTGGTTCTGAGAACTCTAAATTTTCCACATTATTCTAACATTTTTGTTCTATGAAGAGAACCGAATTTCCTGCAGCATATTTCAACGATGTTGGTGCCCCCAGACGTACACCCAAAGAAGGTGCTGCTTGATCTCAAGTCAATTTCTTCTTTTGCTCCCGTCTCTAATGGCCCGTTAAGTAGTCTTGTGTGGAATCAGACGCAAAAGAGTCCGCGTCCTCGTTGTCAGAGTCATCGCTGCTGTCGTCAGCGGCTGGCTCTCCAGTCAGTGCAATGCGAGCGTAATCATCTGTGTCGATCGATTTGCAGAAATGAATAGCGTACTTCAGCTTTTCCTCCAACACCTGTTTGCATGAGTATCTGGGCAACTTCAGCAAGAAGAAACAAGTGTAGGACTCGGGAAGGAAGTGGTCTGGAGGGTTGTACTTGTCCAGCACCTGTCACAAGTAATGAAACAAAGCCAACATTAACCAGAAAATCAAACCAATACGCCATCACGAGTTGCCCTATTTAAGGGCATTCAGATTTTAATTTCCTCCAACCTCTCTCTCCTTGGATTCCTCCAAATAAAAGGGGTAACTATGGGTGCCAACATGGGCCCCAGTTACGCCCATGTTGTGGGGTATGTGGAGAATTCCTTGTTCCAGTCCTAATCAGGCTCCCTCCCATAACCTTTCCATTATATTAATGACTGTATTGTGTCACTTCATGTTCTCATCTGGATCTGGAAAAATTTAACAATTTTGCTTTCATTTTCCACCACTCTCTATCTTCATGTCATCCATCTCCGACGCTTCTCCTTCTTTCCTTACTTCTCTGTCTCCATTTCTGGTGATTGACTGTCTACCAATATTTACTACAAGCCCACCTATTCTGCCACCTACTTCGACTACACCTCCTCAAACCCTACTTTCAATAAAGAACTCCATTCCAATCTCCCAGTTTCTCCACCACTTCTGTTCCAATGATGCTGCCTTCCAAAACGGCACTCTGATATGTCTTTTTTCCCTCTGAAACATGGTTTCACCCCACTGCTGTTGACAGAGCCCTCAACAATGTCCGACCCATCACTCGCACTTTTCCCCTCAGCCTTTCTCCTTCCTCCCTCCCCAGAAATATGCTGGAGTTACTCTTGTCCACACTTTCATCCCACCAGCCTCCACATTCAAAGGATCATCCTCCACCATTTTCTGTTTCAGTTTCTCTCCTTGGTCCCTTTTCCTCAAAGAGAAGATTCATACTGAGTTACATGTCCACAAGCAGTGACAGCCCTCCACCTATATCCATCATTTCTCGGGGGGGAGGATCGGGGTGGGGAAGCCTGGCTCTCGGCTGCTGGTGGAGGCAGCTTTGTAACCAAGGTTATTTTCCAGCCAATAACTCGATAGTCGAACGCTCCCTCAGTACTGCGGTGGAGTGTCAGCGAGGGTTTCTGTGCTCAACTGTCTGATCCAGAAGTGAGAATGCCACCAATTGAGCCACAGTTGACACTGAAATAAGAAGCTCAAGCACCTCTGGACCATCATCTAACTTTATCTTTATCAACTGGTAATACCTGAATGACAAAATCCCGCCCTCGGAAGTCGGCAATTGTTCTCGGCAGTCGTGTACGGCCCCACACAAAACGTAGAAACAGGGAGCGCTCAGTATTGGAGAAGGATTCCATCACCTCCCAGAACCACTGAATTAATGGAGCATTCGGTTCTATTCCTTTGTATGTGGCCACAGACTTTAAAAGATGCAGTGGAATATCAGGACTTCCGCACACCTGTAAAACATTACAAAGGACAGAATGCACCATCGAGTTTATCAAGTCTTTTCCATAGTTTACTACTTTAATATTGATAATGCAAACAGTTCAAAAGTTTATATTGACATTTGACTTCTGACTACAAAAATAGTTTAATTATTTTCAAAATCTCTTGCAACAAAAAAAATTCTTACTGCTGGACTTCCCCTCCCTGGATCTTCACTAGATACCAGATTTTAAAATATATTCAATTAGAGACGAGAGCTCTGTGTTTCTACAAATCTGCAGATAATCGAATTTCATTCACAGCAACTGACAAGGGACTGACACATTGGACTGGATTTTCCCATCTTTTGGGGACAGGCTGGGAGATGGGAGAGCTCGTAGAACAGCTAGGGGAAGGTTGGGGGTGGCATGTCTATCGCTCTCTCGCTGCCAGGACACTTTGCCCACAGTGGAGAAGGTGGTGGATGGCCTTTCATGGCAGGGGCTCAAATAAACCACTTAAATGACCAATTAAGGGCCTCTTCCTTTCTCAACTGGCACTTAACTAAGTGGGGCAGTTGGGTCAGGGGCTGGCCGTCACATAAACCCTGGCATCCTCCGGGCGGACACCAGAGACAGGGGTCCTCTTTCTCAGGCACATTTTATTCCAAAGAAGTGTTCCCCCCACAGCAATGACCAACACAGAGCAATGGCAGTGACTTCCCTAACAAATCACACCCCTCCTTGCCAGATCATAGAGGTTTACAGCATGGAAACAGGCCCTTCAGCCCAACTTGTTTCCTACCACCCCCTTTTTTTGAATCCCTAAGCTTGTCCCAATTGCTCGTGTTTGGCCAATATCCCTCTATACCTATCTTACTCAAGTAACAGTCTTTTTAAAAGACAAAATTAAACCCTCCTCTACTACTACCTCTGGCAGCTTGTTCCAGATACTCACCACCCACTTGTGTGAAAAATTTACCCCTCTGGACCCTTTTGTATCTCTCCCCTCTCACCTAAAATCGATGCCCTCTAGTTTTAGCCTCCCCTACCTTTGGGAAAAGATATTGCCTATCTAGCTGATCTATGCCCTTCATTATTTTATAGACCTCTAAGATCACCCCTCCGCCTTCTACGCTCCAGAGGAAAAAGTCCCAGTCTATCCAGCCTCTCCTTACAATTCAATCCATCAAGTCCTGGCGGCATCCACGTAAATCTTTTCTGCATCCCACCAGCTTCCTACCTTACAGACGATCCCCATCATCACTTAGCTGTTTATGAAGGAGCATATCCTCCCACATGTCCTCCTGCTTCTGCCGCAATCCTATCAGTGGCCCCGCCCACTCCCAATGCTATTGCTAAGCTGCCATCCCTTGATTGATGGGTGGCACGTTGGCACAGTGGTTAGCACTGCTGCCTCTCAGCACTAGGTACCTAGGTTCGACTGCCAGTTTGGACTGTTTGTATGGAGTTCTTCCCATGTCTGCGTGGGTTTCCTCCCACAGTCCGAAATCTTTTTTTTTACGAGTTCTCCCATCTCCCAGCCTGTCCCCCAAAAGATGGGAAAATCCAGTCCAATGTGTATTGGCTAAATTCGTCCTCAGTGCACCCGAACAGGTGCTGGAGTGTGACAACTAGGAGATTTTCAAAGTAACTTCATTGCAGTGTTAATGTAAGCCTACTTGTGACACTAATAGATAAATACTAAATGATATAGTTGGCAGCTCTTGGGGACACGTGCCATCCTTAATAGGGATTAATTAAACCACTACCACTGCTGAAATGGATTCTCCCTCCAGTTTTCAGGACGCCTTTTCTTACTACTAAATCCAGCCCATTACATTATTCACAAAGCTAGCACAAACTGATAATCGACTTTAACAGTGTCGCGGATTGAAGTTCCACATTCAATTTTTTGTTTCAACATAAGGGACGGGAGGAGTAGGCCATTTGGCCCCTCTAGCCTACGGTACCATTCACAAAGATCATGGCTGATCAGATCATGGCCTCAACTCCACTTCCCTCCCCGTCCCTAGTTGATTCAAACTACAACCCCCACCAACTGAAAGCAAAATGGAGGCAATTTTCCAGACTTGTTTTGGCCGGAAACTCTCGTGAGAGAGCCAGAACGGGATTTGCACTGCGGAGCTGGGCGGGGGTGGGGTTCTCAATGAGATCTATCCCTGCTCCCCCGCTGACAACATCATCAGGTTCATGGCCAGCAAGGGTGTGAACCTGATTACCATTCATTTAAATATTCAAAACCAGCTTAACACCATATCATCCGAAACATCAGGCGTGGGAGGAAACCCACGCAGAACAGGGAAGAACATGCAGACTCCACACAGACAGTGATCCAAGCCAGGATATAATGCCGGCTGGAATCATTACTTTTCTCCAAAAACAAAGGCCAGCGTGATGACCACACCGGGGGGCTCGGAGACTGACGTAACCCTCTGGGTGGTCAGGGACATGACAGCACACTGCCCTGAAGACCTAAAGCCAGTGATTGGGGAGCAGGCTACGCCAGTATTTTAAAGCTTACTTATTTATTCATGTCTCAAGTAATGAAGTTACTGTGAAAATCCCCTGATCGCCACATTCTGGTACCTGTTCAGGTACACTGAGGGAGAATTTTGCATGGCCAATGCACCTAACCAGCACGTCTTTCAGACTGTGGGAGGAAACCGGAGCACCTGCAGGAAACCCACGCAGACACGGAGAACGTGTAGACTCCACACAGAGTGGCCCAAGCTGGGGACTGAACCCGGCTCCCTGGCACTGTGAGGCAGCGGTGCTAACCACTGTGTCACTGCGTTGCCCGGTGATGATGGGGGAGGGATCTTTAAAGTGGTGCTGAAATTGGGGCACCCATATCTCTGTGGAGTTGGGCTTGCTGGTGTCTTTAGGCCCTGCCCCTCACAATAATGGCACAGAACACACCCCTGAGTTTTTGGAAAAACTCCATCCAATATCTTAACCATATACTGTCCACTCCTGGCAAGAGATAGACGTTTAGACTCTGTCGGAAGGAATAAAGTACCATCGTTTCCAGCTCGTAGCCAGTGAAGAGAGAAAGAAGAGGCACTGGGACGACTCTCGCCATCCCCTCCCGGACTGCAGCAACCTGCTCATCAAATTCATGCAGCCTGCAACAAAACAAAGAACGCCAAATGAGAAAAGATATTTTTAGAAAGAAAGAAAGGCTTGTATTTATATAACACTTCTCACAATGGCACATCCCGAGGCATTTTCTAGCCAATTAAACCCTTTGAAGTGCAGTCGCTTTTATAATGTAGAAAACATTATTTCTATTTCGACAGAAAACTTCCACCAAACGGCAATGTGATAATGACAAGATAATCTGTTTTTGTGACGCTGGTCAAGAAATAGATATTGACCAGGACACAGGGGAGAAGTCCACTGCTCATCTTTGAGATGGTGCAATGGGATCATTTACATTCACCCAAGCAGATAGATGGGATCTCCTTTCTCCATCTTATCAGAAGGAAGGCACCTCCTGAAGTACAGCACCGCCTCAGTGTATTGGAGCATTAGCCTTCCTCAAACACTGGGGTGGGAC
The DNA here is from genome assembly GCF_965287045.1 of Carcharhinus amblyrhynchos. Taxonomy (NCBI): domain Eukaryota; kingdom Metazoa; phylum Chordata; class Chondrichthyes; order Carcharhiniformes; family Carcharhinidae; genus Carcharhinus; species Carcharhinus amblyrhynchos. Next base: position 93,605,901 of record NC_137333.1, read on the forward strand.
ATGACCCTGGAACCTTGTAACTCAGTGAGCAGAGCACACTTTTACTGGAACTGTTTATTAAACATAACTTTTAGCTCCTTAAAATAATGCAATAGCAACACCTCATGATGCAGTGATCATGCACGACTACAATACTAGAGATGACTATAAACTCGACAAGTCATTACTGGAGAAAGGCAATACTACCGAATGATTCACTTTACCTGTAGTTTATGGCCAGCCTAACATACTCAGCCCTGTTCTCCAAAACAATATGCGCGTGCTTGGAGCTCAGCTGAATATCTTGACCACTCGCATTTGGCACAGTGAAGGGCAAAGCCATGGCCTCAAATTCCTCAGCCGTGGCTTCATTATCTCTGATGTACATGAGCCCAGGAATAAAGTCTTTGTCAACCTAAGTGTAAGAACATGGACTAAAATTACATTTTCTTCACAGGCGTCCAGAGCATTAATGCATAACAACTTGCATATATAATGTATACACACATTTACATACATATATAATATCCCCTTCCTGTAAACAAAAAGCTAAGGAATTGCATATAAGCATCAGATGAAAGTCAGATTGAAAAATGAAAAGTGGATCAGTTCCACTTTCCCGCTTTCTCCCCATAACCATAAGGATTATTAAGGGATGTGGGGAGAAAGCGGGAAAGTGGAACTGATCTGCTTCAGATCAGCCATGATCTTATTGAATGGGGGGGGGGGGGGCAGGCTCGAAGGGCTGGATGGCCTACTCCTGCTCCTATTTCTTATGTTCTTATGACACTGTGTCAAAGGAGGCAATATTAGAAGGGGTGATTGAAAGCTCAGTCAGATATGTTGGGATTTCAAAAAGTGAGTTTAACGGAGAAGTGATGAGACCGATGGGTTTAGGAAGGAAATTCTATTGTTCAGAGCCAAAATAGTTGAAGGTACAATTGCCAAATGGTGTATAAAAGTAGTAGAGTGTGTAAACTAGAAGACAGAGCCTTCCTGAGGCCTGTGTGACTGGTGAAGTTAGAGATAGGGATGGTTGTAGAAATTAATTACAGAAGGTGAAAATTTTAAATTTGGGGTCAGGAGCCAACGTGAGAAGGATTTGGGTCTGGGTAGCAGAATTTTAGGTGAGCTGAATTTTGAATAAGATGGAGTACGGAAAACTAGCTCGATGGGACATTAGAGACGGCAAATCAAGGATGAGGGCTTCAACAGCGTAAAGACTGAGGGTGGGGCAGAAATGGATGATGTTACGGAGGTGGAAGCAAGTGATCCTTGTTTTGGAAAGGATACAGAGTTCAGAAGCTAAGTTCAGAGTCAAAGAGGGCTTAAATGTCAAATGCAGTGTTGGCCAACCAGAGACAAAGCGTGGGCATTCACGAAAAGGAATGCTGGGATACCTCCCAAAGACACACAGGTCCTCAAATTCCTGGTGACAGAGCCACTTTCAATCAATCGTTGGGATTTGAATCTGGTTAGCAGGCTTGATAGAAACCTTTGGTGGATGAATTCTGGCCCAGGGACCAAAATGTTGGAGAACCCTGGGCTACAACGTAGCCATTTCCTTCATTCAAGTCACTAATATATATTGTAAATAATTAGGGCACTATCACTAATCCCTGCGGCATTCCACTCATTACAGTTTGCCAAACTAAAAATGTGCCATTTATACCAAGTCTGCTTTCTAGCAGGGGTCCTGACAATGGCTTATATAGTCAATGGTTTAAATGGAGGAACTTGCAGCTCATCTAAGACTGCATGCCAGACAAGCAGACTAATAATGCTGATGAAGTCTCTCAATTGTGAGATTTATAACATGGTTATATACTGGAATATTGACTTTAAGGGGAAAAAAAGAATGAGGGTCATGTGACGTATCCTGAAATCTGCCTTATAGCAAGCCTGGGAAATTTGATAGTTAGAAATTAAAGGGGCTCAGATTGTTTTACTGGGAAGATGCAAGGCTTTTAGGATTGGAAAAAACAGCAGCAGCTTGTGATCTAACAGTGGATAGGGTTAGTCTCCAAAGTTCCAAAAAAAATTGACAACATCAAGTTGTAAACAGTTGTGCTTTAAACTGTCCATTTATTTCCAAGAAGAAAAACGGTTAGGCTCTCAAGGATAGCGAATCAGCATTTCTACCTGAATATAAGACCCATGTGATTCATATTGCCATGGAAAAGGGCTTTGAGACACTAATGGTCTAAGATAGCCCCAACAATTCAGCCACGAGAGAGCAAGAATAAGAGAGAGCAGCTAGAGAACAAAGATCTTTAACATTCACCGTGCTGGAATACGAGTGAAGCTCTTGCTCAGATTGAAAAGATCAAATTTTAAGAGGAGCTAAAACAAAGCTGGAAGATTAGCCGAGCTTGGGCAAGAGGGAGGATCTCCAGTGATATAAAGAACAGTTCTTTGGTTAGAGGTTACTGGGCTAATAAACCCTCAGGAGAATCATTTTTATCTAATTTTGAAAGAATTGAATATTTACTTAAAGCACAATGTACCCAATTGTGGGTTTTTGGTTGCATTAAAATTTCTGCTCTATAGTTTCAAGTATAAGTTGCCTATAAGAATGGTGTTTAGTCAGTAATACATTTAGTCTGTTTGTTACAGTGTTTAGTCAGTAATGCATTTAGTCTGTTTGTTACAGTAAACATTTTAAAACATGACATCCTTTCATGTTATCCTTTCAGTTTAACTGGAAGTTCAAATTTCTTTTTTTAAAAATTATTGGCCTTTACAACGAGCATAATGGTGGCAACTAAAAAAAAATCTGTGGGACATCGCAGAGAGAGAATGTAAAGCCATTGCTGACAGCCCTGGCTATATTAAAGAACAGGAGGGTAATCAAGCCAGACCAGCCCACCACACTAAACAGAGAAGAAGCTTTGGAGGATGATGGTGCAGTTACTTTATCAAAGGCTGCAAGGATGATGGCGAGGGGTGGTGCACCATAACCAAAATAGGAAATGACCTTTGCAACTCTGAACATGAAATTGCAGGGAGGAATTTAGGGAAAAGAGGGGAAGTAAAGAGGAGGTAGTTGTTCTCAAAGGCAGAGAGGTCAATACAGCCAAAAAACTGTGTGTTCACTTATAACAAATGTACATAGGTAGATGTGTCAGAATGTACCTCGCTCAAGTCAGCGATTGTTAGATTCATTCCTGCCAGCTGTTTCCACACAGGTTCAGCCAAATTGAGACTCAGAGGGCTGCCAGTACGAATAGCAATGCCTAAAAGCACACCTGCAATAGAGAGCATAATGGAAAGTTTCAGGATAAAATAGATCACAAAGTGGTAAGAAAGTGCCCCATTCTCAGTTGTTTCATTTAAATGTTCCATTGACAGTGTCTGCGACAAATACTGGATCCAAAAGCATGGTACAAAGTTTAATACTCAGTTTCTGAAAGGTCATTAAAAGTTAAAAATAAAATGCAGTAATTCTGATCTTGCATGAATTAAGAATTTTTAGATTCCTAAGAGATTTGTTTTCTATGAGTTAATCACAAGTAGGCTTATATTAACACTGCAATGAAGTTACTATGAAAATCCCCTAGTTGCCTGTCCATCGCCTGTTTGGGTACACTGAGGGGGATTTAGCATGGCCAGCACTGCTGGCTCACGGCGCCAGAGTCCTAGGTCCAATTCTGGCATCGGGTCGCTGTCTGTGTGGAGTTTGCACATTCTCCCCATGTCTGCTTGGTTTTCCTCCGGGTGCTCCAGTTTCCTTCCATATGCCAAAAAAGTGCAGGTTAAGTTGATTGGCCATGCTAAATTGACCCTAGTATCAGGGCGATTAGCAGGGTAAGTGTGTGGGGTTATGGGAATAGGGTCTGTTTGCGATGTGATCAGTGCAGACTTGATGGGCCGAATGGCCTCCTTCGGTACTGTAGGGATTCTATGATTCTATGACTCCAATCAACATATGTTTCGGAATGTGGGAGGAAACCGGAGAACCCCGAGGAAACCCAAAGAGACATGGGGATAACATGTAGACCCCACACAAACAGTGACCCAAGCCAGGAATCGAACTCAGGCCCCTGGTGCTGTGAGACAGCAATGCTAACCATTGTGCTGCACAGTACTCCACTGCAGTGGAGTCAGATCCGAGGGAGACCACCACCAGCTAACACCTGACATCAACTGTGTGTCCTTGATGGTAAGTGCCAATTGGCTATTCAGCCACACTTTGTTCCAGTCTCAACCAGCATGGGCACATCTTTAGTATCAGTGGACAGAGATCAGGAGCAGTAGCTCGCACTGACAGCAACTCACGTAGCAATTGTAATGCCACTACCTCTTTCCCCAAGTGAAAACCTGAAAATCAAATATGCAAACTTTCTTGGCTGTATAGTCGAGTGTTACTATGGATTTCGCGGGACTATCAAGAACGCTTGTCGTTTGAATTTGCACGCACGCGTGGTTTAAAAAAAGGATGAAAACTCACAAAGTCATATGAATAAAGCTGTGTTAGTAAACCACATACCTAGAAACCTGAACATGTTCATGTGCAGCAGTGATTTGGCTGCTGGATTTAATAGAAAGCAGTCCCGGTTGGCACCAGATTCATCCCTTCCATTTGGGGTAACAATCAACAACGGGGTCAAACCATTTTGGAGCTCTTCACACATCTCTGCAATCGATTCACTGTAACCCCCGCCACAATCATCCACAGACTCACCTGAACAAAAGAACAACAAGTGACTTTTCCTTACCAACCAAAATTATTAAGTTACATGTTTGGTAAATTTCACATGCTAATGGAAGACATTAGTGACAAAGAACATTGTTCAAACTCTACAGCTGAACATTATTATTCGACAGCAAAGAACATCCAGCAACGCTGTCAATTTAACAGCTTTGTGGCACAGATACCTATCTGAGTTAGTGCTCCTCTCTGACTCTATTATATACGAGAGTCTCAGGTCATGGAATGAAGAAGGCAGAGAAAAAGACAGGTAGGTAAGTAAGTCAACGAGAAAGTAAACACAAAGGAAACAATCTAAAAACTCCAGGTTTCACTCAGATTTCCTAGAATCATAAAATCCCTACAGTGCGGAACGAGGCCATTCTGTCCATCGAGTCTGTACTGACCACAATCCCACCCAAGCCCTATTCCCGCAGCCCCACTCATTTTATCTGGCTAATCCCCCGACACTGGAGTCAATTTAACATGGCCAATCAACCTGACCCACACACCTTTGGAAGGAAACCGGAGCACCCAGAGGAAACCCACTGGGACAATGTGCAAACTCCAGATTTCTCTGTCTTTTCATATATATTTTAGTTCAATCGTCTGAGATGAAGCTCCCTTCTTTATTGCCTGGTCAATTCCTTTTCTAAAGAAGTAAAGTAATATTATTCCAGGTTCACTCATGAAAATTCTTGAGAATAGTGGAAGCATGGCACCAATTTCGTTAGAGATGTCCTCCTAAACCTCCTTACCTAGCTCCCAAAATGGCTCAGGTGCTGCATTGAGCCTTGGCCAAAGAATCACCAGTGTTATCCTAGATTAGCTAATCTCAGTTGGAAAGGCAGCTAAGATGCTACAAATATCTCCAATCACCTTGGACCATTAAAAAAATAGGTGTAGGGACAAGTCAGTCTAGGCACTCACCCAGTTACAATACAGCAATTTGCGGTGAAAGTGCACATGTGGATGTTAGGCAGGTCAAGATTACCGCTTTCCAGTAAATGGTTTACTGCACTCGCACTTATGGAGATTGAACACTTGGTCAAAGTACCAGAAGTCCATGAAATCTCAAGTAGCATTAGCCATGCCTCAATAAGGTGGCAGTGGGAGGTAGGAAAAACTGCATACGCAAGCACTAAGATATGACAGTCATTGATTCTAATTGCTAATAAAACTACAGTACAAGATGGTAATTTTCAATGAAACAAATGGGACAGAAAAATAATTCAACATTGTATGAGGTCAAGATGGTTGAGTACTGGACTCAAATCCATTTGGGTACCAGCTGCATATATCTAGAAGTGAGGTTTAAATGTTCCAAAGAGGAGCCATATTGCACTTGAAACATTAACTCTGTTTCTCTTGTCACAGATGTTGTCGGATCTGCTGTGCTCACCACAAAACTGGAAAATCCTGCCTGAGGTCGATAGACCTTTTCATGATTGTCCCCACCCCTTTCTGCTATGATTCCCATGACACGTAGGACAGGAAAATCCCCCTTTTCTGTTCTTATTACAATCACTTTCTTGGGCTCCCACTGCACTGGAAGCTAGCTTCATCAACAACAAAAGATTGTTTGATTTGATTTATTATTGTCACGTGTATTGTTTCTTGTGCGCTATACAGACAAAGCATACCATCCATAGAGAAGGAGAGTGTGCGGAGTGTAGCGTTACAGTCATAGCTAGGGTGTAGGGAAAGATCAAGGCGAGATAAGTCCATTCAAACGTTTGACGGCAGCAGGGAAGAAGCTGTTCAAGTCGGTTGGTACGTGATCTCAGAGTTTTGTATATTTTTCCTGACAGAAGAGGATGGAAGAGAAAACGCCCAGGGTGCGTGGGGTCCTTAATTATGCTCGCTGCTTTTCCGAGGCAGTGGGCAACGTATATAGAGTCAATGGACGAATAGACGTTTAAAAATACCATCAAGGAAAGAATGGAGGAAAAATCATTTCACCTCCCTCTCTTCACCTGTCTCCCACAAATAATGAATAAGCATAAAGTTTAGTTACATAAATAAACATACCAACAAACTTGACTTTCCAGACTCGATGAGGGAGCAATAAGCTATCAGGACTGAGCGAGCTCATCTTAGCACACATCTGACCAAAAACAGACTTTGTGCCATCAGGACCTGCCAATCCTCCTTTACTTCTGGAACGTTTGACCTAAAGACAAAGATAAAATTGAAGTACCAATGAAGAAACGTGGTTGACTTTTTACTGCTCATTGTAATGACCTGGTGAGCCATTAAGTTCAAGGGCAATTAGGGATGGGCAACAAAAGCTGCCCTTGGTAATGATGCCCACATCCAACCAAAGGATAAATTTTAAAAAGTTTCAATGTGACCAGTCATGTATTTCAAGAGGCATATGAAAGGTTCAAATGTCAGCAGAGAGCCTCATTCCACCCACATTCACCATCGCTAAACCATTACTAAAACCTTCTCCACCTCAAGGATCAGTTCCTGCAATCTTCTCCTCACTTGCCTTCACCCTTTATAAATTTCAGCCAAGTGAGGACTCTGTGGCCCAAGCCCGCACCCACACATCCATAATCCCTGCTCTCAATAAACTGCACTGGCTCCCTGTACTTCAGTAAAACGTTCCAAGGTACCTCCACAACATGAGAGCATCCAACATGTAAAAACTTCTTCAGCCTCACACAACGGTTTATACTGCTTAGACATGGTTTGACTGCTTGCTCCCATGCCATAAGATAATTTTCCAGACACTATGGGCGGGGCGGGGTGGGGGGGAGATTTTTCCATCGTACCTGCCATGTGAATTGTAGTGGGGTGGACCACACAAAGGTCCATTGACCTCAGGCAGGATTTTCCGGTTTTGGAGCGAGCACAGCCAGAAAATCCTGCCCCTATGTTATCCTCCTCTGAAACCATGGTCCAAAACTATCTGACTTTACTCTCTGATTACAGCTAGGCTTTTAATAGCAATCTCCTTAACCATGCTTCTATGTTATCTACCTTCACTCCCTTCTTGGTGTCCACCACTTCTCCCCCTTGAAAAATGTTCTGAGATGCACCTCTACATACAAAAAAGACTTGCATTTATAAAGAGCTTTTTCAACCCCACATCATTTCAAAGCACTTTACAGGTAATGAAGTTTTTTTTTAAAGTGTTGTAATGCAGAAACATCGCCAATTTATGCACAGCAAGCTCCCACAAACAACAATATGATAATGACCAGATAATCCATTATTAATAATGCCAATGGAGAGATAAATATCGGTCAGGGCACTGGGGATAACTGCAACGCTCTTCTTCGAAATCGTACATCCACCTGAGAAGGCTGACAGGGCATCAGTTTAATATCTTATCTGGAAAACGGCACCTGCAACAATCCCACAGTACTGCACTGAAGTGTCAGCCTTAACTCTTGAGTTTGAGTCTGGGAATGGAATGAGAATTCATAGCTTTTGGACAAAGCTGAAAGTGCTACCATCTGATCTATGGCTGACGTACATGTGCGATACATAAGGCATCATGTAAAAATTTCAGCATTGCAAAATAAATTAAGCCAATTTGATATGAAATACGATCAGTGGAAAGTTCAGATAGTTGTAAATGTGAACTTGCATTTATATATGGTGTCTTTACTGCAGAAAAACATTCCAAACTGCTTCACAAAAGCTTAATCAGATGAAAGTCAACATTCAGCCGAGGATGTTATGAGGATGTGTAACTCAAAGTTTTGGTAAACAGCTGGGAACATTAAAGGAGGAGAGATAGAGGAGTTAACAATTTCAAAACTCATCGCTTGAAAGGCTAAAGGCACATTGAACAATGGAGGGGTGAAGGGATTTTAGGTTGCGCAAGAGGCTGAAGTTGACAATGATGGCCACAGAGCCAGAGAAATGGTGAAGACAGGGTAAGGTCCTGGAGAGATCTGGATACAAAGATGAGAATTTTGCATCTGAGGCTTCTGGGGGCCAAAATGTAGCCAATATATGTCAGCAACAACAAGGAAAATGGGCAGCAGGATTTGGTGCAATATAGGATGTAGGTGGCAGAGGGGTAGGATGCAGGGGTTAAAATGATAATTGGTAGTGGATAAAGGACAGAGATGTTTTCTAAGATGATCCTGGAATAGCAAGCATTTTAAACAGAAGAGACCAAGGACCAATAGTGTTTCATGTAATTCAGTTAGCTCTAGCAAAGTATCGTGAAAACCCAAGGAATATCAGATCCAGGGCAGCACAGTGGCACCATGGTTAGCACTGCTGCCTTATAGCACCAGGGACTGGTTTCGATTCCGGCCTTGGATGACTGTGTGGGGTTAGTATGTTCTCTCCTTGTCTGCATGGGTTTCCTCCGGGTGCTCCTCCCACAGTCCAAAGGTGTGCGAGTTATGTTGATTGGCCATGCTAAATTGCCCCTCAGTGTCAGGGGGACTAGCTAGGGTAAATGCATGGGGTTATGGGGATAAGGCCTGGTGGGATTATGGTCGGTGCAGACTCAATGGGCCGAATGGCCTCCTTAAGCACTGCAGGATTTTATGATTCTAAACACCAGACCATGGACTTGAAGTATTGAAAAATTACTTCCTTAAATCTAATATTAACTTGATTGTACTTGATAATCGTTTTCCAGATGATAAACGTCTTGTATTTTACAGCGGTCACATTCAGTGCAAGAAAAGTGGAACTATATATAAAAAGGTAATAAGGTTGACAGTGATAGATTGAGAAATAATATGGGAGAACCAGTACTGCAGTACTGAGCTTCTCAGCAGTATATTAGCAGAGATTAAACTATACAACAGTATTATGATACAATGTAAACAATATAGCAGAACTCAATATTACTCCTATATTATGGCAGGTTTTTCAAGAAGGATTTGTCTGTTAGATAAACCTTTCTCGAAACTCAATTTATTCTCCTCCCTCTCATCAAAATCTTGTTAGTTCTCTATTTTACTGATACTATGGTTTTTGCTCTGAACACTTTCCTTTTGCGCTAAAGCTGCAAATAAATATCCCCCACATATTTTCCCCTTTGCCTTAAATCCAATCATACCCCACTGTCTCCTCCTAAAATTCATTACATCCCAACTTTGAGTCCCCTTTAGTCTTCCCTTCCTCCTACAAGCTTAAAAGCTAAGCATCAATTCTTGATTTGTCTCCAACTCTCAGTGACCCTGGGTGTTGTCCTATACTAATAAGTCTTGTCATTTTACCAGGTTTCTTAGTTAGAAGCATTCTTTATCACGATTAAATACTGAGCATCTTACTGACTTCTGAAACAGCAGTAGCTAAACACAAGAACACACGTCAATGTCCTCAGCAATTCAGATCAAAAGATGTAACTAGTGCTGGTTGCAAAATGGAAGGAAAGAATCAGCTGTCCAACCACATTAATGTCTAAACTCATTGAAAAACAAAAACAACCTTCTTCGACAGAAAGTTATTCAACCACAAAAACTGAAATTTAGATTGAGTAAGTGGTACTTGGCTCCCAATATAAAAGAAGAACCCAATTAAACGTGATCATGCGCTATTGCCTAAATGCATTGCTCGCATACCCTCAAGGTATAAACATCAAGAGCAGCAGCTATAAGCTTCCAGTTTTAAAGTTTCACTGGATAGTTTGCTGCATGATTGTACCTGGATTCTGTTAAGCTCCACAACAGGTCCGTGCTGTCGATCCCGGACCATTGTCGCTTGGACTACCTTGCGGAAAGCAGCCTCCTGCAATAAAATGAAGAAGTGGTCAGAACACTGCTAGAACCTGTGCGTAAGGAAATAGACTTCATAAATATTGTTCCCACTGAAATCATGGCATTAAAATACTGTTTCAGTCACTGCCCCCACATTAGTTCTTCAATAACCTCTTACATTCTTCCCTTTTCAAGTACTTATCTAATTTTATTTTAGATTATGTTGCTCTCTGTCTCCATATTACTTGTACTAAAGTATTCCACATTCTAACAACCTCTGTTAACATTTCCTCTAACTACCACCCCGCCCACCCACTGTAGTCTTCAAGTGAGAATCATTCAATCCTGTTCTCTTATCAGTTTGTTAACCAGTGGAAACAACCTTCCACAAAACATTTCTGCTGTAAGATAACCTGCTTACCTTTCCTGCCAATGCTAGTACTCCAATATTAACATTTCAAGACATAACTTGCCCATGGTTTCTGCTAGTGCTGTGAGTGATACTGATTGAAACAGTGAAAATGGGGCCAAACCGTCTTTATTATTCTACACTGCACAGGATATTTGATAAAGGCAGCAATTCCCCAAAAGCTGAACCCCCCCGACAATACAGGGTCTTACCTTGCCCTGGGATATTAATATTCCACGTAAAGTATCGAGTCCAACTGATGGGCCTTGCCCAGTTTCATCAAGTCGGCCTTCCAAATCAAACATCGGAATACAGGGACAGAAGAGTTCAGAGATATGATGCAGGAGTAACAGTCTATTTCGCAGTGAGATTATTGGGATTTCCTGGAGGTAGTTGTATTCCATTGGAATCTTAAACACAAGAGAATTATTCACAGATTTACAAGTCTCACTTTTAAAAGATATTAAATTTTCTGAGTTTCTGACTTCTAAGTAATACTGAAACTTTCACAGCCTACTGCCTGAGCAAGATGGACAGTGCATTGCTGACACCAAAGAAGAAAGATCAAGGATCAAGCCATTCGGCCTTCCAAGTCTGCACTGATCGTGCTGCCCAACTGAACTAAAACCACTTAGCAACCAGGCAGTTAGAAGTGGGCACAAGATTCAAATTCTTCCTTGTTAAATATATTCACTTCAATTCCATGTTTGCCTAGACAATTCTGACTGAGCCCATGAGCTCAACTGGTAAGGAATATCAGGGATGGCCTGATTACTTCAAAGGACACCTTATCGAAACACATTCTGCTGTGGACTCAACTTAAAAAACATTTTAAATTAACTACCAATGCTTTATTCAATCATGGGGATGTGGGCATTACTGGCTGGGCCAGCATTTATTACCCATCCCAAGCATAGTTAAAAGTCAATCACATTGCCATGGATCTGAAGTTACATGTAGGCCAGATCATGCAAGGATTTTAGATTTCCTTCTCAAAAGGACATTGTTGAAAAGCAAACCCATCTCGTTCGTTAATCTGTTGAACAATTAGGCTTTTTATAATTCCTGATTTTTTACTGAATTCAAATTTTACCATCTGCTATGGTGGGGTTCAAACCCAGGTGCCAGGATATTACCTTGGGTCTCCGGATTACTACTCAGCAACAATACCACTACGCTGATGCCTCCCCTATTAACTACTAACTAACCTGTGATGGGAGCTTTCCTGCATTAGCTGGTTTGCTGGTAGACCACGCCAGGGTATGGGCTGACCCACATGCAACACGATTTATCTTTTTGCCTTGTAGTGCGGTTACTAAGCGAGGCCGCTGAATGGCATTGGTGGTTCCATCTCCAAGCTGCCCTTCGTCATTATCTCCCCATGTGTAAACTTCTCCTTGTTAAGAAAGGAAAAAGAAAACTTAATAAAAAAGTAAATTTTTACAAGGCTCAATAATATGGGTCAGAGGAAATATAGTTTATTTGCACTTTCCTCTCCTCTCAACAATTTTCATCCTTAATCCCCTCATTTGCAAACCACTTTAATCTACAGGTGATCAATGCCTCCAGTGCTTTGCCCAGTTGGCCACTGTCGAGGAGTTAGCTGGGTAGCGAGCAACAGCATTTTGTTTAATAGAGTGGGGGAAAGAGTTGAACAAAACCATTGAGCCCAATCCTTCTTCAGCTGCCACCCAACCACACAAACTACAAAGAACGGAGGTCTGGCTCCCGCCTTAGCCTAAGGGTGCCAATCTGCACTGGAAATATCACCAGGCTCAAATAAGCTAATTCGACAAACTGAAAATGCTTCCTCTTTAATGAAAGGATGCTTGTTTTTCTGAATATCCTGAAGAATATCATGCTTATCCTAACCAAATTCAAGGTGCAAAACCTATGATCCGAGCCGGCTTCATAAAACACTTTGGAATTTCTGACCTGAACCATTATAATCCGTAATCAAGAAATAATATTTTCACTGAAAAAGAAGTAAAAGGAAACTAAATGTAGTAGGGTAAATATATGGTGTTACAGGGTGAGGACCAGAGTGGGATTATTGTTGGTGCAAGCTCAAATGGGCCAAATGGCCTCCTTCTGCGCTGTAGGGATTCTATGATTAACAACGCTAGCAAAGTTCTGAATGGTCGAAGTTGTAATACAAGAAAGAGAGTTTCAAAAAGAGCAAAGAAAAAGTAACCAGGAAACCTGATCAAGTGGGGTTGAAGGACAGATATTGGCCAGGACACCAGAGATACTTCTCTGCTCTTAGCTGAAAAGCGGCATTGGCTCTTTTGGCCAGATGGGACCTCAGCACTTTGTCCTAACTACAGCATTTCTGGCAATGCAATAGTATTCAACTTGAGTGCCAGCCTAAGTTATCTGCTTTACTCTGTGACTCCAGAGTAATGCCAAATATCAAGCCACAGATAAGGCCAAAATTCAACAGTGCACATTATACTATGGAGTTTAAATGGCTTTTGCAAACTACACTTTTCATCATGTAACGTTATTATACCTTTAAGAGTTTTTTTTTAAATCATGCTCTCTGCAGCTCACAGCCTTAGCTGATGTCATTGTTGCCAGCTTGATTGGAGGCATCCTTTCTTTGCTGCTTAAACAGGGGTTTGTTTATTTTTACTGGGATGTTTATGACTCTGCACTGTTAGAAAAAAAACTGGTCGGCAGGTCAGGTGATAAGAGCTTTTTCATTTTCAGTTTGGAGCTGCAGGTTTTGAGTTTTAGAAGGGACAGCAAGCTGGAAAGTCTCTGCCTCTCCCTGGTTTTAAAAATTCTGTGGGTTAGTTAAAAACCTTCCTGGAGTAAAAAATCTATTGTTGGTGGCTTGACCAAAGTCTACCTATAGCTCTGGGAGGCTGTTCTGACTTTAAACTGTTCTGCATGTGTCAAAAAGAATTACTTGAACTTACGAGACTGTAAGTTTTCAATTCTCCAACCAAAGGTCTCAATTCCAGTCTCACATGAGCAATAGACTTTGCTGTGTTGAACTTGTTTAAAAGGTTTTGTCTATAGAAGGTTTTGCTTTGATTGAAACATCTTAGGTATAGTTAAGACATTATCATGGTTGTTTTGTTTTTGTTTGTAACTGAAAGTAGTTATTGCTAATTTTCTTTCCATATATGTCAACTGTATTCTTAAATAAACTTTGTTTGATAAAAGCTCCCTAGTGGGTGATTTGAATGATACCTGAAGTGAAAGCTATCATGCTTATCTTAGCAAAACTTATGATCCAGGCAGGCTCCATAAAACACTCTGGAGTTTCTGACCTGAACCATAACAATCCCCAATCGAGAAATAACATTTTCACTGAAAAAGAACTAAAGGAAGTTAAATGTAAATGATCACCTTATAAAGGCTAAAACCAATCCATCATTTCAAATTTTGAAATTAGTATACGCACATATTTTAAAACAAGCACACATTTCAAAAGAGTAAAACCATATTATCTGGAATTTATTTTAAAAGAACTCAGGGATGAACTTAAAACCAAATGTGTCTTTTTGATGTGACCTCTTTCCCAGTCTTCCCAAAGTGACCTCCAAATCCCCAATTAAAACTTCATACAATTTTTTTTTTAAGCACAAACTCTTGGGCATCAGTCACTCAGAAGGAAAAGGAAAATCCCTATTCCTAATACGAATAAATTGGCCCACCTGCCTTCTATCCCTAACGAGGCAAATTAAAAAGGGGTGACCAAAGAATGCAGGTTCAGCTGAGCTAACAAATAAGGCACAACATATTTGACAGAAAGGAGCCTGGGAATTATTGCCACTGAATAACATACAAGTACTTGGCATCTACCAAGCAAATTTCTCTACATAAATTTTAATAAAAGCACAAACCAATATTATAGATTGGTACCCATTAAAACAACAAGGAGCGGAATTTTATAAATGCATGTTTAACCTTTCATATATACAACAATATTGCTGACAGTAAATTACAGCCAATAATCCATTTTATAATTAAAATGTAATAAACTCCTATTGGTGCTGTAGTTGCATTAGTTTATCTAAAAGCTTTCAAATCTGACAAATCTTACCATCCTCAGTACAGCACACGCAATGCAAGGATCCAGTTGCAATTGCGATCACCTTTTTCCCTTGCAAACCCTGGACTTGTCGAGGTCTTCTGACATGGTCATCAGAGCCATGACCCAACCTATGGTAGTCACCTTTACCCCTGTAAAGCCAGATAATTACACAGTACATCATTAGTTTGACTGCTTAGTTTAAAAACAAACGGTACTGCTGAATTTCTGAGGATAGGTTGGAGGAGGAAGTTGGGGAGGGAGACTGGCATTTATGTAGCATCTTAAACAACTGTAAAACATCCCAAAGCTCTTTACAGCTGATGAATTACTTTTGAAGTGTGGTCACTGGTCTAATAAAGGAAACACAATAGCCAAGGTGTACATAGCAAGGCCCCTCCAACAAATGTAATAATGAGCAGATAATTTTAGGCATGATCTATTTGAGGTATAAATGCTGGTCTAGTGCTAGTATTTATTCTGATCTGCAGCATAAAGGGCAAGATGCCCATTTCTCAAGTAAGAGGCAGTTTTTCTTGACAAGGTGATTACAAAGGGACAGTGGTATTGAACTATGTTACACAAGAGGAAGGTGCCTGAATAAGTGGGAAGCAGAAGAACTGAACTGCTCAGGTAAACTTTCATACCACTCAGAGAAACACAGATGATAGGAACAGGAGCAGCCATTTGGAAGTAACAGGGAGTATGAGAGAATTCCATCCTTTGAGATTCTTTTGAAAAGTATCCATCTAATCATTTTGAAAGGACTAAAAAGAATATCTTTTTCTTTTAATTATAAAGACATGGAGGCTTTACTAACTCTGCACCAGTGATGGTATAATCTTAAAATAAGAGCTAAGCTATTTAGCGCATGTTCACACAGAATGGTGGAATTTTGGATTTTGGATCCTCAATTGAAATTTTCAGGATTGAGATTCATTATGCCACAGAGACTGTCCTTGGTTGTTCAGTTGTTGGTACACTTCTTTGTAGTAATCCATTCTGTTCAGTATAACAATGGCCCCTCCTTTGTCTGCTGGTTTGATTTCAATGTTGCGGTTGGTCTTGAGAGAGCGGATGGCATTGTAATGTTCGGGGCTGTCTTATGAGTGCGGCTGATGAATCTGGTATTGACGCATCTCCTGATGACTTGGGCATAAGTCAAGTTGCGGGCCTTCTGGAGGGATTGAGGAACACTACAGACAGTTACCCACAGACCCAACCAAAGAACACACCCCCCAACTCAACAGATTGATCAAGACCTTTGATCCGGACTTTCAGAGAACTCTTCGTGCTCTCATCACGTGTATTCCCCGCATTGGAGATCTCTACTATCCCGAAGATACACAAGGCCAACACACCGGCCATCCCACTGTATCAGGCAATGGGACCCTGTGAGAGATCCTCTCTGGCTACGTCAAGGGTATCCTGAAACGCATCATACAAGGAATACCCAGCTTCTGTTGTGGCAGTACGGACTTCCTACAGAGCACACATGGAGCAGTTGAATCAGGAATACTCCTCGTCACAATGGATGCTTCGGCACTTTACACAGCATCCCCCACAGACGACAGCATTGCTGCAATTGCCTCAGTACTCAACAACAACTGCCAATCACCAGATGCAATTCTACAGCTCATCCGCTTCATCCTGGACCACAATGTCTTCACCTTCAACAACCAGTTCGTCATCCAGACACATGAAGCAGCCACGGGGACCAAATTTGCATCTCAATACGCCAACATCTTCTTGCACAAGTTTGACCAAGACCTCTTCACCACACAAGACCTTCAACAGGACTTACATACAGTCCTCTATCTCATTTTCCTCAGCTAAACATCAAGAACATCAAAAAACATCATCTTTGGCCACAAATTATATACTCTCGCCAACAATTCTGTTCTCCTTCCTGGCTACTCTTGCAGATTGAATCAAACTGCCTGGAGTCTCAACAATCCATTTGATCTAGAGTCGAGCTTCCAAAACTATATCGGGCGGCATGGTAGCACAGTGGTTAGCACTGCTGCTTCACAGCTCCAGGGCCTGGGTTCAATTCCCAGCTCGGGTCACTGTCTATGTGGAGATTGCACATTCTCCTCATGTGTGTGTGGGTTTCCTCCGGTTTCCTCCCACATTCCAAAGATGTGTAGGTTAGGTTTATTGGCCATGCTAAGAAATTAACCCTTAGTGTCCAGGGATGCGTAGGTTAGAGGGATTAGTGGGTATAATGTGTAGGGATATGGGGATAGGACCTGGGTGGGATTGTGTTCAGTACAGACTCAATGGACCGAAGGGCCTCTTTCTGCACTGTAGGGTTCTATGATCTATGTCCTCTGCTTCTCCAAGGTTTCCTACTTTCACCTCCATAATATCGACCATCGGTGTGTAGGTCTTCCACAATGATGTGCTCTTAGGCTGATTGGTTTTACCAAATTGACACTATTCTCCCCTGAATCTGGCTAAGTTAGGGGTTCCATTCGTAGACATGCTGGGTAGAATAGGTGTAGGGTGATGCGGCGGCACGGGCTCGTTGGGCTGAAGGGCTTGTTTCCCGTGCTGGGTTGTTCTTTGTTCTTTGTAATGTGCACCTGACAAACACAATCCACCAGAGGTACACAGATAAGTGTATCCACCAGGGAGAAGGGAGAGTCATGCCCAGGCAATAGCCTGGCTCTGCCCAGGAGAGGGTGGTTCTGTAGGGGAGGTTACTGGGGTTCCATAATGTGGGGGCAGTGGGGTGGTAGAAGTTCTGTGGTGTGGGGGGAGGTTTGAGGGGTTCCATGTCCATGGAGTGTTCCTTTTTGCTAATGTGATTTTTGTTTTTAAATCTCAGGGCATCCTTTGCCCAAGTTGCTGACGGGGTGAGCTGACATCGTGGGACCAGATTTTACATGTTTTTTGTCATAAGATATGGTGGGAAAATCTGGCAGAGCAGGCAGCAGGCCACATTCTGCTTTTTCTGACCAAAATGACACTTTTGGCAAAAATGGCAAAATTCCACCAGACAAGTTCAATGCTGTCCTGCCCTTCACCATCAACTCACGCAAAACCTACTGCCTGTATCCCAGCACTTATCAAGTCTCATACAATTCTATCCTTTCCAACCTTGCTGACCCACAAAAGAGGTAGGTTAGGGTTTCAAGAAAGCATACAACACGCTTGCCTTCATCGTTCGAGGCATTAAGTATAAAAATTGGCAGGTAATGTTGTACAGAACCTTAGGTTCGGCAGGTAATGTTGTACAGAACCTTAGGTTCGGCCTCATTTGGAATACTGTGTGCAATTCTGGTCACCACACTATCAGAAGGATGTGGGTGCTTCGGAGAGTTTAACCAGGATGTCACCTGATCTGGAGGATATTAGCAATGAGGAGAGGTCGGATAAACTCGGTTTGTTCTCACTGGAATGATGGAAGTTGAGGGGTGACCTGATAGAGGTTTACAAGACTATGAGTGGCATGGGCAGAGTGGATAGTCAGATACCCTTTTCTAGGATAGAAAAATCAAGTATTAGGTGACATAGATTTAAGGTGTGTGTGGAAAATTTTGGAGGAGATGTGTGACAGTTTTTTTTTTAAACACAGAGGATGGTGAATATCTGGAACGTACTGCCTGAGGAGGTGGTGGCAGCAGGTACGATAGCGGCATTTAAGGGTCATCTAGACAAATACATGAACAGGATGGAATGGAAGGATTCTGCGTAAGCGCATATGGTTTTAATCTTGGCAAGCATCATGATCGGTGCAGGTTTGGAGGGCCAAAGGGCCTGTTCCTGTGCTGCACTTTGTACATTGCCTCCCAGTCATCCAACATCTCAAATTTAAAATTCTCACGTATTTAAATCTAGTCATGGCCTTATCCTCCCCAATGCTTTAGCTTCCTCCAGACATAAACTCTGCCCTCTTTCCCCTTCCAAACTCTGGCTGATTGCTTAACCCCTTCACCCGACCATTTTGAATCATGCCTACCTAAACTTCACAACATAGTATCGCCTCCCTAAATTCTCCCTGTTCTCCACTTCTCTCTCTTCCCCAAGACCCTCCATAAAATTCACTTTTTTGTCCACTTGGTGGTTACCTCTCGTCAATATTTGCTTCTGCACGTGAGCTATATTTTACTTGCACTTATTCTGTATCTTGAAATGTTATTTTCCTGAGATTAAAGCAAACAACGTAAATGCAAGTTTCTATTATTACTAAAATGGATGCTGATCACCTGCAAAATGACTTGTCAAGTCTCTATGAAGCAAATAGCAAAGAAACTTAAGATTGCTAAAATTAAGGTAGAAGGTTAAAAAAGATTTCATTTCCACTGTGTACACAAATACTTTTCATTCAGGTCAACAGGAGCTGATGAAAGCAGCTGAATATCACAAATACAGATTGTTAAAGATATATGCATACCAGGTGTAAACAGATCCAGATTTAGTTAAGGACACGGAAAATTGTGATCCACATTCCACTTTAACCACACCAAGTCCAGTTAGGGAGTCAATCTATTTGCAGAAAATAATGAGAAACGTCAATAGAAGCAATCCCAAAAGTTGTCAGCTTTATTCATACATTTATCAGTTCATAAGTAAACTAGAAATACACTGAAACAATGAATTTCAAATAAATAACAAGTTTTTTTTTAGAAGAATAGTAGTACAGAGTTGAAAGCAAGCAGTCAGACCCAATACAGAGCACACTGGAAAATCAGTCTCCAGGTAGTTGAGAATGGACTCCTCTGTAGATTCCTGCTTTGTGAAAGGGGCCTCTCGAGTTTGCCTCATACAAATATTTTGTGACTTATTTCCTCTAAATTCTTAGATTAAATAATCAAGATTGCAAGTGTGTGAAATTTTGGGTTAACATAAAAGTGTTGTTGAGGTAAGTAAAAACCATTTTGACGCGAACAGACAGGAACACACAGAAGTTCAAATCTGAAAGACAAGGCAAATAAGGGAGAATAAAATAGGGGCGGCACGGCGGCACAGTGGCTAGCACTGCTGTCTCAGTGCCAGGGATCCAGGTTCGATTCCCAGCTTGGGTCACTGGCTGTGTGGAGTTTGCATGTTCTCCCTGTGCGTGCATGGGTTTCCTCCCACAGATGTCAAAAGTCATGCAAGTTATAGCAGCATCTCCATGCGCTCTAGTGAATTCAGATACAAGGTGGCCAGTGTCCAGATCCCACACTTTCACAACAAATCCTTCACAGCAAGTGACGACTTGTCTCATTAACTTATTGTATTGACAGCACAGTTGCAATATAGAGTGCCTTCAGTTCCTGAGAATGATAACAAGCAGCCAGATCTCCAGAGTCAAATCAATGGAGATCTGGCTGCTTGTTATCATTCTCAGGAACTGAAGGCACTCTATATTGCAACTGAATCAGTGGCACGACTACTGCTCCAGGGCAGAGAGGTGCTGAATGGAGGCTTGACACACAGGAAGCCTGTTCTGTGCTGTCAATACAATAACTTAATGAGACAAGTTGTCACTTGCTGTGAAGGACCTTTCCTCCCACAGTCCAAAGATGCGCAGGTTGGGTGGATTGGCCACGCTAAATTACCCCTTAGTGTCAAGGGGGCTAGCTAGGTAAATGCACAGAGTTACGGGAAGAGGGCCTGGGTGGGATTGTGGTTGGTGCAGACTTGATGAGCCGAACAACCTCCTTCTGCACTGTAGGATTATATGGTAAGATCGAATTAAACATTAAATTTGGAAGTGCAGCAATGATCGGATTAGGACATAGGTAATGTTCCAGGGACAAACATTCAAATCTCACCATGACAGATAAGATCATCCTCCTTAGGATCTTCAACCCTAGGGCTCTATACCAAAAGAAAGACCTCAAGAGGAGCAATATTGGCAATAATGCACTACATAAACTGAAAGGAAACAGATTAGATGAATCAAAGCATGGAAAGGAGAACATGAGTGGAAAGGAGTCCACTGGGGCAACAGCAGCTCTTCCTGGCTTGACACGAAGATTCGAAAATAAATTTTACTTACTTTAGGATCGCTGCTATCTGCTCAGTTTCCTTCATGCTACGAAAGCTTAGATACTTCCAAGGAGAACAGAAACTCCAGAAGATGATTTAACAGGGTGAAGTTTGACCCTCAAAAAAATAGGTGGACTGGGTCAGGTGAGATGTTGCAATTTTTTTTAAAATCTGAAAGAAGACCCAGTCCACCTCAAACCTGACACTTCCAGGCGCAATGGCGACAGGGCAATGGGTAATATTAAGAGACTGGAAGCCAATGACTGAACCTGCTCTGCCAAGCCTCACGATAACTGGTAGCTGAAAGGAGATGAGGAGAACTCCAGGAGAAGCAAAATGCCTTTAAAGAACTGCTTGTGGGCCAAGAGCAGCAATGGTGTTCCTTCAGTCCCCGTAAGCTGCCCCAGATCATAGCTATACAAAAACCACAGGGTGAAGAGGAATTGGACCCCCCATTAATATTCAGTAATACACTACCATTTTCTGCTCCATGTGAATCGAGGATAAGTCCATGCAGAATTAATTTCTCCCCTATATCATCAAATTTGTATGGATTTATCTGAATTTAGGATGAAACCTCAGTTTATAAACTCTTTGTACCTTCATTGGAACTTTACAGCCATCACTGCCTCCTCTTCCAAGCTTTCCATAATCTCCATCTCCCCAGGACCAGACAATGTCATCATCGGTCAGACACAGAGTCTGTGCATCTCCGCTTCCACATGCAACGTCAATGACCCGGTAACCCTGCAGTGCTTCCACCTGAGAAACAAACACAATTTCAAATTCACTAGGAGAACAACTGTGCACAGCACCATCCACAATAGAGGCCAGAGTGAAATGCATTCAACTGGACACCACGTATTATGGCTGTCGTATTCAGAATAACAAAAATGGCAGCTTCTGCTTCTTCGACCCTACAGTGCAGAAGGAGGCCATTTGGCCCATCCAGCCTGCACCGACAACAGTGACAGCCAATTCCTATTGGCACACTAAGTGATAATTTAGCATGGCCAATCAAGGTAACCCACACATCTTTGGATTGTGGGACTAGGAGAAACCCATACAGACACGGGGAGAACATGAAAATTCCACTCAGACAGTCACCCGAGGCCGGAATTGAACCCGGGTCTCTGGAGCTGTGAGGCAGCAGTGCTAACCACTGTGCCACTTGTTGAGCCTTCTGATCTACAGCACACAGGAAAGAAGTCTGCCTGGTGTGTATGGACAACTCAAATAATATTCAGCTCCACAGGCAAGGAAGTACTTTCATTTTGGATTATCAAAAGTGAGAAATGCAAGGGTAAGATCATTTTCAGTTGGCGTTCTGCTGAACTTTGTGGGGGGAGGGTGGGGATTTTATGTAATGTATGTTATTGAGGCAAAGCAGATGGGATTAGACTGAATAGCCCTTTTTCCGTTAGATGGATGTGATGGGCCAAATAGGCCTTTCTATGTTTCAAATCTTTCTTTAAATCCATTTAGCTTAATACAAAAGCATAATACTGCAGGTTCTGAACATCTGAAACAAAAGCAAAACATGGAAATAATTAACAAAAATAGAGTCAACATTTAAGGGTGATGACGTTTCATAAAAACTGGAAGGTGTTCAAAAATGTAACAACATAAGGAGGTACAGAAAGGGAAAGAAAGCGAAAGGGAGGGAAAAAACAAGACGAAGGCAGCATATGGTATGCTTGCCTTCATCAGCCAGAGTATTGAGGTGGGAAATCTACTGCAGCTATATAAAACCTTGGTTAGGCCGCAATTGGAATACTATACACAGTTCTGGTCATCACACTACCAGAAGGACGTGGAAGCTTTGGAGAGAGTGCAAAGAAGGTTCACCAGGATGTTGCCTGGTCTTGAGGGTATTGACTATGAAGAGAGGTTGAATAGACTAGGATTGTTTTCACTGGAAGGATGGAGGCTGTGGGAAGAGGGGCATAGATAAGGTAGTCAACATCTTTTCCCAAAGGTAGGGAATCTAAAAGAGGGCATAGAACATAGAACATTACAGCGCAGAACAGGCCCTTCGGCCCACGATGTTGCGCCGACCAGTTAAAAAAAATACAACAATGACCCACTAACCTAAACCAATCCCTTTTCGTCCATAAACCTGTCCACAGACCTCTTAAACGCCCCCAAACTAGGCGCATTTACAACTGCAGCAGGCAGGGCATTCCAATCCCTCACCACCCTCTGGGTAAAGAACCTACCCCTGACATCTGTCCTATAACTACCCCCCCTTAGTTTAAAGCCATGCCCCCTCGTGCTAGATTTTTCCATCAGAGGAAAAAGGCTATCACTATCCACCCTATCTAAACCTCTAATCATCTTATATGTTTCAATAAGATCCCCTCTTAGCCGCCTTCTTTCCAGCGAAAACAACCCCAAATCCCTCAGCCTCTCCTCATAGGATCTCCCCTCCATACCAGGCAACATCCTGGTAAACCTCCTCTGCACCCTCTCCAAAGCCTCCACATGCTTCCTGTAATGTGGGGACCAGAACTGCACACAATACTCCAAGTGCGGCCGCACCAGAGTTGTGTACAGTTGCAACATAACGCTACGACTCCTAAATTCAATCCCCCTACCAATAAACGCCAAGACACTGTATGCCTTCTTAACAACCTTATCTACTTGATTCCCAACTTTCAGGGATCTATGTACACATACACCTAGATCCCTCTGCTCCTCCACACTATTCAAAGTCTTCCCGTTAGCCCTATACTCAACACATCTGTTATTCCTACCAAAGTGAATTACCTCACATTTCTCTGCATTAAACTCCATCCGCCACCTCTCGGCCCAGCTCTGCAACCTGTCTAAGTCTTCCTGCAAACTATGACACCCTTTCCTCACTATCTACCACACCTCCGACTTTGGTGTCATCAGCAAATTTACTGATCCACCCAACTATACCCTCATCCAGATCATTAATAAAAATCACAAACAGCAGTGGCCCCAACACAGATCCCTGAGGCACACCACTTGTAACCGAACTCCATGATGAATATTTACCGTCAACCACTACCCTCTGTCTCCTATCCGCTAGCCAATTCCTAATCCAGTTCCCTAGATCACCCCCAATCCCATACATCTGCATTTTGTGCAGAAGCCTAACATGGTGAACCTTATCAAACGCCTTACTAAAATCCATATACACCACGTCCACTGCCTTACCCCCATCCACCTCTTTGGTCACTTTCTCAAAAAACTCAATAAGGTTAGTAAGGCACGACCTACCCGCCACAAAACCATGCTGACTATCTCCAATCAACTCATTACTCTCCAAATAACTATAAATCCTATCCCTAATAATTTTTTCCAAAACCTTGCCCACAACAGAAGTGAGACTCACCGGTCTATAATTCCCGGGGAAGTCTCTGTTCCCCTTCTTAAACAATGGGACAACATTCGCTAACCTCCAATCATCTGGTACTATACCAGAGGCCAACGACGACCTGAAGATCAGAGCCAGAGGCTCTGCAATCACTTCTCTTGCCTCCCAGAGAATCCTGGGGTAAATCCCATCCGGACCAGGGGACTTAGCTATTTTCAGACCCTCCAGAATATCCAGCACATCCTCCTTATCAACTGTAACACTGTCAATTCTACTCCCCTGCAACCCAGTGTCCTCCTCAGCTATATCCATGTCCCCCTGCGTGAACACCGAAGAGAAATATTGGTTCAATGCTTCACCAATCTCCTCCGGTTCCACACATAACTTCCCTCTGCCATCTATAACTGGCCCTAACCTTGCCCTAACCAACCTTCTGTTCTTGACATACCTATAGAACGCCTTAGGATTCTCCTTAACCCTATCAGCCAAAGTCTTCTCATGTCCTCTTTTAGCCCTTCTTAGCTCGCTCTTCAACTCCCTCCTAGCCAAACTAAAGCTCTCTAGTGCACTATCCGAGTGCTCACGTCTCATCCGAACATAAGCCTCCTTTTTCTTTTTAACCAACGAATCAACTTTTTTGGTGCACCACGGTTCCCTAGCCTTACCAATTCCACCTTGCCTGACAGGGACATACCTATCACAGACTCGCAGTAGCTGCTCCTTGAAAAAACTCCACATTTCGGACGTTCCCAATCCCTGTAATCTCCTAGTCCAACCTATGATTCCTAATTCTCTCCTAATAGCCTCATAATTACCCTTCCCCCAGCTAAAACCACTGGCCCGAGGTTCATGCCTATCCCTTTCCATCACTAAGGTGAACGTAACCGAATTGTGGTCACTATCACCAAAATGCACACCAACTTCCAAATCCAACACCTGATCTGGCTCATTTCCCAGCACCAAATCCAATATAGCCTCATCTCTAGTTGGCCTATCTACATACTGAGTCAAAAAACCTTCCTGCACACTTTGCACAAAAACTGACCCCTCTAACGAGCTAGAGCTATAACAATTCCAATCAATATTAGTAAAGTTAAAATCCCCCATAACAATTACCCTATTACTTTCACTCCTAACCAGGATCGTCTCCGCAATCCTTTCCTCAACCTCTCTAGAACTTTTAGGAGGTCTATAAAAGACTCCCAACAGGGTGACCTCTCCTCTCCTATTTCTAATCTCCGCCCATACTACCTCAACAGACAAGTCCTCATCAAACCTCCTCTCTGACACTGTGATACAATCCCTGACCAATAATGCTAACCCTCCCCCCCTTCTACCTCCTTCTCTACTTCGACTAAAACATTTAAACCCCGGGACCTGCAGCATCCATTCCTGCCCCTGCAGGTTTAAAGTAAGAGAGGAGAGATGCTAAAGGGTCCAGAGGGGCAATTTTTTCCCCCACACAGGTGGCTGCCAGAGGTAATAGTAAAGATGGGTACAATTTTGTCTTTTAAAAAGAACTGAGAGTTAGGTGGGTAAGATGAGTACAGAAGGATGTGCACCAAACATGGGCAATTCGGACTAGCTTAGTGGTTAAAAGAAAGGGGCAACATGGACAAGTTGAGCCAAAAGGGCCTGCTTCTATACTGTAAACCTCTATGACTCTAGGAGACCTGATAGAGGTCCTCAAAATTATGTGAGGAAAAGACAGGGTGGATAGTCAGAGGCTTTTTCCCAGGCTGGAAGTCTCAATTACAAGGGGGCACAGGACCAAGGAGAGAAGGGGGAAAGTTTAAGGGAGATATGTGGGGGAAGTTTTTCACGCAGAGTGGTGGGTGCCTGGAACGCGCTACCAGAAGAGGTGGTGGAATTGGTCACTTTTAAGAGGCATCTGGATGGGTATGTGAATAGGGAGGAAATAGAGG
Organism: Carcharhinus amblyrhynchos; assembly: GCF_965287045.1. NCBI lineage: Eukaryota > Metazoa > Chordata > Chondrichthyes > Carcharhiniformes > Carcharhinidae > Carcharhinus > Carcharhinus amblyrhynchos. The sequence continues at coordinate 93,631,961 of NC_137333.1, forward strand.
GATATAGACCGAGCAAGGGCAGAAGATTTTTTTTAGTTTAGTTAGGGCATCATGATCGGCACAGGCTTGGAGCATCCAAGGGCCTGTTTGTATGCTGTACTTTACTTTGTGGTACTTTTCTCTGTTGTGCTAGAGTGGAAGACAGGGGTGATTAAATGACATAAGGGATGGTGGTTAAGGCAGGGTTGGGGTAACGGGACAAGTTACGAAGCAAAAGAAGGGCCCAGAAGAATTGTAAAAGGCAATAGTAGTGCTATCCAAAACAACTGGAGCACAGATTTATGATCTGAATTTGCTGAACTCAATACTGTAAAGATAACGCCTGACAATGGACACTCAGTGCAACATATAGATAAGCTGAAATAAAAACAGAAAGTACTGGAGAAACTCAGCCAGTCAGACGTGCTGTCTGTAGAACCAGAGATAACATTTCAGGTCATGATGTCCCTGGAAGAGTATTTCTTGCATTTCCTGTTTCTATTTCAGATTTCCAAAATCTGCAGGAGTTTTATTTTATATGGATAAGCTACATGACTTTAGCAGGTTAAACAGTACTCCTGAGGGGTTCCTGATCCTTCTCACCTCTATACTGGGCAAATGAAAACACTGTGGATGGGTGTGGATTTCCAAGCAGTTTGATTTGTGCACTCAACCAAGGTGAACAGTTCCTGCACACACCAAACCCAGCTAGCAAATCAAAATAGTGGGCTGCTTAGGTACTCTAAAAGTCACTTTTACTTACTTCCTTCTCATGCAAGCAAGGGTGATGTTGAAGGTGGTAAGTTGTGGATTTAATGTGGAATTATTTAATGGGTGTGTAAATGTTCTGGTCAATTGAAGGCTTTGTGAATTCATACTTTAGAATCCTCTTATGCCAAGATCTGGCCATCCTCCTATTCAACGATGGCATCCCATCTGAGATTACCATTCATGCATTGTGAACCTCAGTTAAAAAGTTTTGTGTGCTTTTCGTCAGGGAGATGTGTTTAAATTTTGATTAGAAGCATATGATGGAACCATTTCTAAACCTTCTTCCTCACCCTTCAGCACCGAGCAAGGACAGCTCCTTGGCACTGATACTCTAGCAGCATTCAGGTCCCCTCAGTAGTTCCACCTGAACCTAAGATTTTTGGATGAGATTCCGAGGGTGGTTCTCATTTCAGTCACAGCAGTCTTAGTGTCTTTATACGGTGGCAGAAACATCAAGGCTTGTCTCGCATCGATGTTGTTGCTCAGTGGGCTTTAAGCGCATTAGTTGTTGACCAAAGCCGAGACCATGCCCTAACGAGTCATGAGGCCAGAACACATAAGGGACTCGCTCTCTCAGCAACTGTTTGACCATATCATGAGATGACAGGGAATGGCTTTGATGGCTAGGGGAGATGTGGCCATATGACCTCACTTAGTTTTACTCTTCCTGGAACCTGTCAGCAATGACTGTATCATGGGCACCTCTCCCATGTCTTTCCTCCTTCCTCCATGGTATCAGCATGCGCATACCGTCCCTCAACAACACCCTTGGGCTTCCTGAAACCCGACAACTTCACTTCCAGTGAGCTCTCATCCTCCTCCAGTTCACTGTCTGGCAAGGGTTCACTTCTTTGCATAGCCAGATAGTGAAAGGCACAACACACTGCAGTCATGGCGGAAACGCTCCCTGGAGTGTACTGCAGTGAGCCAGCTGAGCAGTGCAAGCACCTGAGCAGTAGCTCCCAACATCCTCTAGTCTGCTCCATAAAGGGAGTGTGTGGAGTTGTGAGCAGTGTGTTACCAGTCATTGGTACGACTGCGAAGGCGATTCACTGGGGTCAGCCAGTGTTTCAGTGGGTATCCCTTATCCCCATGCAGGCTTTCTGGCCCCTCCAACATCTCGGTATCTGGGAGTGATTCAGGATGTAGGAGTCATGGCAACTTCATGCTGTTGGGAGAATTGCAAACTGTTTTTATGGTGGCAAGTTTACGACTCTTTGCTTGCCGCCAGATTCTCTGCTCGCTGTGAGATTCTCCCTCCAGTCCTTCCTGCCACCAAAACCCCCAGGCAGGATGGAATTTGGATTTTACGTGCTTTCGAGACAAAATAAGTTAAGTGTGAAACAAATAAAGTTGTTTAAACAGCTGAAAGGAAATAAAAATTATGTTTTTGAGGAAAAAAATCTCAAAAATGTGACACAGAAGGCCATGAAGTTCAGATGAAATGAAAGCAATGATTAAGGTTCAAATCCAGAATGCTGCATTTGTAGAATAGTGGTAAACATATAAATATACATTGTTTTGAATTTTTATCTCAATAAATGTAACAACAACATAGGAATGCGAATTTCATCATCATCACTGTTTTAGGTTTTAATTAGTAGCACTCACCAACTTTGGTTTCAGCTGATCTTCACTGTCCCCATGTCCCAGTCTTCCATATCTGCCTTTGCCCCAAGTATAAAGCTCTCCTGCTGCAGTAATGCAAGCACTATGTGCTCCTCCAGCAGCAACATCAATGACTTCAATACCACGCAGTGATTCAATAACACGAGGACGGTCACAGGGACTGCAAGAGGCAAAAGTCAAATGAAATACGTGTTTTTCCACTGAGTTTCTCAGTGATATTAAAATGGTCACTTAGTAACATTTCTTACATCCCAAAGGTCAAACAATTTGAAAACATAAGCCATCCATCAGTCAAAGCTGGAAGTAGCTAGTTGGAATATGTCATGGAGCAGATCACGGAAACAAGATGTTACCTGTTGCTGTGAAGTAAGTACCACTAACATGGACCAGCTCATGCAACCAATTTGTAAACGGTTCTCATCAGCCAACCTGGCAGCCTCACATGACTACAGTGAAGTGTGTCCCAAATGGATTGGCTCACCCGCTAACTTGCGAGCTTTTGAACCAAATGTTCTGGGTTCAAGTCCCACTTCAGGACTTGTTGGCCATGAAAGCAGTGTCATTGATGCGGTTCAAACAGATTGATAAACTGCCTGTTAATCCTCCCAATACATCCCCTCCCTCCCCCCTCAAGGGAAAAAAAGTGTACATAAAGGTATGAAACAAACGAAATACCGCAGATGCTGGAAATCTGAAATAAAAACATAAAATGCTGGAAAAGCTCAACAGGTGTGGCAGCATCTGTGGAGAGAGAAACCAAGAGTTATGGTTTTGAGACTAAAGAAGAGTCACTGAGACTCGAATTGTTAACTCTATTCTACTCTCCATAAAAGCTGCCAGATCTGAGTTCTTGCAGCACTTCCTGTTTTTATTTCTGGCCAACTGGAATTTGCACGACAGTAGCTAGCTTAGAAAGGAAAGAAGTGGAAAATAATGTACTTAAAACAGTAAAGTCCCATCATTCATGGGGTTATATTCCTGCTAAAACTTGTAAATGGTGAAGCGGTGAAAGATAAACATGCTTTGCAATGGGAGTTAATCAGATAGGCTCCAGCAATATGAGGGCAGCACTGGTTTGTGCACAGCAAATTGTGGTGCCTGCATATGGTCAACAGGGGGAGCCTCTGAGCAATAACAGACATATTAAAGATTCTGGACAGACAATCCTCATTTAAGAAAAAAAATGAATCACCTCAAAACTGATAAACAAAACATTAAAAAATTCAGGAAACAAAGTGGGCCACTTAGCCCCTCAAGCTTGTTTCACCATTCAATAAGATCATGGCTGATCCAATTCTAATACCAACTCCACATTGCTGCCTAGCCCCAATAACTTATCTCCCTCTTGTGAATGGTGAACATTTCAAAATCGAACAGGGCTCTTATTGTAGTTCTGGACCAAAAGATTCAGATATTTAAAACCATGAGAAATAGGGACAGGACGGGGCTACACTTCAGTTGTACCCATTCCAGGCACTAACTTAACACTTTGCTGTGTTAAGTTAGGTATCTTCAGAACTGTTTACCACACTCCTAAGTCTTGTGTCATTAGCAAATTTTGAAATTGCACTCTACACCCACAAGTCCAAGTCATTAATGTTTATCAAAAGCCACAGTTTCACTCTTGAATCTTGAGGACACCTTATCAAACTTTTTTTTAAGGTCCACATACATCTCACTGCACACTGCTCTCCTTTGCCCTCACTGTTACCTCCTTAAAACAATGGATTTGGAAGAAAATTCTGTTGGCTCTTAAAAATATAGAAGGGGAGAAATTAAATGGCTGTTCCCAATGGTACAATGCAGACCTTTGTCCAGTCACTGGGATAAGCAATGCTGTGGGCTGTGACTTGAGCTCTTGAAAGACGACAAAGAAATGGGCATTTGGTCCAAGCAGTCAATTATGTTGTTTTTGCTCCACTTGAGTCTTCTGCCATCTTTCTTCATCTAAATCTTCCATTATATGCTTGTCTAGCTTACCTTCAAATGTACCTAGACGATTCTCTTCAACCACTCCCTGTGGTAGTGAATTGCATGTTCTCACCACTCTTCGTGCAAAGAACTTTCTTCTTTTGGATTTCTTGGTGGCCAATGTATGTTGATGGCCTCTAGCTCTTTCCCACAAGAGGAAACCATTCTCTCTGTATCCACTCTGTCAAAACCTCTCATAATTTTAGAGACCTCCCATTACTTTTCAAGAGAATCAGGAAATTCTAGATCTCCTTTATGTTTACCCACATATTTCCAAATCATCCTTCCAAAATTTCCAAACACTTTCTCCAGTGTCTCTACATCATTAAAGATTGAATTAAGAAACAGCACAACAGAAACAAATATCCCCCCAACCCAGCTTCAGAACTCTCCGACTTACCTCCTATTCCCATGCCCCAGTTTGCCATCTTCTGCCTCTCCCCAAGAGTAGACTTCTCCTTCAGATGACAAGGCAAGGCAGTGCTTGCCTCCTGAATTCACTGCCACCTTCTTTACAAAAACATGTTGAATGGATTCCAGCAAAGTGGGGGTAGATACAGACTCTGTTCCTCCAATTCCCAGTCTCCCACCAGCTCCATATCCAGTGGCATACAACTAAAATAATAACACAGTAAGAAATAGAATTACTCATGCAATGTACTTTTATTGCCACACAGCCAGATTCCTTCTGATTCATCACTGATCAAATATTGAAAACAATGCAAAATAGTATGAACAGTTTAATTTTGCTATGGATGAAACAAAAATAATATTTTCAAGGTTCTATTGGAGCCTCTTGAAGATTTACAGTGCTATACTTCAAAAATGACTATAGCATATGTATGCTTCAAAACAAGGTAGCATTAACTGACAGTCATAATAAAGGACACTTGAAAACTCACCTTTCCGTCTGCTGTTACAGCAAACAACGTCTGCTCCCCACCAATTAGCTGCACGGGTCTTAAGGTTGCCAACGCCTCACACGGTGTTGGAACTTTAACTTTTGCACCTTCAATACCCCCCAGTTGACCTCTGTGGTTGTGACCCCAACCATAGATAGTTCCACTTCCACCAGCAGAAAGGGTCCAATCATCAGACCGCCTATCAAAGAAAAATACATTTAAGGTACCCGTACATCTTTGATCCAATTGCTTTTATCAACTCTCAGTAAAACAAACAGACTTCGAGAACAGATTTTCCCCCCCAACTATCATTCAGTCCATAAATCTCCCAGTAAAATCAGTCAATATGATTTGAATTCTGAACGCTTGGTGCCAAGACAGGATGGATGATGGACTTCTGCTAATGATCTCATCGATGTAATTAAAAAGGTTAACTGATTTTCTATTGCACAAAACAGAACCCATGACCCCAACTAATACAGTTGTCAGTACCTTGAGAGAATCACAGCACAGAATGAGACCATGTCTGCACCGGCTCTCTATAGTTTACCTAGTGCCGTTACCCTCCTTCTCTCCATTGCCCTGCATATTCTTCCTTTTCAGGCAACAACTGTTGAATATCTCGATTGAACCTGTCTCCACCACTCTCTTGGAGTGCATTCCAGGTCCTAATCACCCACTGTGTGTGAATGTTTTTCCTTGTGTTGCCATGCCTTCTTTTGAAAATTACCTTAAATTTGTGCCCTTGTGTTCTTGATCTTTCCATCCGTGAAAACATTTTCCCTATCTACCTTGTCCTGCACTCTCTCATGAATTCACACCTTTCTTGGACACAATGCTCCAGTGAGACCACCACTGACTTTTTGAATTTCAACATAACCTCTTTGCTCTTGTACTCTATGGCCACGATTTTACTGGTTCTCCCATCGATGGGCGAAGTGAGCTGGTAAGAACATAAGAACTAGGGGCAGGAGTTGGCCATCTGTCCCCTCGAGTTTGCTCCGCCATTCAATAAGATCATGACTGATCTTTTTGTGGACTCAGCTCCACTTACCCATCCGCTCACCATAGCCCTTAATTCCTTTCCTGTTCAAAAATGTATCTATCCTTGCCTTAAAATCGTGCAAGAGCCAAGAAACTAGATTGCACCCGATTTCTAGGTTTTCGCGATCTTACTGGCATCAGATTTCCAGCACAGTCAGCCTCTCACCAGAAATGGGCTAGAGGCTGAATAAATTATTTAAATTTATTAAAATGTTTATTTGCATGGGTTTAGTGAGCCAAGTACTCAAATGACTGGGCTCACTTTCCTTTTTGGTCTCGCTGGGAGAGGTTCCGTCCGTGAGGAAAACACCTGCTCACCATGAACGAGGAACAGTCGTGTTGCCTCAGCAGGTAGAACCAGAGGCCATTGAGGCCTCCTCGGGTTGGGGGGGTGGTGCTCCTTGGGTAGTGCCAGCCTAGCACCCTGGCAATGGCCACTGGGCACCTTGCACTGCCCATCGAGAAGCAGAGAAGATGGGGGAAGACAGAAGGGGAAAAAAAGCACAAAACAACGTTGACATCGTTATATTTCATTGGAAAGAGAAGAAAAATAATTGCAGTAAAAGTGCTGTCATGGGTTAAGTTGCTCACTACTATGTCCAAGATCATGTCAAAAAAATTAGGGACATAAAAATCAGAAAAATGTTCCTTTCAAAATATTTTTAAAAGCACATTAATCTACTATTATACATAAATATTGATGTCAATGATAACAATCACTAACTTGAATATTCTCTACTTGCAATTAAATAATGACATTTACAGGTTCAGTACCTATTTATCCACTGGACAAGTTGTTCATCTTGTTCTCTTCTAAAAACATCGTGGCTCTCATGGAGAACATCCATATTTTCATTATCAGTCATTAGTTCACGGATTTTTTTTGCTACCTGTGCCAAATGCAGGACGAAATTTAGGAATCTGAAATAACATTCGAATCTTGATCTATGTTGTGCTTCGGTGGGTGTATAACTATTCACAAATTTATACATGAAGTACATCTTTCTAGATTGATGAATTTGAATGAGTTAAACAGCCTTCTTCATGCATAATAATTTCTGTACAAAGGAATTACCACCATCTTCTTTTAACACTGTTCATTGTGACAATCAAACATGAGAAACTAATGTCCATATTTCTGATCAACACTTAAATACAGAGGGCCAGATTTTTCACCCTGTTCATAGATGGAAATCTAAACTAACCCTGAGAAAATCTAGGGTACAATACAAAAATTAGTAGAGTTTTTGAGATTCAGAGGCAACAATTTAGTTCCAAAGAGTGAGCAGTGCATAGATGGTTAACATTGTACCAAATTTCAAAGCCAATTCGAAGGGTTGCAAAATAATGTGTTGAATGTTCTCTCGCAATAGACAAGGACTGGGTTTTTTTCAGTGTTCCTAATATTCATTACCTCATCAGGAAACTGCCTTGGCAATGACGTCCTCTTGTCTAGAGCCACAGCAACTCTCAAAGCCATGCAGTATCTTCTAAACCAAGCCCACTTGTGTGTCTCAGCACAGCAAGGTAGAGTATCAAGCTCCAAATCACATGCTAGAGCGACCAATACCTGCAAAACAAAGGATTGCTTCAGTAAAAATTTCTTTACACTTTCATCTTCAGACAAAAATCAGGAATCACAAATGCATGGAAACAGTATTACTGGACATTTGATTGCCTTGAAGTACTAACTTCAATCTAAACTGTTTCTGTAAACTCATAAGAATCTGTAGTGAAGGGATGAAGGTTGTGACTGGCTGGATATTAAGCAATGATTTCCATCTATTTCACCAGTAGAAGATATTTTCAACTTGTTGAAAAGGTGCACGATCTTCACGAAAGTATATTTTGCAAAGCCTTATTAACTTGTAAGTTTAAGTTAAATTTGTAAATTTTATAGCACCGATCTTTAAATGCATACATCAGCCCTGCTAATGCTATTATGATAACTGGCTGCCAGTGGTAAGTTTCGATGTTATACAGCAAAAGTATCGTAAAATTGTTTCTCGGCATATTCACCCTCCCTTGACTTGGGTGACATGGTGGTTAGCACTGCTGCCTCAGTGCCAGACACCTGGGTTCAACTCCTGGCTTGGGTTACTCTCTGTGCGGAGTCTGCATGTTCTCCCCATGTCTGCATGGGTTTTCTCCAGGTGCCCAACTTTCCTCCCACATGAAAGATGTGCTATTAGGTACATTGGCCATGTTAAATTTTCCCTCGGTGCACCTGAACAGGCAACAGGAATGTGGCGAATAGAACATTTTCATAGGAACTTCATTGCAGTGTGAACGTAAACCTACTTGTGACACTGATAAATAAACATAAATTAAGAAGTTTGAAATAAAAACAGAAAATGCTGGAAATATTCAGCAGCTTCTGCGGAGAAACAGTTAATGCTTAAGGTCATGAGGTTTAATTACAATGTTCTGATGAAAGATCCAGATCTGCTCAGTATTTCGAGAATTGTCTGCTTTTATTTCAGATTTCCAGCATCCCAGAATTTTTCTCATAAATTTAACAGTTTGTCTGATGCTTCTAAGAGGACTCACTCACTCACTCTGACAATCAGAACATTTACAGTGTGAAACTATCAGTTGTATTAAGGGCATTGGCAGCTAGTTTTTCCACTACTCTTGCTATTCTTTCATGGCTTAACAACAATCTTTCCCAACAAAGCCCATTTGCTCTCGTTTTCTGGTCAACGTCGTTCCAATGAACGGTTTTGGTATTCTAAAAGCTAAGCAGGTTGCCAAAAAAAACGCAGTCAACTTCTTCAGGAGTAAATGACCTATTTATTTCGTAACTAAAGCCACTCCAAAGTCCGGTAGAATGCTCAGCTTTATAAACTGGTTCTCAAGAATCCAAATCTAAAGTAACAATGAATAATAATTATGAGTACAGTTTGCATCCCATTATAGAGAGGACATTGAAACCGCAGGGAACATTCAGCGTTGATTGACCTCCAGAAGGAAGGTTGGCCAGAACAAGCCCATCCCACAACCGTTACACTCTTGAAGCAGGTGATTTTGGTCCAGAGCGAGATCTCCACCCCTCAGCAGAAGGTCCTGAACTCAGGAATTGTTAATCAAACAGCAACTCCATCAGTCACAGCAGCACCAGGACTCAATGCTGGGTGCTGCACGAAATAGCATAAAAAGATTATGGCTGACACAGAAAGGCAAGTTTCCAGCAATGATGGGGGAAGGGAGGCATCCTAGAGTCCAAGGCAGAGCCAGGCTTCGTGGGCCATGGAAGAAAGGGGGAATGGGATTGACATTTGAGGGGGCGGGGGGTTTGGTTTGCCTCCACCACTTGCAGAACAAACCCCAAATAAGATAATCCCCCTGCCTCCCCCTCCACCCCATTTCCCTTTCCTTCCTGCCCTTTTTCATACAGTTCAAAAAGCGACCTGCTCATGCCAGCTGTATTATGCTGCAGGCCACCTATTACTTTGAACAATAGGTTTGCTAACAAACCTAATTAACCTTTAATTATATACTGGCATGTGGGCCGTCAATTTCTGCACCCATCTAGCATGTAATGGGGATCAGCGGGAAGGTGGTGGGCGAGCCACCCAACCTATTTTACCTGCCTCTCCATTGAAAGCCCAACCGGCAGGGAAATCTAAAATCCAGCCCCAGGAGTCAAACTCAAGACCCGCTGCTTGTATCTTTATTTACCGGAACGTTGGAAAGTTTGTGTGTGAAAAGGTAGGAAAACATTTACACTTAAGTCTCAACTTCCAAATGTTTAATACACAGATATGAACATGACTACCTTGAAGAATGGACTATGAAGGAGCTGCTTCCCGCCTCTTACAATAGGATCTTCATATTCATACTGACGCTGCAAAGCCTCTGGTAGACCTTTGACTAACGCAGCTAAAGCAGTCCCAGTAAAACTCTGAAAGAAAAGGCACCTCCAAAGTGAGCAAACAATGCTGGACTTCTTTGAACAAAGAGCCATCAAGTGAGCAAATATCTAAACTACATTCTGAATTGGATTGTCAGCATACCAGAGATCGAGACTCTCCATCACTGTCCCCAAGAAGCCTGTTGATATTTATAGTCTGACCAAACTCGGTTGTCAGGAGTTTGCGCAGTCTCTGCAAGGCCCACATCCTGTGACTAGCAGCTTTTATATAAAGTAAAAGGTTGTTAATACATTGCAGTCTTCACAATGCCCAACAAATGAATAGTTTCTCCATTTCACCTTTTAATACTTACCAAGTGCACTCAGCTGAGCACAGGCAGCTAAAGAGGCAGCTAAACGGGGCACAATACTTCTGTTTGATGCAAAGCTTAATCGGAAATCCAGTAGGCAGGTAACCAAATCCATTGAAGGGCATGACAGAATGCAACGATCTGACAAAAGATCTTTAGGACCTGATCCAAATAGTTAAAAAAAAACATTGACTGAATAACTACAGCGCAACAAAAATCAAAATATATGGTAAGCCAAAACCAAAGATGTTTATTCAGAAACATTTAACATTACAAATATAGATTACTGTTACATGATTAAGCAAGTCCATATTATGAAAGCTCTAACACAGATTCACAAAACTCATGGAGTGATAAAAAAAGTTTACACCTTGTGATTTTTCAGAGCATTCATGATCTCAACTATGGCACTCAGAATAAGCGGCAAGTAGTTCCCAAATAGGAGGAGCAGACAAATGAATTTTGGACTGCTCTGATTTTAATTCTGCTTTGACCAGGAGATGGTGCATTTTCCTGATGCATTTTTGGGCTAAAGGATTGCATGCAGCAAAAAATGTTTCCAGGAGGTTTACTGTTGAAAATTTTAAGGACACAATTTTGATAGGTGGTCAGCCAATGAAAAAAATTTCAGTAGATACTAACCATGATAACAGTGGGTAATAATGTTGCCATTGTAGAAGACAAAACAGCATCTATCTAATCACCACCTCACAAATTTTCGTAAATAAAAAAGGCATATTCAATTCAAGGATTCTGACAGCAGCGCATGGCAAGCCTTTTGGCAAGGTCCCACAGGGTTAGTTAATTAAAAGCACATGGGATCCAGAAGGAAGTAGCAAGCTGGATGCATAGAAAGCGTTCTTTCTGGTTGTATCACAGCTTGGTATGGCTCCTGCTCTGCCCAAGACTGCAAAGAACTACAAAAGGTCATTAATGTAGCCCAACCCATCACACAAACCAGTCTCCTAACCACTGACTCAGTCTACACTTCCCGCTGCCTCAACAAAGCCAGCATAATTAAGGAACCCATGCACCCCAGACATTCTCTCTTCCACCTTCTTCCGTCGAGAAAAAGATACAAAAGTCTGAGGTCATGTGCCAACTGACTCAAGAACAGTTTCTTTCCTGCTGCTGTCAGACTTTTGAATGGATTTACCTCGTATTAAGTTGATCTTTCTCTGCACCCTAGCTATGAGTGTAACATTCTGCACTCTCTCCTTTCCTTCCCTATGAAGGGTATGCTTTGTCTGTATAGCGCGCAAGAAACAGACAACAATAAATCAAATCAAAAATGGCATATGGAATTCAATCCAGGAAAGAATGAAGAAATGCAAATCAAGTGAATGTACGATAAATGGCAATTTGTTAAGTAGTTTAGAGTAACAGGAGTGTATGTCAACAGATCTCTGAAAGAAGCAGGCTAAGTAGATAAGGAGATCATGAAGATATGCAGAATATTTTTCTTTATTGATTTAGTACAAGAGGAGAGGAACAAGGAGGTTGTGCTAGAGATGTACAAAATGATAGTTAAACCACAGCTGCATATGGTTCTGGTCACTGCCTTACAGAAAGGAAGTGAACACACTTGAGCGGGTACAGAAGAGGTTTATGGGGCTGTTGCTAGGATTGGAGAATTTTAGGAAGGAGTAAAGAATGGATAGGTTGGGTTTATTTTCTTTGGAAGGGAGGAGACTGAGGGGAGTTTAAATTGTGAAGCGCAAGATTATAAGGGGCCTGGATAGAGTACGACAGCAGAGAGGTCAAGCACCAGGAGACACAGATTTAAATTAACTGGAGAAAGGAGCGGAGGGTAGTCGAGAGGTAATCCTTTTACCCAGAGGGTGGTAGAGATCTGGAACTGTCTGTCTGAAAGGCTGGTAGAGGCAAACAATTGGAGGTGCACTTGAGATGTCATAACCTACAGATGTACTTAACTAGAATTGGAAGTTGGGATTAGACTGGACAGCTCTTTTTCAGCCAACACAGACACAGTGGGCCAAAGATTCTCCTTCTATACCATAATGCTGAATATTTGAACCCCTCAAAATGTACCACTTTCTAGCAATTGTTGTAAAAACATACTCCAATGAGTACAAATAAAGTTTTGCTTTCAGGGCTGTTTGGCTTCCTTACCAATCTACTTTCTAATGGAAAAATACAGAAGCACACATTACCTGCAGCAGGCATTATTGGATACACTGTAAATCGCCATCCCCAGCCATTCACAGAACCATCACTGGTAAATTTCCACTTCAGCTCATCACCGGGAATTCTCAGCTCACTGGACCAGTCAGACCACTCCCGACCTGCGATAGCCAATGCATAATTAAACTACAAATGCAGGACATAAGTTTATTACACTATGACAGCCAATAACTTTCTGGGAGGTACGGTGGCACAGTGGTTAGCATAGCTACCTCATAGTGCCAGGGACCTCGGTTCAACTTCAGCATGGGGTGACTACCTGTGTAGAGGTTGCACGTTCTCCCTGTGTCTGTGTGGGTTTCCTCTGGGTGTCCTGGTTTCCTTCCACACTCCAAAGATGTGCAGGATAGGTGCATTGGCCAGGCTAAATTGTCCCTTAGTGTCAGGGAGACTCGCAGTGTGAATACATGGGATTACGGGGATTGAGTCTGAGTGGGATTGTTGTCAGTGCAGGCTTGATGGGCTGAATGGCCTGCTTCTGCACCACAGGGATTCTATGATTGTTTGATTTGCTGTCTTAAATTCAAAATGTTGTGCAGTCAGTAGAAACCCCATTCACGTTTTTCTTTAAAGATGTGCAGCCACAGATTCTGTGTGGGTGTTTTTTATTCTTCCAAATATTTATACTGCATTCTGACCCAGCTTTGCTCTTCCCATTTTTCCAGTTACAAAATGCCCAAAAGATATAAATCTGTCGGTGACAGAATACAAAATAAAACTTTGCGTCACTTTAAAATATAAAGCAATAGAGAAAGGGTCCCTGGTAAGAAAATTATAATTTACTGAATAATCATTTGTCATGTTTTTAAACAAATCATGAAGAAGTGAATATAAAGATAGCGTTGTATCCTATTAAAAAATTAATTTGTGGGATGTGGGCATCGCTACTAGGCCAGCATTTATTGCCCATCCCTAGTTGCCCTAAAGAAGGTGATGGCGAACTGCTGCAGTCCCTGAGATGCAGATACATGTACAGGTGTTGTTAGGTAGGATTTAGACCTAGCAACAGTGAAGAATGACAATATATTTCCAAGTCAGGTCTGAATTGGGCAGCACAGAGGTTAGCACTGCTGTCTCACAGCTCCAGGGACCTGGGTTCAATTCCCGGCTTGGGTCACTGTGTGGAATTTGCACGTTCTCCCCGTGTCTGTGTGGGTTTCCCCCGAGCGCTCCGGTTTCCTCCCACACTCCAAAGATGAGGTTCATACAAGTTCATAGAAAGCCTGCAGTACAGAAGGAGGCCATCCAGCCCATTGAGTCTGCACCGACAACAATCCCAGCCAGGCCCTATTCCCGAAACCCCACATATTTACTCAGCCAATCCCTTTAACGTACAATCCCGGGACACTAAGGGACAATTTAGCATGGCAATCAACCTAACCCACACATCATTGGACTGTGGGAGGAAACCAGAGCACCTGGAGGAAACTTGCACAGATACGGGGAGAATGTGCAGACTCCACACTGATAGTGACTCAAACCAGGAATCAAACCCAGGTCCCTGGAACTGTGAGGCAGCAGTGATAAGCACTGTGCCATCATGCCGCCCAATGTGTGGGTTAGTTTGATTGCTAAATTGCCCCTTAGTGTCAGGGGACTAGCAGGGTAAATATGTAGAGCTACGGAAACAGGGCCTGGATGGGAATGTTGTTGGTGCAGACGCGATGGGCTGAATGGCCTCTTTCTGCACTGTATGGATTCTATGAATTGGTGGGAACCTCCAGGCAGTGGTGTTCTCAAGTATCTGCTGCCTTTGTCCTTCTAGTTAGCAGTGGTTGTGGATTTGGAAGATGCTGCCTGATGAACCTTTGTGAAGTCCTGCAGTGCATCTTGTAGATGGTACACATTGCTACCACTGTCCATCAGTGGTGGAAGGATTGAATGATTGTGGAAGGGGCAGCAATCAAGCAGGCTGCTTTGTTCTGGATGATGTATTGAAGAGCAGAGCAGAGCAGATTTGAGGGCCTGAACTTGGGACTCACAGAATCCCTATATTGCAGAAGGAGGCCGTCAAGTCTGCACCAACTCTCCAACAGAGTATTTTACCCGTGTCCACCGCCTCACCCTATACCTGAAACCCCACAGTTACCCTGCTAATCCATCTGACCCACACATCTTGGGACACTCAGAAGCAATGTAGCATGATCAATCTACCTAACCAGCACATCTTTGGACTGAGGGGGGAAACTCACACAGACACAGGAAGAACATGTAAACTCCAGTCACCCAACGCTGGAATCGAACCAAGATTCTCAGCTCCGTGAGGCAGCAGTGCTAACCACTGTGCCACCATGCTGCCCACCATACTCCTGCTCCAAGTTCTTACGATTCTTATGTGAACGAGTCAGAAGAGACCAATAGGAATTAAAAGTTGTGAGCCTTTTCCTCCAAAAATGAACAGCATCTCCAATACATGATAAAGTCACTTCAAAGGGACCTTGAACGGTACGGTTACCGATCATTTTAAACCAACCAATCCAGCCTGAAACTGATATGACTGGATCAGATCAGACATTCATTTATAGGCTGTTTGACTTTACATTCCACTGACTCCAAATCAGATGGTGTGTAAAACAAAGAGCGTATTAGATCTGGTTAGATTCCTCCGGGCAGGCTGTGGCAACAACCCAAGCTAGAAATAGTGTCCACGGCATAGATTAGGGTTTCAACAGCAGATAGGAGTGGAGGCAAGTGATATTATAGAGAGTTTAAACCTGAAAAGATGGAGGGAGAAAAATTAGGATTGAAACAAAAGAGTTCTTTGTCTGTATATTATTGGCTTATCTGGTTCTTAACCTTTCAATGCTGGGCACCCACAGTAAGCGAAAAATGTGTGAGAATCTGCAGAAAATCATTAATGTTGCACTGAATGAAATTTAGTTCATAAAATCACTATGAACTAGATTCCATTCAGTGCGACATTAATGATTTTCTGCACAAACCTTGCTCAGTAGCCGGTTTACCTCCATTACATTTCTTTTCCAAATGGTCATTTCTTAGCCAAATTAACTGAATCTTTCATTTGAACTTGGCATGACCAGAAGCTGTTTTACTCTAAATAAGAAGTCCAATAAAATTATATGGCACAGTGCCCTTCGTTGTTCAAGAAGATTTCTGGCCCGGAAGCTTCCAATGCTATAAAAGTTTCCAATAGACTAAACAAAAGTAGCACAAATGCATTAACAGCCTATGAAATGCTGAGAATCTATGCAGAGAGAGGGGAAAGGAAGGCAGTTTAGAGATGCCATCAATCTTCCAGCCATAAAGATCAAAAGAAAAGTTGTAATCACACGCACATGAAAGCAGTTCGGATGTATAAAAGTTAGTACCTGATCGAACAGACACAATCCTGTTGGCACCATCCATTATGGTCAATGGATCGTGACGGCGCTCTGTGGAGCACTGCCGGTCGAACTCAACTCTCAGGCCTTCAGCCCCTAAGAAATGCATTAACAGCCTATGAAATACTGAGAATCTACCCAGATAGAGCTTGCACTTATATGCTTGTGCATCTTAACTTTCCTTCCATGGATTAGTTATTCATTCTATTATGATCCCATTACAGGGCAATAACTTTTAAAAAGGATTTTAAACTTTCAGTGAACAGTCGAAACGACGACACAACAAGATTTCATGCTTTAAGACTGCCACAAACAAACTAAAAGCACCATTAACTGAACACTATGTCAGTAGGCAATCTATACTTTAGACAACTTAATAGCGTTTTCCCATTTTACTTTTAACATAACTGAAAATGCCACTCCACAGTTGTACCTTATATTGTCTCTTAAGTAGACCTAATGCTCCTGGAACCAGTCCAAAGTGATTCTTAGCACCCAAGGTTTACGTCTGCGCTTTTCCTTTCCCAGTCTGGTAACTTGTTACCCCAAAACTGTACTTCACAATGAGTGCTTTTCCTGGAGATTCTCTCTCTACCTCAAACTGAACAAAATTTTCCGGCCTGGTTCGAAATCATCACAAATTTGGTCTTTCCAATCAACCTCGAGCTCCCACCCTATTCCCACACGGTGAACCATAGAGACTTGCTGCTTTTATCTGCTCCTTCTTTTTCTTCCAGATTCTGGCAGACTGATTGGCCTGGCAAATTCAGGGATATATATATATTATCTGGTCATCCAATGGCCTCCTATGCAGCCTTCCCCACTCAAAGCTCATCTTCCTGACATGAACCACAAGAGCTTTGTACTCAGATAGAAATACTGAATAGTTATTCATTAAACTTTATTCTATCTTCAAATTAAGTGAACAGAATAATTGTTCACAATACCTGACATTGTTAACCCCTTCCTGGGACTTTCGAGACTAACAATCTATACATTATCAGTCTAAATGTTTGTCTTTGTCTACAGGTGTATTTGCATTTTCTTCCCAGTAAAATAACCTTGGCCCTCCTTTAATCCCTAACAACCACAGGCAGAATTCAGAGCAGGTCACATATCCCCCTTCATTTTCCCTAACTTAAGGACACAGTCCCAAAATAATCTTGTAAACCATGTATTTGTAACAATTCCAAGTACAGAAAAGTGACAAGAGATATTTGTGACCAAACATTTAACATCATTGACCTCTGACCCAACATACTTGCATGAGGTGGATACCTGGTATTTTCACTGTCCCACTGGTGGATGTGTCATCAGTGTACGGGTGACTGCTTTCCACTATCACTGGCTGAGGAGAATGGCGCCCACTTTGAGAATCGGAGGCCACATCTTCTAACTCGGTCACACACAGCTCCAACAACATGTCAGCCACCTGCAGAGTGGAAATCAGAAGAGGGACAAGTAAAGGACATGGACCAATAAAAAAAGCTCAGAATAAATGAGAAAAGGCCATCAGACAATAAATCATGAAAGCTTGCCTCAAAAATGAAGGGCAACAATGACTCCAATATAGTTACTGAAACATAGTGTAGAAAAATTTTATAGTAGAATGTACATTCTTATTTTAATTGACACGATTGAGGTTAACAAGCTTCAAATGCTTGAATCATAGAATCCCTACAGTACAAAAGGAGGCCATTTGGCCCATCTACTCTGCACCAACCACAATCCCACCCAGGCCCTACCCGCATGCATTTACCCTAGTTGGTCCCCCCAATACTGAGGTGCAATTTAGTATGGCCGATCCAACTTTTAAAGATTTAGTAACTCAAAAGGCAAAATCAAATAAAAATATTTTAATGACTCCAGTAAACAAGGGAGAAAAGATAGGTACAGATTCAGGTTCATGATTACAATACATTGAACTTTATATGAAGAACACTAACCCATCCACTACGATAACAGACAGTTTCCACTCTGCCAAAGTTACAAGAGATCTAATTGATTAAATTTGCAGTCCTTAATCTTCAACTTATCCTCAATTTGCTGATGCAATTTCAACATGTAATCATTAAATGTCATCATTAGTGTCAGCCAATGCTACAGATGAAATTTTAAATATCATAATTCCAATTCATAAATCTTTCCTAACACAAATTTGTTGAAATCACCATTTTGATTTAATAACATGATTTTTTGATTTGATTTATTATTGTCACCTGTATTGGGATATAGTGAAAAGTATTGCTTCTTGCACGCTATACTGACAAAGCATACCGCTCGCAGAGCACATAGGAGACAAAAAAGGAGAGAGTGCAGAGTGCAATGTTACTCCAAAGTCAGGATGAAATAAAGAGTCATTGATCATCAATTCCATCCCTCGTCAATACTCAGTTAGGGAAAGGGAACTGCAGATGTTTAGAATAGCCACTGGGCAAAGTACTGGCTGACAGCTGTTACCCACAGAACTGTACCATCACTTGCTGTTTCCAGAGCGAGTAGAAAAAGAACAAGCAGCCAGCAAACTTCAGCAAAATTTAAGAGATCACCCATTCAATAAAAAAAACAAAGTTCTGTTCCCTGTCCTTCAGCCAAGACGTTTGGACAGAACAAGTGTTGTACTTCTAAACAGTTGCTTCCAACACATTAAATAACAGACTATTCAAGACAGTTGCCACTAAATAAGGCATACCTAGTATTTTTACTTCCCAAAAGGTGGCACATGGCACTTCTTAATTGATTTGAAATTATTGGGTGTTGCGCGTACAAGTGCTTAATATGTCCTTACATTGCTAGGTATCTTAACAAAGGTATTCACCCTCTTATTTTAAAGAAAAAAATGTTTCCATTAAAACAGCATAGTAGTTAGCACTGCTCCCTCACAGCGCCAGGGACCAGATTCAGGGTCACTGCCTGTGCAGAATCTGCATGTTCTCCCCATGCCTGCATGGGTTTCCTCCAGATGCTCTGGTTTCCTCCCACAGTCTGAAAGAGGCGCTGGTTAGGTGCTTCAGCCATGCTAAATTCTCCCTCAGTGTACCTAAACAGGCACCCGAGTGTGGCAGCTAGGGGATTTTCACAGTAACTTCATTACAGTGTTAATGTAAGCCTACTTGTGACACCAATAAATACTAAAAAAAAATCTCAACCCTCATGTGAGTATCCCACTCAGCAATTTGAAGGTTCATGTTGAAAAAGAAGCAGCACATTGCTGTCTGGGTTATCAAGCAACAACTTTGTTTGATGATATTGAAGCATTTGTATTTACCTGTGGGTAGGCTGTGCCCATGGCTGACAGCACAGCTGACAAGACATCTTTGCCCTTCTCACCAGCACGGTTTGACACGGCCAGCTTCAACAAATCAACCATCACTCGGGTGTCATCTGGCACAAGCAGACTTGTGAATTCATCCAAGTGCTGCGGTTCTGGTCCTGATGACTTTGTTTGGTTTTCGGAATCCTTTCAGCAGAAAAGGAAAACATCATTTCAAACTTTGAAGTTGAATAAAATGAAAACTGCACACTTTTCTTTAAAATATGGAAGACAAAACAGTTAAAATATTTATTTATTTGCCTTTCAAATTTATATAGTGCATCCTCCATTTACTGTCTCGTTCAAAGTACAGTCAACAATTAATATTCCAGTTGCTCTATTCAAAGCTCTCTCACTTTCCTGGCTTAGTTCTAGCAAAGCAGGCAACAATATTTACCCGCCTAACAAAATCTGACGAATTTGAACTTCTCTTGGTCACTGACTACAATGCTACCTTGTTACAATATAGACCTGGTTTTTGAACGAGACAGAAAATGCGAAAACCACTACTTACATCCAAAAGAAAAATATCAGAGCAGCCATTTCCCACCAAACACCTGAAAAGGATTGATTCTAACCCAAGCTATTAATTTGTCAATACTGCTCACTAAACTCTAGACATAATCGACACAATGCACCATCATGCTTCAGCGTGCCTTAGTAAATCATTTCCGTTATATTGCCGTTGTATCAATTACCTCCTTTGTTTTGGTCATGGTCTCTGCGATGATACTGGCAGCCCTAGGGTCATCAGTTACAGGAATGAAAGGACGAGCAGAGGTAGTTGAGGTAGAGGGTGTTACTGCAGACGATGGCGTGACAGCTTCCTCTGAGGGTGCAACCTTTGGGGCAAAACAGCATCTTTTAGAGTTCTGAGAAATAGTTCTTGAAAGTCTCAAAAGGATTAAAAGGTCCCAAAATAGTACAGTGTAGAACATAAAAGTCGGGGAGACAATTCTTTAAGGACAAAATTGTTCAAGCTGAAATGTCCATCACATTTGAATTTCACCAACTTGTTAGGCTAAGCTCTTTGGTTTGTTAATGTCCTATTTTTTGAATAAAGGTGGTGAACTGGCATTTCCTGCTTTCCAGCAACCAACTAGATGTCTACACTAGAAATGATATCGTTTAAACTGTGGTGAAATATCATTTTCTATCTTCTATCCAAGAGAAATTTGGTGGGGTGGAGAAGGGAGTGAAAGCCAGTGAAGGATTAATCCGCTGGTAAACGTGCTGTTAATTCCCTTCTCGTCATTTTGAACGATGGCCTAATGCTAAACATGGTTCATTTTTATCTTCGCACCAACCCATGATCCCAAATGTTTGGCACTACATTCATGCTTCAAATGTTAACTTGGAGAATCCTACCCAGTGTCAAACAACCGTCCAAGGTTTGCAGTTATATTCTCACCTCCCCTCTTCTGTCCTGCCAAGGGTTTGGACTCAGTCTCTCCTCCCTGTCACTTGGCACTTCTGAAGCACCCTCACCAGCTGGGCTTGTGGCTGCAGATGAGTCTGCTGGCGGTACAGGAGATGATGATGTGCATTCCACAGGCGCAATCATACTGGCTGGCATCAAAGCTCCTACCAAAGCATCCCTGCAGGGAAATAAGTTAATCAAAAATCCTCATAAAAGGGAAGCTTAAATCAGTAAAACAAAATGTGATTGTAGTTTTGTATGTCTGGGCTTGCTAACGTGTAATTTTCCACCTATTATAATGGAGGAATACAAAGTCACAATCTGTCAAATGAGAGATCAGAAAACCCCATCCAATTATGTTAACATACAAAGGAAACAGCCAGTTATCGAAATGAGGAAAACAATTAATTATGTTGAAAAATTGAAAGGAGATAACTGTTGTAAAAGAGAAACAAGTTGATCATCAAGATGAATAAAGACAGACAAGATGATGCACAAGAGATCAGAATAGAAGGTCAAGAATAGTGTGAGCGCAACAGAAATAAAAGTTAGCAGCACTGGGACAGATGTGACAGAGGTGGAGAAATTAGGCAAATGGGATGCAGTCCTTACAGAAAGCAAGATTTGAGAGGCTGTAGCCAAGGTAATGGTGGGAATCAGTGGGCTCATAATGAATATTGTCTATCAGCAGAAACCGAGACAGAAGTCAAGGAAGGGGAGGGAGGTGATGGAGATGGACCATGTAAAGATGAGAGAGGGGTAGAAATTGGAAGCAGAATTGCTAAATTTTGTCCTCACCCTTTCTCTTCAAGGGTCATGCTAAGGTCTCCCTTGTTCTCACTTTTCACTCCACCGGCTTCCTCATTCAAAGGATCATCCTCCACCATTTCCAATATGATGTCACCATGAAACAACCCCTTCCCACATCAGCATTCTGCAGGGGCCACTCCCTCCGTGACACTCTAGTCTACTTCTCCATCACCCCAACACAGTATCCCCTTCCAATGGCACTTTCCCACGCAATTGCAAAAGGTGTAACACTTGTCTCTTTAGATCCTCACCATCCAAGGCCCCAAAAACTCCTTTCTGGTAAAGCAACGTTTCACTTGCTCCTCCTTCAATTTAGTCTACTATATTTGCTGCTCATAATGTGGTCTCCTCTACACTGAGGACACTAAACGCAGGCTGGGTGACCGTTCTGCGGAATACCTTCGCTGACTCTGCAAGCAATACCCTGACCTTCCTGTCGCTTGCTGTTTGAACTCACCAACTTGTCCTCGTTTGTCCTTGCTCTGCATCGATGTTCCAGTGAAGCCCAGTACAAACTGGACAAACATTAGGTACTTTACAGCCTTTTGGACTTGATATTGAGTTCAACAACTCCAGACCATGAACACTGTCCTTCATTTTGATAATTTTTTTTCCAACCCTCTCCCCCGCATGGCCTTGTGTGGTGTGTTTTGCTTTCAATGACAGCTAACTTTTTTTCTACCATTAACACATTTTGTGACATTACTTTTATGTCACTATTAGCACCTTCCTTAGTTACCACTCCTTTTGTCTTGTGTCCATGAATCTTTGTCAATTTCTCTCGAGGTCCCACCTATTCATGACCTTCTATTCTACTCCATCTTCTCCACTCCCCTCTCCAATGCATCCATCACATCACATTTCTTGCAATCCATCACATTTCTGCCCCTCTTCAGTTCTGGAGAGTCATACCGACTCAAAACTGCACCTTGTTTCTCTCTCCACGGATGCTGCCGGACCTACTGAGTCTTTCCTGCATGTTCTGTTTTTATTACAAACACCAAGCTCTGCTCGGTCTCTCTAGAGCTGTGTAGCAAAACAAAACATTTTGCACAACGACCACTGTATTTTTATTTGGGTCACTGATTTGCTTCTCAGAAATTAGGACACAAGAGTTGCCAGATTGTGGACCTCTCTGTCATGGACAGATAACCAAGAATCTCTGGTTATTTATTTAAGGATCAGAAATGACTTACTTAAGCAATAGTATTTAGTTGTGAACTCTTACCGAGAATACATGATCTGCAGCGCTGTCAGCACATGGGACAACGCCTGCTGCTTGGCGTGGTTCCCATCCAAAGAAAGTAGAATCTTGGCCAGGGAAGGGCGATTGGGTTTTGAACTGCTTGAGCCACTAATTTTGTTGCTGATGGCAGCGGAGTCCAGGTCTGACTGAACACCTAGGAAGGAATGAGTGATGGAATTACAAATGACAGCAAAGTCATCATGATCTCCAAAATCCAAAATTCTTCCTTCAGATGAAGAAGAAGGAGCATTTAAAACAATTCAGATTCACAGACAAGGTATAAAATGCTTTTTTAAAGGAAACGTTTCTTAAATACTCAATATAAATGATATTGATGACTATGTGGGGGGTAGGATTAGTAAGTTTGTGGATGATACAAAGATTGAATGGGTAGTTAACAGTGAGGTGGAGTGTCTTGGGCTACAAGATATAGACGGAATGATCAAATGGACAGAGAAGTGGCAGATAGAATTTAACCCTGAAAGACGTGCGGTGATAACTTTAAAAGGGAATAATTTGACAAGTATTCAATGAACGTCATGATAGTAGAAAGCTCTGTGGAACAAAGGAACCTTGGTGTGTTTGTCCACAGATCTCTGAAAGCAGAAGGGCATGCTATTAGGGTGGTGAAAAGGGCATATGGGATTCTTGCCTTTTTCAATCAAGGCATAGATTACAAAAAGCAGGGAAGTCATGTTGGAGTTGTATAGAACTTTGTATAGAACGAGGCCACAGCTAGAATACTGTGCGGAGTTCTGGTTGTCACATTAGCAGAAAAACGTGATTGCACTAGAGGACATGCAGACGAGGTTCACCAGGATGCTGCCTGGGATGGAACATTTAAGTTATGAAGAGAGGTTGGATGGGCTTGGGCTGCTTTCGTTGGAGCAGAGAAGACTGAGGAGTGACCTGATCGAGGTGTGCCAGATTATGAGATACATGGACAGAGTGGATAAGGAGCAGGTGTTCCCCTTAGTTGAAGGGTCAGTTAAGAGGGGAAATTGGTTCAAGATCAGGGGCAGGAGGTTTAATGGGGAATGAGGGGAAAAACTTTTTACCCAAAGGGTGAGTACAGTCTGGAATGCGCTGCCTGTGAGAACGGTGGAGATGCGTTGCCTCACATTCTTTAAATGTATCTGGATGAGCACTTGGACACATTATAACATCCAGGGCTATGGGCCAAATGCTGGAAGATGGGATTAAGTTGGAGTTCAGCTGTTTCTAATGTGTTGGTGCAGAGTCAGTGGGCCGAAGGGCTTTACTGCGTTGTATGATTCTATGAATCTATGAAATAAAACATAAATTATGATCGTGAAATTGGCCAAATCGAAGAAGTCCTACATTTATACCACACACATGGAATTGGGCAACTCATTACATAAACAATTTGTCACGTGCTTAATGAGTAGAAATGAGAATTGGGAACACCATTTAAAGTAGGTATCCCATTCAGCACAGCTTTATAACAAAAATAAATACACAAATCCACATTTCTGCTTAATGGAAGTAATACTAAAATAGATTATTCCAGGTTTTAAGTACAGGCAGTGAAACACACAAATTCTAGACATTATACTTACTCTTGGGTACATATGCCCACCTCTCTGATTAAATTTTATAGGAGTATTGGCATTCAAAAATCTTTCACAAGAAGATCAATTACATAGTTATCAAGCCACAATTAATAAAACATTACCCAAGTAAGAAGCGCCCAAAGGATCTCTAGCAGTTTGGAAAAGGACTGGCTCGTGCACAGATGGTGTTGCCACATCCACTGTTGTCCATGCTACACTGTGTGAAGAACCACAGGCAACACGGGTGATTTTCTGTCCTTCCAGACCCTGCACAAGGGTAGGTTTCCTATTTACTGTTGTGGTTCCATTTCCTTGCTGGCCGTGGTCATTATCACCCCAAGCATAAACCTAGAATGTCATAGCGGAGGGGGAGGGGGAAAAACAGATTGGTTTTAAAGCCAAGAATTTGGAATGTCACACTTGACATGTCATGAAGTGCACTGTTCTATATTATGCTGCACAGAAAAATCTTGTCACAAAAGATTGAAAATCCTTCTGCATTATTCACCATGAAAGCACAACTTGAACATTAGCAGAAATGATTATAAAAGCATCAGAATAAATAAACATGCTGAAATGCTTTGTGTAATGATTCAACTTCCATGTTATGACCTGCGAAAAATGGTAACTAAAAATGACAAGAAAATGAACACATCACCTGAAAAGTCATGATTCAATAAATTGAAGAGATTAGAGAATTTCTACAAAATTCTCATTTGTAAAAAAAAGTATTTTTTTTGTTGTATGTTGCACAAGGGTGACAGTGGTTAGCACCACTGCCTCACAGTACCCAGGACCTGGGTTCGATTTCTGGTTTGGGTTACTGTCTGTGCAGAGTCTGCATGTTCTCCTGTCTGTGCGGGTTTCCTCCAGGTGCTCTGGTTTCCTCCCACAACCTGAAAGACGTGCTGGTTAGGTTTGTTGGCCATGCTAAATTCTCCCTCAGTGCACCCTAACAGGCGCCGGAGTGTGGTGACTAGGGGATTCTCACAGTAGCTTCATTGTAGAGTTAATGTAAGCCTACTTGTGACACTAATAAATAAATTTAAGTTCAAGTCTGAATTATGTCTTAGCAAATACCCGCTCATTAAACAAATATAGTCACTTACTTGTCCTGTGTCAGAGACAGCAAGACAGTGCAATGCACCTACAGCGACGTGAATAATCTTCTTCCCACGGAGACCTTCCACTACCTGTGGCTTCCGAACATGAACATCAGTGCCGTGGCCTAGTCTGAAGTAGTCACCTTTACCCCTGAGTACAAGAAAAATTAAGGAATGGAACAGATTTAATTGCATTAATTGTATGGCCATACAATCCTCTCCTGAAGAATGTCAGACTGTTCAACTTATAACTATGTGAAAAAAGCCTTCCTGATTCAGCTTCTATTGTCTCTTCCCACCTAGATCCCACACCTATGATTTACAGATGTAAATATCCTGGGATAAATTTCTGTACCAGCCAGTGGGCATTGAGACCAAGTCCACGTCGGGAGAGCTACATCCCTTGAAAACATTCGAGATATCCATGGAAGGCTCAGAGCAGCACATCTGAGCTCCAGAAACTAAAATTCCCACGTAAGTCTGTGCCTTTGTGTACGTCAGCACGTCCTGTGGAGTCCAGACACACAGTTGCAGCATCAGAGGATCTGGGTCAATGTATCTACTTAATATGACAATCAAATAATTACCCGGTAATTTTTTTTAAATTTAAACTTACCAGGTCCATACCACACCAGGTTTTGTAAGCGCCAAAGAGAACTGGGCACCACACTCAATCTGGCAAACCCCTTGACCATTCAGTCTTTCAATGTTTTGTGGAACATTGCAACCTTCACTTCCTCCACGTCCCAGCTTTCCAAAGTCACCATCTCCCCATGAAAATACCAGTCCTGCAGAACAATATACAAATAAACTAGAGGCACTGCACAGTGGAAGATTTTGTAGCTATAAATAGCAACATCTCCCCTACCTTCATCAGTTAGTGCTAGTGTCTGTGCATCTCGACTTCCACACGCCACCTGGATGACTCTATGCCCCAGAAGAACTTTCACCTACAAAGTGAAAATGATACCTCTTTAATCTTAAAGCAATAATAGGATCACTATACAAGGCTATTGCAACTACTTTGAAGAAAATCAAAGGTTACTAAAATAGAAAACGGTAATATTCAACAGGTTAGGCAGCCGCGGCAGAGAAAACAGGTGAATCGGGATTTGACCACTCATCTGAATTCTGTTCCAACTTGGAGAAAGATATTTTCAATTAATAATCATTCTGCTTTCCTAACCAGAGGGCAGAAATGCCTCAGTATTTACATCAGCTACTCTAATCTATTGGTTTCATACCAATGCCTCTACCTTCTCAGAAGACCAAAGAAATTTGGCATTTCAGTTATGACTCTCACCAACTTTTACAGATGCACGATAGAAAGCATTCTTTCTGGATGTATCACATCTTGGCATGGCTCCTGCTCTGATCAAGAAACTACAAAAGGCCATGAATGAAGCCAATAAGAACATAAGAAATAGGAGCAGGAGTAGGCCATCCAGCCCTTCGAGCCTGCCCCGCCATTCAATAAGATCATGGCTGATCTGTCGCGGCTCAGTTCCACCTTCCCGCCCTCTCCCCATAACCCTTACTCCCCTCTCTTATCAAAAACCCATCAACCCGCGTCTTAAAAATATTTAGCCAGGCAGCCTCCACCACTTCAACAGGCAGAGAATTCCAGAGATTCACCACCCTTTGAGTGAAGAAGTTCCTCCTCAACTCCGTTCTAAACTGCCCCCCCTTTATCTTGAGGCTGTGCCCCCTAGTCCTACTGTCTTTTTTGAGCGGGAAGAGTCTCTCCACCTCTATCCTATCCATCCCATTCATCATCTTATACGTCTCAATGAGATCTCCCCTCATTCTTCTAAACTCTAACGAGTACAAGCCTAGTTTATTCAGCCTCTCCTCATAGCTCAACCCCCTCAACTCCGGCATCAGCCTAGTAAACCTCCTCTGCACTCCCTCCAAGGCCAAAATATCTTTGCGCAGGTGCGGCGCCCAAAACTGCACACAGTACTCCAGCTGCGGCCTCACCAATGCCATATACAGCTGCAGCAAGACCTCCCTACTTTTATATTCAATCCCCCTCGCTATGAAGGCCAGCATCCCATTCGCCTTCCTGACCACCTGCTGCACCTGCAAGCTGGGTTTTTGCGACTCATGCACAAGGACCCCGAGGTCCTTCTGCACCGTCGCCTGCTGCAGTTTTTCGCCACGTAAGTAATAATCCTTCCTACCATTATTCCTACCAAAGTGGACCACCTCACACTTGCCATCACAGAAACCAGCCTCTCATCCATTGATTCTGTCTACACTCCCCGCTGCCTTGGCAAAGCAGCCAGCATAATGAAGGAACCCCACACAGCCCGGACATTCTCTCTTCCACCTTCTTCTGTCGGGAAAAAGATACAAAGGTCTGAGGTCCCCTACCAATCAACTCAAGAACATCATCTTCCTTGCTGCCATCAGACTTTTGAATGGACGTACCTCACACTAAACTGATCTTTCTCCACACCCTAGCTATGAGTGTAACACTACATTCTGCACTCTCTTGATTCCTTCTCTATGAATGGTATGCTTTGTCTGGATAGCATGCAAGAAACAATACTTTTTACTGTACACTAATATATGTCAGAATAATAAATTAAATCAAATTAAAACACAAGAAGTTTACTATTCTAGAAACTCTAATCTAACGCTCTGGGAACACGAGCTCAAATTCTACGACAGCAGCTGGTGGAATTTAAGTTCAATTAATAAACCTGGAATTAGTTTCAGTAACAGTGACCATGGAACCATTGTCGCTTGTTATAAAAATCCATCTGGTTCATGAAAGTCCTTTAAGGAAGAAAAGCTGCTGCTCTTATCTGGTCTGGCCTTCATGTGACTCCGAACCCATTGCAATATGGCTAACTCTTAACTGCCCTCTGAAATGGCCAAGCAAGCCATTCAGTTGTAGCAGTGTTATTTATAGTGGTTCAAAGCTGCAGCTCACCAGCACCTTCTTCAGGGAAAATTAGGGATAGGCAATAAGTGCCTGCCTAGCCAGCAGTGTCTACATCTCTGAAGTAACAGCGAGGTGGTCCAGTTTGGTAGGAATAATGGTAGGAAGGATTATCACTTACGTGGCAAAAAACTGCAGCAGGCGACGGTGCAGAGGGACCTCGGGGTCCTTGTGCATGAGTCGCAAAAACCCAGCTTGCAGGTGCAGCAGGTGGTCAGGAAGGCGAATGAGTCGCAAAAACCCAGCTTGCAGGTGCAGCAGGTGGTCAGGAAGGCGAATGGGATGCTGGCCTTCATCGCGAGGAGGATTGAATATAGAAGTAGGGAGGTCTTGCTGCGGCTGTATAGGGCATTGGTGAGACCGCAGCTGGAGTACTGTGTGCAGTTTTGGGCGCCGTACTTACGCAAGGATATTTTGGCCTTGGAGGGAGTGCAGAGGAGGTTTACTAGGCTGATGCCGGAGTTGAGGGGGTTGAGCTATGAGGAGAGGCTGAATAAATTAGGCTTGTACTCGTTAGAGTTTAGAAGAATGAGGGGAGATCTCATTTAAACGTATAAGATGATGAATGGGATGGATAGGATAGAGGTGGAGAGACTCTTCCCGCTCAGAAAGGACAGTAGGGCTAGGGGGCACAGCCTCAAGATAAAGGGGGGGCGGTTTAGAACGGAGTTGAGGAGGAACTTCTTCACTCAAAGGGTGGTGAATCTCTGGAATTCTCTGCCCGTTGAAGTGGTGGAGGCTACCTCACTAAATATTTTTAAGACGAGAGTTGATGGGTTTTTGATAAGAGAGGGGATTAAGGGTTATGGGGAGAGGGCGGGAATGTGGAACTGAGCCACGACAGATCAGCCATGATCTTATTGAATGGCGGGGCAGGCTCAAAGGGCTAGATGGCCTACTCCTGCTCCTATTTCTTATGTTCTTATGTAACAGTATCAGATGCTTGAGCTTCCTGAAAGCAAAGTAGAAAGAACTATTGGCTATGTAATTTACAAGACTGTGCAATTACCAATTTTGGCCTTAGCTGTGTTGTGTTGTCTCCATGTCCAAGTCTGCCATACTCGCCAAGACCCCATGAGTACAGTTCACCACTGGAGGTTATGGCAGCACTGTGAGAACTCCCACAAGCAATGTCTCGAATACGCTTGGTTTTCAATGCCTCAATCAATCTTGGTTTATCACAATTCCTGAATGTGTGTTTTTTTTTGAGAAAGAAAATTAACATTGTTATTAATGCAGGTCCTGTGAAAACCTTAAATATATTAATGCTTTTAAACAGCATGCAATTTCTGATTTTGTTTTAAAATGCAAAGATAATTTGAAGTATACTTCAGATACTACACATTATACAGTAGGTTATGATAACGCATTCACGCTTTCAGTTTAGTAGCTTTATAAAGAAATTTCAGCTTCATACACACACACTAAATCCGAAGTGCAAATGTGGTGTCAAGGCTAAAACTGATTTGCTTTATTGTCAGTTTGAATGATGACTTGTAGTGCTGGTAGGAAGCAAAATTGCTCTGCAGTTGCTGTGCAAAGGGACTCTTAGAAGTACAATAATCTAAAGATGAAATGTTCTAATTTTTAAAATTTCAATTCTCTAATGCTAACTCATATATTCAGCTGTCATCAGGTGCATCTTTCAAGTCAAGTTTAAAATGTATTTATTGTGTCACAAGTTGGCTTACATTAACACTGCAATTAAGTTACTGTGAAAATCCCCTCGTCACCACATTGCACTGCCTGTTCAGTATGTGAAAGGATAATTCAGCACAGCCAATGCGCCTAACCAGCACTTCTTTCAGACTGTGGGAGGAAACCAGAGCACCCACCAGGAGGAAACCCATGCAGACATGGGGAGAACGTGCAGACTTCACACAGACCCAAGCAAGGAATCAAACCCAGATCCCTGGCGCTGAGAGGCAGCAAAGCTAAGCACTGTGCCACCGTGTTGTCCTTGTAACTTTGCACAGGGAGCAAAGAAAAACTTTACAAAAACAAGCATGTAACTCAAACAAAACACACACGGAATTCTTGCCAAGACCAACCATGATGGAGAAATGGGTAGAAAAACCACATTGACGAAGGCACGAAAGAGTGAAAGAAACCTACTTAATCAGGGGATGCAAGATGTGAGGTTGGAGAAGGATTGGTAATGTTAAAAAAAACTTTAAAAGACACCTGGTTAATTTTTCCCCATGTTAATGTAGGAAAGCTACTTGGAATCCTGGAAAAAGCTAAGCTTAAAATTTTAGCCTTGACAACATCAGAGTTAATCTGGCAGCACAAAATGTGTGGGGGGAAATAAGTATTTTTTTTACATTCTGCTGAAGTGTCCAAGCTTTCCGTCATCTCCTTCACCCCAGGAAAACACCTTTCCATCGACAGTTAAAGCCATTGCATGACGACCACCTGCAATACAATGTGAAATATACGGTTAATATATTTTAACAAGTTGCAGCACAACGCTTTAAAAATAAATTCAACTACAAATGCGAGGTGATGCATTTTGGAAGGAATAATGTAGAGAGGAGCTATGTGATTAAAGGTAGACAAATTAGGAGTATAGAAACACAGAGGGACCTGGGAGTGCAGGTTCACAAATCCATGAAGGTTGTGACACAAGTGGAGAATGTTGTCAGGAAGGCTTATGGAATGCTAGCCTTTATAGGAAGAGGTATAGAGTTTAAAAGCTGCCGTCTAATGCTTCAGTTGTATAGAATGTTGGTTAGACCGCATTTGGAGTACTGCGTCCAGTTCTGGTCACCTTACTACCGGAAGGACGTGGAGGCTCTGGAAAGGGTGCAGAGGAGGTTTACCAGGATGTTGCCTGGCATGGAGGGGTTGGGTTACGAGGAAAGGTTGGAGAAACTGGGACTGTTCTCTTTGGAAAGACGGAGATTGAGGGGTGACATGATAGAGGTATATAAGATACTGAAGGGAATAGACAGGGTCAATAGTGAGAGACTGCTCCCTAGATTGGTTACGAATACAAGAGGACATGATTTAAGGGTGAGGGGGGAGAGGTATAATTTGGATATGAGAGGAAGGTTCTTTACGCAGAGAGTAGTGGGGGTATGGAACGCGCTACCGAGTGGGGTGGTGGAGGCGGGAACGTTGGACTCGTTTAAGGTTCAGTTAGATAGGCACATGAGTGAAACGAGGATGGAGGGTTATGGTAGGGGTTATTGAATAAGGGTTAGAACCTCGGGAGACACCGGAAAGGCAGGCTTGTGATTAACGTTTTTGTCTTTTCATTCCGCAGGTGGAGGTCCACCTCGTTGTCAAACAAGGGGCATGCACACGGTGGGTCGTGCGTGGGCTGCTCCTGGAGGTTCCGGGAGTGGCCTAGTACTTCGTGTCGGTGTGTGTGCTTGATCCTGGACCGGTAGACGGGCGCCGCAACAGCTCGGTGACTAGCACTGCTAGCTGTGCAGATACATGGATTTGGGCCTGTGTCTGTGGGAGTTTGTGCATTCTCCCTGTGGTTGCGTGGGTTTCCTCCGGGCGCTCCGGTTTCCTCCCACACCCCAAAGATGTGCTCTTAGGCTGATTGGTTTTACCAAATTGACACTATTCTCCCCTGAATCTGGCTAAGTCAGGGGTTCTATTTGTAGATACGCAGGGTAGAATAGGTGTAGGGTGATGCGGCGGCGCAGGCTTGTTGGGCCGAAGGGCCTGTTTCCCGTGCTGGGTTGTTCTTTGTTCTTTGTTGTACATACCTGAATGCACAGCTACTTTCTTCACAACATAATTACTAAGAGCTGAGATCTGTCGAGGGATGGGTATCGTCCCACTGGATATTCCAAGTCCAAGTCTTCCATTTGTAGCTTCTCCACAGGCATAGACTTTTCCCTCCGCTGTAACTGCAATGTAAAGCTCAAAGTGAGCCACACACATACATTTTTTGCTTTGTCAGAAGCAGTTTAAAATTTAGGACCTTTTCAAACAAATCTATAATGACAGGAAATTATTGCAATTTGTTACCGTAACTGTTTCCAAGAACAGAATATGCCATATAAATCATTCTGCTGCCTACATGTTCCACCATACCATTGGTATATCACCATACAGGTGCCATCCAATGGCCATCTCCAACAAGGGAGAATCGAACCATCTCCTTTTGACATTCAATGGTATTATCATCATTGTATCAATTATCAACATCCTGGGGGTTATCACTGACCAAAAACTGTACCTGTAAATACTGTGACTGTCAGTGCAGGTCAGGGGCTAGGAATTTTGGCACGAATAATCTATGTTCTGACTCCCCAGTGCATGTCCAAGACACAAGTCAGGAGTGTGATAGATACTCTCCACTTGCCTAGGTGAGTGCAACTCCAACAACACAAGAAGCTTGACATCACCCGAGACCCACCTGATTGGCACCCTATCCATCACCTTAAACACTGACTCCCTCAAATACTAACACACTGTGGCAGCATTGTGGACCATCTACAAGAAGCACTGCAGCAAATCACTAAAGCTCCTTCGACAGCACCTCCCAAACTTGCGATCTCTACCACTTGGAAGGACATGGGCAACAGATGCATGAGAACATCACGATCTGCAAGTTCCCTCAAAGGGAAACACCCCATCCTGACTTGAAATTATTTTGCTGTTCCTTCACTGATGCTGGGTCGAAATCCTAGAACTTCTTTCCAAAAGCACCAGCTGGACTGCAGTGGTTCAAGAAGATGGTCACCACCATTTTCTCAAGGGCAATTAGAGGCAAGCAATAAATGCTGGCTTAGCCGTTGATGCCCATATCATGGGAACAAATAAAAACACCCATAAATTGAGGGGACAGTAGAGGAATATAGAGAAACTATCCTTTTAAATATTTTGTTCTATTGAGAAAACACATTGACCATTCTGATTCTGTTCTATATGATTCAGTGCCCCATGCTTGATCCATGGTATGCTGCATGTTAGTTGAACTAAAGAGGACAATGATAGAAGCATCAAAATTGCCTGCAACACGCGACAGGATATATGATACTTGCTAAAAAATTTGTATTCATTAACGTCATGTTAAAGATGGAATTGAGCTTGGTGGTAATTTATCCCCTTCCTTACTGTAGACAGCCACATTCAGTATGAAGGTTTACACGTGCAGAACACGAGCTGCCAAGAAGTCACAGAATCATAGAATACTACAGTCAGCACATTTGAGGAAGAGGAGAAGTGTGATGATAATATGTTAGCATCACTTTAGTCATATTAGACTTCCCAACACAGATGAATAGAATCTATCCAAGTTATGGCAGAAAGGAACTAAAAGGATAGAGAGAGGAATGAAGGTTTGTAAATAGAGGTTTTAGAAAAAAGCCAAGGCAAGTACGCTCAACGCTTCTAGATCACTCGATTCTACACTGAGTGCTTATTACAGCAAAACAGCTTGGAAAGCAGAAAATGAGAACTTTCATGACATAATGCTTCTCAGGGCCACTGCATCTCAAGAAGGAATAAAATATTTTGGTCAATCCATCCGCAAAGAACAATGATAACCTTATTGATTGAAAACAACCGGTCCAGGCAACTGAACTGACAAAGCACGACTTTTGGTAGCCTGTTTCCAAGTCATTAGCTAAACCTTCACAATGGTTGATGCTTTCTGAAATCTGCCTGAAGGCATTCTTCTCCAAGAGATAATCAGATGAATGCTGACGCAGATGTCTACAAAGTGCATCAGTAGGAATGCCAGCACAATTGAAAATGGAAACCAGTCTAATTAAGAGGTCATTTAAAATACAGACTTCTTGCAAATCTGAAATTCAAAATAAAATTACAAGACTACAGTCAGCACACAATGCTCATAATCAAAGTGATTTGAAGTAAATGGCAATTAGCTAAGCTAAACTATGGGAAAAGACATTTTCACTTTATTTAATCAAATATAGTACGAAATATGAATTAAGAGCAGGAGTAGGCCACTCGGCCCCTCATTGAAAAATGAACTGTACTTTTAAAGGGTCTGGGTTACAGATAAAGTATGTTGTTCTTTACTTCATTGGCTGGCGTTATAACCCAATTCCGTCTGCTAAGGCAAACGCCTTTTGTTTCCCCACTACTAAACTCCCAAGCAAAATAAGTTAAGAAAGCTCAGCCTAGCTTCTAATAGAAACAATGTTGGGAACAGTACAAAAATGGTCCCCATTTGGCACAATTCATTTCACTCAGATGCAGCAGAAGTATGGCTGGCACTGGTGACTCAAAAAGACATACAGTTGTAATAATGCTTTGAAATAATTCACATTGCATGGGCTTGAATAGTGATGAATTTGACATACAGGTGGAAATATAAAATACCTGATCTTGAGAGTATTCAATGTTGGAAACGAATGTCTGAACTAAGAAAAATAATCTCTTTTCCAGGATCATCCAGTTCTGACAAACGGTCACACCTTTTATTCTCTCTATGGACTGCCATTAGCAGCCTTTCTCCTTGTTTTTGTGGCAATGACTCATCTTTCATTCCCTCACCCTGCACTACAAATACCCCCCCACTTTCTGTGCCTTTTAGCTTTGACAAAGGGTCATGTGGACTTGAAATATCAGCTGTTTTCTCTCCTTACAGATGCTGCCAGACCTGCTGAGGTTTTCCAGCATTTTCTCTTTTGGTTTCAGAGTTCAGCATCTACAGTTATTTGCTTTTATCTGACGAAAGGTTGTTAGCCTAAAACATCAACTTTTTTGTGTTTCTCTCTTCAATTGTTTAATTTGCTAAATGTTGTCAACATTTTCCAGTTTTATTTCAGATTTCCAGCATCTGCATTATTTTGTGTTTGTATTTGACATAAACACAAAATGCTGGCAATATTTAGCAGATAAGATAGTGTCATGAAAAGACAAACAAAAAAAATTGATGTTTTAGGCCAATAACTTTTCTTCAGATAAAAGCAAATTACTGTGGATGCTGGACTTTGAATCCAAATGAGAAAACATTGAAAAATCTCAGCAGGTCTGGCAGCATCTGCAAGGACTGTAAGGAGAGAAAAGAGCTGACGTTTCGAGTCCATGTGACCCTTAGTCAAAGCTAAAAGGCATAAAAAGCGGAAGATATGTGATGAGGGAATGAAAGATGAGTTGGACACAAAAGTTGGAAACAAATTTGTACACTTCTGTGGCATGAAAAGCAATCTAAAATGTCTCATTACCTGCAAAAAGGCTTTTGGAACCACCAGCAACCTGGACGACATTCAAAGCTGACAACGTCTCAGAAAACGAGGGGACTTTTATCTGAAGAGGAAAGCAAAACAGCTGTTAGATTCACCCAATATGCGGTAAAGTGGACCAATGAGTAAACAACAGGAAAGTTCTTTTAAAATCTTCTTTTAAATTATTCACACAGGGAGTGCAGACAATTTATAACTTATAATTCAAAGGATTAAACATGCTCCATCTTATGCTTTCCTCCACACTGAAGAAATAGATAATGGATTATATACCTTAATGGGCAATATGAAAAATAATTAAGGACTCAGTAGCTTTATTACAGCGAACAATTTTGAATGAATTCATGACATGTAAGGATAATTATCTAATTCAAGCTGCTTAAAAAAAAGACAACAGAAATACCACAGAAACCAGTAATCATACCTTTGAACCTTTCAGTCCTCCGAGCTGGTCTTTGTCATTTAGGCCCCAGACAAACACTTTTGTTCTAATAGTGGCCGCAGATTCTATGCCGGATGCTTTCTTCCTGACAAGGCTTGGGAGAAAGAAAACATTATTTCTCAAGTTACATTATACAAGGATAAGTTTCACCTCAGGATTTTAATACATACCCAATAAAACATAAACTGTCATAACACAAAGCTTTGTTCAATTCCAATCAGTGCCATGACAAACATAATGCATTAGTTTGAGTGTCTAGTCGGTTTGTCAGTGGGCTTTGCTTGCAATTCACCCTCCAGGCAGAGACTTGAGCATACAAATCCACACTTGCACTTCAGTGTAGTACTGAGAAAGTGCTTTATTGCCAAAAGTGCCATCTTTCAAATGAGACACCAGCAGAAATAAAGATGAGCAGAAATATATTCTTATAAATAAAAATGTATTTAAATGTTAAATTTTTTAAAGATCAAAATTAGTATGAACAGAAACAAAATAACTTGTTGGGGGGGGGGGGGCCATGCAACCGCAGGATCGTAATTTAAAAGCGGTCTATATATACACGCAACCTGCAGGACTCTGACTAAAGCAATGGATGTTACCTATCAAGGAAGATGTGGCAATACATCACTGCCACAGCCATTAATGAAAAATCAGGAACTTTCATAATGGAAAGATAGGTTTACAAAAGGAGTTATCAATGTACTGCAAGCTCCATATAATAAATTTAAAATTACAGACAGACTTTCTAGGCTTTGCTCACTTCAAGTCTGAGAATTGCTTTCTAAAAGGATGGGTAATAAATGGTGGTCTTACCAGTGACACTCAAATCCCTTCAATGAGTAAAAATGTAAAATGCAAAGACTAAAGTGTGACAGGAAGTAATTGCAATGCTTACAGGAACACAGGGGTAGCACAGTGCACATAGTGGTTAGCACTGCTGCCTCACAGCGCCAGGGACTCAGGTTCAATTCCAGCCTCAGGTCACTGGCTGTGTGGGGTTTGCACATTCTCCCCGTGTCTGCATGGTTTCATCCGGGTGCTCCAGTTTCCTCCCACAGTCCAAAGATGTGCAGGTTAGGTGGATTGGCCAAGCTAAGTTGCCCCTTAGTGTCAGGAGCATTAACAGGATAAATACGTGGGGTCACGCGAATAGGGCCTGGGTGGGATTGTTGTCGGTGCAGACTCAATGGGCAGAATGGCCTCCTTCTGCACTGTAGGATTTCACTGATTCTATGATTGTAACAAAACATAAGGAGAGTAAACCATACAGCCCGTACAGCCTGCACTACCACTCAATACAATCATGGTTGATCTGCACCTTGAACTCTACTTTGATTGCTCCCCATATCTCTCCAATTCCCTAAGGCTTGGAAAATTTCTCTCTCTCTGTGGAACTATGGCTGTACACAAACTTTGTAATGTATTAATCCTCAGTGGCCTTGGATACATAGGCAACCAACACAAAGTGTGGTATGATGGTAAAATAGTATGAAGGCAAGAATGATAATTGGACCCAAAACTTGCTATTCAGTCACCAGTTTAAATTTTGTAATTCTGTATTTTCATAATAAATCCATCTCGTTTGCAATGAAAACTGCCCATGTAAAATTGTTGTGGTACTTCAGCACTTCCATTGGCAGAAGGTTGTAATTACAGCCTTACACATGTGTATTCAGTCATCCCAATATAATTGTGGATACAAGAATGTTTCAATGGGAAAGTTGTCAGGAAGTGCATGCTGACACAAGATTATTAATACATGTTTATAGATAGATGGATTTTTCAACCTATTTGTTACAGCAAAAAGAAAATCAACATTCCAGAAGTGGGTTAAGGAAAGAATTTGCATTTATGCAGCATCTCGCTAAGTCTGTCCAAAAAGATGCTAAAAAACATTGCACAGAATAGGTTGTTTCTAAGAGCAGCCAGGCATTTCAATAGGCAGTCTGCATCTGTGAGCTTCCATGTCTTAACTTCCCAATAAGATCAATGATACTATGGGGTACTGCGGAATTGAGGGCAAGTTCTTCTATGTAAGAGTTAGCCTGTCTCCTTCCTCCGTTACTAAGCTGCTAGTTTAATTCAGGTTGCATAGTTGACATGGGATGTACAGTGTGAATATCATGAGTATTGAAATCACTCTGAGGCATCTTGGCGAGGAACCTGCTATATGAAGAAAAGTTGAACCCTATTGCCCTTCCCAGAATTTTCAATTTGAAATGTTTTGCCCTCAGGTTGTATGCCTGACTTGGAACGTACATGGTAAATATCAAGAGTATTGTGACTGGACTGAGATACCTCAAAGTGGAAACGTGCTTATGGAGAGAAGTTGAATTTTTTGCACACTGTAATTTGCAATTCAACATGTTTTATAAAGTACTTTCGCAAATTTTAAGATTAGTATTTTAATATTAATATTTTCAGGAAAAATCATTGCGGCATTGGAGAACCTTCAAGGTTAGAGAAGCAAAAAAAAAGGGGTGTGCCATTAAGCTATTTCAGAAGAGAAGCTGCTTTTAAAATAATTTCAACCTCCTGCATCATTTACAGCAGTTATCAGTAAGCACAGAATTTTAGTACCTTCCAGTATTGCTTTTATCATCATCCTCCTCCTCATTATCTGAAGCAAGGAAAGGGAAGTTTGTAGCAAGATCCTCATCCTCTGCCCGGATACGTCCCACAATGCTCAAGCCATGAATTTTACAATCAATCCCAGAACTTCTGCACTGTTTGATTGCAATCTCAATATACCTGTGCTGCTGAGAAAATGAGGCATGGTTAAAAATTAATTGAGGTCCACAGTTTTATCAAAGTGCAAGAACATTGTTGTCTGAGCACTTAAGTTCCAAGTGTTGACTAGCAACGGCCACCTCTGTTACACTGGACAGGGATAAGAAAACAGAACTACAAGGTGAAAAACCATAAAAAGTACAGTAAATGGGAAAGTTGTCAGGAAGTGCATGCTGACACAAGATTATTAATATATGGTTATAGACAGATGGATTGTGCATATCCGTTCATCCTTAATGGTATAAATAGAGATAATCAGTGGGTGGACCTACAGTACATGGAAAAGACCTGGACATCCAAATTAAAGATTCCCAACGCCAGTGAGCAAGGGGCAATGAAGACTAGGCCTTGCCACTTCAGCCCAGGTCACATAAATACCCATGGTTATAATACTTTGTTTCTCAAAGGCTATGCGTTTCATGAGAAAGTGCTTCAGAGATCATAGAATGGCCATAAAGCAGACACTGCACATGGCTACATCGTTCTCAATAATGACACAAACAACTTGCATTTATATAGTACCTTTAACATGGAAGGAAAATCTCCTAAGACATTTCTCAGAGGCATAATCAATGAGCTGCTTGTTGAAGGAGGTCATTCAGAACAATTTTTGGCCAAAGAAGTGTTTAACGGAGGATCTTAAAGGAGGAATTACTGGAGGTAGTTATGCAGGGAAATCCATTCATTATATCAACATTAATTAAGAAGGCAATACTTGATCAATCATTTGATTTGCTTTACTCATTTCAACCAGGAAATTCAGATCTCGTGAATCTGCCATGTATTTAATTTTATTTGCTTTGAAGAAATAGTCCCTTCTTAGATTTGGTATTTCCCAGTGAAACAGGTTGTATCTTGCTAAATGAATTTCATCTGCCACTTATCCTATTCATCCTTGAAGTCTAGTATCTTCATTAACTTTGTAATTTTTGGAATTTGTTTGTTATTTCAGGCTTCAGATGCAGAAGGAAGTGGAGGTTGAAATGGTTCATTGAATTTGCAATGCTGAGACACAGGGTAGGATTTTTGCAGAGGCAGGATAGGGAATACATTGAAGCCCATCAACACCAGCTGCCGCCACCCCCCCACCCCCCGTCATTTAGGCTACATGTGTTAATTGTCTGGGGCAGGACATCCAACCCTCAGGAGAAAGTCCCACCACTGACCTCCTCCCACCAAGCTGAAAATTGCAGCCAAGTGTGCAAAGGTCCTTAAGTGGCCATTAATCAGCTAGCCCAGTCTGTAAGGGCTCATAAAATCCTGCCCAAAGTCATAGCTTACCATGTCTGTGATCAAAACCAAGTGTGTGGAGAGGTTGCTGGGGATAGTAAGGTTGAGCACGTGGCCTTGAAAATGTGTATAAATGATTTATATAGTGCTTACTGCAAAACAGAGACCGGTTCAATGGTAAATGTTTCACTATTATAGAAAAATGACAATGATGGTACTGCCCAGGAGTGAAAGTCCATCAAATTTCTAAAACAGTTGTGTCTCAACTAAGGATGCATTTGTGATCATTTCCACCGGTTACCTAGACTTAATGTAGGAGTTGGTAGAGAACACAAGTAAACGATAAAACACATTGGCCAGAATTTTCCAGCTGTTCACGCCATTGGAGTTCTCCAATCCCATTGGCAGCACACATCTACCCGTGGGTTTCCTGCTAGCATGAGATGACATCAATAGAAATTCTCATTGACAGCGGTGGGACCAGAGAATCCCGTCACTAGCAAACAACGTGCCACCTCCCGCTGGGAGGCCAGAGAATCTGGCCCATTCTTATTCTTACAGCAATTGTGGATACAGGTTAAAAACTCCGAGAATACATACCTCCACACATTCATTAAGAAGCATCACCACGGTGTCTGTGGGGGTGATATTGATTGTCTTCAGCTCAATAAGATTATCTAATGAATTTCCACCTGAAATGAAGCATGGTCACGTCTTTGATCAGAAACATATTTACCCAAGTGAATACAGGAGTATACAAATGGCACTTTGAGATACTTAGCTTACCCGAGACAACAACTAATGAAGGCATGTAACTGCTGTCGGCAGGATCCACAGTCATATTTAGTCTATGAACAAGGACATCTGGGAAGATCTCCAAGCGAATCCAGTGCTAGCAAAGTAAAAGCGCCAGATTAAGAGAACGACATTGAAGCCAAAACTGCTGCAGCAAACAAGGTTGGTGAACTGATCATATCATTTAATTCTGAAAAGTCCTGGATACCAGAGAATTGAAATGCAACAAACCGCGCAAATAAGAGATTCTAAAATATATTTTCAGGAAGTTAACCCTTTCAACCAACACAGGAACAAGCATCAGTTGTGAGCTGTACAGAACGCTCCATCCAACTAATCGCATATGCATTCAGTTTCACCACTTCTTAAAAATCAGACTTGGCTATACCAGCTAAAGAGAGACCATTTATTCCCCTGCATTTTCCTCTTGAAAACATGGATGCAAAATGGGGATGCAGGGGCAACGTAACAGCACAATTAATTAGAAATTTGTTCCCAGAAGTACAACTCTCAGGATAATTAACAGCAAAGATGACCATAACTCAGAAACTAGTGCCCCTGAAAGGATTCTCAGCTGAAAACAAAGCATAATGATAGAAGGCAACAATAGGAATCACAAAGCAAAAGGCCTTACTTGCAACAGAGGATAACATATCAACAAAACAATAAAAACCCAATTACAAAAATATATAATGAGAAGGGACTCAATGTGATGCTGAAGTCTTGTGCTATCCATACTCAAATCTCATTCACCAATTTCTGGCATTTTCCTCTTTTTCCAAAACCAAA
The DNA here is from genome assembly GCF_965287045.1 of Carcharhinus amblyrhynchos. NCBI lineage: Eukaryota > Metazoa > Chordata > Chondrichthyes > Carcharhiniformes > Carcharhinidae > Carcharhinus > Carcharhinus amblyrhynchos. The sequence goes on from NC_137333.1 coordinate 93,673,670, forward strand.
TTAAAAATATGTAAGACACTGAGTGGATCTGATAGGTAACGGATAAACCCTGTTGACGAAAAAGATCATGATTTTTCATAAGATCATAAGAAATAGGAGTCAGCCCCTCAGCCCATTGAGCTTGCTCTGCCATTTAATAAGATCATGGCCTTAACTCCACGTTCTTACCTGCCCACCCCCAAAACCCTAGAATCCTCTCTCAATCACAAATCTATCTAATTCAGCCTTGAATATATACAATGGCCCTCTGCGGAAGAGAAATCTCAAGATTAACAGCCCTCAGAGAAGCGATTCCTCATCTCTATTATAAAGGGGTAACACCATATTTGTTAAATAATGTATCTTAGTTCTTGATTCCCCACAAGGTGAAACATCCTCCCAGCATCAACCCACAGAATAATATGTTTCAATAAGATCAGCTCAAATGTCGGCCCAACCTGCTCAATTTTTACGCTTAAGACAACCTCTTTACCCCAGAAATCAACCTGGTGACCCTTCTCTGAATGGTTTACAATACAAGTATATCCCTCAAGTACATAGACCAAAACTGTACACAGTAAATCACCAATGACTCACTGGTGCTCTGAACAGTTGTACCAAGACTTCCCTACTTTTATACTCCTTCCTTTTCTCTATTCCTTTGCAGGCACTTTATATCCTCCTCTCAACTTCCTTTCCTGTTCATCTCTGTATCATCAGCAAATATCTTCAGTCCCTTCATCTGAATATAGATTGCAAATAGCTCAGGCCCCAGCACAGATCCCTTTGGCATTCTATTTGTTACAGCTTGGCAACCTGAAAATGATCCAATTATCCTAACTCTGGGGACAGGAATTTTTAAAATCGCAGGGTTTCCTGCCCTGCCACTTGAAGCTCCACTCCAAGGAGCATTAACCAGCTGGAACTGGACTTGCACTTTTCACTTGGATGGAACTCCCACCTCAAGACAGCTGCCAGCCAATCTGATTGGCTTTATAGTCCCAGCAGCACCAGTGGCCCGGACTGGAACAAGCAGTCCCCAGATTCATAGTTTCAGCATCCAGGTTCAAAAGCGAGTGTGTGTGAGTGAGTGTGAGTGTGAATATGTGCGAGTGTGTGGGGGAACAGATGATCAATATATTCAGCTTCCTCAAAGCAAAAAACATTTTGGGAATTTTCCAACTGAGGGGGAAACCAGCTGAAACCAGAATATAAAGAACTGAGTAAGATCATAACCAATGCAACTTAAAATCTGAATGAACAGAGAGATGACCAGTGGATAGCGGATCTACCCTTAAGGTGTACAGAAGATAAATGTGCAAGGTAGCATGACCAACCATTCAAGTGACTTTTCACTTACCTTCCCTTGTGAGCCTGAAGACTGCCAGCACTGCCCAGAGCCATCAATCAGGCGGGAAGCTTGACTAACAGACGAGGAAACTCCAAAGTTCTTCACAATCCTTGACCAGTCATCTAGCAACATTCCTCTCTCACAGCTGTATCTCTTATTCTGTTGTTTCCCTGAACGCCCAGCAAATACTGGTGATTGTCCTTTAAACCAATACAGAAATGATTATTGTCATACAGTTGGATGGGCAAAATGGCGAACAAAAAACCTTATTTCTCAGCATACATAATCAAAGAAAAAGATGTGTCCAAAGGAAATCTATAGACTTGGAGAGTTAATGAGTGAAACTTAATTGGCTTTTACCCACACAGCTGCTTAAAATGAAACTACGGATAGAAAGCAAAACATTTTATAAAACGATTGCTTCATATTTCATTTAAACAAATCTTATCCTTACCAAAATGACATACTGCCAACTTTAGATAATGTTACATAGTAATATCTTATAAATACATTTTTATTGAAGATTTGTGCATTTTATACAAATAACGTACAAAGATTAGTAAAGTACAGCAAGATCATTTTCAAATACATGTATAAAGAGAGAGAGAAAAAAAGAAAATTACCAACACAGTTGGTAACACAAATCAACACAGAAACAAAGCAGGCAATCCCCCACTTCACTTTACACTTCTGGCATAGCGAGGACATAGTGGGGTCAAACCTGTAATCACACAATCCCCACATTGCAGGAGGAGACCATTCAGCCCATCAGGTCTGCACCGACCACAATCCCACCCAGTCCCTATTCCCATCACCCTTCATATTTACCCTGCTAATCCCCTGACATTAGGGTTAATTTAGCATGGCCAATCAACCTAATCCACACATCTTGGACTGTGGGAGGAAACCAGAGCACCCAGAGGAAACCCATGCAGACATGGGGAGAGTGTACAACCTCCACACATTGCATACCCCGAGGATGGAATTAAACCCAGATCCCTGGCGCTGTGAGGCAGCAGTGCTACCAAGTCACCCTACTCCAATGCAAGCTTGGAGTAATATTCAGATGGTGCAATGTGTTAAGCTGAGTTTCTTTTGTTCTATTACAAACTGAAGTTTTATTAGCACATTCCCGAATATCCCCCCAAGTGCCTCTTACCTGGTTCATTAATTCTACCAAATGTATGCCTTGCATTGTGTTTCCTAGTCTTGAAGCAGTTTTCACAGTAGTCAAAATCATTACAGTTTCTACATTTGAACCTGGGCCCATTCATTGGAAACATCTGACAGCCGTCACACCTGTGTTTTATAAGAAAACAGGGTAAAACAAAGACTGATCAATGGACATACATTAACTTTTAAAAATCAATGCCCTCATGATAATAACAAAATGTACACCTGTTTGTCATTTTTCATTCATTGTGATTAAACGTCCAAAGAAGTTAAGGCAGGCACACCACTTAAATAGGAGGCCCCGTTCTTCAAATGCCTTACGTAAGTCGTGAAAGAGCAAGGAATTATTTACCTCATATTTCCAATAAAGAAAAGAATGAGTGTACTAGACCTACAAACAGCAGATTTTAGAACAATGATAAGTGATTTTATTGAAATATATAACATTTCCCACTGCCAACATCTTGGGGGTTTATCAGTGATCTGAAACTTAAACGGACTAGTCATATAAATACAATGGCGACAACAGCAGGTCAGAGGTTAGGAATTCTGCAATGAGTAACTCGCCTCCTGACTCCCCAAAGCCTCCATCAATCCACTCCATCCACAACATAGGAATTAGGAGTCAGAGTAGCCTATTCGGTCCCTTGAACCTGCTCCTTCGTTTAATAATACCGTGGCTGATCTGATAGTAACCTGAAAACCGCATCTCCACTGACCCCTGGTGACGTTTCTCTCCCTCACTTATCAAGAATCTATCAAGTGCTGCCTTAAAAATGTTCAAAGATTATGCTTCCACCACCTTTTGACAAGAGAGTTCCAAAGACTCATCACCCTCAGAAAATATTTCTCCTCATTTCTGTCCTAATTGGATGGGCCCTTATTTTAAACACAAGTCAGGTGTGTGATGGAATACTCTCCACTTGCTTGGATTTAGTGTGACTCCAACAACATAAGAATCCTGACACCATCCTGCCTGCTTGAATGGCACCCCATTCACCATGTAAAAAGTTGCTCCCTCCACCACCAGTGCAAAGTGGCAGTGATGTGTACCAAGGACAGGATACATTGCAGCAACTCAAACTCCTTCAACAGAGCCTTCCAAACCCTCAACACTTGCCGTGAAAGACAAGGCCAGCAGATGCTTGGGAACACCACCACCTGCAAGTCCCCTACCAGTCCAGGCACTATTATGACATGGAACTATGTAATCCCTTCACTATCGCTGAGTTAAAATCCTGGAGCTCCCTTCTGGAAATATTATGGGTGCAACTGCACCAGATGGACTGCAGCAATTGAAGAAGGCAGCTCACTACCATCTCCTCAGGGACAATTAGGGATGGACAATAAATGCTGATATTGAAAGCCAATGAAAGTTTTGGGATTGGAGTTTCTCTTGAGCACATAGAAAAGAGACATGTATTGAAACTACTGTGGTTCAATTAGATGGTGTATGCTTGTAATACTCTGTAAATAAATGTAAAGTTGAGGAAAGATTGATTACAGCACTATCACCAACTGGCTCCTCAGAGTATAACTACTGTAATCAAGTTTAAGGTAGTCTTTGTCTTTAAGGATGATCTGGAAAGGATATGGCAATAATAACCTGTAACGGTAATACACACAAGCTAGAACAGAGTGGAGATGCTACAGAACAACCTTACATTCACAGGATAAACTCTTTAAAGCCCTCTTTCTTTAAGCTTCTGCATGCCCCACCCCACCATACGTCTGTTGAAGTTCTGTTAAAACTATGTGAAAATGTAATAAATTAAAAATATTTTACTTATTTTCATCAATCGCAACAAACCAAACTGTATATTGTCCATTTTTAAAAATTACCCCTTCAATGGAAACAGGAGAGCAATTGCTTTAAGTTAGTATTCTCATCATAGGAACTACACCCTTTTTCTTGTTTAAAATGGAAAAGCACATGATTAAAAATCATCAGTCTGGTTAAGTTTTTTTAAATTCCTTACGTGACTCCTGGATGAATACTGGGTACCAACTCCATTTCAGACAATAGACCAGTCCAGTGAGACTGCTGAGGGAAATCAACAATAACATCCTTCCCGTTGGCACTAAATGCTGAAATAAAAAGGAAGATTATTAAATCCATCATCGCAAACCTACAATGGATTTCTACTGCTTATATTGTACCAACTTTCCATGCAGTGAATCAAAATACTGCACAGTCTGCGTGATTATTTTTGGGGAAGCAAAAGGCGAGAATGCAAGCATGCCTCATTTACCTTTCACAATTCCCACACTTCTATGGGTAACTGATCCCCACTTGTACTTTGGAGTGGTAACTGAAGCCTTAACCCGTACTTTATCGGCAATCTTTATGTGGGAGGTAGAATTCTGTGGTGGGAAACCTGAAGGAAAAGAAAGCAATGAAAACTAAACATGTCCTGAATTGCATTTTAAAAGAGAGCAAGGGCAATTAACTGTTACCTAGTACTGGTGTTTCCGATTAATACACTGTGCACCTACCCAATAGTTCAACATGGATGTATCTGACCCAGTAAGTGCCACCTTTCTGCTGCCAGTCACACTGCACATTTAGATCATGCAACCCATCTCGATCCAATTTGATTACTTTTCCCATGTCTCCCTCACAAACCTCTTCATAGGTTCTGCAGCATCGGACCATCATTCCCACCTGCACGGTAAAATGAAGCTCAATATAAGGTGTAGTCTAAACTTACTGCAATTAATATTAAAAATGTTCATTACATAGAAAGCCAAATACAATAGATCAATATTTAAACTGCAGGACAATCCATACCTGAATATTCTCCCTTACATATACAGCATAATCATCATTACTCAAGAAATCTCCACGTTTCTTATAGGTTTGGCTTTCAGTCACTACAGCAGCCCAAGGCTACAAAATTAAGAACATTATGTTAATACAACTTGAACATCAGCTCTCCAATGTTACTCAAGTCTGCTAAATACACCTTGTTTCAAAATTACATTAGGTAGAGTTGTTTGAGGACCCATCACAGCGTAAGCAGCTTCAGCCTCTTCTACTTCCTCAAGAATCTCTTCATCCGAGTACTCCGATAGAGTGCTCTCCGCATCAGAAAGTTCTGCAATCTGTACATCAGGGTGATCTAACAGCCAACCGACCAATGCTTCCACACCTTTGAAATAAAATTTGGGACAAAAATAGATGGTAAACTTTTCTAGTGCAATTGGGCTTGATGTTACTTTTGTCGTGTAAATGAAAGCAGACATGCATGCAAGAGATCGGAGGCTACCCTTCAACTTTATCTCAAGTTAAACTTTTACCTAAGCATTAATGTTGTTCTTTCTCAATGTGGGTCAATCAATTTTTAAGAGATTTATATTTTTAGGGGTAAACATTACAAATAAGGTATAGTTTTAAGTGCGTTTAAATTAATGTTTCTATGCCGAGAAGGGACCTATAGTTGGGTACATAGTGGGCAACGGTGATGATGTGTGTCAGAGTTGGTAAAGTTCCAGCTGTGTTTCTATTGTGCTTAGAGGGGGCTACAGTGTGAAGAATAAATAAAAAAAGGGTCTTGTACGGTAAAAAGGGCTTTTAGTTTTTAACTAGAAACTAGCTCATTTGGAGAAATGAGAGCGTGAGAAGGCAGTATTCATAGCTCTGCTGATAGCAGTTACGTTTAGAAAGCTAGAGGGGAACATCTCAGCTTTGCTACAAAAAAAACCATACAATGGAATAATGGTTATCTAAAGAGCAGCTTGTTAAAGGAGAGAAAAGAAGAAAAGTTTCCAAGCAGTCTGAGCTTAAAGTTACGAAAATAGACCGTTTAGCAAAGACAGACAGAGCTTAGAGGAAGGCTGAGATGCCAGAAAGACTTTTGAAGTGATTTATTGTCACATGTATTAGTTTATAGTGAAAAGTACTTTCCTTGCGCAGCATGCAGACAAAGCATACCCTACAGAGAGAAGGAAAGAGACTGCAGAATGTAGTTTTGCAGTCATAGCTAGGGTATAGAGAAAAATCAACTTAATACAAGGTAGGTCCATTCAAAAGTCATTGTTAGAGAATTTAAAAGTTTTAGAAGCATAGAACAAGAGGAAAAGATAGAATTAAAGGGTATGCTGGACACAGCTTTCAAGAAGCTGCCACTTCCAGCGCCATCTTGGATCAAGTGATTTTCAGATTTATGTGATTTCACTATACTGTGCAGAACACAAGTTGAAATAACTATGGAAATCACTGGCTGGATCTCAGAGTTTGTGTAAAAACCATCGAGACAGATAATTCCTAAAAGAGTTTGTATAAAATCCTGGACTGGATTCACTGTTAAAAGTAAAGTGGATGCTTTGTATAAAAGTAATTTGTAAAACTTGGATTGGAATTCAGAGTGAAAACTGCTAAGCATAGTTATGAGAGAATTTTTTAAAGCGTATTTTTGAAAGTAGAGTTTGGAAACTCTCACCTGACAACCTGTTGGAGGATTCAGAAGAAGATCACAGACAACAACTTGACTTTAAATTGGGTATTTGATCACAGTCATTTTGCATGCATCAAAAGGACTGTATGTTAATGAGACCATTGTAGCCTTAAATGTGTCAGCCATGTTAATCTTAAAACCTGTGCGTATTTGCTAAGCAAAGGAGATGAGGGAGTAAAAGGAGTATTTTATCATAATCCAAATTTTTCATGCTTAATAAATGTTGTTAAAACTAATTAGCAGTCCTGTGACTCTGTTCCTCCATGTTTGATAAAAAAAACTAAAAGTTATGGCCTTTTAAGCCAGGGATCCATTTTGGGATCTTCCCGTCCAATTAGAACACCAACTGGGATTATAACAACTTGTTTACATATTAAGCAGGAAATTTGCACATTTTGAATAGGTTTGGCTTTTAGTTACCACAGTATTCCACAGCAACAACATTAAAAACATCATGCATCAGAATAAAAACAACTAGTTTCAATAAAACTCCCATCCCAAATTTTTAAAACATTCTTCTTCCAAAAGATCAGGTTTACATGATGATGATGATGACTTCATCCTAGGTAAGATAGAGCTGACATTTACTTCAAAAGAGAGCATATTTTTGTACATCTCCACTTCCAGTGGCAACAATAATCTAGCATCCAGTGAATGCTGCAGAATATTTACCATTAACATGCTATTTCACAGACTGGTGGCTGTGCATTTAAAGTTATTAATGCATACATACAATAGATTTTATTGCAGGAATTACAACTCTCAATGAAACCAGGTCTTGCAAATTACCAGTCTATTCACTTCTACATGGAGGATATAAACAAAAGAGCAAGGACAATACAAGGACAAAGAGAATTTCACAGTAATTTCATTGCAGTATTAATGTAAGCCTTACTTGTGGCTAATAAATAAACTTTACTGAGCTTAATTATATATATTCTTAAAAACTGCAAACGAATGCCCAAGTACACTTCTAGTGGAAGTTCCTGAAACATCAGTTGTAGGGATATATTTTAGTGTAGCACAGAGTCATAAAAGTTTACAGCATGGAAGCAGGTCCTTCAGCCCAAATTGTCCATGCCTCCCTTTTTTTAAACCACTAAGCTGGTCCCAATTGCCTGCGTTTGGCCCATGTCCCTCTATACCCATCTTACCCATGTAACTGTTTAAATGCTTTTTAAAAGACAAAACTGTACCCACTTCTATTACTACCTCTGGCAGCTCATTCCAGACACTCCCACTGGACACTTTTGTATTTCTCTCTTCTCACCTTAAACCTATGGCCCTTAGTTTTAGACTCCCCTACCTTTGAGAAAAGATGTTGACTATTATATGCAAATTAATTAACTCATTAACAACTATTTCCTACATTATACTCAGTCGTGTTACACTTGTCCAACTGTCCATTCTTTACTTAGGTCTGGACCAAACATTTATTTAAAACAACATTTGAATGCAAGTTCTAAGAGTGCTTGCTAGTGTCAAAATGGATTTATTTACATTGCAAATCTTTACCTGGTAATCCTGCAGCATTTCCAGAGCCTCCTGTAAGTGATTTTAATGCAAATTCAATATTCTTCCGGCCAAATCCCATTTCCATTAATTGAGCCACAATGGGTAAAGGTGGAGGGGGAGAAGGCTTGCGCTTCTTGTGTTTTATTGGCCGTACAGGCTGCACCGTAACAGGTGTTGTAGCCTCACTTGAGCTGCTGTCATCAAATACAGGTGTAGACGGATGGGTTGACTCCACTGCCAAGAACTGACAAACAGCAAGGGCTGCCGCCTAACAAAAAAGAGATATAATGAAGACCAAAACGCATAACAAAAACTCCATGAACAAAGATACAACATGTGGAACCAGACGATCATTCCTCCACTGTTGCTGGACCAAAATCCTGGAGCTCCATTCTTAACAGCACTGAGAGCTTACTTGCGCCAGATAGACTGCAATGATTTAAGGCAGTGGCTCTTCGCCACCTTCTCACGAGCAATAAGGGATGGGAAACAAATACAGGCCTTATAGCCTGTCCCATGAAAGAATTCTTAAAAATATATTACAGTATCCTCTCCTCCCTATCTGAAGTCAGATAGAGTGCACTCAAGGAGAGTTCCATCTAACGTGGCCTGAACCAAATGGGCACTTTTACAGTCCTCTGGACTCAATAGTCAGTCATAGCTCACAACTACAGCCCAATTTTCTTTCATATTTCCTTGCTGGTTTGGTTTTTTCCTCTCGTTTCACTTTTATGTTCTTTATTTTGACTTTGGGCAACAACAATTGTACCATTCATAACTCTCCTAAGCCCATACCTTTCCTTTTTAAAACTTGTCCCATTAGCACTCCCTTTGGCCCTCTTGTAAACAACCTTTTGTCTTTAAATCATCGACTTCAGGAAGCGTAGTGGAGGGCGTGCCCGTCTCATCAATGGGAACGGAGCAGAAACGGTCGAGAGCTTCAAGTTTTTAGGTGTTCCGATCACCAACAGCCTGTCCTGGTCCCTCCACATGGGCACTATAGTTAAGAAAGCCCACCAATGCCTCTACTTTCCAAGGAGACTGTCTGCTATGACTCAAACGAACTTCAACAGATGCAGCATAGAAAACATTCTTTCTGGTTGTATCACAACTTGGTATGGTTCCTGCTCTGCCCAAGACTGCAAGAAACTACAAACAGTCGTGAACAAAGCCCAGCCCATCACTCAAACCGGTTTCTCATCCATTGATTCCATCTTCACTTCTTGCTGACTCGTAAAGCAGCCAGCATAATCAAGGACCCCATGGACATAATTTTTTCCACCTTCTCCCATCGGGAAAAAGATATAAAAGTCTTAGGTCACACACCTATCACTATAGTTTTTTCCCTGCTGCTGTCAGACTTTTGATTGGACCTACCTCTCATTAAGTTGATCTTTCTCTACACCCTTGCTATGACTGTAAGGCTACATTTTGCACTCTCTCCTTTCATAGAAATCATAGAATCATAGAAACTCTACAGTACAGAAAGAGGCCATTCAGCCCATCAAGTTTCCACAGACCACAATCCCACCCAGGCCGTACCCCCAAATCCCTACATATTTATCCACTAATCCCTCTAACCCACACACCTCAGGACACTTCGGTCATGCTAAAAAAAATTGCCCCATCAACCTAACCTGCACATCTTTGGACTCTGGGAGGAAACTGGAGCACTTGGAGGAAACCCACGCAGACACAAGGAGAATGTGCAAACTCCACACAGACAGTAACCCAAGCCGGGAACCGAACCCAGGTCCTTGGAGCTATGAAGCAGCAGTGCGAACCACTAAGCTACCTTGCCGCCCAAGATTAATTGAATTTGTATTCTACCAGCTGTCATTGTGGGACTTGAACCTTCGTATTCATATCATTAACCTAGATGCCTTGGTCTACGAGTCCAGTACCATTACTACTACGCCACAGTTTCCTTCTCTATGTATGGTATGCTTTGTCTGTATTGCATGCAAGAAACAATACTTTTCACTGTATACTAATACATGTGACAATAATAAATCAAATCTCTCCTGTCCTCCAACCTGTCATGGACCTTTCTCCCCGCCCCTCCTCGATCACCACCACTACCTTCTCTTGCTTAAAGCTGAAAGGAGTATCAAACTGAAATATTAAATTGGTTCCTCTCTCCATAGTTGCTGCCAGACCGGCTGAGTATTTGCAGCAGTTTGTTTTTAATTTATGTGTGGAATCAGCCACAAAACAGAGCTGAGAACAAGGCCTGAAGCCCACTTGCACCTGATATTGCCCCAAATGGACAAGGTGCTAGCAGCATCTGTATACGGACACAACATTGTATAGTTAATTGCATGCATCTTATCTTGTTTGCATTTGCTGATCCTCACTTATATCTCATAAGGAAGTAACAGTCTCATTCCCCAAGCTCAGGTGGTAGCATTCATGTCTCTGAGTCACAAGGCTCTTGGTTCAAGTCCCACTCCAAGGCTGCCACTCTGGTGTGGTATTGAGTGAGCACTGCAATGTGGGAAAGGCCACCTTTCATATGAGACATTAAACAAAGGCTCCATCTCCCTGCTTGAGTGGGCGTAAAAGATCACATGACATTATTGCAAAGACAAATAGGAGTGTTATCCCCTGCGTCCTGGCCAATATTTATTCCATACTCAACATCACAAAACTAAATTATCAGGTCATCTGCTCAGTACATATTGACTAACACAGTGGGACCATGACTACACTTTAAAATGTAATTCATTGACTGTGAAGCAGTTTGAGATGTCTGGTGGTTGCAAAATGCACTATGCAAATGTCAGCAATTTTTTTTAAAGTGCCAGGGGGCCTTTCGTGTAAAACTCCTCAGAGCTTTGTGTGTGTGTTTTGCGACTATTAACTGAGCAGAGGAAAATCAGTGCTACAAAAATGAGGCCAAGAGAAAGCTACGAGACTCAAACACTGCAACCCTTCTCAGGGATCGTGCCTGCTGTTGCACCATATCCTTCAATTCTTTCTCTCTTCAAAAGCTGCCTATTTTGATGTTACCTAAGGAAATGCAAACAAGTCGAACGAAAACAATCGCCTTCTAAGATTGGAAGTTTGATAAAAATTTAACATTCTGCCAGCAAAGAGTTGAGAAAGGATCCAAAATGTGGGACAATGGGGGAACAGAGACCAATTATACACAGGCATTAATCAAGCTGCAGAGAGATCTCGGTGTACTTTTTCCGGGATTATTCCATTGAGAACTCTTATTTCTCACAAATAACCTGAATGAAGAGCAGCCATCTGCAACAGGCAGTGTTATTTATGTTTCAGCTGGGAGGTAGCATGACATGTTTCCAAATTCGATAAGCAATAAGTATCGCCTCTCAGCAAATACTTTCCTATTCAAATCAACACAAAGGAAAGCATTTGCAAATAGGCTGAATGAAAACATTCGGTTCCTAGGACTGGAACTTTGATGAAACGATTTCAAGCACGCATGCAGCACCCTCAGCTCACTGGCACTATAACACTTGCTAGACAATTTGTGATAAGCTCACGACAAATGGTCCATTAAAATTGGGTGGTATTTTGATTTGATTTGATTCAATTTATTATTGTCACGTGTATTAACATACAACGAAAAGTATTGTTTCTTGCACACTAGACAGATAAAACATACCATTCATAGAGGAAACAAGAGAATGCAGAATGCAGTTTTATAGTCGTAGCTAGGGTGTAGAGAAAGATCAGCTTAACGCAAGGTAAGTCCATTCAAAAGTCTAACAGCAGAAGGACTTCAGGCTTTTGTATCTTTTTCCCCACGGAAGAAGGTGGAGGAGAGAATGTCCGGGGTGCCCGAGGTCCTTAATTATGCTGGCTGTTTTGCTGAGGCAGCGGGAAGTGTCGACAGAGTCAATGGATGGGAGGTTGGATTGCATGATAGATTAGGCTACATTTACTTGTGGTCTTGGACAGAACAGGAGCCATGCCAAGTTGTGATGCAACCTGAAAGAATTCTATCTATGGTGCATATGTAAAAGTTGGTCAGAGTCATAGCTGACATGCCAAATTTCCTTAGTCTCCTGAGAAAGTGGAGGCATCGCTGGACTTTCTTAACTATAGTGTGTAGTGGTATGGTGAAACAGTGGCTAGCATTGTTGCCTCATGGCGCCAAAGGCCCGGGTTCAATTCTGGCCTTGGGTTTCTGTCAGTGTGGAGTTTGCGTATTTGTGTGGATTTCCTCCGGGTGCTCCAATTTCCTCCCACAGTTCAAAGATGTGCAGGTTTGGTGGATTATCTACGATAACTGTGCAGAGTTATGGGGATTGGGCAAGGGGGTGGGCCTGGGTAAGATGATCTTTCACAGGAGTTGGGCGCAGACCCGATGGACCAAAATGGCCTTCTTCTACACTGCAGGGATTCTATGTAAAATTAGAGCGCTTTTTATAAAAAAAAATTCAGACTTTTGTTTAATAGGACAAGCTTAAAAATCAAACCTCAAGCTCCTGTCTGTCAAATACAGCTTTCACTGGTGATGGCTGGGTAGCTGCACTCAGCAGTTGCTGGAGTAAGATCAATGGGGGCTGTGGTCCCTCGGGCGAAAAGTCAGCAGTGTCTGGAGAGGAAACTGGTGCATCCTCTGAAAGGAAGAGATGAAATGGTGGTATTTAAATAAACATTAATAAAAATATTAGGTCCAAGAAAACACGCATCGCATATTGGACTGGAATCTTGGAAACTGGCATTCTTAAGAATGTTTCTGGCACTTGAACTACTAAATACAGTCAATTATCTTAGTGCTATTCAGCTGCAGGAATAGGAGAACTAGATTTGGTACTGCAAATGTCAGGACCTGGTTGTAGGGCAGTCTCTAAGAATGGGGTTTAAAATAATCATTGGTTTTGTATCAGTGATGGTCAAAAAGTGTGAGTGTTGAAATAAATGCAGAATTAAATCCCGTATCAAGTGTCAAAATTCCAAAAGTACTTTGAAATTTACAACAAAGTTTTTAACAGTTCTCATTTTGCACAAAGGTAAATGCTTAGCTACAGATGTTGATTCCATTTAACAAGGCCTTAAACTTCAAAGTTAGGCTAAAAGATAGTAACAATAGAACTCAATTCACTAGGCTTTGATTTAGTCTATACTAAAGCGAAAGTGATCAAGAGGATCCCTACACAACACTTCGTCCGTGTGACTTCCTGAATTTGTTTTGATTTTACGAGGAAGAATTTTCCTGAGTGTTTTTCACTTCTCCCAAGAGATTAGATAGCCGTAAGAGCAGAGGGGAGTGCCTGGTCATGGTGCGCCAGGAATTCTGTGTATGAGAGACTGCTTGATGGCTGGTCTTTTCCTCCTGCTTGTTTTTACTTTGCCAACAGCTTTGATGCACTTAAAAGTACATTAACTCAATAGTATTTGCGAATTAACAGGGTTTCAAAGACTTGTACAGAAAGGAGGTTAAGAGAAAGGGGAAAGGAAATGAGAATGCATTTATCCTGTACCTTTCACATTCATGGAACATCCCAAATGCTTCACAAACTATTTATAAGTGCTGAAGTGTCGTCACTGCTATCATATGGGCAATTCCTACACAGCAAGGTCCTGTAACTGCAATCGGTTCAATACCAGATGAACTATTTTTAGTTGGTATTGATTGGGAGATTAATGTTGGTCAGGCCCTGGATGATCTTCCCTTGCCTTCTAAGAGAATCTTTTACATTTATCATTACATCTCCTCATCGAAATGACAGCAGCTCTCTCAGTGCAACGCTGAAATGTCAAGCTACCTGATAAAGTCTCTGCAGAAGGGCTAAACCCCACACTCATCTGAGTGTGAGGTGAGATGATTCACCTCACTCAGATGATTGTGGAGTTTAGCCCACCGCTCAGACAACCCCACACGTGAAGGATTAGATGTGATAGAGATTTCAAATGGAGTCAAATACTCAGAGGGCATGCCATGCAGTGGGAGATAAAGGGTAACTTGCTGGTCCATACCTGTGGAGAGGGGCCCAGTTTCAAATACAGCTGGCTGTGAAAGAATCTGTCTCAATTTATCCTGATGCATGAGCAAGGCTCGTGCTGCCTTCAGTATATACAACCTCAGCTGCTGGCATCTTAGCAAATATAAATCCACTTGATCTGAATGAGGGAAGGAAGAAAACATGTGTTAACACTAAACTCAGAAAGCACGTCTCTACTGAAACGGTCAACCTCATGGGCAGCAGAATTACATTTCAAATAACAAAGGAAAGCAATTTTATTATGAAAAAGCACATCCAAAATAATACAGGAAGCTATGCAAAAAGCTTATCCCATCTAAGGATATATAGTTATATGCTGAACAAGAATTCAATACATCACCCACTGAGGTCTCAAAGTATGGGGGAGAAATTTGAAAAAGATCCAAACTGCAGTAAGGTCAGGGGAGAATGTTTGGGTCCGAAGTACACCGAGATGCTACTACGTAACAAATTCAGTAGTGTTGAGGAAGGAATTGTAACTAAAACTAATACAAATCTCAATTCAATGCACCGTTCATCTTTTTAATTGCTGGCTGCACTCTGGCCTAAGATTCACGATTGCTAATAGAACAACCTAGAACTAAGCTAATCCAAAGATATGCAGTTTAGGTAAATTGGCCATGGTAAAATTGCCCCTTGGTGTCCCAAGATGTGTAGGTTGGATGGATTAACCATGGTAAATGTGTAGGGTTACGGGGATAGGACAGGGGAGAGAGCCTGAGTGAGATATGCTGTCAGGATCATGCAGACTTGATGGGCCAAATGGCCTCCTTCTGCACTGTAGGGGTTTTATGATCCTACTGAGCCACTTTAATAGGAGTCACTGTACTTGTATATTGTCAAGCATCCTGTGTTTAATTTTTCTAACCTACCTTGCTTACAGTTCAGCTTTGCACTCTGCTATTTCAGAACAAAAGCCAAAGCTAATATCTTAGTTACCTGTGAGGCTCTGGCTCGGTTTCTTCACACTTTGCTTTTCAAGCTTGCTCCCTGCTAGATTCACCAATTGGGCCCAGACAGACAGCATTAGGTCAGCAAATGGCAAGTTATTAACACTGAAGGCGGTCATTGGGAGCTGAGGAAAAAAAAATACGAAGCCATATCTTCATACTTGGATAAGGGGCTGACCAATCAGACAAAAACATTCAATATGTTTGGGCAGGGGAAGGGGTGAGCAGCAACATAGCACCTACCGGTTGTAACTGACTCAAAGGGCAAACTCTGTATGTTCGCACGTCGTGGAACTGTACTGTAATTTTTCCCTTCGGGGTAATACGAGCCACGGTTCCCTCTCCGAGCTCTTCATGTATCACCTGACCACCCAATCTCAGGCGTCCATCTACTCCACCGATCACAGCCAACACTGCCATCAGTCCACTAATCTCTGGGTTCTCCGAATCAGGGAAGCAATCTTCCAAAGCTGTCTGCAAAGACACACAATAATATCTTATTGCCTGGCATGAAACCTCAGCCAAACATCCTCATAACCCATGATCCAGAGTCTCCTTCCCCAAGGGTAAACAATAGCACAGTCAGAGACGAACTAGCAAGTGACAAGTTCAATACCACTGTATTCTATGTTAGTCCCAACCAGACAACCAATGGAAGCAAATCCCAGATTCAGAATCCTCAGAGTAAAGCTGGGATTCATAAAGTAGAAAAATAACAAAGCAAAAAATATTTCTGTGGCACTCACCTACAGAAAAATGTGTCAAAAAACTTTACACTGGGAGTAAAAAACAATTTGGCAAGGTATTTGAGGAGAAATAGGGTGGCACGGTGGCACAGTGGTTAGCACTGCTGCCTCACAGCACCAGGGACTCAGGTTTGATTCCCAGCTTGGGTCACTGTTTGTGTGTAGTTTGCACATTCTCCCTGTGTCTGCATGGGTTTCCTCCAGGTGCTCCAGTTTCCTCCCACAGTCCAAAGATGTGCAGATTAGGTGGATTGGCCATGCTAACTTGCCCCTTATTATCGGGGGGAACTAACTAGGGTAAATGCATGAAATTATGGGGATAGGACCTAAGAGGGATTGTGGTCGCTGCAAACTCGATGGGCCGAATGGCCTCCTTCTGCACTGTAGGATTCTGATTCTATTCTAAATCGGAGCAACCATTATAAGATTCTACATTTGATTGAGCACAAGGTTGATGCCACACAGATACTCATGTCGATACACCATAGTAACAAACCTTGATCTCAAGTCAGAAATGTGGAACACCTTGATCCCGTTTAAAATGATGTAACATATAGTTACCCTAAAACATCAAAACAAATGCAGCTGAGCCATAAAAGAACACAAGGGCAACTTAACATGGGTTGCAGATTGCACAATGAGGTGGGGATGAGGAGAAGGAGGAATAACTTTCTCCTTCCATGTCTTTTTATGTGCTGGTTTCACCTACTCCGAATAGGAATTATGATCGTAATTCCTATTCTTAGAGGCAAGACATGGGCAGCATGGTGGCACAGTGGTTAACATTACTGCCTCACAGCACCAGGGAACTGGGTTCAATTCCCAGCTTGGGTCACTCTCTGCGCATTCTCCCCATGTCTGCGTGGGTTTCCTCTGAATGCTCCAGTGTCCTCCCACAGTCCGAAAAACTTGATGGTTAGATGCATTGGCCATGCTCAATTCTGCTTCAGTGTACCCGAACAGACACTGGAGTCTGGTGACTCGGAGATTTTTCACAGTAACTTCATTGCAATATTAATGTAAGCCTTCTTGTGACACTAATAAATAAATTTAAAAACTTAAGCTTAAAATTTTTAAAGCTGTACTTCTGCACTGACTGGTGCAACCAGACATAAAATCAACTCTGTCTCCTACACTAAGTATAAGCACAAGACAAGAATAAAGGCGAAAAATAAATTGGGTGCAAAGAAATATAATGTTGTACTTACTGCCTCTGGTGCTTTATCTGTCATGATTTCACTGATGCAATTTAGCTGAGAATTAATGTACTCATTGATAAGTCCATTCCACTGATTCAGAGAGTGAAGTGTTCGCAATAGTGCAACTATTTCCTCTGCCAGTGTACTGCTGTGGGTGGCAGTCAGAGAAGCTTGAGGTCGAGTCTTCCTTCTTCTCAACATTCCATCTGTGAAAACACAACCAGAACCATACATTTTTACTTTTAAAACGTTACATGTATATTCCTTGATTAATTGACAAGTGTGTGCCAGTCTTAAAGGACGCTCACCTCTCAAGAGTGGAAGATCTGATGAGCAGGTGCTCAGAAGACTACCCAAAAAAACAAACAGCTTTTCAACAAGAAACTTCATGTCTTTTGATCGTTCATCTCTGTCCCAGAAAGGGAGGACTGCTTGCAACAAGCGCAGGGCCAAGATCTAGCACAGATAGAATAGCAAATATCCATGTTTACAAAAAGCACAATACCAACATGAATCCACGAAAACTCATACTATTTCTCCCTTCCAATATGTTTGATTCCGTTCTATCGTCCTTCTCTAATTCCATGCCCTTTAATCTTCTCCAATAATCTCCTATCTTGTCATTCTTTTTATTCTTTCATGGGATGACAGCATTGTTGGCTAGGCCAGCATTCGTCGTCCATCCCTAATTGCCCTTGAGAAATTGATGGTGAGCTTTTTTTTTTGAACCTCTGCAGACCATTGGGTGTAGATAGACCCACAATGTTGGTAGAAAGAGAGTTCCAGGATTTTGACCCAGTGATATTGAAAGAACGGCAAACACTTACATGTCAGGATGGTGCATGACTTAATGGGAATTTGTAATTGGTGGTGTTTCCGTGAATCTGTTCCCTTTGTTCTTCTTTGTGGCAAGGGGCGCAGGTTTGGAATGTGCTGTTGACTGCAGTTTTGCTGTCATGCATATTATAGATGGTATACACTGCTGCCATTGTGCACCAGAGATGGAGGGAGTGAATGGGTTGCTGCTTTGTCCAGGGTGCTATCAAGCTTCTAGGATGTTGTTGGCAATGTTCTTATAGTCCTTATAAAACATATTAACTGCATTTCTGCTACCCAAAGTTGTAAATTGTTCTCTTGATAACCTAGTGAATAAAGATTATTCCTGGTGTAACACAAGGCCTCATGGTTACTGCTGTAGCATTTGATCCCAGTCGGAGCTTTACAGTGGCTTTTCATGTGTGTTAGATTCAATGTGTCAATAGTCGGGGTTTGCATTTTTGGTTTACTAATGTGAGAGGAAAAATTCTAATTTGAAAAGAACCATAATGATTTCCTCAATTCATTTACTTTTTTTGAAAGTGCTGACTTTTTTGGGGTCTGTGGCTTTCCATTCCACTGAGTTGAGAAGAAGATGGGAGAGGGAAGGAAAATAATTAGCCAAAATTATTGTGATTGGTGCTAGAAAATGCATGTATGAGCATCAGGTGACCGCAGAACTGGGCACAAGTAAAGTATCCTCCATAGTCACACATGCTGATCACACACTGTCCCACCTCACAACACAAATATTGCATGCCTGGACAAGATTGTAGGGCAACTGAAGACCCCAAAAAAGTCTGCACTTTCAGAAAAAAGTAAATGAATTGAGGAAATTATTATGGTTCTTTCAAATCATAATTTTTCCCCTCACATTAGTAAACCAAAAATAAAAACCCTGACTATTGAGACTGAATCTAACGCACATCTTCCTCAACACGAGGCTATGGTACATCTACAAATGTAACAAACAAAAATGCCCCATTTGCCAATGTTAACAGTTTTCAGTTTGAAGAGCAGAGATAGTGAAGTATCAAGACTTGGAGGGACAAAAACGCTACTTCAGACAAATAGTACGTTATGTCAACAATATGCTAAACACAACTGGCCTTTCACTCCTTCGAAAAGGACTTGTACGATGGAAGTTCTCACCTGTCGCTGCAGTGACACAGCAGTGAACGACTGTTGTCCTTCAACAATCCTAGTTAGCAAGCTGATCCACTGAGATGAACTCAGAGTACCACACATTCGAGGAGTAAGTGCTATACTTCTGATGAAACCCAGTGTGCACCAGCTCCTGTGCTGTTCTCGGTACACTACTTTGTTCATTGAAGAAGCTAGAAACAACAACATGAAAACGTTAACCTCTCCATATATGGAGACGTTTTCTGATCCTGCAGGAGATCAACAGAAGAGGAATTAAAGCATGCCATCGAGTTTAACAAAAAAGCAGGACATTGGATTAAAGTCAGCTACTCCCACATTTCAGTGCTACCATTTACACTTTTCAAAAATCAGTATCCATGTAATCTCCTGCTTCAAATAACTCAATATTTAGATATGCAAAACTTTTATTTTACCAATATAATTACTCTTTTAATAATCCTGATCCTCTTTACAATCAGGGCTAGTTCTTTTCTAAGTCTTAACCTTGCGAGGAAAAAATTCCCAACTATTTTAATTTTTAAATTCATTTTACAGGGTGTGGGCATTGATGTTTAGGTCAGCATTTAATGCTCGTCCCTAGTTACCCTTCAGAAGTTGGTGGTGAGCTGTCTTCTTGAACTGCTGCAGTCCCTGAGGTGTAGGTACATCAGTGCTGTTAGGGAGGGAGTTCCAGGATTATGACCCCGTGACAGTGAAGGAATAGCAATGTATTTCCAAGTCAGAATGGTGAGCGAATTGGAAGGGGACTGCCAGGTGAAGATGTCCCCAGGAATCTGCTGATCTTGTCCTTCTAGATGACAGTGGTCGTGGGTTTGAAAATGCTACCCAAGGAGTCTTGATGAGTTCCTGCAGTGCATCTTGTAGATGGTATACACTGCTGCCACTGTTCATCGGTGGGGGAGGGAGTGAATGTTTGTGGAAGGAGTAGCAATCAAGTGAACTGCTTTATCCTAGATAGTGTTGAGTTTCTTGAGTGCTGCACTCATCCAGGCAAGTGCAGAGTATTCCATCACGCTCCTGGCGTGTGGTTTGTAGATGGTGGACTGGCTTTGGGGAATCCAGGAGGTAACTTCCTCACCACGTTATTCCTAGCCTCTGACCTGATACTGGAGCCACAGTATTTCCAGTTCAGTTTCTCGTCAATGGTGACCTCCAGAATATTGATAGTGAGGGATTCAGCGATGGTAATGCCATTGAATGTCAAGAGATGACGGTTAGATTCTCTCTTGTAGGAGATGGTCATTGCCTGGCACTTGCGTGGCACAAATTTTACTTGCCCCTTGTTAGCCCAAGCCTGATATTGTCCAGATCTTGCTATATTTGGGTATGAACTGCTTCAGGAGCTGCAGTGTCACAGATGGTGCTGGAAATTGTGCAAAGCCATCAGCAAACATCCACACCTCTGACCTTATGATGGATTCTGACTTCATTGATGAAGCAGTTGAAGATGTTTGGGCTTGGAACTAATGATCTACAAGTGTTGGAGGCACAATCTACAAATTTTCAGATGCCCTTCGAGAGGATTGGCTCTAGATGATTCTTGGCTGCTTCAGGTGAATTTTGAACTGTTGCGGGATTATGCTCATGACAAGCAAATTATGTTTAATATAGGATGTCTACACATACTGAAAATTTAAAGCATAATTACTATAAACTCGCACTATCCCTCCTGTGAGAAATTAGCCTGGATTCTATTAAACAGCTCCCACAATGAGGCTGGAGTTAGGGGTTAAAATTGAGAAAGCAAATCTGCCCTCATATACACCAATATATCATATAAAGAAAACTAAGCTATCAGCATTCAGAATATGATTGTTTTTACTTCTCTGTTTATCATTAGGAGAATGGAATTGTGCTTTTGTAAGTTTTTATTGTGCCTTACTTGTTTTATCCGATGCACCACTCTCCACTAGCATCCGCAAAAGCCCACAGAGTGTTTTGGTAGCTTCATTCTGAACTAGGTCGGAGTGAATTCCAGCAGAGAGTGACAAGGTTTGCAGAAGGTTTACCGTCCCCATCAACAGCATCACAGTTGGGTGAGTGTTCTTCTCTATGGGTTCTGCTTCTGTGAAGAAAAACAGCATCACAGGAATTAGGTTCATTAGTTTTCTAAATTCCAGGATCCTTTCTTTCTCACCCTTGCAAAATGTGAAGAAAGCCCCAGTGTACACAGCACACAGAATTAGTCCAAATTGGTACTGTTGTTTCCATGAAGAGACAATGCAAAGAAGCTGAAAAACAAATCGTCACTAAGTTTCTACAATAATGTACAACAAACTGTTTTGATGCCATTCAATTAAATTTTCATCTTCTTGATTAGAATCACAGAATTTCTACAGTACAGTAGGCAGCCATTCAGCACATCAAGCCTATACCAACAACATTCCCACCCAGGCCCCATCCCCGTAGCCCCACAGCTTGGTATGGCTTCTGCTCTGTCTAAGGCCACAATAACCTACAAAGGGGCGTGAACAAAGCCCAGTTCATCACTCAAACCAGCCTCCCATCCATTGACACTATCTAAACTTCCCACTGCCTTACAGAAAAGCAGCCAGCATAATCAAGGACCCTGCTAATTGCCCTGACACGAAGGGACAATTTGGCACATCTAACCCACACGTCTTACGAACTGTGGGATGAAATCCAAGCACCCGGAGGAAATCCACGCAGACATGGGGAGAACGTGCAAATTCCACATAGTCACCCAAGACCGGAATCGAACCGGGGATCCTGGAGCTGAGAGGCAGCAGTGCTAACCACTGTGGCACGCCAGATTCGAAGCATTTCCTCATGATATAACCCGAAGCAAAACTCGGCATAAATCAAAATGCCAACTATCCTTCAAAAATATTGCAGCAAGCACACAAACAGCAAATACGATCAAGTCTAAAAAACAGCACATGACGCTACGTTATTTCCCCTCAAAAAAAAGTACATAAGAACATAAGAAATAGGAGCAGGAGTAGGCCATCTAGCCCTTCGAGCCTGCCCCGCCATTCAATAAGATCATGGCTGATCTGTCGTGGCTCAGTTCCACTTTCCCGCCCTCTCCCCATAACCCTTAATCCCCTCTCTTATCAAAAACCCATCAACCCGCGTCTTAAAAATATTTAGCGAGGCAGCCTCCACCACTTCAACGGGCAGAGAATTCCAGAGATTCACCACCCTTTGAGTGAAGAAGTTCCTCCTCAACTCCGTTCTAAACCGCCCCCCCCTTTATCTTGAGGCTGTGCCCCCTAGTCCTACTGTCTTTTTTGAGCGGGAAGAGTCTCTCCACCTCTATCCTATCCTTCCCATTCATCATCTTATACGTCTCAATGAGATCTCCCCTCATTCTTCTAAACTCTAATGAGTACAAGCCTAGTTTATTCAGCCTCTCCTCATAGCTCAACCCCCTCAACTCCGGTATCAGCCTAGTAAACCTCCTCTGCACTCCCTCCAAGGCCAAAATATCTTTGCGCAGGTGCGGCGCCCAAAACTGCACACAGTACTCCAGCTGCGGCCTCACCAATGCCCTATACAGCTGCAGCAAGACCTCCCTACTTTTATATTCAATCCCCCTCGCTATGAAGGCCAGCATCCCATTCGCCTTCCTGACCACATGCTGCACCTGCAAGCTGGGTTTTTGCAACTCATGCACAAGGACCCCGAGGTCCCTCTGCACCATCGCCTGCTGCAGTTTTTCGCCCCGTAAGTAATAGTCCTTCCTACCATTATTCCTACCAAAGTACCAAGCCTACATTTGCTTTTCTGAAGACTTTCATTGAATAGTTCACTGAGCATTTTATGACGTACCAGAATCATCCTCGGTGTCAGAATCCTCTGTTGCTGGCTGTGCAGCAGGCGGTGGTTCAGCTAATTTCAGATCATACTTTCCTTCTTTTCCCATTCTATAGGAATTGGTGCTACCAGTGTCCCACTGAACCCTGATCCAGCCGTCATCCCCTAATTCTCCAATCACACGTCCTAATCCTGGAGGCGGTCCATCCTGAAGAGGAATTTGCAATGGAAATTACAGAGTTAAAAAGGCTAAAAACAAAACAGAATACTTGTGTTGCAGTAACAGCTCTATGGCCAGTCAAATGCATTTGTAACATTCATTTAAATTACATTTTTTTCATCTTTAAATTTAAAAAGCTGATAGCCGAAGGATTTCTTTAGCAGAAAATTGATTAGATAGAGGTGGTTCAGATTATAATGGAATAGAGCGGAGTATTTAACAACATACTAGCAACAGACAAGAATCTAGGGAAAAAAAAGGAACTCAAAATATCCCAAATAAGTTAACTTTTAAAAATTCCAACCTCAGAGGAATATTCTTTGCTCCAGTCATATGACCCAGCCCTCACCTCACCCTCCACTCCCTCAATTGCCATACCAGATATTGATGTAGCCTCTCTTAGTCATAGAATCATAGAGAATTACAGAATGGAAACAAGCCCTTCAGCCCAACTTGTCCATGCCACCCTTCTTTTAAAACCTCGAATCTAATCCCAATTGCCCGCATTTGGTCCATATCCTTCTATGTCCATCTTACCCATGTATCTGTCTAAAAGCTTTTTAAAAGACAAAATTGTATCCGCCTCTACTACTAGCTCTGGCAGCTTATTCCAGACACTCACCGCCCTCAACGTGAAAAATATGCCCCTCTGGACACTTTTGTATCTCTGCTCTCTCACCTTAAACCTATGCCCTCTAGTTTCAGTCTCCCCTACCTTTGGGGAAAGTCAGTTTGTCAATTTCTTTCAGACATGTAGGCATTTGACATTTTAGGTGTAGTTTTGCTAAACTTTATGGATACGTAAAAATGTCATGGAAAGTTGAGGAAAATGTTTATAAAATGCTCAGGAGCTTTATCCAACTAAACCTTTAAGCCCTTTTTGAAAACCTAAACCAAACTTCATGCAGTATCAAGCCCAAGTATCTAAGAAGATCTCCCAGCTGTGTTTCAGTCATACTGGGACTTGGCATCTCAAGTTAAAATAGTAACTTTTGCATCACAGAACAAAAGGAAGTTTACAGCTAGATATAAATGATAGTAGAACAACGCATGGAACTAAAACAACAGCATGTTAACCCACTGTGCGATACAGTCAATTAAAACAATATACACAAAACGGACAGTTAGCTAAATCAGAAACAGTCATGCCCCAACTTCTTTTCCCCAGCCCCTCCCTGCTAAAGTGAAATAGGCCAAAACAGACAAATTCCATCCTAGGCACTCCCAATAGTTTCATAGTAGGCCACTGTAGTTTGCCTCTGTACCTGATCACCCCACTTCCAGTCTACACCTCTCATCACCCGAGTGCCAATTTTCATCATTGCCGCAAGCTCTGGGCCAGAGACAGGCAGCGGAACTGGTGTGGTTTCCTTTCTCGACTCCTCCAAAACAGTGGCTGAGGCGCCATGAAGAGATGTGCCAATATCATCCTCACCACTATCAGAAGCAGGGCCTAAAGGAAAGAAAATGGTTGCAATGCCAGGTTTAAGACTGTTTTGATGCAAAGTGACACAATTTTTCCAGAATTCTTGCCAAATTCTTAAACATGCTTCAATTACAAACTGGTAATGTTGGACTAAAATATGGTCCACACTGTTCTTTAAGTATCCTTTACTTTCCTTATACAAAAGATTAATTGCAGACCACAAGGGAACACAGATGCTGTTACTTTAAAACTACTTATTTCCTCGTAGCTGCCTGAAGTTATTCTCAGGGCTGTGATATTTCAAGGCATTTTTGTATTCCTGCCCTAGATCTTTGCTGAGGTAGCTACAGATGCTCAGGTGAAAACTCCAAGCAAAATAAAAGTCAATAAAGAGTAACAAAACCAATGCAAAGGTAGTGAGGAATGTTTGTACATAAGCATTGAATACTGAAAGTTAGGGAAAGTCAAATCCATTGCAACTCCAAATGCATATTATGTCAAAGTTAATCAGGAAATAAAGGTGGGTACTTTTCAATCGGAACAGGCGTAGGTCACACAGCTCTCAAATCCATTCTGCCATTCAGTGAGATCATGGCAATCTAGATCCTAACTCCATTAACCTGCCCTTGTTCTTAATTGCTTCATGGGGAAGGTAGTGGCATAGTGGTATTAGTGGACTAGTTATCCAAAAACACAAGGTAATGCTCTGGAGACCCAGGTTTGAATCCCACCACACAGTAGGTGGCAAAAGCAAATAAAAATCTGCAACTACCTATGACCATGAAACCATTTCAATTGTCATAAAAACCCATCTAGTTCACTAATGTCCGTTCCTACCAAGATTGGCCCACATGGAACTCCAGATCCACAGCAATGTGGTCGATTCTTAAATATCCCTGCAAGTGCATTTAGAGATCACCAATAAATGTTGGCAATGCTCACATCCCATGAAAGAACAAACAAATTGATTAGCAGCGCTAATCACTGGGCGTCATGGTGGCACAGTGGTTAGCACTGCTGCCTCACAGCATCAGGGACCTGGGTTCAATTCCAACCTCGGGCCGCTGTCTGTGTGGAGATTGCACATTCTCCCCGTGTCTGCGTGGGTTTCCTGCCACAGTACAAAGATGTGCGGGTTAGGTTGATTGGCTAGGGGAAAAATTGACACTTGTGTCGGGGGATTAGTGGAGTAAATATGTAGAGTTATAGGGATAGAGCCTGGGTGGAATTGTGGTCTGTGCAGACTTGAAGGGCCGAATGGCCTGCTCTGTAGGGATTCTATGAAATAAATAATCTTCCCCACAGTATCAGTTTTGAAATTTTCAATGGTTTTTTGGGGGAGTTTTCCATGTTTCCACTACATTTTCTTCAATGGCAAACTAAACTACATTGTATGGTACTGAAGCACACAGTGATAGAGCACCACTGCTGGCCTCAATTAGTTCTGTTTCTCATCATAAATTCACTGAAACAAAGATAAAATGCAGGTAGGGACAGGAGGAGTGCCATGGCAAGCTGGGAAAAACCAGAATGCAGCCCAGAGCATAATCTCTGTTTCCTCCCACTGATTCCATGCCTCATCCTGATTTTCGTTGGATGTCAAAGTGGGCAATTTGCAAGATCATGTTCCAGAGACAAAAGATGAGCTTGTGAGCAGATATTTGCTCCACAGCCAAGACCTCCAACCTCCTCTGTAAGATCACCTGCTTTCAACCCTACCTCAACTCCTCAGTTGTTGCAGTCCTCAATCATATTAATAGACTCAACCATCCCAATATTCCTCTGCCTGGACCTCTCACCTGCAAACCTCAGTAAAATTGAGCTGATCCAAATTTCCTTGTCCACATACTATCTTGCACCAAAGTTCATGCGTCCATCAGTCATGTCTGCCAACCTACATTGGTCCCTGGTCCAAATATGGCTCAATTTTAAAATTCTCATCCTTATTTTCAAATACTTTCACAGCCTCATTCCACTGTATCTCTAACTTCCTCCAGCTATAGAACCTGCCAAGATCTGATTTGTCACATGGATTAGTATACAGTGAAAAGTATTGTTTCTTACATGCATCAGACAAAGCAAACCATACATGGAGAAGGAAACAAGAGAGTACAGAATATAGTGTTAGTCATACCTAGGGCGTAGCAAAGGATCAACCTAATGAGAGGTAGATCCATACAAGCAGCAGGGAAGAAGCTGTTCTTGAGTCATTTGGTACATGTCTTCAGACTTTGTACATTTTTTCCAACAGAAGGTGGGAGAGAGAATTTCTGGGGTACATGGGGTCTTTGATTATACTGGCTGCTTTTCTGTGGCAGCAGGAAGTGTGGACAGAGTCAATGGATGGGAGGCTGGTTTGTGTGATGGATTGAGCTTCATTCACGACTTATTACAGTCTTGGACAGAGCAGGAGCTATACCAAGCTGTGATACAAGTTCTCTGCGTTTGTTCAGTTCCACCATTGATAGCTACACCTTTAAGATGCTCTTTAAAATCTAGCTTCTACCTCTCCTAATACATCCTTATGTGGCTCACTATCAAATTGTATTTGATAATGTCCCTGTGAAACACCTTAGGAGAATTCTATTTTAAAGACACTACATAAATTGCAAGCTGTTGTTCTGATTACTAGTCAGCATTCAACAGTTCAAAAACAGGTTACATATTATCTGAACTGATGTTCAGGACTCTAGAATTTCACCTGGAACGCATGGGTGACCAGGCAGCCAGATTTTCCTGCAGCAGCACTTTACAGTATTTAATTGTTCAAAAATCTATATCGGGCCACGTACTTGAGAAAATTGGGAACATAAGCAGATAACACAGGCAGATTTGGTGGCTTATGCTGGAAATTCCTGCAGGCAAGATGCATACGATTTGAAATTGGCATGGATGGAAATTCCAACGTGGAAGTTGATTAACTAAAAGATTTAACATAGAAATCTAATTCAAAGTTGGAGGACAATTGTTTATCTATTTGGTAGAATCACAAGTAAGTTGACATTAACACCACAACGAAGTTACTGTGAAAATTCCCAAGTCACCACGCTCCGGCACCTGCTCGGGTACACTGGGGGAGAATTTAGCATGGCCAATGCACAAAACATGTTTCAGACTGTGGGATGAAACCAGAGCACTCGAAGGAAACCCATGCAGACACAGGGAGAATGTGCAGACACACACAAACAATGAGTCAAGCCAGGAATTGAACCGGGTCCCTGGCGCTGTGAGGCAGCGGTGCTTACCACTGTACCACCATACACCCTGTGCCACTGCAAACATGAGGAGGAGTTTACAGAAGACATACAAATTTTCAAAAGCGCCAGTCCCTAACCAGAGAGCTAAATGTGTGAAGGGGCATGCATACGTGTTTGCAACAGTACTGTTTGAAATGCTAACTGTGCATTGCTCGAGAAGTGTGAGTACAGCTCAATCCATGGAAGTTCAAAGCAGTCTATCACTCAGTCACAAGGAAATAAGTCTTGAGCAAATCAGTGCTCAGTGAATCAATGGCCTACTCATTTCCATAAGGAGACTGAACAAATAACTAAAACTAACATGCTTTGCATTGTCTTACAACAATATACTCATTTCTTTAGACAACAATGTTTGTTTAGGGTCTACTGTTCAACTAGCAATGGAGAAGCGGAGAATGCACTGTATGCATTGCTTGATGGCATTTTTTTTAGTCTATATAGTGGCAAAAACAAAAAGTGCCTTTCATGTGGTTTAAGGTTAGCTGCTGAGCTCCTTTTACAATGGCCTGTTTAAAAAGGGATGCACAAATATTGATTTATTCAAAGGATATAAGAAAAGCAGAATTAACTTTTTATTTCCCTTTCATCTACCAAGGCAAATATTTGGAAATGATGAATTACAGAACTGGTTTGAAGCTGATCTGAAAGAACTACAGTGCAAGTGAGTCAACATCATAAAAGGAGAGCCCTTCAGAGACGATGCCTTTCCTTACAGTGCGTGAACATTAGGCTCTCATTAGCTACCATGATAACCGATTCTAAATAGGTTCTTCCTACATAGTCAGCACTTGTTCATTTCTTTTAAAATAAACCTATTCTAATCAACAGGAAACAAAAATCAAGAAATGTAATATAGGTAATCATACTGATGCCCTGGCATTGATTGAAACTTGGCTTATAACAAGTGACACCATTTCTCACATCAAAATCTCTCAGCCAGGTTACATTTTCAATCACTTGTCCTCCCCAGTCCACTGCATAGCAGCATGCTCTTCATTTTCAACTGGCAGCTTGACGACTCCTTGCATTCACAGCACCTAACTGTCTTCCATCCTTTTCACCTTGAAATCTCTTGGATATCTTACCACCTTCCTTTCCCCATCAACGGACACCATTCCCAAGCCATCTTCAATCTTCACCTCAAACGGTACCACCTTCTCACTTCAAAGTTTATCACCCTCCTAAAACTCTCTATGCGTTTCTCTGACCTCTACTTGTGGCCCATTCCCACCTCCTGCTGACCTTCACGACCTCCCTGACACACTAGCTCAATCGTTGACACTGCAGCTCAATCACTGACAAGGTCATTCAGACCACTTCCTCACGTGCTTTTAGTAAAAGCCATCCACTACATACCCCTCATTTACCGTAATATCTCTGATGTTGCAGACTTGGTCAACCATCACTTCACCCCTACTTTTGACATACTTAGCAAAACCTTCACTGTTTCTCATATGTGTCTTTTCCCCCGTTAGGACCACAGCTTTTCTCCTTCAAGTCCAAAGAGTGTAATTTTCCTCCTTCAAGTCCAAAGATGTGCAGATTAGATTGAGTGGCCATGCTAAATTGTCCCTTAATGTCAGGGGCACTAGAAGTGTAAACACATGGGGTTACAGAGATATGGCCTGGGCGGGATTGTTGTTGGTGCAGTCTTGAGTGGGCTCTTTCTGCACTTTTGGGATTCCATGAACTTGAGCAGAGATGCCATCTAACTGGCTTAATCATTTCATTACCAGATATGGCTCAACTATACCCCAGTTCTAATAGGAATGTAAGAAATAAGAACAGGACTCAGCCATTCAATCCTTTGAGCTAGCTCCACTATTCAATGAGGTTAGGGTGGTTCTTCTATGTCATAACCATTTTCCTGCATGATCCCTGTATCCCCTGATGTTTTCAACGTGTAAAGATCAATCAATCTCAGTCTTGAACATACACAACAATTGAGCCTCCACAGCCTAAAAAAGATTCACAACCCTCTGAAGAAATTCCTCCTCATCGCAGACCTAAATGGTCTGCCCTTTAATCTGAAACCTAGCTTTCGAACTCCCGCCAGCCAGGAGAAGCATTGCTCCTGCACTACCTTGTCAAGCCCTGTAAGGATTTTGTACGTTTGAATGAGATCACTTTGCATTATTCTAACCTACAGAAAATAAAGGTCCAGTCTCCTCAATCTCTCCTCATAGGACAATCCACTGTCCCATGAATTAGACTGGTGAACCTTCACTGCACTCCCTCAAGTTAATTATATCTTTCCTTCTGTAAGGAAACTGTGTGGAATACTCCAGGTGTAAAGCTAAAAGATAAAGTTGCCACTGTCCCGGATGACCATAGGATGGTCATCTAGTGTTGATTTAACCTGAGGATCACCTCACCTCAGGCAAAGGGCAAGATTAAGAAGGTAGGCCTTCAGTCCTGGTGTGCTCCCACCAAGGCTCTATGTAATTGCAGTAAGACATCTTAATACCTATACTCAAATTCTCTGGGAAAGATCAATGTACTATTCGTCTTCCATTGGTCCTCTGCAAAAACCACATTGCTGTGGCTCTGGAATCGCATGACTCCAGACCAGATAAGGACGGTAGATAATGACTCCAGGCCAGACCAGGTAAGGACAGCAGATTTCCTTCCCTAAAGGACATTAGCGAACCAGATGGCTTTTTTTCCCGACAATCGACAATAGTTTAATAGTCATCAGTAGATTCTTAATTCAGATTATTTTTTATTGAATTCAAATTCCACCAACTGCCATGGCAGGATTCAAACCTAGGTCTCAGAACATTAGCTGAGTTTCTGGATTAATAGTCTAGCGATAATACCACTAGGCCATCGCCACCCCTCTTCTTTTCAAAGCCACTATCACCAGATCTCTTTTTCAAAAAAGAAAAATCTTCCTTCATCCCCACTGACCCAGCAGCCAAATCCCTAACCACATGTTATCTTCCAAGTCCTTCAATGGTGTTACTTTCCAGCTCTGCCCAACCCTCCAATTGCTCACTGCTTAAATTCCAACATTGAATTTTTGACATTCACAATACAGCCCTAACCAAATTCATAAATAACAATCCATGGCTATAGCTAAGCTACCATATTCCCTGCTCTGTTTCTGCAGCCTTCAACATCACTGACCACAATATTCTCCTCCAATTTCTGTCCTCTTAATCAGCTCCATGTGACTGCAGGGCTGCCTAGGCTTAATTTCAATTTTAATTGGCACAAGAAAAATTCCAGCAATGCTTTTGCCTCTCATCCTCCATCACTGCTTTCAACCATTCTACTGAGTTTGTGTCATCAACTGTTTAACTGATGCCCAATCATCTCCATTGGAAAAATTCAAGACATTAACATTGGTCTTCATCATAAACTCTGCTCCTTGCCACCGATTCTATTGCCTCCTCAGCTAATATGTCACACTGCACTAGATTCTCTGCCACGTGGGAGTTCTACTTAATTCAGAGATGAACCTCCACTCACCAGCTTCTTGGGAACAAAGATTGCTTACTTTCGTCTCTACTATCAACCGTTCTGCAAATAAATCTTCATACGTATATTTTTCTTCTTACCCATCAGCCTTCTGATGCTCTCCACGTCAGTTAGTTATCTTTCACCTGACGAAAACTGTGTGGCTCATATCCCACCTCACATCATGTATTATGTTCCTTTAATCCCTATCCCGCTCGCCACCAGTGGAGTGGCAGGAAGAGAAATCACTGCTGGAGATCCTCTGGCTACATTTGGTAATACAACATAATAGCGCATCTAAGCAAATGCCACCCTATTGATCTGGAGAATGAGGGAGGTGTTACGGGAGGACGGTATGGCATACCATGCAAAAGTACAACTCAATGAAATCAGTACAGAAGATGAACCAATTTATCTGTGCAGGTATGAGGGGTAAGTTGCTAAGATGATATTAAATAGGCAATAGCAAACATTTAAAGAATTAATTCATAATTTGCAATGAACTGACATTCCCCCAAGGAATAAAACATCACAGGAAGAGTGGCCCAACCATGACAAACAAGATTGTTTAAGATTAATGGAAAGGGCTTATAATGTTGCCATAAAGAATGATATGTTAGTGGATTGGAATGGTTTTGAAATTCTGCAAAACATGACCAACAAGTTGACAAAGAGAGACGGGAACACGAGCGTAAACTAACGAGAGACATAAAAACAAACTGTAAAAGCTTTTATAGGCATGTGAAAATGGATTGGGGAGAGTCAATGTGGGCCCCTTTAGAGGGAGACAGGAGAAATAAATGGGGAAACATGGAAATGGCTAAGTTAATACTTTTTATCTGTCTTGATGTTACATGACAGAAAATATCCTGGAAGTAGTGGGGAACCAAGGGTCTAATGAAAAACGAGGAATTTAAGATTTTTAGTAAATAATTCGTACTGAAGAAATTAATAGGGCTAACAGTGACAAACTCACTCAACCCAATGGCCTACATCTTACAGTTTTAGAAGCAACAGAATAGCAGATGCATTGGTTTTGATCCTTATCGAATTCTCTGGAATCTAGAACTGTCCCTGAGGATTGCAAAGTAAAAAAAATTACATTATTTCAGAAAGCAGGGAGAGAGTAAACAGAGTACCATAGGTCAGTTGGCCTGAATCAATGCTAGGGAAAAATGCTCTCACCCATTATTAGGGAAGTGATAATAAGACACTTAGGAAATCTTAGTATGATTAGGCAGAGCCAACACAGGTTTATGAAAGAAAAATGTGTTTGATACATCTGCCTGAGTGTTTTTTTGAGGTTATAACTAATAGGATGGATAAAGGGGAACCAATGGACTGGGAAACGTTAGTACTTAGAGGGCATCCGTTTATGAAAGTTCAATAGTAGACATGGCAAGCAGTTAGGAAAGAAAATGGAATGTTAGCTTTCACTCCAAAAAGTTTGGAATACAAGAATAAATAAATCTTGCTGCATTTGTACAGGGACTTGGTGAAACCACACCTGGAGTACTGTTCATTTTTGGTCTCCTTACCCAAGGAAGAATGCATTTGCTTTTGAAGAAAGGCAAGGTTCACCAGGCCAATTTTTGGGAACAGTAAATGAGGCCTATATTCCTGAAGTTTAGAAGAATAGGAGGAAATCAAACTGAAACATACAATTCTTAAGGGACTTGACAGGAAGGTGCCCCTACTGGCTGTGAAGTCTTTGAACAAGGGACCAGCCATTGAGGATGGAGATGAGAAATGCATTTCTTCATTCAGAAAGTTCTTTGGAAATTCTATGCTCCAGAGAATTGTGGATGCTTGTTCGTTGAGTATATTCAATTCAAGTCAGAGATTGACAGATTTTTGGACACTAAAAGTATCAAGTTGTGGGGGATAGTATAGGAGGATGGAGCTGAAGTACACCATATTGAATGGCAGAGTAGGCTCGAGGGGCAAAGTGGCCTACGCCTTTTCCTACTTCTTTAGGTTATATTAACTACCAGTTCCAGACAGAAAAAAGATACATTTCAAAGGGTCCCAATTATATCACTCTGTTCAAGATCAGTGACAAAGATGTGCATAAGATTATACACAAAAATAAATGTTCAAAATTGCATACAAGTACGGAAACAGAAAGCACCGCACATCTCTTTATCCAAATGTTTCCATAATTCCTAAGGTGCACACTTACCGCATGCGCACAACACAGCCCCACCTTTAAATCTGTTTCTTTCCAATTTTGATATGGACGATCCTGTTCCTGAAAGTACAAATCGCTTCTTTGAATTATAAACTGGTATTGAGGTTGTTTTTGGATGGCATCATTTATTATTCCTGGCACTTTTATATATAGCAAGGGAAAGCGATGCTAATCGCAAGAGGAGAATCGTTAACCCCGACAATCACTGCATACTAGGGGAAAAAAACTTGGTATAAAATGCATAGCATTCAAACATAGTTACGGATGAACAACTGGCTGCTTTAGAATTTCAACAAAGCCAAAAGGTAAAGAAAGTAAATTACTTCAAAAATCTTCTGCAAAATTGGGAAACAAGTTCTAAGCTTGAAGGGGATTACAATAATATTGGCAAGTGTGTCGGTCTTATTTCTGAAAAATTGCAGCTCATTAGAGCAAGTTGGAAGTAAGTAAGCCTGCTTATAAGTTACAAGAGAATAATTTAATTTTCACAGGTATTTAGAGCCCCAAATCCTTTTTGTAAAAAGGATTATCATCTGTTTCCCATGCAGATTGTGCAGTGAAACAACATTCAATTGTATTACAACCTGTATAATTTTCAGAACAAATGGAGCCCACTTCTTGTCCAAATTGTCAGAAGGAAAGAAAAAGATATTATGTAGGCCAAGACAAAAGAGCTCAATATCAGGCCTCGAATCATATCTTAAAAAAACAGAAAACCAAACATAGTGAGATGGTTTATTTATAACCCCACATAAATCTGTGCCCACTTCTTCCCATCATTTCCTGGTCAAGTTCCACAAATCCACTTGCCACCCTGCCCAGAGCACAAGGATTGCCCTCATCAAAATCACCAAGCAGAGAGATTGTCACCATGTCACACTACCCTTCATCTGCCTTCTAGACTTCGCCACAGCGACAAACTTAACTCCTCTATAGTTCAACCCATAACATGTGTCTCATGTGGCTCCATCCCAATCTTTATCACTGCCAGTAAATCCCCTACAATCACTTAATCCACTCTCACATGGCTCTTTTTTAAAATTGTGTGGAACCTTTAGGCTTCGTTGTTTTTCATGTCGATAAGCTGCTCATGAAGATCTTCCAACATCGCCATCAATAATCAGCTAACAACTAACCAATGGCTATGCTTGTGGAGGTGGATGGGAAGGGGTGTTGGGGTTGTGGGAGGGCAGGGATTGTGGTTAAAAGGGGGGATAAATTGGTTCTCTTCAGGTTAAAAGTGGCTTTAAGGTGACATAACTCAGGCTATTGGACAAAAACTGTTTTGAAGACGAAAGTAGTAATGAAGAGCAGGATACAAACGTTTCTGAGACAATAAAGGGAAAAGCTTTCACTCTGGATCATGAGAAAACACTGAACATGCACAGCAGGACAGTTGACAAACACTAGATTGAAAATGGGGTGGTGAGGACAGTGGGGTATTGGGAAGGGACCATCTCATCAAAATAAACATTTCTTCTGGTTACAGAATTCCCATATGCTATTCCTTTGTGGGATAACTGTAATATCCACTTTGCATTTAGAAATTAGTTGAAGAATAAATTTTAAATTATTCAACATTCAAACAGTAATGAAAAAGTTCCAACTTTGCCCTGTTCCAACTATCCTAAAGGATATAATTTTACATCTTGCATGCCATTAAGCAACACTTCAAACACAGGTCAACGATATTCATTTACATAATTCACAAGGATAGGGAAAACTATAGAAGGCGTGGCCATATAGAATAAACTTCTTCAATCAGAGATTTCTACTGGAGCATTTATTTGTCACTGACCTATTAGTCGCAAAACTGTCTGAGTCAGTGCCAGCAAACCAGAGTTTAGCAGAAGGCTGAGACTGTTGGCTCCATGCTGAAGCGTCAGCATGTTTATCATGATGAGCAGGAAGCGAGCTTGTGGGATGGTACCAAGGCTTGGTGCTGAAGGATTCTCATTGGTTAAGGTCTGCAGCGGAACAGACTGCATGCCTAAGAAGAAAGCAAGTTTGCAATTAGCATCATTCATTTGCGATTCGTAATTCTTCTGCACCACAAACTAGTCCGCGGTCAATCTTTTGTAATGGTCAGGTATCTAAGATCCACTGAAAGTAATTAATAACTTGGTGTCCAAGTGGAACCATCCCATAATTGTAACACTTTTGTGTGTGCGCTAAAAAGACATGCAACATTGGCTGCGTGTTGTCAATCAGCAATTGCAACAACTCATTACAATAAAGTAGTCATCAAGAATTCCATTTGCTTTGCTTTTGAATCTACTGTAAATTCTGTATTAGTGCTGGGAAATGTAACATGTTACATTTTAAACTTACAGATAAAACATCATGAAACATGGATAACATTATGCAGTGCACAGGAAGGTGAACTACAAACTATAAACGCTGCAGTTCTGCCAATGGTTCAAACCAAATGCATTAAAATTCAGACCATAGAACGCTACAGTGCAGAAATAGGCCCTTCGGCCCATCGATTCTGCATCAGCCACAGTTCCATCCAGGCCCTACCCCATATCCCTGCACATTTACCCACTAATCCCTCTAACCTACGCATCCCAGGACACTAAGGGGCAATTTTAGCATGGCCAATCAATCTAACCCACACGTCTTTGGACTGTGGGAGGAAACCCACGCAGACACGAAGAGAACGTGCAAACTCCACACAGACAGTAACTCGAGCCGGGAATCGAACCCAGGTCCCTGGAGCTCTGAAGCAGCAGTGCTAACCACTGTGCTACCGTGCCGCCCTTGTGGGTATTATTTGTGAACATAAATGGTTTATTGTCTGTGAAGTCCTTCACCTATGTAACTGTCACTGTCCAATTTAGAAATATGGAAATTTCTCCCTAATATTTAAATTTTTTTATGCCTTGCAGCATTTATCTTGGGGGTTTAAGGCCAACCTAATTTGCCTCCATTTAACATTCACACAGCAAATGGTTGCAACTGCATCAGTAACAATAATGATTTGCATATAACTTTCTCCCAGAGATATCTTTGGAAGTACATTGTATATTATTTCTACTATGTACTTTAATTTTCTTTCTTCTCTCATTCCTTTCCAGATGTATTAACAATCCTACATTTACACAAACTTTCCAAAGTTTTTTTTTAAATTATAAATTCCTATACCTACAATTATAATGGAAACTGCCTGCGTTAACTTGTCATGTGCCGTTACCATGCACTACCACACTATCAATGCCATGAAGGTGCAATTAGAATATATTATGACAAGTTTGCAAAGACATTTTCCACCAGCGATATAGGTATAGGAACTCTGAATATACTTTTAAAAATAACTTGAAATGGGGACAATTTCATCTGTGTCTTCTAGCCCAATTATTCTTGACCCATGTTACCCAAAGATAACTTAGCCTTGAATCACTGAATGCAATTCCAGAAGACACATATGCTATAAATATAAAAAATCAAATTGCATCTTTTTTAAAACCTTAATTGCTCCTCTTGCATCCAATTTTATTAACTTTCAATATCATTCAATCATTGCAAAATGTTTGCTGTTCTAATAAATAGTTGGAAGGAATATTTTTATTAAATGGTTACTCATGCCTGGGTGCTAAAAATAGGAGTTAGCAACATCCACTGAGTATGTCCATCAGTTACACAAGAATAAAATGTGTCAGAGGTTACTAATGCCTAAAAATTAATATACTTCGTCACAATAGAAACAGATGGTCAAGGCTTCTCTGTACCAAGTCTTAGTAAATACATTTGCTTTCATAAATCTGTTGCATACAATAACTATTTGTAATTGATTATTTGAAACAAGCTTAAATGTAATGAATGCACCACACCATCAGGATCTTAGTTAAAAAGGATTCAATTTGCAATTGTCTGCTTCTGCAGTTTCCATATTTTTCTCCACTAACTGCCATTAAAATCCTTAAATGTGTATTCACTTTGTGAAAAGACAGGGCTAACAGTATACTGCATAAAAAAAAATGATGTGTATTGTATGGGAAGTGTATACCTTTCATACACTAGGTTTCTTTCTTGCTGGTGTAGGAAATGCTCTAAAATAATATACTCCATATTGCCGAGATCAACTCCCGTATTGTGCTGGGCACACATAATTCATGTAACAACATGCAAGTGCAGAAGCACCAATCACACACCAATAAGTTGTCTGGTATTAGTCAACTATTAAATTTATCGCTTCAATTTGTAATGCATTTATAAATATATATTATACAAATTAT
Source organism: Carcharhinus amblyrhynchos (assembly GCF_965287045.1). Lineage (NCBI taxonomy): Eukaryota > Metazoa > Chordata > Chondrichthyes > Carcharhiniformes > Carcharhinidae > Carcharhinus > Carcharhinus amblyrhynchos. The sequence goes on from NC_137333.1 coordinate 93,711,578, forward strand.
GAACACAAATATTATAAATATGAAAATATAAATATTTCAGAGCAGATTTTTATTTATGAAGCTATCGAAAATAATCAGGCTAGTATTTTAGGCAACTCTTTTTGTAGTTACCATTCTGAACCACTAAAATGTCAAACAAGGTGTCCCCATCAGCTAAAGATAACAAGCTAATTGTGTGACGGCCTCAAAATGTTCATTTCTAAAAACTAAGTCTTGCAGCTAACTAGAATTTTCCCAGCATAAACCAAACCAATCTCAAAGTTCAACCCCTGCCAGATTTTAAGCACATTTAATAATTGGGGAATGGCACAAAGTGAATTACTTATTTGGAGAGCCCACGCAGACATCTCAGGCAGAACAGCCTCTTTCTGTGCAGTAGTAATCCTATGATTCTGTGAATAATAGCATTGTTTTTGCCAAACAACAAATAGTTCATACTACTGAAAGTGGCAGTTAACGAGTTCTTTATATTGTTCAGGAATAACACTTTCTTACCTAGATCGTCAAATCTGCTTTGTGCATCCAACAGCATTGTGCGAATGTTCTGAATAGCCCAGGCATAAAGCTTTCCAAAAGTAACTTCAAGTAGCATACGGTTAAATGGTGGTATAAGATCCACATCTTTCAGGCAGTCTGAAACAGGTTCACTAAACAGAGGATTTTCATTTTAGTGTGAAGCCAGAACAGAAATAAAATCAGATAATGAAAACATTTAGTTTAAGCTTTAAGTTTATTTATTAGTGTCACAAGTAGGTTTACATTAACGCTGCAATGAAGTTACTGTGAAAATGCCCTTGTCGCCATACTGCCGTGCCTGTTTGGGTTCACTGAAGGAGAATTTAGCAAGGCCAATGCATTTAACCAGCGCATCTTTCAGACTGTGGGAGGAAACCAGAGCATCCAGAGGAAACACACGCAGACACAGGGAGAACGTACTAAAACTTCACAGATTAGGTGACAAAAAATTCAATGGACTGGATTTTGCAAACAGCGGCAAAGCAACAACACTCGCCACTGACCGAAGTGGACGCTGAAACAGCACAAACTTTAAAATAATATTGAAGTGTGGAGTTTCTTACCATATTGGAGAAATCCAACATTTAGCAAATGTAACAATTTCAGGGTCAGTGAGGCTGGTTAAAAATCCAGTTACACCTCATTCAACAAGGTACAAACTTTGTCAAGGATTTTTGCAGCAAGGCTGAAGATATAGGACTCAAAAGTTCTCGTCAGTTCAACAATTTCTAATTAATCGCATTCAGGAAGTACCCCGATAACACACTCTCTAGAGAAATGTAGAATCACTGGCAGCAAACTCCTGGATTTCTGCATTTAACTATGTATGTATTTCAGAAATTGCTGTCAATTTCAGAGCAATAACAGTGAATGGCAGCAGTTTCGCCATCATTACCGGCCCAAAATTCAGGCCTTTAATTCAGCTTACGTTTCAGGATTACATTTTCTTTCAAAGCACAAGTTTTGTGTCATGAAATCATTCACAAATCAGTCAAGCCTAGAAATTACAGTATAATCATGTAAAAGTCAAGTGTCTAAGACTGAACTTTTAGCCAAAACGTACAGGGTTCTCAATGGTCGAGGACTCCAGTTCTGTACTCGGAGTTTGGATGGATGAGGGGGAATCTTATTGCAAAGCCTGGATAGAGTGGATGTGGAGAGGATGTTTTTACTAGTATGAAAAACTAGATTAAGACGGCACAACCTCAGCTAAAGGGACAATCCTTTAAAACAGGAGATGAGAAGGAATTTCTTCAGCCAGAGAGTGGTGAATCTGTAGAATTCTTTGCCACAGAAGGCCGTGTCATTGAGTGTCTTTAAGACAGAGATAGATAGGTTCTTGATTAACAAGGGGATCAGAAGTTATGGGGAAAAGGCAGGAGAATGGGGATGAGAAAAAAGTCACGATTGAATGGTGGAGCAGACTCAATGAGCCGAGTGGCCTAATTCTGATCCTATGTCTTATGGTCTTGTTGGGTCATCTTTTACATGAGTAATCTTTGAGGGGCTGAAATCCATCATCTCACTTATACAGATTTAACAAGTCAGAGACTGGTCCTGCCAACTTTGCACCCCAAAAGTGGCACAAAAGGAACCAAAAAGTATTCTTGTTATTGATTTTGTAGAATAAATAAATAGAAACAGACATTAATTTCATACCCTAAATTCATCAAAAGCAAAACCTATTTTTACAAATTTATACAATTTCATTTAGTTTCTTTTTCATGGTCAGTTATCTTCACCAACACGGTTTCTCTCCAAGTTTGCTCACCAATTGACTGACTGGCAAGTCAAAATTCATGGGTGTCTTGTTGATGTTCCCAAGACAGGTCAATCTGTATCTCTTTTGGAGATGTTTGATTATAAACCGCTGCAATGCCATAAGCATGTCAGCAAGTTTTCCTGGCAGATGCTGTGAAATTTTTGTCGCAGTACAAAATTTTTCGCTTTATAAACCTGGTACACCATCTGTGGAATCTGCAATCCCTAATTTTCTTGCTTGTTTCAGAATGAAAATTCAGAGAGATCCGCAGATAGATCTGCAAGTTCATTCTGGCGATTTTCACGGATATATTTTCAGCTTCATTCTGCAACTGTGGCCACGTGCTAGGCTTCCCTCTGCTCATTTACTCTTAGCTATCTGTCCAAGCTGTGAAGACAGCATCCTCCAATCTCCAATGTTCTTCTCCAATAGCTTGATAGCTCCTGCGCAATTATCTATCTGCTCTGCAATCTCAAACACCTCAAGTCTGAATCGGTGAATGTATCTCCCGTTCATTCTTGAGATCATTTTGCCATATTACAGGGCTAGACTGGCAAGAACACAACACAAAGCAGTGAGGCAGTAGTCTTGACATCACGTCTTCCTCACTGCAGACATGAGAAGATGAACAGTCATCTTCAGTTATGATATTCAATGATTCCATCAAGTAGGTTTGCACCAATGCAGGTTTGACTTCAACAGTGAGCAGGTGTCAAGTACAAAGAGTTTGGATCTATTAGTCAAAGATCAGAGATTGACCCTTACATGAGACCAACCATTACCTCAGTACATACAATATCCTAAATTGAAAATACAAATTTCACATATTCACAGATGAAGACCCACAGGGAATTTTAGGCTGAACAATAGATTCATGGACACCAAATTTTAAGTTATTGTGCTGTAGCAGGAGCTTTCTAAAACAAAGAACAAAGGAAAGTACAGCACAGGAACAGGCCCTTCAGCCCTCCAAGCATGATGATCATACTGCCCTAACTAAACTAAAAACTTCTGCCCTTATTCAGTCTGTATCCCTCTATTTCCTCCCTATTCATGTACTCATCCAGATGCCTCTACAATGTTGCTAACGTGCCTGCTTCCACCACGTCCTCTGGCAACACGTTCCAGGCACCCACCTCTCTCCACGTGAGAAGCTTCCACCGCACATCTCCCTTAAACTTTCCCCTTCTCATGTTGAACCTGCATCCCCTTGTAATTGAAACTCCCAGCCTGAAAAAAAAAAGCCTCTGACTATCCACCCTGCCTATGCCTCCCATTATTTTGCAGACCTCTATCAGATTTCCCCTCAGCCTCCGTCTCTCTAGTGAAAACAATCCTAGTTTATTCAACCTCTCCTCATTGCTAACATTTGTTTTTAGTCGTCAATTAATCTATGCAGCCTTTAATGGTCTTACTCATGAGGGAAGTTTGCAGGATAATAGGGATAGAATCAAGGAGGGAGTAGGAGATCAATCAGATATTTCAAAGGGCCAACATAGGCAAGAGGGTTAAAAGGAAATTGCTGGAGATGCTGGAAAAGACTGGCATGGAGGGGTTGGGTTACGAGGAAAGGTTGGAGAAACTGGGACTGTTCTCTTTGGAAAGACGGAGATTGAGGGGTGACATGATAGAGGTATATAAGATACTGAAGGGAATAGACAGGGTCAATAGTGAGAGACTGCTCCCTAGATTGGTTACGAATACAAGAGGACATGATTTAAGGGTGAGGGGGGAGAGGTATAATTTGGATATGAGAGGAAGGTTCTTTACGCAGAGAGTAGTGGGGGTATGGAACGCGCTACCGAGTGGGGTGGTGGAGGCGGGAACGTTGGACTCGTTTAAGGTTCAGTTAGATAGGCACATGAGTGAAACGAGGATGGAGGGTTATGGTAGGGGTTATTGAATAAGGGTTAGAACCTCGGGAGACACCGGAAAGACAGGCTTGTGATTAACGTTTTTGTCTTTTCACTCCGCAGGTGGAGGTCCACCTCGTTGTCAAACGAGGGGCATGCACACGGTGGGTCGTGCGTGGGCTGCTCCTGGAGGTTCCGGGAGTGGCCTAGTACTTCGTGTCGGTGTGTGTGCTTGATCCTGGACCGGTAGACGGGCGCCGCAACAGCTCGGTGACTAGCACTGCTAGCTGTGCAGATACATGGATTTGGGCCTGTGTCTGTGGGAGTTTGTGCATTCTCCCTGTGGTTGCGTGGGTTTCCTCCGGGCGCTCCGGTTTCCTCCCACACCCCAAAGATGTGCTCTTAGGCTGATTGGTTTTACCAAATTGACACTATTCTCCCCTGAATCTGGCTAAGTCAGGGGTTCTATTTGTAGATACGCAGGGTAGAATAGGTGTAGGGTGATGCGGCGGCGCGGGCTTGTTGGGCCGAAGGGCCTGTTTCCCGTGCTGGGTTGTTCTTTGTTTCCTCAAGATCAGGCAACATCCTAGTGAACCTTCTTTGCACTCTCTCTAAAACTTCCCTCTAGTGGTGAAGTGACCAAAACTGCACACAATACTCCAAATGCAGCCTAACCAAGGATTTATATCGCTGCAAAACAATTTCCCAACTCTTGAACTCAATGCCCCAGCTGATGAAGGCAAGCATGCCATAAGCACCATGGCCACCTGTGTTGCCATTTTTAGGGAACTGTGAACGCCTAGACCCCTCTGTATGTTAATGTTCCTAATGTCATTTACAGCATAATTCACACCTAAATTTGATCCTCTAAAATGCATCATCTTGCATTTGTCTAGATTAAACTCCATCTGCCATTTCTGTGTCCAAGTCTCCAATCTTGTATATCTTGCTGTATCCTCTGGCAATCTCCAGCAATATCAACAACTCCACCAATCTTCACGTCATCTGAAAACTTACTAATCAGACACCCCACGTTTTCCTCCAGGTCATTTATACATACTACAAACAGAGGTCCCAGCACTGATCCCTGCAGAACACCACTAGCTACAGATCTCCATTCTGAAAAACACCCTTCCACCGCTACTCTGTCTTCTATAACCAAGCCATTTCTGTATCCACCTATCCAGCAGCAACCCCTCCCCCCCAAATCCCATGTGATTTTAGTTTTTGTACCAGTTTGCCACCTGGGACCTTGTCAAACGCCATACTAAAGTCCATATAAACTACTGTTAGAAGTCTCACAACACCAGATTTATTTGGAATCACAAACTTTTGGAGTGCTCACCTGATGAAGGAGCTGTGCTCTGAAAGCTCATGATTCTAAATAAACTTGGAGAATAGCTAATGTTGTTCTCTTGTTTGGGCGGTGGGGGGGGGGGGGGGGGGGGGGGCACAGGAATAATCCAGGAAATTATAGGCCTGTGAGCCTGATGTCAATGGTGGGAAAGCTTCTGGAGAAGATACTGAGGGACAGTATATACACACACATTTGGAAGAAAAAGAACTAGTTAGTGACAGGTAGCATGGAGCTACTCTCCAGTTCTCTGGAACTTTGCCTGTGGTCAAAGAGGATGTGAAGATAAGACCAGGATGGTACACATTTCCACTGATCATAGCCTTTTTACGGAAGAGATCAATTAATTCAGCATTGCAAACAGACATTCAAATTTAAACTCCAAAACCCCAAGGGCATCTGTATTACGTATACTGATAGGGAATAATGTGGAACTTAATATCACAGGGAGTCATTGACACCAATTGTATAGATACACACACCAAGGGGAAGCTGACAGAATATATACTGACAGAACTGGATGAGAAGAGGCTCAAATGGAGCAGAAATAATGGTATAGACTTAATGAGCTAAATGGTCTGTTTCTGTGTTGTACATTCTATATAATTTTTTTCTTAGATAACACTTGCTCAGCATTCCTAATGTGTTCCTAAAGAAACGGCGAGTTAAACAGAATTGTGCTAAGTAAAAATCACTTTCCCCATATAAAATTATGTCTAACCTATAATTTTTACATTAAACTTATTGACTGCCTTGAAACTAAATGGCCTAAAAATCATTTTTCAACTTAGTACTCCTATTAATTCATAATTCTTACTAACAGACCCCTCACTTCCCACCATGGCTAGGCTCTCCTTCTTGCCACTCCTCCCAACCGCCTCTTTCTCTCCTGCTTGCCACTTCTTTACCATCTCACCGCTCCGTTCACTCCCATCCGTGTCCCATTGCCCTTTGTTGCTTCCTGCTCACTGCCCCTACCCGAGCCACTGCCAGCAAAAGGGAAGCAGCAAGGAGATTGGGAGATAGAGGCTGTGAGCAAGAAGGAGCATAGAGATCAGAAGAAAGGTGGTTTGTTAAAACAAGAAACAGACCAAGAATGCGCAATTACAATACAGTACATGCACAGTAACCATCCTAAATCAAAAATGGAGTCAGTACTATTTGGCTAAAATTCATCATTTATAAACTGCGCTAAAACAAAAACTTGCTATTAGAATGCACTCTAAATGGGAGAATAACTGTGTATAATAATTCAACTGAAATGTTTTGTTACACTATCAGCTACACACATTAAACACCTTTCCCCAGCTCTTCCACCCTCATCTCCAAAAACAACTTTTGTGACTTCTTTGCCACAAAAGCTGAAACTAGCAGTCGGTGCCAAATCCTTCCCTTCCTGTCCAAACCAAGCGACTGCTAAGGTTCTCCTATTCTCTAACCCTGCAAGATGTAAAAGCACTGAACCACATGTTGGACTTGCGGTCATGTTAAATCATGGCCTTATAACACAAGGCAGGAAATTCTTAATTAGTTACACAATTACAGAAGACAAGAAGTCAATCCATCACAGCTGTGTCAATAAGAAAATAAGAACATAATCCGAACAGATGTTTGCCATACATCCCCTTGAGCCTACAGCAAGATTATGGTTCATCTTCTACCACAACTTCACTTTCCAATCCTAACCCCACGTCTCTTGACTACCTTGGTGTCCAAAAAACTACTGATCTTGGTGTTGAATATACTCAATATTTGAGCTTCCACTGTCCTTCCAGTTAAGTTGTCCAACGATATATAGAGTGAATCGATTTCTCCTAATTTGTCAAAAATGATTGAACCCTTCTCTTGAAATTGTAACCCTCAGGTTTCTAGACTGCCTAGCCAGGGATAAATAGCCTTGCAGAATTTACCTGTCAAGCTCTCCCAGAATCGGATACATGTCAAAGAGATTGCCTCTGCTCCTAAATTCAAGGCAATAAAATTCCTTTCACTGCTCATAAGATAACTGCCTCATCCCAGAAATCTATCTAGTGAACCTTTGCTGCAACCCATAGCAGGCGAATATGTCCTTTTTTATGTATGGAGACTAAAATAGTACACACAGTACTTTAGCTGTGGTCTCACAAAATTTTGTATAATTCTAGCATTTGTTTTTACTCTAAATGCCTGGCAATAATGATTAACACCCAATTTGTCTTTGAGTTGCTTGTTGTATCTGCATGTTAACTTTGTGATTTGTTTACAAGGGCTCTCAAATCCCTCTAAATACCAACATTTGTTAGACTTTCATACTTTAAAAATGATGTGGAGATGCCGGCGTTGGACTGGAATGGGCACAGTAAGAAGTCTCACAACACAAGGTTAAAGTCCAACAGGTTTATTTGGTAGCACGAGCTTTCGGAGCACTGTTCCTCCATCAGGTGAGTGAAGAGGCAACACTTCGAAAGCTCGTGCTCCCAAAAAAAAACTTGTTGGACTTTAACCTGGTGCTGAGAGACTTCTTACTGTACCTTTTTAAAATGTCAGCTTTTCTATTCTTCCTATCAAAGCAAATAATTTCCATTTTCCCCACGATATACTCAAACTGCTACGTTATTGCTCACTCCTGTCAATCTCTCTTTACACCCTGTTTGTGCCCTCCACACAGTGTTTTCCCACTTATCTCTGTAACATCAGCTAATTCACATCACACACAGTCCCCTCTGATAAGATATTGATACAGATGGGAAATAGCTGAGGCCTCAGCACTGATCACTGCAGCACCCCACTGGTTACAATCTGCCAATCCAAAAATGACACCTTGCTACTTTCTGTTTTCTGTCAGTTAACAAATCCTCATCCAGGCCAATGCATGGTCCCAAATCCCCAGTCTTGTGTAACAATCTCGGGTAGCACCTTATCAGATGCCTTTGAAAATCCAAATTTGCTACAGCTAATGATGCCCCTGTAGCCATCCTGCTAGTTACAGCCTTAAAAAACTCTAAATTGTCAAATTATGACTTCCTTTAATTAACTCTGCCAAATCTTATTATAATTTTCAAAGCACCCTATTATCACATCCCTAATTTGCTGCTGTGCAACTGTGACCATCATGGCATCCAATCCCATCTCCCACTTATTTTTCCTGTGTGAATCGTAGAAATTAAAGTGCATATACAACTGAGATCTATTATTTGTATGGTAAGTGTGCACCTGCTGTGGTCAAACTGATAAATAGCTGTTGGTCTGACTGTGTGGAAGTTAAAATGCTCAGATTGAAGTTTCATAGCTTGGAAGCCAAATTGTGTGGAAGTTAAACTGTTCAAATTAAAGTTTCATGCCTTCTCTGTAACAGGAGTGGAAAATTTTTATCAGCATACTGATCTTCAAAGGAGTCAGCATCTGCTATTTCAGCACAAACAGGCTAATTTTCATCTGCGTAGGCCCCATAACATTCTGCTTTTCAATCTTCATCAGAGGATGAGCAAGATCAGAGTTTTCAATAACAAATGCCGAAGGCAAGATATGGGGACATGCTATGCAAGTGAAGGACTAGCAGAAGTCAGTTTTTCATTAAATGAGAAAGGGCAAAAAGCCGAGATTTAATTGGCGAATATGCATACAAATGAAGAATCGAAAAAATTGCTTATTTCTGATTTGCTGTAATTTAATTGCTAGGTTGTTTTTCTGTAACCTCAGAAACGTTTGCAGGACAACTGTAAAGTGGTTCTCCTTGTGCACAAGTCATTAAAGGCCTCGTATTGGATTATGCATGGTTTCTCGTGCTGTTTAGACTCAAGTCAACTAACAGTGCCTAAGATTTCTGGTACCCAGGATCTCTGACAACAGGTCTGTTCACTTTTCCAAGTTCCAATGAACATTGAAATTTGTTTCCTGTGCAATAAAAATGGAATCGCAAGATTGCTGAATTCCAAGGATATTATTTCTACAGTAGATGACTTGATGTTGAATTACAATATCTGCCATAAACTGTGCTAAGATGGTCTCTCAGTTTCTACCCACTTTCAAATGAGTGCACACATACAAGTGATCCTTTAAAAGAAAATTAAAAATAAGCACTTTTACCCTATATTTATCCCCTCAGGGATGAGTCTTTGCCAACCACATAACATGCCATATTGCACTGATGGAAGCAAAAAACTTTTTGATACCAGTTTAAGCATTGTGTCTATTCCCTCCAGTCGAACTTCAGCTCTCTCCAGCTGCAAAAGCAAACAACAGATCAATAAATATTTGGAACTTATCCTCAAGTTGAAGAATTGTAACAGTAAATTCAATCTTCTCAATATTATAACCTTACAATAAAATCTGCCTCACCTGTTTTAAGAGACATTTTCTCATTTTCTCCACATCTATTGGCTCTTCCTTCAATGCAAAGTCAAGTATATTTGCCATCAATGCCGATTGTGGAAAGGAATTCTGAACATTGTGTTTTAGCCATTTGTATCTGTGAACACTTGTTACAGAAGAAAGAAGTGGTTGCCACTTATCCTGGATCACAACACAGAATAAATCATTCAAATTAGAATGGCATGTTATTTACAGAATTAAAATACAAAATTTCACAAGTACATGAGTTTGTCTACAGCCAAACATATTTGTCATTTTTTTTATCCCTTCAGAGCATGTGGACATTGAGGTCTGGGCCTGCATTTATTGCCCATCCCTAATTGCCCTTGAATGAGTGGTTTGCTCAGCCATTTCAGAGTCAATCAGATTGCTGTGGGTCTGAAATTACATGTGGACCAGATCAAGAGTGGCTGATTTCCTTTCCTAAAGGACATGAAGGAACCAGATGAATTTTTGTTTACAACAATCAACAATGGTTTCATGGTGATCAATAGACTTTTAATTCCAGATTGTTATTGAATTCAAATTTCACCATCTGGGATTCAAACCCACCACGGCAGATAGTGACAATATCACTACGCCATCACCTCCCCACAATAATATACCAAGTCTCCAACAACGCCTGAATTGGAATGAGTGAGAAAAAAGACTGAATACACAGAACATAAAGAAAGATAAAAAGATGTGCAATTAAAATAACAGAGCGTATGTAGAGAAGGGGAAAAAGGCAAGAAAGACTTGCTCAGTTTGATTCTGAAACAAGAAAGAATTAAAATAGTTGAAGAATACAAATGAAACCTAATTTAGTTGACAGTAAGATATAAAAAGTATTATCTTTCAGAATGATATATGCTGATATATTTTCAGCGTTTGTTTCCAAACTCAAATTTCACAGACACAATGACAACTTCCGAGTTTATAAATTGCATAGTATAAATGAAGCAGGAATAGGCCATTCGGCCTTTCGAGCCTGCTCCGCTTTTCATTATGATCATGGCTGATCATCAAATTCAATATCCTGATTCCTGCCTCTTCTCCACCTCCCCCCCCCCCCCCCAGATACCCCTTGATCCTTTTAGCCCCAAGAGCTATATCTAATTTCTTCTTGAAATCAGCCTCAACTACATTCTGTGATAGTGAATTCCATGATGTGGAGATGCCGGCATTGGACTGGGGTAAACATAGTAAGAAGTCTGACAACACCAGGTTTAAGTCATAGTCAGGTTAAGTTTAAGTTATAGTGCATTCCACACATTCGCCACCCACTTGGTGATTTCTCCTCACCTCCGTTCTAAAAGGTTTACCCCTTATCCTTAAACTATGACTCCTAGTTCTGAATTCCTCACCCATAGGGTAGATTCAAAAAAAATGTTCCCAATCTAACTCCTTTAGAATTTTGTAAGTGTCTATGAGATCCCCTCATTCTTCTAAACTGCAGTGAATATAATCCTAACCGATTTATTCTCTCTTTATATGTCAGACCTGCCATCCCAGGAATCAGCCTGGTAAACCTTCGCTGTATTCACTTTATAGCAATGACATCCACCCTCAGATAAGGATACCAATCTTACCTTTGATTTCACTGGCATGGTTTTTTTATCCACACCTCCAGGACTAAGTGGCACAACACAAGAATCTTCCATATCACTCTCACTGTTTTCAATTTTGGACTCTTCCACATCAGCAGATTCAGACTTCTTTGGAACTGTGAAGAGTAGCCACATAGTCAGCACCAAGAACAGACTCAGAGGAGAGACCACAGGTCACTTTCCATAAAAGGGACCAAGTTTATTTTAAAAATACACAAACAAAAAGCCAGGGTGCATCAGAACATAAAGAAACTGAAGCACATTCGCAATCATCATCATAAATATTCAATGTGGGCTAAAGATGTGCAATTTTGTTTTAAAATTACAAGTCAAATATAACAAGACTCATGAATGCAATACTTCTGCATAAAAAATTAATACAAACATCAAGCAATATTAATTCAAATGTGCAAATCATGAAAATTCTTGAGCCAGGTTTTTGGTGGCAGAATTGTAGCAGTGAACTCGACTATCTGCACCTTAGTTTCAACCGATGCTATCATGGAGTATTAGGTATTCACTGAATCATAGAAACCCTACAGTGTAGAAGGAGGTTATTCGGCCCATCAAGTCTGCACTGACAACAATCCCACCAAGGCCCTACCCCTGCTTAGTTACTCTTACACTTAGTTAGAATCCCTCTAACTTATCTCATCCAGGGATGCTAAGGGTTAATTTTAATGTCCAATGAACCTAATCTGTACATCTTTGGACTGTGGGAGGAAACTGGAGCACTAGGAGGGAACTCACACAGACACAGGGAGAACGTGCAAACTCCACACAGACAGTGACCCAAGTTGGGAATCGAACCCAGGTCCCTGGTGCTAACCATTAGCTAACTAGTAAATTGTAAACTAGTTTACTAGTTTAGTCGGGATTAAGGAGTCCTGCTTACTTGCACAACCTAGCCTATCAATTAAATCACTAAGCTTGCATCACTAAAAAAATCTACAGGGTCAATATGGGTCAACTGATTGCATTTACTTCCTCTGTCACCCAGAAGGTTAAGGTGACATTAAAAGACAAAATATTGTTAATATTTTACTAAACCAAATCAATTCTGTAGTTATTTCATGGTATTCTTTGCAGTCATTTGTCTAAAAGTGGAATGTTTAAATCCAATTTTCAACATAGTACTTTTTGTGGGAAAACTAATAAGTGATTAAATGTTTGATTCTCAATGAAGAACTTGAAGCTATACAAAAATATTTTTAAAAATTAATGGTTAAAGTTAATATTAACAAAGATATTGCCATGAAGTTAACTGCGGTTCCCTTTCTGAAAAACTGAAATTTTCCTCCTAAACATTACTTCAATAAAGTTTATTTTCATCATATTTTGATTAAATGTTTGCCTTTTATTTTACAACTATATTTTGTGCATGCATATTATGTTAAAAAACAAAGCATACACACACGCACGATATACAAGTGCAAATAAGCAGACTTCATGCGGGCCTTCTGTATGTTTTATTTATCCATCTTCCAAGAGGGATAATCATTACTTTTGCAGAAGAACATAGAAAATACGTGCAGGGCTAGGCCATTCAGCCCTTCAAGTCGGCTGAAAGGCCTAGCCCTGATGGCTGATCCTCCATCTCAAAACCATACCCCTGCACTCTCCCCATGGCCCTTGGCACCTTCAGAGTTACCTCTCATCCTTCTCCGTTCACGGATGATTTTCTGGGTAATTTTACGCCACCGTGGCGATGAGCTTAGTAGTTTCAGCTTTGACATAATAGATAGGTCATTACTGACAGCAGGCCGCAGCTCATTGAACAAAAATCGCAGACGTTCAATTACTGGCGCGCACACCTCTTTGTACGAGCGTCCTTGCTCTTGGTGGGTCTAGGTTTTAAATGTACAACAAATCAATCAGATTGCAATAAATAACATGGCCAACAGGATGGCAACTTCAAAGCAACACTGAAAGTATTAAAGAAGTGGCTTATAAATGTATATAAAATATATTATTCACCTTTATTAAAGAGCATTTGGCTTGATATACCACTCGACAAACATCACCCACTGATTTCGGTAAAACCCTAAGCTTTCCTTGCTCCACTCCTAGGGCACTTTGATTAATAACAGACAAAGCTGCATGGCCTGCATCAAGAAAATATAGGGAAGAAAAGCACATTAGATTTCAGCCAGAGGGTGAAGTCATTCTGTAACAGGAGGTTTCATTCAATGCCTAACAGGAACATGGTTGCGATCAGCAACTCCAAGGTCACGGGGAACATATCAAACGGTCAGGAAACTAGCTTAAATAATGGATATTTATATCTGTGGGCATTGGGAATAAAGGTAAAAGTTTAAGTAAATTTGTGTTTTTGTGCTTTGTGTGGTAAGAAAAGGGTCAAACTTTAGCAAGCTTCATGTTAAACAAAGGTACCTGCCCGTTTGTGGGTTTTTGTTTCACTTTAAACTGTGCTTGCGTTGTAATCAAAGATCTATGATGCAAAAACAATTATAGAGATAAAAGAAACTAAATGTTGCTTAGCAACCAAGGATCCAAACTGAGAAGCACTGAAAAGGGGTGGTTCAGTTCGAACCGCGTATCTGGAGAAGAAAGCAGCTCTCAAAAATATGCCAGCATAGGCAAGACAATGGAGTAAGGAGCAGAAAGCAAGTCCCATAGCTAAAGAATAAATAGTTCTAGAAACAAGGGGATGAAAAGAAAAGTTCCAGGGATACTGAAGTCAGAGGGACAAAGAATCACAATTGAAACAAGGTATTGTTCACTAAACTTGAAGACAAAGGCAGAAAAGAGCTCCCAGTTAAAGACAGAGCTGCATGACGAAGACCTGGCAAGGCTGGCTAGTGAGAAACCAAACATCTGAAGCAATCCTTAGGTTGGTGACACCTTAATACAGCCTGTGAAGCAGTGGTGTTCTGTTGGCCTAGTTGGGTACATGAAAGCTTTTATGAAAGCTTGAATGCATGTGGCAATTCAGAGCAGAGGAAAGAGGTTGAAATCCTGGATGCGGACCTTTGGTGAAGGCATCTGAGAGAAAGACTTACGTGGGACAAGATTTCTAGATATGTTCTTCCACTCGTGTGGAAGTCAGAGTTCCAATCAGAACAATGAGCAACAGTGGTAGAGGCATCAGAGGCGATTTGATGAGAAATACACAGAAGTTGGAGTGGCACCTTTCCAAGTGTGTTTGGCCACACGTCGCCTATTGGTTTACATGGATTGTGTACTTACTGAGAACAATAGAGCATAAAATATTTTGTAACTTTTGTAATCCTTTTGGATCTGTGTGTATCTGTGAAGGGGTCATTGGAATGAAGGAGTAACGTACTACAGTTAATCGTTCTTTTGTTAAAAGTTAATCAGCAGTCCAGCAACTCTGTTCACCTATGTCTCTGAACAAAAAAATAAAAGTTACGACCTACTGAGCTCTGGGATCTCTAACCACTGTGCCACCATGCCACGAATGTGACAAATGTGAGGTGATGCAATTTGGGAGGTCTATTGCAGAAAGAAAGTATACAGTAAATGGTACAGCCCTCAGAAGTATTAGCATACAAAGGAATCTAGGCATGCAGATCCAAAGTTCTCTGAAGGTGATAACTCAGGCAGACAAGGCGGTCAAGAAAGCGTATGGCATGCTGGCCTTTATCGATCCAGAGCTATCAGCTGGGATTCTAACAAAACTTACATCCTACATTCAAACAGCCACTACCACCCCTCTCTAAAAAACGAATTAAATAATTTTTTTTCATCAACCATCTGGTTATTTGAGCGCAAGATTCACTGTACAATAGCGGTCCATCATTTAAAATTTAGCAGGCATTATACTGTAATTTAATTTACATTTCCCAATCTCTGCATTTGCTTTTTATCTTTTCTCTCCTAAAACAGACATTTTTAGAGCATTCTGAAAATGAAATAATATACTCACAGAGCTCCGTCCATGCAGCTTTTTAAACTGACCAGGTTTGCCCAGCCCACACCAGCGCCCTCCCAACTACTCCTGCGGGGTGGCACGGTGGTTGGAACTGCTGCCTCACAACACCAATCTAAATCTTTCTTCATAATCCACATTCTCCAAACCAGGCAACATCCTGGTAAATCTCTTCTGCACCCTTCCCAACACATCAACATCCTTCTGTTAATGTGGTGACTAGAATCGTACACAATTCTCCCATTGCAGCCTAACCAAAGTCTTTTACAGCTGAAATATGATTTTCCAATTCCTATACTCAACACCCCGACCAATGAAGGTCAGCATGCCATATGCTTTCCTGACCACTTTGTCCACCTGAATTGCCACCTTCAGGGAACTTTGGGTCTGCATGCCTAGATTCCTCTATATGCTAATATTTCTAAGGGCTTTATCATTTACTGTATACTTTCTGCAGTAGACCTTCCAAATTGCATCACCTCACATTTGTCCAGGTTAAATTCCATCTGCCATCTTTAGGCCCAGATTTCCAGTTGATTTATATCCTGCTGTATCCTTTGGCAAGCCTCCTCACTAAATGGAGCGGCACAGGGTGGTATGTTGGCACAGGGGCTAGCACTATGCCACTGTGGCACTGTTGCCTCACAGATCGTGAATGTAGCCCAATCCATCACGCAAACCGGGCCCCCTCCCATCCATTGACTCTGTCCACACTTCCCGCTGCCTCAGCAAAGCAGCCAACATAATTAAGGACCCCATGCACCCCAGACATTCTTTCTTCCATTGGGAAAAGGTTACAAAAGTCTGAGATCACGTACCAACCGACTCAGGAACAGCTTCTCTCCTGCTGTTGTCAGACTTTTGAATGGACTTACCTTGCATTAAGTTCATCTATCTCTACATCCTAGCTATGATTGTAACACTACACTGCACTCTCACTTCGTTCTCGATGAACTGTATGTTTTGTCTGTATAACGTGCAAGAAACAATACTTTTCACTATATGCTAATACATGTGGCATACAAGCCAATGACATTAATAAAAGGACCACATGGATGGGAAGAAATGGCATAATTACAAATCAATAAGAACATTGTGCTACAGTCTCAAATAGCAGACAATAATAAGTGAAAAGTGCTTTGAAAGCTCTAGGTGTTTAACGTAAATAATAAGGGTTAAAAGATTGGAATATGAGATCTATTCAGACGTAAAAATGCCTGCCACCTGCAAAAAAATGATTCTGACATTGGTTTTTAAGACTCAGAGGTTAAGCATATGCATACAAATTATTAAAACTAATGCTATTTTCAGGAACAGAAGTTTCAGAGTTAGCAAAAGGGTCTAACCTAAATCCTGGTGCTTCAGGAGACAGCACAACAGCAATCGCCCTACGTCTTCCACAGGATGCTCAGGAGGGAAAGTGATCGGTGTAGTCAGGTGACACTGCTTGCAATAGCGCTCTATTTGGCACAAGAAATCCTGCCAATCGAACATAAGCAAGTCAATATAAACAAAATAATACAGGAACTGTGGTATTAAACAAAAAGATGATTTATAGAATAGTGCACAAAATTCCATTCCAAACCAAAAAGTTCAGCAAAGCCATTCCTATGATATTCTATGATTAGAAGAAGTTTCTAATTTGTTTGAGCAAACAAGAGTTAGATCTTATACTCTTTTTTAAAGGGAAAATTAAAGTTTCAACCTCTATAATGTGGCTCCCCGGAGCAGAAGGTTCCACAAATATCCCCATCCTCATTCATGGGGGAGTCCAACACATAAGTGCAAAAGAGAGGGCACTTGCAACAATCTTCAGCCAGAAGCGCCAAGTAGATGATCCATCTCATCTTCCTCCAGAGGTCCCCAACATCACAGATGCCAGGCTTCAGCCAATTTGATTCATTCAACACGACAGCAAGAAGCAGCTGAAGACACTGGATATTGCAACAGCTATGGGGCCTGACAATATTCCAGCAACAGCACTAACACTTTGTGCTCCAGAGTTTACTTCGCCCTGAGCCAAGCTGTTCCAGTACATTACAACACTGGTATCTACCCGGCAATGTGGAAAATTGCCCAGTTGTGTCCTGTACACACAAAGCAGGACAATTCCAACCAGGTCAATTACTACCTCATCTGTTGATTCCTGATCATCAGCAAAGCTATGGAAGAAGTCATCAACAGCACTATCAAGTGGCACTTGCTTAGCAATAATCTGTTCACTGCTCAGCTTGGCTTCCCCCAGGATCACTCAACTCCTGACCTCATTATAGTCTTGGCCCAAACAAGGACAAATGAGCTGAAATCTAGATGTTAGGTGAGAGTGATCACCCTTGACAACAAGGCAGCATTTGATAATGTGGCATCAAGAAGCCCTAGCAAAACTGTAGTCAACAGGAACCAGGGGGAACTCTCCGCTGGTTGGGATCACACCTGCACCAAGGAAGATGGTTGAGGTTATTCGAGGTGAATTATCTCAGCTCCAAGAATCACTGCAGGAGCTCCTCAGGGTCGTGTCTGAGGCCCAATCATCTTCAGCTGCTTCCTTCCTTCATTAGGTCAGAAGTGGGGACATTTGCTGCAGACTTCACAATGTTCAGCACCATTTGCAAATCCTCAGATACTAAAGCAGTCCATTTCCAAATGCAGCAAGACCAATACAACCTTCAAGCTGACAGTGCCAAGTAACATATGTGACCACATAAGTGTCAGGCAACGATCATCTCCAATAAAGGGGAATCTACAGCAATAAGGGAGAATGTACTGCAGGGATTCACCAAGGCTCCTTAAACAGCACCTTCCAAGCCCATGACCACTCCCCATCTCAAAGGACAAGGGGCAGCAGGTGCCTGGGGAAAACCACCATTGAAGCTTCACGTCCAAGCCACCCAACCACCCTGTCTTGGAAATATGTTCCTTCAGTGTCACTGGAACTTCCTCCCTAACAGCATTGTGGGTTTACCATGCCAGCAAAGCCCACACCCTGGGAATAAATTTTTAAAATACTTGGTTTCTCTTTTCAAAAAAGGTGGACTGGCTGAATACATTCTTCCCCTAATCCCACGTCCAAAATATCAACTAGATGCCTTTAGAGTATGAGAGCCATCTCGTTCACAAAGATCTGTTGGAAATAAGCAGCAGCACGACCACCAACATGCATTCACATAGCACCTTTGACATAGACAAATGCTCCACATCGCATCAAACTCATCACATTTCTACACTCTAACGAAGGGTCATCTAGACTCGAAACGTTGGCTCTATTTCCTCTCCACAGAAGCTGTCAGGCCCGCTGAGCTTTTCCAACATTTTCTGTTTTTGCTTCAGATTCCATCATTTGTAGTATTTTGCTTTTATTTTACATTTCTTCACAACTGAAAAGTGGTAGAAGAATCAGATTGGACTAAAAATAATTATTTCCCTCTCCCTAGATGCTGCCAGATCTGCTGAGTTTTCATGGTGGTTATGAAAATGCCAGATCAAAGAAAATCTGGCTCACTAACGTAGCGCAAGAGAGGAAATCTGTGTGGTCAGGCCCTTATAAGACTCCAGATCCATAATGATGTGGTTGACTTTCAACTGCCTTCCGAATGAACTTTCGAGTCACTCAGCTGCATTCAAGAAGGTACCTTCTCCAGGACAATCAGGGATGGGCAATAAGCACTGTTCTTGTCAGCAACGCTCACATTCCATGAATTAATAAATCATGTCAGTAATACACAGCAGTGTAAGTTAACTCCCATCTAAGTAGGGTACTTAGAGCACTTAAGAAAGCAAATTACATCATTCAACACATGATATTCAAAGCAGGCTCAATTTCACAGGAGCATCCATAAATTTGTAAGCAACCTTTACATACACAGCGGCCTAGAGTTTCTACTTGGTATCCACCAAGATAACAACGTATAACATCCCACTAGCAAGTGGGTTGATTGGCTTTTGCACCAGAGAAAACAATTTGCCCAAGCAAATATCCCAGTCACATCCCCAGGTCAGGAGAGCAATTTACATCAATTACACCTGCTCATGGGTGGGCGCTCATCAAGATGTACCCAGAATTTCAGGCACATCAGTATCAGCTGTCACAACCACAGTGAGCAGCAGTAAATTGATGCCTTAATCAGGGCAGTTTCTCGAATTGATTCTACAATTACTTTAAGTTCAGTTTAAATCAACTCATGCTGAAGCAAGTGGTCAGCCCTCGTCACACAAGACAAGCAATCAACTCAAATCACGATTTCTCCTGTCCAACCACAGCTTTGAAATTTGTACTGCAGCTGTCCTTTCATCCACACAAGAACTTCTGTGCAAATTAATACCAAATCTTAATGTTAAATTGTAGAAAGTACAGGTTAACTATTTTAAATCTTGGTTAAAAGCAGCAATAGGCAGAGTAGGGTTTTTTTAACCATGCCTTTGTTTGAAACACGCACCTTTACATTATGGTCTTGAATGTTGTTGTCTGCAATCGCCTGCAGGAAGGGCTGCGTGTGATCACCGAGGGTTAAATTTCGTACATAGAGTTTGGCCTTGTCTGGAGTGGTGGTGGAGCTGCAATGGTCCTCATCTTTCTCCTCATTGTAGCTGTAATGAATCTGGCTTGTCTGCAAGCCACCAGAGAAAAGGGAAGACTGCAGCCACTCTGTTAAATATAAAAATTGTATTAATGCTACAAATAACTGCAAATTTTTGCATTAATAGGAGAGCTTGATGAGCTCTTTCAAGCAGTAATGCAAGCTTAACCTGATAAGTGCTGTATTTCTCTCAACTTTCAAAAATAGCTGAAAACCCATCTGTAGTTTCTTTTTGCAACCCTCAATTTCACATGTGTCCTTTGATCAGCATAATGGCAGTCACAGATGCTGCAAGGCCATCTGGTCAATCTAGTTCCATAGTCAGCAGGAGATTCCATTTAAATAGGGCAAACTAAGCAAGCCTCGCTAAATGCCACAATGTCTTTATACTTCAATTGATCATCATTGGTTCTGCAACTTACTCTTTTAAAGTTTAACGGTAAAAGTTTATTTGTCATAAGTAAGGCTTACATTAACACTACAGCGAAGTCACTGTGAAATTCCCCTAGTCGCCACACTCTGGCGCCCATTTGGGTCAACCCACTTCACTGGAACGTCTTTCAGATTGTGGGAGGAAACTGAAACACCTGGAGGAAACCCATGCAGACGCAGGGAGAACGTGCAGACTCCACACAGACAGTGCCCCAGGCTGGGAATTGAACACAGGTCCCTGATGCTGTGAGGCAGCAGTGCTAACCACTGTGCCGCCCTTTTTACAGTTAAGCAGAAAGGTACCCACCTGACATTCACATACAAAAAAAAAGTAGAAACTATACAGTGAGGCCCAAACTGCAGAAGAGTGCAATCTCAAAATTACGAAGCTTATGTTTTGAAGAGCCAAATTTGTAAGACTCAAGACAGAATATTTTAAGTCACGTGACGTGGGCCAATGTTCCACCAGAGAAGGAGACATTACCAATAGCAGAGTTAAATCATTTTTATGCTTTTGACACAGAAACATCAGCGATCCTCAAAGTATTACGAGAGTAAGGGCTTTTGTGTATTATGTATTGTCAGCATACTAACTGCCACATTCGACCTCCAGAGATGACAAAGGAGTACTCATTCCCAAATACGATGCATGTAATCCTAGGAGGAGACCGAGATTCCTTTCTGTGTCAATCAGAGGTGAAGACAAGCTGCCAAGGTCAGGTGTGGTGACCACTTCTTGATCCGGCTATATTGGAGAGACAAGGAAAGAGATTAAAAAGCTATTGAATAGATTTAAAAAATTTACTCAATCCGAAGTACGATTAAATGTTTTAATGACTTTGCTTACATTACAAAGTGGCATATTATGTAATAGAAACTTTCTTAAAAATGGAAATCAAGGACAATTAACCTATTCATTAAAATACTGATGCAACAACGGAATAGATCTTAGCACAGCTTTAAAAATGTTTCTGTACCTCCACATATTGGCCAACACAAAATGCTTGCATTGATTCACGAGTATCTTCAAACTGGAGAGCAGCTTCCAATGCAACCACTGGATCTTCCCCAGCAAACTGAGCTGAAAGCAAAAGTACCCTGTTATCACCACCATTTAAAATGAAGAAACATTCTACCAGTAACAAGCATACTTCTAAAATACTAACCCTGTTGGCTTTGTCTAGATTAACAAAGCAAGCTCATTTATCTGGGACGGGTCCTTTGGGTGAATGGATACTCAATTTAGTTTGTCAGCCTCTTCACAATTGGGATCGATTGCATTGTTTGTGTCTCAATTAATACAAAATAGAGACAAATTTTGAGCACTTCTTCCCCTTCCTAAGGGTTACAGTCTCAAAACAACCACCTCTAGCCACAAGGTCGCTGGCCACCTACTTACCCATCAGTGCAATCAAACACGCTCTTATCAGCAAAGATGAGGCAAATATGAAGTGGGGAAGACATATACCATTAATATCTCCACACCTAAAAAGTGGGAATCTTCCACGACTCAACAATACAAACAAGGAATACTGGCAGGCAGATCTCATTACATGGGTTCAAAATTCCTATACTTACATGCCCAAAAGTAGGCAAGTAATCTGGTCGACATGTAAATTAAACAGTACCTGTCCCAGGCAAAAACGAAAAGAAAAAAAAGTCAATAGTGGTACATTAGTAAAAGTGGCCACAAATTTTAGTGTAGTTTAAATTAAGAATCATAAGAAATTAAAGACATTGATAAGAATTTTCCTTTGAAGAAATAGGACACGGGTGACAAAGTTGTTAAAGCAAAACTACATAAGCAGAGTTAGAACACTCTGTCAGTTAGACTGTCTGATGGGAGACTTGTTCCTTTTCCTCCCTGACCATAATGACACAATTTTACTGAACCACCAACTAGAACCATAGCATCCCTACAATGCAGAAAGAGGCCATTTGATCCATCAAGTCTGCATCGATTCTCCAACACAATATCCCACACAGGTCATCCCCTCTGCTTTATTCCTGTAACTCCACACATTTACCACGGCTAATCCACATAACCTACACATCTAGGGATGCCCAGGAGCAATTTAGCGCAGCCAATCCACCTAACCTGCACATCTTTGGAGTGTGGGAGGAAACGGCAGCACCTGGAGGAAACCGACACAGATACGAAGAGAATGTCTCTGCAGAGTTTGCACAGTAAACCAAGGCTGGAATTGAACCCGGGTCCCTGACACTTTGAGGCAGCAGTGCTATCTACAGCACCACCATGCTGCCCTGCAGCTCAGTTAATCAATATTCCATACATATAAATCAGGCTAATTTCTCACTTGTCCTTTCCCAATCATTGGGTGCTTGACAACATTAAAAAAAATCAATATATTACACTCTGCATGAGCTTGTTTGGAGCTTATTAGCTACCAATAGCATTGCAAACAGACACTGTAATTGGGCATTACCATTTTACACCAGTATACAAATAGCATTAGCAGACACCTACAAAGTCAGTAAGTTTGACAGTATCCACTAATTCTCCACTGAATATGGGTCTATAGCAGAAAGGTTATAATTCTCTGCTATAATTCTCAGTCATACACACAATTATAAAGAATGGCTAGTGTGGGGAATGGAAATATTCCACTGGTGCCTTCTTTGTAGTTGGGATGAAGAAATAGAGTAGAGCAGCAATTGTTTACTGTGTTATCTGATGTCAGTGTGTGGTGCTTAAGGATGTGCGCTAATGAAATGCTTACCCCATTATATAGTGGCCAGATACTCCCCAGCCTTCCAAGGATGCCCCCATTCTTACGGTTCAAAGTGATTTATCATTCCTCTTATCACTTTCAGATTGATGACTTTTTATAACAAGTTGCCTCCCCGGCATCAACGCACGAGGAGAACTGCACTTGAATCAACTTATTTTCAACTTGCTCCTTCCAGAATCTAGTAAATATGTCATGGGTACATCTTTCACAACATTCATGTGTAATAGCATTCTCATGTGGCTTGGCTGAATTCTTGCCCTCTGCAAATTCAGCACCTTCAACATCCTCCTTGTCCAAGGAGACATTTGGCTGCTCCATGTGTTCCTCTGGAAACACCCCCATCGCCCTAGTTTGTGCAGGACGCAACACTGATGAAGCAGGACACCCTCCAAGGTGAGTAATGGAGCACCCCAGCTGATTGGTCCAGCCATCTGAAACATCTTTAAGGAGGCTAATAGTCTGCCCTATTAAGGACCTTGTTGCTAAATGTGGAGTATTGTATCTCTCCTCCCAGATACATTCTGGACGACGAATGGCATTATTAGCCATGATTTTAGGGCGTACCTCTTATCACCAAGGAGCCAATCGTCTTAACTGAGAGCTCTCAAAGATCTGTGGCGCCTGTGAGTGACTTAAGAGCTCCCTGGGTACCTATCACAAACAGGCACGATCTGCTATCTGAAATCGCAACTGAGCTGGTCTTTGAGAGAGTGAAATCTCTCGCAGCATGGTAACACAGTGCTTAGCACTGCTGCTTC
This sequence comes from Carcharhinus amblyrhynchos, assembly GCF_965287045.1. Lineage (NCBI taxonomy): Eukaryota > Metazoa > Chordata > Chondrichthyes > Carcharhiniformes > Carcharhinidae > Carcharhinus > Carcharhinus amblyrhynchos. Next base: position 93,735,432 of record NC_137333.1, read on the forward strand.
ATGGCGCCAGGGACCCAGGTTCGATTCCCAGCTTGGGTCAGTGTGTGTGTGCGTTCTCCGCATTTCTGCATGGGTTTCCTCTGGGTGCTCCAATTTCCTCCCACATTCTGAAAGATGTGCTGGTTAGGTACATTGACCCAAACAGGTGTCGTACTGTGGTGATTAGGGGAATTAAACAGTAACTTGATGGCAGTGTTAATGTAAGCCTTACTAGTGACTCATAAATAAACTTTACTTTTCCTATTAAAAAATCTCGGCAGCTGCTGCTAGGACCTCTTAAAAGCCCCTTAAGCGCAGTCGATGGTGCACTGCACTTTGAGGAATTTGAGACTGCTGTGAATCCCACTGAGCTGGCAGCCTAGTTTACTTCATCCATGTGGAACTGGAAATAATGGTGAACTTTATTAGAAAGGGCATCAGTCACCTCCTTTATGTGATGTGTCAGCAATTGTAAAATTCTGCAGAAATCCCCACATGAACTCTGGAAGGATCCACAGGCAGGACAGTTGAGTCCAGCAGTAGCCTTAAATGCAATCGCCATTGAATGCCCTCCCAGTTTGCAGCATGTGTCCCTCATGGTAGATATGCCAAATGAGCTACCACATCCCAAGACAAATGAAGGTATCTGCAACACTGTTTTTCATCATCTCCATGAGTGAGACCCTTGGTCAAACCAAGTCTCTTTGTGGACTTGGTCCTTTCTCATCTGGGTCTTCCTGAGCCCTGTTGACTCTTGTTCCTCTGGGGAACAGCCTTCTCTGGACTGTCCAAACAGCAACAGGCCCTTTTCTTTATTTGCATCAAAGCCCTCAAGCAGGCAGTGCTGTCAGCAGCCTGTATTTGCCATTCCTCCTAGCATTTGAGATATCATTGCGTGTTCCCCTTGAAGGCTCGCCCTCCATCTCCAAGCCGGGAAGCCAGTTTCAGATGTGGGGTTAACTACGTCCCAGGGAAGGGCACGTTTCGGGATGAAGTGTGTTTCAGGACACCTAAGGCATAAATGTAGCAGTAGTTCAGGAAAGAGACAAAAACCAGCATCACTCCACAGGAGTGCCAGTCACCTGAGCATAATGTCTTGACACTGAACCGCATTGACTTTGGTATTGCTAGTGAATGGACGTCCTTTGAAAATGAAAACGGATACCGGGGCTTTGGCAACTGTCATCAGAAAACAAACTCATAACTTACAGGATGGTATCCAACCACTGAGGTTGCAAAATACTGCAGCCAGGCTAGTTTCTTACGCAGGGGAGGCACTTAAAATCAAGGGAACCATGGTGGCTCCGGTAGCTCCCAGAAAGCTGTACATCCAGTTCCTACTTATTGCTGTATTTAGACAAGGACCAAGCCAAATGTAGAGGAACAGATTCCAGTTGCTAAACTGGATGGTATATTCAAGTTGAGTGTTGCAAAGTCATCCAACAATATCCCAATGTTTTCCAAGAACTAGAAAAAATAAAGGGATTCCAGGCTAAGATACACACAGATCCTGAAAGCCATGTTGAAGTACTTCCGAGCAAGACCAGACCTTTATTCCATGTAGGAAAAGGCGGAACCACAACTTAAACACCTTGAAGATCTGGGCATCTTAAGATGGTGCAGTTTGCATAATAGGCCACACCTATCATTCCCGTCATCAAACCGGGCAAACAGGTCCACAATTGCAGGGATTACAAGTTAACTATCAATCAAGTGTCCAAATTAGATATCCCATAATCAAAATTGAGGATCTATGCTTACTCACAATATGAATTAGAAGAGTCATTCTGAAGGTGTATTATTAACACTTACAAGGGCTTGTACAAGTATATCTGGTCACTATTTGCAGTATCAATGACCTGCACAATTTTTCAGTGAGCAATGGAAAATTTATCATGATTATCCAGAGTTGCAATTTATTTAGATGATGCGCTGATCACTGGTTCTAAGGAGGAGGAACACTTAAGCCAACTTGGAGGTGGTATTTAAAAGGGTTCACGAATGCTGGAGTGTATCAGAAATATTGTACTTCTCAGGCCAATGAGGTGACCTCCTTGGGTTACAAAGTCGACGCAAAAGAATTGCGCCCCTTAGAAGAAAACTTGAAAGCCATAAGTAAAGCACCTGCTCCCAGGAATACTGCAGAGCTAAAATCCACCCTGCTTACGGTAAATTCATTCCAAATTTAGCCAGCTTGTTAGTACCTCTGCACATCTTATGGAAGAAATACCAAAGGTTGTTTTGAAAGGTGTCTCAAAATGAGGTTTCTAATCAGGTGAAGCAACAACTTCTGTCAATGAGTCTACTGGTTTATTTTATCCCTATAAAGAGCCTATCCTTACCCGTGACACATTTCCATTTGGAATTGGAGCCATACATTCCCACAAGTTGAAGGAAGAAAGGAATAGACAGACCATTAGCTTACATGTCAAAGACCATCTCCAAAGCAGAAGAGGGGTATCCCCAAATCAAAAAATGATTAGCAGTCACTTTTGGCATCAGAAAATTTCACCAATATGTACATACAGGGCATTTCACAAATGTTTTCTTTTTGAAGTTTTAAGTTTATTTATTAGTGTCACAAGTAGGGTTATATTAACACTGCAACAAAGTTACTGTGAAAATCCCCTAGTTGCCACACTCTGGCACCTGTTTGGGTATACTGAGGGAGTATTTAGCATGGCCAAAAGCGCCTAACTCGCACATCTTTCACACATCCGGAGAAACCCATGCAATTATGAGGAGAACATACAGTGACTCAAGCCAGAAATCAAACCCAGATCCCTGGCACTGTGAGGTAGCAATGCCAAACACTGTGCCACACTGCTGCCCTGTGGCGGACCATAAACCATTATTATGGTTATTCAAAGATGATAAAGCAACTCATTCCCATACCCAAATGCAACATTGGGCCTTATTGCTCTTGGCATACGAATACACCTTGGATCATGGACTTGGAGCCTGGATAGACAACGCCGAAGCTTTAAGCTGCCTACCACTGCCCATAAATTCAACTCCCCCACCAGTACCACAGTCGTCGTAATGACTTTGAATTTCTTGGAAGAACTGCCCATATCTACAAAACAGATCAGGACTTGGACACAAAGAGACTCTGAAATATCAGAAATCAAGCCATGATACCAAACAGGAAGTTTTGTTGTCAAACTTCAGAAGCTATGAAGTCTTGGCTCAAAAAAATGAACTAAGCTGCGAGTATGGTGTAATCCTCTGTGGATCATGACGAGACGCTCCCAATCCAGGAAGGTGCTTATAAATAGAGGAACAGCATAGTGCCCATCCGACCATTTCAAAAGTTAAAATGTTGGCAAAAAGTTATTTGCGGTGGCCTGGCATCAACACGGACATAACAAACAGTCAAACAACATAGCCAATGTCAAGGAGAATGAAGTTTACCACCACTGCCCCTCTGCACCCATCAAATGGGCAAGTAGGACTTGGGGGACAGTACACAGATTTTTTTAGATCCTTTCATGGGTTCTAAATTTATTTTATTGGTAAAAGGATGAATGGATACCAGATGAAATCCACTCTTATCTCTTGTAAAATTACATCACGGAGTACCAGAGGTCCTGGTTTCAGATAATGGTATGGCTTTTGCCAGCACGGAGCTTCAGAAATTCATGCTTTTTCATGGTATTAAGCACATCAAAACAACGCCATACCACCCATCATCAAACGGTTTAGCGGAACGAGCTACGTGTGCTTCCAAATCCAGAATGAAAAAGCAGTCACCGGCGTCCATGGATACCAAGATCGCACGATTTTTATTAGCCTACAGAATCATCCCTCATTTGATGATGGGAATAGCCCCGGCAGAACTACTAATGGGTGGTCAGTTGTATACAAGACTAAGCCTCATTTCTCCAAATTTGGCAGTCAGGGTGCAGTTTAGGCAAGGTACCCATAAAAACAAACCATGGCTCCTTGAAGGCAGTGCTCTCACTTCAGGTCAAAGATTAAGTTTTCACGAGAAACTTTGGGAGCAATCCTAGCTGAATCTCAGGAATTGTCATTGCAAAGACTGGACGAGTACTATTTGAGGGGAGAGACTAGGGCAAGATTCTGAGGAAACATTTTGGCAATTTGAAAAAAAGGAGCCTCCACCACAACCAGTGGCATTGCCAACCGTAAATATGCCCAGCGTCATTACTGACCAAAACATTGAGATCTCCAACCAGGCCATCATGAACTTGCACAGAAGCCAAAGCAATAACAGTACTGGATACCCCTGTACCAATAGAAGCCAATGGAGAGGCTGGTTGGAGCAAGACAACCCCAAGAGAAATTCTGATACTCTGTTGCCCTCAATGCAAACAGAAGTCCCCTGATAGACTGAGATACTGACATCAAGGTCTTTAGATTAGTAGAGGGCCTGAAGAAGGAAGGATGTCACAGTGACCTCTGAGTTCAAATGACCATCGCATCTGAGGTTTAGGCAAATCTCAAATATCCCCCAGCCAATGAGGCAGCAGAGTGCTTGATTTGGAGCTGGAGAGTGGGTTCTAAAACACACAAATGGGGCCTGAACAAGCAGGTCCTAATAGTTAAGATTTTGCTGTTGTTTTGCTGTAAATATTTCTTGCAAATAATCTTCTCTTCCTGTAAGTAAATAGTCATTACTTCACCAGCTGCTTGGACAGTTTTGTTATTACAGCCAAGACCATTAAAGTGAGAGCATTGAGGCTAGGAGTGCACATGTAGCTTCTGTCCAGCAGGAATGGTCCTGCTGTTGTTTGATCTTTCTCCCTATTTGTCAGAGGGGAGTATCCAATCAGACCAGCCCAAAACTAGCCCCAAACCTTAATGCATTGTTGTATGAATGTACACCATGGGTGAAGGTGCAATACTCCTTCAATGGACGTTTGACTGACGAAAACAGTACCCAGTTCGGCCTCGTTCTCAATATCAAGCGGATAATTATTAGGGTGCTCCTTTAATCAGCCCAACTTGTAGTCGACAACTCCTCCCTCAACTTACGATCCATCTCTCATAAATTTTTTCAATTGCATTGTTACTGTCTGAAGGCAAACTTGAGCACAACCAATACCTTCCGACCACCCTGTCATCCACTAGCTTCCTCCCATCTTCCTCCAGTCACAACCTCCTAACTCTCATCCCTCCTGTAAGTATTCAACCTTGACCCCATTACAGTGCACGTGGATATCTTTGCTCCCTTCCCATTCTCTTCAATGTTGATGTCCCCAAGTCATTCGTTGATCTTCCCTTTCCAAGGTGACTTGCACCCTCATTTTCAGAGACCCATACCAAGAAACTCGACCACACCCCTTATGACTTTGAATTTGTCCATGTGCTAAGTGCAGATACATCCCATCAATGTTCTATGCCCTCTGCTTCTCAGTACTGATCCCAGCCCTCAGTACCAAATGCCTTGATTCACTGACCACACTCTACGCACCACACTGTGCATGACCGTCAGTGACCAGGGAGGCCTTACCCTGTGCAATACATGCATGCCATCCACAGCCCCCTAATATGTCCTGCACAGCTCAAGGGCAATCTGCTCCATCTCTCCTAGTAGCATGGCCTCAGCCCCAGGACAACCTGTTATAGTACGGCTTGAGTCCCAAGACAATCTGTTATAACTGCCCTTAACTTCAATCCCAGGATAATGTGTTATAACTGCCCACAATAGCATGGCCTTAGCTCCAGGGCGATCCATGACTCCTCTTTGGACAGTTTTATAATTCTTGCCCCAGGACAGTGTCTCACTACACCACTCTGCCTCTTGACCACCACTACCTCCACTCTGCCCCCTTTTGTGCCTCCCTCTTCCCCCTTCTCTTCTGTGTTCCACCTCTACCTACGCCTCAGTCTGTCCCCCAAACCACCCACCACCTCCCCCATAACTCCCATGGTCCACCACCCATTCCCAGTCCAGCATAAATCTTCCTTCTCCAAGCCAGTCTTGCTTCCCATGCCCAGTCTTGGTGCTGCTTGTGAAACAAGCACCCAAAGTCTCGCAGCAACATTGTTCAAGATGGGCATGAGAAGCATCTACATACCTCCAAGTAGCTGACGAAGTGAAACCTGCCCAGCAAACGTCACACATATACGGTTGGGAAACACAGCATTCTAATTATCCTCTGGTAGGGCACTTAATGAGCAGGAAGAACCAAATTCTGATGAGTTGGCCTTTTAATGCACACTCACGAGATGCAAATGTTTTTCCCAACATAGGTCAGCCTTTCAACCTCCATGAAAGTCAGGAGAACAAAATTCCGCTGGCGGGAAACTGACTTTTGCCATTACTCCAAATTCTGTGCCCTCAACCCACCACTGGCATGAGGCGGCAATCAATTTGTTGTATTCAGATCACATATGAGTCCCCAGCAACCCCCGCCCCCCCAACCCCACCCCTCCCCTCCATTGTGCATCAATGAGGGCACTGGGCTAATTGCCAGCTAGTGGTGTTCTTCGAAGTTTCCCCTATAAACATCAGGAAATTCAAAGTGTGCTAACACAGGGAGCGACTTGAGCTGTACTGGTCTCAATGCTCCAGAAAAATCTCCTCATAATTTCCGAGGAATGAAGATCTACAGCGTGCTTGCAGTAGCTCCTAGGCCAGGTTGAGCAGCAGTATGTTACTGCTGGGTGTAATGATGTGGAGATGCCAGGGTGCTGGGTGTACCAGGGTGAGTGAATCAGTGAAGAGTTTGTTGATTCCGCTACTCTTGGTGTTATAACCTAGCCTGAATGATAAGTCTAAAGTTTGAACACTGCCACACAGCTACACCCTTCTAATTACTAAAATAAGATTTTCAAACTTTCAACTGACCAGGAGTTTTGCAATTTGAAATGAAACAGAACAGACAAGTTAAAAATGCAAGGCTGCCTTCCAAGTTGAAAGAAAAGAACAAACAAATCACCCTCAGGGGAATGTGAAGGGAGAGGCATTTCCTGTAATTGAAAGCTCCATTGAAACTCGTCACTGTCTAAGGAACAGAATCAAAAGGAGACGGTTCACTGCCTCACACCTGATCATAACAACACAAATTAATGTCTAGCTGAGCAGCCAACAATAATATTGCTGTGCTGCCTGCCTAAAATCCAGGGGAAGGCAAAAGAAGCATCTTTTGTTCAAAGCACTCATCAAGTTATGGTTAAGAAACATTTATAGACTGGTTCTTTAGATTGTTTTGAGCAGCAAAAGATCCATCAGGCTCTAGAAAAGGTTCAGTATGGTTAACATTTCTGTATATGTAATACGTCTAGATTTGTGTTTATGGTACATGTCAGAAGAGACTAGTGAGGAATGTGGAGCTTGAAATTTCTTTTATTATTAATTTATGGGATGCGGGTGTCGCTGGCCAGGTCAGCATTTATTGTCCATCCCTTGTTGCCCTTTCGAAGGTGGTGGTGGGCTGTTTTATTGAACAGCTGGAGTTGGAGGAGTAGGTAAACTCAAAATTCTGTTAGGGAAGGAATTCTAGAATAGTGACCCATTGACAATGAAGGAAAGGCGGTGTATTTCCAAATCTGGATGGTGAGTGACTTGGAGTGGAACCTCCAGGTGACATTCCCTTATACTTCCAGATGGTAAATGGTCATTTATTTGGAAGGTGCTGCCAAAGGAACATTGGTGAACTCCTACAGTGCATCTTGTAGGTGGCACAAACGACTGCCACTATCCGTCAGTGGTGAAGGGATTGAATGTTTGTGGAAAGGTTAGCAATCACTGCTTTTCCTGGATGGTATTGAGTGTTGTTGGAACTGCACTCATCCAGGCAAGTGGAGAGTATTCCATCACACTCCTGACTTATGCCTTGTTGGTGGAGGACAGGGCTTTGGAGTGTCAGAAAGTGAGTCACTGCAGTGTTCCTAGCCTTTGACTTGCTCTGGAGGCCACTGTATTTATATGGTTTATCTAGTTCAATTTCTGGCCCATCCATATAAATACTGCTACCCCTGGTGTAATAACTTCATCCTACAATAACTTTTTCTAGTGTAATAACTTTGTCTGGATGATAACACGGAATGATAACACTAAATTGTGTGTTTCAGATCTGGTTGAATCAAATCAGAGTGAACTAACTTGTCACATTCACTGGAATCAGGGAAATTCTTTTTGAAATATTATAAATTAATCTCACCGAGAATGCTGCTCCCACTCAATGATTGTGTCTGGAAATCTTTGATGTCATAAACCTTTGCATCAATAACTGTCCAAAAGCCACCATCTTTATTATGATTCTCAAGATCAGCTTTCCTAATTAGAGTAACCTCCTCATTATTCCGCGAGCTGTGATTTGTGAAGAATGAACCTGCAAAACCATACATTACAAAAATTTATGATTCAATTTAAAAAATCTCTAGATTACAATTAAATTTTAAAAGACAGACAACTTGACTTCAATTCAAGTATTTTTTTTAGAATCGTGGAACAGTTACAGCACAAGTAATGGTCAGTTCGCCCCTCAAGTCTATGTTGGTTTCTCTGTGAGAGCAACTCAGTCTTCGTCCCATCCTACCACCACGGCCCCAAAAATGTTTCCTCTTCAGATAATTATTCAATTCCCTTTGAAAGCCACAAATGGATCTGCCCCACCAACACTCAAGCAGTGCATTCCAGACCTTGGCCACTTGTTAATGCTGTTCCTCATGTCACCTGTGGCTCTTTTGCCAATCGCTTTAAAGCCAAGTTTGTCCATTATTTTACGTTAAGTTGACCTACCCATTATTCCAGGCCATGCTAAATCGTCGTTATCGTCCCTTTCTTTGCCGGGCGCCAGTTGGTTAAACCTGTCTAAATGTTCCAGCAATCCAGCCAGCAGAGGGATAGCGCCGGCTTCCTGCATCAGTCCAGCGTTTTTAGTGAGCAGCAGCATGACACAAACCACCAGTTCAGGGAGCAGTACTCCTACAGTCAAAACAAAAAACAGAATAGAACATTACAGCCAAAACAGAAGCATCTGTTACACTACATTCCGCACTCTCTTGTTTTCTTCTCTATGACCGGTATGCTCTGTCTATATAGCACACAAGAAACAAGACTTTTCACTGTAGGACAAAGTAAAAAGGGTCGAGAGATTCAAGTTTTTAAGTTTCCAGATCACCAACAACCTGCCCTGGTCCTCCCGTGCCAACACTATAATTAAGAAAGCCCACCATCTACTTTCTCAGAAGACCAAGAAAATTTGGCGTATCAGCTACAACTCACACCAACTTTTATAGATGCTGCATGGAAAGCATTCTTTCTGGTTGTTTCACAGCTTGGTATGGCTCCTGCTCTGCCCAAGACCGTAAGGAACTACAATAGGTCTTGAATGTAGCACAATCCATCACACAAACCAGCTTCCCATTCACAGACTCTACACTTCCCGCTGCCTTGGCAAAGCAGCGAGCATAATCAAAGACCCCACGCACCTCAGACATTTTTTCTTCCACCTTCTTCTGTCAGCAAAAAAATACAAAAGTCTGAAGTCCCATGCCATCTGACTCAAGAACAGCTTCTTCCCTGCTGCTGTCAGACATTTGAATGAACTCACCGTGCATTAAGTTGATCTTTCTCTACACACTAGCTATGACTATAACACTATATTCTGCACTCTCTCGTTACCTTCTCTGTGAACGGTACGCTTTGTCTGTATAGAGCGCAAGAAACAATACTTTTCACTGTATGTTAATACATGTGACAATAATAAATCCATTCCATTGTAGCTATCCATTAACTCACTCACCAAAGTTGAAATTGTGCTCTTAAAGACAAGTTACTTTATATTAAATTTAAGCACATGCAGCGCTTGATGCTTTTTCTTCCCCTCACTAACTTCATTTTATTACAGGGTGAAAGTTCAAAGAAAAAGTGAAAAAAACACCAAAAGTTTACATTTTCAAACACCGCACAATCCCTTTATCCTTAATGGGTACAGTTAATTGCAAAATATTTTAATTGCTGAACCCAAATTAAAAATCTGAACAGACTGGGATATAACTGTAAAAAAAAGGGCAACCAATATTTTTGCATGTAAATTCAAAAGCTGGACAAAAAATAAACATGCTCTTAAACTGGACTAAAGAGGGGGAAAGAAAATCAGTGCAAAATCTGGTACCTGAATTATCAAAGAACAATTGTTTATCAAGCCATTTAGTGTTCATGCAAGAACTGAATGGGAAATTATTGCTAATTAATTCAGTTAGTACAATGTAAAGGTCTCTTTAACACTAATTTTGATGAACACATTTGGTTCATTTAATTGGGAAGGATATCATTTCATATTCCTTCACTCAAATTTATTCTGAAATTATCAAACAGAACTCAGAGATTCGAATTTATTATTTTTGGAATAGATGGTATGAATTTAATCGTAGACTGCTTACAACACAGGAAGCCATTCAGCCCGCCTAGTCCTTGCCAGCTCTCTGCAAAAGCAACTCCATTAGTCCCAATCTCCCTACCTTCTTTAATCTACCTATGTAAGTGAAGTCCCTCATCTTTGGATCCATTCCCTTTTCTGCACCCTCTTTTCCACATCCACAATACTGCAGTTGAGGCTCAACCGGAGTTTTATAAAAATTGATCATAACTTTGCCGCTTTGGCATTCCACATCCCTATGAATAATTTAACTACATAACTACCCTGCCCTGTCATCTTCAACAGAGAACCCCAAAGTGTCTCTGCTATAGTACATCCCCTGAGAATTTTGCCCATTACTTATATGGTCTCCAAGTGTCCTTCCCAGCAAAATGTTATCACTTCACACTTCTCTGCATTCAATTCCATCTTAGTCCACTAGCCTGTTCCCTTGAAGCCAATTTCTGTCTTTCTCAGTTCACAATACTTCCAATTTCGATACCATCTGCAAATTTTGAAATTTCTGCCTCTATAGACCTCTACTGCTTCATAAACACAATGAGCACTTTCAGCCTGAACTGCATCTTTTGACAGCATGTGCTCTTCCATCACTTTAGAGCGAAGTAGTGGGGCAGTCACACAACACAATAGATCAGATGAGAAGTGCAGACTTGTCATATAAGGTACATTATTGAAGCCAACCTGAATGACGAATAATTTGAATTAGCCCAAATTGTAGCAGAGGAAGAGAAGTCTGGTAGTGTCAAATAAAGTCATTACTGTCAAGACTGAAATTTAATGCCTATCCATAGATGTCCCGATAATGTGGGTGGTGAGCCACCTTCTTTAATGCAACTAAATGACAACTGTGGCTTGCTGAGCAGAATGGCCTATCCTTGCTCTCAAGTCCAATGAACTTGGTCCATTTCAAAAGATAATTAAGAGTAATTTGCAGTCACGCATAGGCCAGAAAAAATAAGAACATTAGGTTTCCTTCTCGAAAACACAAGGCAGTGAGGTTTTACCACAGACAATAACTTCATGGTTATCGACAATACGCAGACAGTCACTGACAGCTGCGAACTCTGGAAGCTGACTGTCTGGAAGAGGCAAGGAGAAATAGAAAGCTCAGCCAGCCAAGAGGGCGGCTCAGGGAAAACAAGTGGTCAACAAATTTTACACCTTCTCAGCCCAATGTCTTCCACTGAAGCAATTCTGGCACAGGCTGCCTTTCCAAAGTGGGGCCCTGAGCCACACCAGGTACAAGTAAACACAGAGTTGACCATTAAAACACAGACTATTGTCTTGAGACAGAATACTGACAAGGTGTGGTCATTTTTATGGACATCAGCTTTTTACTTCCAGGTTATTCCTTTTAAAGATGACGGAATTTGAACTCTCATTCTCTCATTTATATGCATAAATCCTTATATTACTGGCCCCATAACAGAACTGCTAGACTTTCATAAGCAATGATCACCTGATTGCTATTTTGAACTTATGTTACATTGGTTGAACAAAAAATGGAAAACTGCAGATGTCAGAAATCTAAAGGAAAAGCTAAAAATGTTGTAATTACTCAGCAGGTCAGGCAGTAACTTATATACATCTGATAATTTTATGTTTTAGATCAATCTTCAACACAGCTGCAAAAGTGTTGCCGTGTTCTATAATGCATCAGTTGTACCAATTGTATATTTCAAGTGCACTGAGAAATGATGCACTAACTCCTAAATTATTCTTTATTGAAAAGAAATAATTGGTTACCTGTCAAATCTCCTTCAAGAATACGAGACACCTCTGCAAAATGCCTGTAACTAGTTGAAGCAATGCTGGTTGCCACTGGCAAAATATCTCCTATGTGTGTACACAGAAGGGCAATATATTTTTTAAGCAACGAGCCCACTCCTAAAAGCTCAGGACCTGTAAAGATGACATGATAATTACTGCTTAGGGTATCAATTTCAAATCTCAAATATTAAAACCGAAAAAATTAAAACACATCTTTTGTGCAAAAGCTAAAAATTAAGGACATTTGTCACCTAACTTTTAAAATGATAATCAAACTTAAAACTTGCATAATTAAACAAGGTAATGCCCAACAACTGTAACATTTCAGATAAAGCACATATTGTTCCCTTTGACAATAGGAGAGTTGAGATAACAATTGCCATTTTCTTCAACCAAATTAAACTTGGATCATTGCAGCATTCCTGCAAATTGAATGTGATGTTCAATTGAATTAACTGACTCCAGTCCAAAGAGTGCAAGTTTGGTGGATTGGCCATGCTAAATTGCCCCATAGAGCCAGGGGGATTAGCTAGGGTAAATACATGGGGTTACGGGGATAAGGCCTGGGTGGGATTATTATCGGTGCAACCTTGATGGACCGAATGGCCTTCTTCTGTACTGTAGGCATTCTATGATGTGTGACTCAGAAGCTAGATTTGCATCATGTAAGTAGCTCATTAACTGTACTGAGGAAAGTTTATCAGAAATTCACTTACTATATCCATTGGTCTCATAACTGAAATTTACACCTGGGTAAAGTTTGCTGATTAGCAGACGCTGAAATCGCAGCAACAGATCCAAAGAAGCTGACCTTTCTTGATTGAAGTGCTCATGGTCCAAAGAAGAAGAAATGTGGCGAGTGACATCCTTCAATTTAGCGATGCTTTGCGAAGCAATGTTTCTTTTCGAAAAAAAAATAACAATTCAACATAATTTTAAGATGCATTACTTTCTTTTTCTCTTCCCTTTTTACTTTCCAGTGCTGGCTTCAGCCTTCCTTTCTCAGATGCCAAGTTATTGCTGAATGCTAGGTATCTTCGATCACTTTTCCCATATAGCCACCATTCATATGTGGGGTATTGTGACTCACAGAAAGCATGACAGCCGAGCCTAACTCTGGATGCATCTAATCAACCCTTTCTCACAGCTTATTACACCATCCTCCTTCACTGCCTCTCCTCTCTCAACCAGCTGGGTGAGACTACTCTTATTGGATTCTATTACTGTCTTTCTAATCACAGCCAAATAATAATTGGCAATAGTTTTCAGTCCTGTTCTATTACCTCTGATTCTCCCAAGGATCTATGCTTGAACACCTCCCATTTTGCACTTTTGTCCATGCCACCCAACCTCCGCTGAAAGCATCTGAGATTAAGCCAATCTGTTCACAACCCTGATGTCACATTTGACCTCGATATAAGCTTCCAACCTCAGATCTGTACCACTGTTAAAGCCTGCCTCCATAATATAGCCCAACTTCGCCCATGTCTCAGCTCATTAGCTGCCATTCATGCCTTTGTTGCTTCAAAGCTTGACTATTCTAATGCACTGCTGCCTGGTCTCCCACATTCTTCCTGCTACAAACTTGAGGTCATCCGAAACTCTGCTGCCTATGTCTTAACTTGCACCATGTCCCATTCTCACATGACCACCGTGATTGCTTACCTACATTGGCTACTTGTCAAGCAACATGATTTTAAAATCCCTCCATGGTCCTTCCCCATCCCTTCCTAAATGTGTAATCTCCTCCAATACCACAACCTTCCAACTATCTGCACTCCTCAAATTCTGATCTCTTGTAAATATCTAATTTTAATTGCTCTCCCATTGGTGGCAGTATCTTCAGTTGCTTGGGCCCAAAGCTCTGGAATTCCCTCCCTACAACTTTCGACCTCTTTCCTCCTTTCAGACAGTCCCTAAAGGCATTCTCTTGATATGTTCGTGTACCTTTAAGAATTTTTTTTTTTAATTCACGTTCTCTGCAGCTCTCGCAGTCAGTGGTTTCTTAGCTCACAGCTTCAGTGATGCTGTTGTTGCAGGGCTGACTATGATTAGTCCTTTTATTGCTACTTAAGTGGTTTAAATGGAGTTATTTGTGTTTACTATGGGATTAGTTTTACAATACTGTTAGGAGGACAGTCATGTGTTGTTGGACACTCTTTCTCAGTGGGTTTTATTTTCAGTTTAGAGCTGCAGTTTTAGTTTTAGAAGGGGCAGCAAGCTAAAAAGAAGTATCTTCCCTCTCTCCCTGTTGTTTTGAAAATTCTGCAGGTTACCTGAAAACAAGATATTGTTTTCCTGAACCTGCTGTTGTTGAGGGTTGGGCCGGAATCTCCCTGATGTTTTCGGAAGCTGTCTTGTCTTCAAATTGTTCTGAGTCTCAAGAGCATTTAACTGCAGAATTCAGCTAACAGCCTCAATCCCAGTATCATGTGAGCATTAGTCTGTGCTGCGTTAAACCTGTGAAAAAGGTCTTTCATCTGTGGCTTGATTTGATTTGATTTGTTTTCATTTGATTGGAACATTGCAAAGATCTTTGTTAATGGTTATATATTATCATGATTGTTTTGTTTCTTGTTTGTAATTAATAAACATTCTTGCTACTTTCCTCACAATACATATCAAATATATTCTTAAATAAGCTTTGTTTGATAAAAGCTCCCTAGTGGGTCACTTGAACCATACCTGAAGTGAAACATCTCATGCTTACTCTAGTCAAATTCAAGATGCAAAACGTACGATTCAAGCAGATCACTTAAAATACTTTTGAACTTTCCAACCTGAACCATAACACTCCAAGCTTTTGGTCATCAAACCTATTTAATATCTTAAATGCGCTACTTAAATATAAATTGTTGTTTCTGCTGCTGATACCCACACATGAACTTTCAACAGATACCATTCATTAATAATCTGGAGACAGAATCACAACACCCCTTCAATTAGCATACTCAAGACAGATAACTTAACAAGAAGGACACAGTTCCCAAAGGTTCTTGGGGCACAATTAGGTTCTGGTACATTTCCCTCTGTTAAAATCCCAGCTGATGTTAATGCTGGACAAATTAGATCCCAGAGTGAAAACAGGCTTGATAGATCCCATCTGTCTTAAGAAAATGTGGACAAAGATTCCTGAAAAAATTCACAAGAGTCTACTGATGAACGTTTAATGTAAAGAATAAAATATTTTTCAAACAAGAAAAAAATGATCTTTATTACACGTAACAAAAAGATTGCAAAGATCTCAATATAAACACCAGAATATTATTCAAACTCACATGATTCCTTTTAACCCCTTAGATACAAACATGCACAAAAACATCACTAGCTTAACACAAAGGTTTCTTGCTTAGGCTGGCCCAGTTGCAAATGATTTTCTTCCAGTGGTTGTCTGAGCATTCACTGGATATATTTCCTGATATCTCTCCCTGAGACAGCCAAAACTCACTATTCCTTCAACTGCAGAGTAAACACAAATTCCCTAAACTCAGCACCCCTGATGTCTTGTAGTATCTCTTAAGCAGAGCGCTTAGAACTGCTGTCTTCACTATGACATACACACTCTGAACTTCTTTTCTGTCTGTGCGCGCACGCGTGTGCCTCACTGGACCCGTCAATAGGCGATAGCAGTTTTTCCTACTTTGCGTTCCCTGCCCCCCAGTCAGTAAACTACTAGCCTCTTTGTCATCCATCTCTTCACTTCAAGGGTCGTAAAACCTCATTAAAAATGCATCCATACAAACAAATCCTGAAACGTGACCTTTTTGCTAAGAAGCCCTCTAGAGATTTCCCAACACCAAACTTACAAAGAAAAATGAAACTGAAACCATGCTCCATCTTTCTTAAGTATAAAATACAGATGTTATATTTTACTCCTAATACCTGACAAATCATTCGTTTGCCAACACTCATTATCTCATATGAAGGGCAATTACTGGGGCAAGTATTGGAGTATGTGTCATATTTCAGCAGACATTGTTCGTTGCGGGAGTGATAGGGAACAAGCTGAGGTGGAAGAAAACAGAAATACAACAGAATTTTTTTTTATCAGTACCTCAATAACTGCTGCACAAGTTGAACAAGTGGCAAGCTTTGTTTCCCAGAAGACTCATATATGCCGGTATTAATGAGATCCTTATCTAACGGTGTTCTGCTCCGATGGAGTGTTGAAGCATTGGCTTCCTGTTCATCTATCTCCTTCTCTTTCTGTGCTTCTTTCTTAGCTTCTATGTCCTTGAAAAAAATTCATGGTTATTTAACAGACAAAAACAATTGTTGTCGGTCTGATACAACTGCTGCTCATCCAAATAAACACACTTGCTTGAATCAATCACTAATACAAAATCAAATTATCGCAACGCCTGACATCTAAATAAAATTGCAAAATCCTACCAATATTTAGCAGGTCAGGCAGAATCCCTACAGTGCCGAAACAGGACATTCGGGCTATCGACTCTGCACAGATTCTCTAAAAAAAATCCCACTCGGGGCCCTTTCTCCTGATCTATCCCCATAATTCTGTGCATTTACCACCTAAGCTACACATCGAGCTAGGGCGGCACGGTAGCACAGTGGTTAGCACTGCTGCTTCACAGCTCCAGGAACTTGAGTTCGATTTCTGGCTTGGGTCACTGTCTGTGTGGAGTTTGCACATTCTCCTCATGTCTGCGTGGGTTTCCTCCGGGTGCTCCAGTTTCCTCCCAGAGTCCAAAGGTGTGCGGGTTAGTTTGATTGGCCATGCTAAACTACCCCTTAGTGTCCCAACTTGGGTAGCTTAGAGGGATTAGTGGGTAAGTATGTAGGGATATGGTCTGGGTGGGACTGTGGTCAGTGCAGACTCAATGGACCAAATGGCCTCTTTCTGCACTGTAGGGTTTCAATGGTTCTGTGATCTTTTGACACAAGGGGGAAATTTAGCATGGCAATCCACCTAACCTACATATCTTTGATCTGTGGGAAGAAACCAAAGCACACAGGGGAAACCCAAGCAGTCACATGGAGAATGTGCCATGTCAGGAAATAGTTTAACACGTTACAACAGTTTCCTATGAATAATTTATAACAGAAATCCAAAAACATTTGTTTTGGTATTCTGAGATATTAAAAGTGTTTTCAAAAAGGACATATGAACATAAGAAATAGAAGAAGCAGGCTCTACAGGCCTTCAAGTCTGCTGCATCATTTAATAAGATCATGGATGATTTTTAACCTCAGCTCTACTTTCCCTCCAAATTCCATGTCTCTTTTTTCCTTCAGATTCCAAGAATTTACCAATCAAAGCCTTGGATACACTCAACACATCCCAGAGAGCCACTGATGTTCAGTCAGTATTCCAAAGATTCACAACCCTCTGAGCAGAGGAATATTTCCTCATCTTGCTTTGAAATAATTGCCACATTATCCTGAGATGGAG
Source organism: Carcharhinus amblyrhynchos (assembly GCF_965287045.1). Lineage (NCBI taxonomy): Eukaryota > Metazoa > Chordata > Chondrichthyes > Carcharhiniformes > Carcharhinidae > Carcharhinus > Carcharhinus amblyrhynchos. The sequence goes on from NC_137333.1 coordinate 93,752,949, forward strand.
CAGGCTATTTCCACACTCTCCAGCCAAGGGAAACAATTTCAGAGTTTACCCTGTCAGGCTCTCTCAAAAACTGCATTTTTCCAATAAGGTCACTTCTCATTCTTCTAAAATCCAAACAGTATAGGCCCATTCAACACAATCTCTAGTCACAGAGCAGCCCACTCATCCCAGTAGTCGAGCTGGTGAACCATTTGCTGCACCCCAGGGAAGGCAAGTCTATTCTTCCTTAGGGAGAGAGACCAAAAATGCACATGGAACTCCAGGTATGGTCTCACTAAACCTTGTGTAATTGCAGCAAGTGACCCATTGATTCATATTCATGTATAGAAATAAACATTTGCTGCAGAACTATAATTTAGACACACCTGCTTGAGTAACAACAACTAGGAGATATAGAGTAAAATTTTTATTATTCAGCACCAGCAGGGGAATGGGCAATGCCAGTTAATTGAAAGTTTATCAGTGGAATACAGGGCAATATTTGCAGCATGAAGTAAAATTCAAGTATTCAGAAAGAAAGAGAATTTTGGGTGGCATGGTAGCACAATGGTTAGCACTGCTGCCTCACAGCGCCCGGGACATTGGTTCAATTCCAGCCTCGGGTGACTGTCTGTGTGGAGTTTCTGCCTTCTCCTTATGTCTGCGTGGGTTTCCTTCAGGTGCTCCAGTTTCCTCCCACACTCCAAAGATGCGCAGGTTAGGTTGATTGGTCATGCTAAATTGATCTTTAGTGTCAGGCAGACCAGCAGAGTAAATAAGTGGGGTTATGAGGATAGGGCCTGGGTGGGATTGTGGTCGATACAAACCTGATGGACTGAATGATCTCCTCCTACACTGTAGGGATTCTGTGAACAGTAGTCTTTTTACTTCTAATCTTCAATAATACACCAAAACACAAATTAAAACATGAACTAACAGTACATATGTATAGATTCTGGATAACTTTGCAAGTGCTTTCAGCTGGTAAAGTGACAATTCGTGTTAGAGAAACATCAGAAATTTTGGTTGAGAGATTATTGTCTGGCTGGTGAAACGTCGGATGACACCGTTTATTTTAGATGGAAGAAGAATAGTATCTCAGACACCCAGACACACACAAAAGGAAAAGATAGCTCAAAGAGAAATAAAGAAAGTGATGTGCATATAAAGAAAACTATTTTAAAGCAGAATATGGTTTGTCTAGTTGGACGGTCAATGGAGATGATTCTGAAGAAATGAAGCAAAGTGACATCTTCAGATTGCACGTTATGTAGAAAAATTATTTAAATATCATTCACTCAATGATTATGCTAATTCATCCACAACCAGTTCCATGACAGTGTCTCACACAGAAAAGCACAAATTGCACTTATCCTGTATATTTTTTTTTAATTATTTATGGGATGAGGGCTTGCTGGCAAGGCCAGCTGTTATTAACCCATCCCTAACTACCCTATAAAAAGGTGGTGGTGAGTTGTCATCTTGAATATGGCTGAGCAGCTTGCTGGGCCATTTCAGGGGAACCATATTGCCGAGAGTCTGGAATCATATGAAAGCCAGACTGGGTAAGGACAGGAGACTTCATTCCCTAAAAGGCTTAAGTGAACTAGATGGATTTTAATGACATTCTATTAGTTTCATATCCACTATTGATACTATCTTTTTTAATTGCATCCTTATTAATTGATTTTAAATTGCCCAGCTGCCAGGATAGGGATTGAACTCATGTCATTGAATCTCAGCGCAGAAAGAAGCCGTTCGGTCCATTAAGTCTGTGCCAACTCTACAACAGAACGTCTTAGCCAGGCTGTATCCCCATAAGCTCACATTTACCATGGCTAATCCCCTAGCCTACACATTTTTAGACATTAAGGGGCAATTTAGGATGGCCAATCCGCCTGAACTGCACTTTTTTTTAAGAAGTTTATTTATTAGTCACAAGCAAGGCTTACATTAACACTGCAATGAAGTTACTGTGAATTTCCCCTAGTCGCCACACTTCAGCATCTGTTCAGGTCAACGCACCTAACCAGCACATCTTTCAGAATGAGGGGGGAAACTGGAGCACCCGGAGGAAACCCACGCAGACACAGGGAGAACGTGCAAACTCCACACAGACAGTGGCCCAAGCTGGGAAACAAACCCGGGTCCCTGGCACTGTGAAGCTGCAGTGCTAACCACTGTGCTACTGTGCCGTGCCACTTTGGACTGTGGGAGGAAAGCAGAGCACCTGGAGGAAACCCAAACGAGCACAGGGAGAATGTGCAAACTTCACACAGACAGTCATCTACAGCTGGAACTGAACCCAGATCCCTGGCACTGTGACTCAGCAGTGCTAACCACTATGCCACCCATGTCTTCAATCGTTAATCCAGGAAGGCTTGGAATCTCTAGACCAGTAACATAACCACTATTTTAACATACTCCCTGTCACAAAATAATCAATGACTGTTTGCATACAGGAATACTCTAAATTTAATGGGCTATTTTACCTGAATTTCAGCTGTAATTGCAGCATTTAGTGCCGACTCCAAGCCTCCATCTGCCATCAGACTGCTCACCAAAAGATCAATCATAAATCGGCGGCCCGGACTTACATTCATTTCATTCCCTGAAACTTAATCGCGATAAAATGAAAATAGAGTTGAGCATGCATAAAAATGTTCACAGGTTTAAATTTTCAAGTATTTGCGTAGTGGTCCAGCAAATTAGATGTTGACCTTTTGCCCATTGCAACTTCGGTTCAAATGGACCCAAAAAGCAAATCTCACCAAGGTTCTGTAGGATGTTAAATCCTGTCCCCAGTTTGGCAACAATTGGCAACCTTGTCAAAGTAACCCTATGGTACATTAGTGGAATTGGGAGTTGAGGCGTATTGCTGAGGCAAAGTAGATGAGAGTTTCATCGTACATTAGAACATGCTTTATCCGACCACTGCTAGGAAATTAACTGTTTTCGTTTCAGTACCAATATTCCTTAAAAAAAAGACAGCCTTACCTGCGTTAGGTAGCAATGCCGAAAGGGCTCTAGCTCTTTCTTCTGCTGTAGGGAGCAGCACAGACCAGCCGCTTTGCAACACGGCCTGTGCAGATGATTGGACTGTGTTTAGTACTCCGGCATTGCTGGCAAGAGTCACCACAGTCTGTTTCAAGCTATTCAACAAAACACTGCCAATGCCCAAACCAAGGCATTCTGGGTCAACCTGATGGCTAATGGCAGCATGAAGCTAGAATAGAAAATAAAAATAAATTATAGAATTAGGCTATTGTTCCTTCCCTCCCCTACTCGTACATTCCCAACTTTAAAAGACAAGATTATATTTCTTTTAAAAACACTAATTCTGGTCAGACCATTTGTCCAATATATAGTCAAGGCAATGCATAGCTAAGAACTGAGATTACATGATATCATGCTTACAAATGCATGATGTTGCAAGACAAAAACTAAAAGCAAAATACTGCGGTTGCTGGAATCTGAAACAAAAACAGAAAATGCTGGAGAATCTCAGCAAGTCTAACAGCACATGCAGACAGGGAATAGAGCCACCTTTCGAGTCTAGATGCCGCTTTGTCATTTTACAAGATAGTTACGTTTAAAGATGTCTCCTTCAACCCAAGGTAAAACAAGAATGTTGTTGATGGTGGTGTGTGTGTGTTTGGGGAGGGGGGGGGGGGGGGGCGGGCGGCAAGAGAGAGAAAATGGTGCTCAAACTAAACTTCTGCATGGAGCTAAACCCTGCAATCTGGCTGTCATAGAGAAAGAAACCAAAGCCTGCAAGCACGGTCCCACCATTCGTGACTTCTTCATTTGCAAATCTGTTTACCTGCAAAAAGGTCCTTGTATACATTGCAGCCCCAAATCTTCACCTATCTATTTAAACTTGAAAAGTTTATACCTGTACTGTACCCAAAATAAAGAAAAAGTGCCATTTAGAAGATGGAAAAGCAGAGATTTCTGTGGTGCGTTTCCTGCAGTAAGAAGCGCACATTGCACATGTGGCATCTGGACCTCCACATGGGTTACAGTGATTTACAGAGTACAGTAACTCCTGACCAGTATTTTACAGTACAGGTACAGTATAATGCTTTACTAATATTGCGATTCAGGTGCTAGTAATATTATCCCAGCAAATTACAGATAGTTCTCAAATTTTTTAGAATATTGTTACTGATATTTCAGAGCCATAGTCTTAACTAATGCCTGGTCGAAGGGCCAGTATCTCCAAGTGTTGCTTTGTGCTTCACTACGGAGGAAGGACAAGAATGCTGGTAGATCTGTCTACAGTTTTGTCACTCTGGACAGTTATCCAGCAAGACCATGCATACCCTGATTGCAAGAAAAGAAAGAAAAGTAGAGGAAAATTAATCCTGTTTTTTTTTGCAGGATGTGCATCTAGCATTTATTACATGTCCTTAAGGGCCCTCCATTCCAGAGGGCATTTGAGAGTCAACCACATTGCTGTGGGTCTGGAGTCAAACGTAGGTAAGGACGGCAGATTTGCTTCCCTAAAGAACATTAGTGAATCAGATGAGATTTTACGACAATCGACAATGGTCACCATGGACTTTTAATTCCAGATTTTTATTGAATTCAAATTTCACCATTTGCCTTGATGGGACTTGAACACAGATCCTGCCCTGAGTCTTTGGATTACTGGTCCAGTGACAATACCACTATGCCATTGCCTCCCCTCAACTGTTTTATTTTAGTAAAAGCATTTAATTTATTCTGTTCAGGCTGGCATAATTGTGCTTGGAGCTTCTTTTGTTGGCGAACAAGAACAGTGTATTATCCCACAAGTTCCCAGACTGCGAATGGAGGCAGGAAACAGTCAAATTTGTGAGAAAGTAACCCTGGCAGAACTTTACTGAAAATAAAGTGGAAGTTTTCATGCCATGACACAGGAAGAAAAGAATCTGCTTTTTGGAGACAAAATGGTCCAGGGAAGGAACAATGCACACAACAGGGCTAGTGAATGGGCTGGCAAAAAGGAAGCTTTGTTTGTCAAAAGCAGGGAAACACTTTTTATGCTAGCAATCAAGTAGGAGGCTGGTGAGACTTAGCTCTCCCTTTGAAGAGAAGAAAATGGAAGACGGAACTTTTGGAAATTTAATGGAATATGGATCATCGAGATATGTCTTCAGGTGGAAGTCAGTTCTGGGATACTCAGGCCGAATCAAGTAATTTACAAAGGACAGCGGAAGATTCAACCTGGCATGGCAGGGAGAAGGGAGTCTGCTGGTACACTCGGAGTAACTTAGGACTTGGAACTTGGCTATTAATGCTACATACAAAAACATCTACCAGGAGCTAGCACGAAGTAAAATGGTTTCAGAACACATTTAAGTTGCTTTAGACAGATAACACTAAAGTACTTTTCCTTTAGCTTGGTGCATTAGTTGCTTGTTAAGTAATATCATCTTAATTTTAGTTTGTTTGCTACAATTCAAGTCTTACAATTTAAAATCTTGTCCTGTATTTCCTTCCCCAATTACTGGGAAATTCACCTTCTTTCCAGAAATGATTACTTGTTTCTATAGGAATCCTAACACAATTTAATTTTTAGAAGAAAATCACATTTTACAATTGAATTCAGCAATCATTGTTTTCTCTTGAGTAATTTCAATCTTAATGAGCTACCTTTATCATTAATAAAATGGTAAACACTTGTGAACTAAAATGCACAACTCTGGATTTAGGTGCAGACATCCCATTACCTGTAGCCTGAGTAGGTTGAGTGTTGCTACGGCCATACATTCCTTCTCCTGTGGTGGAGGCCAATCTGAACTACCATCCATTCCTTCACATACTTGCCGCAGCAGCAAATCCAGTTGCTCAAATGTCATCTGGCAAACATCCACAACAAACGGTACACGAAGGCCAATGGACCATTCCGAACATGAAGACCAAGCAAAGCTCTAAAGCAACAGAAAATGCTTTTATACATAAAGCCAAATTGTGCAGCTGCAATACTGTTATTTTACTGACACAGAAACAAGACATAATTCTTACACCTCAAAATTTGAAACATAAAATAAGCAAAATACAGTGGATGCTGGAATCCAAAACAAGATGTGGAGATGCCGGTGTTGGACTGGGGTAAGCACCGTAAGAAGTCTCACAACACCAGATTAAAGTATAACAGGACAGTTGTATATTTGAAATACCACTGTTGGACTTTAACCTGGTGTTGTGAGAATCCAAAATAACAGAGAATGCTGGAAAAACTCAGCAGATCCAGCAGCACGTACAGGGAGGGAAAACAGCCAATGTTTCCAGTCCTTCTGTCTCATCAGAACTCAATGGTGAGCATATAGGCCAGACAGTATAGAAAGTGTGGAAACAATTCAGGAAGAATTGCTTAAATATTTTAGGGCATGGTCAAATGAGTCTTCCTTTGTTCTTTGGTCCGTCACGACAGACTTTCCTTATTCTCCCAAGACATGATAGCTTGGCTATCTACCTGAATCTGGTCCAGCTGAATGAATGAGAAAAAACTGAAATTATTCATTTCCTGAAATTGATCCCACCACGATCACTACAAAAGAAATCGTAGCTATCAGTACTACATCATTGAATTAATGTCTTGATACTTTTTCTTAACCCATTCGTGAGATCTGGGCATCGCTGGCCAGGCCAGCATTTACTGTCGTCCTTAATTGCCTTTGAGGGGCTATTTAACAATACTGCTGTGGATCTGGAGACATGTAGACCAGACCAGGTAAGGATGGCAGATTTCCTTTCCTAAAAGACCAGATGGGTTTTTCCAATAATCGACAATGGTTTCAGTGATCACCGTTAAACTTTCAATTACAGATTTTTATTCAATTCTTATTTCACCATCTGCATGGTGGGATTCGAACCTGGATGACCAGAGCATTACCCTGGGTCTCTGGAGTACTCGTCATGTGATGATACCACTATGCCACTAATGAATGCTTTTTCCCATGGTTCAACTGAATACTGCATGAAAACGTCTTGCTCTCACCGATACTGAAATCTCACTGCCAATACGAAAGAGGGTGTAATTGAAACTTTTCTTTTAAATATATCACTTAAGGGACAGTTGTATATTTGAAATTCAATGACATTTTACCTGAGCAGCCCCACAAGCAATACCAACGATGTGCTTTGTATCCAGGCCTGGCAGCGCAGATGGTTCTGGTTTGGTTATCCTCAGAGTATCAAAATGCTGACACTGATCATTGCTGCCCCAACTATGAACTTCACCATCTTCAGTCAGTACCATGCAGTGTGTGGATCCAACAGCTACGTCAACTACTTTTTTACCTGCAATCAAACACAATAACCCATAAAACACATTTTTCAGCATCTGAAGAGGATCTACATGTACCCGTATACTTTCAATAGAGAAGAAACCATATTAGGTTTACATGTTAAAACTTTGAAGACATGCTCAGTGGAAGTCAAAAGGAGCTGCCCACCTAAGTCCGATGAGTAAAAATAAATTCTTCATTCATTCATGGGATGTAGACAAGGCCAGCATTTCCTAGGATCCCTACAGGGCAGGAGGCTGCCATTTGGCCCATCGAGTCTGTACCAACAACAATCCCATCTAGGCCCTATCCCTGCAGCCCCAGATATTTATCCCGCTAATCCCTCTAACCTACACATCCTGGGACACTGAGGGAAAATTTAGCATGGTCAATGCTCCTAACCCACACATCTTTGGACTGTGGGAGGAAACCGGAGCATCCAGAGGAAGCCCACACAGATATGGGGAGAATGTGCAAATTCCACACAGACGGTGACCTAAGCCGGGAATCAAACCCGGGTCCTGGGCGCTGTGAGATATCAGTGCTAACCATGATGCCACCGCTTCACAGTTTGTTGTCCATCCCCAAATACCCTTGAACCTGGACTTCTTGTGCCACTTCAGTGGGCCGTTCAGAGTCAACCACACTGCTGGGAGTCTGGAGTCACATGAGGCCAGACCAGGTAAGGAAGGCAGATTTCCTTCCCTAAAAGGCATCAGTGAACCAGATGAGTTTTTATGATAGCTTCATGGTTACTGAGCCCAGCTTTATATTCCAGGATTATTAATTGAATTCATATTCCTCCAGCTGCCATGCTGGGATTTAAACCAAATGACCCCAAAACATAATCCTGGGTCTCTGTCCAGCAAAATTACAAGTTAGCCACCATCTCATGTAGGTTAGGCATCCAAATGGAACTATGCTTGTTGACATGAAAAAGCATAGACAATTATAAATACATAGATTTGCACAAATAACTCAAGTACAAATCGGTGAATCAGAAACAGTTGCCTGACTAAACATTTACAAATAACTTCTGCTAGGTTCTGTACTAAGCCACAAATAATTGAATCATGAACTTGGACAACGCTGGATGTTTTCTTGGCTGGGATTTTCCAGCCATGCCATGGTGGGACTCACCACAGGGGGTTTGATGGGTAAGTCCATTGACTTTCAGTGGGACCAGAAGTTATCAGTGGCAGGCGGGACAAGAAAATCCCAGCCCCATCTCTTATAAAACTGTTCAAAAAGGGAACTAAATGAGCACAGCTGATACAATGCTGAATAAATGTTCTAGATCAAGCCACACCACGCTTTATAGATAAACAAGTTACACTAATTTTTTTACAAAAATTGCTGCAACCATTGATTTAAAAATGAGAGATTTGCGTGCAATTGATCTACACCTTGTTCTTTCCCCCTCGCTGGATCTAAGCGTGTGGACATGAGGACCAAAGAGCTAACAAGTTAAAGATGATTGGCATGCATGCTTTTTTATTAAATACAAAAATATACCATGTGTTGTGACATCAAGTTAAATAATCAGGAACACTTCTAGCTTAATCCCTCAATCAATCACTCAGGATAACATTCAGTTGCATAAAGAAAATAGAATAACAAATGTAAATATTTAAATAGCACCTCAACAGGTCCCAAAGTGCTTCATGATCAATTAAATACTTTTAACTTACAGCCACCGTTCACTTGGGCAAATGCGGTAGCCAAAATACACATGGCAAAAGCACACAAATACCAATAAAATAAACAGCCAGATAATCTATTTAACTTCAGTTGAGGAATGCACATCAAAAGTTTATTTAAAGTTTATTTAAAGTTTATTTATCAGTCACAAGTAGGCTTATATTAACACTGCAATGAAGTTACTGTGAAAATCTCCCAGTTGCCACACTCCAGTGCCTGTTCGGGCACACTGAGGGAGAATTTAGCATGACCAATACATCTAACCAGCCCGTCTTTTGGACTGTGGGAGGAAACCCAAACAGACATGAGGAGAATGTGCAAACTCCACATAGACAATGACCCAAGCCGGGAATGGAACTCAGATCCCGGGAACTGTGAGGCTGCAGTGCTATCCACTGTGCATATTGACTAGATCAATAGGAGAACTCCCCTGCTCTTCTTCAAATGGTACACGGGATCATTTATAAATTTATTTCACTGAGAAGGAAGAATGGGATTTATGCTGGCCTTCTTACCAACCTTGACAGATTTTTTCCTTCCAACCTCCACAGTCTGTTGAACATTAGCTAAAGTTGAATTCAGCGAATTAGCATTGTAACATTGCTGAATGAACATTATTTTGTGGATTTACTTACTTAGAATGAACTATTGCTTTGAATGCTTCTGGTACGCTGCAGGCATAAAAACAGTGATTTTCAAAACTGAATATACTGACCCTGCCAGTCACCATTCTGTATGGGGTAACTGAAACAACAGGCTCTTTGATTGGTGATATTTTTCCTCACCCAATATTTATATCATATCATTTCTAACAGGAAGGACTGAACAACGGTCAAGGAGCAAAACCACTCCCACAAACCTGTTACGGTGAACTGCACCTACTAGTGAGATTACATATTTCAATACAGACCGGCCTTGAAGCTGGGATTTTGATGCTCCGTTACTCACCAATTTGTCCACTTCAGCCTTCAGGAGTACAAGCGTATTCTCAAGTTTTGAGAAGATTCTATATAACAAGAAGAAGTTGCATGCATATAGCCACCAACATTGTACCATCAGCAAAAAAAGTGCCACGTGAGAGTGTTATTAGACAAAATTTGACACCAAACCACATAAGGAAAATATTAGAACAGGTGACCAAAAGCTTTAAAAGAAGTCAGTCTTTGACGAGAGAAGCAGAGAGCTTGCAGAACAAAATTCCAGAGCTTGGGGCACTCGCAGCTGAAGACGTGGCCACCAATAGAAGAGTGATTAAAAATCGGGAATAAGCAAGAGGTTGAAATTGTAAGTGTGGAGATCTCAGTGGGTTGTAGGGCTGGAGCTTGCCATTAATAGGGAAAGGTGAGGTCATGGAGGGATTTAAAAACGAGGGTAAGAGTTAACAAAGAAATCGAGGCGTTGCCAGGCCAGAACCTAATATAAGCTGGCAAAAAGAAGGTAATGAGCGATTGATATTCAATGCGAGTTGACACAGGTAGCAGAATGTGGAAGATGGGAGGTCAGCCAGGAAATCATTGAAATATTCAAATCTAGAGGTAAAGGAGGAATGAATGAGGCTTTCAGCATCAGATGAGCTGAAGCTAAACAATACTAACCCTGAAGACACTCCAATAGTTTGGGATATCGCACATGTTCTTCAGTTCCATGTCCAAGTCTTTGCGTGTCACCCTTCCCCCAGGTGTAAATCTGTCCATCTTTTGTAATTGCAACTGAAAACTGGCTGCCACAGCGCACTTTTATAATATCAAGGTCTTGAAGCTTTTCGATCAACTTAGGCGTTTTACAGCCGTCACTGCCACCTCTGCCCAATTTCCCATAGTCACCATCTCCCCAGGACCATACTTGGCCTGCACAGAAATTAAAAGCACACATTAAGCTCACGTCTTCCTCTTGAAACAAGTTGTTCAAGAAGCATCATGCACTATCAAGTTACAGTTCAATTTTATTTTACAAGGATATCAACGATGAAACATAATAACAGCTGCAAGGGATACACCACAGTATCAAATGTTTGCTTATCACAAGTAGCTACTCCTGTTTGCCAAAACTGCTGATGAAACAGGAGAATGATTCAATTACACAGTAATGGATCATATCATTAAAAAGTACCCTTCCAGACAACTGACAAACCTTCACAAGAAAGTTCAGCACATGTTGTTAAATGTATTTTCTGCAGCCAGTAACATAATGCACAAGCATAATTAGTAGGTTTTTTTTTAAATTTGTTCATTCATGGGATGTGGGCATCATTGGCTAGGGCCCACCCCGAATTGCTCTCGAGAAGGTAGTGGAGCTGCCTTCTTGAATCATTGCAGTCTATGTGGTACACATACAGTGCTGTTAGGCAGGGAGTTCCAGCATCTTGACCCAGCTTCATTAAAAGAATGGCGTAATAGTTCCAGGTCAGGATGCTGTGTGGTTTGGAGGGGGAACTTTCAGGTGGCTATGTTTCCATGCCCCTGTCCTTCGAGGTGTAGAGGTTGCGGGATTGGAAGGTGCTGTTGGAAGAGCCACAATGATTCGCTGCAGTGCATTCTGTAGATGGCACACACTTTGGCTACTGTGGCTGGTGGTAGAGGGTGATTAAGGAAGTGGATAGGGTGCTAATCAAGCAGGTTGCTTTTGTCATGGATGGTATTGAGCTTCTTGAGTGTTGTTGGTGCTGTACTCATCCAGGGATACAGCTCCGACAACACTTGAGCAGTGGAGAGCTTTGCCACAGAATTCCTAGCATCTTATGTGCTCTTCTAGTCACTATATTCCAATGGTTGGCCTAGTTCAGTTTTTGGTCAATGGTGACCCCAAGGTCGTTGATAGTGGGGGATTCAATAATGGTAAACCACACTGAATGTCAAAAGGAGATGGCGAGATTTTCTCTTAGAGACAATCATTACCTTGGCATGAATGTTACTTGCAAAAAGTATTTAAATTGTGATATCAGCCTTGAATTTGCCTTTTAACACTTTCTCTTGTGTCCCTACAGCCTTTTGTATGGTAGTTGCAGTTAAACTTGAATTGTGCCTGAAAATTAACCTGTGTTATTTACCATTCTCAGCCACTGCTAGTGTCTGGGCATCCCCACTGCCACAAGCAACATCAATAATTTTCAGCCCTTTCAATCCAGTCACCAGTAAGGGTGTGGTCTGATCTTCACTGGACCCTGAGAAGACATAGATAGTTAAGGTTAAGCTTAAAAAATTTGAACACTTACACTTTTTTTTCTCAATTGAAATTACAAAAACAGGAATCACATGTTAAAAATAAAACTCTTAAAATGAGGGAGATTTTTCTTGTTCACCAAGTTTAGCAAAAACCATAAACATATTTATAAAGAGTACCTTTCCAATTTTGCTGCTAAAAGTAACGCAAACATTTTTAATGGATTCTGTTTAAGCCATCAAAGAAAGGAGAACCAGCTCATGCAAAACTCTTCCTTATTTTTCCCCAGAGATTGACATAAACTAAAGGCTGAGATTTTCATCAGATATTACTTCCAGCAAAGTCAAACACACTTACAAAACCTATTTACAAAGCTGTCACAGCCAACAGAAATTTTTCCCCCAAGAATATCTGCCTTCTTAGGTGTTTCATACTGCAGGGGTTTACAGAAGTCAGTTTTGATTGATGCAACTGTCAGGCTTACTCACAGCTTATTGAACACCTACAGTGCAGAGGGAGGCCATTTGGCCCATCAAGCCTGCACCAACACAGAATACATATATATCCTGAAAAGACTTAAGAACATAGAACATAGAACATAGAACATTACAGCGCGGAACAGGCCCTTCGGCCCACAATGTTGCGCCGACCAGTCTTATTTTTAAAAAAACATTGACCCACTAATCTAAACCAATCCCTTTTCGTCCATAAACCTATCCACCAATCTCTTAAACGCCCCCAAACTAGGCGCATTTACAACTGCAGCAGGCAGGGCATTCCAGTCCCTCACCACCCTCTGGGTAAAGAACCTGCCCCTGACATCCGTCCTATAACTACCCCCCCTTAATTTAAAGCCATGCCCCCTCGTGCTAGCTTTCTCCATCCGAGGAAACAGGCTATCACCATCCACCCTATCTAAACCTCTAATCATCTTATATGTTTCTATAAGATCCCCTCTTAGCCGCCTTCTTTCCAGTGAAAACAACCCCAAATCCCTCAGTCTCTCCTCATAGGACCTCCCCTGCATACCAGGCAACATCCTGGTAAACCTCCTCTGCACCCTCTCCAAAGCCTCCACATCCTTCCTGTAATGTGGGGACCAGAACTGCACACAGTACTCCAAGTGCGGCCGCACCAGAGTTGTGTACAGTTGCAACATGACACTGCGACTTCCTTAAGAACTCATTTACTCCTCTGCCAAATAAAGAGAACTTATGAAGATATTCAATGTCCAAAAATATTAAAAATTTAGAAACATCCAAAACAACTTTTGGTTTTGAATAATTAAAGCATTTGGCACGGTACTGTGAAAACCAAAATGCTGCCTTTTGCAATATCCACGATTGAGAAGAGGAAATATGTCTCAGAATCCCTGCAGCGCAGAAGGAGGCCATTCAGCCATCAAGCCTGCAACAAACCTACCCAGGCCCTCTCTCTTTTACCCCACATATTTACCCTGCTAATCCCCTGACATTAAGGGGCAATTTAGCATGGCCAATCCACCGAATCGGCACATCTCTGTGGGAGAAACACTGAAGAACCCAGAGGAAATCCACGTAAACACAGGGAGAATGTGCAAACTCCGACAGACAGTCACCCAAGGCCGGAATTGAACCAGGGTCCCTGGAGCTTTGAGGCAGCAGTACCACTGTGCCACTGTGTCATATCTGTCACCATAAGAATAAACGTTCCAGCAGACAAATTGCATCCATACCATGTCCAAGCCGGCCGTAGTTTCCTCTTCCCCATGTGTACAGTTCTCCTTCTGAGGTTATAGCTGCACTGTAAGTACTTCCACAGGCGACATGAACAACATGCTTTCCCACTTGCTTTCCTGACAAGGCAGCTACCATTTTTGGCTCTTCAAGGGAGCTGTTGACAGCACACAAAAACGTAATAAAACAAAATTCATTTTATTCAACACACTGCAAAAAAAGTTATTTCGTAAATATAGATTATTTACAAGTTTTTAAATAAATGAGGTTTGTTAATGACTTCAATTAGCATAGCAACACACACCAAATATTAATACCTCTCAATGAAAGTAACAAAGTATAAAAGAGCACAATGAGGCGAATATTAAAGCACTTCCTGTATAATTTTATGTTCTAGAACACAACTAAATAATAATTTTAGTGTACTGGTAAACTGTCAGCTCCAGATCAGAGTTTAATTTTAGTTTTTTTTGTTCTAACACACTCTTATATTGACAAATCTATACTGACTTTATCGAGTAGTTGAACCAATTTACCAAGATTTTAAACCTGTCTGTATACATAAAGAACTGTTCACTGTCACTGGAATGCATGTTTTATCATATGGAACCATACATAACGTCTGGCCTGGTAGTGTTTAATTCTGTCACAACATGAAAAATAGTAGGTAGGGTTTCCAGTCAACCTTAGATTTAAGGAGGAAGGAGTTGTATTTCAAGTCGACAGCAATTATCAGATTACCATTGACAAAAATTTGAAAATAGAATATCAAAGGCAATTAATATCCATCAGGTGTTTCTCTTAACCTTAACAATGTAATTGACATTAACAACCCTTAACAATGTAATGGATGACATTTCGTACTGTCCAGCATTTCCTGGACTGCTATGTCAATTACATTGTTACGGTTAAGAGAAACCCTGATGGGTATTAATTGCCCTTGAGCACATATAGATAGGGGATAGCTGGGGCACTGGGCATCTGGGAGGGGAGTTGCATGACTGAACAAGTCAATAAACACTCTCAATAAAGAAAATCAAGTCAATATACTCTCTCAATAAAGAAAATCCGTGTCTTGATCCAGTTAACATGGAGATGCCAGAGGAGGGCAAATTTCAAGAAAAATTAAAAACGCATTGAACTTACATGATTACAGGGCAGCATGGTGGCACAGTGGTTAGCACTGCTGCCTCACAGCACCAGGGACCCAGGTTCAATTCCGGCCTCGGGTCACTATCTGTGTGGAATCTGCACATTCTCCCATGTCTGCGTGGGTTTCCTCCGGGCGCTCCAGTTTCCTCCCACAGTCCAAAGATACGTGGGTTAGGTTGATTGGCCATGCTAAATTGACCCTGGTATCAGAGGGATTAGCAGGGTAACAGTAGTGTGGGGTTACAGGAATAGGGTCTGGGTAGGACTGTAGTTGGTGCAGACTCAATGGGCCAAATGCCTCTTTCTGCACTGAAGGGATTCTGTGGCTAAATTACACAAGTAATAAAGAGCCAACTTGACTTCTCAAGCAATCCTTAAGTTTTAAAAAATTGTTTTGGTCTGGAGTCTAATGGAAACGATACTGCCCTTTCACCTCTGGACTCAAACATCAATGGCACATGACTTGTGATCTCAGAGTGGGGGTGGTTGTAACCAGAAGATACCCCAATAGATTCCCACATAAGTATGCCACAGGATTTATCTGGGAAGTTCAAAAGTCCAATGGGCAATTACCCTGCACTGGAAACTGTCTAATACCCCAATTTAAAACACAGATTTTGGATGGTTCCTACTCTCTTAGTAGAATAGTTACCCAGGAGAGGTAGAAGTATTGAAACCAGTTCTAACACCTGGATACCTATAACAATTGCTGTTCCACCTGACAACCCACTATGCCACCACCCAGCTCCTCACTACTCTTCCAAATAATCCCACCCCCCCACCTCTCACCAACGTACATGCTTTATCTTCTCCTTACGTTCTTAAAGTGGTGGAGCCCTTTGAACTTAACTACTTAATGGCAACTAATCTTGTCAAAAAAGCCATGTGGCTTCACTTGCCCCAGTGCTTGACCAAGAGAATTCCTGAACAGTAGCACTGCACTTTTCACACCCTGCCAGAGTCAGGTCAGATAAAGGTGCAGCTACGTTCCAGTGCAAATAGGAGTGAACTAACAATCCAATTGTGATTTTCAGCTCTATGAAGTTCTAACCCAATCCTTCCTCTTTACTAAGTGTTAAATGTGTGAACTAAACTTTTCCTGTTTCATGCCAGTTT
The DNA here is from genome assembly GCF_965287045.1 of Carcharhinus amblyrhynchos. Lineage (NCBI taxonomy): Eukaryota > Metazoa > Chordata > Chondrichthyes > Carcharhiniformes > Carcharhinidae > Carcharhinus > Carcharhinus amblyrhynchos. The sequence goes on from NC_137333.1 coordinate 93,769,048, forward strand.
CCAAGAGGTGTAGGTTAAAAAACACAAAAATATTCCATATTTGGCACTAATTGGCATCAAGTTGGCAATATCAGAGGACATAGAATTGATGTCGATAGAAATAGGAAGGTGTTTCTCTAATACAATTAAAACAAACTGCGGCTGATACATATTGTTGGCACTGAGTAGGTGGTGTTTCACTTTGCATCTTCTGCAGCGGTTGGCACAGGATTCGCCAATTCATTAAGAGTAACATTGCCTGGCATGAGCATTGTTCACTTTGGCAAGCACACAAATTCACACTAATGAATACCATCAAACACAATCATCTGAGGTCTTCTCAACTTCTTTCACAACACCTATTCAGTTATTCACGGCAATCGTATCAAAGTAATTGAAAGGTTTTCTAATACATACACAGTATCGCCATGGCCAAGTCTTCCACCATCACCACAGCCCCAAGAGAAAACCTCTCCAGCTGCAGACAAAGCCAGAAAATGTTGACCATCTGGGTGCGCTGCAATTTTTCCAATGTTCCTTGAGGCAAGTCCTTGAACCAACTGAGGTGCCTGTTTAAAAATAGAGAAATTATGACCAGCACAGTAACCCTTAAGCGTACCTTTAACAAGTCTACTATTCCTAAAACAGCAAGCATACCAGTGTATTTCTGAAAACCGAACCAAACCCAAACACCACATACGCCCATCAGTTTACGATAGGATAAAGCTGCAAGGATATCAATATTGCAAAAGATTAATAAGAAACATAAATTTATTAAGAATGGCAACAAAAAAATCAAAATCATTCCCAGTGTGAAAGGGATTGAAAAAAAAGAGAAACTTTAGGATCTGTCATCTGTCTAAGTTATTGCAAAAAAAAAGTTCATGGTGTAGTGCATATTAACCTGGATAGATTGGCTGGCTGTAGAAAACAGTGTGCAAAAATGGGTATTTTTCTGATTGGCAGGATGCAACAAATGGAGTCCCGCAGGGGTCACAATTTATCTCAATGACTTAGGTAAGTGAAGTGAAGGCATGGTAGCTAAATTTGCAGATGACATTAAGATAGGTCGGTATACTGTGAAAGCATAAGGAGGTTGTAGACGGATATAGATGAATGGGCAAAAATCTGGCAAATTGGAGCATATTGTGGGAAGATATGAAGTTATTTGCTTTGGCAGGATGAATAAAACAAGTATTATTTAAATGGAGAATGCACTCAGTCACAGGAGGAAACATCCTTTCTAAGTTCTCATTGTTGAGATCATTCAGTATCTTATATACTTAATCAAGTTATCCCTCACTCTTGTAAACTCCAGTGGAATCGAGCCCAGTCTGTCTAACCTTTCCTCAAGACAAACTGCTCATAGGTCATTAAAAATTAGGCATCAAGCTATTAAACCTCCTGTGAACCACCTCCAATGCGTTTATGCCCTTCCTTAAATAAGGAGACCAAAACTGCACATGGTATTCAAAATGTAGCCTCACCAATGTCCTGTGTAACTAGAGTTTAACATTCTTATTTTTATGTTTGTTGAGCCTAGTAGCAGGACAAGCAACCTAGGGACCTAGATCATAGCCACACCCCATTGCAAAACAGAGCTCTGAGAATCAAGGCAAGAATCAAGGCATGAAGGCAAGCAGAAGAAAATCTGTCTGTGTCAGACCCCATATATTCTAGTCTAAATTCAAAGACACCAAAACAAAGTTACAGGTCCGGTGTGGCAATTATTTGTTGGATTTGGCTCATAGTATTAAAACCTATAGGATGTTGTTTTCCGGACAGTGTATTCTCCGAGTTTAACAAAGTGATAGTTTTAGATTGGAGGGTAATTTAAGCACACTGCTGGTTAACCATTACTTACAACAATTGTAGATGTTGTTCTTTACTGTTGCTTTTCTTTAGGCTTTAAAGTTTAATAAACGTTTTGTTATCTGATTAATTTACAAGACTGACCCTTTTCCTCACTACATTTCATCTCTTCTTTTCACATTTTTTCCAAAAATAAATAGTTAAATAATTAAGAACCAGTGTTCCAAGTTTCCTTCCTGGGATTTGAGATGCCCTTGCATTTCAAACGAGGTTCTTAACATTACTTAAGGAAGGATATACTTGCATTAACTGTGGTTCAGAGAAGGTTCACTAGGCTGATTCCTGGGATGAAGGGGCTGTCTTATGAGGAAACTTTGGCAGGTTGAGGCTACAGTCATTTGAGTTCATTAGAGTGAGAAGTAATCTTATTGAAACATACATGATTCTAAGGGAACTTGACACAGTAGACGCTGAGAGAATATTTCTCCCTGTAGGGATTTGAGAACTTGGGAACACAGTTTAAAAATGAAGGGTTTAAGATGAAGATGAGTAACTGCTCTTGAGGGTCGCTAGTTTTTTTGGAACCTTCTTCCACAGGGAGATGTGGAGGTTGGGTCATAATATATTCAAAGCACTGTTAGGTTTTTGACCAATGAGTTAAGGGTTATGGGGTACAGGCAAGAAAATTCAGTTAAAGCCAAAACAAGATCAGCCATGATCCATGATCTTATTGAACAGGCTCAATAGGCCTAATGCCCTACCCCTGCTTCTTATGATCTTACATATTCTGCACTCAAAGAGGGGTGAGCCTGTGGAATTCATTACCACAGGAAATAGTTGATGCTAAAACATTAAATGTATTCAAGAGGCAGCTAGATATAGCACTTGGGGCGAACAGGATCTAAGGTTATGGGGAGAAAGCAGGATTAGGCTATTGAGTTGGATGGTCAGCCATGATTGTGATGAATGGCAGAGCAGACTCAAAGGGCTGAAAGGCCTCTCCTGCTCTTTTCTTCTATGTTCCTATCTTATGACCTTATGCACATGCCTTGTACTGTGATTCCAATCATATGGGCAACACAGTGGTTCACACTGCTGCCTCACGGGGACCCGGGTTTGTTTCCCAGCTTGGGTCTGTGCGGAGTCTGCACATTCTCCCCTTGTCTGCTTGGGTTTTTCCGGGTGCTCCAGTCTCCTCCCAAAGACATGTTGGTTAGGTGCATTGGCCATGCTAAATTCTCCCTCAGTAGACACCAACAGGCGCCAGAGTGTGGTGACTAGGGGTTTTTCACAGTAACTTCATTGTAGTGTTAATGTAAGCTGACTTGTGGCACTAATAAATAAACTTTAGATAAACTTTGAGCTTTGAGGACACCAGCAGGAAAAGTGAAAGCACTGCTTCACCCTTTAAGTGCTGGGCCCAAGCACTCAAAAGGTCTAGTTAATTGCAGGAATTGTGAATCGACAAATTAGAGAATCTATGCAAATATGATCCCCGAATCCCCAAAAGGGCTGGAAATTCTGTTTGGATGTGTTCCTGAAAGTCAGAGGCCTGATCATGCCATATGCGGGCCAATCACATAAGAACATAAGAAATAGGAGCAGGAGTAGGCCACCTAGCCCTTCGAGCCTGCCCCGCCATTCAATAAGATCATGGCTGATCTGTCGTGTCTCAGTTCCACTTTCCCGCCTTCTCCCCATAACCCTTAATCCCCTTGCCTATCAAAAACCTATCAACCCGCGTCTTACATATATTTAGCGAGGCAGCCTCCACCACTTCAACGGGCAGAGAATTCCAAAGATTCACCACCCTTTGAGTGAAGAAGTTCCTCCTCAACTCCGTTCTAAACTGTCCCCCCCTTATCTTGAGGCTGTGCCCTCTAGTCCTACTGTCCTTTCTGAGCGGGAAGAGTCTCTCCACCTCTATCCTATCCATCCCATTCATCATCTTATACGTCTCAATGAGATCTCCCCTCATTCTTCTAAACTCTAACGAGTACAAGCCTAGTTTATTCAGCCTCTCCTCATAGTTCAACCCCCTCAACTCCGGTATCAGCCTAGTAAACCTCCTCTGCACTCCCTCCAAGGCCAAAATATCTTTGCGTAAGTGCAGCGACCAAAACTGCACACAGTACTCCAGCTGTGGCCTCACCAGTGCCCTGTACAGTTGCAGCAAGACCTCCCTACCTTTATATTCAATCCCCCTCACTATGAAGGCCAGCATCCCATTTGCCTTCCTGACCACCTGCTGCACGTGCAGGCTGGGTTTTTGCGACTCATGCACAAGGACCCCGAGGTCCCTCTGCACCGTTGCATGCTGCAGTTTTTCGCCATGTAAGTAATAGTCCTTCCTACCATTATTCCCACCAAAATGGACAACTTCACACTTACTAACATTAAATTCCATTTGCCAGTTCCTGGCCCATTCGCCCAGCCTATCTAGATCCTTCTGCAGACTCTCCACACCCTCCGCACAATTTGCCGTTCCACCAATCTTGGTGTCATCAGCAAATTTTGACACCATACACTCAGTTCCCTCCTCCAGGTCATCTATATAAATGGTAAATAGCTGAGGCCCCAGCACCGACCCCTGGGGCACTCCACTAGTCACCAACCGCCAATCCGAATAGCACCCATTGACCCCCACTCTCTGCCTCCTACTTGACAGCCAATCCCCTATCCACGCTAACACCCTTACCCCCAACTCCATGCCCCCTGACCTTCTGTAATAACCTCTTGTGAGGCACCTTATCAAACGCCTTCTGAAAATCAAGAAACACATCTACCAGCTCTCCTCTATCCACCGCCCTAGACACATCCTCATAGAACTCCAATAAATTCATCAGACACGACTTCCCCTTAACGAAACCGTGCGTCTGCTCTATCAAACAATTCTCCTCAAGATGCCTCGCTATTTTCTCCTTGATCACGGATTCTAGCATTTTACCTACAACAGATGTTAAACTAACCAGCCTATAATTCCCTGCCTTTTGCCTGCCACCCTTCTTAAACAACGGCATAACATTAGCCGTTTTCCAATCTTCCGGCACTTCCCCGGAATCCAGCGAGGTTTGGAAAATAATCATCAAGGCATCCACTATCACCTCCGCCATTTCTTTCAGAACCCTTGGATGCATTCCATCCGGTCCTGGGGACTTGTCCACAATCAGTCCCTCCAGTCTGCACGTTTGCAAATGTTATTGTGCAGTTTGGATTTACTGTACTAGAGTGCATTTGGTTGTCATTTTGGGTACCGTTTCTTCGTACATCCAACTGAACTGGTTGCCAATTGGAGACTTGGTTCTAAAGAGTAGTTCCTGCAAGGCCCCAAAGCTATCACTGGCTATTCATGAACAAGTATTAAGCATCCCCTGGGAGGAAGCTGGAGAGAGCGAGTCTGAATGAGTATCTGGAAGAATAACATTACTTCTCTTTATCTCACACAATGGAAGCCCGAGCGTGTTTAGAATTTCAGGTGAACACCTAACTGGGCCAGTTGGACGAAACAGTTTTTCATGCATCTGATACTACTATAGTTTTTGTTTTTCCCCCAAAGAAGGGTTAGTTCTCAATGTCTGATTCAACCAACAAAACCAATTAACTGGTAATTTCTCTCAGCTGCTGTTTCTGGGGAATTGTAGTGTGCCATATTACACTTGCCTTTAGAACAAAAAATAATTCATTAGCTGAGGACATGAAAGGTGTTATAATAAAATTCAAGTTCTTCCTTTAACAAAAGAAATTACATCACGTGAATTTTGCCTTGCCAGCTCTCAGTAAATATGAAAGCAGCTGCAATGGTTATGATTTTCTTTTGCAACAAAACAAGATTCGCGAAAGAATGCCCCACCAAAATAAACCATACAACACTTTCTCAAACAAACATTCCACAGGAATTACTTTCGGTAATCATCGCACCTTAAACATGCATCACATTTCATCTCTATTTTGGACTGCATCATTTGAGCTACTACACGTCAAAGCCAGTATTGAACAGTAAATAAAAACACTAACTTACCAGTGTATCACTGCTGTATGCTTGCATGTAAACCCTTCCATTCCTCGACAGAATAATAAAACATTTCTCAGCACAGGCAATCTGCATCACTCCAAGATTAGCAATACCTTCACATTGAATGGGACAAATCACAGTTGTTTGACTTCTCCAGCCAAGCAGCCCCCAGCCAAGAACTTCTTGCAAAGATCCCTGCCACAAAAATCAACAGAAGAAACCTTCTTAGTATTTGCCTTTCTTCACAAATTCTCATTTCAAGTTAAGAGCAAGCAATGTCTGATAACAGAACTTAAGTCTAACAAGCGCGAAGTGTTGATAAAAAGCAAAAAACTGCAACTGCTTTGAAGAAAGAAGCCTTAGCAGAAATGTTAACTCATCTTTACTCTCCACAGATGCTGACTCAATTACTACATATTTACAGTATTTTCTGTGCAGTTTCATTAAAAAATCTTCTCATGTTTAACTGTCCCTTCATGTTTGTTACAATAACAAGGAGTTGGTTGCAACCTGGACCTGCTCTGCCCATTTTGATGAGAAGCATAACTTCAGGCAGTCTGAGAACAGATCCTGAAACCAGGAGTACATAGCAGGAACTGACTACTGTTTGGGGTAAACACAGTAAAAAGTCTGACAACACCAGGTTTTAGTCCAACCGATTTATTTGATAGTAAACGCACAAGCTTTCGGGTTAGTCCCTTTGTCACCTGACGAAGGGACTAACCCGAAAGCTTGTGCGTTTACTATCAAATAAATTGGTTGGACTAAAACCTGGTGTTGTCAGACTTTTTACTGTGTTTACCCCAGTCCAACGCCGGCACATCCACATCATGACTACTGTTTGGGGTTCCAGACACTCCAGGGGTGCCTAGAGTCTCCAGGGATTGAAGACCAACTTCCTTGAATCTATTGCATAACCTCAGCAGAAATATCATCAAGGTGTACAAAAAGATTGTTCTATTCCATTTCTTTGGGCACTTTCATTTGTTAGTTATAAAATCAGGGGGAGGCAATAGCCTAGTGGCATTACCGCCAGACTATTAATCCAGGAGCTCAGCTAATGTACTGGGGATCCAGATTCGAATCCCAGCACAGCAGATGGTGGAATTTGAATTAAATAAAAATATTTGGAAGAATCTACTGGTGACTGTTGTCAGAAAAAACCCATCTGGTCCACGAGTGTCCATTAGGGAAGAAAATCTGCCATCCTTACATGTGACTCCAGAGCCACAGCAATGTGGTTGACTCCCAACTACCCTCGGGCAACAAGGATCAGAAGTGAATGCTGACCAGCCATGACCCATGAATTAATAAAAAAAATTACAGATTGGATTGCAGAATGTGTGACATTCAATTTGAATTGGATGCTTCTATACAACTTGGTTGAGACTTTTGACGTTATTTAGACATATTTTTACCTTTTGAGATGGAGGAGAGCTACACTGGGGTGGCATGCAGGGAGTTGCCAAACGGTCCAGGTGAGCCATAATCACAACTGCTGTCTGCCGTAGATCAATGGCCAAATCATTATCTTGGGGTAAAGTAAGATACCTCAAAAAACATTCATTTGGGCTCAAAGGATTTCCCAGTATCTGGAAGCAAATAAACAACAATATTCTTATTTACTTCATGAATTTTCAATACTAAGCACATTAATGGCATTTATCATTCAAACATATTGCATGGCAAAAGTACAGAACTAAATTTTGATTACAAGCTCATTTGAGCAATCAAATGGAAAAATGAGATTCCTAAAGTATACTGAGGACGCCTTCATCAGGTGATGTTAAAACTTGTTCTGGGTAACAAACAATGCTAGGGGATGAGTTAAATGTCCCTGAGCACCACAATATCAAAAGAAGACTTAAAAGACTAAATTAGAAAGAGAATAAGTCACTACCATAGAAAATCTAAGACGAAGACTGGGTTAGATAATGTGGAAAGAAATGTTGACGCCAAGACTGTATTGCGACTGTTGGAGACTGCAAAGATACCAAATGAGTAAACTCCCCCTCTGCCATCTCCAATAAAAAGACCAGTAGCATTCGTGAAGTTGTGGATAACTAAAGAATTTAGACACCAATTAATATTGAAGAAGCTGTGCGGAATAATAATCCCCAAAAACCTACAGAATACACAAAAGTAAGCAGAATAACGAAGGTCAAGTGGGAATCTGAAGAAACATCGTTTAAGATCAAAAAGAGTAAAACATTTTATAAGTATACAAAGAGAATTTCTAAAGCAAAGTGGGACCTATAAGAAGAGAGGACTGACAACTGTAAATTATGATTAAAAATACCAAAGTATTTAAGTGGTTTGCATCACTCTTTATTAAATGTGAAGGATATTAAAAAAAAGATGAAACCGAAAAGGTTGTGAGTGAGATGAGCAACATTACTGTGAATAATTGGAAGTTTTAGATAAATTAGTTGGGCTAAAGGAAACAAAATATCCAGGCTCTGCAGGTTATGTCCCTTGGTCCTGAGGAAGGAAATGGCACTGGCTGCAGATATTGTATTTCAGGCCTCTTTTCAGAAGCTGCAAACCACAGGCATAGATTGTGGCCAATGTCCTACTTCTTTTTAAAAAAAGATGGAGTCCATCGGATAATTAAAGACTAGTAAATTTAATGAATGCAGCAGTGAAAATATTCTAAGACAATGATTAATCATTTTGAAACTTGTACTGTCTGCTAATTATTGTTTCTTTATCCAAATACATGTAAATTTCATTCTTCTCATGTATTTGTATAAAGAAACAATAATTAGCAGACAGTACAAGTTTCAAAATGATTAATCGTTGTCTTAGAATTCTTCTAAAAGCTAACTGGTATGGCAGACAGGAAAATGCAACCAATGTAATGGACACTCACATTAGGAAAGCTTTTAACAAAACGCCACATGCAAGATTACTGAAGAAGAATGAAGGGGAATTAAATTAATAGCAGGATTGAAAATTGAATTTAAAAACAGTTTCAAAAGGTAAAAAGCAGTAGGAGTTAAGGGCCATTTCTCAGAGTGGTTTAAGCACACTGATGTCCCACAGGGTTTGGTTTTGGACACTAGTCTGCTTACTGTGAATATCAATGATTTGAACATTGAAGTGCTATCAAAATTTACAGCTGATACTAAAATAAGTGATATGGTTAGTTATTCGATAAACTAAAAGAAGCTAAAAAGGAATAGTGATATGGTGGAGAAATGGGTTAAGAAGTGATAGATGAATGTGAGATGATGCATTTTGCCAAAATAACAGCAGTGCTTATATTTTGAATAATAGGATCTTGGAGTATTAAAGGGTTGGTAATGCTGTAAAAATGCTAAGGTTATTCTTGCTTTAGGCAGAGATTTAGAGTATAAAGCCAAGAGGTAATGCTGACTTCAGTTAGCATGCCACATGTAGCTTTGAGCTTATTATGGTGTGAATCTCATATATGAGGGCTTCGTTCAACACAGATTCTGAAGAATGCTGCCTAGTTGAATTAAAAACAAATACGAAAAGAGATTTCAAAAATTGGGATTTTTATCATTGCAGGGAAGTATGATAGAAAAGTTTAAAATTTTAAAAGAATGACACAGAATACATAAAAGTGACCATTTCCAGTAGTTGAATGGTCCAAAACAAGGTGCCATCAATAATGCCATAAAATCTACACATAAATAAGTAAATGAAAGAGTTTGAGAGGGGCTAAGAGAAACTTTTTTTTAAAAACACCAGAGAATTATCAAGTAGCTGAGACAGGAGTTCCAACTAAACATCATAGCTTAATGGTAAAAAACTGGCAGGGACAAGTTTGGTTTATTTGCGTCACAAGTAGGCCTACATTACTACTGCAATGAAGTTACTGTGAAAATCCCCTAGTTGCCACTCTCTGGCCCCTGTTCGGGTACACTGAGGGAGAATTTAGCATGGCCAATGCACCTAACCAGCATGTCTTTTGAACTGTGGGAGGAAGCCGCAACACCCGAGGGAACCCACGCAAACATGGGGAGAACATGCAGACTCCACACAGACAGTGACCCAAGCCAGGAATTGAATCTGGGTCCCTGATGCTGTGAGGTATTAGTGCTACCCACCATGCCACCTACCAAGTGTGCCCATTAGGCTTAAGAGCCAGTTTCCATACTGTACGTCTCTATGACTCTACATTTCAAATGTTACAAAGTGCTGAAGAACTCAAAACAGAAACCCCTGAATTTTTGGGAGGGAACTCATGATCAATCATTAACAAGCACCTCCAGACCAGGTATAGCACAACAAGCTGCGGAGTAAATGTCTTAATAAATGAATCTAATATGCCATTAAACAATATGCCAGTGACATTGACTTTATGAAGGAATTCATGGCTTAGGGATTGTTCGTAATGATTCACCTGCCAACAGTTAAAAACTCAAGTCTCCGCACTGCACATTTAGGCTTGATTCCCATTGCTGTGATTGCATTTACACAATTTTAGACCAAGCTGTCAAGCGGAATGAAATGATATAGGAGAGGACTGATTGCTTAGAAATGGAATATTGGATATCAGTCACTGTATCACACAATAGCTGCATCACCTGACAACTAACACTGCTGAAAGGCATTATAAAATTCACACTTAACACCTTCACAACTAAAACTGTAGTCAATGACTGGCTCATTTAGAAGCCAGAAATGAAAACTGATGAAAAAAGACAACAAAACATAGCAAACATCAGAATTCTGTAATTGGTGTTTCTTGAAATCAGCACTAAATTAACTGCTGTGGTCAATAAATTCCATGTCCCAAAAATACTTTCACGTTTCTGAGCCAAGGAATATGTTGCTGGATACCTATGATCTGTATCCTCCTTTTCCAATTTAATATCCAAACAAAAGCTGCGGGAATCAAGCTTACAAACATTCCGTTTGCCTTATCCTCAATTTTGCAAGAATACTTTAAATGCAGCGTTTGTTCTACTCCCCAGTATCCATGATTTAACTTGGGACTTAATTTTTTTTTAAATGCATTTCTAATCCAGGATTCCCCGGTGTAAATTCAAATGGATGCATTTCACTTCATTGATATTTCATGTTGCTCTGAACCACTGGAGTCAATGAAATGAAACAAATGTTACATTCAGCCATCAACAGAGACTGGGAGTGAGGAGGATGAACAATCAAGCCTGATATGATCATATTCTAAGCAATGCTCAAAAACGCACACATGGGTTCATGGAGCTCTTTATATTTCATACCAGTCGTGTAAGGCAAAAGCATGAAACACTTGGCTGACATGTCACTAAAAGCATCTTCACAAGTGTACCTGTACCTCTTCATCTGCAGTTGGCAAATCTTTACTGCATTGTATGCTCTGGAATCTCTGTAGAAGAGGTAAAAGTGGTGCGCTGGTGCCTTGTGATGATCTTTCATTGTCTGTTTCTCTGGTTCCATTTTCCCAAAGCTGCAGGAGTAGTAAAACTGCGGACAGCATTTGGCTATAAAAGGAAACAAAATTTCAATAAACTCAAGACAATGTTCTCTCTCACACTTAATATAGTTTGTCAATACTTCAAAAAATAAGATGAAATTTGAATAGCCATTATAGATCAAGCATCATTCACTCATTCCATTTTTCATCAGGAACAAATAAAAACATTTTAATTTTCCACAATTTAAAACCAATTTAATTTTAGTCTACATTTACTGTCTTAACTTGTACATCAATGTTATTTTGCTTAAGTCTTTGGTTCAACAAAAAGTCAGGTATTCTGTATTATAAATATATAGTTTATGGTTCATGTTAATACTTTAGAGGTAATGTTTAGTTGTGGGAAAATTATTGTGAAGGTAAAGCAACTAAAATGCTGGGCTTTAGTGATTTCCAGAACACCCAAAGAAAATGGCAATTTAGAACATTATCCGAATTTAGTTAATAGAAGTAGAATATAGAAACAGAGGCCTGAAACAGTGCAATGATCGAAACCCAGAGAGTGGAACTGTTTTACAAATTAGAGCTACATTAATTTGAAAGCATTCAGCAAACTCTGAAAAACTAGTCGTCATGGAAATGGGTGGAGTTCAAGGAGGTTTTTTTTGTGTTTGCTGGCAGGGGAGTTTGTTACAGTTTGGATCTCATGTGGTTTGCAGCTCACAGAGAAGTCTTAAGTACTAATAATAGCCTGGTGCAGCCAGAAGACTGGAGTTCGGAAAAACCGTGGATTAGTGCCAGTTTAGCGATGCTAACAATCTGTGAAAGAGCTGGAAGCATGCTGGTAATTAGATGTGGTAGCACAGTTTTGTGAATTTCCTGTAATGCAGTCTCAGGAGGAGAGATTGAATCATTGGGAGGTCAGCAGTCATTGAGGCAGTCCAAAGCAAGGCAGCCTTTGAGGAAATTCAGAGGTTAGATTGTTAAACGTGAAGAGCAGAAATTCCAGGTGAGGGAAAAAGTGTTTTAACTAGATTTTGTGACCAAAAGTTGTCACTGACATTTGATTGGGTTGCTGAGAAACCCACAGAATCCACCTTGGTAATACCTACCATTTAATTGCAGTGTGGTGTATTCAATTACCTTTTTCTTGTTAATTCTGAATGTTTAGAATGTAAGATAGATATTGTAGATAGATACAGATATTTTAAACAAAATTTTCCTGGTCCCTAACTGGGTTGTAACACCAGCAAACTATACAAGCGTGTTTTTTCCCCTTCTGTCTTGAAGGTACAGAGGTACGACCGAAGTGGTCATTTCAAGTGAGATTAGATTTCAAGCATTAATTGGCCATTCAACCATAGAAATTGTCACATTCAAGCTGCCTCATATTCTCACCTTACACTTAAGCCTGTATATCATCAACAACAACAACAACAACAACAACAACAACTTGCATTCATATAACAGCCTTAAAATAGAACACACCCCATGGTACTTCACAAATGACAGGCCAAAGCAGAGAACAGAAACAATGATCCATAACTTGGTCGAAGGAAACCGAAAGGCAACTGAAAAAAACTAACTGGGTGCCAAGCTTTGTCATAAAATTAATGAAATACTATTGAAATTATACACAAAGCTGGGTCAGGCTTCACTGGGATATTGTGAACTACTGTGGACATTCCACCTTAGGAAGGACAGACTTGAAGTCAGTCCAGCAACAACTCACCAGAGTGATACCCAAGAAGTAGGCTTAAAGATCAGACTATTACAAGACAATTTGAATAAGATGGCTAAAATAATATAGGAATTTTAGAAGAGACAGGAAATTACTCTTCCCTCTATCAAGAAAATCCAGAACAAGGGGCCAAAAATCAAATTACAGCAAGGAAGAAAAAGAAACAGCTTCCATTCTTATAGCATCTTTCGCAGCCTCAGGCTGTTGCAAGACACACGAAGCTGAGCAAGTATTTTTGAGGTGGAATCACTTTTGCAGGACGGGATGAAACTAGTCATCTTAGGGACTTCACTGAAGAATCCTGAGCATTTATTTAACAAATGTAGTTTGTATGGCCCAAGCAACAATTAGCATTGACAAACCACTGGAGAAAAGACATGGCTGTGATCATTCCCATTGACTTCTCCCAGGTTTCACCTGAAGCCTGTTGCTGGTACGGCAGATGGCTCCAGATTGTAATCGTGGCGATGGGTAAGTGACAGGTGCCAGCAGATCTCCCTGATTATCAAAACCCCACAGGCCTCCCTGACACGTTGCAAACCCTGTTGTCATGCACACAAATAGAGGCCACAACAAATGTTTAAAGCCTATGTTATGTATAGTCCTTTCAACAGACGGAACTAACTAGGAGATTGTCAGCCAGTGCCCCATATTAACTTCAGACCTTGCTTCCCACTTCAGTACGAAGACAGCACTAGGTCACCAACTGCTTGGAAATAAAACGGTCAGCTGCAGGATTCTGGAAGGCAACTTGGCCATAAACAATACACTAGTTTGCATTTCTTACCTCAGTGTTCCCCTTTGTACTGCCAGTTCTAGAAGTATTGCAAGAGCTAAGTGCTGGTCTTGAAGTGGAATGTTCCCTGACCCCTTAGAACTTGGTGCTCCATGAAGATCACTGCAGAACAACAGATATTTTAAGGCAAATATTAACTACCACAAAAACCAATTTCCTTTCTCGTCAAAATATCAAACTTAGCTTGCCAATTCATACCAACTTACCCTGTGACAACCGACCTGAGAAATTTTGTTGCTCTCTCTACAACTTCAAGCCACACGCTGGATACAGTGCCTTCATCAAATAATGATGCTTCCGGGAGAGAACGAAGTGCATCGAGAGATTCCTGCAGTAACTCACTGCACAGGTCTGCATCTTCACCTTCATATCAAAACAGACAGAAAACTCTCTTCAGGGAGTTTACAAACAAAGGCAAAGGCTATATTCAGGCCTGTTTAAAAAAATGGCTCTACAACATCATGCAGCACAACATGCCCTTACCTGATCTCCAAGCTCTACGAAGGAATGCAAAGGCAAACGATAGTGCTGCTCTAGATCCAACTCTGGCAAGTCCTTCAACACCTTTCCCAACTGGCCTAGAACTAATATTAAAAAAAAGTTAAAATGACAAGTGGCAACATGCACAAAAATTTTTAAATGTTTGGCATCAAAGCAAATTAAGCCATTTTTTCCTTCAATTGCCTCCTAAAACGCACCAGCTTTTCATGGCAGTATAGTTCCATGAGTGTCAATGGTACTCCCCATCAAAGAGCAACTGGCCTCCATTATTTAACATGGCCTTTTATCGCATGTAAACTTAGTTAGAATATCAGCCTGCCACCCTACGATGCAGCGCTTCACTAATAAATCTGAGGCTACGTTAATCTGAAACCATCACGCTCCATACCCCCTTTTTATCAGTCATGGTAACAATCAGGAAAAGAACCCTGGCCAATTTTCTACTTTATAACCTGGAAACCATGAAGGTCAACCGTAATATCCCAAATGATTTCAGCTAATGTTTAGACTAAAAAAACAGATTCATCCGTTCTGTAGAACCTAACAATACATTAGGCAAAGCGTTCTAATGGGTTTTTATAATGTATAAATCAGGTTAGCTAGACAAAAATAGTTTTTATTAAGTTTAGTTCATTTCATTGCTCTGCTTTATTTTTTTTTCAACGTTACTTTTAATTTTCTTTTATTCTGTTCTTGGTCTCTTATTCGAATGTTACCTTCTTTGCAAATTGTTGTAATTGGTTCACTAATTTTTTTTGGGGAAGAAATCTGTCGTCCTGGCCTGGATGTAGCTCCAGTCTCAGCTCAACATAGTTGACTCTGAATAGTCCATTAAATTAGCCTAGCAAGGCACTCAGAGGCCATAAACAGGGCAACTAGGGATGAGCAATGAATGCATTTCCTTCTAAAGATTCCCACACCCCAATAATGAATTTTTAAAACTGTACCTGCAAATTTAAACTAGTAATACAGCTACTTCAGCCTGAAACATTTGAAACTATGAACAATATTTGTGTACAAATTCTCAAAAGGAAAGAATCAACATTATACCCAACTATTTGCAAACACATCTTTTAAAAATCCAAAGACCCTTTAACTAATGGCACTGATACAAACTCTCAGTCCTACTCCAACTCAATGTAAGGCAATTGGAGGTGCAATGTGCATCTGGCTTTGCAATTAATCTTATGCAAATTCAGTTCACAAGTGCTGACCTGCAGATGGCTGTACGGCCATATTTTCAGCAGTACAGACATTTCAACCATCAGCAAAGCAGAAGAGTTCAAAAGAGAATAAAACAGACAAATAGGAAAGTCAGCAGCTCATTTTAGAACTCTCAATTTTAATTCCATTGAAATATGAAATTTAAATTTAATTTCCAATGGAAATCCAAGTTAACAAGGTTAAAAATGACCCTCCATCTGTATAATGTAGGCAACATTGGCTTTTCCCAGGGGTTAACCGAAGGTCTAGAATCAAATGGGAATAGTGGAAAACAATCCAACTTCAAACATCTTTCTGTCTGTGTAAGTAGCAGTGAATTTGAAATTAAAGATATAAATCAAATAATACTTAATTTGTATTTTTTTCAAAATACTGGATGTTAGATAGAGCCAGTAAAAAGATCAACAGCAATGGTGGAAAGGTAGAATTGGGTTTTGTCAACAAACATATGAAAGCTGACTCCATGTTTACAGATAATGTCCTCAAGGGACATATAGCCGAGGAAGAGGAATGGGGGAACAACAAATGCTTAGGAAACTCCAAAAGACATTAATGCAAGATTTGAAAGCGGAGCCTTGATGTTCTGGCTGTGTTCAGATAGCTAAGAATGGAATCAACCAGAACAGTACTATTGGCGAGGGGGGGGGGGGGGGGGGGGGGGGGGAGTACTGAAAAATGCTGGTGGGATCAAATGCGCCAAAGCTGCAGACAGGTCAAGGTGGAATGGTATACTGTGACCACAGTCAGTGCATTTGTGACCCTGTGTTGGGTCAAGGCTCAAAGCCTGATTGGAAAGATTCAAAAGGTGAAGTTATAGGGAGATGGATACATATTTGAGGCAACAAAGACTCAACAAAAGAAAGAGAGATTAGAGATGATGAGATAACTTATGGATCATAGAATCTCTACAGTACAGAAGGAGATCATTCAGCCCATCAAGCCTGCACCAACAATAATCCCACCCAGGCCATACCCCTATAACCCAACATATTTACCCTGCTAACACCCCTACACTAATGGGCAATTTAGCATGACCAATCAACCTAACCTCCACATCTTTGGCGAGTGAAAGGAAAGCAGAGCACCCAGAGGAAACCCATGCAGACACTGAAAGGACACAAGGATCAAGAGGAAGAAGATAACAACAAGCATTGTAGACAGCGAGGATGGATGCTACAGTTTGCAGAGGGACATAGATAAGCTGCAGAGCTGGGCTGAGAGGTGGCATATGGAGTTTAATGTGGAAAAGTGTGAGGTGATTCACTTTGGTAAGAGTAACAGGAGTACAGAATATAGGGCTAATGGAAGGACTCTTGGTGGTGTCGACAAGCAGAGAGATCTCAGTGTACATGTGCACAGATCCCTGAAAGATGGCACCCAAGTTGATAAGGTTGTTAAGAAGACGTACAGTGCGTTAGCTTTTATCGGTAGAGGGATTGAATTTCGGGGCCGTGAGGTCATGTTGCAACTGTACAAAACTCTGGTGCAGCCGCACTTGGACTATTGCATACTGTTCTGGTCGCTGCATTATAAGAAAAATGTGGAGGCATTGGAAAGGGTGCAGAGGAGGTTTACCAGGATGTTGCCTGGTATGGTTGGAAGGTCTTATGAGGAAAGGCTGAGGGGCTTGATGTTGTTTTCGTTAGAAAGAAGGAGGTTGAGAGGTGACCTAATTGAGGCATACAGGATGATCAGAGGGTTAGATAGGGTGAATAGTGAGAGCCTTTTTCCTTGGATGGTGATGGCTAACACGAGGGGACACAGCTTTAAATTAAGGGATGATAATTATAGGATGGATGTCAGAGGTAGGTTCTTTACTCAGAGGGTAGTAAGGGCGTGGAATGCCCTGCCTGCAGCAGTTGTGGACTCGCCAACTTTAAAGGCGTTCAAATGGTCAGTGGATAGGCATATGGATAGCATTGAAATAGTTTAGGTTAGAGGGTCATTAGATTGGTTCCACTGGTCGGCGCAACATCGAGGGCCGAAGGGCCTATACTGCGCTGTAATGTTCTATGTTCTAAATTTCTGAATGAGGGGGTCAGTTCTGGATGAGAGGGAATTATCTGTAACACCAACTCACATGGGAGCCAGAATGAGAAACAGGATGGTGAAAGGTTTAGAGGGAACAGAGTAAAGGGAACAATGGTGAATCTCATGAACAAGGTAAGCTGCAAAACAAAATGAGAAAACTGGAGACAATGATGTGGGCTCAGAGCTAGCATGAGCAAGGGGGTTAGCAACAAATGCAGCTAAATAGACTGTCCCTTCTTTTCCGTAAGATTGAGACTATGTTAGCCCTGAAATATACCTTTTTTTGTCTGCAACGGGCATAGGTACATTAATGCTCTTCCATTTAACATTTGTTTGTTCCAAGAGTACGCTTCTACTCAGTGCAATGAAGTATCGTTCAAGCACTGCCAATCTCTGCTTCAGTCTTATCCCGGAGAGTGTTGTGGTTGCAGCTTGTGCAGCAATCGTCTGCTGCTCCTTCACAAGTACATGTAGACATTCTTTCAATTCGCTCACATCTACAAAGAAAATTCAATCATAGTCATTACTTCCAAGAAATAAAAGAAAAATCATCGCAAATAACAATGGGAGATCAGTATATTTTGTAGAATGAGATCATTGTAAATTACAAATGGAGATGAGCATTTCTTGTAGAATGAGATATTAAAGTACAAAATTTTCACTAGGTTATTCTATTGCATCCTTCCCTACAAAAGCTTTACAACCAAACGCTGCCTGACATAAGAGTAACACTACAGGTTGTTCCAATAACCTATTTCATGTTCATCCAGGAGAAGAATATGATGTGGATATGCCGGCGTTGGACTGGGGTAAGCACAGTAAAAAGTCTGACAACACCAGGTTTAAGTCCAACCGATTTATTTGATAGTACACTCACTAGCTTTCGTGTTAGTCCTGACGAAGGAACTAACCCGAAAGCTAGTGAGTGTACTATCAAATAAATCGGTTGGACTTAAACCTGGTGTTGTCAGACTTTTTACTAAGAAAAGAATACCCAGGACAAACCAAGACAGAAAAATAATTTTCTCCCCCTCATTCCCTGCCTCCACTCAAAACTTTAAGTGATGCTTTGAATATGCATCATTCCAAATTGACAGATACCTTCAATAATATCTAGCACATTTGAGAATCGGGCACAAGGATACAAATCTGAATCCATAGGACTCTGAAGTATATATGAAAAGGATGAGATTGCACTGGAGGGGGTGCAAAGGAGATTCACCAGGATTTAAATTATGAAGACAGGTTGGGTAGGCTTGGGTTGATTTCATCAGAGCAGAGGAGACTGAGGGGTGACCTAATCGAGGTTTACAAGATTATGAGGGGCATGGACAGGGTGGATAGGGAGCAGCTGTTCCCCTTAGTTGAAGGGTCAGTCATGAGAGGACATAGGTTCAAGGTGAGGGACAGGAGGTGTTTCTGATCAGCTGGTGCAGGATTGATGGGCCGAAAAGCCTCTTCTGCATTGTATGATTCTATGAATATGTAAATTAGGAGCTGGAGCTCGGGCGAGGCTCGTAAAATCCAACCCAAGACCAACAGAGAATTCCATTCTGTGAGCCACGCCCTCCCCGATTCTGGGGTGCACATGGCGGTAAAATTCCAGCCATTGTTTCCCCACTAACCAGGGACCAATTCTCACAAACTTCATTCCTGTTCCCCCTCGACTCGGAAGAAGCTTCCCAGTTCTCTTCTGGACCAGGACACAGCAACCACCTACCTGTTCCTTTCTTTGGCTGGTATTACATACTATATCAAATAAAGCACTTTTTGAAGTGTGAAGTACAGAATAGTAAGAATAAGGTTACACTAAATAAGCAAAAATTAAAATAAGCAGCAAATAGATACATCTTATTTATTTCAATTGTATATTGGAATAATAAAAAATTTGAATTTCAGGCTCACAATGGCGGACAACTTTGAAAAAAAGAGGGGATTAAGAGGAAAAAGAGAACCAGAGGGATAAGAGACCGAGATGAGCAAGATAGGAAAATGGGTAAAATAGAGAAGAGGACAGAAAGAAATGAGAGGATGAGATGGTATGAGGTGCTAAGAAAGGAGGACAGAAAAGATCAAAAGACAAATTCCCCAAAATTGTCAGCAAACTGGAGCAAAGAGGAGAAGACAGACACAGATAGAGAAGGGGAATAAAGTGAAATGAAGCAGAACAAAAAAAAGAGAGAGAAACATCATACTGAGGAAGGGCAGAGTGAGAAGATTGGGAGGAAGAGTTCCAGCTCGAACAAAAGAAGAAAAATGTTGCCAAGTTGAATTTTCGGTAATGAGGAAGAACAACTTAATTATCAACTGATAGGATGTGAAGGGAGTGGACAGAGTGCAGAAAGGTTTACAATAATAATTGCTTTTACTGGGATAAGGATCTTCAGTTATCAAGACAGATCGGAGGAGAATGTTTTCCTTGGTCAAAATAAGATTTATCGAGGTGTTCAAAATCATGCAGAGTCTGGACAGAGTAGATAGGGTCCAGAAAAACGGGGCATACATTTCACGTAATTCACAAGAAGTAATCAAAAGGGAAAATACTGGAAAATCTCAGCAGGTCTGGTAGCATCTGTAGGAAAAGAACTGACACTTCAAGTCCAGATGACCTTTTGTAAAAGCATTTTCTCTTCTGGTTTGAGATTTCAGCATCCACAGTAATTTGCTTTTATTAAGCAAGAAATAATATTAATATTAAGGAAAAATTTTTCATGCAAAATGGTTGAATTGGCAATGCTCTGCCTCAAGTGTGGTAGAGGCAAGGTTATTATTTGAAAAGAATGAACATGCAGGGTTAGAGTGAGAAGGCTGGAGAATGGGACTAGGTGAGCTGCTCATTCAGAAAGTCAGTGCATTCACAATAAGCCAAATGGCCTCCTTCTGTGCCATACCAATTCTATGAATCAGAAAGGTTTGCCAGACAGAGTGTCATTTACAAATCACATTACTCTTGTTCATTCAGTAACTTGTACCTATCGGAACTACCGATTCAATCTATAAACAGGAGTTCATTTCTCCAATATCAGTAACATGTTAGAAGGTGCTATCAAGCAGCAACTGCTCAGCGACGCCCAGTTTGGGTTTTGCCAGGGTCACTCAACTCCTGACTTCAGTACAGCCTTGGTTCAAACATGGATGAAAGAGCTGAATTCAAGAGGTGAGGTGAAAGTGGCAGCCCTTGACATCAAGGTTGCATTTGACCGAGTATGGCATCAAGGATCCCTAGCAAAACTGAAATCAATGGGTATCAGGGGGAAAACGCTCTGCTGGTTGGAGTACCTGGTACATAGGAAGATGGTTGTGGAGGGTCAGTCATCTCAGCTCCAGGACATCTCTGCAGGAATCCCTTAGCATAGCGTCCTAGGCCCAACAATCTTGAACTGCTTCATCAATAACCTTCCCTCCATCACAAGATCAGAAGGGGGGACATTTGTCAATGATTGCATGACATTCAGCACCATTCGCAACTCCTCAGATATTGAAGCAGTCCATGTTCAAATACAACAAGGTCTGCACAATATCCAGGTTTAGGCTGACAAGTGGCAAGTAACATTCGCGCCACACAAATGTCAGGCAATGACTATCACCAATAAGAGACACCCAATATCCACCCCTTGACATTCAATGGTGTAACCATCACCGAATCCTCCACCATCAACATTCTTGGGGTTACCGTTGACCTGAAACTCAACTGGACTCACCAAATAAACACAGTGGCTACAAGAACAGGTCAGAGCCTCAGAATACTGCAGCAAGTAACTCACCTCCTGACTCCCCAAAGCCTATCCGCCATCTACAAGGCAAAGTCAGGAGTGTGATGGAATACTCCCCACTTGTATAGATGGGTAGCTCCAACGACAGTTAAGACACCATCCAGGATAAAGTTTGATTGGCACCACATCTACAAACATTCAATCCCTCCACCATCAACAATCAGTAGCAGCAGTGTGTATATCTACGAGATGCACTGTAGCAATTCACCAAAAAAGATCCTTAGACAGCATTTTCCAAAGCCATGACTGTTTCCATCTAGAAGGGCAAGGGCAGCAATGTACATGGGAACAAAATCTCCTCTAGGCCACTTGCCATCCTGACTTGGAAATATATCGCCATTCTTTGCAGTTGTTGGGTCAAAATCCTGGAATTTCCTCCCTAATGGCATTGTGGGTCAACCCATAGTACGTGGTCTGCAGTGATTCAAGAAGGCAGCTCATCACCACCTTCTCAAGGGCAACTAGGCATGGGCAATAAATGCTGGCCAGCCAGCGATGCCCGTGTCCCACGAATGAATAAAAAAATTATACAATGCCACTGTATTACAAGCTCCTTTTTTTAATATATATAGATTTCAGAAATACAATATTATGTTGGTTCTTAATTGTTCCTTCAGTTTCTCAATAGTTAAGTGTTAATGGGCCAGAGTTCAGCTACCTAATCCTGTCAACTTTGTCACATCTGAGCCAAGTCATAACTTTGCTGCAATGCAGTTTCCAGGAACTAGCCTGTATGACACTTGACACACTGCTTGAAATTCTTATCTACAATAAGAATTTGTTATGCAAGAAGAACATTACAAAACTGTATCATAATAAGAATGTATTTAGCTTCAAAATTTAAGAATTTAAAATGAACTTTTATCTTCTGATGAGAATTTTAAAAGCAAGTTTAAATACTAATGAATAAAAAGGAATCAGGTTAGAAAAGAGTTGCCTCCAGAAACTACCAACTGCATTAACTTGTATAGAAAACTTTTTTTTCTTTTAAACAGCATATAACATAGCATAAAATGTAAGTTTATGGTCTTCTGTTAATTTGTACACAGCTAGTAACTTGGCAATAGCACCAAGTTGACACCCATCACGTGCTAATGTTCTTTTAACAGATCTGTCAGCTAGACTAGTCTTGTGACTCAATTTCGGCTATGCAACAAGCAGCTGCTCCACGGCATTATCAGCCCTGCACAGTGCATTTGGAAGATCTCAATGTTTTCATGAACTAAGCAGTGACCTTACCAGACACACTGTTGCCCAGGGTAACCCTGTCACAAAAATCAGCTGAACAGATGGCATCCAACCAAAATAAGAAAGACACGTCTCATGCCTGCCGGTCATGTGGGTTAGCAAAGGCACATAACTCAGAGAGGAAGCAATCAACATTGCAGATCTGCTCCGCTCTTGTAAAGCGATTTTTCTCTCATAAGCAGTTTTAACAACTAAGCGTTAGAAGTACTCCTCGGCCCTGACCCACCAACATGTCAGGGACAATAAGCAATGTATAAATCCGATCGAAGAGAGCATGCTGTTAAAACTGTCAAAACAGATATGGGATGCTAGGTTTTTTTCAAAACCCAAACCACAGAATTAAAATAGAAAAATAGAACACTTGTGGTGCAGGAAGAGGCCATTCGGCCGCTTGAGTCTGCACCAATTTTCCAACAAAGCATCTTACCCTCCTGCCCTCGCCTCATAACCCACGTATTTACCCCACCAATCTCCATAACATACATATCCTTATGACTGTGGGAGGAAACCAGGGCACCCAGAAGAAATCCACGAAGATACACAAGGAACATGCAAATGCCACACAGATAGTCACCCAAGGCCAGAACTGAACTCAGATCCCTGGTGCTGTGAGGCTAACCACTGTGCCACCATGCTGTGCCTCCACAGTAAAGGAGAGGAAGAAGTACATTTTAAAATTGATTCTTCAATAGTGAATCGGGATCAAGTAGAGTAATGGATTGCAAATATTCAAGTAACCGCAGTAATATACTTTCTAAATTCAGAATAAATTCAAACTTAATTCGCAAAAAATTAACTCTGAGCACAGTAACACTGACTCCGTCGGCTGGCAGACCTTAAATTAGCAAGACATTTCACGATCATAAGTTTGCAACAGAGATATAGGATAAACACAAAGCAATGCCATGCTCCAAAAGCATTAAAACTTGAATGTACAAGTATAATTAATATCTAGTATAATTAAGAATGTATTGTACGCACTGGAGGAGCCTTCAAAATTTTTATTAGTTAAAAACAGAACACTGCAGATGCTGGCGATTTGAAATAAAAACAGAAAGTGCTGACAATACTCTACAGATCTGGCAACATCTGTGGAGAGAGAGACAGAGTTAATATTTCAAGTTTAGTACATCTCTTCTTTAGAACAGATTGTTTATTACCTGGTTGTCTGCCCCAAACCCACGACTCAATAATTGATTTGGCTCGATATGTGGATGTCGGTGTCTCTTCCTCATCTTTTTTTTCTTTGTCGTTTTGCTCATCTTTCTTTGATCCAGTCTGACATTCATTATTGTCCTCTGGTAGGGAGGGGAAAGAAAAAACAAATTTTAAGGCTCAGAATGTACCTGCAGATTCACTATACATGATGGTGGAATAAAGCACCATAGTTTAGTGGATTATAACAAAACACAATAACTAAAGTAAGAGGAGGAGCCTTTAAGATTAACCAATTTGAAACGTGTTTACTTATTCTCCTCTTCAAAAATGCAATCTTAAAATACAAAACATAGAGGGATTGTGCAGGTAAGAAGCAGTGTCTCACAATATATAGTGCCATTATGCCCACAACACTTCACACAGAAATGACAAGACACTAAGATTGATGCAGATACACTGGAGGAGATATTGAGAGGGGCAATTTAATCTTTATTCACATCTTTGTGTTCATTAGCTCAGTTGGTAAAACAGTTGGCTCGTGATGCGGAGTGACGCCAACAGCGCAAGTTTAATTCCCGTACTGGTTGAGGTTATTCCTGAAGGCCCGTTTTCTCAACCTTGCCCCTCACCTGAGCTGTGGTGACCCTCAGGTTAAATCACCTCCAGTCAGCTCTCTCTTAAAATGGGGGAGAACAGCCTACGGTCCTTTCATTGTATCATCCACGATTTTATGACTCATTGCATTGAAGGCTTCCTCTAGATAATTACTGATAATCAGTAGGGATCTCCAGTCATCTTCTGGTTTCTTCAAGAGCAATTTCCATTAACAATTTTTGGCTTTCATGATTTCAGCCAGAAAACTATCCAATCTAAGCAGCATATTATTATCTCATGAGATCTAATTTTTACCAATAGCTAATAATGTTTCATCATTAAATGTTTTTGTGAGGCAAGTGATGCAACATCAACCAAAGCATTGTCACCCCCACTTGTCTGGTCACTTCCTCAAAGATTGCAACTGGTTTAAAACAGGGCCTATATTGCCTAAAAACATATTAGGTATCCAAAATAACTGTCAAAAATTAAAGTTTAGATATATTTTGTTAGCATCACAAGTAGGCTTACACTAACACTGCAATGAAGTTACTATGAAAAACTCCAAATCGTCACACTCTGGCACCCGTTCAGGTACACGAAGGCCAATCCACCTAACCAGTACATCTTTTGGAAACCGGAACAGCCGGAGGAAACCCATGCAGGCACAGGGAGAATGCGCAGACTCCGCACAGACAGTGACCTAAGCTGGGAATCGAACCAGTGTTCCTGGTGCTGAGGCAGCAGCACTAACAATTGTGGTGCCAGGCCACTAATATCACATTAATTTTTCAACCAGTTCTCCCTTCCAAACTAAAATACACAAACCTAAGTTTCAGGATCCAATAATAGAGCACGTAATTCACCTTTTATCATGGTAATCAACCTGGATCTTAACTAGTTACTGAACCATTGGCTCATACGACCTTCTAGACTTCTGGATAAATTCTGCAGGGTAAATGGCATCAAGTCCTTGAGTATAAGTAATTTTATGCACACTAAATCCTAGCTAAGATAACTTCTGAAGTTCTTTCATTTGTTGGCCATATTGTTATCTCCATACTTGCTGTGCGAGTCCCACAAAATGGTATTTACAGCCTTGGTTATTCACTGACATCTTGTACAAGTTGGCTGTCCTCAGTTGCTTTGTATACTTGCCCTTACTTTCCTGACATTTAAACTTTTCATACATCGCAAAATGCTTTAAGGAAAATTTCCATTATCATGTATGACAGTGACCACCCCATGTGTTCTACCCACCACCCCACAACCACACACCAACACCCCTCCTTTTTCAATCGATGGGTGAACAGAACATCATCAGAATGTCACATGGTCAGTTCCTTGTCCAACGAGGAACAACTTGAATGCACAACAGCAATGAATTCCCAATTGCAACAATAGCATTGTGGCAGGCCACATTACTTTCAGATGTTTTTCATAGGGCAATGGCCCAAGTCTCAGTCACCTCAGATACCCTGAAAACTCCTGTTACCACATTCTAAAGCTAGGTCACAATGGGACAGCTGCATTTTGCAGCTCTTCCAGGTTTACATTCACAGGGTATCTGGTATCATGTACAAAGTAAAAATATGGCACCAGTACACCATGCTGGCACATTTGCCAACAAAGGTCTTTTAAGCACATAAAGAGCCATCTACATGCCTCTTGTGCTACTATTATGGATTGACATAATGGGTGCAGCCCATTTTTGTGACAATGAATCAGTGCTTTTAAACCCAAAGACTAGCATTAGTTCAAAAGATCAAGTTTAAAATACAGTAAAAGTTAAGGAGGTCTGCTAGCATCTGATCTCAACAAACCAGCTAAGTTCAGATTGATGTTTTCACTGGCTGCTTGAGACTTGCATGCCAGAAGCAGAGTAATTTGATTAATATATTAACCAACTTTGAGCCAGTTCCTACAATCTCAAAAAGGTACAAGATGTGGAAAAACAAAGGTTTGGACTAGGTTCACATATCATAAGCTACCTCACTTTTAAATAGCCAATGACACATTGTTACTACTTCAGAATCTGTCAGGTCTCTCAGTTGCAGTGGTGCTCGCCACACCTGTACATAGTCTGAGCGTCTGAAGTATGTCAGCACTACTGAGTATCTAATTATACAATAGCATAATCTAGAGCAATCAGAACTGGACTTTGGTGTCTTCTGCAATCACTGTCACACATGCTTCTCCAATCTTTTCAAGGTGGGCCTATAAGCACTTTGAGAACTAGCCAAGGCACAAATCATTAAGTTGTTTAATACTGTCAATACCAAGTGAAGGCATAAGAATCAAAACAAATTTCACACCTTCCAAAAAGAAAGGCAAAAAGAGTTATGCATCAAAGTCCTTTTTGTCTCAAGGGAAGAGAAGCACAGTCTCTCTGGCGTACTCCGGTACAGGGATTTAGCAGTCGACTTGACTATCTATCTGCTCTTTTAGACAGATGTACTTTACAGCTATCTCAGTTGTTCCCACATGAAAAGAACTAGTTTTTGAAAGACCAAGTTAGAATCATCAAATGGTTACAGCACAGGAGGCGACTATTTGGTTCACCTGTCCATACCAATTTTGTGCAAGAGCTACTCAGCTAATCCCTCTTCCCAGCTTTTTCCTTGTAGCCCAATAATTTTTTTTTCTATTTGGGTAATTACCATTTGGAAAGTCACGATCGAGTCTGACTCCACCATACTCTCAGACAGAGAATGCCAGATCCGAATCACTCGCTGCACTAAAAATGGTTTCCCTCATTTGACTTTTAGTTCTTGTGCATTTGCTTGAATTGGTACCCTCTGTTTCTTGACCCTTCCACCACTGGGGACAGTTTCTCCCTACCTACTCTATCCAGACTCCTCATCGTTTTCCTCAGGATCACTCAGCTCCTGATCTCATTACAGTGTTGGTCCAAACATGGACAAACAACTAAATGTAAGAAGACAGACGGAAGTGAATGCCATTGACATCAAGGCAGTATTTGACTGAGCGTGGCATCAAGGAGCCAGAGGAAAACTGGCGTCAAGTGAAATTGGGGGTGGGAGTCAAACCTATCATAAAAGGAAGATACGTGTGGTTGTTGGAGATCAATCACCTCAGTCCCTGGAAATCATTGTAAAAGTTCCTTTGGGTAGTATCCCAGGTCCAAACATCTTCTACTGCCTCACTGATCTTCCCTCCATTAAAATTTCAGAAGTGGGAATGTTTGCTGATTATTGTACAATGTTCAGCACCACTCATGACTCCTCAGATATTGAACAAAGAACAAAGGACAAAAATCAGCCCGGGAAACAGGCCCTTTGGCCCAACGAGCCCACGCCGCCATCTCAACACCACCAGTCCACCTCTCTACCCACGACCCCTGTCTATTGTTTTATGGCCATCCAGATTGAGGGAAACTGATTTAGGGACAATTTATTTCTGCCAATCAGCCTAACAGCACATCTTTGGGGTGTGGGAGGAAACCGGAGCACCCGGAGAAAACCCACGCAAGCACGGGGAGAATGCGCAAACTCCCACAGACACCGGCCCAAATCCATGTGTCTGCACAGCAATCAGCGATAGTCACTGAGCTGTCGTCTTGCCCAGTATCTTGTCCAGTTTAGGCACACACTAACGACATGAAGCACTAGGCCAATCTCGAACAACCAAGAGCAGCCCCAGTATGACCCATCGTGTGTATGCCCCTCGTTGGACACGAGGTGGACCGACTTAAAACCTGTGAATGAAAAGAGAAAAAACATTATTATCATACTATACCCATTTACATTACCAGGGACGCCCCAATGCTAATGACCTTTATTTAAAAGTATCTCCTGTATCCACCCATCTCCAACTCAGTCATGTGCCTGTCTAAGTTACTCTTAAGGGACTCTAGCGTGTTTGCCTCCACCACCTCACTTGGAAGAGCATTCCATACCCCCACTACTCTCTGTGTGAAAAACCTCCCTCTAATATTTTTGTTGTACCTCTCCCCCCTCATGTTAAGTCCATGGCCCCTTGTCCTATGTGTCTGTATTATAGGAAATAGCTTACCTCTGTTCACTCTCTCTATACCCTTCATAATCTTATATACCTCTATTAGGTCCCCCCTCAGTCGGCATCTTTCAAGGGAAAAGAGCCCCAATTTCTTCAATCTTTCCTCATACCCCAGTCCTTCCATACCAGGCAACATCCTGGTAAACCTCCTCTGCACTCTCTCCAGAGTCTCCACGTCCTTCTGGTAGTAAGGCGACCAGAACTGGACGCAGTACTCCAAATGCGGCCTAACCAACGTTCTGTACAACTGCAACATTAGACTCCAGCTCTTATATTCTATTGAAGCAGTCCATATCTAAATGCAGCAAGACCAAGACAATATTCGTATTTGGGTTGGTAAGAGGCAAGTAACATTCACACCACACAACAATCAGGGCAATAACCAGTTCCGACAAGAGAAAATCTATCCACCCCCTTAGATATTAAATATTCATCGCTGAATCCCCCACCATCAACATCCTGGCAGCTGCCACTGGTCAGAAACTGAATGAGCCCAGCCATATAAATTCTGTGACTACAAGGACAGGTCAGAGACTGGGAATTCTGCAGCAAGTAACGGACCTCCTGACTCCCAAGCTTGCCCACCATTTATAAGGCAGAAGTCAGGAGTGTGATAGATGATCCTCCACTTACCTAAATGAGTGCAGCTCCAACAACCTAAGAAGATCAACACCATTCAAGGCAAAGTAGCCCACATGATTGACACCATATCCACCATCTTAAACATTCACTCCCTCCACACTAATGCACAGTGGCAGCAGTGTACATCATCTCCAATATGCACTGCAGCAACTCACCAAGGCTCCTTTGACAGCATCTTCAAACTCCCAACCTCTACCACCTAGGACAAGAGCAGCAAATACTTGGGAACACCACCACCTGCAAGTTCTTCTCCAAGCCACACAGTATCCTGACTTGGAACTAGAATCACCATTCCTTCATTGCCACTGAGTCAAAATCTTGGAAAACCCTCCCTAACAGCACTGTGGTGTACCTACGCCACATGGCAGCAGTTCAAGGCCACAGCTCACCACCATTTTGTCAAGGGCAATTAGGGATGGGCAATGAATGCTCGTCTAGCCAGCAACACCCACATCCTGCAAATGAACAAACAAAAAAATGAACACTTCTATCAAACCCCTCTTAGCCATCTCTTCTCCAAAGAGAAAAGGCCCAGTTTCTTCAATTTATCCACATATCCAAAGTCCCTCATTTCTACTAACATTCTTGCAAATCTTTTCTGCACCCATTCGGATGCCTTCATAACCTTTTAGATAACGGTGCCCAGAAATGGACATAATATTTCAATTGAGACCATATCAGTGTTTTATGAAAGGTTCACCTTGCTTTCATACACTATGTCCTAATATATTAAGCCCAGAATCCCGCACATTTAACTAGTGCCAGTTCCATGCTTTATACACATATACCCTTAGGTAGCAGTGTTCCTTCTCCTTTAGTATTGTACGCTTTATTTCATATCACTTATTCTCACACCTCCTTCCAAAATGTATCATTTCATACTTTTCTGAACTGGGTTTCGTCTGCCATGTGTCTACCCAATGTACCAACATATCTATGTCCTCCTGAAGTATACCATTACCTTCCTCATAGTCCACAGTATCGCCGAGTTTTGTGGCAGGTGCAAATTTTCAATTTGTGCCCCTCGCATGCAAGTCTTGAACATTAATATCTTAATTTTGATTTGATTTGAAAGCAGTGGTGCGACCAACCCAAGGAACCTCACTGTATAACTTCCAACGGTCTGAAAACAAACATTGTGACATTTCACATCTGACTTTAGCACGTTTGTTACCCAATTCCTGCAGTCTTATTTTTAATGTTGCACAATTTCATTGGCAACCTTTCTATGTTTAGCAATCCCAAAATCCTATCTGTGGAGGAAAGAAAACTGAAAATCGAGCAGCATCATACCACAGACAGTCATTTGAAAAATATTAGTTTTACACTGAAGGTCTTACCTTTCAATGTTAATGAATCATTGAGATTTTGCATTGCTTCAGGGCCAGCATAAACAATTTCACCATCTTTGACCATTTCATTCCAAAGTCCACAGAGTCCATCTCGGGTGAAGGCAAGCTGAGACAAAAAGTAAGATAAAAAAGGTGACTAAGTAATACATTTTTAATAGTTTAACATCCCTCAATTTCACAAGTCAAGACAGAAGAGTCTGCAATACTGAAGGGTAAGTTAGAAATGACCCAAAAATGAATTCTTACGCTTCATACCTTCCCCCCCAACTAAAATGAAACTAATCTCTGGGACCCTTTGTATTAGTAAGAAGCATTTTTTTTATAATTTGAAAGATTCTACATGGAAAGTGTTATGGCTTTGGGGAACAAGAAAGAGGTCAGTGCTGCATCCGCCATTCTTCACTGATGTGACCTTATGACAATAATTTGGTCCTGCACCCCACCCCCCATCCCCAAAATTATAAACGAGAATAACCCCACATGAAATCATGTTCATTTAAATCCAGAAAGTTAAACTTTTTTTACTGACAGACTTATCCTTCGAATGAATGCTCAGAAACAATGGAATGCCCGACAAAGGACACATTGCATTGTGTTGATAGTGCAATCCTTTGGTGTACATGTTAAACATCCCACTTCAGCAGTATTATCACAAAATTGAGTGCCCAACTTGACAGCAGCACCACTGACAGCCAACCTGACCGACACATTATTGTATAGAAAGAAACCGTACAGTTCAGAACAAGGCAGTTTGACCCATCAAGCCTGCACCAACAACAAGTCCACCTAGGTCTTATCCACGTAACCCCACGTATTTACCCTGCTAACCCCTCTAACCATGCATCCCTTGACACTAAGGGACAATTCAGCATGCCCAATGCATCTAACCCACACATCTTTGGACCGTGTGAGGGAACCAGAGCACCTGGAGGAAACTCACATTGCACGTTTTCCATGTGTCTAACTCCACACAGACAGCGAACCAAGCTGGGAATCGAACCCAGGTTCCTGGAGCTGTGAGGCAGCAGCATTAGCCACTATGCCACCGGGCCATGCAGGAATTTTTAGAATGGCAGCTTTTTTAATTTAAATAGATCCATTATAGATCTTCATTTCTGTTGCCACAACTCACAACTCAGCACAAAGCAGGAATCTTGGGCCAGTGGGGAACCTGACTGAGTGGGTGATGGATTCACTCTGCCCACTTGATGAATGCGGTCATATGCCAATTGTCTCAGCCGACCAGAAGATACGTAGATAAGTTGAAAGAACCTCTATGAATACAATGCCATCTGCCAAATATTAAAAAAAATGTAATAAAACTGAATTAGAGATAAGGTTGAAGCAAAGTCTGAGCACCATTTTATGCTGCTAAGTACTGAATAAATAAAAGCCAACTGCTTGCTCCTTCATATAACAATTCACTGTTTGTGTTCAGGTCATTTCATGATTTATAACCTTCAGTCTCATTCTTCAAGTTCTATAAAGCTCTCCTCTTTTTAAAAAAACAGCAACTTTGAAGCAAGATGAGCTATTTTCAAAAGCCAATACCAGATCTAGAATTAATGTTGGGGGAAAAAAACAAATTCTTTTTATTGCCAAGTTTTAATTGAAGCTCAAGCGTCCTCTGATTATTAAATTGCTCTCTAAGCCATTATCTCACTTTTTAAATATTTGAACATGTTGTCTTTCATTCATTTTTCCTGCAACGTTTTGGGCATAATCACTACTGCTCTTTGCTGAGCTACTTTCTATACGTCACTGTGCTTTGGGATATTACCTACAGTTTTAGGTGTCCTCTTTCAAAACAAATAAATTAAATTGATCTTTGGATCACCAGAGTTAGAGTCCCATGATGGACACCTCCGGTGCTACAACTCAAGGGCAGCATGGTGGCACAGTGGTTAGCACTGCTGCCTCACGGCACCAGGTACCCAGACTCAATTCCAGCCTCGGGTCACTGTCTGGGTAGAGTTTGCACATTCACCCCATGTCCACATTGTTTTCCTCCGGGTGCTCCACTTTCCTCCCACAGTCCAAAGGTGTTTAAAACTGCCCCTTAGTGTCAGGGGGGCTAACAGGGTAAATACGTGGGGTGATGGGAATAAGGCCTGGGTTGGATTGTTGTCATTGCAGTCTTGATGGACTGAATGGCCTCCTTTTGCATTGTAGGGATCCTGTGTTTCTAAATAGAGAGATCCCCCCCCCCCCCCACACCCCGAGCCCCAAAACATTTTTTTTTACAACTATCTACATCGCTTTTCCTCTTAAAGCTACCTGGAAAGTTCATGTTTCCCTGTGTGATACCTGCTTTGAAGGAAACAATTCAGGTGTCTGCTTAATATCCTGGTTCACCCCTGTTATTAGACCTTATCCATCACAGAAGAATTGGCGGAAAGGGAGAGATTTACAAGCGCACGTCCTGGTTCACATTTGAGCATATAATATGCCCATAAACTCCAAAACAAGGTAGTTTGAAAGAAGGGTTTTATTTATCTAGATTCTAGGATTTGTACAGTACTAACCATTTCTTTATAATGTATTCTGGAAATTGTTTGTACTCTTTTTGAGCTCTTCTATGATTTGCAGCCCCAACGAGTAACTCACCTCTAACACAGAACGTTGTAGACATTTTAAACACAAAGGAAAATGGTTCACTGAATTGTTTTCCCATGAACTATGTATTATTTCATCTTTTTGTAATCAAAGATGCTCAGCTTAAACCTATGTTTCTCAGTTTAGTGAGAAAGCAAAATGGAAAGTTTTTAAAAAATATTTGAAGAGCTCTCTTCAGTTTCCTTTCTATTCCTACCCATTGGTAGCTACTTGCTCACTGTTATCGAGTGCTTGAACTTCTTGATTGGTTGTTTTCATTCTCATTTATGGCTCAGTCATCCACACACTTCTTACCACTTCAGCTGTAATTTGTTGTTGAATATTGCATTTCAAGTGTGATACGCGCAATAGCCGCAGTGAAAGCTACAGAAAGGCAAATCTGTTATAATGGTCTTCTGCATCCTTTTATCATCACCTTTTACTTACTGCCAGGATGATTCACAAAACAGCCTGCTAATTTGATATTTATACCACTCATCATTATAAACTCAGATTTTTCAAATCTAACATTTCAAAATCACTTTCTGAAAAGCCAGATTTAACTATGTCAAACCAGATAACACTCCACTGCTAACTTGGTTCCCTGTTCAATATACCTACACACTGTAACATTACTGCAAAATCTGCCACAAAATTAGCAGTCACCCTTATTAGACTGCAATTTTCAGCACCCACACACAGATAGTTTCTTCAAATCCCTACAATGCAGAAGGAGGCCAATCAGCCCATCGTATCTGCACCAACCATAATCCCACCCAAGCCCTCTCCCCATAACCCCACATATTTACCCTGCTAATCCCCCAGACACTAGGGCCAATTTGGTATGGCCAATCTACCTAACCTGCACATCTTTTGACTATGAGGAAACCAGAGCACTCGGAGGAAACCCATGCAGTCGCAGGGACAATACGCAAACTCCATATAGACAATGACCCGAGGCTGGAATTGAACCCGGGTCCCTGGCGCTGTGAAGCAACAGCATTAACCACTGCGCTACCGTGCCACCCGTAACCACTGTGCTGCCATGCCACCCATTTAACTCGTGGAGTTAAACAAAGAAATCAGGAAGCTGTTATCTGAATTGTCCTGCTCATTGTGAAATTTTACTATAACAGTAACAGTGGCACACTGCTGCCAGGGACCCAAGTTCAATTCACGGCTTGGGTCATTGTCTGTGTGGAGTCTACACGTTCTCCCTGTGTCTGCGTGGGTTTTCTTCCGGCGCTCCGGTTTCCTCCCACAGTCCAAAGATGTACAGATTAGGTGAATTGGCTATGCTGGATTCTCCCTCGGTGTAGCAGAGTGTGGCAACTAGGAGATTTTCACAGTAACCTCATTGCAGTGTAATTGTAAGCCTACTTGTGACACCAATAAATAAACCTTAACTCATCCAGAGACTTGACATTTAAAAACATGGACTGCAATAATGTTGCTGCTGTCATATAATAGATACAAAATAACTGTTAGGGTTACCCACTCCAATGCAAGTACATTCTTAAAATCAATTATGCTATTTTACTTTTAAACAGCTTCTCCTTCACTGAAAATTAACTTTTGCAAGTCTCATTTCATACATACACTGATATTAACTATTGCAGCCAAACTTCCTTGTTCAGACTCTGTATCTATTAACGTTTATTGTTATAAGTTTATTTACTCTTGTCACAAGTAGGCTCACATTAACCCTGCAATGAAGTTACTGTGAAAGTCACCTAGTCATCACTCTCCAGCACCCGTTCGGGTACACTGAGGGAGAATTTAGCATGGCCAATGCCACTTAACCAGCATGTCTTTCGGACTGTGGGAGGAAACCAGAGCACTTGGACAAAACCCTCACAGACACGGGGAGAATGTGTTAACTCCGCACAGATAGGTGACCCAAGCCAGGAATTGAACACAGGTTCCTGGCGCTGTGAGTCATCAGTGCTAATCACTGTGCCAACGTGCTTCTTCAATCTGATCAGCTATGGGGATACACAATTGCTTATCCTGCTCATGCAGGTCACAGTTTTTTTTATTATTCATTCATGGGATGTGGGCATCACTGGTGAGGTCAGCATTTGTTGCCATCCCTCATTGGCCTCGAACTGAGTGGCTTGCTAGACCATTTTAGAGGTATGTCAGAGTTAATCACATTGCTTTGCATCTGGAGTCACATGTAGGCCAGGCCAGCTAACGTCCTTCCCTAAAGGACATTAGGTGACCCAAATTACAAATATCGACAATGGATGCATAAGTCATCATTAGATTTTAATTCCAGATTGTTATCTAATTCAACTTGCACTGTCTGCCAGGGTAGGATTTTGACCTCAGGTCACCAGAGCATTACACTGGGTCTCTCGATTCCTTGTCCCGTGACAGTACTGCAACACTACCACCACCCCAAAATGAAGGCACTATGCCAAAATGCTTTTCTAATCACAAGTTCCACTGCAAAACCCCATAAAACGTCCATAGGAAGTGTAAACATAACAAAAGCAAAGACTGTTCATTCATCACTGACTACAAAATCCAGTTCCTACCCCATTCTAATGTAATTGGACACTGAAATCTCTTTGCTCCTCCTTGCGTCTCACTATTAAACAAGATCTGGTTTGTCCAAGATCTAAGTGGATCTTTCCCACTCAATCTGTCTACATCCATTTCAGCAATAACCTGGCTCATGGGATGCTCACTTTGGGTTTGAGAAGGGTCACGACTCCTGACCTCATTACAGCTTTGGATCAAACATGGGCAAAAGAGCTGAATGCCAGACATGAGGTGTGAGTGACTGCCCTTGACACCAAGGTAGCATTTGACCAAGTATGGCATCAAGGAGTCTCTGCAAAACTGAGTCAACGGGAATCAGAAAAAATTCTGCACTGGTTGGGGCCATATCTGTCACAAAGGGAAATGGTTGTGGTGGTTGGAGGTCAACCATCTCAACTCTAGGACAGCACTGCAGGAGTTCCTCAGGGTAGTGTTCAGAGTCCAACCATCTTCAGCTGCTTCATCAATGACATTCCTTCCATCAGAAGGTCTGAAGTGAGGATGCTTGAAGATGACTGTAGAATGTTCAACTCCATTTGTGACACCTCAGATATTGAAACAGTTCACATTCAAATGCACCAAGACCTGGACAATATCCAGGCTTGGGCTAACAAGTGGCAAGTAACGTTCATGCCACACATGTGCCAGGCAATGACTATCTTCCACGAGAGCATTTAACCATCGCCTCTTGGCATTCAATGACAATACCACTGCTGAATATCCCACTTCTAACACGCTGGAGGTTACCATTGACCAGAAACAAAACTGAACTAACCATATAAAATACTGTGGTTACCGGAACAGGGCAAAAGGCTAGGAATCCTGCAGAGAGTAATCCACCTCCTGAAACTCCCAAAGCCTGTCCATCTACAAGGCATAGGTCAGGAGTACAATGGAATATTCTCCACTTGCCTGGATGAGTGCAGCTCCAACGACACTCAAGAATCTTGACACTACTCAGGAGAAAGCAGCCCATTTCACTGCTACCCCTTCTAAAAACATTCAATCCCTCCACCACCGACGAATAGTGGCAGCCATGTGTACTATCAACAAGGTGCACTGCAGGAACTCACCAAGGTCCCTTAGGCAGCACCTTCCAAACCCACAACCACTACTATCTAGAAAGACAACAGCAGTAGATAATTGGGAACACCACCACCTGGATGTTGCCCTTCAAGTCACTCACCGTCCTGACTTGGAAATATATCACTGTTCTTTCACTATCATTGGGTCAAAATCTGGATCTCCCCAACAGCACTGTGGGTGTACCTACTCCTCAGGGACTGCAGCAGTTCAAAGCACCTCACAACTACCTTCTAAAGGGCAATGATGGATCACAATAAATGCAGGCCCAGCCAGTGATACCCGCATCCTAACATGTAATTTTAAAAACGTTCTGTTCCATCGCCATTTACACAACTCAGTGTCAGCTACAAAAGGGAGTAGAGACTTATATCTCCAGTTATGTCATTAATATGGAGAAAAGATAAGGTTCCAATGAATGTGTTTAAGACAGAGGTCCAATCTGGATCACAAGGGGCTTTCACTGTTATGTCTGAGGACTGCAAGCAGAGTAAGAAGTCTCACAACACCAGGTTAAGTTCAACCAGTTTATTTGATAGTAAACCCACAGGTGTGTGTAAATTTATACACACCTGATGTAGGAACAGCGTTTCCGAAAGCTTGTGGGTTTACTATCAAATAAACTGGTTGGACTTTAACCTGGTGTCGTGAGGCTGCTTACTGTGTTTACCCCAGTCCAACGCCAGCATCTCCACATCGTGACTGCAAGCAGATACAGAGCAGTGAAAGTAACCTCCTGTAAAAGTGCAAGTTATATAAACAGTAGGCCTGGTGTTGGCACTGCTACCTCTCAAAGTCAGGGACCCAGGTTCGATTCTGGCCTCCACAAGTTATGTGGAGCTTGCACAATTTCCACTGTCTGCGTGGATTTCCTCCAGGTATTCCAGTTTCCTCCCACCTTCCAAAGATGTACAGGCTAGATGGATTGGCCATGGCAAATACACAGGGACAGGGCAGAGGGGAGGCCTGGATTGAATGTTCTGAGAATTGGTGCAGACTCAAAGGGCAGGATTGCCTCTTTCTGCACTGTGGGGATTCTATGGTTGAATGTTTCATCTAATCTTCCACCTCTTGGCAACAATTCAAAAGTAAGCACCTACTAAATAGACAAAACCATTTTATTCCATTTCTCACACCAGTAATCCAAGTAACATAGAAACATAGAAGATAGGAGCAGGAGGAGGCCATTTTTGGACCTTCAAGTCCACTCTGCCATTCATTACCATCATGGCTGATCATCCAACTCAATAGCCTAATCCTGCTTTTTCCCCCGTAACCTTTGATTCCATTCGCCCCAAGTGCGATATCCAGCCATCTCTTGAATACATTCAATGTTTTGACATCAACTACTTCCTATGGTAATGAATTCCACAGGCGCACCACTCTTGGTGAAGAAGTCTCCTCACCTCCATCCTAAATGGTCTACCCTGAATCCTCTGACTGTGAGCCCTGGTTCTGGACACCCCCACATTGGGAATTTCCTCCCTGCATCTACCCTGTCTAGTCCTGTTAGAATTTTATAAGTCTCTATGAGATCTCCCTTCATTCGTCTGAACTCCAGCAAAAACGATCCTAACCTAGTCAATCTCTCCTCTTACATCAGTCCCGCCATCCCCAAAATCAGCTTGATAAACCTTCGCTGCACTCCCTTGAGAACAAGAACATCCTTCCTCAGAAAAGGAGACCAAAGCTGCACACAATACTCTAGGTGTGGCCCTGTATTGCTGCAACAACACATCCCTGCCCCTGTACTCAAAATATCTCGCAATGAAGGCCAACATACCATTTGCCTTCTTTAGCGTCTGCTGCATCTGCGTGCTTATCTTCGACCTTTAACTTTAACTATGTTGTGCTATTGAACTATGTGTAACTCATTAGTATCACTGCTACGTCAAAAACACACCACACAACAATGCCAATTTTACAGTTCAGTGCTACCAATGGAACTGCCTCAGCTCGCATTCCTGGGTTGTAGCTACAAATTTAAGAGAAATTAAAACATCTACCAATTACATGTTTAAAACTAATTATAAAACGTTGCACCAAAACTTCTTTACCGGTTACTGCACTGCATTCATTTTAGGTCACATCCCGCTCATCAGTTTGTTGGTTGGCAACAAGTTATTATGTTGCAAAACAGATATCATCTGCCAAAGCTAAGAAACCAGCACCATAATCCTGCAGCAAATACCTACAAAAATATTCACAGTCACAGGCTTCATATTACCTCCATCGGTTAGAATTAAACCCATGTTGCTTGAGTTCTAAGAACAAGATAGATACCTAAGCTGCAGACATTAAAAACAAAAATACAAAAAACTTGGATCTAAGCTTCACTCATGTTACTGAGGTGCACAGACCAAAAATTCAAGGTTCAAAACTGAAGCATCACAATTGGCCAAACAAGGAGAAAAAGACAGTGTGTCTGCTCTTTTTTGACATTTATATTTTTTGGGAATGTCTTTGAGAGGCACTATTTGGGTTCCTGCAGAGTATTTACACATCCCTTTGAGATCCTCTCAGTTCCTATCGACCCAATTTCACAAGCAGCTCTCCAACAGGAGAGGTACGGTGGCATCAGTGGTTACACTACTGCCTCACAGCACTTGGGTCACTGTCTGTGTGGAGTCTGCACATTCTCCCCGTGTCTATATTGGTTTCCTCCGGGCGCTCCAGTTTCCTCTCACAGTCCAAAAGACGCGCTGGTTAGGTGAACTGGCCTTGCTAAATTTTTCCTCAGTGTACTCAAACACGTACCGGAGTGTGGCGACGAGGGGTTTTTCACAGTAATTTTATTACAGTGTTAACGTAAGCTTACTTGTGATACTAATAAATAAACTGTTTAACTCTGAAGCTAATAGTCCTAAACAAGGCCACAGATCTATCTCAATATTACATGATTATGTTTGAAAGTGAGTCTCATGTTAATGTTACTGCCGAACACATCTTTGCCTGTTCACCCCTCCCAGCATTCCTACAGGAACGCTCTTCTTCACAACACCCTGGTCCATTTCCTTCATCACCTGTAACACCACCTCTCCTTCCTACGCAAGGGCAGGAGGTGCTATACCTGTCCTTTTTTCACCTCATCCCTTCCCATCATCCAAGACTCTTAACATTCCTTGCAGATGAAGCAGCAGCCATTTACTTCTTTCAATTTAGCACGCTAATCACATTGCGGTCTCCTCTACACTGGGGAAAAAAAAACACATTGGATAATCACTTTGCAGAACATCTCTGTTCAATTTGTAAGTGCAACAATGATCCTCCCATCATTTGCCATTTTTGATTGTCCGTCATACCCTGATCTGGGCCTCATTACCTGCTCCATTGAAGCTCAAAAGGAAACTCAAGGAGCAGAAACCTCATTTTGATTCTGCATTTTACAGCCTTCTTACAGATTCTTAAGTTCAAATATTTCAGCTCATAACTACTGCTCTCATTTATACAGACAGGTGCTGAGTTTGCCCTGCATCCCATTTCATCACAGACCTCCCCTTTGGTTCTTTTCTTCCCTCTCCACTTCTCCTACTCCAGTACTCATTTAAAACCTGTTACATCTGTAACATTTTCCAAAGCCTAGAAAGCTGAAATGTCAACTTTGTTTCTCTCTCCCCGAGATGCCGCTGCTCTGTCTTGCAAAAGCTTTGGTTCAATCTTGCCTTTGAAGCACAAGATTATAGGCTCAACTTCCATCCCAGAGGCTTGAGCAGTACTGATCTGTCAAAAGTGCCGCCTTTTGGACGAGATGCTAAACAGTGGCCCTGTCTACCTTCTCACATAAACACAAAAAAGCCCAAAGCACTAATTTAAAGCGTGACAATGGGGCGGCACGGTAGCACAGTGGTTAGCACTGCTGCTTCACAGCTCCAGGCACCTGGGTTTGATTCCTGGCTCGAGTCACTGTGTGGAGTTTGCACATTCTCCTCGTGTCTGTATGGGTTTCTTCCGGGTGCTCCGGTTTCCTCCCACAATCCAAAGATGTGCGGGTTAGGTCGATTGGCCGCGCTAAAATTGCACCTTAGTGTCCTAAAATGCTTAGGTTAGAGGGATTAGCGAGTAAAATATGTAAGAATGTGGGGGTAGGGCCCGAGTGGGATTGTGGTCAGTGCAGACTCGGTGGGCCAAAGGGCCTCTTTCTGCACTGTAGTGTTCTATGATTCTATGACAAGGGGGCTATCCCAAACACCCTGGAATTTATCCCTGAAGAAACATCATGGTTACAAATGACCCAGTTATCATCCCTAGTTGTTTGTGGATGCTTTCGTGCAAATTCGCTGCTACATTTTGTTCATCACATCAATAGCTAAGCATTAAAAAGGTGGTTCTTGAGCTCTAAGGTGCCTTGGGATGCCCAGGGGCTGTGAAAGGTGCTATATCAATGCAAGCGTTCTTTGCTCCTTGAGTATTCCCAGCTTTTTCTATTAATATCTCATTAGTCTATTTGTATAATCTGACTGAACACACCCAAAAATCACATCCTAAACTTAGTAAATTGTG
The DNA here is from genome assembly GCF_965287045.1 of Carcharhinus amblyrhynchos. Classification (NCBI taxonomy): domain Eukaryota; kingdom Metazoa; phylum Chordata; class Chondrichthyes; order Carcharhiniformes; family Carcharhinidae; genus Carcharhinus; species Carcharhinus amblyrhynchos. Next base: position 93,810,066 of record NC_137333.1, read on the forward strand.
CACTTTTTAATTTGGTATTCAGTTTTTATTATTTCTGCAATATTAGAAAAGTATGGCATTCAGCAAGCTACTAAAGTTAACAACTGAACTATGGGCAGACAATCTCAACTCCACCAGAGATTGTGAGCAGCTATCAAATCAATGAAAGTTGCAATTAAAACTGAAATTGTCCATGGAATATTGTCATCGGTACTAAAATCTGACTGGAAAATGTTTCAGGGCAAAAAAGCGGAATCTTACTTTGAACAATTCTAATTACTTTGAAAGAAATTCAATTAAGTTTAAGAACAGCAAACTCTCAATGTTACTTCAGTGAAAAATTATAACATTCCAATTTTTACTATAACCTGCTTTTAAATCTGTCCAAGTAAAACATTTGCAGTGGCAGATATGTTATACAGTCAGAGATACACAGCACAAAACAGGCCCTTCAGCCCAACTCATCCATGCCAGCCAGGTTTCCTAAACTGAACTAATCCCATTTGCCTATGTTTGGCCCATTTCCTTCTCAATCATTCCCATCCATGTGCCTGTCCAAATGCCTTTTAAATGTTGTAATTGTATCCATCTCTATCACCTCCTCTAGCAGCTCACTCCATATCCGCATCACCCTCTGGGCGAAACCCTTCAGGTTCCTTCTAAATCGTTCCGCTCTCGTTTTGGACTTCCCAATCCTGAGGGAAAAGACCTTGGCCATTCATCTTATCTATGCCCTTCATGATCTTATAAACCTCTTTAAGATCACCCCTTGTCCTCCTATGCTGCAGGGAAAAAAGTCCTAGCCTATCCAGTCTCTCCTTACAATTCGAGCCTTCCAGTCCTGGTAACATACTCATAAATCTTTCTTGCACCCTTTCCAGTCTAATAATATCCTTCCTCGAGCAGGGAGACCAGAAGTGTACGCAGTACTCCAAATGTGGCCTTACCAATAAAAGCAAAATTACTGCGGATGCTAGAATCTGAAACCATAAGAGAAAATGCTGGAAAATCTGAGCAAGTCTGGCAGCATTTGCATGATGTGGGTATGCCGGCGTTGGACTGGCGTAAACACAGTAAAAAGTCTGACAACACCAGGTTTTAGTCCAACCTGAGGCCAGAACTCTCCATTCACCTGACGAAGGGGCTAACCCCGAAAGCTTGTGAGTATATTATCAAATAAATAGGTTGGACTAAAACCTGGTGTTGTCAGACTTTTTACAGCATCTGCATGCAAAGAACCGACGTTTCGAGCCGAGAAGACCCTTTGTCAAAGCTGTCGACAAAAGGCAATGGTTAATGTCTGCAAATCAGAAATACCCAAATACAGGAGCATTTGCAATCACCTTCAGCATCAGAGGCTGGCCTTCAATCAATTTGATTTACTCCATGTGGTAACAAGAAACTGTTGAAGGTACAGGGTACTTCAAAGCCATGAAAATCCCAGCAACATTACTGAAAACTCACGCTCCAGCTCCACCCCAAATTAAGCTGTTCCAGTGTAGCTATGAAACTGGAATCTACCCAACAACGTGAAAAATTGCCCAGTTACGCCCAGCAAGACAAATCCAACCTGGTCAATTACTGCCCCATCAGTCCATTCTCAATCATCAGCAAAGTGATGGGAAGATGTTGCTATCAAGCAGCACTTAACACAGCAATGGATTTACTCACCGATGTTGTTTGGTTTCATTAAGGTGTTACAACCTTGGACCAAACGTGAGTCAAAAGAGCTGAACTCCAGAGGTGAGAGGCAGTGACTGCCCTTGACATCAAGGCTGCATTTGGCCATAGCATGATACTAAAGAGCCCTTGCTAAACTGAAGTCAATGGGCATCAGGAGAAAGTTAAGTATGACTCTGGTTGGAGTCATACTTAGCACAAAGGAATTTGGTTGTGGTTGTTGGTTAGTCATCTCAGTGCCAGGACATCACTGCAGAAGTTGCTCAGGTTATTACCCTTGGCCCAACTGTCTTCAGCTATATTCCTTCGAACAAAAAGATCAGAAGTGGGGATGTTGACTGATGACTGCAAATGTTCAGCACCATTCATGACTCCTCAGATACTGAATCAGTCCATGCCTATAGGCAGCAAGATCTGGACAACATTCAGACTTGAACTGATAAGTGGCAAGTAACATTCACACCACGTAAATGCCAAGTAATGACCATCTCCAACAAGAGAGAATCCAACCTTCTCCCCAGTTACATTACCATAACTGAATACCTCATTATCAGCTTTGTAGTTACCATTAATCAGAAATTGAACTTTTTTTTATTTGGTGAATGCAAACTCCCCAAAACAAGCAGTTTTTTTCTGGTCCCGCTGTATTGGGTGTGGATTGGACACTCTTCTAATGACATGACACACAGTTTGCTCTCTCCTACAGCACATCGGGGGCTGCCACTAACAGCCCAATGTGGAAGTTAGCCAAAGAGGGGTCGTAGCCAGTCCTGAGCCTGTTGAGGGTGGACCACTCTTTCTTTGGAAGATTGAAACCAGGCATCTGTTGGGTCACATTTGAGACAAGGTACTTGTTTGTCGTGTCCAATGATTCACATTCATTTGTCCAGGTGGGATTTGAGTTGAAGTCTTGTGTGGGAGAGTTTTTCCAGATGGAAGCAATAGACCAGTGCTCACACCACACCACCACCAGCACCAGCACCAGCACCCAGATCTGTCTGGGGAAACTAATGATCTTACCAGCAGACTAAATTGTAAAGGAAGCTTGTTGAGAATAGTCCACACAATTAACCCTAGTCAAAGTTCCAAAACCAAAAGGAACTTTGGAATTGAACTGGATCAGTCACATAAATACTATGACTACAAAGCTAATTCACATCCTGACTCCCCAAAGCTTCTTCAACATCTACTAGCTGCAAGTATGGAGTGTGATCAAATTCTCGCCATTTGTCTTGATGAGTTCAGCTCCAACACTTAAGAAGCTTGACAAACAGGACAAAGCAGCCTAGTTGATCATATGCCATCCACCAACCTAAACATTCCCAGTAGCAGTAGCGTGTACAATTTACAAGATGCACTGCAGCAGCTCTCCAAAGCTCCTTCAACAGCATCGTCCAAACCCATAAACGCTACCACATAGAAGGATAAGGGCAACAAATGCATGGGAACACCACCATCTGGAAGTTCTCCTCCACGCTACCATTATCTTGACTTGGAAATGTATCACCATTTCTTCACTATGTTCGATCAATATCCTGTAACCCCCTTTTTAATAGCACTGTATGTACCTGCACCAGATGGATTGCAGCAGTTCAAGAAGTGTGCTCACCATCACCATCTCAAGGGCAATTAGAGATGAGCACTAAATGCCAATGACATCCACTTTCCATGAAAGAATTAAAAAGGAGCCAAGTATATCATTTTTAAAGTGCAATTAAATGTGGCAGCAAATAAATTAACGTTGCCCAATGATGCTTTAGTTGAGAACAAGCGGAACATCTCTCAGTCACAGGATAAAAACATTCCCAAAACACAAAGGCACTCACGAGGCAAGCACAATTGAAATGACTACAATAGATTTAATTTGATTTATTGCCATACAACAAAAAGTATTATTTCTTGTGTGCTATATAGACAAAGCATACCATACATAGAAAAGGAAAGTGTACAGAATGTAGTGTTACAGTCATAACTAGGGTGTAGGGAAAGATCAGCTTAACACACGGTAGGTCCATTCAAAAGTCTGATGGCAGCAGGGAAGAAGCTGTTCTTGAGTCGGTTGGCGTGTGATCTCAAACTTTTGCATATTTTTCCCGATGGAGGAAGGTGGAAGAGAATGTCGGAGCCACGTGGCGTCCTTGATCATGCTGGCTGCTTTTCCAATGTGGCGGGAAGCATAGACAGAGTAGACGGATGGGAGACTGGTTTGCATAATGGACTGGGCAATGTTCACATTTTATAGTTTCTTGCAATCTTGGTCAGAGCAGGAACCATACCAAGCTGTGAAAAATCCAGAAAGGATACTTACTATGGTGCATCTGTAAAAATTGGAGGGAGTTGTAGCAGACATGCCGAATTTCCTTCGCCTCCAGCAAAGTAGAGGCTTCGGTAGGCTTTCTTAATTATAGCGTCAGTGCGGAGGGACCAAGACAGATTGGTGGTGATCTGGACACCTAGAAACCTGAAGCTCTCAACCATTTCCACTTCATCCCCGTTGATGTAGACAAGGGCATGTCCTCCACTACGTTTCCCTAAGTCGATGACTGTCTCAAATAAATAAAAGCAAAATATTGCAGATGCTGGAACCTGAAACAAAAACAGAAAATGCTGATAAAACTCAGCAGACCTGACAACATTGTGAAGACAGAATAGAGCCAACATTTTGAGTCTAGATGACCCTTCGTCAAAGCTGACTCGAAACGTTGGCTCTAGTCTCTTTCTCAGATGCTGTCAGACCTGCTAAGTTTTTCCAACATATTCTGTTGATAACTATTTCCTTTGTTTTGTTGACATGGAGGAAGAGATTATTGTAATCGCACCATTTCACCAGATTCTCTATCTCTCTCCTGTACTCGGCCTCGGCATTGAAGAAGACACGCACAATACAACTGGGGTAAAAGGACCAGAAAAAGGCAACAGCAGCTAAAGTTAAGCATTACAGGAAAGCAGCCATTACAGAAGAAGCACAAACCATAAAATACGCATGAAACACAAGGGAAGGTATCAGCCACATGCCCTTTTGTCAACATACATCAGGTTCAATCATTGACTCCCCCATTTTAGCATCACAGAATCCCTAAAGTACAGAAATTTGGAACATCAGTCCCAGGCAGACAAGGGGACTCAAAACAAAGAAATCATATTGGAGGGATTGCAGTTATCTCAGTGTGCTGAAATAGATAGAGAGGTACGCAAGGCATCAAGAATCATTATGAGGGAGTAGATGGACATTGGCAAGTTTTCACTCAATTGAAAACAGATTAACGTGGTATCCATATTCAAAATTGACCAAACTGACATAAGCAACCACAGACCCATCAGCTTGCATTATTTTTTATAATAGATTAAATTAAGTGATTAGTAGAAATAAGCTTAAGGATCAACAACAGCAGCCAACGTGTATTCACAAAGATCTTGCCTGACTATTCTGCTGACAAACCAAATGGATTGAGAGAAACATTATGATAGGAGGTGCGAACTTCCAAAAGGCTTTGGATAAAATAGCATGCTATTCATTAAATTTAAAGCCCTGGGGATTCAGGTTAAACACTGGACATGAATACGAAGGAAACAAATCAGTACTCTCATCATGTACAAATTGAATATTATCTTTACCAAGATCATCACCAACAACATATAACACGGATCAGTTGTGTGAAATCAGGAACTGGAAACCCGGCCAACTTTCCCACACCAACCCAGAGGCACAGGCATCAATTGTTGCACCTTTCTGACACACTTTATTTTTATTTATTAGTCACAACTAGGCTTATGTTCACACTGCAATGAAGTTACTGTGAAAATCCTCAAGTCACCACACTCCGGCGCCTGTTCGGGTACACCAAGGGAGAAAATTAGCATGGCCAGTTCATCTAACCTGCATGTTTTTGGACTGTGGGAGAAAACCAGAGTATCCGGAGGAAACCCACACAGACACGAGGAGAACATGCAAACACCACAGACAGTGACCCAAGCCGGGAATCGAACCCGGGTCCCTGGAGCTGTGAGGCAGCAGTGCTAAGTACTGTGCCACCATGCCACCCGAGATACCACAGACTGAGGTCAGACAATGCAACAGGTCCCCAGGGTCAAGTCTGGGACTTTTCCCATCTGCCATAGTTAAACTTGGAATAAAAATTACTGACCATTCAGGAGAGGAATTTTCACATTTAAAGGTAGAAATTGCAGTCCCCCCTGTGTCATTTAAAACTAAAGATAAATTGCATATTGACTTTATAACATGAAATCAGTTATTGAGATAGTTATCTCAAATGCATTATTTAATCATATAATCTCATACATATGTGACAATACAGTTTAACTATTGAAAAAGTAGCAATTACTCATGTAGCAATCTATTCTGAAAGATGGTACCCTCCAAGTCTGCATACAAAAACCAAAATTGTGGATTTTCTCCAGGTCACTATCTTTAATTGTTATTGCTTCAGAGTCCCTTGCAGACTCAATTTCTTGCTATAGTGCATCAGAGTCAAACAGTAAATGTTTTATCTTTGTTATACAGTTGAATTAATTCACCATTAAAGCAGGCTGGTGGCAACTTGTGACTGTTGTGACAAAGATCCTACCTCTCATAAAGCCCAAAATAACCAGCATGCCTAAACGTGTTATAAATGACATCTTTGCAATTGACTTCAGTTGCAATGACAAATAGTGTATTTGCCTGACACTTGTGGCGGTGGCCTGAAGCAAGCATAAAGTGGTGGGGAACATACTGTCATTTATTAATCAATTCATTCACACTATTTCTACATGGAACAGCTCATTCAAGAAGTAATGATTATGTAACTACAAATTGCTTTGAGCAACTTTTAAAGATCAGATGCACTTCAATAAAATGCAGAAAGTCATGTGGCAATGTGATGAATGTGAGCCACCTCCAAACCACAAGACCCATCAGGCCAGCCAATAAATCTTAAACATTATTTGTATCATTTTGTTTCTTACTTCTTGGCATTCCATTTGAATTGCACGGAGGTGAAAACTTCGAAGGAGCTGTCCTTACCAATACACCCTCTGTCCAGGACGCATCCCAAATTAGAATCTGCCATCAGCAGATTGAAAGGCACGTGAACAATTAGTGGGTACACTGGTGTGACCCGCAAAGTTTGAGTAGTTCTCTCATAAGCAGACTGCCTTTAATTAGAATATTAGCTCATTAGAATATTTTGTTTAGAGACTGGGTACAAACAGGATCAAGAGAAATAAAAACTGTACAAGATTCTTCTTCAAGCAACGTGTGAGGTATTTGCTATTAACTTCAACCTTATCCTCAGAGACAGGTACATTCTTATATAATAGACAAAGACCTCTTCTCTTCCTACCTTTTGCTTCCCATCTGTGCCAGCCAACCCCCCTCCCCTTCCCCCCCCCCACCACACACACACACACACACCCATACCTCATAAATTTAGCCAAAATGCAAATATATGTTCGATTGTGATCTATTCAATAATGGTGAGGGCCAGACTACAACTTACGCAGAGGAAGCTTCCAAATATGCTTTTATAAAGCAGGTCTCACACCTTCAAAACATCACATAATGCTTTACAGACAATACTTCTGAAGTATGACTTAAGATACAGACAGCAGCGTTTTGAATGAATCAAGTTAATGGAAGGTGGAAGATGGAGGGCTAGCCAGGAGAGTACTGAAATGGTCATGTTCAAAGGAATGGATGACACTTTCAGCAGCAAATGAGGTGATTGGACAATGTGATGGATGTGGAATTGGGCAGTCTTGGGGATGGATATGCGGTCAGAAGCAATCTCAGGTTTAACTCTCATGAATACTCTGGTTCAGCCTCATTTAGCTGGTAGGGAAAGGGACGAAGTTGGTGACCAGTTGGAAGGATACAGGGTGACAGGGTCGAAAGCTGGGTGTCAAAGTTTCCAGCAGAATGAGACAACGTGTTTCCGGGCAATCTTTCTGCATACAGCAAAACTCCACAAATAATTAGATGAATAATCAACTAACTTTTTTTTCTGCCAGTGCAGGATAACAATTGGACACAAGACAAACCCCTCTGCCCCCCTCCAAATGCTTGGTGGTGTACGTAAGCACAACTGAACCATCAAATGGGGGCTTCACCCAAAAAACAGCACCATCACCAACACACTCCCAATGCTGCAGTTAATTGTCAGAATACATGGTTAAGTCTCTGGAGTCAGGCTTGAACCCATGGAGTTCTTGAGAACATATCAAACTTGAAATGTTAACTCTGTTTCTCTCTCCACAGATGCTGCCAGACCTGCTGGGTTTTTTCCAGCTTTTTAAAAATATTTTGACCTCATGATCTTTTGACTCAACGTTAACGTGATCCAAAACACAATAGCATTTTTCATGGGCTTGTTTACAACACATAGGACACTGGTTTCTGTAACTTTTGCTGACTTCAAAAAAGTCCATGAATCATTATGTTCACTATTCCAAGGATTTCAGCAAGCTTTGGAAGGCATTCTGGAAAAACAACAACATATTACCCAAGGCTTATCTCTCCAGACCAGACCACATAACAATTTTGAGATGCTTCTCTAGTTTACTGGTACTGTATTGATATAAGAACTATTCAAGAAAAGCTAGATAGTCATTTGAGGGGCTAACTTTCAGCTACGGGTCTCAGGTGGATACTGAGACTGAAATAAACCCACAAGCTTAATGCTAACACTTGTAAAGTAAAATCTGGTTTCCTTTTACAACCACTCTGGAACGGAGCCAGATCCCCAGGCCTGATAAAAAGCAGTTCACAGGCAAGACAACGGGCCAGACTCACATCAACTGTCACAATAATCTTTGGCAGGGACTTGAGTACTTAGGTATAATTTCTCCAGTTGTTCTCATGGGCTCAGTTGTCTCTTTACAGATATAAACAGAAATTGGCCAATGGCGGAAGTTAAATATTTGTTCTCTCTCTCTGCAATCAGGTTTCCTTTCACAACATGCAAGTTGACAATTTAAGTAGCTGACAATGTGAAATGGGAAAGGCGAATGCCCGTAGAGCATAATTGAACTGGACTAGTTACACTGTAGGCCTTACATAATCACAATGGCTCACCAGAAGTTCTAAGGAGATAAAAAAAAAATGCAACGCTTGCTTGAGCTGCAGTTGTTAAATAGCTCAGTTCTGGAAGGGCGTTACCTCATAATATCGTAAAGTTCAGAATAGTTGGTATATTCCCTGGTGATTGATGTTCTACTTGATTTTCCTGGTCCTTCATTGCCACCTTCAATATTTTCCTCAAGATTGAGCTATGTTAAACGAAGCACATCTGAGCTGTGATGGCATACAGATAAAGATTTATCAAAAAAATTATGTATCCAATAAAGGTATTTTTTCAAGCATACCTGTCAGCTCTTCAAGATTTCCTTGCCACTGTATGTCTCTCAAAATATTCGGATTTTCTCTAGGATTTTTTTAACCCTGAATCACAATAGACTGAAATCACGTTGTGGAACCATTCCTCACCTTCTTTCCCATACGCAATGGGTAGCTCAACAACAGTGGACAACTCTGGTAACATTGTGCCCTGACAAGCTATCCAAGAGTCACCTGTGCAGCTCTGAAGATCAAATGCTGCAGGTTCACCTCCCAACTATACTCATCAGTCTGTGACATCAATGCGTTGTGTAGCCCAGCACTGCTGATCTGATGAGCGATCCTACAGGATAGATTGGTAAACCTACATGGTGTATGTACAAAAGAAGAACTGGTGAAATCCTAAAGGTGCCTGTTAAAAAAACCATGCTGGTGAAATCCTCAAAGTAGCTCTTGTGAGTGCATCAGTAACATACTTGGAGAATCCTACAGTGCAGAATGAGTTATTTAGCCCATCAAGTCTACATCAACCACAATCCCACCCAGGCCCTAACCCCATGCATTTACCCTAGCTAGTTCCTCTGGCACTAAGGGACAATTTAGCACGGGCAATCCACCTCACCCGCGCATCTTTGGACTGTGGGAGGAAACTAGAGCACCCAAGGAGACTCATGCAGACAGGGGGAGAATGTGCAAACTCCACACAGGCAGTGACCCAAGCCAGGAATCAAACCCAGGTCCCTGGTGCTGTCAGGCAGCAGGGCTAACTACTGTGCCACCCCTTCAGTTAGAATTTATAACCCATCATGGAAGTTTGTGAAGACAAAATATTTAAGATACAATAAAAACAATTCTTTTTTGAGTTGGACCAGCTGGAAATCACAACAACATCAGTCACATTTTTTAACTACAACATTTTCCACCAAGATACCTCAAAGGGAAAAATCACATACTTGTACTTTGATGTTGAAAGATCATCGACTGTAAGAATAAAACTCTCCCCTTCACAAAACAAGGCTACAGAAGCAAAATGACCAGTAAAGGTATCTGTACAGTTTGAACAAAATGAAAACTTGGGCTCAGGAAACTAATATCAACAAGGACTAAACCTCAGTTTGTATATCAAATACTTTTTAAATGTATTACTGCATTGCTAGTTACCATTAGAGATTTCTCAAAATGAAATTTTTGGCATAGCAGATGCAATAGCAAGAACAGATCACACAAAATTGACGTGTGTTGTGGGGTCTATTAAAAGACAACAAAACTGTAGTGGGAAGCAACTGAGCAGATCAAAGATGGTCCACAGCCGAGTCTATTTATCTACTAGTGTCACAAGTAGGCTTACATTAACAGTGTAACTAAGTTACTGTGAAAATCCCTAGTCGCCACACTCCAGCGCCTGTTTGGGTACACTGAGGGAGAATTTAGCATGGCCGACACACTTAGCCACCATGTCTTTTGGACTGTGAGGGGAAACCGGAATAGCCAGAGGAAACCCACACAGACATGGGGAAAATATGCAGACTCCGCACAGATAGTGACCCAAGCTGGGAATCAAACACAGGTCCTTGGCGCTGTGACACAGTATTGCTAACCACTATGCCACCATGCTGCCCAGTGGTTAACCCTATACTAAAAGGGTACAATGGGCTGAGTTTCAGGTGATGGTGCTGCCTTACTTACAATGCACAATATGGGAACAGAAAAACAAATAAATGGAGCATTTCAGTTTCCAAGAAAATACGTTCATTTCCCACAGAACACTGCTTTCATACTTAAATTGAATACCATCAAATTTTAAATAAAGTAATATAATTTAACTTTCTGCAACAAGTTAGAATTTTGGAAGAGATATTGTTTTCCAAAAAATCCCACCTGACAACAAAGTCAATGCTCTCAGTCTTTTATTCAAATGAGTCGAAAATAAAAAAAAAATCATATCACGTCAGTTGAATCTGCTCCATCCCATTACAATCAGGTCAAAACATAATCAACATTCTTTTATGAATCTTACAAAGGATGAGCAAGCTTCACTTTTCAGGACCATTTATTTTGTTTCGCATTAGAATTGAGCAACAAAAACAGTTATTCTGTGATAGGGAAATTCTGTAGGGACCACAAGTTCAGAAGGTCTATTAATGGGTTCTGACGAAACCCAGTTTATTACAGACAGACTGCAAGCAGGAAAAGATCATTCGCAGCAAATGTCATTTGTTTAAAATACCTTTCTGTAAATGTTTGTTTATTTCAACAACAGCTATTCCAAATACAACAACAATCAACTAACTTCATGTTTTTAAGTTCATCAATATGCATTTAAAACAGTTTACACCAAGTTTGTAAAGACAAATTAACAAAGCATGACAATATCATGGTCATTTCTCTATAAAATCTATAAATGGTCAGTCATAATCAATGTATTCAATTGACTCTTTCTGAACCTCTAAGGCATCAGCTAGTACCCAGATCCCACCCCACATTGGACTGAACCAAACATCCTTCATCCCTGTTCAAACATCCAGTCATCATCAACATTGTGAATTTTCCACATCAGTCTCAGGATCCCGTCACTGAAATACTCATCCATACCCTGCTCATTTCCAGGAATATTTTCCTCTAGGATCTCATCATTCATCTATTATAGTCAAGACTGACAGGTGGATGAATTATGCTAAATTTACCCTTAGTGTCCCAGGATGTTTAGGTTAGTGGGGCAAATGCATAGAGTTACAGGAAAGGGTCTGGGTGGGATCCTATATCAAAGAGTGGGGGCAGAGTTGATGGGCTGAATGGCCTCCTTCTGCAATGTAAGGATTCTGATACTTCAATTCGTTCCCAAGATCCTCTTCCATTGTTATTCTCGAGTGTCACCACTTATCCCTGTTGTTCAACCACTTAATTACCTCATTCCATCTCTTACATACGCAAACTTACTATCGCCAGACATCACCAGCAAACACTGCTCCACTTCACCATCCCCCTGCATCATGGCCTTCCACTCTGAAGCGGTCCCCCAAAATCACCCTCAGCTTGCCACAATTTCCCCCATTTTCAAAAGTCTTTGAAAAATCTGCTCTTTGACTTGGCTTTCAGTCACCTCTCCTTACACTCCTTTCAATACCTGCCAGCATCCAATATCTCTTTCTTGGGATATTCTACTGCACTATAAAGAGTCTGCACATTCAGTGGTTGCTGGAGAATAGAACCAATGATAGAAACCACCTGCCCCGCCAAATTTCAACAGAAACAGAGAATCTGAGCAGGGGCAGGCTATTCGGCTCTCTACTAGATTGTTTCCAGAGATATGGGGTTAGTCTTATGGAGAGAGGTTGGGCAGTTTACACCTGTACTCCCTGGAGTTTAGAATAATGAGATAAGTTCAAATTGAGGTATACAAGATGATAATGGGCATTGACAAAGTAGACATACAGAGGATGTTTGGCAGGCAGTCTAGAAGTCATAGTTTTAGAATAAGAGGTGGCAGATTTAAAACAGAGGTAAGAAGAAATTACTTCTCTCAAAGGGCTGCGAGACTGTGGAATTCACTCTGCCAGAGCATGTCGAATGCCAGGACTTTTAAGGAAGAGATTTAATTACTAACATTTTGAAGGGCTATGATGAACAGGCAGGAAAGTGGAGTTGAGGCCGAGATGAGATCAACCACAACCACATTAGATGGCAGAGCAGACTAGAGGGGCTAAATTGCCTACTCCTGCTCCTGGTTCATATGTCTATACGTTCAAATCTGTTCTACTTTTCAATATGATCATGGCTGATCCTCGATCTCAATGCCATATTTCCACATTCTCTCCATATCCCATTTCACATTTTCAGTTCTTCCCACATAATAGGATCATTTGTAGTGATTGCGGGGAATAAAACAAGAGGACAGAGATTTCAAGTGAAGCACAAGAGTAAACATGCATTCGAAACCTCACTTATTTTAATAAGAGTTTCTACGGTGCAGAAGGAGGCCATTCTGCCCATTGGGTTTGCACCGACTCTCTGACAGAACATCCCACCAGGCCCTATCACCGTAACCCCACATATTCACTCTGCTAATCCCCTTGACATTAAGAGACAACTTAGCATGGCCAATGCACCTAACCAGCATGTCTTTCAGGCTGTGGGAGGGAACACACCCAGAGGAAACCTACAAAGACACAGGGAGAATATGCAAACTCCACACAAACAATCACTGAGCCGGAATTGAACCCGGGACCCTGTGATGCAGCAGTGCAAATCACTGTGCCACCGTGCTGCTCATTTTTACACAACGGGTTGTAAGACTCCATGCATTACTAGAATAAGTGACTAAAACAGAGCCCCTGTCAAAATGTACAAATAGTTTAGCCAGGAAAGAGGAATAAGAAAGATATGTTAATAAGCATCAACAACGTGGCCTGGTTAGGTCAAAGCAACTCACTTCCATGTTGCAAACTCCAATATAACTCTGACTATAATTCAGTGTGCATCATCTGTCTTGCACACAGGATTTGCTCTCATTCCTCTCCTTTCTCCCTGTTATAATTAAATGCCAGAAAATAAACTAAAGCAGCAAAATTTTTGAAGAAAAAAAAATAAACTCATCTTTCAATTATAATTTTTCTCCCTGTAGTACATTTCTGCCAAAAGCCTTTCCTTCACTAAAATTCAATACATGGGGAAGAGCAAATACAAATCTATACCTTAATATTCCATAGCAAAGTAATGTGTAACACATGCTACATTACTACTGTATGCTTCAAATTGCTAATTTTTATTCACATCACAAATTCACTCCATTCGCTGTTCACCTCAGTAACATTGGCCATCCCTTTTCTCCCACTCAGGGGCCACAAACAGAATACCTTCTGAATGTTTTCAATGCATGCAAACAATTCAACACAATAAATACACCTTCCACAAAGAATGTCTGATAAAGAGGGCAACCTGTTAGTTGTACTTCTACAGAAAACACATTTAAAAAAAACTGCTTGTAACCTTGCTACCTCCATCTAATGGAGGTCTACTTAAAATCCAAAAATTAGGATAACGTGCAGCAACTGATATTTTGTTGATATTAATGTAATTGTTTAAATATCCTAACGGACATTTGAGTGAAAGTACATACTGATCTTTTAAATACAGTATAATGTTTCAGTCCTGGTAACTGCTTGCAGTGTTTGGTGATACACACCCCGAAGCAGATGCAATCTGAACTCAGAACAATACAACAGCCCATACAAGACGCAAGAGAATATAAGTGCCCATTTATTATATATTAAATCCTCTCAATCACAATTCATATTTCCATCATTGAAGCTGACAGGAGCAAGGAGGGGAGGGGAGAGGGAGGGGAGAGGAGGGGGAGGGGGGAGATTTGGTAACGAGGAGAAAAGAGCCATCCAAATCCATGGCTGCCTGCCTGCAGGAAAAACTAAAGAATATGATCCCGCTGCATTCATCTGCATCCCTCACCCACCCAACCAAACACACACATCATCTCATTATCCTTATTATCCTTATTTTACATCCCTGGACCTGGGTGTGTAGATATCATCACAGTTGCATTAACCTCGATTACGGATTCCATCTGGAATGGAAATAATTATCTGTTTAATTTTCATACCTGCAAATCCGTCTTCAGCCACTTTGAGTCGAAACGAGCCTGTGCCGCCAGGCAGAAACACTGGAGAGGCATCTTCCAGGTCCCTTCCAGGAGACTCAATGGCAGGAGAGGGTGAAGGGAGCCAGCCGCATTATATTAAATGGAGAACCCAAGGTGAGGTGGGGGGGGATGCAAAATCACTCCAGATTCATTCACCCTGGGTGCATCAGTAGCTGCACAGGACCGGGCCTAGCACTTGCAGTGATTGAACAGCCGGCCTGCCGCCTCCTCCTCCTCCTTCCCCCCCATACCGTTAAGTCTGGCTTTCTTCCTCCCTCGATTACCTCTCTCTTTCTGCCTGTCTCTGGGTGAGCGCTCTCACAGCAACCCCTCACCGCAGGAAATGAGGACCAACCAAACCTGGATGGTGGCGGCCATTAGCAACGGCGCCCTGGCGTCACCCGGAGTGACAGCACCGCCAGCCAATCGGAGTCAAGGTGCCCAACAGCTGGCCGCGGTGTTGGCCAATCGGAATCGGGTTTTGATGCGCGCGTGGGAGGCGGGACTTCCTGTGTGCGCGCGCCGCTCGGGTTGACGGGCTCCCGGCGACGGCCGCCATTAGGAGTGAAGCGGTTGCAGAGAGCAGGTGAGTGAGGCTGTTGGCGGGCTGCGGAGACACAATGGTCGGCCTCTTCAAAATATAACTCAAAGTCTCCAATGCCTGACTTGGTTCCCTTAGCTTTGAGTTACACCACGCTTAGAATCCTGTGGAGTAACTCCGGGCACCAGACCTTAAGAAGCATTATGTTGGAAGGAGAGCGGTGAATTTGCTAAACACGATACCGGGGCTGGAAGAGTTAAATTCCAAAGTGCGATTTCCTAAATATGGGATGAATTCTGTGCAATTTAGAATAATTTAAGTTACAAACTATTTGGGGGCGGTCTGATGATTAGGGGTCTATTATTCAAAGCTTAATATTTATTAGTGTCACAAGTACACTTACATTAACACTGCACTGAAGTTACTGTGAAAATGCCCCCCCCCCCCCTTTAGTCACCACACTCTGGCGCCTGTTCAGGTACACTGAGGGAGAATTTAACATTGCTAATGCACCTAACCAGAGTATGGGAGGAAACCAGAACACCTGGAGGAAACCCACGCAGATTGATCTAAGCTGGGAATCAGGCCTGGGTTCCTGGTGCTTTTGTTTTAATCTTTGAGGGTAGTTCCTGGTGCTGTTGAGGCAATAGTGCTAACCGTTCTGCAGTGATGTATTTGGGGTGATTTGAGGATAAAAATCAAGGAATCATAGAACCCTACAGTGCAGGAAGAGGCCCTTCGGCCTATCGAGTCTGCACTGAACACAATCCCACCCAGGCCCTACCCCCATATCCCTACGTATTATACCCATTAATCCTTCCAACCTACACGTCCCTGGACACTAAGGGGCAATTTCGTAGCATAGCCAATCAACCTAACTCGCACGTCTTTGGACTGTGGGAGGAAACCTATGCAGACATGAGGAGAATGTGCAAACTCCACACGCACAGTGACCTGAACTGGGAATCAAACCCAGGACCCTGGAGCTATGAAGCAGCAGTGCTAACCACTGTGCTACCATGCCACCAAAGGAGCCAATCATTTAAAACTGGAGAACACAAAAAACAACACAGCACAGGAAACAGGCCCTTTAGCCCCACAAGCTCATGCCACCCATTTTAACACTGTGAATGCCTCATTCCAGTCCTTCTACCTACAACTTTTGTCTACATGTTATAGTCTCCACAACAAAAGGGTGCAAATTTAGAGAATTATATGTGTGCCAGATTAAGGGAGATCCAATTTAGGGACAATTTATTAACACCAATCAGCCTAAAAGCACGTTTTTGGCGTGTGGGAGGAAACTGGAGCACACGGGGAGAATGTGCAAACTCCCACAGACAACGACCCAAGTCCCTGTAACTGCGCAGCAAACAGTGATCGTCACTGAGTTGTCATGATGCCCGTCAATTGGTCCAGTTTAAGCGCACACTAACAATATGGAACACTAGGCAACTCTCGAAGCAACATCCAAGAGCAGCCCTCGCACAACCCACCCCGTGTATGCCCCTTATTGGCCAACAAGGCGGACCAAATCGCCTGTGGATGTCAAAAAGAGACATCAATAAACATACAACAGCCTATACAGACATTCACGGAATTAAGAATTAGGAGCAGGAATAGATCATGTGGCCCTGGTGCTAACTCCACCATTCAATAAGATTATGGTCAGTCTTGGGCTTCAACTCCATATTCTTGCCTGCTTCCTACATTTAATTCCCTGAGAGACCAAACAGTCTGTCTTTCCTAGCCTTGAATGTATTCAGCAATAGAGCATCCACTACCCTCCACAGTAAAGAATTCCAGAGATTTTACAACTCTTTGAGTGAAATAATTTCTCCTCATCTCAGTCCTAAATGATCAGCTCTTTATCCAGAGACTGCCCTGATTTTTAGATCCCCAACAGGCAGAAACCATCTCAACGTATGTGAGATCATTTCTCATTCTTCTAAACTCAATAAAAGCCCCAACATGTCCTTTTATCATAGGACAACTTCCTTACCCAAGGTACCAATCTAGTGAACCTTTGCTGTACTGTCTCCAATACAAGTATATCTTTTAAATGTGGAGACCAAACTGCAAATAGTATTCTAATTGTGGTCTCAACAAAACCTTGTACAAGTGTGGTACGATCCATTTATCCTTGTACTCTGATTCTCTTGCAATAAAGGTTAACATGCTGTTTTATTTTTGTGATTCTTTGTAGTGCCTGCATGCCAGATTTGTGGTCTACAGGCACACCCAAGTCTCTTTGAACATCAACATTTACAAGTTTCATTTGTATTCTTATGACCAAAGTGAATATCTTCTGAGTTCCCTATATAATGTCATGGAATGATTCCTGAATCTAAAGAATTTTGGAGACCCAGAGCCATTGTATCTTATTGAATGGCGGGGCAGGCTCGAAGGGCTAGATGGCCTACTCCTGCTCCTATTTCTTATGTTCTTATGTATCCAGTATCACTAAGCTATCTCTTCTTGAATGCTGGAGTGTCGACCATTGCGTCCTGGGGATTTGTTGGTTTTGATTCCTTATATTGTCACTAGTGTGTTTTCTCTGCTGATGTTTATTTCTTCAGCTTTTTTTAGCCCCTAAGTTACTATCTATTTCTGGTAAGAAACTTGTGTCTACTGTGAAAACAGGCACAAAACATTTGTTCGATGCGTCTGTTATTTCTTAGTTCTCCATGATGATTTATCCTATCTCTGCTTCTAAGGCACCAACATTAACAGCACAGGAACAGGCCCTTCAGCCTTTCAAGCCTGTACCAATCACATTGTCCTACCTAGACTAACCGCCTGTATTCTCTATTCCCCATCTGTTCGTACGTCTTTCCAAATCAGTGTTAAATGTCGCTAACGTGTCTGCCTCAACAACTCACTTGGCAGTGCATTTCAGGCCCCTACCACAGACTGTAATAAAAAACTTCCCTACGCATCTCTACTGAAACTTCCTCTACAACCGCCCCCCCCCAACCGCCACGCGCATCTCTATTGAAACTTCCTCTTACCACCACCCCCCAACCAAACTTGTGCCTCTTGCAATTGTCATTTCTGCCCTGGGAAAGATCTTCCAACTGTTCACCCTATCTATGCCGCTGTTGCTCAATATATACTTATAAAAGCACTCACAATCTTTTTATGTTGTTTTATTTATTCATGCTTTTTTTTTCCCTGTTTCATCAATTTCTGCAGGTTTCTAAAACAATCCTTACATCTTTAGACTTGGTCCTGTTTTCTTGAAACATTGTAAGCTCCTTCTTTTAACCTAGTATCCTTAATTTCCTGAGTGAGCCACAGGTAGTTCTTATTGAGTTTTTGTTTCTCAATGGAATGTATTTTGGTTGAAGAATCTGAAGTGTTTCCCACTGTTCATTTACTTCCATATCTTTTAGTCTATTTATCCCATTAACCTTAGCCAGTTCTCCCTCAACCTATGTAATTGTTTTTTTTCAGACCTTACGATTCTTGAGTGTGGTTGGTACATGGCAGCCTCAAACTTAATATGGAGCTGAATGGTATTATGATCACTATTTCCCGGAGGTTCTTTTACCATGACATTAGTAATGATCCTGCTTCATTACACAATAGGACCAAGATTATAAATTACTTCACTCAATAGATTGTGGAGTTCTCTGCCATAGAGGGTTATGCATGCTCCATTGTGGAATATATTTAAGGCTGGGGTTGACAGATTTTTGGTGTCTCAGGAAATTAAGGGATATAGAGCAACCATGATTTATTGAATGACTGAGCAGGCTTGATGGGCTGTGCAGTCTATTCCTGCCCCAATTTTCTGTATTCTTAAAGGAAACAAATCCAGTATCTCAGGAGAAACTATATCCATAGTGGGGCAGTCTTGGCATATGGTATGTAATATAAACTTTAAACCTGTTAGGAATGAAATCACAAAACACACCAAGGGTGATAAATGTTTGGAACTCTTCTCTGTAAATGGTAATTGATGCTGGAACAGTTGATTTTAAATTTGAGAGTGGTAGATTTGGGATATGGAGCAAAGGCAACATGGATTGGGGTTTCAGGCCAGCCATAATCTCGTTAAATGGTAGATCAGGCTTCAAGATGATCTACAATCCTATTGCCGCCCAGTTTGGTACAAATATGCAGACCAACTGCCATGTGAGGGAGATAGTATTGGTATTGAATCTGCTTTGGGAATGAAGAGATTCAAGGTGACCTGGTTATTAGATGTGAAAAGAAATGCTTTTTTAATTTATCACCAGAGGAGTTCTTTTGTCCTTTGTTACAGGAGTAAAGGGTTTTATAATGAGCAGTGGCATCAGTAATTATTATATTACCAGCTCTGAAGAAATGTCATGGACATGAAATGTCACAGCTTGTAATGACAGTCAGAGCAGCCTCAATCTGTAACACTCCATTGTGTGAAGTACCTGGACTGTCCGCTGCCTCTATCCAATTACTTTTTCATTATAATGTTCAGTACGTTCCCTGAAAACATCTTTTGAGAATCCACTGATTAGTTAATTGATGGAGAGACTTGTGAACATTTTAGTATCAGATGTGACTTCAAGTATTAGTTAGTGGAGTGGTTGTTCAGTGAGAGGTCGTGAAGTAATTTATAATCTTGGTCCTATTGTGTAATGAAGCAGATCATTGCTGATGTCATGGTTCAGTGAGAGTTGGTCAGCTCTCACAAGATCTTGGTAATTTTCTCTGCTTTGCACTAGTTTTTGTCATAGTGACCTCCTTGTTGGCCACAATTCTGCCCAATATCTTGGTCCCAGACATGTGGCCTTAATATTGTCTGGAAACATTATCCATGCTTCCAGGTGGTAAGATCATAAGATAATCAAGACTATGATGGTGAGTGAGTGGGAGACAGGAGAAACTACAGCTTGGGTAGATTCAGAGGTGGTTTTCAAAAAGGAATTGGAAATGTGCTACCCTCTTTAACCCTGCTTGTTGCCATCTCAAGAAAAATTAAATCTGTTTACATTTCTATACAATCTATTTACAGACGCTGGAGTGTGGCGACTAAGGGATTTTCACAGTAACTTCATTGCAGTGATGATGTAAACCTATTTGTAACATTTATAAATAAACTTTAAAACTAATATAAAATAAAAGTAAACCATGTGGCCTTTCAAGCCTGCCCCACCATTAAATATGATCACAGCTGACTCTAAGCTTTCACTCTGCTTTCCCGGCCACTCCCCACATTTTTTGATCTTCTGAGTCCAAAAATCTATCTGTCTGCAGCACTAAATATATTCAGAAATGGAACATTCAGAAATATCTGGGGTCGAGAATTCGCAAAAGATATGACCTTTGAAGAAATTTCTCCTCATCAGAAGTGACCTGTCTCTTATCCTGAAATTTGCCCCGTGTTCTAGATTCCTCGGTTTTTCAGACATCTTGCCTTAAATGCATGTTGACAGTTCTTCCCTTTCAAATTATGGATTTTTTTCCCCAAAATCTCACCTACTCTTTTAGCTTCAGCTGGTAATTATACCTCCCTTTCAATCAATGGTACGACATTGGTCAGAAGTGGGGATGTTTGCTGATGATTGCACAATGTTCAGCACCATTTGCAACTCCTCAGATACTGAAGCAGTTAATTTCAAATGCAACAAGATCAAGACAATATCCAGGCTTGGGCTGACGAGCGGTGAGTAACATTTGCGCCACACAAATGTCAGGCAGTGACCATCACCAATATGAGACACTCTAACCACTGCCCCTTGACATTCAATGGTGTAACCATCACTTAATCCCCCACTGTCAACATCCTTGGGGTTACCATTGACCAGAAACTGAACTGGACTCGCCATATAAACATAGTAGCTACAAGAGCAGATCAGAGACTCGGAATACTACAACAAATAGCTCACCTCCTAACTCCCCTGAGCCTATCCACTATCTACAAAGCACAAATCAGGAGTGTGCTGGTATACACTCCACTTGCCTGGATGGATGCAGCTCCAACAACGCTCAAGAAGCTTGACATCGTCCAAGACAAAGCAATGCACTTGATTGGCACCACATCTACTAACATTCAGTCCCTCCACCACTGATGCTTAGTAGACGCAGTGAATACTATCTACAAGATGCACTGCAGCAATTCACCAAAGATCCTTTGCACCTTCCAAACCCACAACCACTTCCATCCAAGGACAAGGGCAACAGATAAATGGGAACACTACCATCTGCAAGTTATCCTCCAAGCCATTCACCATTCTGGCTTGGAAACATATCACCATTCCTTCACAGTCGCTGGGTCAAAATCCTGGAATTCCCTCCCTAACAGCATTGTGAGTCAACCCACAGCCATGGACTGCAGCGATCCAAGAAGGCAGCTCACCACCTTCTCAAGGGCAAATAGGGATGGGCAATAAATGCTGGCCAGCCAGTGACGCCCAGGTCCCACGAATGAATAGAAAAAAAATAGCAGTTTTCTAATCCTCTGGCATCATACTTGTAATGTGGATGTGCCGGTGTACATCGTACTTGTAGCCAGAAAGGATTTGAAAATGATGGTCAGAGTCTTTGCAATTTCTTGCCTTGCCTCTCTTGAGAGCCTGGGATTAATTTCACGAGGACTGGCTGAAAGCCCAATTACACAGTTAGAAAACCCCTTAATATTTCATCCCTTGTTATATATATTCCATCAACATATCACACTCCTCAACTATAATGTCTGCAGTTATCTTTGTTACAACCCATTGTTCATTCACTGAGTATTTTGTTTATTATTTATTAGTCACAAGTAGGCTTACATTAACACTGCAGTGAAGTTACTGTGAAATTCCCTGAGTCGCCACAGTCCAGCGCCTGCTCAGGTCCATGCACCTAAAAGACCAGAATGTGGAAGGAAACTAGAGCACCCAGAGGAAACCCACACAGGCACGGCAGAACATGTAAACTCCACAAAGACTGTGACTCAAACTAGGAATCAAACCCGGGACCTTGGTGCTGTGAAGCAGCAGTGCTAATCACTGTGCTACCATGCCACCCCAGTAACAGAGAAATCTAGAGCCAATCTTGGCATAAATTTATTCACCAAACCCAAACAACATTGGTACAGGTTCCCTCCCAACCTGACCTCCCGGTTTGTAAAAGCTGCTCCCACTTATAACTAGGGTGTGCACTTCATTTTGTTAAGATAGACACAAAATATGAAGAACCATGTCCAGATCTTCCAATGCAACACGTAAATTATCTCCTAGGTCACAAATCTGTACTATTATGCTTTTTGTATTAACTGAATATATTCATATGGGTGTTTCCTTTCTAACTGCAGTGTGAGTGTACCTACACTACATAGACTGCAGCAGTTGAAGAGGGCGACTTACCACGATCCTGTTAACGGCAGTTAGGGATGGGCAATTAATATTGGTCTAGCCACTGACATTCACAACTCAGAAACTGAAGCAACCATGTTGAAATGCAGCAAGACTGGACAATATCTAGGCTTGGGCTGACAAGTGACAAGTAACATTCACATCACACAGTGCCAGGCAAAGACCGTCTCCAACAAGAGAGGGTCTGCTCAAAAGCCCTTGACATTCGATGTCATTTATCATCAGTGAATCCTCCATTATCAACATCCTGGGGTTACCATTGACCAGAAACTAAATTGGACTAGCCATATAAATACAAAGACTACCAGATCAAGCAACAGCTCAGAATTCTGCAGCAAATAACTCGCCTCCTAACGCCCCAAAACTTAGGAGTATGATGTAATAATTTCCATTGGACTGGATGAGTGCAACTCCAACTACACTTGAAGCTTGAAACTATCCAGGCCAAAGCAGCCCACTTGATTGCTGTCCCTTCCACAAACATTCAATACTTCCATCACTGACAAACAATGGTAGCCATGTGTACCATCTACAAGATGCACTGCAGGAAGCAACCAAGGTTCTTTAGGCAGCACCCTCCAAACCCACAACCACTACGATATAGAAGGACAAGAACAGCAGATACTTGGGAACACCACCATTTGGAGGTTCCCCTCCAAGTCGCTCACCATCCTGACTTGAAATATATCACTCTTCCTTTATTGTCACTGAGTCAAAACCCAGAACTCCCTCCCTAATATCACAGTTGATGTACCTACCCCCACCTCAGGGACTGCAACAGTTCAAGAAGGCACAAACACCTTCTGAAGGCCAACTAGGAATGGGCAATAAATGCTTACCTTGCTAGCGACACCCGCATCCCATAAATATTTTTCTTTAAAAAGAAAAAGATCTTTGGGATTTCTTTGATTTTAGCTTTACTCTTTTTATTGATTGGATGACCCAAGTCGGACGTGGTGGGCTTGAGGAAGAGTTCTTGGAATGCTTCGGGATAGTTTCCTTGAACGGTATGTGACGGAACCTACGAGGGAGCGAGCTATCTTAGAGCTGGTGTTGTGTAATGAGGCAGGTAGAATTAGGGAACGTCTTGTGAGGGATCCTCTTGGGACGAGCGATCATAGTATGATTGAATTTCTGGTGCAGATGGAGGATGAGAAAGTTGGGTCCCAAACCTGTGTCCTCTGTTTGAACAGAGGGGAGTATGATAGGATGAGAGCGGAATTGGCGAATGTAGATTGGGGGCACAGATTGGTTGGTAGGACGGCTGAGGAACAGTGGAGGATTTTTAAGATCTTTTTCAGTACTCAGCAGACATATATTCCAATGGTAAAGAAGGACTGTAGGAGAAGGGATAACCAGCTGTGGTTATCGGAGGAAATAAAGGAGAGTATTAAATTAAAAGCTGATGCGTTCAGAATGGCTAAAAATAGTGGGCGATTAGAAGATTGGCAAAGATTTAAAAATCAACAAAGAATGACTAAGAAGGTGATAAAGATAAGAGTATGAAGCTAAACTAGCACTAAATATAAAAAAGGACAGTAAAAGCTTTTACAAATATATAAATAAGAAGAGGCTGGCTAGAGTGAACGTTGGACCCTTGGAGGATTGGGGGGGGGTGGTTAGCGGTGGGCGATGGCTGAGGCTTTAAATAAGTTTTTTGCCTCAGTCTTCATGGAGGAGGACACAAATAGTTTGCCGGATATTAAAGATAAAAGGAGGGTAGAAGATGAGGGCCTAAATGCGATTACTATCACTAGAGAGGTAGTACTTGATAGACTAATGGGACTGAAGGTCCCCAGGACCGGATGGAATGCATCCCAGGGTTCTGAAAGAAATGGCAGAGGTGATAGTGGGTGCCTTAGTAATTATTTATCAAAATTCGCTGGACTCCGGGGAAGTGCCAGAAGATTGGAAAACGGCTAATGTTACACCGCTGTTTAAAAAAGGTAGCAGACAAAAGGCAGGGAATAACAGGCCGGTTAGTTTAACGTCTGTAGTTGGAAAAATGCTAGAAGCCGTCGTCAAGAAGTAGCGAGGCACCTAGAAAAGAACAGTTTGATCGAGCAGACACAGCACGGATTTGTTAAGGGGAAGTCGTGTTTGATGAATTTATTGGATTTCTATGAGGATGTGACTAGTGCAGTAGACAGAGGGGAACAGGTGGATGTGGTGTTTTTAGATTTCCAAAAGGCGTTTGATAAGGTGCCTCACAAAAGGTTGCTACAGAAGGTTAGGGTGCACGGAGTTGGGGATAAGGTGTTAGCATGGATGAAGGATTGGCTGTCTAATAGGAAGCAAAGAGTTGGTATCAATGGGTGCTCTTCTGGTTGGCGATTGGTGACAAGTGGAGTGCCGCAGGGATCGGTGCTGGGGCCTCAACTGTTTACCATTTATATAGATGATCTGGAGAAGGGGGCTGAGTGTAGGGTGACGAAATTTGCTGATGACACGAAGATGAGTGGAAAAGCAAATTGTGTGGAGGGTATGGAAAGTCTGCAGAGAGATCTGGATAGGCTAAGCGAGTGGGCGAGGACCTGGCAGATGGAGTAAAATGTCAGCAAGTGTGAGGTTATTCACTTTGGCAGAAATAATAGTAGGAGGGATTATTATTTAAAAGGCGAAAAGCTGCAGCATGCTACAGTGCAGAGGGACCTGGGGGTCCTTGTGCACGAGTTGCAAAAACCTAGTCTGCAGGTGCAGCAGGTGATCAAGAAGGTGAATGGAATGTTGGCCTTTATAGCGAGGGGGATAGAATATAAAAGTAGGGAGGTCTTGCTGCAACTGTACAGGGCACTGGTGAGGCTGCAGCTGTAGTACTGTATGCAGTTTTGGTCGCCACACTTGCGCAAGGATATTTTGGCCTTGGAGGGCGTGCAGAGAAGGTTCACTAGGCTGATACCGGAGAAACTGAATAGACTGTGTCTGTACTCGTTGGAGTTTAGAAGGATGAGGGGGGGGATCTTATAGAGACGTATAAGATAATGTAGGGGATTGATAGGGTCGAGGTAGACAGATTCTTCCCGCTTAGAAAGGATAGCAGGACTAGAGGGCACAGCCTCAAGATAAGGGGGGGGGGGGTGCAGTTTAGAACGAAGTTGAGGAGGAACTTCTTCACTCAAAGGGTGGTGAATCTCTGGAATTCTCTGCCAGTTGAAGTGGTGGAGGCTACCTCACTAAATATATTTAAGTCACAGTTAGATAGGTTTTTGACAGACAAAGGAATTAAGGGTTATGGGGAGAAAGCGGGAAAGTGGAACTGATCCACTTCAGATCAGCCATGATCTTATTGAATGGCGGGGCAGGCTCAAAGGACTATCTGCTCCTATTTCTTATGTTCTTGTGATATTCACCATCAAAGCTCACAAGTGTTCACATCTAGCAGTGAACATAAAGAGAATTGCAGTCAGCCCCAACCCCCCTAAAATAGTAAAGTCCATTATTCTAATCTAGCTGCTACCCCACTGCTGAACTCAGCTCATACAACACAAAATTGGTAGCCAGTGTAATTTCAAAAGCCTGTAAGGCCCATGGGCAAACAACCAGCTGGCTATTCCAGTCTGAATACAAGAAGCAAAGAACAAATAAAATATTCCAAACATCCAGCTCATCCTGTCATTCGGGTATCAGTCAGCTTTTGCAGGAATATTTTCCTTTCTTTCTCCTACTTTAAGGGAAATACTATAATGTTGAAATTATTTTATCTGCAACAATGACTTGCACTCATATTGTACCTGTAATCTTGAAGCACTTGACAGAGGCATAAGACTGAACTAAAGGCGGAGATAGTAGGAGAGAGTGACTGAAACTTGGAAAAAGAAGCGTGTTTTAAGCAGAGGAGGAGAGGGAAGTGCAAGAGAGGTTTAGAAACGGTTAAGCAGGCATGTCCACCAGTGGGAAAGACCAGCACAATGATTCCATGATTTAAAAAATTAGGATCTCCTTTAGCTTTGATACCAGTATAGACTTGCTGGTCACTGACATTCGGATTAAGTGTTTTACAGAGGTGAATGTGCCCAAACTGTCATAAGAACGTAAGAAATAGGAGCAGGAGTAGGCCATCTAGCCCTTCGAGCCTGCCCTGCTATTCAATAAGACCATGGCTGATCTGAAGTGGCTCAGTTCCACTTTCCCGCCTTCTCCCCATAACCCCTAATCCCCTTGCCTACCAAAAACCTATCTACCTGCGCCTTAAATATATTTAGCGAGGTAGCCTCCACCACTACAACGGGCAGAGAATTCCAGAGATTCACCACCCTTTGAGTGAAGAAGTTCCTCCTCAACTCTGTTCTAAACTGCCCCCCCCTTATCTTGAGGCTGTGCCCTCCAGTCTTGCTGTCCTTTCTGAGCGGGAAGAACCTCTCCACCTCTACCCTATCCATCCCTTTCATCATCTTAAACGTCTCAATAAGATTCCCCCCTCATCCTTCTAAACTCTAATGAGTACAAGCCCAGTCTATTCAGCCTCTCCTCATAGCTCAACCCCCTCATCTCTGGTATCAGCCTAGTGAACCTCCTCTGCACTCCCTCCAAGGCCAAAATATCCTTGCGTAAGTGCGGCGACCAAAACTGCACACAGTACTCCAGCTGCAGCCTCACCAGTGCCCTGTACAGTTGCAGCAAGACCTCCCTACTTTTATATTCAATCCCCCTCGCTATGAAGGCCAGCATCGCATTTGCCTTCCTGACCACCTGCTGCACCTGTAGGCTGGGGTTTTGCGACTCATGCACAAGGACCCCCAGGTCCCTCTGCACCGTAGCATGCTGCAGTTTTTTGCCCTGTAAGTAGTAGTCCTTCCTACTATTATTCCTACCAAAGTGGATAACCTCACACTTGCCAACATTGTATGAGTCCTGGACCCAACATTGTATGGGTCCCTGGCACTGTGAGCAGTGCTAACCACTGTGATCCCAAGATGGGAGTCAACAATAAATTTGTATCAACATTTTTGCATTTAATGCTGATGGCATTAATTTTTTTGAAGTAAATAGCCCCACAAAAGAGTAAAAATAACAATATTGTACTTTTCAAACTTCTCTGCTAAGAATTGTCCAATATCTAACTTCATGTGAGTGCAATGTTGGGACTATAAAAGGACAACTTATGATCTGCACTGAATGTTGTGTCTATTGCATTTGACTTCACATTCACATCTCCAATGTTCACAAACATCTCACGCTGAGGTGTTTCACTATCAATTGATCAAAAGCAATTAATGATATCTGGGGGACCAAAGAGCAGGTAAAAATCCGCTACGAAAGCTCACTTCAATTATTAATAAATTGCACTATCATGTAATGTCTTGTCTCTTGTTTCCGCACACTTCTCCCCATTCTTTTCTATGGAGGAGGAGTGCCTGGTCTCCACATCTCATCCTGTCGAGACTTAGAGGTGCAGTTCCAAATCTTGTGTCTTTGTGGTGCAATATGTTGGGCTGTTCTCGAGAATGGTCTTCAAGGAAGACTCTGGTTGAGAGAAATTAATGGAAAATATTGTTTTAGTTCTCCCACCAACAGCTGCGGTTCTTGTTAAATGGAAGGCCACTTGTCCTTCATGTCATTCTGTAAGAAATACAACCCTGAAGCATTTCTAATCACAGATCAAGAACATAAATTTATTATATCTAACTTCTTAATTGAAAACATGAGTAAAAGTTGTTTAACAGCACACTTTATTCAACCAAGCTAGGAACGAACGGTCATCGTGAGTTTCTTTCTATGGTATTATAAAAATAGTGCTTTTTTAAGGTCTTGTTCATCTGTGACAGTAAAATTAAAGGGAGCAAGATAGATTACTATTTCATTAAAAGTTAGAATGTTTAAGATTACAGAGAGGATATAGAACATATTTGGTTAACATGATTGTGAAAGATGTTGTTTGGCAGCAAGCAGAGCACTGGCATTACATTAACACAAACTGCAATTGTGTATCCTAGGGAACACTGTATTTGAGGCATAGATGAAGAATTCATTCAGTCCTGATCTTCATCTCGAGACTTCACATCTTCTGATTCATTTGCATGATTGGAGTCACCAACACCAACTTCTTGCACCTAAAGAAAAAGTACTATTTGTATTTTAACATGTTTCATATTCAATGCAGAGAAAATGTGTTAATATCCAAATCTGTAAATACATTTTCTCTGTGCAACATGTTTGCTCTGAAGCTCAGTATGAAGTAAGTAACTTTCTCTCAAATTGTACCAACACCCCACCTGGCCATGATTTTCTTTTCAGTGGTCACATGCTCACAGGTAGCTTTGTAAAATATTATTAAAAAGCAATGTGCCCAGAAGTTTAAATATCACATCTACATCTATATTTTTTCAGTTAAAATGATCCTGAAAATTCT
This sequence comes from Carcharhinus amblyrhynchos, assembly GCF_965287045.1. Taxonomy (NCBI): domain Eukaryota; kingdom Metazoa; phylum Chordata; class Chondrichthyes; order Carcharhiniformes; family Carcharhinidae; genus Carcharhinus; species Carcharhinus amblyrhynchos. Next base: position 93,838,944 of record NC_137333.1, read on the forward strand.
ATATATTTTGATCAATTAAACATCAGCATTTGAAGCTGTGTCCAAATATGGCTTGTAATATTATTTAAGAAAAAAAATTTGTGTAAAACAAATGCTGAATGACCTTTTGGCAACAAAGTAGAGAAAACCATTTAGTAATTATCTTAGTGGAGACAGGTGTTTGAAAAACCTGTGGAAAGTGACTTTCAGGAGTTTTAGCTTCATCTGGATTTTTGAGTTTTCAATTGCTAAAAAAAAATAAGCTGTAGGTCTGCCATCGGGGCTGGAGAAGCAAGCAGGGAGCAGGAACTTGTGGCACAAGGATGAAATTGGGTAAGGTGCATCACAAAGATCATGTACTACATGCATTCTCTATAATGTATCTTAACTTCCACAGGAAGCAGCGTGTCCACTTTATTGGGAAGACTGTGAGTGAGCTTTACCATGTGTTGTGCAGCCCTGGCATGCACAGCCATCAGTGGCTATGTCCCAGGGTCATGTCTAGACTAAAACAGGTGACCTTGTCAATATGTCAAGTTACCATTGTATAAAACAGATGACTGATGTATTCTGACAGGTGGAACTATCACCTTTTTCACAGGATGCTGCCAAAGAAGGAGAGAATGCTCTGGGCTTTGCCTGAATTACTGACACCCCACAGGTCCTAGGAATCATCAATTTTACTCACATGGCTCTATATGAAGATCCTGGAATATTTGTTAATAAAAAGGGTTTCCTTTCTGAATATTGAGCTAATGTGGGACCACCATAGCAGGTCTGCACTCTGTTTCTTGCTGGTATTAATAATGTTTTTATACCAGGTGTACAAACAGTCATTTGGCAATAAAGAATTTGAATCTTAATAAAAAGACACAATTGGTGGTCTGTACAAATTGAATATCCTTTATCCAAAACCCTCAAAGTCAATTGGATTTCAAATCATTTCTGTTTTTGGATATCATACATAGGCCTAGGTCCACTTGCATTACAATGACGTGAGCTTAGGCTAGCTATAGCCTACAGTTTAAAAAAAAGACTGGAAGTGTTACAATGAATGTATCTTCGAATAATAAATACAAGGTATCTATAATTTTCTTTTGACATGTTCACCAAAAAAATCACAAGGTAAATAGTGCAGCCAAACATCTAGACTTTCCACATGAAAAGTCAATGAAGTTCAAAAAAAGTGTGCTTTTTGGATGTGCTCAGATTTACAGATAAAGGATACTTGATCTGTAGTGTAAATTGTGAACATTTTTAAATTTGGAATTTTTTTGTCCTAATACATGCAAAACAAAAAGCTTCGGCAACATGTATCCCTTTTCAGCATTGCCTTTATCCTGCATGAGGGAAGGTCTACAAGGCAAGAAGATAAATAACGAACGGTAGGATGCCAGGAAGTACAGAGGGATCTTGGAGTGAATCTCTAAAGATCCCCGAAGGCAACTATATAGGCAAATAGGGAGGTTAAGAAAGCATAAGGTAAAAGTTGATCTTTCTCTACACCCTAGCTATGACTGTAATACTACATTCTGCACTCTCATTTCCTTCTCTGAATGGTATGCTTTGTATAGCGCACAGGAAACAATACTTTTTACTGTATGTTAATACATGTGACAATAATAAATCAAATCATATGGAATACTTACCTTTAGTAGACAGGGCATAGAATATAAGAGCAGGGAGGTTATAATGGAGCTGTATAAAACACTTGTTAGGTCACAGCTGGTGTACTGTGTGCAATTCTGGTGGCCACACTATAAAAGTGATGTGATCGCACTAGGATTCTGAGGATTATCAACTGTTTTATTTATTTTTGAAATCTCAGATTTGTTTAATGTTTACAGTATGGTAACCTAGCTAATTAATGGAACCATAGAATCCCTGCAGTGCAGAAGGAGGCCATTTGGCCCATTGGGTCTGCATGGACTGTCCAGAAGAACATCTTACCCATGACCACACCCATATACCAATGCTAATCCACCTTAATTTACACATCTTTGGACACAAAGGGACAATTGATCATGGCCAATCCACCAAATCACACCTTTGGACTGTGGGAAGAAACCAGAGCACCTGGAGGAAACGCACGCAGATACGAGAGAACATGCAAACTACACACAGACAATCACCCAAGGCCTAAAATGAAGCTAGGTCCCTGGCGTTGTGAGGCAGCAGTGCTAACCAGCATGCCATCCTAGAATTAATGATGGGGCTTCTATTCTGTAATGGGTGAAACTCGCACAATATTTATGTAACCAAAACAATGGAGAACAAATTATTTATGTAATTGGATGAAAATGGAATTCAGTAATTATTTGTAACAGAGATGACTCAGAAGCACAGATTTACTTGCAACCAAGAACAGATAAAGTCAGTGGATTTATCATTTGTTTGGATGGGTGAGAAGAACAGATTTATTTGTGTAATTATGATGGTAACAGATATTGATCAATTATTGATGCACCTGAGTAATTTTAGAAATAATCTGAAGTGGCCGTATGGGAAAGTAGTGTTGAGAATGGAGAAACCATTTTGTATTAGGATTCAAGACCACCAGGGTGCCTAAGGTTAATGACAACACAGTATGCTAGCAAGCAAAACAGTTACATTATTTATAGAATGGCTTAAGTCATGACATTTAACTCCCATATTATATAAATAAGCTATATAAAACAGTTTTAGACTACCTGCTGTTTTTAGCATTTGAATTCTAACTCTGTCCACCCATTGAAAAACATTTCCCACTCCCCATCAACATGACAGTTAATCTCAATATGAGACTCATAATCTATGGAACAGCTCTTCCGGAAATTTTTACCATTACAACCCAGAACTAATCCTGACCTTTTGGAATAAGCGCAACCAAAAACTGCTCAGGTTTTCCTGGGAAGTTGCAGAAGTAGAATAGGGACTCTTGAACAGTGCAGGGGAAGGGAAATTATGGGATAAGTGAGTTACGCCATTGGTTATATTGCTAGGGACTTTTCCACTGCTCCTGCATTATCATTGCTAAAAGCAGTGAGAAGAAAGTTGGTGTATATCAACTAATATTTTTCAAACTGTAAGGAAACTTAAATGAATAATTAAGCGCACAATTAGTCTTCATGTAATGGTAATAGGTAATCTTTTTATGTTGGGAAGATATGTTGAAGCAGCACACATTGCCTAGACCAGTGTGCCCATTCAACCTGGGCGTTTGAAAGCTGGAAAGTTGACTATTCCACAGAGGGGCCTTTAAGTCGAAGGTTATTCTCGAAACCGAAAACAAAATACATTATTGTATGCCAAAAGTGATGGCAGAATTGCCTTGTAGATATGTACCTGTGATCGATTCTTTTAAATAGCTGATTCCTCAATGATCATCATCTTTTTTTCCACAGGGATATAAAGAATGCAACTTGGTTATTTTGTTTTGGGGGGGAAAGTGTCAAGTAGGCAATGTGGATTAGCTGCCCATTGAACATCCCTCCTGAGAGAAGGCACTTGGAATGGAAACCTGGGAGGAGGCGGTTCATTTAATATCACCCTGTTCTAACACTATTGCTCAAGATCAAATATATTCCACTCACTCACCACCAATCACACGATAAAACGTAATTTGTTGACTGACAAAATTAAGTATAAAAGTTGACCAGGTGCACATTCTATTTGTTTTTTTTAATTAGTAATCTCATTCAAACATAGAAAATTATTACAGGAATCAACAGGGTGGATGCAGGCTAAGTCACAAAGTAACTAGCTGGCCATTTAAGACTGATATTTGGAGGGATTTTTCACTCAGAGTGGTGAATCTTTGGAATTCTCCGCCCCACAGGGCTGCCAAAGCTCGATCGTTGACTGTTCAAAACTGAGATTGATAGGTTTTTACATTTTAAAAACATCAAGGGATGTAGAGATAATGCAGGAAAACGGTGTTGAAGCCCATCAGCCATGATCTCATTGAATAGCCAAGTGGGTTTGAAGAGCTGAAAGGCCTTCTGCTCCTATTTCTTATGTTATCATCTGTTGATAACAGCCACAAAACAGAATCTTTTAGCTTAAATGTGAAATGAACAAAAGGAACATGGCATCTAAGATCTATCTGGGCCACACACTACATTGGATCAGGGATAGGCAATTCATCTCCTGAAGCTGATTCTGCGTTTTAATTAGATCATGGCAGACCTATTCCTCAATTCCATTTTCCCACCTTTGATCATATCCTTTGATATCCGAATGTAACAAAAAGGTTACCTACTCCAGTTCAGACTTGGAAATTGATTGACCCGCATGCTCATTCATTTGGGCAGTGTGCCCCATTAAAATTTTGTTGTGCACAGCCAGTTATCTTTCAATGCACAGCACCTGTAACTTTATCCAACAATTTTACATATTCTGTCAAAAGTATCTGACCTCTGATTCTGTTGTATCCTCTTCTTCATCCTTGCGTTCTTGCATTTCTTCTAGAGAGACAATAAGCAACATGCATCAATCCATAGCCACTGTGTAATTTGTTTTGATAGTCGTTCTTTAAAAAACAGACTCACATCATAGTGCCAACTCTGTAGGCTCTTAATGTAACTATCACTAATTGTTGTAAAGTATTCAAAGCATCATGTTCCGTGAAAGAGCGCATTGAAAGGTCACGGTTCTTTGTGCAGGGTCCCATTGTGGTTGAAAAGAATGGAAGAGATTGAAATAATTAGGAAATTGTTACGTGTTGACTGAGTGGAGTAATTAAGGATAAGAGGCGTCTTAACTGTTGGTTAGACATGACCGAAGAAGCTATGTATGAAGAATTGAAAATAAAACCGTGAAAGGAAAGATAAAGGAAAGATTGGGCAGGTATGGTGGCACAGTAGTTGGCACTGCTGCCTCACAGCAGCAGGGTCCCAGGTTCAATTCCAGTCTTGGGTCACTGCCTGTGGAGTCTGCACGTTCTCCCTGTATCTGTGTGGGTTTCCTCTCACAGTCCAAAGATGTGCAAGTTAGGTTGATTGGCCATGCTAAAGTGACCCTAGTGTCAGGGGGATTAGTAGGGTAAATGCTTGGGGTTGTGGGAATAGGGCCTGGGTAGGTCTGTGGTTGATACAGACCCAATGGACTGAATAGCCTCCTTCTGTACTTTAGGGATTCTATGATAGATGTAGTAAGTAATAATTCCAGTATGGAATGACTAAAAATGGTAACATGTAAAGGGGTGCAATGTTAAGTGTCCACTTTTTTGTTATCTATACATCAATAAAACAAGAAAGTTCTGATGCTATGGCAAACTGATAACCAGATGCAACTTGAATGTCTACCCTTTGCTTTAATGTCTTCCTCATTTTTGATTAGGGTATGTGACATAGAGGGGGGATAATTAGGCTAAAAAAAAACGTAACTGTAGATTTAGGAACATTAACACAATGCTAACTTTAAACTGAATGATCTTGGACTATGGAAACATAAGTCAGGGCTGTTGCCATAGAAGACAGCATTATACGATCAACGAATATTTCTCATTTAAAAAATGTATTTTGAATTTATAAGATGGCTGTGTTTTGCTTTTAGTGACAGTTTGTGAAACTTCAGTCAATGACAAAATACAGCAGGCCCACTGCAGAACAGTTATGTTAACAGCAGTTATCAGGAACAAGATGGCTGCCAATGCCAGCTACTGAATAGAGTCATGCAACTTTGAGTTGACAATGCAGGTGGTGAGTAGACATAAGGGACTTCTCAGGGTCAGACGAGAGTCATATGGGTTCAATTTGGTGGGAATCATTCCCCATTTCACTTTCCAGCGTCCCATGTTGCTGGGCAGCAGAAGGGAGGCAACGTCTGTAATTAATGACAAACGAAATCCCATGAGGCCAGGATGTGGATTGTTATTGGCTGGAGTTAATGACAGGATGATTATTGACTGATATGTATTAATGTTTACTGGATAGTGCCCACCGGAAAGGTGGGCAATATGATTTTGGGAATGTATGATTGCCTTCACAGGGTTCATCAGACTGATATCCAGCTGCACGCATCTGTAGTGCAGAGCTTCCTCATATCACTCTTAAATTTGATCGTTTGGTTAAATAAAGTCACTTCTTAAAAATCAGTACACTGTATTCTTAATCTCTGTATTGGCTTAAGTAACAACACATAGCCTCAAGAGGAAAACCCCCGTCTAAGTATGGTTCTGCAGGCAAAAAATGTCATTTGTCATGTACGGTCAGAGACCATGAACACAGTAGGTTGACGATGGAAGGAAGCACATCTGGTCCTCACCAATGTTCTAATCAAGGATCAGTGTATTTGGTGATTTTTGTGAGTATTGTATTAAATGATATAGTAGATTTTCTGCACTCCTGAGCTCGAGAACTAATGTCAATTTTAGTAGCAGATCAGCAGCTCATAAAACTGACATGGACATTTGTGGAATCAGCCTGTTTTGCATAACTCGGAGACTCCACCCTGAGAAAAATCTCAGGAAGAGACAGTCATCTAGTCTCCTGTCTTTCACATCCTGACAGGAGAGCATTAACATTGGATAGGTCTTCCTACCCTTATAGTTAGGATGGTGTAAGGAGACCAAATAAAAAAAGATGTGAACTTGAAAATACAGTATAGTATATCACAAAAGAATTTGATTATTTAGCTATACCATTAACTTTCTTGTGCTTCTCAGCTTTTTGGCTAACATCAATCATTGGGTCAAGCCTAAGATGGGGTGCAATGCCTTACCTTGTCAGTTTGGATCTTATTTGTCTCCCATGGGGACCATGAATTGAATTCAATTGAAATTTGAACTTGGGTTTTGGAGCAAGCAAGGGGATGGATTCAGGACTGTCAGGTCCACTCTGAGCATTGGCTTTGTACCTTTAAGAATGGAGTAAAACTTTAATTTAAAAAAATACTTACCATCGACACCATCTACAGTCACCCCAGTATTATCATCTTCATTCCCTGTCTGCACCAGACCCTCATCTTGCGTTTCTTTTAAAAAAAAGTAACAGTACAACTTTTTAAAGACGTAGCATAAACTAGTGACAGCACACTTCCATGTGCAGATGCAGAGATATGTATGCAAGTATAGTACAATCTGCATCCTCCTCACAGCTCACCCTCCCACCCAACTTGGTATCATCAGCAAATTTGGTGATAATACATTCAGTTCCCTCTTCCAAATCATTAATATACAATGTGATCCCTGCACAACCCCACCAGTCACTGACTACCAATCAGGAAAAGACCCAGTTATGCCAACTCTTTGCTTCCTATCTGCTAACCAGCTTTCTATGCATCTCGACATTACCTGTAATCCCATGTGCTTTAACTTCACATAGTAGTCTGTTGTGTGAGACCTTGTTGAAACTCTTCTGAAAGTCTAAATAAACCACATCCACTGGTTCTCCTCAATCAACTCTACTAACTACATCCTCAAAAAATTCCAATATATTTGTCAAGCATGATTTCCCTTTTGTAAATTCATTTGACTTTGTCTGATTGTACCAATGTCTTCCAAATGCCGAGTTATGAAATCTTTTATAATGGACTCTAGCAACTTTCCAGTACTGACGCGAGGCTCACTGGACTATTGTTCCGTGTTTCCTCTCTACCTCCCTTTTTGGATAGCTACCCTCCAATCTGTAGGAGCTATTCCAGAGTCCAAAGAATTTTGGAAAATAACCCCAATGGATCTATTATTTCCAGGGCCATTTCCTTAAGTACTCTCGTTGAAGATTATCAGGCCCAGGAGATTTATCCACCTTCAATCCTATCAATTTCCCCAAAACCATTTCTGTGCTAATGCTGATTTCCTTCAGCTCCTCACTAAAACATATTTCTGTCAGCACTTCTGGTACACTATTCATCCTTTGTAAAGACTGAAACAAAGAATTCTCAAACAAGAAAGAATATTCCTATTGAGTAGAACCTTAAATAGACCAGCCATTTAAATAGCTACAAGAGCAACTCTGAGGCTAGGGATCCTGACTTCTCAAAGCCTGTTCACCATCTACAAGTCAGAAGTCAAAAGTGTGATAGAATATTCCCCACATGCCTGGATGATTGCAGCTGCAAAAACCTTCAAGAAGCTCAATATCTTACAGGACAAAGCAGTCTTCTTGATCAGCATTTGATACACCACCTCAAACAGTTCCTTCCAGCAATGGTGCACCATGACTCTAGTGTGCATCATCTACAAGATGCATTGCAGCAGCCTACCAAGCCTCCTTTGACAGGCATTCTAAACTGGTAACCAATACCACCTCGTAGGACACCAGACACCTTGGAACACCAGGTTTCCTTCCAAGTTTAAACAACATCCCAACTTGGAATAATTATTGAGGTTTCTTCATGTTGCCAGATTAAAATTCCGGAATTCTATTCCTAACAATACTCATAAATGTACCTATGTCAGATGGACCGTAGGGGTTCAAGAAGGCAGTTCACCACTACTTTTGCAAAGGTAATTAAGTGTGGAAAATGCTGGCATTCTTATTGATACTCACATTTCATGAATGAAAGAAAAGACTTGACAAATAAAATTGGCAAGGTCTGGCAAAGATGATCTAATAGAATGGTCCCAGTGGATTGGAAGTTAGCAAATGCAATACATTATTCAAAGAAGGAGGAAGAGAGCCAACAGGGAACTATAGGCCAGTCATCAAGGGAAATGCTTGAATCTATTATCAAGAAAATCATTTTCATTACTTAAAAAATCAGATAGTCAATATGGATTACAGAAGGAAAATTATCTTTGATAAATTAGTAACATTTTTTGAGGATGTACCTCGACACAGGGGAGACAATAGATGTAATGCAGTAGGATTTCCAAATGACATTTGATAAGCTGCCATACAAAAGGTTAATAAACAAGATAAAAGTGCTTGCAGTATTTTTAGTACGGTTGGATAGTCAATTAATGGATAGGAACCAGAGAAGAAGGGTGCACAGGATTTTCACATTTTCAGACTGTAACTAGTAGAGTGTTAGAAGGGTCAATGCTGGGAGCTCAGCTATTTACAATATACACTAATGACTTAGGTGAAGAAACAGAGTAATGAATCCAAGTTTACTGATGATGCAAAGTAAAATAGACATGTGCTAAAAACAAAAAAGAACCCAGCAGGCCTGGCAGCATCTGTGGAGAGAGAAAAAGAGCTAATGGGTGGGATTTTCCATCAGCGGGATTTTTCACTCCTGCCAAAGCTAATGGACTTTTGAATGGCTCACCACATTTTAGAGCCCCATTCCTTCTATGATGGGACTATAAAATTCAGCCCAACATTTCAAGTCCATATGATTTCTTCGGGTGGAAATGTAAGCTGTGAAGAGGATACAAAAAGTGCAAAGATTCATAGTTTATAGCATTAATGCAGGTCCTTCAGCCCAACATGTCCACGACAGCCCTTTTTTTAACCCCTACGCTAGTCCCAGTTGCCCACGGCTGGCCCATATCCCTCTATACTCATAAGAGATATCAACAGAGGGGCTCAATGTGGGCCCCTCAAGGGGCTCAAATGGGCTACAATGTGGCAGATGGGAGCGTAATATGGGCAAACATGAGGTTATTCAATTTGGCCATGAGAATAGTAAAGCAGAACATATTTTTAAAGGCACAAAATTTGTAGGTGTCAATGTTCAGAAAGACATGCATGTACACATTCGGGAATCACCAAATTTGCAGGAACAGCAAGCACTTAGGAAGACAAACATTATGATAGCTTAATGCAAGGGGATTCAAGTACAGTGCAAGAGTAAGGAAAATTCTGAAGAGACTTAACAGAGAGTGGACACGTTGTTTCCATTGGCTGGGGAATTTAGAATACAAGGGAAACATAGGATGAGAAACTAATCATTTAAAATTGAGAAGAGGTGAAATTTCTTCACTCAGAGAGTTGTAAATCTTTGGAATTGTCTATGACAAAAAATGGTGGGTGTCCAGAACTAAGGGTCATTGTTTGAGGCTAAGGAGTAAACCTTTAGGACTGAGAAGAGGAGAAATTTCTTCACCCAGAGAATGGTGGAATTCACTAGCACAGAAATAGTTGGTTTCAAGAACAAATTAGATATAGCTCTTGGGGCTAAAGGGATCAAGGGATATAGGGGGAAGGTGGGAACAGGATATTGAATTTGATGATTAGCCATGATCAAAGTGAATGGCAGAGCAGACTCAAAGGCCGAATGGCCTAATCCTGCTTCTATTTTCTGTGTTTCTATCAATTAAGATGTTTGAGGCTGAGATAGACAAAATTTTGGTCTTGGGCAATCAAGGGATAGGGGGAGCAGACAAGAAAGTAGTATTGAGGTAGAACAATCAGCCATGACGGTGTTAAATGGGGGTGTAGGCTTAAGGGATATATGATGTCTACTCTTATTTCTTGTAGGTTAAAATTGCCCTCACAGACCTACAAGCATCTTGTTTGCTAAATAAAAATGCAGGCCTGCGATGAGGTAATTTCTCAATGTTGTTCACCGGAGATAAAGCATGCAAGGAAACCCAAAGGAGTAAAATAAAAACATTGTTCTAGAGTTAAAGCATTCTCAAGAAGCAAAGAAAAAAAAGCTGCTTTATTCTTCCTTACCAGGTGGATTTCCCTCTGGATCCGAGGAATTTTGATTGTTTGGACCACTGCAATCATAATTTTTGGAAATGAATGTTTTGCCAAATGCTAAAGAAATTTAAGCACCACAAAAATAAATATGAATGCAAACTACCATACTAGTATTTAGCTAGTAATAAATATCCCTGCCAATATTCCTTGGACTCAATTCTGGCATGCACTCAAATAATGCCTCTTAGCGCCTCCCAGCCCTGAGTTTGTTGGGGTCAGTGACAGAATACCTACGTAACATGGAGCAGATGGCACAAGTTTCAGCTTGGGCAAATTTCTGACACAAGCCTACCCCATGTGTTTGGAGACCTCACCCACCACCCACTGGACAGTTCCAGACATGGCCCTCGCTGCTCCTTGAACAAAAAGGCTAATCAATTACAAAAAATGGAAACAAAATAATTCAGGTGTTCATTTCCTGGCCCAGACTCCATAGTTTGGACCCATGAGGAAGTTGTTACGCCTTATTATCGCTTGGTGTATTACTATCCACTGATGCACTGGGTCCCCAGTGGTGCCAATTAGGTGGGAGCTCCTGGCATCAAATGTCACCACCCTCTTGTCAAAATTAGCACTGTAAGTCACGGACAGTGGTTCTACCCTTATGAAGCGGTCAGACCAATATTGGTCTCTACTGCCTGGTTCATGGCATAATTCACAATACAACTTTGGGACCATTCCACTGAGCAGAGCAGATACATATCTCAAGTTCTGTTTCCCAATGGAAGTGCGGATCTTGTGCAATCACCTGCCCCTCTAAAAGCAGGAATTTTCCAGCCTTCTTGCCCTTTTCCCTGGGCCTATGGGCCATTGAAATCTCAGTTCAAATCAGCAGGACAGAAGATTCCACTGACATGAAGGGCTGGATGCCAAAACTTTCTTAAGCAAACCAGTCTTCCATCCATTGACTCTGTCTACTCTTCCTGCTGCCTCAGCAAAGCAGCCAGCATAATTAAAAACAAAGGGCAAAGAAAATGAGAGTTCAGGAGAGTTCGGCCCTCCAAGCCTGCACCGACCATGCTGCCTGACTGAACTAAACCCCCTACCCTTCCAACCCATGTCCCACCATTTCCATCCTATTCATGTATTGGTCAAGATGCCCCTTAAAAGTCACAATCATAGCTCCTTCCACTACCTCCCACGGCAGTGAGTTTCAGGCACCCACCACCCTCTGTATAAAAAAACTTGCCTCATACATCTCCTTTAAATTTTGCCCCTTGCACCTTATACCTATGCCTAAGGATCCCATGGACCTAGACATTCTCTCTCCCACCTTCTTCCATCGGGAGAGAGATACCGAAGTCTACGGTCACGTATCAACCACCTCAAGAACAGCTTCCTCCATTTACTGAATAATTTGTACCTGAATTTGATCTTCCAAGATGCATCATCTCGCATTTGTTCATCTGCCATCAGACTTTCAAATGGACCTACTTTGCATTAAGTTGAACTTTCCCTATGCCCTAGCTATGACTGTAACACTACATTCTGCATTCTCTTGTTTCCTTCTCTATGAACAGTATGCTCTGTATAGCACGCAAAAAACAATACTTTTCACTGTATACTAAGACATGTGACAATAATAATTCAAATCAAAACAATATGATCGAAATCTGCCTGGATAAGATATACTGATTGGTTTAATGTCCTATATATCCAGGTGTAATGCTATGTAGCAGATCAATTTATCACCAACTGTTCAAGTTTTCATGTGAAGTGTGCTGTTTGGTGACTTCACATTTAAAGGTGCTATCTAATGGGTAGAGAAAGGTAAGAGAGAGTCCTACCTCCCTGCTGCAATTTCTCCCTTCTTGTCACAAGTCCATCATGTATCTCAGTAAAAGAATCCAGGTTAGAGTCATAGAGGTTTACACATGGAAATAGGCCCTTCAGCCCAACCTGTCCATGCCATCCTTTTTGTTTAAAACCCCTAAGCTAGTCCCAATTGCCTGCATTTGGCCCATATCCCTCTATACCCATTGTACCCATGTAACTATCTAAATGCTTTTTAAAAGACATAATTGTACCTGCCTCTACTACTACCTCTGACAGCTTGTTCCAGACACTCACCACCCTCTGTGTGAAAAAATTGCCCCTCTGGACACTTTTGTATCTCTCCCCTCTCACCTTAAACCTATGCCTCTAGTTTTAGACTCCCCTACCTTTGGGAAAAAAGGTTAGAGGAAGCCCCTCCATTGCATGTAATATTCAACCAACTTCATGAACCAATTTAAATGTTTGGGGCTAAGGTAAAGGTGTATTATCATGACCAAGAATGATAATTCCATTTGCGAAGCCCAAGATCATTGTAACCTATTTAATATAAACATGACTCAAGTTTTGGCAAGCTGAATTTTTAAGAAAATGTATTAAAATAACCAGTACTTTCACCACATAAAAAGACTTAGTTGATAATCTATTGAATAGCAACACTTGACAGGATCTACTTGTTCCTTGAATGAATGACAGGGTCACCCATTTAAGACGGAGGTGAAGAGGAATTTCCTCCCTCAGAGGGTAGTGAATCTGTGGAATTTTTTACCGCAGAGGGATGTAGAGGCTGGGTCATTTTGTATGTTCAAGGTGAGAATGACAGTTTTTAATCAGTCAGGGAATCAAAGGTTATAGGCGCAAGGCGGGGAAGTGGAGTTGAGGATTATATCAAATCAACCATGATCTTATTGAATGGTGGAGCAGACCTGATGGGCCAAATGGCCGAGTTCTGCTCCCATGTCTTATGAGCTCCCCCATTCTTACAGACAACCTGTTCCAACTGTCAATCACTCACTGCGCGACCAAATATTTTGTGACATTTCCCTAAATTTGGTCTTCATGAACCTTGACATTTTATCTGGCTGCCTGGTGTATCTGAAAATACTGAAGACGTGAGAACAATGATAATTTAATAAAATCTCTATATGTGAGAAATTCACATTGGTTTATACCTTGCATTTTGTTCCACGTCATGGGTTCCATCTGTCAAAATAAGAACAGAAAATAACCATCTTAAGTGCATTTCTGCTCTGTGTTTGTGTTTATATTTTGTGTTCTTCATTGTTTTATTCACACAACAGATTTAATGTGTCAAGTAGGTGGCTCTGATTTGCAGTTAGTATTTTATGCCACCATTTACACAGTCAAAACTTAGTTTTTAAAAGCAGCAAAATAACATAAGATCAAGGAACAATACAGCACAGGAACAGGCCCTATGGCCCACCACGCTTGTACCGATTTCTAATCCTTATTTAGACCTTCTACTTATTGTCCATATGTTTATATTCCTCTGTTTGCCTCCTGTTCATGTGTCTATCAAGATATGCCTTGAATAATGTTAGTGTGCTTGCTTCCACCACCTCAACTGGCACCCACCACTCTCTGTGTGAAAAACTTTCCCTGCACACCTCCCCTAAACTTTCCCCCTCTCGCCTTGAATCTGTACCCTCTTGTAGAAACATGGAAACTAGAAGCAGGAGTAAGCCATTTGGCCCTTTGAGCCTGCTCCGCCATTCATTATGATCATGGCTGATCATCAAATTCAAAATCCTGATCGCTATTCGCATATAACCTGAGTTTATCCAACCTCATATCTAAAATCCTCCAGACCAGGTAGCATCAGGGTAAACCTTCTTTGCACCCTCTCCAAAGCATCCACGTCCTACTAAGTTTAAGTTTTATAAGTTTATTTACTCGTGTCACAAGTAGGCTTACATTAACACTGCAATAAAGTTACTATGAAAATCCCCGAGTCGCCACATTCCAGCACCTGTTTGGGTACACTGAGGGAGAATTTAGCATGACCAATGCACCTAACCAACACCTAACGCAGGGAGAACATGCAGACTCCACACAGACAGTGATGCAAGCCAGGAATCGAACCTGGATTCCTGGCGCAGTGAAGCAGAACCGCTAACCACTGTACCACCATGCCACCCTGGTAGTGGTAGTGTGATGACTAGTATTGCATGCAATACCCCAAATGGCAGCCTAACTAAAATGTTATACTCAAACCCCAGGCTGATGAAGGCAAGTATGCCATTTGCCTTCTTGACCACCATATCCACTTACGTTATCATTTTCAGAGATCTGTCGACCTGTGCGCCCAGATCACTCTGTATGTCTATATGGGACTGCATGGTGACACAGTGGTTAGCACTGCTGCCTCACAGTGCCAGGGACCTGGGTTTGATTCCCGGCTTGGGCCACTTCTGTGCGGAGTCTGCACGTTCTCCCAGGTCCTCTGGTTTTCCTCTACAGTCTGAAAGATGTGCTGGTTAGGTGCATTGGCTGTGCTAAATTGCCCCTTGGTGTAATGAAAGAGGTGCGGGAATGTGACGACTAGCGAATTTTCACAGTAATTTTATTACGGTGTTAATGTAAGCCTACTTGTGACACTAATAAATAAATCAAAATATAAATCTCAATGCTCCTAAGGTTCTGCCATTTACTGAATAATTTGTATCTGAATTTAATCTTCCAAAATGCATCATCTCGCATATGCCTGGATTAAACTCCATCTGCCATTTTTCTGCTCAAGTCTGCAATCTGTCTATATCCTGCTGTATGTTTGACAAACCTCATCACTGTTTGCAACTCTGCCAATCTTTGTGTCATTGCTTCATGATTTCTTTTGTAAACCACACCATTTCAATAATATTCTGCTTTATTATTCTTCCCACCATAATTGACAATCTCACATTTTCCCACATTATACACCATCTGCAATTTTTTTGCCAACTCACTTAACCTGTCTGTGTCCCTTTGCAGACTCTGCATCCTCCTCACAACTCTGTATCCTACGAATCATTGTATCAGAGCAAAGTTCATCACAATACAGCTTGTCCCTTCATCCAACTATTAATATAGATTGTAAATACTTGATGCCCCTACACCGATCCCTGTGACACTCCACTAGTCACAGCTCTCCTGAAAGTGCCGACTCATGTTATGGCATGGTTTCAGAGGTAGGTTGCTAAGTGGCCACTCACCTGGTTGGTCAACTCAGAATTGGCAGACTGTTCAGTCTGGAGCTTCACACAAAACCCAAACGTTCACTTTCCAACAGGAGTTTCTAAAAAGCCATCAGGAGGGCAAATCATGACTGGGTTCACCAGTCCACCCACCACCCCCCCCAATATTCAAGTCAGTCGCAACTCTCCATTGCCAAGCAGAAAGCTGGATCACCTTGCATCTGCATGCATTCACCTGATGAAGAAGCAGTGCTCCGAAAGCTCGTGCTACCAAATAAACCTGTTGGACTTTAACCTGGTGTTGTGTGACTAGTTAGTCTGCATGCTTCAGTAACACCCAATGAGTGTATTTACACTAAACCAGAGAGAAAAATCTATAACCTCATTTTAAAAAAAATATTTACGTTTGCAGCATCCTTTGACTCTCTTGATAAGGAATATGATGATGAGAAGTAGCAGAATGCCACCGAGGATGATACAGATATATAAGGGAAGGTGATTTGTGTCGCCATTTGCTACTACAACAGGACAGTCTCTTCCACCTGACCCTAGCTGATCTTGATTCGCGTCTTCATTCCATGGATCTGAAGTTTCCGCTGTTTTTATTGTAGGTCGTACTGTGCTGGGGTAACTTTCAGTCCTCAGACTCGCAGGCTCGGGGGATGTGTCCTGCATCCATTCTAAATCGTTCCACGCGTTCTGAGAGGAATTTCTGGTCACTGACGTTGTTTTCACTTGTGTGGTGGTTTCTGGGTTGGTCAACGACATAGTGGTCGCCTCAGTAGCGATAACGGGAATTGCGGTGCTCACTGAGTAATCATAATCTACAGCAAATGTTGTATCAAGAAAATCAAACTCTGCAACAATGAAATAAATGTTAGTTTTTTCAAAAACAAAACTGAGCTGTAACTTAGCTTGCTGAATGTACTGGTATGCGTTGACAGGAAAATTATAATTTAGCCACCTCAAATTGTTCACGTTTCTAGACCACCTGTGACCCATGATCGTACACTTCTCTAATATGCAAAAGTGTGTTCACAAAACTGATGTTCACGCTGAGTTTCTTTCTCTCCAGACTTGAACTAGATTTGATTCAAAATCTCCTCCCGTCCCACTTTTAACAAAATCCCAGTGACACCATTGCCATTCGTTCCACAAGTTCCACGATCTATACCAGGTCAAGGTGCTGCTGAAGAAATGTTTGCAATTGCAAAAATTTAAAAGGACAACATTGTAGACTCTGAGTTTGGAATTTTCCAGTCCCGCCCACCACGGGAATTGTAGCAAGCGGGGGAGAGGGGGGAACCACGCAAATGTTTGTTGACCTCGGGTGGGATTTTCCGGTTTTGGGGTGAGCGTGACCAGAAAATTCCACTCTGAATCTTAGAGGCCAGGACTTTTTTTGATTTGAGTACAACAATTTATTTTCTTTATTTTCTCATGGGATATTGAACATCACTGGCAAAACCAGCATTTGTTGCCCAGGCCAAATTGCCCACAAACTGAACATCTTGCTAGGCCATTTCAGAGTTAAGAGTCAACCACATTACTGTGGGTCTAGAGTCGCATGTAATCCAGATGCCTAAAGAGCATTAGTGAGCCTGATGGGTTTATTTGGAACATCTAATGATAAATTCATGGTCACCACTACTGAGACTCACATTACAATTCCAGAATTACTAATTGAATTTAAATCCCATCTGCTGCGGTGGTGGGATTTGAACCCATGTTCCAGAGAATTAGCCTTACTCGTCCAGGGACATTATCACAACACCACCATCTCTCTGCGTATCTGTTTCATTAAAGGGCTAAGCAGCTGAAGTAGTTTGGGATGATGTATTACACGCTAAATGTGCTACAGAATATCAGTTCTTGTTGTAACCTGTAAAGTCTCAGGTTTATTCTCCCATCTGCTGAATTAGCTGAATTCAATTAGAAAGTAGATTTGAGGAACTACAATCGATGCCAATCACTGTTCTTATTTGTGACTATTAAACATTGAACCCAGCTGAAGCACACAAGAGGGTGGGGGCAATTTGGGTCTGGTGGAGTGAGGAAGTTTTAATGTAAAATAATTTGGCGCACAAGTAAAGAGAATGTGATAGATTTTGACTTTGGTCAAAAGTATAACATGAGTACTAATGAATCAGCAACAGGTTTTATAGTTTCTCTCATTTCAAAGGACTTCAGTCAAGAGAGTTTAAAGCCAGGCTGTCAAATATCACCCACTTTTCACTCCCATAGAGAGAGGATCTACCCCCTAATGTGTTAAATTTACTATTTTGAAAGTTGCTTATTCAGCACATTGTACAAATAATTCAATGGTTCAGCACAGGTTGTACACTGTTACAGATTGTACATGCAGATGCATACAAAGAAGTCAACATGGTTCGCTATTTTTAACTGATCATAGACTGAAACTATATCTTGACCATGGGGTTTCAGTTAAACATGGGGGAGGCTGGGTCAGGGGATCCATTGGATGCTGGGTTGAGATAACACATCATCCTGTGGAAGTTTAAGGTGGCATTAGGACAGCAATAACCTTCTCCCATTGGGTAGCCCTAGCTTTCTTCCTGCAGTGGGGATTCAGGAACGAGGCTTGAGCGTAATACTGTAAACCGGTGGAAGAGAATGGCCACATTCTCTAGAACTCCCAAGCTGAAAACAATTTGATGTTTGTGTAAATTCTTGGACACCCTAATGTGATTGAAAGGAATTTTTTGTTACCTATATTCAGGCATATTTCAGAAACTATAGATTCTTTTTTAGCCAGACTGCATCCATATCTCTTTAGGTGCTCCTGGTCCACATGTGAAATGACAAGAGACTGTCCATCATTGGTGATGCTCACAACTCCAGTATTCGATACGGACAATCCATCATACTGCCATTTTATACGGGGTGACAGCGCTTTTGATCCACAATAGGTGCATGTTAATGTGACTTTATTTCCAACTGACACCACAGGTGGGTCCACTGTGAGGTGGAGGTTAGCCCAGCATCCTAAAGAAAAGAAAAAAGCCTTTCTGTAGTCATACAAAATAACAAATACAACATGTATGTTTTGGTAGATCACAACCAGCTTCTTATATACAGGTGATAAAAACAAAATACTGCAGTTGCTGAAATCTGAAACAAAAACAGAAAATGCTGGAAAATCTCAGCAGGTCCACTCATCTGATGAAGGAGTCGCGCTCCAGCACTGACAAATGGTCAATTAAACTCGAAACATTGGCTCTATTCTCTCCCCACAGATGCTGTCAGACCTGCTGAGATTTTCCAGCACTTTTTCTTTCTGTTTATATATAAATGGTCCAGGTAAATATAGATTCAAGTGTAAATACACCTTATGAGATACATTGAAGTCAACCTTCCCTGAACTGACTGCAATGCAAGTATATCTGTCTTTAAATAAGGAGACCAAAATGGTGCACAGTCCCCTGAGTATGGTCTCATCAATACCCTGTGCAGTTGTAGTAAGACCTTCCTACTTGTAAACTCTGTCCCCTTTGCACTAAAGGCCAGCATTCCATTTGCCTCCCTAATTACTTACCGTACCGACTTGCTTACGTTTTGTGATTCACGTACAAGGACATCCAATTCCTCTGTATCTCAGCAATCTGCAATCCCACCACATCTAAAAAATAATTTGCTTTTCTGTTCTTCTCACTAAAGAGGACAGCTTCACATTTTCCCACATTGTAGTCCATCTGCCAATTTTTGTCCACTCACTTAAGCTATCTATATCCCTTTGCAGACTCTTTATGTCCTCTTCACAGCTTGTTTTCCCATCTTTATTTAGATCATTAGCAAATTTCACTACAATACACTTGGTGCTTTCATCCAAGTCATTAATATAGATTATATGTAGTTGAAGCCCCAGCACTGATCCCTGTAACATTCCATTAGATGCAGTTTGCCAACCTGAAGATGACTCATCTATAACTCTCTGTTTTCTGTTTGTTTGCTAATCCCCTAACTTGGCAAATGTATTAGTCCCAACATCATGAGTTTTTGAAGAGCTCCACTCATTGCACTGGTCCCCAAGGTGTTAAATAATATAGTAAAGTCATTGCTAAGTAGCTTTTCCTAAGTCTACCTGGGTAACGTTTTGTCTTTCCTTCAAGCTCAGGTACCCAATTTTATTAATCAATTCCTTTGCCCAGCTTTGCATATTTTCTGAGGTTCACTTTTTTTGTTTGGTGACAAGAGCTGTACTCAGTTCTCAGGGTGGTAGGGTTCCATGTGAGTGCTGTCCTTGATTCTTCTGGACCAGTAGTTCCCAAATTGTGTGCCACAGCAATTGCACAGACAATGTGCCATGAAGACCCCCCACCCACTAAGTGTACTGCGAAGGAAGATTCAAAACTATTCAAGATTCATGTAATTAAACTAAAACTACCTTTTGTCTTCAGCTCTGTGGTTGGCATTTCTAGGACCTGATGAATCTTGGGCTTCCCACGCATGTGTCAGCTGGGACAGAGCTATATATGCATTGTTTAGAATTTATATGTTGGCCAGGGCCATGCTTGACCAAAGGGATTTGGAGCTGAAGGCAAAAGTCCTATGCACCACACAAAAAGCAAAATCTCAAAAAGGGTGCAAAAGCCCTCAGAGGAGCAAGAGAAACAGGAAGAGGTTAAAAAAAAGGGGGACAAGTTAAAAATTAAGTTCCAAGTAAGGGAAAAAGACAAAGAAAGTAAGGAGTCTGCCTCAATTTATTTTTATAGTACAGAGGTGTGCCATGACATATAAAAGTTTGGGAACCACTGGTCTAGATGCCAGTGGTTGCAGATTTGGAAAGTGCTACATGAGTTTTGCACTTAGGGTTTGTGCTGTCACCTAGACCAGTCTGCTGCATTGGTAAATGATCTGTGCTTTATTGGAAGCTGTATACCCTTTGATGTGGTGTACGCTCTGTTCTTGGAGGTTCCCATCCAAGTCACTGACCTTTCTGACTTGGAAATATATCACTGTTCCTTCCCTGTCTTTCAGTCAGAATCCTTGTCCTTCTAGACTAGTGATCCCCAACCACTGTGCAACAGCCATGAAGACCACCCCCTCCAAATGTTCCATGAAAAAATATTAAAAATTATTCAAAATGTAAGTCATTTAACTAAAATCACTTTTGTCTTGAGCTCTGTGGTTGACATCTCCAAGACCTGACAAATCATGGGTCTCCTTCATTCCCTCCCTAACAGCACAGTGGGTGTTCCTACAACTGAAGGCTGCAGTGATTCAAGAAGGCAATTCACCACCACTTTCTCAAGGGCAAATAGGGATGGGAAATAAATGCTGACCTAGCCAGCGATGCACACACTCTATAAATTATTATTTTTTAAAAGTTTGCATTAAATAGCACCTTTAACATGAACAACATCCCTCTGCACTTCACATAGAGGCATAAGGAAATTCTAGCTGTATCCTCCAGTGATGATTAAACACTCTTTAATCATCACTGGAGGATACAGCTAGAAAATCCCATATTCCTCTTTTTTATTTTTTCCTGTAAATTATCCTCACTGGTTCCATTGCTCATGGTGGTTTTTTCCTATCTCAATCTTATGGCTTCACTTTTCTGCATTAAACAACACATTTTTTATGGCCCAGTATTCTGACTTGCTTGGTTTTATCTTCCATTGATCTGCTGATTTCCAGCTTACGATCCTTGCAATCTTTATACCAGCAGCAAACGCAGCTAAACTGGCTCCTTTCCTTTCCCCCAAACCTTAAACACACACTTGAAGTAACCCCAGTCTTAAAACCCAAAGGATCTTGACAGCCACCCCTTCCCATGTAGATACAAGCTTAACAATTACCCTTTGCATTTTATGACTCAGCCAGTTAGGTTAAAGTGGCTCGGCTCATCCATAAAGAATGGCCACCTGGGTCACTTTTTTGGAGGCTGTTGGCATCGGTGGAAATGTACTCTGGCCAGAACCATTGTCCACAGAAAAGGAGCTGAGAAAATTGGAAAATAATTTATTTCATATATGTGAAAATCTACTGTTTTCATCTCACGCACCTGTTTTAACAATTAGCTTCACTTTCTGCTGTTCGGAAAGGTGGTCATGGGTGCAGATGAATTCTCCTGAATCAGGTATCTTTATTCCTCTTAGTGTGATGGAATAATCACCCTTCTTTATTTTTGATCGGTACACGAGCACTCTCCCTTTGAAGTCTTCTTCGAAGACTATTCGCCCATCAGGATAGATGTCCACAATCTTGCCACCATTGTAACTGCTGCACTCCGGATATTGTGGCGTCCAGTACCAGCTCACGGGACGGTTATATGGAAGTTGCCCTGGGATTAAGCAACTAAGTAGAGCAATATTTCCAACGGTCATTGACACCTCCTCTTCAGCTCCAACAGTCAGTTCGAGGAAGGTGAGCAGAGCTAAAATAGAAACACAAAATCATGTGCCATAATTTCAGTGTCAACCTTACTTAGAAATTAATTGTTTACCATGAAACATTGAAATTTTCCTTTCGTTGACAAACCTATGTGAAATCAAGAATAGCCAAAGTTCACAGCATTGGATACAACCAACACTGAAAAGGTAGAAGAAGAGATAAAGTAAATGAAGAAGTGGCAATTCAATGGCATCAAATCTTGACTTCAAAGCACCCGAGGAACGTAGTTGGAAGAGAACTAGGGGGAGGGAAGGTGCCCTATAATACTAAGTGCAAAGAACCATTCAGGGTAAGGGACTGTGAAATGAGACATGGGGCAAGATTTTCCAGCCTCGCTCGCCCTAAAACTAGAAAAACCCACCCACGATCAACAAACCTTTCCATGGTCCACCATTTGCCTGCTACGATTCCCGTGGAATGGGAAAATTCATTCCATGATTTCAATATAAGAACATAAGAAGTAGGAGCAGGAGTAGGCCATCTAGCCCTTTGAGCCTGCCCCGCCATTCAATAAGATCATGGCTGATCTGAAGTGGATCAGTTCCACTTTCCTGCTCTCTCCCCATAACCCCTAATTCCCTTGTCTGTCAAAAACCTATCTACCCGTGACTTAAATATATTTAGCGAGGTAGCCTCCACCACTTCAACGGGCAGAGAATTCCAGAGATTCACCACCCTTTGAGTGAAGAAGTTCTTCCTCAACTCTGATCTAAACTGCCCCCAACTTATCTTGCGGCTGTGCCCTCTAGTCCTGCTATCCTTTCTAAGTGGGAAGAATCTCTCTACCTCTACCCTATCCATCCCTTTCATTATCTTATACATCTCTATAAAATCCCCCCTCATCCTTCTAAACTCCAACGAGTACAGACCCAGTCTATTCAGTCTCTCTTTATAGTCCAACCCCCTCATCTCCAGTATCAGCCTAGTGAACCTCCTCTGCACTCCCTCCAAGGCCAAAATATCCTTGCGCAAGTGTGGCGACCAAAACTGCACACAGTACTCCAGCTACGGCCTTACCAGTGCCCTGTACAGTTGCAGCAAGACCTCCCTGCTTTTATATTCTATCCCCCTCGCTATAGAGGCCAGCATCCCATTCGCCTTCTTGATCACCTGCTGCACCTCAAGACTGGGTTTTTGCGACTCATGCACAAGGACTCCCAGGTCCCTCTGCACCATAGCATGCTGCAGCTTTTCGCCCTTTAAATAGTATAGCAGGAATCCAGGGAGGAGGAACTGTGTGTGGGATGTAATATGTGAAGTTTATGAGGAATAATGAATAGATAATAGAGTTGTAAATGTAGTTTAATGAGATTAATTGTATCACCTACTTTCATCCGAGTACCCAGGGATTAAACTTGTAACTTGCCTTGTCTCCCAGGCTGCCCTCTACACAAATGGGAAGCTAGTCTGAACTAGTCAATATCTTTTCCGAAAGGTGGGGGAGTCTAAAACTAGAGAGCATAGGTTTAAGGGGAGAGATACAAATTATTCAGAGGGGCAATTTTTTCACACAGAGGATGGTGAGTGTATGGAAACAGCTGCCAGAGGTAGTGGTAGAGGCAGATACAACTTTGTCTTTTAAAAAGCGTTTAGACAGTTACATGGGTAAGATGGGGATAGAGAAATATGGGCCAAATGCGGGCAATTGAAACTAGCTTTGGGATTTAAAAAAAAAGGTGACATGGACAAATTGGGCTGAAGAAAATGTTTCCATGCTGTTTCCACTATGACTCTATGACTCTATAATCATAATATTGGAACACAGGAATTAGGAGCAGAAGTAGGCAAATTCAGCTCTTCGAGCCTGCTCCGTCATTCAATCAGACCATGGCTGATCTCTCTCCGGTCTCAGATCCATCTCCCCACCTGTTCCCCCATCCCCTTATCCCTTTTTTTATTAGAAATATATCTATCTCCTTCTTGAAACCATTTATCGATTCAGACTCCACTGCACTTTGGAGCAGCGAGTTCCGTAAATCTGCAATGTTGGTAACGAACATTTTGGAAGTTGTATGTCTGCCCACGAGTGATTTCTAATGAGTTTCAGGTTTCGTATCAACAACAAGTTTGCATTTCTATAACATCTTCAACATGAAAAGCATCCCTCGGCATTTAATACATCGGCATAATGAAAATGGACACCTAACCAAAAAGGGAGAAATGGGAAGTGGGCCAAAAGCGAAGTTGAAATTACAGATTTTGAATAAATTTTTGAAGGTGGAGAAAGCTGTGGGAAAGTTTAGAAAGGGAATTTCAAAGTGTGCAGCAATGAGAGAAAAGAAGATATTTCTGGAGATGCACTGGCATTTTTGGGTAGGTGGAAATGGAACTGTGCAAGGGAGTCCATAAGACCATAAAACATAGAAGCAGAATTAGGCCACTCGGCCCATCGAGTCTGCTCTGCCATTCAATCATGGCTGATATTTTTCTCATCCTCATTCTCCTGCCTTTTCCCCATAACCCCTGGTCCCCTTATAACTCAAGAACTGATCTGTCTCTGTCTTAAAAGACACTCAGTAGTCCAGTTGCGAGATTGCGTTCAGTTAGTTGCATTCTACTAAGACAGCAGGGGGCAGTGCAGTTAGCTTTAGCATCTGCATCAAGGATTGTAGAACCAGTGTTCCCATTCCGTTTTCTATTCAATGAGCTTTGTTAGAAAATGTGCAACAGAATATTTTCCTAGCTATTGCTAATCAGATTGAATAATGTATCTTATTCTTGAAAGAAATCTCACAACACCAGATTAAAGTCCAACAAGTTTATTTGTAGCAAAAGCCACAAGCTTTCAGAATAGGCTGTCCCTTCATCAGGTGGCTGGGAGCTTCCCAGAGAAACTCCCAGCCACCTGATAAAGAGATAGACTGTTCCGAAAGCTTGTGGCTTTTGCTACAAATGAACTTGTTGGACTTTAAGCTGGTGTTGTGGGATTTCTTTCTTTTTTACCCCAGTCCAACGCTGACATCTCCACATCATGACTACCATCGACATCGCAAACTGTCTTATTTTTGAGCCAGAGTTTGACAGAATATGATGTCCTGTAGCTTAACAAAATTTGAATAAAATATTAATTCAAGCAATCACTGTCAGCTCTGAAGTTTGTATAGAATCCCTATAGCACAGAAGGAGGTCATTCAGCCCATTGAGTCTGCACCGACTCTCTGACAGAGCATTTTATCCAAAACCCCATGTACTTACCAAACTAAGCCCTCTAACCTTTGGACACTAAGGGACAATTTAACATGACCAATCCACCTAACCTGCACATCTTTGGACTGTGGAGAAAACCCACGCTGACACAGGGAGAATATGCAAATTCCACACAGACAGTACCCATGATCAGAATTCCACCCAAATCCCTGGCACTGTGAAACAGCAGTGCTAACCGCTGTGCCACCTTGTTGCTCCATTTATGTTTGTAAAGTATTAATTTTTAAAATATAGATCTGGCCTTTTCAATGGCAATTTTATACTGCAGCGAATCATTAATCATAACTCGATAAAGGTATATTACTTAATCACCTGCTTCATGAATGACATTTACTACAATTTCAATAATTAGTTAATAAACAAAACTTATAGAATGCGTGACAAGAAGCCACATGTTAGAGTTTAAAAATGGCCCTCTTGACTGTGTTATTTATAACTGTAAATACAATATGAATGTGACTGATTGTTAAAACTGAAATTGGCTACCCCAGCCTACGTAAATGCATCTATCTTGGGCTGGAGAAGAACAAATGGAATAAATTCTCAACAATGAGAGACGTGATGTGACAGAGAAAATAAGCTTGAATTCCAAGTACAAAGATCACTAAAGATTAGCACTCAGGTACAAACTCCATCCAAACATGGCACCTACCGAACAAAGTGTGTTTAAGACCAGACGAAAAGTTGTTTGATCATTATTTACTAGGAATTTAATTGAACAGTATTTACATGCAGTTGGATCGACTTATTTGGAAACAGACTGACAAAAGAAAGCTTTGAAAGGAAGCGATTAATTAATTCTATTGATCCTATTTCTGTGTTTCTGAAGTCTGTTTAAGTGCTAAGGTTCAGCAGTGTTTCATCTCCGTCTGTTAACAATTGTCCTCTGTTGCTAAATGTTTTGTATTCTCTAGAATATAAATAACTATCAGATTGAAGGATGGACAATTTCTGGACTGGTTTAAGGAAAATATTTCTTTATATACAGCTTTACAATTTTGTTGCACAAGACAGAAAAACTTGTATCCAATTGTGACTGCAAATAAGTTTACTTATTTTGCTTTTATCTTAAGTTTACTTAAGACTTCAGTTGGTTATGTTACATATTGAAACAATTATACAGGGTAACTGAGTAACTATGGCACAATATGTGTTGTATATTGGTAAGTTGAGTTCTGATGAAGAGCTGTGTACTCTTTTATGCAATGACAACTGTTTGCCACGGCTCAAGCAGTAGTACCCTTGCCTCAAATCCAGACGTTTATGGGTATAAGTTCCAGTTCAGGATTTGAATACAAAACCATATCAAGACTTGAGTGCTGCACTGTTGGCTGACACATTAAAGCAAAGACTTGTCAACCTTCAAGATGAAGTAAAAGATTCCATGATACTATTTTGAAGTTTATTTATTTATTAGTGTCACAAGTAGGTTCACATTAACACTGCAATGAAGTTACTGTCGAAAACCCCAGGAGTGTTATTACGATATCCTGGTCAACATTTTTCCCTCTCCTGAACATCGTGATAAAACATATTACCTGGTCGTTATCATGTTGTTATTTGCAGGACCTTGCTGTGAACAAATTGGATGCCACGTATACACTTCACATTCACAAATTTTACATTCACAAATCAAATCACTGAAAATATAATGACATTATTTTCTTTTTTTGTGTTTATTTTGAAGTTTGTTTTATTATCTTTTATTCATTCATGGGATGTGGACATCACTAGCTAAGCCATTTATTGCCCACCCCAAATTGCCCTTGAAAGACATGGTGTTGAGCTGCCTTCTTCAACCGCTGCAGTCCGTATGGTGCATTTGGGAAGGGAGTTCCAGACTTTTGACACAGCAGCAGTGAAAGAATGGCAATATATTTCCATGTGTATGGACAGTAAAGAAGGTTCTCTCGGATTGCAATGAAATCTTGATCAATTTGGCCAGTGGGCCGATGAATGGCAGATGGAGTTTAATTTAGATAAATGCGAGGTGATGCATTTTGGTAGATCAAACCAGGGCAGCACTTACTCAGTTAATGGTAGGGCCCTGGGGAGAGTTATAGAACAAGTAGATCTAGAAGTGCAGGTTCATAGCTCCTTGAAAGTGGATTCACAGGTGGACAGAGTGGTGAAGAAGGCATTCAGCATGCTTGGTTTCATTGGTCGGCACACTAAATACAGGAGTTGGGATGCTTGTTGAAGTTGCACAAACATTAATAATGCCACACTTGGAATACTGTGTACAGTTCTGGTCACCTTATTATAGAAAGGATATTATTAAACTAGAAAGAGTGCAGAAAAGAGTCATTAGGATGGTACTGGGACTTAATGGTTTGAGTTATAAGGAGAGGCTGGATAGACTGGGACTTTTTTCTATAGAGAGTCGGAGGCTTGGGGTGATCTTATAGCGATCTATAAAATAATGAAGGGCAAGATCAGCTAGAGAGTCAGTATCTTTTCCCAAAGATAGGAGAGTCTAAAACTAGAGGGCATAGAGGGTGAGAGGGGAGAGATACAAAAGGGTCCAGTGGGGCAATTTTTTCACACAGAGGGTGGTGAGTGTCTGGAACAAGCTGCCAGTGATCATAGTGGAGGCAGGTACAATTTTGTCTTTTAAAAAGCTTTTAGACTGTTACATGGGTAAGATGGGTATAGAGAGATATGGGTCAAACGTGGGCAATTGGGACTAGTTCAGTGGCTAAAAAAAGGGGCAGCATGTACAAGTTGGGCTATTTCCATGCTGTAAACATCTATGACTCAATGAGCCTTAGTGAATTGCAGCAGTGCATCTTGATTGTGAATACTGCTGCCGCTGTGCATCAGTCATCGAGGGAGTGAATATTTGGGGTGGTAGATGGTTGATGTCAAGCTTCTTGAGTGTTGTTGGAACTGCACTCATCCAGGCAATGGAGAGTATTCCATCATTCTCCTAACATGTGCCTTGTAGACGGCAGACAAGGTTTGGTGAGTCAGGAGGTGAGTTACCCACTGCAAAATTCCCAGCTTCTGACCTGCATTTGTAGCCACATTGTTTACATAGAGTCATAGACGTTTACAGCATAGAAACAGGCCCTTCGGCCCAGCTTGTCCATGCCACTCTTTTTTTTAATACCTCTAAGCTAATCCCAATTGCTCGCATTTGGCCCATATCCCTCTATACCCATCATATCCATGTGAACGCTTTTTAAAAGACAAAATTGTACAATAAAAATTGCATATTCGGTCCAGTTCATTTTCTGATCAACAGTAACCCCCAGGATGTTGATGCTGGGAGATTCAGTTAAGGTAACACTACTGAATGTCAAGGGGAGATGGTTGTGTTCCTTCTTGTTAGAGATGGTCTCCCACCGTGGGGTGCAAATGTAACTTTTCACTTATCAGCCAGAGCCTGAATGTTTGTCCAAGTCTTGCTGCATATGGATGCAGATTGCTTCAGTATCTGAGGAGTTGCAAATAGTGCTGAACAGTGTACAATCATCAATATGCGTCTCCATTTTTGATGGAAAGAAGGTCATTGATGTAGCAGCAGAGTCTCGAACACTACCCTGAGGAACTCCTGCAATGATGTCTGGGACTGAGATGATAGGCCTCCAACAACATTTGTACTGGATTTGACTCCCACCAATTGGTCAAATTTTCCCCATCCTTGACACCTAAAGTGCAGCTCCATGGCTGCCACTTGCCCTCTAGCACCTCAAGTGACTATTCTTCTGCTTGTACTGAGATGGAGAGGGTGGACGAACATCTTAACCACATAGGGCATCATAGTCAAGTCTGGTGCTAACTTTTTGGTTTTCACCTCTCTTAATTAGAAATCTTACAAACAAAATATAGCACCCTAGATAAAATGAATGAATTTAACATTGAATTAAATCATGCATGCATTTTTCTAGCCTCAGTAACATGCTGATACATTGCTTCAATAAAACTGAATTCACCACTACGCCTTCAATTCCCAGGCATCAAGCTCGAGACATTTCATCCGAAACCTTTCCAGCTGGCTAGTATATCCCTATGTGGCACATTGTCAGATTTGGTCTGATAGCACTCCTGTAAATGCTGCTAGACCTTTATTACATTATTGGTGCTGTAAAAATCTTAATAGACTCCACAATGGGTGATCGAGTTAAAACTATGACACAACTGCTTTCTTCGCTGGAGAAAGTTCATTGACTTAGTTCATAGTCAACATTACTCCAACCAGCCAGTGTCCCGGCCATCCCCACAAATAGCCTTCACCTGCTTAACAATGTAATTGCCATTAAACCTTAACAACCTAATTAATAAAACTGTTGTTGAATTGTTTGGCTCAAACATCATGATCTTACCAGTGGTTCCCTGGTTTTCTCAGGCAATTGTTTGTTCTGCAGAAGAATGCAAGCTGTCTTTGCAACTCAATCACCACTCACTGCTTAAAGGTCCAGACTATCTGAGTGGTCTTTATGTTATTCCGATCACTGTCATTTTGTTCAGTCCAAATTTACTTTGTACTTTGTCAGTCATAAGTCAAAGCACCCTAGTAATGTCTCGTAAATTATAACAATTATATGATAAAACATTTGGAAAAACTCAAAGTTTAAAAATAATTGCAATACAGTTAGTGATCGTACAATGGTGAGGAGAGTAATGTATGTTCAAATTCTGAAATGGACAGTAATCAGTTTGCCTCTGGATACAGTATGCTAAATTTAACACTACAAGTCAGCTTTTCTAGAACTAGAGTTCTGCCCCAGGGCAGCCTTGGTGCTGCATAAACCTCCTGTACCTAAGTTTAGGTTTAAGTTTATTTATTAGTATCACAAGTAGGCTTACGTTAACATTGCAATGAAATTACTGTGAAAATCCACTAGCCGCCACGCTCCAGCACCTGTTCAGGTACACCGAGGGAGAATTTAACATGGCTAATGAACCTAACCAGCATGTCTTTCGGACTGTGGAAAGAAACCGGAGCATCAGGAGGAAACCTACACAGATACACGGAGAACATTCAGACTCCATACAGATAGTGATCCAAGTTGGGAATAGAACCCCTGTTCCTGGTGCTGTGAGACAGCAATGCTAACCACTGTGCCACTATGTCACCCTAAGTTTCTCTTATCAATAAATATCCATTGCTCCTAAATGAAAGTGATAAGTTTCAACAAGCATCTTAAAGAACGAGATGGAAAGGTTGAGGGAGGGAATTTTAGAGCTTAGTGCCATGGCAACAAATGCCAGTCATTAATGGTGATGGATAATTAAACAACTAACAGGATGAGGAAGCTGCACCAATATTACCATCCTCAGTGTTGGGAGAGCCCAGAACATTGGGACAAAAGACAAGACCAGAACATTTTCAGCCACCTTCAGCCAGAAGTACTGAGTGGATGGTCCAGCCCCACTTCCTCCTAAGCTCCCCAGGATGCCAATTTCGGCCAATTTGATTCATTCCATGTGATATCAAGGAGTGATAGCACTGGACACACTCCAAAGGCTATAGATTCTGACAATGTTCCAGAATAGTAGTGAAGACTTGTACTCCAGAATTTGCCATGCCCCTAGCCAATTTGTTCCAGAACAGCTACAAGACTGGCATTGACCCAGCAATGTGGAAAATTGCCCAGGTATGCCCTGTCTACAAAATGCAGGACAAATCCAATCAGGCCAGTTACCATCCCAACAGCCCTTTCTCAATCATCAGCAAAATGATGGAATATGTCATTGACATTAAGTGCAATCAAGTGACACTTAAATAGCTGTGATCTGCTCACTGATGTTCAGTTTATGTTCCATCAGGGTCACTCAGCTCCTGACCTCATTATAACATTGGTCCAGACATGGATAAAAGAGCTGCATTCCAGAGATGAGAGGTTGTAAAATGCAACCTATTTGCACACAGAAAATCCTACAAAAAGCAATGCGATAAATTATCAGTTTTTTATGGTGGTGTTATGGTGACAAATATTGACCAGGACACTGAGGTACATCAGGGACAGGACTTTGAAGAGCATTGTTGGATCTTTTACATTCAGTGCAAGGCCAGACTAGATTTCACTTTAACAACTCACCCAAAAGACAGCAATCCAATCGTGTAACATTCCTTCAGTACTGCCCGCAAATGTCAGTTATATGCTTAAATCCTGAAGCTTGAACCCCCAGTCTTCTGATTCAAATGAAGGAGTTAATGGGAAAAGCCAATGACTGACTATTCATTAATAACTCTTCTGAAGACCACACTGTTTAAAATGTGCCTATTGGGAAATATTGAGAGTGACAAATCTAAAGGGTTTGATTGGTGCTTTTCTTCAAGCAATGTGAAGAGTACAGCAGTGCTTGATGCGATGTTAGTCCAACCACATATCACAGATATAGAATATACAGTACAGAAACAGACCATTCAGCTCAACTGGCCCATGATATGTTTACACTCCACATGACCCTCCACCAGTCACTCTTCGTCTAATCATTACCACAATAACCTTCTATTCCTTTCCCTTGCATCTGTTGATCTTGCTTCTCCTTAAAAATCATCCATGCTAGCCTCCTCAACTATCGCATGTGACAGTGAGTTCCTCATCCTAACCACACTCTGTGTCATAATGCACACGTTAAACAAGAAACTTACAGTACACACTTCCTTTAACAGCATATTCAAATAAATCCAAGATTGCAACATGAAAGAATTTGTTTTAAATTCTGAAAAGGTCCCGTGGTTTACTTTTAATTTGCCCTGATCTTAATAGAATAGCACTTACGGAGTTCCCAATGTCCCCACCGGACCCTAAATCAGGGAAGGGAAAACATTAGCCACTGCTTCTGCTGTTTGATGTGTATCAGTGGAACCCATGGAAAGTAGATGAGTGTGGTGATCAGGTGACAAGAGAGTCAACTTAATTTTGATGTTCTAAATAATAAGTCATAGAGGTTTACAGCATGGAAACAGACCCCATGACCCAACATGTCCATGCCTCCTTATTTTTTAATCACTAAGCTAGTCCCAATTGCCTGCGTTTGGCCCATATCTCTCTATACCATCTTACTCATGTCACTGTCTAAATGCCTTTTAAAAGACAAAATTGTACCTGCCTTTACTACTATCAACGCCGGCAGCTTGTTCCAGACACTCACCACCCTCTGGACCCTTTTGTATCTCTCCCCTCTCACCTTAAATCTAGTTTTAGACTCCCCTACCTTTGGGAAACAACGTTGACTATCTAGCTGATATATGCCCCTCGTTATTTTATAGACCTCTACAAGATCACGTTGAAGGCTCCTATGCTCCTGGGAACTAAGTCCCATTTTACCCAGCCTGTCCTTATAACTCAAACCATCAAGTCTGGTAGCATCCTAGTAAATCTTTTCTGCACTCTTTCGAGTTGAAATAATATCCTTCCTAAAATTGGGTGATCAGAACTGTACAAAGCATTCCAAGTGCGGCCATACCAATGTCTTGTACAACTTCAATAAGACGTCCCCCAGCTCCTGTACTCGATGTTCTGACCAATGAAACCAAGCATGCCACATGCCTTCTTCACCATTCCCTCCACCTGTGACTCCAATTTCAAGGAGCTATCAACTTGTATCCTTAGATCTCTTTGTTCTATAACTCTCTCCAACACCCTACCATTGACTGAGTTAGTCCTGCCTTGGTTCAATCTACCAAAATAGTTGAATAGTCCACTGACAGGTGGACCGCAGTACATCAAGGCAGCTCACCACTGCCTTCCCAAAAGGAATTAGGGATGAGCAACAAATGCTGGCCTTGTGAATCATGCTCAGATCCCCAGAAATAAATTTTTAAAACCACAATCTAGAAATTTGGGCACGCTTATTTTTACTGACGAGGCAGGGAATCACTCAATGGGTTGTTAGAATCGCCTGTGTCCTTATAATGTAAGGTCAGGAGGGCCACTCCTACTCTTCCCAACACCACATTCAAGTAAGATGGGAACATTCCTGCCTGTTTCATGCCATTCACAATTTAACAGAGGATAACAGACACCTATGAAACTGGTATGAATAGGTGTCATCAAGGGAAGCAGGAGAAAATTAGAAATAAAGAAAAAGACCACAAAGTAAATACAACTTTCATCTGTTTTTTTTTCCCTTTCAGTCAGGCAGATGCTAAACATTAAGAGCCTCCAAAACACACAACAGAGAAATCTACGCTAATAGATTGTACGTTTGACTGATGGAGATGTCGGGTGAGATTCTCAGCCTTCCCAGGCGCACATTTCCTGGTGGCAGGAGATGGCACTTTGTTTGCTCGCGGAATCTCTGGTCCCGTTGCTGTCAAAGGGAATTCCCATTGACGCCAACCCACGTTGACGGGAAACCCACGGGCGCGGTGCGCTGCCGGCGGGACTGGAGAATCCTGCCAGCGTGAACGACCGGACAATTCCGGCTGACATATTTTCCTTCCATCAAAATATCCCACAAGTCTAAATCCAGAGTTTGAATACAATTTGGCATGATCCTATGATTAATTAACCTATGGTTGGATTCCAGAGAACAGTTACATCACAGAAGGAGGCCATTCAGCCCATCATGTATGTGCCAGTTCCTGCAAAGGAAGCTTGTACCACTCCCCTACATTCTCCTCATAGTGCTGGATTTCTTTTCATTTTAGCTGCTTATCCAATTCCCTTTTCAAAGTCCTAAATCTGTACTTCCCTCCACCCACCCTCCAGATCCTAACCAGTTGCAGCGTTAAAAGATTTTACTGTATTTTGCCATTGGCTCTTTTGCCAATCACTTTAAAACACCGTCTTCTAGTTCTTGTTCCTTCTGACAATAGGAACAGTTTCTCTATATCAGCTTTACCCAAACACCTCACGATTTTACACATTTCTACCAAAACTCCTTTCAACCTATTTTTCTCTAAGGAGAACAATTGGTGGTACAGTGGCAAAGCGGTTAGCACTGCTGTCTCACAGCACCAGGGACCTGCATTATCAATTCCAGCCTCGGATGACTATGGAGTTTGCCCGTTCTCCCCTTGTTTACATGGGTTTCCTGGGGATGCTCTGGTTTCCTCCCACAGTCCAAAGATGTGTGGGTTAGGTTGATTGGCCATGGCAAATTGCCCCTTAATGTCAGTGGGAACAGAAGGGTACGGGGATAGAGCCTGGGTGGGATTGTTGTTAGCGCAGGCTCATTGAGCCAAATGGCCTCCTTCTGCACTGTAGGGATTCTATGATTATATAATTCCAGTTTCTCCAATCTATCCATCTAACTGTCTTGCATCATCAAGGACAATTCTCATAAATGTTGTCAGTCCTTTCCCTAAAGCCTTCACATCCTTCCTCAAGTGCAGTAAGAATTGGATACATTACTCCAGTTGAGGTGAAATCAGTGTTTTAAAAAGGTTCATCGTAACTTCCTTGCTTTTATGCTCTGGGGGCACGATCTTACTGACCATTCGTGCCATGCTCCTACTGCAGCGAGTTTGGAGAATTTGACTCCCAGTCAAATCTCTGTTCACTGCAGCGGGATGGGAAAATCCTGCCAGCTTGAATGGCTAATACCCCTGACACTAAGGGGCAATTTGCCATGGCCAATCAACCTAACCCACACATCTTTGGACTGTGGGAGGAAACTGGATCATCCCCAGGAAACCCATGTAAACACAAGGAGAATGTGCAAACTCCATAGTCATCTGAGGTTGGAATAAATAGAAGCTTATGCTTCTATTTTTAAAGTTCGAGAATTTATATTATTATTAACCACTTTCTCAACATGCCCGGCCACATTCAATGATTTGTGCACAAACACCCCTAGGTCCTCTGTTCCTGAACTTCCTTTGGAATAGTGCCCCATTATCTTAAATTGCCTCAATCTGCCCACCAAAATGTACCTCTTCACACATCTCTATGTAGAATATAATCTGCCATGTGTGTTGCCCCATTCCACCAACTTGTTTATGCTCTCTTGATGTCTTCACTGTCCTCCTCACAGTTCACACCCTCATGTGTCACCTTCACATTTTGAACCTTTGCCACACAGGTCTAGGTCATGGGGCAGCACAGTGGCAGAGTGGTTGGCACTGCTGCCTCTCAGCTAGGGACTAAGTTTGATTCCCGGCTTGGGTCACTGTCTGTGCAGAGTCTGCATGTTCTCTCTGTGCCTGCATGGGTTTCCTCTGGGTTCTCCGGTTTCCTCCCACAGTCCGAAAGACATGCTGGCTAAGTACATTGGCTAGGCTAAATTCTCCCTCAGTGTACCCAAACAGGTACTGGAGTGCGGTGACTAGGGGATTTTCACCGTAACTTCATTGCAGTGTTAATGCAAGCCTATTTGTGACACTAATAAATAAACTTAAACTTTAAAACTTTAATATACATCAGGAAAAGCAGGTATCAATGTCTAACAAGTCATACCTTAGGTAAGAAAAATAAAGCTGAATTTATTTGTCCAGGGTCTAAGTCATAGTAAGGATAAGGTCATCAGTAAGGATAAGCAACAACACTTCCTCCACAATTATCCTCAACACTGGTGCCCCAGAAGGCTGTGTTCTCAGCCTCCTACTATACTCCTTATACACCTATGACTGTGCGGGCAAATTCCCCCCAGTTTGATTTCGAAGTTTGCTGATGATACCACCATAATGGGTCAGATCTCAAACAATGACGAGACAGAATACAGGAATGAGATAGTGAATCTGGTGAACTGTGCAGCAAAAATAATCTCTCCCTTAATGTCAACAAAATAAAGGAGATTGTCATTGACTTTCGGAAGCATAAAGGAGAACATGTCTCTGTCTACATCAATGGAGATGAAATAGAAAGGGTCGAGAGCTTCAAGTTTTTAGGTGTCCAGATCACGAACAACCTGTCCTGGTCCCCCTCATGACGACACTATAGTTAAGAAAACCCATCAATGCCTCTACTTCCTCAGAAGACTAAGGAAATTTGATACGTCCGCTATGACTCTCACCAACATTCACAGATGCATTGTAGAAAGCATTCTTGCTGGTTGTATCACAGCTTGATATGGCTCCTGTTCTGCCCAAGGCTGCAAAGAACTACAAAAGGTCATGAATGTAGCCCAATCCATCACGCAAATCAGCCTCCCATCCATTGGATCTGTCTACACTTCTCGCTGCCTCAGAAAATCAGCCAGCATAATTAAGGACCCCATGCACCCTGGACATTCTTCCTTCCACCTTCTTCCTTTGGGAAAATGGTGCAAAATTCTGAAGTCACGTACTAACCAACTCAAGAACAGATTCTTCCCTGCTGCTGTCAGATGTTGAATGGACTTATCTTACATTAAATTGATTTTTCTCTACACCCTAGCTAAGACTGCAACATTATATTCTGCACTCTCTCATTTCCTTCTCCATGAACAGTATCTTTTGTCTGTATAGCGCACAAGAAACAATACTTTTCACTGTTTGTTAACACAGCCTTCACATAATAAATCAAATCAAATCAAATTAATGTACATCAGGAAAAGCAGGTATCAATATTAAACAAGTTATGTCCTGAGTGGGGAAATGAAACTGAGTTTGTTTGCATGCCCAGGTCTTGGTCATTAATACACACCAGGAAAAGCAGGTATCAATGTTTAACAAGTCATGTCCTGAGTGGGGAAAGTGAAACTGAGTTTGTTTGAAGTGAAACTGGTTTGTTGATGATATTGCATTTATTCACATGAAACTGCTTGGATGCTTGGACCATAAATAAACATTGTCCTGCCACTGTCATTTACTTGGTGATCTAGAGATAAGTGAGAAATTTCCAGCTTTATTGCTGCATGAATGAGACTGGCTTGTTCATCGTCATCAACATATCTGGATTACTGCAGGTCCAACGGGTTCACATATTTCATTACTGAATCTGTGAGATGTCATCCAGAAACCAGTTTCACTTCGAAGAAAAGCTATTTTACCACCTCCCGCCTCCCTCCACCCGCACCCCAGAATGATTTGAGTTGTTGAACATTAATATTGTCATTGACCTTGCAAATCAAGACTATCTATTGAGGATTGTCTGAGTTGGAAAAGATTATGCTAAATGTTCTTGGGTATTTTAGTTGCTCACTCTAAAGAAATGTAACATCAAGCAAAATTAGATTATATAAAATTCGATTATTTCCAAAGTTGACTTCTAATTCCATTGTCTGTCATTCTGACAGATACATTAATCTGTTCAAAGTAGCTGACAAGGGGAATCGCACACATACATGGACACACACACACACGCACACGCACACGCACACATGCACACAGTAATTTCAAGACCTAAAATTTTCTATCAAAAATAGTTTTAACATTTTATAACGGTGAAGCATGGAACAGGAAATCAGGGTCAGGCATTCACAGATGAGTAAAGTTCTTTCTCTGCTTCTGTATTAATATACTCATCCCTATTCTTAAGATCTAACAAAGTCTAATTCTGACAACTAGATGTGAGAAATTTTTTGTAAGTATAGACTCCAAACACAGTAGGAAACAACACTTTCTTTGAAGACAGACAATATTAAAAGTGCCATTTTAGTTTAGCTTTTTTATAGAAAAATAAATAGATTCCAACTATATCTGAAGAAATTATTAAATATTAAATATTAATACTAAAACCAGAATCTATTAACTTTTCTTTTAGTTACATTAAGTGTAGACTTACTTGACTTTTCTCTGCGTGAAATAGCCAAATGATAACACATATTAAAAACATAAATATTAAATTGTTTCAAATGTTAACTCGATTTTCTCAAATAAGTGCAAGTTCTGTAGGGAAAATCTCTCACAAAAATAAAAACAAATGTATGATGTACATTTTGTAATTCAGATGCAGTCTTGAATAGATTATTTAAGATTAAAAGGTGAAACTTGTTTAAAGTTTATTTATTAATGGTGCAAGTTGGCTTACACTGCAATGAAGTTACTGTGAAAATACTTTTTAAGTGTAAATGTAAGCCTACTCATGATGCTAATAAATAAACTTATACTTTAAAACTTTAATATTCATCAGGAAAAGCAGGTATCAATGTTTAACAAGTCATACCTTAGGTGGGGAAAATGAAACTGAGTTTGAAGTGTAGTGGGGTGCCCCAGGGGTCGGTGCTGGGGCCTCAGCTATTTACCATTTATATAGATGATCTGGAGGAGGGAACCGAGTGCAGGGTGTCGAAATTTGCTGATGACACCAAGATTGGGGGAAAGGCAAATTGTGCGGAGGGTGTGGAGAGTCTGCAGAAGGATCTAGATAGGCTGGGCGAATGGGCCAGGAAATGGCAAATGGAATTTAATGTTGGCAAGTGTGAGGTGGTCCACTTTGGTAGGAAGAATGGTAGGAAGGACTATTACTTACGTGGCGAAAAACTGCAGCAGGCGACGGTGCAGAGGGACCTCGGGGTCCTTGTGCATGAGTCGCAAAAACCCAGCTTGCAGGTGCAGCAGGTGGTCAGGAAGGCGAATGGGATGCTGGCCTTCATAGCGAGGGGGATTGAATATAAAAGTAGGGAGGTCTTGCTGCAGCTGTATAGGGCATTGGTGAGGCCGCAGCTGGAGTACTGTGTGCAGTTTTGGGCGCCGCACCTGCGCAAGGATATTTTGGCCCTGGAGGGAGTGCAGAGGAGGTTTACTAGGCTGATACCGGAGTTGAGGGGATTGAGCTATGAGGAGAGGCTGAATAAACTAGGCTTGTACTCGTTAGAGTTTAGAAGAATGAGGGGAGATCTCATTGAGACGTATAAGATGATGAATGGGATGGATAGGATAGAGGTGGAGAGACTCTTCCCGCTCAAAAAAGACAGTAGGACTAGGGGGCACAGCCTCAAGATAAAGGGGAGGCGGTTTAGAACGGAGTTGAGGAGGAACTTCTTCACTCAAAGGGTGGTGAATCTCTGGAATTCTCTGCCCGTTGAAGTGGTGGAGGCTGCCTCGCTAAATATTTTTAAGAAGCGGGTTGATGGGTTCTTGATAAGAGAGGGGATTAAGGGTTATGGGGAGAGGGCGGGAAAGTGGAACTGAGCCACAACAGATCAGCCATGATCTTATTGAATGGCGGGGCAGGCTCGAAGGGCTAGATGGCCTACTCCTGCTCCTATTTCTTATGTTCTTATGTTCTTATGTAACTGGTTTGTAGGTAACATTGCACTTATTCAGATTAAACTGTTTGGATGCTTGGACCACAATTAAACACTATCCTGCCACTGCCACCCTATTCTTTTCGTTTACATGGTCATCTAGAGATAGGTGAGAAATTGCAGCTTTCATGCTCATTAATGAGACTGGTTGTTCGTTGTCATCTACCTGTCTGGAGTTCTGCAGGTCCAACGGGTTCACATATTTCATTACTGAATCTATGAGATGTCATCCAGAAACCAGTTTCACTTTGAAGAAATGCTACTTAATCTCCTCCCGCCTCCCTCCACCCCCACTCCAGAATGATTTGAGTTGTTGAACATTAATATTGTCATTGAGCTTGCAAATCAAGATTATCTATTGAGGATTGACCGAGTTGGTAAATGTTATGCTAAACGTTCTTGGGTATTTTAGTTGCTCGCTCTAAAGAAATGTAACATCAAGCAAAATTAGATTATGTAAAATAGGTATTTCCAAAGTTGACTTCTAATTCCATTGTCTGTCATTCTGACAGATGCACCAATCTGCTCAAAATAGCCGGACAAGGGGAATCGCACACACACATAGACATAGACACAGATACAGGCGCACACACAGACACACATGGAGACATTTCAAGATCTAAAATTTCAAGATCTAAATTTCAAGATCTAAAATTTTCCATCGAAAACAGTTTTAAAATTTTATAATGGTGAGGCGTGAAACAGGAAATCAGGGTCAGGCATTCACAGATTAATAAAGTTCGTTCTCTGCTTCTGTATTAATATAGTCGTCCCTAATCTCAAGATCCAACAAAATCTAATACTGACAACTAATTGTGAGAAATTTATTATAAGTATGGGTTCCAAACATAGTAGGAAACAACACTTTCTTTGAGGACAGGCAATATTAAAAATGCCATTTTAGCTTAGCTCTTATAGAGCAAGAAATAATTCCAACTAAACCTGAAGAAATTATTACATTTTAAGTATTAATATTAAAACCATAACTTATTGACTTTTCTTTTAGTCACATTAAATGTAGATTTACTTTACTTTTCTCTGTGTGAAATAGCCAAATGATAAAAATATAAAAAACATAAATATAAAACTTCTTTCAAATGTTAACTTGTTTTTCCCAAATAATGGCAGGTCCTACAGAGAAAATCTGTCACAAAAATAAAAGCGAATGGATGTACGATGTACATCAGATGCAGTCTTATATCAATTATTTAAGATTGGGAGGTGAAACTTGTTTAAATTTTATTCATTAGTGTCGCAAGTTGGCTTACACTGCAATGAAGTTACTGTGAAAATACTTTTTAAATATATTACTGCATTGCTAGTTACCATTAAAGATTTCCCAAAATGCATTTTTTGGTATAGCAGATGCAATAGCAAGAACAGACTGTACAATTTGACTTGTGTTTTGGGGAGCATTAAAAGACAAAGAAATTGTAGTGGAGGCAACTAAGTAGGTCAAAGACAGTCTACA
The DNA here is from genome assembly GCF_965287045.1 of Carcharhinus amblyrhynchos. Classification (NCBI taxonomy): domain Eukaryota; kingdom Metazoa; phylum Chordata; class Chondrichthyes; order Carcharhiniformes; family Carcharhinidae; genus Carcharhinus; species Carcharhinus amblyrhynchos. The sequence continues at coordinate 93,879,632 of NC_137333.1, forward strand.
GCCAAGTTTATTTATTTATTAGTGTCACAAGTAGACTCAAATTAACACTGCAATGAAATCATAGAGTCATAGAGGTTTACAGCACGGAAACAGGCCCTTCTGCCCAACTTGTCCATGCCACCTTTTTTTTAAAACCCCTAAACTAATCCCGATTGCCTGCATTTGACCCATAGCCCTCTATACCCATCGTACCCATGTAACTACCTAAATGTTTTTTAAAAGATAAAATTGTACTACTACCTCTGGCAGCTTGTTCCAGACTCTGTGTGAAAAAATTGCCCCTCTGGATATTTTTGTATCTCTGCCCTCTTACATTAAATCTATGTCCTCTAGTTTTAGACTCCCCCATCTTTGGGAAAAGGTATTGACTATCTACCCTGTCTATGCCCCTCATTATGTTATAGACCTCTATAAGGTCACCCCTCAGCCTCCTATGCTCCAGAGAAAAAAGTCCCAGTCTATTCAGTGTCTCCTTATAACTCAATCCATCAAGTCCCAGTAGCATCCTAGTAAATCTTGTCTGCACTCTTTCTAGTTTAATAATATCCTTTCTACAATAGGATGACCAGAACTGCACACAGTATTCCAAGTGTGGCCTTACCACAATGCTATTATATTGTACAGCAGAAATAGTTGATAGAAGTTACTGGGAAAATCCTCTAGTCGCCACACTTTGCTGCCTATTTGGGTACACTGAGCGAGAATTTAGCACGGCCGATGCACCTAACCAGCACATCTTTCAGATTGTGGAGGAAACTGGAGCACCCAGAGGGGACTCATGCAGACACAGGGAGAACATACAATGATCCAAGCCGGGAATTGAACCTGGGTCCCTGGCACTGTGAAGCAGTGCTAACCAGTGTGCCACTCCGTTGATGTACATTGGTCCAGAATCTCACAAAATGAAGTGACTATAACCCATAAAATACACAGCATTATGTTCATTGCCTTGCCGATACAATGCCTCAATTTTCACAGTAACCTCATTGCAGTGTTAATGTAATCCTATTTGTGACACTAATAAAACAAACAATTTTTACGATACTATATAAGATAAAAAGTAAGAGTATCATTGGTTATCTATGCAATATTTATACTTTGTACTCTTACAAAAACAAACAAAAGAAAGCTCCCTGAAAGTTTGGAAAAACAGGGCTCTGGTATCACCTATCCACTAAGTTTTGACCTGTACTTTTTAACCTTTTGTTGCTGCATTAGCCTTTTGCTTGGGGTTTTCACATCATCACTAAACACAAAGGAAAGCATTTGGTCTATTGTATCAGTGCTGGCTCTTTGAAAGAACTATCTAAATAATCCCAGTCACTTGCCTTTTCCCTTCCCTTTTCCCTTCCCCATCTAAACGTTCCCTTTTCAAGTTTATGACAATTCCCTTTTGAAAGCTACTACTGAAACAGCATCCACTCGGCTTTCAGTCAATACTTCTCATTTCATAACAACTCACTGAGCAAAACATATTCCCCTCAATTTCCTCTTCACCAACTTTCTGGTCAATTACCTTAAACCTGTATCCTTTGGTTACTCACCTCCCATCAGCAGATATGACTTCCTTCCATCTACCCTGTTAAAGTCCCAGCTAATTTTCAGTAAATCATTGAACTAGTTGAATTGTGTGAAGGTGGTTTTGCTGAGGAGGCATCAAAAGTTCTGCCAAACTCACTGGTTAAAATATTTTGTCACACAATTAGGGGAGGCAGTGGTGCAGTGGTATTATCACTGGACTTGTAATCTCGAGACCCATGGTAATGCTCTGGGGGCCCAGGTTTGAATCCCATCATGACAGGTGAAATTTGAATTCAATAAACCTGTAATTAAGTCTAATGATGATCATAAAACCATTGTTGATTGTCAGAAAAACCCATTTTGTTCACTAATATCCTTTAGGGAAGGAAATCTGCCAAACCCTACCTGCTCTGGACTACATGTCACTCTAGATCCACATCATTGTGGTGGACTCTTACATGCCCTCGAGATGGGCAGTAAATGTTGTCCCAGCCAGGGACACCCACATCCCATGAATAAATAACAAAATGAAACTATTGTAAATTAGTTACTTTAGCTTTTCCCTTCCTTTTCAGAAGTTCCACTGTGAAGACAAATCTATCTTGTCTGATGTTGTTTCTCAGATAACTTCAGAGAATTGAAAAATGACACAAACGTTGATCCAAAGAAGCTACAGTGATATCTTGGAAGAATCACTGCCACTCTGATAAGAAAGCTCCCTAGTTGTCCCCAGTCAACTGAACTCTCAATCACTTTGCCTCTCAGCTGCTGCCAGCAGTTTTACTCACCCACACTGAGGAATTGGAGGTACACATAGATGTTGCAGGATTGCATTGCTCCAGCTCTGAATTGGTTCGCAGTCAGAATTCAAAAACCTGAGTTTTCCTCATTACACCAGAAATTAACACCACCCTCACAACCTAATGACACAGGATTTTGATGTCTGCCCTTAAATGGTAAAAGGAAACCAAACGAACAAAGTTCCAATTCATTCCAGCATGTTTCCTGAACTACTGATGTGAGCATTGCCAATAACGACACATCTTAAAATTCTCAGAAATACTTTGCTCCGACAATCACACGCAAACTGGTTAATCATAGAATCCCCACAGTACAGAAGGAGGCTATTTGGCCCAGTGAGCCTGCATCGACAACAATCCCGCCCAGGCCTATACCCCAAGTATTTACCCTGCTAATCCTCATGACACTAAGGGGACATTTAGCATGGCCAATCATGGGTGGAAATCCACGCAGACACGGGACAAATGTGCAAACTCCACACAGACAGTCACCCGAGGCTGGAATTTAACCCAGTTCCTGACGTTGTGAGGCAGCAGTATTAACCAATGCGCCACTGTACCGCCTGAATGGAACTGTTGAAAGGAAGAACCTTTTAAAGGTACAGAACAATTTGATTTGTCCAGTGGAAAATGGGGGGCATTTTACGATGACGAAAATGATTGCTTCAAAGTTGGCAAATGGAACATTTTATCTTTTTTTGCATCTAGTGTCAACGTCAATAACATTTAGATCAAGCAGAAAATGGATGATAAAGAGAATATAGACTTAACAATACAACAACAGGTGATACCCTGGAACATTTAAAAAAACAGGAATGAGAATTTTAAAATTGAGAAATTGATTAACCAGGAGTTAATGTAGGCTAGCAAGCTCAGGGGTGACATGCACAATAGGCTACACGTGGCAGGGTTTTGGGTGACTTCAAACTTATGCAGGCTGGTCATGTTTAGACGTAACAAAGGCATGGATAAAGATTTCAACATTTGATGAACATATGTGGGGTGGTGTCAGTTAATCACAGAATCCTTGTAGTACAAAGGGAGGCCAATTGGCCCATCAAGCCTGCATCAACATCTATCCCACTCGGGCAACATCTCCGCAAAACCACATATTTATCCTGCTAACTCCCCAGGCCAGCCCATCTAACCTGCACATCTTTGGAGTGTGGGAGAAAACTGACGCACCTGGAGGAAACCCATGCAGACATAGGGAGAACATGCAAACTCCACACAAGCTGTCACCCGAGGCTAGAATTAAACCCGGGACCATGGTGCTATGAGGCATAGTGCTAACCACTGCGCCACCGTGGCAGCCACAATTTAATGTTACAGATGTGGAAACTGGCTGTATTAGTGATGTACAAATGTGTGGTTGTAAGTTCACCTCAGGTTCAATATGACAGCAGGCCTGGGAGAGAAAATTTGCCACTTCCCTGCCAGTAAACACAAAGGTCCAAGAAAAAACTCCATTCTTTCTCAAGAAATGAAATAAAATGAAAGGCAACTATTGTGAAGAAAATTTGAGGAATCATTCACTTAAAAATAACATGAGTACGTTTATCAGTTAAGTTGGCCGGAATTCTCCCATCTCGCCCACCACTGGACTTTTAACGGGTGGGTTGCGGAGAATGTGAAATGCCATTGATGGTCCAGCAGGAATTTCTGGCTTCTAGTCCAGTATGGTTGGAGAATTCCGCCCGTTGTCTTTCATATCTTTGATCGCCAGAAAGTTTCCTTCTCTTGAAGGCCTTAGTCTTCGTTCAAGAGCTTTGGTTTGAATGTCATGTTTTAAGAAAGAAAGCATTTGCATATACATACTGCCTTTCTCAGAACACTTTGCAGCTAACAAGATGTTTTTAAAATGTTGTCACTGCTGTAGGAGCCACACCAACCAATTTATACCCAGTAAGGTCTGACACAAATTTATCTTCTGCCCAAATGATGTTGGCTGAAGTTGGATTTTGGATTCTTAGAATGTGTCATGTACTTTGGCCCTTTAGTACTGAGCAAACAGTCATATCGGTTTGCCTCAATGCATAAGAATCATCTGTGGGGCTGAACTGCTAGAAATGCTAGAGCAAAAGATAGAAAAACTTTGGTCAGGTAAATGCATTTGAATACGTTTTAAAAAAAACCCTCAACCAATTGCTTTTTTGTGTGTATACACGCCTCTGACCGTGAAAGAGGGCAAAAGGCAGACTACTGATTATACTGTTGTTTTATGTTCTGAAAGCATTAAACTGAAAGATGTTGCATTTCTTCATCCAGTCTTGGGTGCAATTTAAAAATTAATTTTGAACCAAACAGCCATTAATTGTCATATGTTGACAAAATAACTTTCAATCATCACTTATTTTGATGACGGGAAAGCTCTTAAATGGCACATAATAACCACGAGCACCACCTTGACAGAATAGCCTTGCAACAACCTTGGATCTTCATCCCATATATCATGTAAATTTTGTTGATGAGTGAAAAATAAGCTCTGTTATTATGAGTAACCCAATGGACCTGCCCAAAGATATTCAGTTTGGGTGGATTGGCCATGCTAAATTGGCCCTAAGTGTCAGGGGGATTAGTGGAGCAAATAGGGTTGAGGGAAAGGGCCTGGGTGGGATTGTAATCAGTGAAGGCTCAATGGGCCAAATGGCCTCCTTCTGCACTATAGGGAATTTATGATTCTGTGACTAAGGGTGACGAGGTAGGCTTGATAACCTGAATACTGGGCGCTCTTTATTTAAGGTGTGCACTCATTCACAGTCAGATCGAAGACTGTTCAACGGGGTTCCATCTTGGGGAGAACTAATTGCCAAGGGAGTCACCTGACCTGCACTCCTTAAAGGGACAGTCAAAGCCCCAAACCCCAATAAATAATTTATACACATATATCACATCTGTAACATGTGAAAAGGTCCTTCAGTTCATTAACAAACGAGAAATGATCCACCTACATAATTGCGTAGGCCATGAATAATTGAAAAAAACGCTTCTCCATAGACTCTGGCTGACTTGTCCTGTGTTTCTCCCCATTTTTTCATTCCCGACTTAAATTTATTCACGTGCACCAGACTGTTAATAGTCAGAGGGTCAGCACTAAAATAAATAATTTTGCAGAAAAAAAAACCTCTCCAAGTTGCTCCTTGTGAACATTTTAACAGTGAATTCGGGCGACATGGTAGCACAGTGGTTAGCACTACTGCTTCACAGCTCCAGGGACCTGGGTTTGATTCCTGGCTTGAGTCACTGACTGTGTGGAGTCTGCACATTCTCCTCATGTCTGCGTGGGTTTCCTCTGGGTGTTCCAGTTTCCTCCCACTGTCCAAAGATGTGCGGGTGAGGTTGATTGACCATGCTAAAAAAAAAATTGCCCCTTAGTTTCTTGAGATGCGTAGGTTAGAGGGATTAGCAGGTAAATATGTAGGGATATAGGGGTAGGGCCTGCGTGGGATTGTGGTCAGTGCAGGCTTGATGGGCCAAATGGCCTCTTTCTGCACTGTAGGGTTTCTATTCTATGAATTGTTGTGATATGGACATTCACTGTTCATCCATCCATAGTTGTCCTTGAAAAGGTGATGATGTGTTTTTTTCTTAAACCACTGCAGTCCTTGTGGTGAAGGTACTCCTGCAGTTTTTAACCCACTGATTATGACAGGGAACAAGGTAATATATTTTAAGTTGGCACATTGTGTGACTTGGAGGGAAACATGAAGATGATGATGTCCCTGTGCACCTGCTGCCCTTATTTTAGATAGTGAAGGTTGCAGGTTTGGGAGATGCTGCAGATACACACTGCAATCATGGTGTGCTGGTACTGAAGGGAGTAGGTGCTTTAAGTCATAGAATCATTGAATGCCTACACTGCAGAAGGAGGCATTTTGGCCCAATAGTCTGCACCAACTACAATCCCACCCAGGCCCTATCCCCATCACCCCACACATTTACCCTGGCAGGACTTGCTCAATTAATGATAGGGCACTGGGGAAAGTTACAGAACAAAGAGATCTAGGGGTACATGTTCATAGCTCCCTGAATGTGGAGTCACAGGTGGACAGAGTGGTGAAGGAGGCATCAGCATGCTTGGTTTCATCGGTCAAAACATTGAATACCAAGGAGTTGGTACATCTTGTTGAAGTTATACAAGACATTGGTAAGGCCACACTTGGAATACTTTGTGCAGTCCTGGTCATCCTATTATAGAAAGGATATTATTAAACTAGAAACAGTGCAGAAAAGATCTATTAGGATGCTACTGGAACTTGATGGTTTGAGTTGTAAGGAAAGGCTGGATAGACTGGGTAGACTGGGACTTTTTCTCTGAAGTGTAGGAGACTGAGGGGTGATCTTATAGAGGTCACAGATCAGCCAGATAGTCAATATCTTTTCCCAAAGGTAGAGGAGTCTAAAACTAGAGGGCATAGGTTTAAGGTGAGAGGGGAGAGATACAAAGGTGTCCAGAGGGCAATCTTTTCACGCAGAGCATGGTGGAACAAGCTGCAGAGGTAGTAGTAGAGGTCGGTATAATTTTGTCTTTTAAAAGGCATGGGATTGTTGCATGGGTAAGAAGTGTATAGAGGGCTATGGGCCAAATACAGGTAATTGAGATTAGCTTAGGGGTTTTAAAAAAAAAGCAGCATGGACAAGTTGGGCTAAAGAGCCCGTTCCCATGCTGTAAACCTTTATGACTCTATGACTAAGATTCTATAATTCCCCTAGACACTAGGGTCAATTTAGCATGGCCAACCAATCTAACCCACACATCTTTGGACTGTGGGAGGAAACTGGAGCACCCGGAGGAAATCCACACAGACACAGGGGAGAATATGCAAACTCCACACAGACGGTGACCCAAGACCAGAATTGAATCGGGGTCCCTGGGACTGCGAGGCAGCAGTGCTAACCACTGTGCCACCGTGCCGCCCCTACCTGAGTAGGTGCCTGAGGTGTATTGAAGTCAAAAGTGTAATCTGAGAATCACTGAGACGCAAAGCTGGTGCACAGGAATAAACTTAAGACAGGTTTTTTTTTAAAGAGGCAAGATACAGACCGGGCCTGTCAGCATCTGTGGAGAAGCAACATTTTCAGCCATTTCCTGAATTTTCCCATTACCAGCATTTGCCATTTTTCTTTTTATTCCCTTTTTAAGTTTTTATTCTCTTTAAATTTCCTTCACTACAACAATGGCAGCCATGCCTTCAGCTGCTCAGGCCCTGAGCTCTGGAATTCATTGTCCATGCCTCTCAGCCTATCTACCTTTTTCACTTCCACTCAGGCACTCTTTAAAACCTACCAGTTTAACCAAGACTTTGGTCACCTAACCTAAGATTGCCTTTGTGGCTCGGTACAAGCTTTGCAGATCAGAAAGTGCAGAGAGCCTTGGGATGTTTTGCTATGTTTAAAATGTGATATAAATTAAAACTGTTACTGAAATACACACAGGTGAATGAATTCAACTCAATTTTATTTAGCAAACATACATACATTTCATTCTGAAATTTTATTTTTTTTCTTCCTCTCACTTGACTTCAAAATAGAGAGGTTGCCCTGGTTAATATAATTACATCTCATTTTCCTAATCATCCCATTTACAATACCAATTGACAGAACATTGACAAATGCCAAAGCAAGGCTTTTTTGAAAAAAATCAAAATATCTGGCTTGATTTTAAGATATTGAATAAAAAATAATGCCAAGAGGATAAATAAACAAAGATAGTTGAATTTAAGGAATTCAATGTGATTCACATAACGTTTTCAGACAGAAATAAGCTTGTCATTATCTGCTGGTGTTCAACTCAACAATGATCCACATCCATTCGAATACAATTCTCCTATTCATTCTGCATTTCCCACCCAGTCAAATCCCATTCTCCTAGACTCCCTATCCCTACCAGCCTAATCCCCTTCTCTCCTATTCATTCCCTACAATATCCTGTTGAGTCTTAATCCTACTCTCCCCCTCCCACTGTCCCATACCCTTAAATGTCCCACCCAGCCTAATCTCACAGAATCCTACGAATACCCTGTAACTCTTAAATAACCAGTCTAGTTATAGTCCCACTGTTCAGCTCTCTGCCTCATGCCTTTAAATGTCCAACCCACTTTAATCCAACAGGATCCTACCATTTCCCCATACCTCTTAATATCCTACCCAGTCCAATCCCATCTTCCTACTGAGTCCCCATCCCACCAGCCTAATCTCCCTCTATCCTATTTATTCCCTACAGCCCTTAAATATCCCACAGAGTCTTTCCCACTCTCCCCACTCACTGCCCTGTATTCTTAAATGTCCCACCCATCCTCATCCCACGCAATCCTGCACATTCCCCATATCTCTTGATACCCAACCCAGTTTAGGTTGCACTACAGGTTGCTGCCTCAGACCCTTAAATGCACTACCCGAGTCTCCTGCTCACTCCACAAACTCACTGATTGATCTCTTTTTGGTCAATATAACACATGACTGATTATAGCAATGTCTACACCGCAATGTCTGTTCTCTTTGATGAGTTGAAGCCAGGTTTTCAGCTCCAGTGCCCCGTCCTACGCACCCCCCCCCCCCCCCCCCCCCCACTTGTCCCCCAGTCCAGTGGAGAATGCCTTTTCTGATCAGACTTGGCCACTCTGATCTTGAGAACATAGCTGTTCCGTCTCCTGCTCTTCCACAATCTCAGAGTGGGAAATCACGGGGGATCTCTCCAGAGACTGGTAGCCATGGTTCCTCCAGCGCTTCCTGCCATAGTAGTAAGCAAGGCCGATCAGCCCGATGGCAACCAAGGTGACGGAGATGGAGATGGCGACGGTCGCTCCCCCACCTACGGACGTGGCGTCCGGGAAGATGCGGTGGACACCCGAAGCAGGGGCCGTTTTCCACAAGTTGGTGCGGCTGTCCCGGAACCAGGGCTGCTGCTGGTGTTCCAAGAGCACCACCACAGTGTTGGTGGAGCTGACGGTCAGCAGGGGGGGCGGGGAGAAGGGGGGCAGGTTGATGCGGGGCAGGTTGATCCCGTCCAGGGCGCCAGACTTCAGACAATAGAGAACCTGGCAGCTGTCGCTGATGGCAGCCCGGTGCTGACTGTAGCCCGCCGGACACCTCTTGGGGTAGGAAAGACTGGCCTCCTCTGCATGGGGGTTGGGGCCCAGCCCGCGGTCCGGGGGCCCCGCCAGCGGGTTGCCCGTCTCGCAGCTGAAGAAGCCGCCGAAGGGGACGGAGTAGCGGAGGGCCAGCTCTACGTCGTCACTGACACAGACCCGGAGCTCGCGCAGCAGGGTCAGTGGGTAGAAGGAGGGCGGGCAGCCACGGCTGTTGGTCAGTGGATTTCCCGCCCCGTCGGCGCTGTACAGACCCCCAAAGAGGTAGCCCCCCGAGGGCTGGCCAAGTGTGCTGCCCGCCGCACACCAGAATGCCTTGAACAAGGCTCGGCGCACGTGATAGGCATCCCCGCACACGTTCTTGCAGCATCTGGCCACCAGCCAGCAGGTGTGGCAGTGCCGCTGGCACTCATAATGGCTGTAAGCTTCCTCCTGCACCCCCGAGTGCAGTGGGGTGGCCAAATAGCCCGGGGGGCAGCTGAAGGAGCCGGTTAGGGGGTTTCTCTGCTCCAGCCTCTGGCACAGAGAGTAGGAATCCTCCCCCGAGAGCGGTAAACACTCCTGGTACAGTCCACCGAAGGTGAAGTTGACGCCCGAGTCCCGGCAGCTGCCGTCGTCCAAGTTGGCCCTGAAGTTGAAGTTGGGGGAGTTGGGGTCCAGGCAGCCCGGGTGGGTGTTAACCGTGTAGTACAGGTTGATGGCACTCTCGATAGCCTGGGACACCTTCCTGACCGTGGGCTCGGGCAGCTCGGGGACGCGGGCCGGGCTGACCACCAGGTGGAGGGGCTGGCCGGAGCGGTCAATGGCCACCAGCTGGTTGCCCACCTCCTGCTGCCACTTCTGCAGGGTGACCCCAGGGTAGAAGGGGATTCCGCCGTTGCTCTCGATCCGGGAGTGCGTGCGATTGCCCAGGTACTGCTTGGAGAACTGGTCGGTGGACTCGTGGTGGGCGCTCAGACCCACGTGGACCATTTGGAAGAAGGTGACGCCGACCGAGGTGGTGATGCTGGACTTGTGGCTCCAACTGTCCGACACAAAGCTGGACCGTAGCTGGTCCTCCTGCACCAGGTTGGCACCAGCATGGACACCGGTCAACACGTGGGTGCCATAGTTCCTGACCAGCAGCTCTGAGTGGTAGCGGGCAGCTCTGCTCTGGTTGTTCTCCAGGTAGTTGCCGATCAGAATCAGCTGCTCCTTGAAGCCCTGGTCCAGCTGGAAGTTGGCCTGAGCTTTGACCTGGTACATGAGGTCCCTCACCTGGATCCGGGCGGTCACGCTGCCGTCCCGCACCTGGTGGGTCTTCACCCTCTCGACGTCCGCCGAGAACTTGCCGTTCAGGATGGAGAGGTAGGACTCCTCCGAGTTGATGGAGTTGCTGGTGGAGCTCCTGTAGTCGCGCCAGTCCCGGATCAGCTCGGACACCAAGTCGATGCTGGTCCGCTTCAGCGGCACCACGTCCACCTGGTCGGGGAGGAGGTAGAGACCGTCCTCGGTGGTCCTGCACTGCGAGTAGCTGGAGTTCATCACCCTGCCCAGGTCCAGGTTCCTCAGGTTGTCCCAGCCTCCGCCGGGGAGGACTTCCAGAGCGGTCAGCCCTTTCTGGGTCTTCCTGCATTCTGTCAGCCCATCCCCGCCGGGCGGCACTGCTCCCCCTGCCAGGGTGCACAGGAGAGCATTGACCAAGAGCAGGAACATCCTTCAGGAACACACACTCCCTCGGCTCCTCTCCCAGCCACACTGTCTGGGCGACTGAGTGATCTCTCGATTTCGATTTCTATTTCACAGCATTCTGTTTCCTCATCTCACCAACCACGGTGCCTATGTGTAAAATATCCAAAGGGGAAGTCCAGAACCACCACACATCAGGTGAAGTTCGGTGTCATCTCTTTCATTTCCCGCTGCGACCCCACCACCCCTCATTTAAGTAACTCATTTATTAACCTTCAACCCTTGATCAATATGGATAATGGACAGATTGGATAATAGAATCCTTACAATGCAGAAGGAGATCATTCATCCCATGGAGTCTGTACCCACAACAATCTCACCCAGGCACTCTCCCTGTAATCCCATGTATTTAATCTCCCCATTCCCCCTGTCAATTGAAGTAAAAATAAAGTTTATTTATTAGTGAGGCTTACTTACATTAACACTGCAATGAAGTTACTGTGAAATTCCCCTAGTCGCCACAGTCCAATGCAATGCACCTAACCAGCATGTCTTTCAGACTGTGGGAGGAAACCAGAGCACCCAGGGGAAACCCACTCAAACACAGGGAGAACATACAGACTCCGAGCAGACAATGATCCAAGCCAGGAATCAAACCCAGGTCCCTGGCTCTGTGAGGCAGCAGTGCTCAGTGGTAGGGAAATTATTGGAGAGGATTCTTCGAGACAGGATTTACTCCCACTTGGAAAAAAGTGGACGTATTAGGGAGAAGCAACATGTGAAGAAGAGGACATGCCTCACTAATTTGATTGGATTTTTCGAGGAAGTGACGGAGATGATTGATGAGGGTAGGGCAGTGGATGTTGACTACATGGCCTTTGACAAGGTCCCTCATGGCAGACTGGTGCAGAAGGTGAAGTCACATGGGATCAGAGGTAAGCTGACAAGGTGGACACGGAACTGGCTCGGTCATATAAGACAGAGGGTAGCAGTGGAAGGGCGTGTTTCTGAATGGAGGGCTGTGAGTAGTGGTGTTCCTCTGGGATCAATGCTGGGAACTTAGCTGTTTGTAATATAAATAAATGATTTGGAGGAAAATGTAACTGGTTTGATTAGTAAGTTTGCGGATGACACAAAGGTTGGTGGATTTGCAGATAGTGATGAGGACTGTCAGAGGATACAGCAAGATATAGATCAGCTCTAGATCAGCTGTACCCAAGTAGAGAGATGGCAGATGGCATTTAATCCAGACAAATGTGAGGTAATGCATTTTGGAAGGTCTAATAAAGTTAGGAAATATACAGTAAAAGACAAAACCCTGAAGAGTATTGATAGGGCAGAGGGATCTGAGTGTACAGGTACACAGATCACTGAAAATGGCAACACAAGTGGAGAAGGTAGTCAAGAAGGCATACGCATGCTTGCCTTCATCAGCCAGGGCATTGAGTTTAAAAATTGGCAAGTCATGTTGCAGCTTTATAGAAACTTAGTTAGGTTGCATTTGGAATATAGTGTTAATTCTGGCCGCCACACTACCAGAAGGATGTGGAGGCTTTGGAGAGGGTACAGAAAAGATTTACCAGGATGCTGCCTGGTATGGAGGACATTAGCTGTGAGGAGAGGTTGGAGAAACTTGGTTTGTTCTCACTGGAACAATGGAGGTTGAGGGGCGACCTGAAAGAAGTCTATAAAATTATGAAGGGCATGGACAGTTTGGATAATCAGAAGCTTTTTCCCAGGGTGGAAGAGCCAATTACTAGGGGGCATAAGTTTAAGGTGTGAGAGGCAACATTTAAAAGAGATGTATGAGGCAAGTTTTTTACACAGAAAGTGGTGGGTGCCTGGAACCCTCTGCCAGGGGAAATAGTGGAAGTGGATATGATAGTGGCTTTTAAGGGGCGTATGGACACATACATGAATAGGATGGGAATAGAGGGATATGGTCCCTGGAAGGATAGGGGGTTTTAGTTCAGTCAGGGGGCATGGTCAGTGCAGGCTTGGAGGGCTGAAGAGCCTGTTCCTGTGCTTTAATTTTCTTTCTGTGCCACCGTGCCGCCTCCATAGGAGTAGGGGGAATGTCATGTAACCCCTATGTAATGTTACCGTCCCCACATATTGCACATGAAGTACAGGCTACTAAATCCCTGCAACCTGTTACATTGGAAGGGGAGACCTTTCAGCCCCTTGAGCCTATTACATAAGAATACGATAGCCTAGTGGTATTATCGTTAGACTATTAATCCAGAAATCAGCTGATGTTCTGGGGACCTGGGTTCGAGTCCCACCACAGCAGATAAAGCGGAATTTGAATTCAATAAAAAATACCTGGAATTAAGAATCTACGCATAGAATCACATAGCACAGAAGAGGCCCTTTGTCTCATCGAGTCTACACTGACACATTGTAAATACTTGAAATCCCACCTAATCCCATCTGCCAGCACTTGACCCATAGCCCTGAATGTTATGACAGCTACGTGTTCATCTGATGATGCAAAACAATCGTCAGAAAAACCCATTTGTTTCACAAATGTCATTTAGGGAAGGAAATTTGCTGTCCTTACCTGGCCTACATGTGACCCCAGAGCCACAGCAATGTGTGGTTGACCCTCAACTGACCTCTAAGGGCAACTAGTGATGGCCAATAAATGCTAACCAGCCACTGACACCCATGACCCAAATTAATGAAACAAAATTTACAGGCCATTCATATTGCATAGGAGGTACAAGCCGTTCAGACCCCAGAACCTGCAATGTAGGAACAGAAGGAGGCCATTCAGCTTCTTGAGGAGGTCATTTAGTATCCCAAGCCTGCTACATGGGAACAGGAATACACAAGATCACAAAAAATAGAAGCAAGAGCAGGCCACTACCCCCTTCAAGCCTGCCCACCATTCAGTAGAATCATGGCTGATCTATGCCAGCATAGTGGTTAGCACTGCTGCCTCACAGCACTGGGGACCCAGGTTCAATTCCCGGCTTGGGTTACCGTCTGTGTGGAGTCTACAGGTTCTCCCCGTGTCTGCATGGGTTTCCTCCAAGTGCTCCGGTTTCCTCCCACTATCCAAAGATGTGTGGGTTAGATGGATTGGCCATGCTAAATTGCCCCTTACTGTCAGGGGCACTAGCTAGGGTAAATACACGGGGTGATGGGGATAGGGCCTGGATGGGATTGTAGTTGGTGCAGACTCGATGGGCTGAATGGCTCCTTCTGCAATGTAGGATCATATGATTCTATGATTTAACTCCTTTTCTGTGCCATTTCCCCATCGCCGTCTAGTAGGTCCCAGAGTTCAAACTCCAAAGTGAGAGAGAGAGAAGAACTGCTGATCCTTGCAAATCCAAACAGAAACTGCCTGCTTTTTCCCTCTGTAAGACTTGCTCCTCCCATTAGCACATGATGTGCTCTTGTCAATCAACCTGATTAAACTCTACTCTGAAACCTCAGCGGACAACCCAAAAAATAAACTAATCTCCACTAACTCAAATTAAAAAACACCCCGATATTTAGAATCAATTATGCTTCTGAGCCACGACAGATCAGCCATGATCTTATTGAATGGCGGGGCAGGCTCGAAGGGCTAGATGGCCTACTCCTGCTCCTATTTCTTATGTTCTTATGTTCTAAATTTTCAGCGTGTGGGCTTCATGCAGCAGACAAAATCAGCAATATAATCAGAGCTGAAGTTTAAAACATTCTGTTTACAAGAAACGTGACACAAATACATTTCTTAAAGGCACAATATCACAGTATCATCACATTGTAATCGGGGGAAAACTCTCCATTGATTGAGTGGAACTGGGTTCGATTCCCGGCTTGGGTCACTGTCTGTGCAAAGTCTGTGCATTCTCCCCATATCTGCCTGGACTTGCTCCAGGTGCTCCAGCTTCCTCCCACAATCTGAAAGGTGTGCTGATTAGGTGCATTGGCCAAGCTAGATTGCTCCTCAGTGTACCTGAGCATGTGCCGGAGTGTGGCAGTTAAGAGATTTTCACAATAACTTCATTGCAGTATTAGCTGAGGTGAATTTCAAAGCAGCTTAATATAAAACTTTGTTACTTCAAAGAGAGGCCTTGTCAGCTGACTTTGGAATTTGGGCAATGTTAATTTAAAAATAAAAATTGAGGAAATGAAACTAAGCACAGCATGAGGCATGAATCAGTTCCTCTTATCCTCATGAACTAACGTAATAATAACGTGCGACCTAAAGGAATACAGAGGGCTAGGGATTCAGAAAGATTCAGGAACGAAATTCAAGAGCCCTCGGTCAAGGTAGCTGAAGGCAAGGCCCCCAGTGATGGAGCAAGGAAAATCAATTTGCATAATTTTTTTTTATTCATTGTTGGGACATGCTGGTTGGCATTTATTGCCCATCCTACTTGTCCTTTGATGGCAGTTGAGAGTCAACTACATCGCTGTGGCACTGGAGTCAAATATAGGCCAGATCAGGCAAGGACAGCAGATTTCCTTCCCTAAATGAAATTGGCGAACCAGGTGGGTTTTTCTCGACAATCGACAATTATTTCTTGGTCATTAGTGGATTCTTAATTCCAGATTTTTTCTTATTGAATTCAAATTCCACCACTTGCCATGACAGAATTGGAACCCAGGCCCCCAGAATATTAGCTGAGTTTCTCGATTACTTGTCCAGCAATAATACCAAGAGGCCAGAACTGGAGAAATTCAGAGCTCTTGGTGGGTTGTAGGACTAGAGAATGTGTAACAGACAAGGATGAGTGAGACCTTGGAGGGATTTGAAAACAAGGGTCAAAATTTTAAAATTGAGGTGTTGTTGTACTGGCCATGTGCACATAAGTCACAAGTGAAAGAGATTTGGTCTGAGTTAGCATATGGGCAGAAGAGTTTTTGGATGAATTAGGGTGACAAGATCTTCAGAAGTCAAAACCAAGACACCTTGGGAAGACAGGGCCCCATCATGATGCGTGTGTTGGGCAACCAATAGCAGGAGTCTGGGGTGGAGCAGTTGAAAGTAGGAGTCATGTGCTGATATCTTGTAGAATATGTCCAGCCAGTGTCGGTATTAGTACACCTAGCTATAGGAGGCAGCAGTTTTTCCACAATGCACAATGTGTTTTATTGTAAGCAATGTTTTTGTGTCATGTTTCTTGTGCAGTTTTTGTTTTAGTAGTCAGTTCAATTAACCAGTGCTGCATTGTCCATAACTGACGCCTTTGCTGTTACTGCAGCAGCATAATTGATCTTAATTACTAGAGTGTTTGTTTTAATCTGGACTGATGCAGTAGTGTTATTTTTGTGTTTTCCCCTGGGGTTTTTCAGAGCAGGACTTGATTAGGTCAATTGACAGGAAAAGTTGTGTAACTGGATGGGATTAGGCATACCAGGGAAATCAAGTCAATTGCTGCTTGTAATTGTTAGAGAAAAGTGTCTCCCTTTCTCTGTCTGGTTTTGGAGACTGGAATCTGGGACCAGGAAATACGTTTCCTTCTCTGGAGGCTGCTGTATGGGAGTCAGAAGACATGTGTCTTTCTGCCTCTATCAAGAGGGTTTAAAAAGCTGGAAACGTAGCACTCTCTTCAGCATATCTATTTTTGTGTTAACTTACTCTGAAGAATGATTTATATCTGTAGAGATATTGTTTACACTGGGGCAAGATAGATAGCTGTTGAGAATTATACCTTGTCACGTTTCAGTTAAAGTTATGCTAATTGTTTTTATTATATCTGAACTGTGTTGTTAAAGAAAGTTTGTTTCAATAAAAGCTTCTAAGTGGGTTAATTGAATCATACCTGGAGCAAAACACCTTATGGTCAGCCAAATGCCAACATCAAAGCAGGTTGGCGTCTAGGCTAACTTCATAATATACCTAGGAGTTTCTGATGTTTTTGGCAGAAAACATCTGCCAATAGATGTTTTCAGTCAGAGGCTGTTTTTAAACTGGAGAACATATCTCAAATGTGGGAAATTTTGTTTGCCCCCAAAGCAGCAAGCAGGAAAGCTCGTGACCTTTTAACAAACTTACCTGCTTTCTTTGCCAGCACTGATTGGTTGTGCTGCCTTCTGACTACCTGCGAGGGATATTACAGCATCAGGTTCACTTTAGAGATCTCAGCCAAATACCCAAACACACCCCTCACACCAGCCAAATAATTTCACCAACACCCACTATCACATGTTGATGGGTAAAGTGTACGGGTGGAGAGGTGGGACATCACACCAGTAGAAGGGCAGATTAACACAGTCAGAGGAAAACTGAAAGGGAGTTTACTATAAATAGCTGATGAGTTATTTCTGCCAAGAATGATGGTGTGAGGTTAAATACGATATGTGGAGGGAATATTCCCAGTACCGAAAAGTCGTTTGCTTTTAAACTGAACAGAGAGCTTCCAGTCCATGCCTGTTAGTGTCCGTATCTTTGGTGTTTTCTTTGTTCTGACCTGCTGAGGCACAGAGACTGACACCAAGCCAAAGTTAAAGCCTTGCTGATTTCCCAGATCAAAACACAATTCCTCTTCACGCTGGCTCATTGAAATCAGAAAATAACAACCGGCGCTCCAAAACTGAGACCTGCTCATAAACAGTGAATGGGACACTCCCCAAATTTTCCTAAATCATTCCAGCTAGTCTGTTTTGTTTTAGAAAATGATTTCTGATCCTATTTCCCAGTTGCAATGAGTTCCTCAGTGAAAAACTGAAAAATTATGTTTTATAGTGGGAAATCAGCAGGCCTGTACTTTTGGCTTGATGTCAGTTGCCGTGCCACTGGAGGACTATGATTGTCATTGCTGGACACTGCTGTAAATCCTCTGTTGTCATCCAGAGTCTGATTCTCTCCTGGCTGTGGATGCCAGTGAGAATGATTTCTGCGCATGTGGGGGCTTCCCCAACACATCTCAGGGTGCAACGTGGCACAAAAGAGGGTTTTTGGATAAGTCGACGTAAATGGAATGTGAGGGGTTGGGTAAAGGGGACTCAGGAGAGGGAATGAGGAGATGCCGAAGCTGACCGGAAGGATGGATAAAGTGCTGTCGCGGATCTCTTGAGACAGTTCATGCCAGGGAAATGCTGGAAACAGAAACAGTGGAATAATTCTGAGAAAACTGTTGCCACACCAGGACGTTTGATGAAAAACTAGACGGATGGACTCCAGTTTATGGAGATTGCAAGGTGGAAGGCTGGCAAGGAGAGAATTGGAATGGTCAAACCTAATGGCAGCAAAGGCTGTTGCAGTAACAAATTTGTTGAGGCCAAGGTTGGAGACAAGTGATTTTACTGAAGTGAAATTAAACACTTTAGTTGATGTCAAACCATTCTTCAGGGTGGAGGTTCAGTGGTGGGGCAGGGAGGAGAAAGTAGCGACGGACTTCGAGATGGAATAGCAGAGACAAGAAGTATTGTGACTGGCCCCCATGGCTTTGAGAGTAAAACCTTGAGGTTAGCCTTGGTTCACTCTTACCCTAGAGTCAGAAAGTTGTGGGTTCGAGCTACATCCCAGAGACTTGAACCAACAATCGAGACAGACACTCTGTTATAAGTCTTCAGAGGCAGAAGTCACCTCACAAAAATCCCTTTATTTACAAACTCTAAAGCAGCACACTGAGTGCTAGCAGTTAGCAGATTACCCCTGGGGGTGTCAGAGGAACTGACATTTCCGGTTAAGTATTAGGCAAAGAGTCTCTGATTCGCCCATCAATTAGATCCTTAATCAGGGAGTTCATACTCCAATAGACCAACATGGAGTGCTGCATTCTCAAAGATCCTGTACTTTGGATGACTCTGTCCATCCTCTCAGGAGAATGTAAAATATCCTATGGTACTATTCAAAGAGGAACAGTGAGACCTTGTGTTTTCTGACCAATTTTATTCCTCAATCAACATCACATTGCTGCTTGTTGGATCTTGCTTTGTGAAAATTAGCTGTCAGTGTAATAGTAACTCTACTTTTAAAATGCTTAATTGATTGCGATGAACTTTGAGACGGATTGTCTTTGCCAGGCCTGTAACTTACTCTCGTTGACAATAAGTGTCAAAAAAGCCGTGACCATGGGGCAGGGTGTCATATCACTATCTCAATCTCACTAAGTGACACCTCACTGCAAGTGTCTAGCAGATTCTGCTACCTTGGATTCATGGTGGCAAACCATCTATCTCTTGCTGCAGAGCTCAATATACACTTAGGGAAAGCAGCTCTCTTTGGCTGACTCACAAAACCTGCTGGGAATCACATCAAGCTGATTCTGAGGACCAAGTTGTGAGTTTAAAGAGCCTGTGTTTCCAACACCTTGTTGTGTGGCTGTGAAACATAGATAGCTTAACTAAGGAGGGCAGCACGACAGTACAATGATTTGCACTGCTGCCCCACAGCCCCAGGGACCTGGGTTTGATTCTCCACGTGGGTGGAGTTTGCACATTCTCCCTGTGTCTGCATGGGTTTCCTCCAGGTGCTCCAGTTTCCTCCCACAATCTGAAGATGTGTGGTTTAGGTGGATTAGCTATGCTAAATTGTCCCTTAAGGAAAATGCATGGGGTTAAGGGAATAGTGTCTGGGTGTGAATGTGGTTGGTGCTGACTCGATGGGCCGAATGGCCTCCTTCTGCAGTGTCAGAGAGGACACTAGGTTCAACACAGCCTTCGTGCACCACAGTTCCCTTGACCTACCAAAACCCCCTTGTCTCATCGGAACGTTGTCACGCATAGCTCCAGACAAACATTCTTTGAATATCCGCCACCTTCCTTCGGTACTTTTCCCTATGTGGGAGACATTGGCTGATTTCACAGGAAAATAGCCACATCAGCATGTGCGCTGGTATATGCAACCATGATGATCAGTGACTATAGCTTCTTCATATTAAATGTTAGCACTGAAAACACCAGCAGTAGCAATGCCTGATATTCACTTCATTCGTGGCCTCTCTTGGATTATTAGTTTTTTCCCTCATCGGATTTGACTTGCTGCGTGGTCCATCATTTTGTGCTGCAGGAGAAAGCTGATGATAATTTTGGAATGATCTGAAGGATATCATAGAAATGGAGGTTCTTTTCTCTTTCTTTCAGCAGTGTCCCGATCAGCAAGGTCCTTCAGTTTGTGATTCTAGAAGACTTTAAGTACGAACAAGTCATGCGTCAGACATCAGGATTTCACTGGTGCACTAAACCTCACACTCCAGCCCAAATGTGTCAAACTACAAGTTTGCTACAGTTTTGCCAAAGCCCTGGATCACCACCCAAATTCCAGGGTAGTTGTCCAGTGTTAGTAAACCCTTGGACAATCTTCCAATGTTACCAAAATACAATTCTCCCAAATGTACCTGAACCTTAACCCACTCCCTATCCTAGAGCTGTTTTTAAAAATTAAATACACAGATAAAAAAAACTGTTATGTATTAAAATCAATAAATGGGTTGTAACATTTCATTTCAAAATGCATTGAAAACTCTCCTACTTGCGTGCAAATGGCAAAATCTATTTTAAAGTGTTAATGCTCACATACAATAACAGTTGTGCCTATAATTGGTGCTACGATAGGAATTTCAATAAGGAAGAGCTATGCATTTACCCTAGCTAGTCCAGCTGATGCTAAGGGACAATTTAGCATGGCCAATCCACCTAATCCACACATCTTTTGGACTGTGGGAGGAAACCCACACAGACATGGGGTGAATGTGAAAACTCCACACAGACAGTGGCCCAAGCTGAGAATCGAACCTGGCTCCCTGGTACTGTGGGGCAGCAGTGCTAACCATTGTGCCACCGTGCCGCTCTCCTTAGCTATGCAACCCCCTACCGTTTACAAACATGGCCAAACTTTCAGAGTCATCACTCCTTACCAAGTGCCAACTGCAGTAAGCCTTACTTATGACTGATAAATAAATAAAACTTTTCCTTTGAGAGGACTGCCTCACAAGGAAGCGTGTATTGAGCTCTGCAGCAAGAGACAGGTGGTCTGTCACGATGAATCCAAGGGAGCCTAACTACTGCATCAATTCGAACAGTACAAAGTTTGCAAAGGGGCTTCCAAGGAATCCCTAGGAATTCTGCCTCTCACACAATCCAATAAATCCAGCTGGTTTCAAATCAACCAGAGCCTTCCAAAGGTCCCAAGACATTCCACCCCTCTCAGAGAAAGGACCAACTAACCCAGCCATGAAAAAGGCCCTGTAACCATGATTTAGGATGGGCTGTAGGACTTTGGTTGTTGGCATAGGGAATACCGCTCCATTGCTCTCTGACAGCAGAGGCATGACTCACGAATTTCCAAATTCAAATTTCAAATGGAGTCTCCCATCCAAGTTGTAGAATTATTTCTCTGTTAATTGAAAGGCTCAAATACACTTCTTTTGGCTCTAAGCAAAGATAGTCTGATATTAAACATATTACTTTAGAGGTTATGTCTGATTAACAGGTGTGGATAAAAATGGGAAAATGCAGATATTAAAGCTATAAAGAAAAGTAAGATAGATTGTGAGAGTGAACTAGCTCGGAATATAAAAACAGATAGCAAAAGTTTCTACAAATATATAAAATGAAAAAGAGTGGTTAAGGTAAGCATTGGTCCTTTAATGGTGAGAAATGAGGAAATGGCCGAGGCATTGAACAGGCATTTTGTGTAGGTCTTCACAGGAAGACACAAATAACATGCCAAAAATTGATGACAAGAAGGCTATGGCAGGTGAGGATCTAGAAAGTGATCATTATCACTAAAGACATAGTGTTGGGCAAGCTAAAGAGTCTAAAGGTAGACAAATCTCCTGGCCCTGCACCCCAGATACTTAAAGAGATGACAGGGGAAATAGAAATGCACTCTTGGTAATTTACCAAAATTCACTGGACTCTGGGGCGGTTCTAGCAGATTGAAAATAGCAAATATGACACCAGTGTTTAAAAAAGGAGGTAGACGAAAGGCAGGTAACTATAGGCTGGTTAGCTTAACTTCTGTCATAGGGAAAATGCTTCAATCTATCATCAAGGAAGAAATAACGAGAAATCTAGATAGAAATTGTCCCATTGAGAAGACACAGCGTGGATTCATGAAAGGCAAGTCATGTTCAACTAATTTACTGGAATCCTTTGAGGACATTACGAGCAATGTGGCCAATGGGGAACAAGTGGATGTGGTATATCTGGATTTCTAGAATGCATTGGACAAGGTGCTGCACAAAAGGCTGCTCGATAAGATAAAGGTGCACAGCGTTACATGTAATGTATTAGCATGGATAGAGGATTGGTTAACTAACAGAAAGCAAAGAGTGGGGGTAAATTGATGTTTTTCTGGTTGGCAATTAGTGACTGTAGTGATCAGTGTTGGGACTGCAATTGTTTACATTTTACATAACTGATTTGGAATTAGGGACCAAGTATAGTGTGTCAAAATTCGCGGATGACACTAAGATTTGTGTTAGAGCAAAGTGTGCAGAGGACACTGAAAGTCTGCAAAGAGATATAGATAGTTTAAGTCAGTGGGCGAGGGTCTGGCAGATGGAGTACAATGTTGGTAAACAGGAGGTCATGCATTATGGTAGGAATAACAGCAAAATGGACTATTATTTAAATGGTAAAATAATTGCAGCATTCTGCTGTGCAGAGGGATCTTGTGACTTTGTGCATGAATCACAAAAAGTTGCTTTGCAGGTGCAGCAGGTAATTAAGAAGGCAAATGGAATTTTGGCCTTCATTGCTAGAGGGATGGAGTTTAAAAACAGGGAGGTTACGTTGTAGCTGTATAGGGTAGCTGGTAAGACCACACCTGGAGTATTGTGTATAGTTTTGGTCTCCTACTTGAGAAAGGATATACTGGCACTGGATGGGGTGCAGAGAAGGTTCACTAGGTTAATTCCGGAGTTGAGAGGGTTGGCTTATGAGGAAAGACTGAGTAGACTGCGACTATACTCACTGGAATTTAGAAGAATGAGGGGGGATCTTATAAAAACATATAAGATCATGAAGAGACTAGGTAAGATAGAAGCAGGGAAGTTGTTTCCAATGGCGGGTGAAACTAGAATTAAGGGGCGTAGCCTCAAAATAAGTGGGAGCAGATTGGGGAGGAACCTCTTCACCCAAAGGGTTGTGAATCTGTGGAATTACCTGTCCAGCAAAGCAGTTGAGGCTACCTCTTTGAATATTTTTAAAGCATAGAAAGATTTTTGAACAGTAAAGGAATTAAGGGTTATAGTGAGCAGGCGGGTAAGTGGAGCCGAGTCCACGAAAACATCAGCCATGATTTTATTGAATGGGAGAGCAGGATCAAGGGGCCAGATAGCCTACTCCTGCTCCTAGTTCTTATGTTCGTATATTCCTAACTGTCCAATATCATTGCCTTGAGAACTCAATACATTCATGCTCATAGGTTGAAAAACCAATTTCCTAATTTTTTTATTTTTGTATTTAAGTTGAATCTAGAATGACATTGTTAGAATAGCATCCCGGAACACCAATGCCGAGGTGCAGGTTCAATACCCCCATGCTGTGGCTGCTGGTTGATTAGGAAACACACACGACCAGTCAGGGGTGACTGATTTTCCTGCCATCCTTGTGGCCTCTGCACAGAACTTCCCCACAGTTCACCATGCAAGGCATTGTAGTATCAGGCCCATTTTGTAGCACTGTAAGCTGCAGGGAATTGGAGCTGAAATACAATGGAGATAAATCATCACTGAATGAACTATTTTTAAAAGGTTAATTTCTGATAATTATGTTATTCAAGAGAAGGTGGCATCATCAGTTGTGTTTATATTTAAATTGTGTTTCATTTTTCATATGATGTATTTTTCTTTACACCCTATCTATGACTCTAACACTATATTCTGCACCCTCTCCTTTCCTTCTCCCCAATGTACTCTATGAACAGTATGTTCTGTCTGTATAGTGCAAGAAACAAATACTTTTCACTATATCCTGATACATATGACAATAATAAATCAAACTAAATATTTCAATAATCTGTTGATACATGTAGGAGCTGTGGCATTTTTGTAACTGTATTAGTACACCCAACTTGATTGTTTTTTACAGAACTTTAAATATCATTTTCTCTTTTGCCCTCTCCTCACACACGGCTTTTGTGAAGCTGTAATCTTCGTATTGCTATATTCCAACAAGAAAACAGCACAGCATCATGGAAGGAACTAAGCAAGAGCAAACAATCCTTTAGGCATTTACCACAAAAGGAAGCGTTGTTCTTAGCATGCACGCTTCTACAATTACCAGTCACACTTGTTGACTGTTACGCAATCATGTGGTTATGTGAGTCCCACGCACATCATTTTTTTATGTGTAAGTGTTTTGCATTGTCAAATAAAGACAATGGTATTGTATAGTGACAGCTTGCTTCTCTTCAGCAGTCTTGCCTATACTTGGATGAGAGAACAAATAGTGCACTGCTACATCTAAACACCACTTGTGGAATTCATTTTCTCGGGGGGGGGCTCAGGCTTTCCTTTGTTACTTTATACTATTTCAGATGAGAGAATGGGTGGAAAACTGTAATTGTGAACCGTGTACATTGGGATAAATCAATTATTAAGTAATATCCTTTTTTCTTGATTCATTGCTATAATCATTATATTTTAAGCCAACAATTAGCAATACTGGTGGAAAATGCTTGATACATTCATATAATATTGTTTTGTCCATTATTTTAAAGCAAGAGATAAAAAGTTTCATCTCTGCTAAAATAGCAAACTAAATATGATATTGCCACAATCATCCACATTAATCTCTGGGCTGGAATTCAAAATGTTTCATTGACAACATATTGGTATCGTTGAATAAAGTTCCTTGCAGCAACTGCAACAGAAACTTAGGTTTTCATAGGAAGACAGAAGGCAGGGTGGCACAGTAGCACAGTGCTTCACAGCCCCAGGGACCTGTGTTCAATTCTTGGCTTGGTTTGCTGTCTATGTGGAGTTTGCACATTCTCCTTGTGTCTGCATGGGTTTCCTCCAGGTGCTCTGGTTTCCAAATATATACAGGTTAGGTTGATTAGCCATGCTAAAAACTGCCTGTTAGAGTTCTGAGATGTGTAGGTTAGAGGGATTAGTGGGTAAATATGAAGGGATATCAGGGTAGGGCCTGGGTGGGATTGTTCTTGGTGCAACTTAATGGGTTGGATGGTCTCTTCCTATACTGTAGGGATTCTACAAAGAATGAGAGGCAGCAGTGCTAACCGCTGTGCCATAAGTCTACTTGTGACACTAATAACTCAACTTCAATCTTTAATCTTTAACTTGAAATGGAATTGAACACTCTGCAATCCTCAGATCCTACTTCTGCTTTTATGAAGCAACAGAATGATGGAAGAGGCTTTTGTAACTGCCCTGAGGAACATCTGCGGTGATGTCAAAGTAAAGTTAAAATAAAAGTAGGGGTTAATTATTAGTCACAAATAGTTTTTACAATAACACTGCAATGTAATTACTGTGAAAATTCCTTAGGTGCCACACGCTGGTGCCTGTTTGGGTACACTGGGGAAGGATTTATCATGGCCAACGCACATAACCAGCACGCCTTTCGGACTGTAGGAGGAAATGGTGGCACCTGGAGGAAACCTAAGCAGACACAGGGAGAACATGCAGACTCCGCACTGACAGTGACCCAAGCCGGGAATCGAACCCGGGTCCCTGGAGCTGTGAGGCAATCACTGTGCCACCCTAAGATGATTGGCTGCCAGCAATCTCTTGCCAATCAACAACCCACCAACACAACAAGAGAGAGAGAAAGGGAAAATCCTGATGTGCTGATGTGAGATTTGGGTCCTGACACTGTAATGCTAGAGGGAGCTCCAAGCAAGGCATCTCTCGGAGCAGCAGACATCTTAGTTTCTCTCTCACTGCGCATGTGTTAAAACCAGGGTGTGTTGCTGAGAATACGGAAGGAATGTTTTAATAAAACTTAAAAAAAAACTTACTTCCAAAAGAACTCCGGTGGTAAATGACCTTTGGTAGGTTGGATGCAATTGGAGTTTTAATGACATTGATTTGGAAGGAAAATGACTGAATGTGAACTGTTCTGCACCAGGTTGTTAATTAGGAGTTGCGGTGAGGCGGCGCGAGCTGTGTACCTGGCCAGGTGAGCGCGGGATGGGGACGGAGCGGGAGCAGAGTGCAGGCGCCTCCCTGGGACTCAGCATCGCCCTGCTCTCCAGCCTCCTGAACGGCTGCACTTTCGTGCTGCAGAGAAAAGGCATCCTTCGAGCCGAGAGCAGAGGTTCGTAATCACCGAATTCACCACCCACAAATTACCCAGCTTAATACCTGGCAACAGGGTACAGAAACACACACGCCTCCCAAGCGGTTTTGCTTTTATTGGGCAATGCCCAGTTGTTAATCTTATTGCAGATTTCCTGTGGATTGAGTCATCCGAAATGTTCACATTTAAAACTGGCCACACTGACTGGAAATGCTCATCACTTCCTATAATAGCTGGTTATATATATTTTTAAAGAATATCAGTTCTAAGAACATAAGAAATAGGAGCAGGAGTAGGCCATCTAGCCCTTCGAGCTTGCCCCGCCATTCAATAAGATCATGGCTGATCTGAAGTGGCTCAGTTCCACTTTCCCACTTTCTCCCCATAACCCTTAATTCCCTTGTCTGTCAAAAACCTATCTACCCGTGACTTAAATATATTTAGCGAGGTAGCCTCCACCACTTCAATGGGCAGAGAATTCCAGAGACTCACCACCCTTTGAGTGAAGAAGTTCCTCCTCAACTCTGATCTAAACTGCCCGCACCCCCCCCGCCCCCCACTTATCTTGAGGCTGTGCCCTCTAGTCCTGCTATCTTTTCTAAGCGGGAAGAATCTCTTTACTTCTACCCTATCCATCCCTTTCATTATCTTATATGTCTCTATAAGATCCCCCCCTCATCCTTCTAAACTCCAACGAGTACAGACCCAGTCTATTTAGTCTCTCTTCATAGTCCAACCCCCTCATCTCCGGTATTAGCCTAGTGAACCTCCTCTGCACTCCGTCCAAGGCCAAAATATCCTTGCGCAAGTGCGACGACCAAAACTGCACACAGTACTCCAGCTGCAGCCTCACCAGTGCCCTGTACAGTTGCAGCAAGACCTCCCCACTTTTATATTCTATCCCCCTCGCTATAAAGGCCAGTATTCCATCCGCCTTCTTGATCACCTGCTGCACCTACAGACTGGGTTTTTGCGACTCGTGCATAAGAACCCCCAGGTCCCTCTGCACCGTAGCATGCTGCAGCTTTTTGCCCTTTAAGTAGTAATCCCTCCTACTGTTATTTCTGCCAAAGTGGATAACCTCACACTTGCTAACATTATACTCCATCTGCCAGGTCCTCGCCCACTTGCTTAGCCTATCCAGATCCCTCTGCAGACTTTCCACACCCTCCACGCAATTTGCTTTTCCACTCATCTTCATGTCATCAGCAAATTTCGTCACCCTACACTCAGCCCCCTCCTCCAGATCATCTATATAAATGGTAAATAGCTGAGGCCCCAGCACCGATCCCTGTGGCACTCCACTAGTCACCAACCGTCAATCAGAATAGCACCCATTGGTACCAACTCTCTGCTTCCTATTAGACAACCAATCCTCTATCCACGCTAATACCTTACCCCCAACTCCATGCACCCTAACCTTCTGTAGCAACCTTTTATGAGGCACCTTATCAAACGCCTTTTGAAAATCTAAAAACACCACATCCACCGGTTCCCCTCTGTCTACTGCACTAGTCACATCCTCATAGAAATCCAATATATTTCTATGTTCTACCACAATGTTCTATGTTCTACCACAAGTTCTACAACAATGATGCTGGTAAAGTTGAAGTTTTATTTACTTTTCGCACCTAATTGTGCTGAAGAAGCAATTTTGCACTAAATATATTGGATAATGTTCACTTGCATTTGAACACAGTATTAAAATATAAAATTCAGGGTGCTAAGTGTTGATTTGGAATATTGATTTGGAATAATTTAACAGGTGAATGTGACACACTACTTTGTTCTTTAATATTTGAGTTGAATTAGATTTTTGCGTTAGAAAAACATTTTCAAATTGGCTGCACTTGTTTGGAAAATGTTAAAAAGCATACTTAGTCTTGCAAGGGAAAAGTGGTGTTATCCAACATACTGTGTATGTTAAATCTGCTGATTTTCTTTTTTTCTTATGCAAATCCAATCTTAAAATTATTTCTACTCTCATCCAAAGAGTTTTTTAATGTATCCTGTTTTGACTTTAGGAAATATTTGTTCAAAATGCAGAACATGTGACCAACACTTCATTACAATCCTGCTGCTTCTTCATAGTCCTGTGATATGTTCTGATTCATAGTATAACTTATGAACTTATTTCACTACCGCAAAGTGTGGTGGATGGTGGGACAGTGAATATTCCTCAAGTTAGACAGATTTTTAATTGGTAATGGGCTGAAAGATTATGGGGAGAAGGCAGGAAAATGGGTAGGGTGGCACAGTGATTAGCACTGCTGCCTCACAGCATCAGGGACCTGGGTTTGATTCTCAGCTTGGGCACAGTCTGTGCGGAGTTTGCATGTTCTCCATGTCTGCCTGGGTGTTCTCCAGGTGCTCCAGTTTCCTCCCACAGTCCAAAAGACAAGCTGGTCAGGTGTATTGGCCATGCTAAATTCTCCCTTAGTGTGTGACTTGGAGATTTTCACAGTACTTCATTACAGTGTAAATGTAAGCCTTCATGGAACTAACAAATAAACTTTGACTTTAACCAGACATGACTAAATGATGGAGCGGAAACAATGGGCCAAATGACCTAATTCTGTTTCTTTATCTTATACATATCAAATATTTTCTGAATCAACCACTTTCTATTGCAAAACTTTCCATGTTTTAAAGTTTATTTGTTAGTGTCATAAGTAGGCTTACATTAATACTGCAATCAAAATATTGTGAAAATCCCTTGTTGTAACAGTCCTAAGTGAAAATCAGTCCTTTGACAATTTTGAGCTACTTGCTAGCTGCTGGTTCCCTGTAGAGGAAGTTGATCTTTCCCTGCACCCTAGCTATGACTGTAACACTACATTCTGCAGTCTCTCCTTCCCGTCTCCACAAACAGTATGCATTGAATATATAACATGCAAGAAACAACACTTTTCACTGTATGTTAATATATGTGACAATAATGAATCAAATCAAAATCATCAAAACTGCTTTTGGTTTGAGGTCAGTGAATAAAAGATGCTTTTTATGTAACAACACATCTAAAGGGTGATGGGAAATTTGGATGCGAAGATTTTTAGCTATTAATCATTGAAATGTATCACATGCAAATCAAAGCGGGGTGCAAGATTAAGATGTTTGCACCAAGCATTATTTGGTAATGTCATTTGTGAAGCTGTTGGCCAACCTCAATGCATGACATAGTAGAGAAGTTAGTAGGTATGCAGGAATTAGACCAAGTCTCCCATAGTAAAGGTCCTCTTGGGCAGATGTCGAGAGAAGCTAACAGGAAAAGTTTAGTCAGGAGGTGAAAACGTGGGAGCCAGAATACAACAGAAACAAACCAACTTGATCTCCTAGTTTGAAATGTGAAAAATTAATAGGAATTGTTTCCAGGACTATTTATGAAGGAAACTGCATTGCAGTTCTATCAAGGAGAGGACTACCCAGAAGATCAATTAGCACAGAAGAAGATGCATAGAAAATAGTAGACGTTTAACAGAATGGAATAGCGAAGAGATTTAGGATTGCTGCTGCATTTAAGAAAAATGAATTACAGATACAGAAAAGATGAATAAAAATGCCAGTAGAATTCCTGGGAAGTAATGATGGTTGGGGTGTAGTGAAAGAAAATTTAAGTAGAAGTATTTTAATTGGGAGGTTTCAAACAAGAGCTTCCTTTAAGAGTGACCTCATTCGGATCAAATTCTCCAAACACAACGATGATGACATTCGCTTGACTGCCCTTCAGTACTTTTGGATAGATGTCCAAAATCTTGCTTTCTAGCTGTCATGTAATGAATTCTGCAGGTTTCCTATGCAGTTGAATTAAATATCAATGACTGAAGCATGCAAAAATGTTTGACCACAATCATCCATGTGCTATGCAGTTGACTAGTTTTAAAGTAATGTGTTCTTTGACCCCTGGCTTAATTTTATAAACTGATTATCACTTCTCCTTGGCAAATGAATCACAATCTGGTTTGCCAGTGATACCAGTCAGTAGAGAGAGATGTGGGTCAGCGAATTTTGAGATATCGGCCCTGTTGGTGACGCAGTCTTCCTTCAAAAATCAAGATGCCTGAATTTTTCTGTCTAATAAGAAAATGCTAACTCTTGCCTTTTGGCAGGTGCTTCCTATTTAACGGAATTGGTTTGGTGGAGTGGAACTGTCGGATGTAAGTGTAAATTTTAAAATTCTCATCCTTGTTTTCAAATCTTTCCATGCATGGACTCTTTCTCCTCACTGTTTCTGTAACTGCTATCAGGCCAAAAAGCCTTTGATATTTCTAGTCTCTTGTACATCCTTGATTTTAACCACTTCACTGTTGGTGTATGTCTTCAGCTGCCTTGACCCAAGGCTCTGAATTCCATCCCTAAATCTCCCCAGCTCTCGTTTTTACAAAGCTCCTTGAAATGCACAAACATTCACTGTCTCCACCACCGATGCGCAGTGGCAGCAGTGTGTACAATCTGCAAGATGTGCTTTAGGAACTCAGCAATGCTTCTTAGCATTTTTCAAGCCCACAGCCACTGCCATCTGGAAGGACAAAGGTAGCAGACACACCACCACCTGGGGGTTTATCCCCTCCAAGACACACACCATCCTGACTTGGACATATATCACTGTTCCTTCACTGTCGCTGGGTGAAAATCTTGGAACTCCCTCCCTAAAATACTTCACTTGAACTGCACTGCTTCAGGAAGGCAGCTCACCATCACCTTCTTGAGGACAGTTGTGGATGGACAGTCGAAGCTGATCTAGCCAGCGATACCTGTCTCCTGTAAATTCATTTTTTGAAAAACGTCTCTTTTGGCCAAGCCTTTACTCTTGTGTCTTAGTATCTGCTTTTGTGCCCCCCTTTTTAAAATTTATTCGATAATACTCCTTCAAAGTGCCTTGGATGTTTTCCTATATGAAAGGCAGTATATAATTGCTAGAGGGATGGAGTTTAAGAACTGCGAGGTTATATTGCAGCTGTGTAAGATGCTGGTGAGGCCACACCTGGAGTACTGTGTACAGTTCTGGTCTCCTTACTTGAGAGAGAGTATACTGGCACTGGAGGGGGTGCAGAGGAGATTCACTAGGTTGACTCTGGAGTTGAAAGAATTGGTTTATGAGGAGAGACTAAGTAGACTGGAGCTATACTCATTGGAATTCAGAAGAATGAGGGGAGTTCTTGTAGAAACATATATGATTATGAAGGGAACAGATAAGATAGATAGCAGGGAAGTTGTTTCCACTGGCAGGTAAAACTAGAACTAAGGGATATGGCCTCAAAATAAGGGGGAGCAGGTTTAGGACTGAGTTGAGGAGGAACTTCTTTACCCAAAGGGTTGTGAATCTGTGGAATTCCCTGCCCAGTAAGCAGTTGAAGCTACCTCATTGAATGTTTTTAAGGCAGGGATAGATAAATTTTTGAACAGTAAAGGAATTAAGGGTTATAGTGAGTGGGCGGGTAAGTGGAGCTGAGTCCATGAAAAGGTCAGCCGTGATCTTATTGAATGGCAGAGCGGCCAGATTTAGTTCTTGTGTTCATATTATGTAAGTGCAAATTGTTGTTGTGTCTCATCTCTTTTTCTACCATTCATTTAAAGCAATCTGTTCCAAGACTAGCCTGTTTTTATTGGGATAAACCTTCACCGTGTAGTCTTCCAGTGTAATGTTCACATGGGGATTACTTATTAATATGTAAGCCTTCACAATAAGTGACAATGGATTAATTGAAAAATTAGTCATCGCACCTCAAGCAATAGCAAATCAGGAGAGATAGCGACTCCTAAGCATGTGACTGTTTCTCAGTATTAAACCCAGCTGAAATCACGGGATTCACAATAAAAAGCAAAATGTGCAAATGCAGGAAATCTGAACGAAAACAGAAACTGCTGAGTGAGCCAATTGGCTTGTGGGCAAAAACAGACAAGCTAAAGTTTCATTGTAAGCCATTATCATTATTTAAGGTGCGGGGAGGGAAGTACAGAAGTGATGTTAGGGGTAAGTTTTTCACTCAGAGGGTGGTGAGTGAATGGAATCGGCTGCCGTCAGTGGTGGTGGAGGCGAACTCGCTGGGGTCTTTTAAAAGACTTCTGGATGAGTATATGGGGTTTAATGAGATTGAGGGTTATAGATAGGTCTGTAGGTTGGTAGGTGTTGATGTGATCGGCACAACTCGTGGGCCGAAGGGCCTGTTTGTGCTGTAGTGTTCTATGTTCTATCAGACTGGAAGCAAAAACTGTCTTTTTTTTAAAAGAAAGGGAACAAAGTGAAGATAAAATACTCCTATAAGAAGAAATATTCAAAAGAATATTATTAAACTGGAAAGAGTGCAGAAAAGATTTACTAGATGCTACCAGGACTTGATGGTTTGAGTTATAAGGAGAGGCTGGATAGACTGGGACCTTTTTCTCTGGAGCGTAGGAGGCTGAGGGGTAAGCTTACAGAGGTCTATAAAGTAATGAGGAGCATAGATCAGCTAGATAGTCAATATCTTTTCCCAAAGGTAGGGGAGTCTAAAAATAGAGAATATGGGTTTAAAGTGAGAGGGGAGAGATACAAAAGAGTCCAAAGGGGCATTTTTTTCACTCAGAGTGGTGAATGTCTGGAACAAGCTGCCTTAGATAGTAATAGAGGCACAATTTTGTCTTTTAAAAAGCGTTTTCACAGTTACATAGATAAGATGGGTATAGATGGATATGGGCCAAATACAGGCAATTGGGACTAGTTTTGGAGTTTTTTAAAAGGAAAGGGCAGCATGGACAAGTGGGGCCGAAGGGCCTGTTTCCATGCTGTAAACCTCTATGACTGTATGACTTGAGGGGAGATAAGGGAGTTACAGTAATGCCACAGGAATAGTAATCCGAAGATCCGGGTTCAAATCCCACGATGGCAGCTGGTGGAATTTAAATTAATAGAATTGGAATAAGAAGCCAGCCTCAGTAATGATGACCATGACAGCTATCAAGAGCAATTAGAGATGGGCAACAAATGCAGGTGCTGTCAGCAATTCCCATATCCCACCATAGAACAAATAAACAAAAATGCTTAAGGAATGCAGGAGCTAGTGCGAATAATTATGTCCCTCTTCCCCCCACTTCTCAAGACACTGTCTGATACCTACTTCTTTGAACAAATCTGGGGTTCACCTGCCTGGCTAGGTGTCAGCTCATCACGCTCCTTTAGTCAAAGGTGCTATACAAATGCAAGTTGTTGTTAAAGTCCCCTTACAATGGAATAGCAACAGAGGATTAAGGATAATAAAGAATATTCAAGGTATTTCTCTCATGTGTTGCAGCACAGAAGGAGGCCATTTGGCCCATTGCACCTGCAGCAGCTCCCCAAATGAGTAATTAATCTGGTGCCATTTCCCCCGCCAACTCCCAGTAATGCTGCACATTCTTCCTTTTCAGACAACTAGGATCAGGATAGATTCAGCGTAATGTTAATGTCTCCAAGTCCCGAAGAGGTGAAGTTGGAGTGATCTGAAAACTAACACAATGAGAGAATTTAAGTAGAAAAGGGTCTAATTCCCTTCTGAATGCTTCATTTGGACCTGCACATCGCCATCCCCCCCAACACACTTAGGCAGTGCATTGCAGACCTTAACCACTCGTTGCTTGAAAAAGGTTTCCCTTTACGCCACTTTTTTTTGCTATTTCTGCCACTGGCGTTAAATCTGTGTCCCCTCATCCTCGATCCTTACGTGAGTGGGAGCAGTTTCTATCGACTCTGTCAAAGACCCTCCCTGAGTTTGAATATCTCTATCAAACATGAGACCCTTGAGAATGTGTGAACAACTGGGACATGGATGTGGGGGTGGTGGGGGCAAATCTGATGTTGCTTTTTTTTTTGATTTGTTTTTATTACATGTTGGATTTGATATTTTCCCCAGAAGTTAGTCTAGATTCTGAGGTTGGATAGGGAAGATTAAAACCACTCTAGGGTGTCATCAACTGGTGCTGTGATTTGGCACCACCCTTGTGTTGCTGAAATTACTGATATTTAATTCTGGTATAAATGGTTGAAGAAATTTTTGTTTTGAAACCCGCATGCATGAGTTAATGTTTGGCATTTCTTTATTGCAGTGGGACTGGCTCAACTAGGAAACTTCTTAGCGTACAACACTGCCCCTGCTGCATTGGTAACACCACTAGGAGCCCTCGGTGTCCCATTTGGGTACTATTTTGCACTCGCAATCTACTTGTACATATTTACATATGGTATGGTAATTGCTTTTTATTATGGTCAATTGCAGGGTTGCAACATCACCCCGCGATATTTAAGCACTTTTTAAATGAATGTTTATGTTCTTGTCCACTTGCTGACATATCAGACGTTATAAACAGTGCTGTGTTGGGTAGTGCAATGACACAACAGCGCCAAGGACCCGAGTTCAATCCTCTGCTTGGGTCTTTGTCTGTGAAGAATCTGCATGTTCTCCCCGTGTCTGCGTGGATTTCCTCCAAATGCTCCAGTTTCCACCCACAGTCCGAAAGGCATGCTGCTTAGGTGCATTGGCCATGCTAAGTTCTCCCTCTGTGCACCCAAATAAGCACCGGAGTGTGCTGATTGGAGGATTTTCACAGCAACTTCATTGCAGTGTTAATGTAAGCCAACTCATGACACTAATAAATAAACTTTAATATCAAAATGATTTGATTACATTTGATCAGTAAGGTGAAGTTTATCTTTTATTTATTTATTAGTCACAAGTAAGGTTACATTAACACTGCAATGAAGTTACTGTGAAAATCCCTGAGTCACCGCACTCTGGCATGTGTTTGGGTACACTGAAAGGGAATTTAGCCCAGCCAAAGCACCTAACCAGCACATCATTCAGATTGTGGGAGGAAACTAGAGCACCTGGAGGAAACCCACGCAGACACAGGGAGAACATGCAGACTTCGCGCAGACATTGGCCGAAGATGGGAATTGAACCTGGGTCCCTGGCAGTGTAAGGCAGCAGTGCTAACCACTGTGCCACCATGCCGCCCCCTTGATTGATGGTTCCTGAGATGGAGCAGCCAGCTCTTCAAACAATCTCAATTTAGTGTTAATTTTCAGCCATTTTAATCCAGCCCTTTACTCTCTAATCTTGCAACTGGAAATAATTGTAAGGAAGAATCCAGTGAAACACACACTACTGAAGAACTTCAGTAGCTATTTTAAATTCTCATAATAATAGGGCAGGAATATGATTTGCTTTCATGACACAGTGTACGGTTGTCCGTGGTACAAAGGACAAAGAAAAGTACAGCACAGGAACAGGCCCTCGGGTCTGCCCTGTGGGAGCTTGTGGTGCAGTAGTTTCTTTTGCATGTGCATGTAATGAATGTTCCTCTTCTTTCACTCACCCGCTCCTTTTTCTACTATGATCTTTCTTTCTAGGGCACTCTTGGCTTCCTATTTGTTGCAGGAGAAGCTAAACTTGTTAGGAAAACTAGGATGTCTGTTGAGCTGTGCGGGTTCAATTGTACTTCTCATTCATGCTCCCAAAACTGAGAGTATAACATCAAGAGTGCAACTGGAAGAGAAACTAGCAGATCCAGGTAAATTTGAATAACTGCAGTAGTGTGCCATGAAAGGAAATTAAGGTGGATGGGAGAGCCCTAACACTGACCACTGAAGGACTACCTGACATAACTCCTCCATCAAGTAACCATGATTTCTTGGTCTTCTACCAATTTCTGTTTGACCCTTTCTGAAATTTAGAGTAGCTTTTCATTCAAAACTTTATCAAATGCATTTTGAAAGTCCAGTCGCACCACATTGTTGGGCTTTCCCAGATTCATCGCTTTCTGAAAATGTGAAAGAGGTTGGTCAAGTAGGATCTTCCCCATGCTGCATTCATGTTGTCTGCAATTTGCTAGGTTATGATTGTAGAGCTAATACTTATTCTGATAATCCAATTATTTCACCTGGAACTGATTTAATATGATTGGATCTCTGGTGGGTTGGGTGTCTGTGTCACCCCTTCTGAAATGGCATCATTGGCCTATTTTCAAACCATTGGGACTTGCCAATATTCAATTCTGTTCTAATGGGTATCACGGATCACGTCACTGTCATAGAGGTTTATAGCATGGAAGCAGGCCCTTTGGCCCAACTTGACCATGCCGCCCAGTTTTAACCACTAAGCTAATCCTAATTGCCCACATTTGGCACATATCCCTCTGCATCCATCTTACCATGTTACTGTCTAAATGTTTTTTAAAAGCCTCTATTACTACCACCGGCAGCTCGTTCCAGACACTCAGCACCCTGAGTGAAAAAATTGCCCCTCTGGAGCCTTTTGTATCTCTCCCCCCTCACCTTCAACCTTTGCCCTCTAGTTTTAGATTCCCCTATCTTTGGGAAAAGATGCTGATTATCTACCTAATCTTAGTAAACACCATTTATGTAGTTTTGAAAAATTTTTGCCCAAGACTTCCGTTTTTATTTTAATTGTGACTATTTTATGTGCTTTGGTGCAATTGATGTGAAAGTCTGATTAGTAAATGGACTTCTCGGTGCATTACTGTATGTTTGTTCAAGTAAAATTTATTTCCTATTTTAGATTATTTCTATGTCGAATATTGCACTGATTTGGGTTTTGGACCAAAGGAACAATCCAAACTTAAATTGTAACATTCTGTCTGCTGCACTTGCTACCGTGTACTGAGAGCACACAGAGGTCACCCTCAGTCAGAGAATCGTGCACTCGAGTGCACAGAGGGGGTAATAGAATGATAGTGCTGTGTAGCACCAGAACAAGACCACTAATACAAGGGCTAAATATTGTGGAAGCTGGATATCTGAAATGAAAACATATAATGCTTCACTGGATCAGTGGCGAGAGAAATAGAGTTAAAAGACCTGAAATGGTAACTCTACTTCTCTGTCCACAGATGCAATCTTTACTGTTTCGTTGCAAAACTCCATGGTCCTTGTGCTGGAATTATTTAATGCCAGTAACAAGATCTGACATGATAAGAACACAAGAACTAGGAGCATAAGTAGGTCACCTGACCCCCTCAAACCTGCTGCACCATGATATTTTTGTGGACTCAGCTCCACTTACGACCATCACCACCACTACCACCACCCCCCACCCTCCACCACCACCACCATTCACCATAATCCTTGATTCCTTTACTGTTCAAAAATGTATCTATCCTTGCCTTGAAAACATTTAATGAGGTAGCCTCAACTGCTTCACTGGGCAGGGAATTCCACGGATTCACAACCCTTTGGGTGAAGAAGTTCCTCCTCAACTCAGTCCTAAATGTGCTTCCCCTTATTTTGAGGCCATGCCCCCTACTTCAGGTTTCACCCACCGGTGGAAACAGCCTCACTGCCAATAACAAGGTCTGACGTGATGGCCACAATAGTTTTATAATGTGTATGTTTGGGGGCAGAGAGTGGTTAATTGAACAATTTTTGACTTTCAAAATAATTATTGTCTTACAGTGTTTCTTGGTTACACCTGCATTATTCTAGCAATTCTCGTCCTGCTTATTTTCTGGGTTGCACCGATCCATGGCTCCACCAACGTCCTGGTTTATATTGGCATTTGTTCATTACTGGGGAGTTTCACGGTGCCCAGCAGTAAAGGTATTGGCTTAGCCGCTCAAGATGCATTTAGTGACGATCCTTCGAGCCAAAGAGCGCTGTGCCTCTTTATCATCCTGTTGGTAACATTGGTTTTCAGCATTCTCGTTCAGTTTATGTACATTAATAAGGCTCTGCAACACTTTGACTCCTCCATATTCAGTGCTATTTACTACGTGGTTTTCACGGTTTTGGTCATTTTGGCATCGGCCATCCTCTTTCGAGAGTGGAGTGATGTTGGATTTGTCGACTTTCTTGGAATGCTGTGCGGGTTTATCACAGTTTCTGTTGGAATCGTCCTCCTGCAGGTCTTCAAGGAATTCAGTATCTCCGCCAATGACTTAAGAAAAATGACTTCAAAGAAACACTGAAACCTGTGAATTTGCTATCTCTGTATTTCAGTTTTTGAATAAATAAATACTTCTACAGATATTGGAAATTACAGCATATTTTTGCAACATTACCGCTTTTTCATGTGTGTCCTGTATCAGATCTGTTTTTCTCCCAGCCACTGTTTA
Source organism: Carcharhinus amblyrhynchos (assembly GCF_965287045.1). Lineage (NCBI taxonomy): Eukaryota > Metazoa > Chordata > Chondrichthyes > Carcharhiniformes > Carcharhinidae > Carcharhinus > Carcharhinus amblyrhynchos. The sequence continues at coordinate 93,917,952 of NC_137333.1, forward strand.
CCCTTTGCAATCCTTCACTTGAGAGAATCTTAGGAAGTGTACTTTGAAGTTGAACCATTTTGGATTCTATAGTAACTGTTTTAAGGGAGGGAGAGAAGAAACCTGAACTTTTATAGGATGCTTAATGACCATAGGCTATGCCTACACACTTCACAGTGCTCTTACATTGCAGCCACCCTTTGTAAGAAATGCAGCAGTGAGCTCCCACTAGCAGCAATGTGATAATGAATAGATTTCTCGTTGTAATTTTAATAAGGAATCAATATTGGCCAGGTCTTCAGGGAGAACTCCCCTTCTCTTCAAATTGGTGCTGTAGGATCTTTAGCATCCACTTGAGATGGAACAGCTGAGGCCTCAGTTTAATGTAATATAAAGAACTACAATTCTTGACAGTGCAGCACTCCCTCAGTAAAAGTAAATAGTTTATTTATCAGTCACAAATAGGCTTACATTAAAACTGCAATGAAGTTACTGTGAAAATCACCTAGTTGCCACATTCCGGCACCAGTTCGAGTACACTGAGGGAAAATTTAGCACAGCCGATGCACCTAACCAGCACACCTTTGGACTGCAGGAGGAAACCGGAGCACCTGGAGAAAACTCACATAGACACGGGGAGAACGTGCAAACTTCACACAGACAGTGACCCAAGCCGGGAATCGAACCTGGGTCCCTGGTGCTGTGAGGCAGCAGTTCTAACCACTGCCATCCTTACCAGATTGGAGCATCAGTCTAGATTTTTGTGCTCAAGTCTCTGCAGAGGGACTTCAGTGTCAGAGGCGAGTGTACTACACTGAGCTATGGCTGGCAAGTGTTGGCCTTGGCAATGGACCAACACCACCACCAGCCTATTGCCTGAAACTTTTCTTTCAAGATCAACTTGTGGAATGTAATGACATGAGAGGCCGCAGGCAGAGACCCAAGTCCCATCACTCTCTAGTTGCAGTGTATTTGAGCTGTCCTCTGGAACAATTGGGAAGAGAAGCTGCTGAGGATAGTGACTTGCAACAAAAAGTTGGGCAATAATAGTCTTTAAAAGAACTCCTTTTAAATCTTTATTCATGTGTTGGTGCTTCATATACTTGTATGGGATTTTACCCTTCACATTTCCGGTTATTTTGCAAAAGACATACTGCTCCATTGAACACTAAAATCTTGTCCTATGATACTTCGCTCTACTTATCACAATGTCACCATTCCAGCCACTAGCAAATGTAAATCCCCTATTCAAGAAAGAGGAGAGACAGAAAGCAGAAATCAACATGTCAGCTGGCCAAAGACCTACTATAATGAAAATGCTGGAAGCTATTATCAAGGAGGTTATAGCAGGGCACTTGGCTCTCAATGCAATCTGACAGAGTCAACATAGTTTTGTGAAAGGGAAATCACGTTTGATTGATTTACTGGTATTCTATGAGAAAGTAACAAACAACTTGAATAAGAGGGAACATGTGGATATGCTGCACTTCAGTTCACTGCTGCCTCTCAGTGCCAGAGACTTGGGTTCAAATTCAACCGTGGATTGTTGTCTGCATAGAGGTTGCACATTCTCCCCATGCCAGTGAGGGTTTCCTCCTACATTCCAAAGGTGTGCAGTTAGGTTGATTGGCCATGCTTAATTGATTTTAATGTCAGGGGATTAGTAGGGTAAATATGTGGGATTATGGGAATAAGGCCTAGGTGGGATTGTGGTTGGTGCAGACTCGATGAGTCAAATGGCCTCCTTCTGCACTGTTGGGATTCTATGATTTCCAAAAGGTATAGAACAAGATACCACATCAAAGGTTATGGCACAAAGTTAGAGCTCATAGGAAAGGGGGTTTTAGCATAGATGGGGGATTGGTTAACTAACAGGAAGCAGAGAATGGGGATAAATGGGTCATAGGTTGACATGGTGTAATGAGTAGAGGGCTATAGCCTATACAAGGTGTGCCAAGGTGCTGAGAGAATTTTGTTATTGTTTTGTGTTTATCTCTGGGAGTTGTCATAGAAATAGGCAATTGCAGTAGTAGCCTGGAAGCAGCTTTGGCAGAGTAGAGAGAGAATTTTCCAGAAACCGTGGACCAGTAGAAAAAGGCTACTGGAAATCTGGGGCAATTCTGAGTATGAGTTACTAAGCAAGAGTACAAGGAGGTGCTTATGAGAGTTTGAGATTAACCTAGTGGAAGGACCCCTAGAACTCTCATATATTAGAGAACAGAAAGAACACTGATGGAAATTAAGGTGGATTCATGAGAGCTGTGGCACACCTTTGGTTTTGTTTTGCTCAGTTGACTGGATGGTTTGTTTGTGATGCAGAGCAACAGCATAGGTTTAATTCCCGTACTGGCTGGGGTTTTTCATGGAGGCCCTGCCTTCTCAATCTTGTCCCTTGTCTGAGGAGTGGTGACCCTCAGGTTAACTCACCAACAATCAGTTCTCTCTCAAAAATGGGTAAGAGTAGCCTTTGATCCTCTGGGACTTTGGCAACTTTCATTTTACCAAATATAGTGTCAAGTTACTATATGCTTTGTGTATCATAAAAGTTTATTTGAAATGTGAAATCTTGTGGTGAAACTCCTTTCAATTACTAACTGGGAGTTTGAATTTAATTTTAGAAGTTAATGGTCTCCTCCAGATGATAACACTAACTGTAGTATATTGGGGAACACAGATCATGTTATTGTGACATTCAGCTGTTGGGTTGAGATTATTTTTGGATTTCTTTATATTTTGTTCCATGCCAGTAAGTAATTTTTATAAATGATTTTTGAGTCACTGAACTAGCCAGCTTCTCCACCTTATCAGTCTGGCCTTGCAATCAAATTACCGAGATATTCACTCAGGAAGTGGAACCAGCATTAAGCTATATAAATAGTGTGAACTCTTATCAACTTATCCACCTATCTGCCTTCATGATTACGGATCTGGCAGCACCCGCAGAGAGAGAGAAGTAAGAGTTAACTTTATAGGTGTGTGACTTTTTGTTCAATTTCGCCTGCTGAAAGATTACAAAACTCTCTTTCTTCTCCCATGCTGTGGGGTGACACAGTGGTTAGCACTGCCTCACAGCACTAGGGACCTGGGTTCGAATCCTGGCTTGGGTCACTGTGCGGAGTCTGCACATTCTCCCCGTGTCTGTGTGGGTTTCCTCCGGGTGTTCCGATTTCCTCCCTCAAGCTGAAAGTTATGCTGCTTAGGTGACTTCTAACACATATTAATCAACTTGCAATGTCTTGATCTCACGCCTCCGAAGATAATCTTCACTGTTCTTGTGCAGGTTCCCATTTCCTATTGGATTTATTTGAGAGATTGGTAATTTAGTGATGATTATATCATTTTGATGGGTGGCACAGTGGTTAGTATTGCTGCCTCACAGCACCAGGGATCTGGGATATAATTCCTGGCTTGAGTTACTGTCTGTGCGGAGTCTGTACATTCTCCTTGTGTCTACATGGGTCTCCCCCGGATTCTCTGGTCTCAAAACAAAACAAAGAACAAAGAGCAATACAGCACAGGAACAGGCCCTTCGGCCCTCCAAACCTACACCAATCATGTGTTCCTAAGTAGACCATCAGTCTGTACCCCTCTATTCCCAGTCTGTTTATTTCCTCCCATAGTCCGAAAGACATGCTTGTTAGGTGCATTGGCCATGAAAACTTCTCCCAGGTCCTTGGCTCTTGAGGCAACGGTGCTAACCAGTGTGCCTCTGTGTCGCCCTAATGATAGAACATAGAACATAGAACATTACAGTGCAGAACAGGCCCTTCGGCCCACGATGTTGCGCCGACCAGTTAAAAAACAATGACCCACTAACCTAAACCAATCCCTTTTCGTCCATAAACCTATCCACGGATCTCTTAAACGCCCCCAAACTAGGCGCATTTACAACCTCAGCAGGCAGGGCATTCCAATCCCTCACCACCCTCTGGGTAAAGAACCTACCCCTGACATCCGTCCTATAACTACCCCCACTTAATTTAAAGCCATGCCCCCTCGTGCTAGCTTCCTCCATCCGAGGAAAAAGGCTATCACTGTCCACCCTATCTAAACCTCTAATCATCTTATATGTTTCAATAAGATCCCCTCTTAGCCGCCTTCTTTCCAGTGAAAACAATCCCAAATCCCTCAGTCTCTCCTCATAGGACCTCCCCTCCATACTAGGCAACATCCTGGTAAACCTCCTCTGCACCCTCTCCAAAGCCTCCACATCCTTCCTGTAATGTGGGGACCAGAACTGCACACAGTACTCCAAGTGCGGCCACACCAGAGTTGTGTACAGTTGCAACATGACACTGCGACTCCTAAATTCAATCCCCCTACCAATAAACACCAAGACACCGTATGCCTTCTTAACAACCCTATCTACTTGATTCCCAACTTTCAGGGATCTATGTACACATGCACCTAGATCCCTCTGTTCATCCACACTATTCAAAGTCCTCCCGTTAGCCCTATACTCAACACATCTGTTATTGATGGGTCTGAATTTTTTTTGGATAGCTCTGCACAATAGAAATTATTGACTCCTACTATTTTGAAAGTACAAAGTTGACATTTTGGAATGACCATTCTGCTTTCTTTTTAGTATTTTCTAGTGAGCTGGCATTTTTCTGTCAGTTTTCCCACAATCAAATAATAAGTAGAGTAAAATTTATTAGTCACAAGTAAGGCTTACATTAACATTGCAATGAAGTTACTGTGAAATTCCCCTAGTCGCCACACTCTGGCACCTGTTCAGATACGCTGAGGGAGAATTTAGCATGGCCAATGCATCTAACCAGCATGTCTTTCGGACAGTGGGAGGAAACTGGAGCAACCATACAGACATGGAGAGAATGTGCACAGACAGTGACCCAAGCCGGGAATTGAACCCAGGTCCCTGATGCTGTGAGGCAGCAGTGCTAACCATTCTACCACTGTGCTGCCCTGAATGAATGGTGGAGAAGGCTCCAAGAGCCAAATGATCTATTACTGCTTCTAGTTTCTATGTTCGCTCACCACTTTTTTATCTTTGAATTTGACTTTAACCAAGACATTCAAAACCTGATCAAATATTTAACATCCTGAAGTAACATGCAATTTTTTTAGTGGCGGGGGAGTGTAACTTTTTGCATTTAGTTCTATGCCCTGAGCCTACATTAAGCTTGTAGTGTGTTATATAAATGTCTTCAAGTTGCATATTGTATATCAGGGATTTTATGATGAGAGAATCTTTCTACTAATGTTGAAATGAACAGAATACTTGAAGTTTTGTGAAATTGAGGAGTGTAGAGATTTATGAAATCTTAAGTTTGAATTATTCTACTTCAGTGCTGCTGGTGTGAAACATGTCTCAGACTGCGACTGAAAATTTCATTAAATATGTGCATGCATAATACTTTATCCTTCTTTGCCAAAATACTGTTTTTTAAAACTGCTTTATAATTTTACAATGTATAGATATGGCATGCCATGTTTCAGCTTGAATGCAGTAATAAAGACTAATTTTCATAATCCGCGGTGATAATGAGTCTTTTTCTCACTACTGGAATTAATTAGAGGGAAAACTTAAAACCATTTCTGTTTTTGGACCTTTTCAAGCCTCTTTAGATACTTAGGTTCGCATTTTGAGCTATTCTTGTGCGCCTTATTTTTCATAACTGCTGGATGAATTTATTAAACAATAAATGCACCAATAAGTAAATAACAGATTTTTATACAATATATCTTTGTATATAACAAAACTAGTATCTCATTCAAAATTTAAGGATTTTTTTGGGGGGTTAATAGAACACATTTGCAATTGCCCCAGAGTTGGGAGACAAGTTAGGAGAGATTTCTTTATAACAGAAAGTTGTTAAAGAATGGCACTTTTTTTTTTCGCGGGGAAGCGCTGGAGACTGTGGGCCTGATTTTACCATTTTCGTTCTAAGTGCTGAATCTGGGCACAATTCAGATCCGACTTGGAAATCTGTTCTCAGGCGCTCCCATATGCACTTAGCCTGAAAAAAAACTGAGAGTCTGAATCGCGCTGTGGGCGGGGCTTTTCGTGCCCGAAACGCTGCAACTCCAATCGGAGCTTTGAATGTACGTGAGCAGTGAAGGGGGGGGGGGGGGAAATTGAAAAACGTGCCTCTGTCACATCACCACACCACCCCCCCCCCCCCCCCCCCCGCCCTCCCCACACCCCCCCCCCCCCCCAAGCCCCCCACACCCCCAGCCACAAAAAGCAGATAAAGCTGCCTGGTAACGATGGCCCCCGCAGATATCACCCCGCATCCACAACACAACTGTCCCCCTTATCCACCCACCACGCACCCTTCCCCACGCTACCCAGACGAATCGCAACCCTCTGCACCACCGCCACCCCCCCCACCCCCACCATCCCCTCCACTGATCGCCCGCAGAATATCTGCAGACCTCCAAGGCCCCCCTCCCCGACCCTTCCAACCAAAAAGAATGGTCGAGGCTCCATCCTCTCCTTCCCCTCCACCAGAGAATGATCTAGCCCGCCTCCCCTGCACACCACCCCCCCCCCCCCTCCACACCGACCTGAGGCAGAGAGCTGTTGGAAGCCCTGAACTTGCCTCTTCAGAAGCTGGAGCACCCGAAACAGACCTTTGCCGAGCGTGTCTGTTTTGCGCCGAATCCGGGTGGGCGAACGCAACGGTAAAGGGGGAAATGCTGGTAAAGGTGGAGGGGGCAGCCCACTAATTCAATTTAAATGCACGCGAATGCATTTAAATTGCTGTTGCACCTGTTTTGGCCGCGGTTCAGATCGTGGCCTTGGTAAAGTGGGCATCTGCGCGGGCGCGGGTCACGCTAATCGCCCCACACCCACATTTACCAAGTTTTAATGATAAAGTCGGGCTCTGTCACTGCGGAAGAGTTAGGTCCTGTTCTAGCCTGCAGTGTCCAGCAGAGGTCACTGAACAGCAATTAAAAGTGGAATCCTGACAGTGCATCCTAAAGCCTTTCACGCGATGGACCTTTTTGTTGCGAGATGGTACGGAAGCCATTCTGTGCCAACAGTGACCCGCAGATACATAAGCAGCCAGTGCTTCATTTCAGATTTTTTCTCATTCAGTGTTTTGCTGGTGGGTGATGTTGGAAAGGCTGCTTTTACACCCCATTCATTGAAGCCATGAGAAGGCAATGGTTAGCCCTTCTTGAACTGGTGTAGCCCTTGCGGTGAGAGCAAGTGGCATTACTTAGGGAAATCTATACCTTGATCCATGAATGGTGCAGGGCAGTGATAAAGAACAAAGAAAATTACAGCACCGGAACCTTCCCTTCAGGCCTTCAAGCCTGCACTGACAACGCTGCCCATCTGAACTAAAATCCCCTACCCTTCCGGGGACCATATCCCTCTATTCCCATCCTATTCATGTATTTGTCAAGATGCCCCTTAAAAATCGTTATCATATCTGCTTCAAGCCAGAATAGTGTGCAACTTTGATGTAATGACCCCATTTTGTTGCTGTTCTTGTCCTTTCCTCGGTTATACCTATCAAGTTACCAATTCTGTACATCAGCAATGGTGTGCCAGTGATGAGGATTGGGTAGATATTGTATTTTGGTGTAAAGCGCAATCAAGCTCTGTTGCAAATAGTAGATGGAGTTATGAATAATCCATTGGCCTTTTAGCTTGAATCTTGTGGAGAGACATTTAGGGGCAAGGTGGCACAGTGGTTAACACTGCTGCCTCACAGCATCAGGGACCCAGGTTCAATCCCAACCTCAGGTGACTGTGTGGAGTTTGCATGTTCTCCCCATGTCTGTGTGGGTTTCCTCCCACACTCCAAAGATGTGCAGGTTTGGTGGATTGGCCATGCTTAATTGCCTCTTACTGTCAGGGAATTATACATGGGGCTTCAGGGAGAAGGCCTGAGTGGGAATGTTGTCATTGCAGGTTCAATGGGCCGAATGGCCTCCTTCTGCACTGTAGGGATTCTATGATTCTGAGAAGCTGTTCTTGAGAGCATCAGCTCTGCTAGTGACAGACAGCTTACCTTATGGATTCTCAAGAATGTCTCAAGGCATAGTACACTGGGGAGACCATGCAGGCACTAGGACAACAGATGAATGGTCACCGCTCGACAATTACCAGGCAGGAGTGTTCTCTTCCTGTCAGGGAACACCAGCAGTCACGGGCATTCAGCCTCTGATCTTCAGGTAATCGTTCTCCAAGGCAGCCTTCACAACACATGACAACGCAGAATTGCTGAGCAGAAACTGATAGCCAAGCTCCGCACACATGAGGACGGCCTCAACCAGGATCTTGGCTTCATGCCACAATATCTGTAACCCTCACAATATCTGTAACCCTGGGCTTGCAAAATCTCACTAACTGTCCTGGCTGGAGACAATACACACCTCTCCAAACTGTGCTTAACCCTCTCTCCACTCATATTGTCTGCACCTGTAAAGACTTGATTACGTGTAAAGACTCGCATTCCAACCATTATCTTGTAATTGAGTTTGCGTCTATCTATGCCCTGTTTGTGAACCCAACTCCCACTCACCGGATGAAGGAGCAGCGCTCTGAAAACTCATGCTACCAAATAAACCTGTTACATTTTAACCCGGTGTTGTGAGACCACTTACTGTGCCCATCCCAGTCCAGCGCCGGGAACATCACATCATTATTAATTTTGAGGAATTGATCAACCATCTAACATCAAATAAAAACCATTCCCAAGATGGATGTTCCAGATGAGGAGGACTTTGCCAAGTCTACTGGATTGAGATTATCTGCTTCAATGCCTTGCTGAGGGGCCAGCATTTTTTTTTAACAGGAATTTGGTTTCCAAATGCATATGTTCTTGCCCATGTTGCAGAGCATGAAAGCAACTGAGGCTGAAGCTACCAAGAGAGTGGTAGATTCCTGTCTCCAAGAGACATAATTGAACCAGCCGAGGCTTTCTTTTTAATATAACTATTCATTTTATTTTCATAACTTCTGATGGGAGAATTTGAACTCCTAACATCTAGATTGCTAGCCCACTGCCATCATCATCAGGCTACTGTCCTCTGGCAGAGTAAAGATTGATCAGGACAATGAGAACAGCTTGACTTATCTTTGAATAATGCAGTGGGATCATTAATGTCCGCAGGAATAGACAGGCAGGATCTCAGTTTGACATAACCAGTCTGGCATGTCTTCACATATCCATTCATTATAAATGAAATATTCTTCTGTCTTTTTCCATTAATCTTATTCCGTTAATGCCATTCATTTTCATGTGGCTGTAATGAACCCTATTATACCAAGAAGTGAAATATTAGACTAGACAGCAATTAAAATGTTTCACATAGTTTTAGTCAGAAACATTTTTTTGATGATTAAAGTTTTGTAAAATGTTAATCAAAAGTAGCAAATACTGAACTATTAACTGTTTGCTAACACAGTGGAAAACAAGCTGCCTGAGTAAAATAGATAGTTTTTAACAATCAATTATTCGGTGTAGTACCAGGCTAATGTGGATGTGATAATCTACTAATGTAGTCCAGATATTGGACAATCTGATTTAGACGCAATCAGGAGAAACAAACAGTATAAGGATATTGAATAGTTCAGAAATAGGGACCAGTGAGGGAGGAAAGCATGAGGCAGACTAAGATGAATTTGGAGTGCCATGTGCATAACTACACATTGCATGTTAATGTTAGTGAGCTACAGGCATTAGTTGCCTTATGGAATTATGACATAGTGGCATTAACAATGACCTGGCTAAAGGGATAAGAGGATTGAGAACTGAATATTCCTGGTTACTGGTTTTCAGGAAAGGTAGGGAAGGAATAAAGGAGAGTGCTAGCAATATTATAACTTAGAAGCTATCATCGTACTGGAGAAGGATAATGTAGTTGAGGGCTGAAAGACCAAGAGTGAGACTTTATGGTCTCACTTGTCCCAAAACCATAAAATCCCACCTGAGGTCAACAGATTTTTCCATGTTCCGCTCCTCACCCACTCCGATTCTGGTGCTGGGCGGGGCGGTAACTTTCTGGCCCAAATCTATTTGGTTAGTATTAAAGAACAACAGGGAAACTATTAGGCTATTGGAAAATGCTATAGGTTACCAAATAATGGGAAGGAAGTAGAGGAGCAAATTTATAGGCAAATCATAGAAAGATGCAAGAACAATGGCATAATGATTATAGAGAATTTCAATTGTCCTATTGTGGACTGGGATAACGATGCTGAGGACAACTAGGGAGTGAATTCACAGACTGTGCAAAAAGGCTCAGTGTGTTTCCAAAGCAATGAGGAAAAAATAGATGCTGGATCTAGTCATGCAGATTGAAATAGAGCAATTGAAACATTGTTTCAGTGGGAGAGCAGTTGGGGAACACTGATCATATCAAGTTTATCATAGTTATGGGAAAAGTCAAGGAACAATCAAGCGTAAAATTACTTAGCCCTCCGCCAGTTAACTTCAGTGAGTTCCAAACATTCAGGTGCAATTGCATTAGAATCAGAACTGCCAGGTAAGGAATAATTCATTTTGGTGGTACAGATGTTGAGTATCACTGAAAAAAGGAGACTTGTTGAAACTTTTCATTTTGCACTCATCAGGATGTTCACAAGAATACCCAATATAAAGGGAACAACAATTTATAATTCATGAGAAGAGAGTGGTGATTAATTGGCAAGTGAACATTGATAGAGGCATTGCCATGGAGGAATGCACTAGTTAATTGATGACTGACAGTTAACTGCCAAAACTTATTTAAATTCAAACCAAATAAAAACAATTACTGCTGATGCTGGAAATCTGAAATAAAGACAGAAAATGCTGGGTAAACCCTGGTCCAGCGGTATCTGTGGAGAGAAACAGAGTGAATGTTTCAGAAGTCAAATGACCCATCCACAGAATTCAAAGTCGGCAGGTTGACTCTGATCAAGGTATTGCCTTGGGGAATAAACCAGGGCATGACTGTCACTTATTTGGTTCAGTTGGAATGGGTGCAATATGTGTACAAGTTCTTTCTGTCAGCAAAAGACAGGGCCTGTGTGTTAATATATATGTTTATATATATATATAGCTTAGAACGTATATGTGAGCCGCGCTGCAAGGCTACTGATCATTTTAAATTATAGGTGTAATTCTTAGAACATTCAAGGCTGGTTAACAAATGTTGTCCGATTGCAGAATCACATCTAATATTGAGTTTTGCAAGTACGGGCTGCTTAGCTACTTGCCCATTGTGAACAGCCAAAGGGACATGCCGTTTGATACAATCTGCTAATCCTTTGGAGGTACAGCTTACATAGCTGGCATCACGCCAGCACTGAAATTTATATCCCACATTACTCATTTGTGTGACAGACAGAGCGTCTTTATGACCTGACAACAGCTTCCTGTTAGTGATGCATACCACCCGTGTTGCTGCTGCAGAGTAGCAGCATGAAAAGTCCAGCTTTAGCTGTTGCTCAAATGATGAAGGTATCTTACCCTTCCAGGGCAATCCGAGGCAGACTGGACACCTTTCAGGACCAAAAGGCCCATTCATGAGTGTGTGCGATTATACTGCGAGCAGTGATCTGATCAGGGTAGCCATTATTTCACAGGATGACTTTGATACGCCCTATTTCAACATCAGGATTGCACAATGAGCAAATGGCTTGGACCCTATTTACAAGGTTGCCAATAAGGCCAATCTTACAGCATGAGGAACTGTAAGAATCCCGACATGTATATTCACCCATTATCGTAGGCATATGGTAGATGGTAGTAGAGAATCCCCTGGCACATTTCACAACTAGCTCATCAAGGAAAGGAAGCTCATTTGAGCACATGGGGTGGCAAGGTGGCACAATGGTTAGCACTGCTGCCTCACAGCATCAATCCCAGGTTTGGGTCACTGTCTGTGTGGAGTTTGCACATTCTCCCTGTGTCTGTGTGGGTTTCCTCCACATGCTCCGATTTCCTCCCACAGTCCGAAAGTCATGTTGGTTAGGTGCATTGACCCGAACAGGTGCCGGACTGTGGAAACTAGGGGAATTTCACAGTAACGTCATTACAATGTTAATGTAAGCCTTACTTGTGACTAATAAATAAACTTTACTTTTACTCTCTTTCAAAAATGAATTTGAACACGCAGTGCGGCACATTAAATTGTATAAAGAGGTCCTTGCATGCAGCTACAGATGCAGATATAGGAAGTATGAGAATAGAATGGTGACATACTAAAGGAAGTTCAGAAACCTTTTATAAACACATGATGAGTAAAGCATAGTTGTGGAAAGGGTGGGGCCAATTAGGGGCCAAAATGAGATATCCTTGTGGAGAGATGGGGCATGATTCAGTTACTAAGGCACTTTGTGTCTGTCTTCACTAGAGGTTGCCAAAATGGCAGTAAAAGAGGAGGCAGTAATATTGGACAAAATAAAAATAGGTAAGGTGGCAATTAAGAGGTTGACAATCCTCATGTTTCTGGTCTGGATGTGATGCATCCTAGTTTACTGAGCTCAGTAAGATTGGAAATTTTGGATGTTCTGACCAGAATCATCCAATCATCCCTGGATACAGTGGTTGGACTAAAACCTGGTGTTGTCAGACTTTTTACTGTGTTTACAGTGGTGATGCCAGGGGACGAGAGGATTTCAAATTATACATTGTGTTTCGCAAAAAAAAGATAAACTTGACATTTACAAACCAGTCAACCTATTAACAGTGAAACAACGATGGGGAAACAATGAAATTTCAGAGGCTGTTAGAACCCATTTGGGTGGTGGCGTAGTGGTTTGCACTACTGCCTCACAGCGCCCAGGTTTGATTCCCGGCTTGGGTCACTGTCTGTGTGGAGTCTGCATGTTCTCCCCGTGTCTGCATGGGTTTCCTCCAGGTGCTCTGGTTTCCTCCCACAGTCCGAAAGACGTGTTGGTTAGATGCATTGACCTGAACAGGCACCAGAGTATGGCGGCTAGGGGAATTTCACAGTAACTTCATTGCAATGTTAATGTAATCCTTACTTACGATTAATAAACAAACTTTTAACTTTAACACGTAAAGAGAAATCTGAACACCTAGCAATTAACTGACAGAACAGATTTCACATTTTAACAAAGTTTGATTTTGTTTGTATATATTAAAGCAAGCATTTCCAACTTGAGATGTTTGCTCTCTTTCTCACACCCCACTCCACTCCTACACCCTGCCCCCGCCACCAATGAGTTCCTTATCTTCGGAAATCTTGAGGGTTTGTTCATTTCCATGGGACCAGTCCAAAGATGTGCTACAACCCTTTGGACTTCACTTTAATTATCCTCAGTATTCCATCTATTTTCCAAAGTACAAGATTTTATGGGGATTATTAAGTTTTGGCTAAGCGACATTCCAATTTTTCTTCAAAGACTTCACAACTGTGTCTCTTCTGTTCCTTGTCCTGGCTTTGGACAATCACAGAATGCTTCTCCCAGTCTGCTTCTACAGCTGTTGGCCCCATATCTGTGTCTCTCAGCTGTGACCCTTAGCTCCTATATGTAGCCTTTGCTCTGTCTATTCCAAGCTGATTGCCTTCCTGTCACAAGGCTAACTGCCTTTCAATTTGAGGACCACTGTAGTTTTCTTTCTCTAGCTTCAAGCTAGGCAAATCTTCCAGCCTTTCTCACAAACTTAGTTTCAAAACTGAGCTCGAGCCCTCACTTGCATTCTGTGTGGCTAATGACAAAATTAGTATTTTCTCTGCTTAAGGTGCCAACCTGGCTAATATTCAACTTTGTTTCCTCTCTTGACTCAGTGAGCTGCAGCCTACACCAGATCAAAACTGCAACTGCCATCTGTGAGAAATACCCAGATAAATCAAACAAAGGAAAATGTTAGAATCTGTCATCAAGGAGGAAATAGCGAGGCATCTTGAGGGGAATTGCTTGATAGAGCAGACGCAGCACTGTTTCGTTAAGGGGAAGTCGTGTCTGACAAATTTATTGGAGTTCTATGAGGATGTGTCTAGGGCGGTGGATAGAGGAGAGCCGGTGGATGTGGTCTTTCTTGATTTTCAGAAGACGTTTGACAAGGTACCTCACAAGAGGTTATTGCAGAAGGTAAGGGGGCATGGAGTTGGGGGTAGGGTGTTAGCGTGGATAGAGGATTGGCTGTCTAATAGGAGGCAGAGAGTGGGGGTCAATGGGTGCTATTCGGATTGGCGGTTGGTGACTAGTGGAGTGCCCCAGGGGTCGGTGCTGGGGCCTCAGCTATTTACCATTTATATAGATGATCTGGAGGAGGGAACCGAGTGTATGGTGTCGAAATTTGCTGATGACACCAAGATTGGTGGAACGGCAGATTGCGCGGAGGGTGTGGAGAGTCTGCAGAAGGATCTAGCTAGGATGGGCGAATGGGCCAGGAACTGGCAAATGGAATTTAATGTTGGCAAGTGCGAGGTGGTCCACTTTGGTAGGAATAATGGTAGGAAGGACTATTACTTACGTGGCGAAAAACTGCAGCAGGTGACGGTGCAGAGGGACCTCGGGGTCCTGGTGCATGAGTCGCAAAAACCCAGCCTGCAGGTGCAGCAGGTGGTCAGGAAGGTGAATGGGATGCTGGCCTTCATAGCGAGGGGGATTGAATATAAAAGTAGGGAGGTCTTGCTGCAGCTGTACAGGGCACTGGTGAGGCCGCAGCTGGAGTACTGAGTGCAGTTTTGGTCGCCGCACTTACGCAAGGATATTTTGGCCTTGGAGGGAGTGCAGAGGAGGTTTACTAGGCTGATGCCGGAGTTGAGGGGGTTGAGCTATGAGGAGAGGCTGAATAAACTAGGCTTGTACTCGTTAGAGTTTAGAAGAATGAGGGGAGATCTCATTGAGACATATAAGATGATGAATGGGATGGATAGGATAGAGGTGGAGAGACTCTTCCCGCTCAGAAAGGACAGTAGGACTAGGGGGCACAGCCTCAAGATAAAGGGGGGGCGGTTTAGAACGGAGTTGAGGAGGAACTTCTTCACTCAAAGGGTGGTGAATCTCTGGAATTCTCTGCCCATTGAAGTGGTGGAGGCTGCCTCGCTAAATATTTTTAAGACGCGGGTTGATGGGTTTTTGGTAAGCGAGGGGATTAAGGGTTATGGGGAGAGGGCGGGAATGTGGAACTGAGCCACGACAGATCAGCCATGATCTTATTGAATGGTGGGGCAGGCTCGAAGGGCTGGATGGCCTACTCCTGCTCCTATTTCTTATGTTCTTATGTTCTTATGAACCCTGAAACCCCAATCCTCCATCTCCATGACAATATGGCATGCATTCGGATGTTCCAAAACAGAAATGCAAACGAATTATTTTACCCACAATGCAACTTTTGATTCAGTGACCCACATGAATAATTTACATCCCTATTGTATGTGATTGTCGTTTCTCCAAACTTGCTGAGTCCATCATGTTTACAAACTATCTGTAGCCTATTTTCAACTGGGAACCACATAAACAATTAACTTTTTCAGACAAGGGATGATGTTCTGGCTCCATTACAAGCTTAGAGGTGGGTTGTTAATTGTTCAAGTTCTCTCACGCCAACACTTACCCTGTAAGATGAACATAGGTTACTTTTTAAATGTAATTAACCCAGACTTATTTGACTGAATTCACTTTAGAGTTGTTTTTTAGGTTCTTAATCAGGTTGTCCCATTTATCTTGAATTATCTTGCATTAGATGGAGATTTTAATCTCTATCTAAAAATTATATTCCTGAAAGTGGAGGTTATACCTCTGCAACATACGTCTAATGAAATTATATGTTCACAATGTGACAATAATCCAGGGCAATTAAGAACATAAGAACATAAGAAATAGGAGCAGGAATAGGCCATCTAGCCCTTCGAGCCTGCCCCGCCATTCAGTAAGATCATGGCTGATCTGTCGTGGCTCAGTTCCACATTCCCGCCCTCTCCCCATAACCCTTAATCCCCTCTCTTATCAAAAACCCATCAACCCACGTCTTAAAAATATTTAGCGAGGTAGCCTCCACCACTTCAACGGGCAGAAAATTCCAGAGATTCATCACCCTTTGAGTGAAGAAGTTCTGCCTCAACTCCGTTCTAAACTGCCCTCCCTTTATCTTGAGGCTGTGCCCCCTAGTCCTACTGTCCTTTCTGAGCGGGAAGAGTCTCTCCACCTCTATCCTATCCATCCCATTCATCATCTTATACGTCTCAATGAGATCTCCCCTCATTCTTCTAAACTCTAATGAGTACAAGCCTAGTTTATTCAGCCTCTCCTCATAGCTCAACCCCCTCAACTCCATCTAAAGTGTGAGTCAAAAGATAGAACAAAAGGCTTTCATTAATATGGCACCTTTTACATTTTTAATATGTTCCAAAGTTCTCTCTCGCCAGTAAGATATGTTTTGAAGGGTAATTACTATTTCTATGTAAGGAAACTTGACAGTTAATTTGCACTGAGCAAAGTCGCCCAGACAGCATTGTGAGGATGAGCAGATAATCTGTTTTAGTGATGTTAATTGAGGGAAAGATAATGGTCAGTGCACCAGGGAGAACTCTTGGAGGAGTTATGGGGAAAATTCGCCAGAAGTATACTGGAGATGAAAGGGTTAGACTTAGGAGAAAAGATTGCATAGATTAAGTTTATATTCCCTCGAGTGTAAAAGATAAAGGAATGGTCTAATTGAGTTAAGCTGATTAAAAGATTCGATAGAATAGAAAAAAACTACTTCCTCAGGAGGAGACCGGAACAAGGGCCTTATAAATTGTTAAGTTGTTCTCGGGTAATTCAGGAAATACCCCTTCACATAAAAAGTCATGGGAATTTGAAACCCTCTCTCGCAGAAAGCTATTGGGGCTGGAGCTGACTGAAAATTTCAAAACTTAGATTGATAGATTTTTGTTGAATAAAGCATGAAAGAATATGGAACCAAGGCAGAGGGTGGAGTTGACACATTAATGAATCATAATCTAACTGAATGAGAGAACAGGTCCAAAGAGTGAAATGACCCTATTCTGAAGAAGCGCCACAAATAAAATTGTTTTCATTTTCAGAGAGAAAGAATTGACGTTTCAGGTCAAGATGACCTTTTGTCAGATCACAGTCATCTTGATTTGAAATGTTAACTCTGACCTGCTGCATATGTCTAGAAATTTTTTTGTTTTAATTTCAGATTTCCTCAGCATCCACAATACTTTGCTTTTGTTTTCATTATATAGTTTTTCAGATTCTTCCTCT
Source organism: Carcharhinus amblyrhynchos (assembly GCF_965287045.1). Lineage (NCBI taxonomy): Eukaryota > Metazoa > Chordata > Chondrichthyes > Carcharhiniformes > Carcharhinidae > Carcharhinus > Carcharhinus amblyrhynchos. Next base: position 93,935,089 of record NC_137333.1, read on the forward strand.
TCCCCAAATTTTGTCATAGAAATTTACAACACAGAGAGAGGTCACTTGACCCAGTATGTCTGTGCTGGCTAAAAAAGGGCTTTCTGGCCTAATTGCACTTTCCAACTGTTGGTCTGTATCTTGTAGGTTACACAACTTTGACCCTGTCGTAAGTAACTCACCTCCAAAGCCTGTCTGCCATCTACAAGACGCAAGTCAGGAGTGTATTTGAATGCAGTCTACTTGCCTGGATGAATCCAGCCCCAACAACACTCAAGAAGGTCACCAACATTCAGGACAAAACAGCCCATTTGATTGGCACCCCATCCACCTCCTTCCACTACTAATGCACGGTAGCAGTAATGTGCACCTTCTACATGAGAGGCTGCAGGAACACAGCAAGATTCCTTAGGAAGCACCTTCCAAACATACTATCACCTAGAAGGACAAGGGCAGCAGACCCATGAGAACACCACCCGCTGCAAGTTCCCCTCCAAGCCGCTCACCAGCCCGGCTTGTGAATGTATCATCATTCCTTCGCAGTCGCGGGTCAAACTCCTGGAACTACCTCCCTATCAGCACTGTGGGGGTATGAATGCAGCTGTTCTAGAAGGCAGCTCACCACCACCATCTCAAGGCCAAATAGGTATGGGGAATAAATGCTGGCCTAGTTAGCGATGGCCACATACTGTAAATAAATTTAAAAAGTGATGAGAGTTTCTGTCTTCACAATCCTTTCAGGCAATGAGTTCCAGCCACCATTGTGTTTGAAAAATTCTAACCCTTCTATCAATTATCTTAAATCTAATCCTTCTGCTTATTTGCCTCTCTGTTAAGGCAACTAGGTGCTTTCTATGATTTATAATATTTCAATTAAATTTCTCCTCAGTCTCCTCTGTTCCAGATTTAACAATGTGTGCCTATTCAAACATTTCTCATAGATAAAATTTTCCAGCCCTGGCAACATCGTCATAAATGTCCCCTATACCCTCTTCAGTGTTATCATATCCTTCCTGTAATGTGGTGACCAGAACTGTAACAATTGTGTTTGTCAATGTCTTCTTATCTCCTTTGACAACTCTGACTTCTGACACGCTGTCGATAGCTTCATCACTCTCCAATATCACTCTTCTGCAATCCACTGCCACAGTATTGTTTTGTTATTTTGCATTGCATCCCTTCGAATCGCTCTTCTTTCCTTTCCAGTTTACCAGAGTGTTCCGCCTTTCATTCCCACCTTTTCATTATTCACATGCTCCCCTTTGACAACGTCATTCCGGAAGCATAGGATTTATTCCCCACATGTTCACCAGAGACATTGCTTTGTCAGCAAGATGGAACCCATCCTCTTCAGGTCTTGATGACATTTGGGCCTTAACTCAATGTTTTCAACTGTTTTGGGCTAATTCCATAGCTATGGAATCTGCTCACTCCTTGACAAAGCCATTTCCCTTGTGGTTTAATCTATTACCAAACCCCTACCAGTGAAACATTGCTTACCTGTGTCATCCATGCCTTTATCATAGTGAAGCTTGTTTTCTCCTAATTGGTTTCTGCCAGTCTCCTTGCTTTACAATTTACCATTTACTCAAACGTCCTCCACTGTATCCTGTCACTTCTGTCCTTGCCAACCTATACTTAATTCCCTTGCCACAACAAATCGACTTTATGATACTATCATAGAATCATAGAATTCCTACAGTGCAGTAGGAGACCATTTAGCCCATCAAGTCTGCACCGACCACAACCCCACCCAGGCTCTATTCCCGCAACCCCACACATTTACCCTGCTAACCCCCCCGACACAATTTAGCATGGCCAATCAACCTAACAGGCACATCTTTGGAGTGTGGGAAGAAACCGGAGCATCCGGAAGAAACGCACAAAAACATGGGGAGCAAGTGCAAACTCCACACAATCAGTGACCTGAGGCTGGAATTGAACCTGGGTCCCTGGTATTGTGAGGCAGCAGTGCTAACCATTGTGCCACTGTGCATTGTAAATGGTGGAAAGGACAGATGATGTGGCAAATGTAGAAGCTGGTGGGGTGTAAATTGAGAAAAAGTGGATCCCTGCTCTTATAAAAGGGGGACAAGGTGACAATAAAGGCATGGGAAATGGAGTGGAATAGAAACAGTCAAAGACACTGTTGGCCATCATAGAAGGGTGATCGTGGATTGAGAGAAAGATACATCTCAGAGCATCTGGTGTGGAAGGTAGCCCATCTTCAAACCAGAGGCAATACTACTGGTGCAAGTGGGGAAACATACGGCGTCGTCACAGGAAACAGGCTGAGAAAAATCATGCTTCAGGTGGCTGAAGTATGTTTTCAATATTGCTAGTGATGTTTTCACAAAGATTTGGACAGGGAAGGGAGAAGTCAGGTATTAGTCAGATAAAAATGAAGGATGGATGGAAAATGGTAGTGCAGTTAATGAACTTCTCCAGGCAGCAGGAAGCATTATCAACACACTCAGAAATGCAAGCAAATATTGGGGGTGGATCCTGAGTAGGATTGGAACAAAGAGTGGCTACGTTTATTCTATTAAAAGACACCATAGTTCGGATGATGTGCAGGTTCCCATAGCAACATTTTTATCTGGAGAAATCAGTATAAGTTGAAAATAAGTTCAGGCGTGCCAACGGGGAATGGTGGGGATTTGTTTGACCATGATTCAAGAAAACAGGAGCTCATCCTGATGTGGGAGCAAGGTGCACAAAAAGTCAACATGCAAAGTAAAACTTATTTATGTGTCACAAGTAGCTTACATCAACATTGCAATGAAGTTTTTGCAAAAATCCCCTGGTTGCTGCACTCCGGCACCTTTTCAGGTACACTGAGGGAGAAATTAGCATGGACAATTCACCTAACCTGCATGTCTTTGGACTGTGGGAGGAAACTCATGCAGACATGGGGAGAATGTGCAAACCCCACACAGACTGTGACCCAAGGTGGGAATCGAACCCGGGTCCCTGGCACTGTGAGGCAGTGCTAACAACCATGCCACCTTGCATCGTAAGGAGATGATTGGGGTGTTGCAGCATTTGAACTTATCAAAAGTAATGGGAACAGTGAATCACAGGTGAACGTATTAGAGCTGGAAAGGCAGACAGGGGCTCACACTATCTTTCACTTGCTGATGGAACCATTTATTTTAGCAACCTCCTCCTGACACCCAAACCAGAGCTGAGGTGAGATTTCACTTGTGATTATCCCTCTCTCCACTCGCATTGTCTGTACCTGTAAAGACTTGATGACCTGCAAAGACTCACATTCCAACCATTATCATGTAATTGAGTCTCTGTCTATATATGCCATGTTTGTAAACCCAACTGCCCACTCACCTGAGGAAGGATCAGCGCTCCGAAAGCTCGTAATTCCAAATAAACCTGTTGGACTTTAACCTGGTGTTACGAAACACCAGGTTATGAGGTGTTCTGTGCCCACCCCAGTCCAATGTGGGCAGCTTCACATCATTTCTGTTTGAAAACAGCATGTCGCTATAATCCAGGTGCACAGGTGGTGGAATCCGTTTCAATACAGTAATAACTTTAAAAAGTAACTGGGTGAATGTAAAGTCCTAATTGTGTTAGGGGTTGTGGGTTTTAAAAAGGGAATCTCGGGGATCTGTGCTGGTCCCTCTGTTATTTGTCATTTATATAAACGGCAAACATGACTACGTGGGGTGGCAGGATTAGTAAATTTGCTGATGACACGAAGATTGGTCGGCTGATTAACAGTGAGATTGAGTGTCTTGAGCTGCAGGAAAATATATACGGGATGGTCAAATGGGCAGATAAGTGGCAGATGGAATCCAACTTTGAAAAGTGTGAGGTGATACACTTTGGAAAGAATAATTTGACAAGGAAATATTCAATGAACATTATGACACAAGGAAATTCTGAGGAACAAAGGGACCTTGGCGTATTTGTCCATAGGTCACTGAAGGCAGAAGGGTGGTGAAAAAGGCATATGGGACACTTGCCTTTATCAATTGAGGCATAGATTACAAAAGCAGAGAGATCATGTTGGAGTTTTATCGAACTTTGGTGAGGAAACAGTTCAAGTACTGTGTGCAGTTCTGGTTGCTGCATTACAGAACGATGTGATTGCATTGGAGAGGGTGCAATGAGATTTACGAGGATGCTGCCTGGGATGGAACATTTAAGTTATGAAGGCAGGTTAGAAAGGTTTACGGTTGCTTTTGCTGGTGCAGAGAAGGCTGAGGAGTGACCTGATTGAGGTGTATAACATTATGAGAGACATGGATAGTGTGAATTAGGAGTAGCTAGTCCCCTTAGTTGAAGGGTCAGTCATAAGGGAACACAAGTTCAAGGTGAGGGGCAGGAGGTTTAGGGGCTATACCCAGAGGGTGGTGACAGTTTGGCATGTGCTGCCTGAGAGGGTGGTCGAAGCAAGTTGCTTCACACTCTTTAAAAAGTACCTGGGTGAGACTTGTCATGCCATAACACTCAAGGCTATGGGCCAAGTGCTGGTAAATGGGATTCGGTGGGAAATCAGGTGTTTCCCGCATGTTGGTGCAGGCTCGATGGTACAAAGGGATCTTCTGTACTGCATGAGTCTATGATTCTAAAGAGGAAAGAATATTTTTTGCACGCGTAGCAGCAAAAATCCGACAACAGGTTTTATTGAAAGAGATATTGTCTGTGCAGAGCACAAACTGAAAATAAAACAGCAGCCTGTGTAACACTTTAATGACATTACCATCAAATCATGTGACCTGATCTTAAAGCAATCATGCAGCTGCTTAAATATATAACAGTGACTACATGATGCAGAAAATATTGCTGGGCTATGAGGAATGAACAGCAGAGTGGGACTAATTGGATATTCCTTAGCATAAGCATATTATATTTCATGGTGGCACAGTGGTCAGCACTGCTGTCTCACAGCTCCAGGAACCCAGGTTCAATTCTAGCCTTGGGTGACTGTGTGGAGTTTGCATGTTCTCCCCTTTTCTGTGTGGGTTTCCTCCAGGTGCTCTGGTTTCCTCCCACACTCCAAAGATATGCAGGTTAGGTGGATTGGCCATGCTAAATTTTCCCTCAGCATCCAAAGATATGTAAGTTAGTGGATAAGCAGGGCGGCAGGTGGGGAGGTGTGGAGGTGGGGGGAGGTTGGGCCTGGATCAGATGCTCCTTCAGAGAATACTGCAGTCTCAATGGGCTGAATAGCCTCCTTCTGCCCTGTAGGGATTCTTTTGTTCTATGGTACATAGGAAAGACGGTACAGAAACAGGCTATTCAGCTCATCAGTCCATGCTGGCATTTATGCTCCACTCGAGCTTCCTTTACCTTTCCTGATATAAATCTACCAGCTTAGTCCCATCTTCCCTTGTCCCTCATACCCGTCTAGTTTCCCTGTTTGTTTTAACACCCCTCTGTAGAGAGTTCCATGTTCTCATCAGTCTTTGGGCAGTTAAAAAGAAGTTTCTTTTTAATTTCCTATTGGATTTCTTGGTGATTGTCTTATTTTTTAGATCTCTGTTGCACAAGGGTACAGTACCAGTAATCCAGCAGCCTAGACTAATGCTCCAGAAATATGGGGGATCAAATCTCTTGTCCTGCCGCACTAATTTTTCAGCGCAGTGGGCTGGGAGAATTGCACATTGGCCAATTCTCAGCGTTTGGGCATGCATTCCTGGTGCCAGTGCTCCCAATGCCAGATTACCCAGCGGAGTCTGATCTATGCTAGAAATTGGCGGGAACACCAGGTAAGTATGTTACATCTGTTTTTAATCATATTTTCATGTGATTAGCTGGCCTGGGACTGAATTCCCCAGGCCCACTAGCATCTCCCATCCAGTACTTCACTCCAGCGGGGTTCAGACCAGCTCCCCACTTTCGGGGAATTAGCAGGACAACCCCGCTGGAGTGAAAGGGGAGCAAATGGGGCCCCCAGGGGATCGGGTGGTGGGGGTGTCCCCTGGGCATGGGCACCTTGGCAGTCCCGGCCTGTGCCCTTGGCACTGCCCAAGGGGCAAAATACTCATGCCCAGGGAGCACCTTGATTTTGTCCATTGGGAAATGAGCAGTGCCAAGGGGGCAGGAAATATATTGGTGTGGGGCCTGCAGTTGGGGGGGGGGGCGGGGATTGGGGTGGCCTGCTGGGGCAGAGCCTAGGGGGTGATTGGTCAGGGTAGGGGGTCCCACTGCCACTGCCATTGCGATCGATGGGAGCTGGAGGGATGTCAGCAATCGAGGTGGGCGGGCTGGTTAACTGAGGGGGTCTGCCGGGGTTGGGGTCTGCCAGGGGAGGGGGGGGGAGGTCAGGGGTCTGTCAGGGGGGTTCTGCCGGGGGGAGAGTGGTCTATTGGGATGGGGGAAGAGGGTGGGCTTCTGCCGTGTGGGGTCTGCCGGGGGGATAGTCACTGCTGGGGGTGGGGTGGGGGAGGAGGTGCTAGTGATCAAGCTGTCCACTGTTTAGGGGAGAAATCTGAAATCCTTACTTGGTCTGATCTACATGTGACTCCAGATTCACAGGCTAGGTGGTTGGCTCTGAACTGCCCTCTGGAGTGACCCAACAAACCATTGTATTGTATCAAAGAGCTGCAGGAAAATGAAACCACTGAGAGTGTACCTATGAAGAGTGGTTCAAGAAGGTGGTTATCACTTCCTCTAGAGGTTTATAGAGGTTTACAGCATGGAAACAAACTCTTCATTGGCAAGACCAGCCATCCAGGGCAATTAAACATGGGCAATAAATGCTGGTCTTACTCACATCTCAAGAATAAGTTTAAAGAAACAAATAAAGGAACTTTTTTTTCTGTATCCACTCAAGCTTTTATCGATTTAACAAATTCAATTAGATGACCCTCAGCTTTTCTTCAAGAGTAAGGAGACCCAACGTACAAGGTCAAATGCTGAAACAGCATTTAACCTTGTATATTGGCTAGCTTCATCCATTATGAACTTTAAATGTTGGAGAAACTCAACAGGGCTGACAGCATCTGAGGAGAGAGATTGGAGCCAACATTTCAAGTCAGGATGACCCTTCGTCAGAGCTGACCTTGCTTGTGTAGTCACTGCTTGTAGCAACCTTTTGAATCACTTGACATGGCACTTAAGGCAAGAGAAATGCCCTTGGATCCCTTTGCCCGGATCATTCCTGCTGGAACTTTGCAGCTATCACTGTGCACATAGGTACGTCTTCCATATCAAACCACTATGAGGACAGCCTCACATGGAAACCGACCATCATTACCTTCCTCAAGTTCCTGTCCAAATCATCCTTGTCAGAGAAAATCTCTGCCTTCCCCAAGTCTCACTGTGATAAGTGATCGCCCTTTTTGGAGCAACAGGTTGTGCAGGGTGCAACAGAGCACCAAGATGCAGGACATCCTCTTTGGAAAGTACAACAGAGCCTCACCTGAATGGTCCAAACAACAGAAACGGGTCTTCAGGATGCGAATGGTTTGTTCAATGATGGACCTTGTTTTTAGTTTTTTAAGTGTAGTGCCACAAGTAGGCTTACATTGACACTGCAATGAAAATCCCCTAGTCGCCACACTCCGGTGCCTGTTCGGATACAGTGAGAGAGAATTTACCAAATGCACCTAACCTGCTCGTCTTTCAGACTGTGGGAGGAAACCAGATGCAGACACGGGGGAGAATGCGCAGATTCTGCACAAACAGAGACCCGAGCTGGGAATCGAACCCAGATCCCTGCTGCTGTGAGGCAGCAGTGCTAACCATGTCTCTCCTCCACAGCAGTTTGAGGGTGACACAGAAGTGTTGGGAGCCACCTCTTTAACAGGTACCTCCTATCACCCAGCAGCCAACCCTAAAAGCACCGCTTCAGATCAAACATTGTGGCACCTGGGAGTGGGGAAGTCATGAGAACTCCCAGGAACCTAGCAAAAACATACCTGATCTGCTCCTGATAATAGAGCAGCTGAATGGTGAAGGAGTGGAACACTTCTCTGGGGCTGCTGCCAGGAAGAGCTCAAAGTGAAGTGTGTGCAATTGATTGCACCCTGCACTCCTGGGAAGCTGGAGTTTGCGGCCTGGCTATCTTCATCCATTATGAACTTAAAATAATTCTGAACTTTACTGTGGAGGTCATCCGTCACTTCCTTTATACATGTATGTGTTGAGGACTGAGAGATGCTGCACAGTTCCCCTGTGGATCTCTGAAACAAGCTGCTTGCAAAGAGATTGAGTGCAGCGATGACTTTCAGGGGCACCGGTAGGGAATGGGCTGCCAGTCCAGAATGTGTCAGATCCTCCTGCAAAAGGTATGAGCCATCACATCGCTTGACAGACACACACCTCTGTTTCATTGTCTTTCACTCAGCTCCACATAGAAGCAGTGCCTTCCGTGTATCCTTCGTTTTGCCAGTCACCTCCATGAGATGATCTGATCTCCTCAGCCTCTGTGTCTTCCTGGGGACCCCAGGGCCGTGCACCTCCGGCCAGGGCTCTCGTCTTAAGCTATGCTAAATGGGGCCGGGCACCACTTCTCCTCCTCAACCTGAGCGCTGCCATCAAGAAGACAGCCTCCACTGTACAAACTTCATTCATTGTGGTGCTTCCCCTTCCCCTTCCACATCAGTTTCAAACCTCCCCCAGTCGCAATTCATGTCCTTCGGGTCACTTTCCAGCCTGCTCTAGTAACCCTGGATGATTGGTGTAGACATTCCCGCCTTTCACCATGAACCAATCAATGTGGATGTCCCCATGTGAAGTTCACACATCTCCATCTTGAGTTTCTGTGCACAGAGATCTTACCCCCATGAGAGTTTTACTTACGTTTTCCTCATATACAGGCTCCAGATGTCTCCCCCATTCCATCTGCAGCCTAGTACCAAGCCAGATAGTGCCAAAACCATTGAGTGAGAGGCACTGACCACGCCATGCTATCCGCTACCTGCATAGGCCTGTCCCTCCCTGGACCAGGACTACTATGTGCATGCCACGTATAGTGCTAGCCAGCAAAGTCCCAGGACTTTAATCTCTAACCCCAACTGTGGTCCACGGAGACCCAGGATTGCCTTTAATCACCCACCCTGGCCTCAGTCCTAGGAATATGACATTCATCACCACATTTTCTTTCAGAACTCACACCAAGCACCTTGCCTCCACCCACCCACCCAAATCACGAATCAATGTACACCTCTTCCCTCTTGTGCAACAATAACTCCCCCTTCCCTCAGTCATGAGAATGCATGCTCCCCTCACTGCTTGTGCCATACTAACTCTATCCACCTCCATTTCCCTTGTTGTGGCTCCAGCTTCCCACCTCCCCATCACTCTCACATCTTTGCCTATTCCCCTCCACATTTCCCACTCCAATACCCCACCACCCACTGACTGACTGACTGACTGACTGACCCCAGGCTGGTCTCTGCTGATAGAGTGTTGCCCTGACTGCTCCTTGCAGCACCCAGTGCCAGCGGACCTGCTTATACCCACCAGCACCCACAAGTCGGTGCATCGCTGTTGCAGGTCAGCTTTCAACGTTGTTCATACCACAAAGTCTCGGTTGAAGGTGGATTAGTGCGTACCACTGATATTCGGCCGTGAATCAGAACAGTCTAATTTCCCACTGATGTGGTGTGTAAATTGGGGGAGAATGTGATTTTTAATGAGCATTCATGATATGTTAATGCATGCAAATAGAGTGCACGACATGAATCATTGGGCTGGCACTTAAGTGCTGAGATGAGGATTCTGACTTGTTTTCCCAAGAGAAATCATAGAATCCCTACAGTGCAGAAGGAGGTCATTCAGCCCATCGAGTCTGCACTGGCCACAGTACCATCCACGCCCTATTCCCATAACTACCCTGCTAATCCCCTGACAGTAGGGTCAATTTAGCATGGCCAATCAACCTAACCTGCACAACTTTGGACAGTAGGAGGAAAGTGGAGCACCGGGACGAAACCGGGAGGAAACCTATGCAGACATCGGGGGAATGTGCGAATGCCACACAGACAGTGACCCAAGGCTGGAATTGAACACAGGTCCCTGGCAATGTGAGGCAGCAGTGCTAACCACTGTGCCACTGTACTGCCTGACTTTTAGCTTCACTCCAAATTCCATTCCAAGTGTGGGCTAACCAAGGTGGAATACAGGTTTAACGTATCTTGCCCAGTTGTCAATTCTATCTCAGTTGGTTGCACTGAGTCAAAATATCTTGGGTTCAGATTCCATTCCAAAGACTTGGGTATGAAAATTTAGGAGGGCAATTTGGTGCAGTACTAAGGTAGTGCGGCAAAGTTGGTGAAAGATGCTGTCATTCTTTTGAGATGTTAAACCAAATGCATCTGCTTTCTCAGGTGGACGTAAAAGACGCTATGTCAGCGAAGAGCAGGAGGAGCTCTACCCAGTGTCCTGTCCAACCTTCATCCTACAATTAACATCACTGATACTGATGATCTGTTCATTGTTGTTTGTGGGGTCTTGCTGTGCACAGATTGGCTGCCACATTTTCTAGACTACAACTGTGATTGTTCTTCCAAAACATGTCCTATGAGATGGAAGAATTTGGGATGCCAGGAAAGGCGGGATGATCATATATAAAACCATTCTTTGAAAGGCATGTTAATTTTTATTTGCTTATAGGATGCGGGCATTGCTGACGATCTCAGCATTTATTGCCCATTCCCATTTGCCCTTGGGAAGGTGGCAGTGGACCTCTTCCTTGAACCACTGTCATCCACAGGTGTGGGTATGCCCACAAGTATTGTGTGGGAGGTCCAGGATTTTGACCCAGTCAGGTACAGTTCCAAATGTGTGGCTTGGATGGGAAGAAAACTTGCAGGTGAAGTGTCTGCATGTGTGTGTGGGTGGGTGGATGGAGGGAGAATTTGATTTGATTTATTATTGTCACATGTACTGTGATACAGTGAAAAGTATTGTTTACAGACAAAACATACCATTCATTGACTATATCGGGAGAAGGAAAGGAGAGGGTGCAGAATATGGTGTTGCAGTTACTGATAGGGCATAGAGAAAGGTCAGCTTAATATATAGTAGGTCCATTCAGAAGTCTGATGGCAGCAGGGCAGAAGTTATTCTTGAGTCAGTAGATACATATTCTATGACTTTTGTATCTTTCTTCCAAAGGAAAGAAGTGAAAGAGAGCATGTCCAGGGTGTGTGGGATCCTTGATTATGCAGGCTGATTTTCTGAATAGTGAGGAGTGTAGATGGAGTCAATGCATGGAGGGGAAGGGAGGGGAAGTTTAAGTTTATTTATCAGTTTCACAAGTAGGCTTACATTAACACTACAATGAAGTTACTGTGAAAATCCCCGAGTCACCACACTCAGTGTTTATTGAGGGAGAATTGAGCATGGCCAATGCACCTAACCAGCTCATCTTTCAGACTGTAGGAGGAAACCGGAGCACTCAGAAGAAATCCACGCAGACACAGGGAGACTCCACACAAGCAGTGACCCCAAGCTGGGAATCGAACCGAGGTCCCTGGTGCTGTAAGGGAGCAGTGCTAACCATTGTGCTGCCAGAAGGGGAAGGGGAAGAGAAAGGGAGGAGGGAGGGGAAGGGAAAGGGAGGAGAAGGGGAGAGTGTTCCCTTTCATCTGCAGCAGCCCTGACATACATCACCATGGCCAAGTGGTGACAAAAATCTAGTGAGTGGGGCGCTGCATTTTCGGCTGGGAGGTCCCCCCCGGGCGGTAGGTGGCGCTGTGTCAGGAGGAGTAGTCGGAGGCCGGCCTCCCGAGCAGTAGGTGGCGCTGTGGCAGGAGGAGTCGGCGGGGCGGCCTAGGCTGATACGGTGGTGTTGTCAGTTGGAGGTGGGATAAGGAGCGGACTGTGAGGAGGGAGAGAGGATGAGGAGCGGGACGGTGGGCAGTACCGCGAGGGACAGGCGGTGAGTCAATGAAGGGAGGGGGTGGGTGTGTGTGTGGGTATAAAATAAGCGGCGGTAGTGGGCGGGTTGCCGGGTCCGGAGGGCCGGACTTTGAGGTGAGGGAAGAGTCGCTGTGGCTGGGCTTTGGAGACACCGCCTCCCGCAGGCACCCCCCCCCCCCGTTCCCGCAGGAGATCACACTCTTCCCTGGGGGCGAACAAGCACCGAGCCTCCTGCGGGCAGAAGGACACCTGCAGTACCCCAGGGGAGGAAAGGGCCTGAGCCGCCCCCCCAACTACACCCTCAGTCCATCCCCAATAACCTTGAATCCCTCTGCTGACAGGGACCTGCCTTCCTCCTTGAGCCCTTGTTAGGGCTTTCCTTATTCTGCCCTCACGTCTATCCCTGGACGGCACGGTGACACAGTGGGTTAGCACTGCTGCCTCACAGCGCCAGGGACCCTGGTTCGATTCCCGGCTTGGGTCACTGCCTGTGTGGAGTCTGCACGTTCTCCCTGTGTCTGCATGGGTTTCCTCCCACAGTCTGAAAAAATGTACTCCTTTGCAGTTCAGCTAAAATAAAGGTCAACTGTGTGGCGATACAATACATTCATTTTCATCCCCTGTATGTAAGGAATCATAAGTTTTATGGAAAAGCACTTCCTTGACATAGAGAGTTGTGATTTTTAATTACTCTTTGTACTTTGGCCCAATATCCCAGTAGTAAGTTACATTTATTTTTACTGACTCTGTGGAGGCAAATTTTATTGCTGGCCAGTGGAATGGATGCATTCAGATTATTACCAGATTTGGTTTAGGAAATTTATCATTCTGAACGATATTACATTTGATATACCTGAGAGTGGAATGGGGAAGTTCTGGCATTTAAACTGCTTTCTGATTGATCTACTGTTTTGCATAACCTATGTATAGGTGAGTGGCACAGTGGTTAGCATTGCTGCCTCACAACGCCAGAGACTGAGGTTTGATTCCGAGTTTAGGTCACTGTCAGTGCGGAGCCTGCACGTTCTCCCCATGTCTGTGTAGGTTTCCTCTGCGTGCTCCAGTTTCCTCTCGCAGTCTGAAAGATGTGCTGGTTAGGTGCATTGACCGTGCTAAATTCTCCCTTACTGTACCCGAATTGGAGTCGGTGTATGGCGACTAGGGGATTTTCACAGCGACTTCATTGCAGCATGAACGTAAGTCTACTTGTGACATTAATAAATAAACTCTACTGGCACTTGCCGCCCCGTTTTATATGTGTGTGTTAGTGCAAAATTCCTCCTGCATTTTTCCTCTGTCATGTTTAATTTTCAAACCATGTTTTAAGATGACAAAAAAACCTTGAATCTGACCTTGTATAAAGCACATTTTATTTTCATGGTGAAGAAAATGTACTCAACTGCAGATTAGCTAAAGTAAAGGTCAACTGTGTGGCGAGACAATACATTCATTTTCATCCTCTTTTATAAGTTTTATGGAGAAACACTTCAAAATATAGAGTTGTGATTTTTTTTTCTTAATTACCTCTTGCACTTTGGTCCAGTTGCACGTAGTTACATTTATTTTTGCTGACTCCGTGGAGGCAATTTTTATGTGCATTTACATTATGAGCAGCTTTGGTTTAGGAAACTTATTATTTTGAACAGTATTGCATTTGGTATACCTATATGTGGAATGTGAAGTTCTGGCATTTAAATTGCTTTCTGATTGGTCTTACTGTTTTGTATCATCTATGCATATAGATGGGCAGCACTGAGACAGAGTGGTTAGTACTGCTGCTTCAGCTGCCTCACAGCTCCAGCCTCAGATTACTATCTGTGTGAACTTTGGACATTGTCCCCATTTCTGTGTGGGTTTCCTCCAAATGCTCTGGTTTCCTCCCACAGTCCAAAGATGTGAGGGTTAGGTTGATTGGCCATGATAAATTGTCCCTTAGTGTAAGGAGGGTTAACAGAGCAAAAAAAGTGGGATTATGGAGATGGTTTGGGAAGGATCGTTGTTGGTGCCAGCTAGATGGGCCTAATTGTCGTCTCCTGCCCTATAGGGATTATGATATGCATATTGTGTCCAAAGTTGTGTAGGTTAGGGAGATTAGTGGAACAAATGTGTGGGTTTACGGGGATAGGGCAGGAGATGGGCCTGCATAAGATGCTCTTTTGGAGAGTTGGTGCAGACTCGATGAGCTGAATGGTTCCTTCTGCACTGTAGGAATTCTATATTATTATTTCCTTTAGCACAGGTAACATAGTGGTTAAAAATGTGAAAGGTGGAGACAATTACATTTGTCTGAACACAGTTTGTAAGGTCATGCTGCTTCAAATGTACATTTTAATTAATATACAGTGTTGCTTAAACAAATACTACTAAATTGCTATTAATTGTTTATGATTTTGTTTTTCCCAATCCTCACAAAATTGTTATTGCAGTGAAGGAAGCCGTTCAGCCCATCACGTCCACACCATCTCGTCAATTTCCCACCACTTTTCTCCCTGTAACCCTGCACGTTCTTAATTTTCAGATAGCTATCCGATTACTTTTTTGAATGTCTTATTTAAACCTGTTGCTTCCATGTTCTGGCAGTGTTTTCCAGATCTCTACCTCCTTGCTTTTGTATTCTACACCCCTATTGATAAAACCTAGGGCACTGTGTGCTTTGACCACTCTACCTGTCCTGCCACCTTCAATGGTTTCTGCAACAAGATCACACTGCTCCTGCACCAGCTTTAGAATTGTACCCTTTATTTTAAATGCATCCTTGTTAAGATGAGCAGCCGACACAGTGTTGCATTGAAGGGTGGTGGTGCCATGATATGTGGCAGGGGTTATAACAATTGCTGGTTAAACCTGTTAGTCCATCTATCAAGTTTTGGCACTGTATTGTTTAGGAGAAAAGAGAAGGATATTTGTGCACCTCAACTTTGCATGTCCTGACTGAAAATGATGTTTGCCTTTCTCTTTGTTCTATTTCACAAGGAGGAAGTTTTAATATTTTGCAGTGATAAACAATAATCGTGTGATATCTATAGAGGAATCTTCTTTGTAATATATTTTTGTTGCCATTGTGGGAGATTGTCATTATTTGATACAGTGTACATTGGGAATGAAAGTGACATTACGGTTGGCCTTTATTCTAGAGCTGTGCTGCAAAACTGTGTATTGCATTCTAAAATTTGTACAGAAATTTGCTTTGTTTGGACATGTACATTTTGATGTATGATGCAAAATTATAAATAAACTTTAATGCAGCCATAGACTAGAAAACAAGCAAGTTGTTGCTCTAAGTGGTGAAAGTGCAGCATACAGCAG
This sequence comes from Carcharhinus amblyrhynchos, assembly GCF_965287045.1. Classification (NCBI taxonomy): domain Eukaryota; kingdom Metazoa; phylum Chordata; class Chondrichthyes; order Carcharhiniformes; family Carcharhinidae; genus Carcharhinus; species Carcharhinus amblyrhynchos. The sequence continues at coordinate 93,950,212 of NC_137333.1, forward strand.
CTATTGATTCATGATGTCAAGCTAATTATGCACAAGCAAGGCCATTCAGTCCATTTTAAGTTATCCGTCAAATCCAAATGATCCTAAAATTTGAATGTTGTGGTATCTAGGTGTTTCTTTGAAAATTCCAGATTGTTGCCTTTTCTGTTGTCTTTGGGAGACAATTCCATACATTCATTGCTATGTATGAAACATTTCTAGATACTTATTTTACTAGTTTTTACTTATTTTACTAGGCTGATGCTGGAGTTGAGGGGGTTGAGCTATGAGGAGAGGCTGAATAAACTAGGCTTGTACTCATTAGAGTTTAGAAGAATGAGGGGAGATCTCATTGAGACGTATAAGATGATGAATGGGATGGATAGGATAGAGGTGGAGAGACTCTTCCCGCTCAGAAAGGACAGTAGGACTAGGGGGCACAGCCTCAAGATAAAGGGGGGGGTGGTTTAGAACGAAGTTGAGGAGGAACTTCTTCACTCAAAGGGTGGTGAATCTCTGGAATTCTCTGCCCGTTGAGGTGGTGGAGGCTGCCTCGCTAAATATTTTTAAGACGCGGGTTGATGGATTTTTGATAAGAGAGGGGATTAAGAGTTATGGGGAGAGGGCGGGGATGTGGAACTGAGCCACGACAGATCAGCCATGATCTTATTGAATGGCTGGGCAGGCTCGAAGGACTAGGTGGCCTACTCCTGCTCCTATTTCTTATGTTCTTATGTAGTTGGAAGGTGTATCAACTTGTCTTGCTCTCATAGAGTCATAGAGGTTTACAGCATGGAAACAGGCCCTTCAGCCAATTAGTCCAGCTTTTAACCACTAAACTAGTCCCAATTGTCCATATCCCTCTATACGCATCTTAGCTACACAACTGTCTGAATGTTTTTAAAAGATAAAATTGTATCTGCCTCTACTACTGCCTTTGGCAGCTTGTTCTAGACACTCACCACTTTCTGAATGAAAAAATTATCCTCCTCGTAATATACTTTTTCTTTTTAATCTTTCCTAATGAATCATGTGCCTCAAAGATAGATACATCTTCAGTCTTTCCTTATAGTATAATGTAGAGGTCAGAAATCTGAATAATATGAAATGTGGAAACATTCCGCAGGTGTAGCAAGAATCAGAGTTCGCATTTCAGCTCTGTGACCTTTTGTCAAAACAGCGTCTACCTGAGTTTTTGGTAACCAGAACTAGATGTAATATTTATATTGTTATATGACCCAAACATTAGACATTTTAACTTACTGAGGTGCATTTTGCAGATTTCTGCTCTGCATTGTTCTGACATGTTTAGTATCTGCGAAGACTTCATGTTCTCTGTCAGTTGTGTACTTAGTTATTCTAACACCATGTACAGAACAACACTTCAAAAATATCTCACTGGCCACACATCCTTTTCCGGGTGCTGAACCTGCCTGAGAACCAAATAAGTGCAAGTATTTTTTCTTATGTCTCTTGATTTGAGTTAAATAACTTTGAGCTAACTTGAAACACAATATCTTGAAGTCTGAAATTTTGCTGCTTGTGTTATTTACATTGTTTAATTAAAATTTTATGCAAAGTAACCTTGAATTATCAGTAGACTAGCATGTTGTAATTTTTCAAGTGGGTGCATGGTGGCACAATGGTTAGCACAGCTGCCTCACAGCACCAGGGACTGAGTTCAACTCTGGTCTTGGGTAACTGTCTGTGTGCAGTCCGCATATTCTCCTCTTTTCCGCGTGGGTTTCCTCTGGGTGCTCTGGTTTCCTCCCACAGTACAAAGATGTGCAGGCTAGTTGGATTGGCCATGCTAAATTGCCCCTTATGTCCCAAAATGTGTAGGTTAAATAGGTTAGCCATGGTAAATGTATGGTTACAACGATAGGCTGGGGGGGAGATTCCTGTGAATGAGTCAGTATAGACTCGATGGGTTGAATGGCTTCTTTTGCAGTGGAGGGGTTCTATGATTGAATAAAGTGCAGTCTAGAGTAGGATTATATGAATTGGCAAAAATAACTGAATCTACACAGGTCCTTACTGTATTATGTGAAGTAAATATAGAATAGAAAGCGTAGTATGAGACCATAAACCTATAAAGGTTCAGAAAGAAGGTCAGAAAGCGAGACCAAGCTTAAGTAATTTCTGATCATCCCCTGAAGTTGATTTTACCCTTTAATTGACTCTACAGTGTCTTTTATTTTGGATACGCTATATCATGTTTTGCTATATTAAAGTTAATAGCTCATGAGTGTATTTGGGAAATCTGGGAGATTGCTTTGAAGACTGAGTACTTGTTTGTTTAGAAAGTAAGCCCATGACAGAATTATTTGTTGGAACGGGGGACCTAAAGAAATGCCAGATATTTCCAGTTTGCTAATATTTTTAATTACTTTTTTAATTTGACTACACCAGTAGAGTTGCAAAAATTAAGCTTAGTTCCAAAATGGCACAGTTAGTGACATTTTACCCCAAAGGCTGATAGCATCATGTGAACAATGCTTGTTAACAGATAAGCAGGAAACATCACCGTGAATATTTATTAAATGCTTCAGGTATCAAATGAATAGTATAATTTGAGGAAGAAGTACAGATGCACTAATGTTCCCTGTTCCTAATACAATGTGAAGAAGATGTATGACATTGTGGAAAATGAAAGCTTTTTTTAAATAAGGGGCTAGGTTGTCTACTATGCCCAAGACTGCAAGAAACTACAAAAGGTCATGAATGTAGCCCAAACCATCACATAAAGCAGTCTTCCATCTGTTGACTCTCTTAATACTTGCCGCTGCCTCTGCAAAGCAGCCAGCGTAATTAACGTACCTCAGACATTCTCTCTTCCACCTCCTTCTGTCAGGAAAAAGATACAGAAGTCTGAGGTCACATAACAATCGACTTGAGCAGCTTCTTCCCTACTGCCATCAGATTTTTGAATGGACCTACCTTGCACTAAGTTGATCTTTCTCTCACCCAAGTTATGACTGTAACACTACATTCTGCACACTCTCTCTCCTTTCCTTCTCCATGAATGGTATGCTTTGTGTAGTGCGCAAGAACCAATAATTTTCACTGTATGTTAATACATGTGACAATAATAAATCAATTCAAATATGTAAGCTGGCCCCATATTTATAGAGCAGTTTGTGGTTAATGAAGATGCAACTTGTGCCTCAGGTTTTGAAGTACAACTTATTTCAAGCTTTAGATGTGTTCCAACCTTAAAATGGAATTGGTTATCAAATGTTTAAAAGTTTCTTTTTAAATCTGTGGTAATGTGCCAGAAATAACAGTAGCTTATGAGTTTTGCATGGCATTGATGTATTATGCTGACCATGCTAAAAGGCACTTATAAATGTTTTTTTTCTAGAGATAGGTGCCTTAACATTTTCCGTCTAACCTAATAGTTGTAATCTCTAGTATTCTTTTGAATTTTTTTGCACCTTTCAGGTGATTTTGCAACCTTTTGGTAACGTGGAGTCCAGAACTATGCACAGTGTGGTTAGGTGTGTTATCCTCAATATTCTTCACTTTTTCTTTCCTGTTATGGGAGCAAGGGCTGAATTTGTTGTCCGTCCGTAATTGCCCTTGAGAAGCTGTTGATGAGTCACCTCCTTGAGGCATTAACAGTTCAACTGGTATAGGTGTACAAACATGTTATTAGGGACAGGGTTCCAGACACGGCGATAATAAAGGAATGACAGTATAATTCCAAGTCAAAATAGTGTGTGACTTTCAGCTGATGGTGTTGCCATGCACTTGTTGCCCCTTTTCCTGTGCCTAAGTGGTGAAGGTTGGAGGTTTGGATGGTGATGTCAAGGATTCTTGGTGGATTGCTGTAGTGCACCTTTGTAGGTGGTATACTCCACCGGTTGTGGCGGTGGAGGAGAGAGTGAATGTTTGACATGGTGGATGGGGAGGCTAATCAAGTAGGCTGCTTTGTCCTGGATGGTGTTGAACCTCTTGAGCGTTGCTGGAGCTTCACACGTCCAGGCAAGAGTATTCCATCTGGACAGACGTTTGGGAATCAGCAGGCGAGTTACTCACTGCAGAATTTATATCTTCTGATCTGCGCTAGTACCCACAGTGTCTACATGGTTGACCTACCTCAGTTTCTGGTCAGTGATAACTACCAGGATGTTGGTGGTGAGGGATTCAGCAATGATAGTGCTATTGAATATCAACAAGAGATTGTTAAAATTTCTCTAGTTGGAAATGGTCATTGCCTGGCGCTTGTGTGGCTTGGATATTACTTGCCACTTAACCTGAACCTGAGGGTTGCCCAAGTTCTATTGCACAGGGCATGGTTGCATCAATATCTGAAGTGTAGTGAGGATACTTCTGGCAAATTTTTCATAACTTTGTACTTTTATACTTTGAGTGATTTGAACTGGTCTTTATGGATGTTGCTAAAATCATTTTTATTAACTGAATACTGAAGACTCCGTTTTCAAATTTGGTGAAAGTCTTCAAATTTGCACAGGTACTATCTTGCATTGTTGCTGGTTCAGCAAAACCTAATTTGTCATGTCACATACCACCCTGCTGCACATATGTGTATTGAAGCAAAGTTACAGATGATTCGCACAAGTTAAACTTGTATTGCTGATCATTCCCAGAAAGGTATATTGACCGCTGGGGAATAACACAAATGCATGTTTGAGAAAATAAGGCAAATTTTTCAAAGAGGGGAAGGATGTGTGGGATAGTAATAAAATATGTAGAAAGTAGAAATGGGAGCTACGTAGATTCTTAATGGACTGGAAAACAAGAGGGACTTAGAGGTGTAAGTAAATCGTTTTATAATGTTCATACAAAAATAGAAAATGTTGGAAAGTCTCAGCATGTCTGACAGCATCTGTGGAACGAGAGCAGAGTTAATATTTCAAGATTGGATAGTCCTCATCCGTGGCATGGCGGCACGGTGGTTAGCACTGCTTCCTCAGCGCCAGGGACCTGGGTTCAATTCTAGCCTCAGGGGACCATATATGTGCTGTTTACAGTTTTCCCCATATCGGCATGGATTTTCTTCGGGTGCTCCGATTTCCTCCTCCACTCCAAAGATGCGTGGGCTAGGTTGATTGGCTATGCTAAATTGCCCCTTAGTGTTAGAGGGATTAGCAGGGTAAAAGCATGGGGTTACGGAGATATGATCTGAGTGGGATTGATGTTGAGGCAGGCTCAGTGGGCTGAATGGTCTGCTCCTGCACTGTGAGGGTTCTATGAAAGATGCTATCAGACGTGCTGAGATTTCCCAGCATTTTCTGTTTGTTTCGGATTCCAGCATCCGCAGTAGTTTGCTTTTATTGCTTTATAAAGCTGATTGTTGCTGATGGATAAAAAGGATAAAATGTGATCATGGGTTAAAATATACTGCACATTGAATGCAGTTTTGATGGTGAGTCTGTACAAAGCATGTTAGACCATGATTGTGTTTTGGGTAACCCATTGTAGAAAGGATATTAGAACCATGGGAAAAGTCTGTCATAAATTTATCAGGATTATTCCAAGGATAGGAGGATATAGTTACGGGATTTGAAAAATAAAAATTGCATTAATTGGAACAGAAAAATTTAAAGGAGAATGTCAGAATTAACAAAGATCTGTAAAACATTTGAGATGAAATTAGTAACTCTATTTGCAGTAGTATAATACGATAATACTACTACTTTAATTCTCCATTCCGTGCCATACCTATCCCATTCTTTTCATCCTTCACATCATTCTCATCTCACCCTTTCTGCCTTTGCCATTCTCACTGCATCCTTCCTACGCATTTTCCTTGTTTGTGCCCCCCCCCCCCACCATTCCCAAAGTGTGTGGACCCTCTTTAAAGGCAAAAAAAGATTTGTCTGGTCTTCTCTTGTGACTTTCGAATGTCCCAAATCATCTCACATTAACTTAATTGTCTGGTGCAGTTTTGTCAGATTAAATAACAACTGCTTTGTGCACAGCAAGGTTTCACAAGCAACAGCGAGCAGTTTTAAAAATTGCAACTCACAACCATGAGAGAAGAGCCACACCTAGTTGTAAAGAGGCAACCTTGCACCTTACTGCAGTTGCCTTGTACCAGATGGATCAAAATATTGTTATACTTGGCTCAAAGTTTAAAAATAGCTAATTAACATCTTTACCCAGGTGCAGAAATCTACACTCCTCCAATTTTGGCCTCTTCAGGCGAGACAGTGACACAGTGGTATTGTCACTAGACTGGTAATCCATCAGATCCAGATTCAAATCCCACTACGCAGATGGTGGGATTTGAACGCTAAAGAAAAATTTGGAATTAAGTGAAACTGTTGTCAATTGTCAGAAAAACCCATCTGGTTCACCAATGTCTGTGAGGGAAGGAAACCTGCTGGCCTTATTAGGTCTTGACTCCAGACACACAGCAACATGGTTGACTCTTAAATGCCTTCTGAAGTGGCTATCAAGTCACTCAGTTTTATGCAACTGCTACAAAGAAAGCAAGAAGGAATTAAACCAGGTGGACCACCCATGTTGACCTAGGCACAGGAAACAACAGCAAACCCAAACCTGTTGACCCTGCAAAACCCCCCCCTTTGGCTTGTGCCAAAATATGGTGAGGTGTCTCACGGACCAGTCAAGCAATTGCAACACTGATGGAATCAGATCTTACAGATAATGTCCCAGCCACCATCTTCACCATTCCTGGTATGTCCTGTCCCACTGGCTAAAACAGGTCCAGCAGAGGTAGCAGCACAATGATCTACAGTCAGGAGGGAGTTGCCCTGCAAGTCCTTGACATCGACTCTGGACCTCATGAAATCTCAAGGCACAAGGGCAAGGAAACCTCCTGCTGACTACCACATGCAGTTACCCCTCAGCTGATGAAGCAGCATTCATCATAGAATCCCTACAGTGCAGAAGAGGCTATTTGGCCCATAGAGTCTGCACTGACTCTCTGACAGAGTATCTTACCAAGGCCTCCCCCCCATCCCCGTAACTCCACACACTCCCCATGGTCAATCCACTTAACCTGTGCATCTTTGGACTGTGGGGGGAAACTGGAGCACCCAGAAAAAACTCGCGCAGACACTGGAAAATATGCAAACTCCACACAGTAACCCAAGGCCAGAATTGAATCTGCGTCCCTGGAGCTGTGATGCAGCAATGCTAACTACTGTGCAATGGTGCCGACACTTCACATTGAACACCGCTTAGAGGAAGCAGTATGCAAGGGCACAGGATGTACTCTGGGTAGGGAACTTAAATGCCCATCATGAAGAAAGACTCGGCAGTACCACCATAAGCCGAACTACCCAAAGTACATAACTGCTAGACTGGGTCTGCAGTAGATGGTGAGGGAACCAGCAAGAGGGAAAAATGTACTTGACCTTGTCCTCACCAACTTGCTGATGTATCGGTGGGAGGGCGTATTGCGCAATCCTTATGGAGACCAAGTCCCTTCTTCACATTGAGGATACCCTCCATTATGGTGGGTGGCACTACCACCTTGCTAAATGGGATAGACTTTAAATAGATCTAGCAACTCACATCTGGCATTCATGAGGAGCTGTGAGCCATTAGAAGCAGCAGAATCCTATTCAACCAGAATCGGTAACCTCATGGCCCAACATATCCTCCGCTCTGCCACCAAGCCAGGTGATCAATCCTGGTTCAATGATGAGTGCAAGAGGGCATGTTAGAAGCAAATACCAGGCGTATCTCAAAATGAGGTTTCAGCCTGGTGAAGCTATATTATTTGCGATGTAACAGCATAAGCTGTAGTTATTGGATGGAGCTAAGTGAACCCACAACCGATGGATCAGATCCAAGTTCTGCGGTCCTGTCACATCCAGTTATTAATTATGGTGGACAATTAAACAGCTAACGGGAGGAGAAAGCTCTAAGTATCCTCACCATCAGTGATGGAAGAGCCCAGCATATCAGTGCAAAAACAAAGGCTGAAACATTTGCAATAATCTGCCTGGCAATGCTGAAAATTGCTCAGGTATAGTCTTGTACACAAGAAACAGGACAAACCTAACCGCCCACCCACTTACTCCTAATAATCAGTAAAGTGATGGATGGGGTCATCAACAGTGCTACCAAACGGCACTTAGCAGTAACCAGCTCACTGGTGCTGAGTTTGGGTTCTGCAAGAGTCACTCAGCTCCTGACCTCGTTACAGCCTTGGTTCAAACATGGACAAAAGAACTGAAATCTAAGCGTATGATTGCCCTAGACCAAGGCAGCATTTGACTGTACCTTTTGACATTCAATGGCATTATCTCTGCTGAATTCCCCACTATCAACATCTTGGGCATTGCTATTGAGTATGGCATCAAGACCCTGGAAAATATCCTGGTTTGGGCTGACAAATGGTCATTAACATTTGTGCCACACAAGTGCCAGCAATGATCATTTCCAACAAGAGAGAAGCTAACCATTGCCCAGTGATGTTCAATGGCATCACCATTGCTGATTCCCCCTCTGTCAACATCTTGGATTCGAGTTGACCAGAAACTGAACTAGACTAGCCATGTATATACTGTGGTAAGAGAACAGGTTCTTGGGCTAGGAATCGTGCGGCAACTAACTCATCTCCTGATTCTACAAACCTTGTCCACCATCTACAAGGCACAATTCAGGAGAGTAATAGGATGCTCTCCACTTGACTGGTTGAGTGCAGCTGGACCAACACCATCCAGGATAAAGCAACCTGTTTGATTGGTACGCCTTTCTACAAACATTCACCCCTTCCCCCACTGCTGAACAGTGGATTGGGTTCAGTCATGTCTCCTTGCCGCCCTAGGTTGAGCCGAAGTTTAGACACCCTTGCATCCTACATTACAGTATGCACTGCAGGAACTCACCAAGGCTCCTTAGGCAGCATCTTCCAAACCCACAACTACCAGCCAGGACAAAGGCAGCAGATACCTGGGAACATGATCATCTGGAAGTTCCCCTTAAAATCTCACACCACCCTGACAGAAATATATTGCCGTTCTTTCACTTGTCACTAGATCAAAATCTTGGAACCTCTAACAGCATTGTGGGTGTGCCTACACCTCAGGAACTGAAGCACTTCAACTAGGCAGCTCACCACTGCCTTCTCAAGTGCAACTAGAGAAAGGCGATAAATGTTGGCCAATTGCATAAATTAATTTCTTGAAAAAAGCTTCTTATGTCTTAAGCTCTGGAGCTCATACCCTAAACTTCTCTGGCTTGCTACTGCTGTCTTTTTAAGACGATCTTTAAAACCTACCACTTTGACCAATCTTTTAGCCATCTATTCCATTTTGTTTTATATTCCTGTGAACTGCAGTGGGTTGCTCTACTATCATAAATTTATCTAAATTCAAATCTTTGTACATAGCTAGTTCTAGGAAATAACATTTTTGACCTCCACCAGTTTACCCCATTACCTTGAAGTGATTCTACCACCTTTTGCATTCGTCTAGCCAGTCAAAGTTACCCTTATAAAATCAATAGCTGCATGATGGAATATGTAATGTGAAAAGAGCAATAAACCCCTCTAGTTTGCAGTTTGCTAACTTTCCCTAAATATAAAAAAAATTTGCATCAGTTTACCATTCCCTTATCTCAAATTATTGAGTCTGCGGCAACTGTTTTGTACATGGTTAAGGTTCCACAATCTACAGTGCTCGACAGACTGGAGGGACTGATTGTGGACAAGTCCCCAGGACCGGATGGAATGCACCCAAGGGTTCTGAAAGAAATGGCGGAGGTGATAGTGGATGCCTTGGTGATTATTTTCCAAATGTCGCTGGATTCCGGGGAAGTGCCAGAAGATTGGAAAACGGCTAATGTTACACCGTTGTTTGAGAAGGGTGGCAGGCAAAAGGCAGGGAATTATAGGCCGGTTAGTTTAACGTCTGTTGTAGGTAAAATGTTAGAATCCGTGATCAAGGAGGAAATAGCGAGGCATCTTGAGGAGAATTGTTTGATAGAGCAGACGCAGCACGGTTTCGTTAAGGGGAAGTCGTGTCTGACGAATTTATTGGAGTTCTATGAGGATGTGTCTAGGGCGGTGGATAGAGGAGAGCCGGTGGATGTGGTGTTTCTTGATTTTCAGAAGGCATTTGATAAGGTACCTCAAGAGGTTATTACAGAAGGTCAGGGGGCATGGAGTTGTGGGTAGGGTGTTAGCGTGGAAAGAGGATTGGCTGTCAAATAGGAGGCAGAGAGTGGGGGTCAGTGGGTGCTATTCGGATTGGCGATTGATGACTGTGGAGTGCCCCAGGGGTCGGTGCTGGGGCCTCAGCTATTTACCATTTATGTAGATGACCTGGAGGAGGGAACCGAGTGTATGGTGTCGAAATTTGCTGATGACACCAAGATTGGTGGAACGGCAAATTGTGCAGAGGGTGTGGAGAGCCTGCAGAAGGATCTAGATAGGCTGGGCGAATGGGCCAGGAACTGGCAAATGGAATTTAATGTTGGCAAACGTGAGGTTGTCCACTTTGGTAGGAATAATGGTAGGAAGGACTATTACTTACATGACGAAAAACTGCAGCACGCGACGGTGCAGAGGGACCTCGGGGTCCTTGTGGATGAGTCGCAAAAACCCAGCCTGCAGGTGCAGCAGGTGGTCAGGAAGGCGAATGGGATGCTGGCCTTCATAGCGAGGGGGATTGAATATAAAAGTAGGGAGGTCTTGCTGCAGCTGTACAGGGCACTGGTGAGGCCGCAGCTGGAGTACTATGTGCAGTTTTGGTTGCCGCACTTGCGCAAGGATATTTTGGCCTTGGAGGGAGTGCAGAGGAGGTTTACTAGGCTGATACCGGAGATGAGGGGGTTGAACTATGAGGAGAGGCTGAATAAACTAGGCTTGTACTCGTTAGAGTTTAGAAGAATGAGGGGAGATCTCATTGAGACATATAAAATGATGAATGGGATGGAGAAGATAGAGGTGGAGAGGCTCTTCCCACTCAGAAAGGGCAGTAAGACTAGAGGGCACAGCCTCAAGATAAGGGGGGGTGCGGTTTAGAACGGAGTTGAGAAGGAACTTCTTCACTCAAAGGGTAGTGAATCTCTGGAATTCTCTGCCCGTTGAAGTGGTGGAGGCTGCGTCGCTAAATATTTTTAAGACGCGGGTAGATAGGTTTTTGATAGGCAAGGGGATTAAGGGTTATGGGGAGAGGGCGGGAATGTGGAACTGAGCCACGACAGATCAGCCATGATCTTATTGAATGGCGGGGCAGGCTCAAGGGGCTAGATGGCCTACTCCTGCTCCTATTTCTTATGTTCTTATGTTCAGTGAAGAGTTTTTGAGGTTGCAGTTAAAGACTACTTTCAAGCAAGATTTTGCCAAACTTGGGTTTCATTTCCACTGTTTGCCTCTGTCCCTGTTGAAATTGACTTTGAAGACCGCACCCACTTCTATGTATGCCAAGCTGTACTGCCTCCAGTACTTTTCAGTGACAAATAACTTAAAGTATCCATGTTAAATTTCCTGCACCAATAGGAAAATAATAGAAATAATTTAATAAAATTTAATATGCTGAAGTTGGGGCAATCGTCTGCCAGTTGTTTTTGTGCTTGGTTGTAGAACAGTTTGGCTGGGTATAATGGATCATTCTGTAAAAGTAATGAGGAATTTCCAGGCTGTGGATTGCAGTCTCAACTTTTGATTTTCTGATTCCTGAGGATAGCTTTGGGTTATTTTTGCAGTTGGTTACCATTTTACGTTCAGGAATCTGTTGCCTTTCCCTTTCAGACTGTATTAATTCTATGGGTACAATAGTCATTCGGGATAGCAACTGCAGTGTGTTTCGCATTGAAATAGCAGAACAGCCTTTGAAGTAGATGCCAGAAATAGATAGACATCTCAGGCTTACTTGTCAGTTAAACTTGGTTCCATGAATATGAATATAAAAGCCAGTTTCCTTTTAGTATGTTATAAATCAAAGCTGCAATGATGTGTTTTGGATAAATGTACAATCAATTTGAGTCAGATCTTTCTTGCAGATCACAAGATAATTAAAGATGAGAGAGGCCATTCATCTTAGTTCATCCTTCCATAAATACCCTACAATCTTTCCATAGCGGCATCAAGTGGAATCTAAAGTGGTTGCCGGATTTTCATCATTAACTCGGTCTACATAAAGAATTTCCTGATATTTGACCAAACTTTGACCTTCATCAGCCAGCTTGAATCCATGTTTCCTCATTTTGTACATGCAGTTTTACTTCAAAGTCATTTAATACATGTGTTTTTTCTATACTGTTAACTGTACATGAATACTTCTCTGCCCATTTCCTTTTAAGACTGAAAAGTCTAACTCGGGTCTTGGATACTTAGCCTTGTGCCTATTTTTTACACTTGTACTAACGTTTGAATGTTTCCCTTTTGTTTTCTTGACTGTGGAGCATAAGAAGCTTTGCTGTACGGAAGGCCATTTGGCCCACTATGGGTTATCCAGTTAAATGTTAGTTTCCAGCTCCGTGTTCCTAGCCCTGTGGGTTACAGTACCTCAAGTGCATATCCAAGTATTTCAGTGCAATGAGGTTTCCTGATTCTACCACTCTTTTCAAGACAGAGTTCCAGATGGATGAGATTTTAAGCTGAGGCTCTGTCTATCCTCTCAGGTGGATGTTAAAGATCCCATGCACTATATTGAAGAAGAGGGAAGTTATGCCAGGATTTATACCTCAATCAACACGAGTAAAGACGAGGTGCCTGGTATCACCTGACTGTGGAAACTAGCTGGTTGCTGGTTTTTTGTCTGCATTACGACAGTGACTGCACTTCAGAGTACTTCGGGTACTCCATTGGCTGCAGAGCACTTTGGTTTGTCTTGAGGCCATGAAAGGTGTTGCATAAATTCATGTTTTTAAATAACTTGATGATAAGAGCAGGCTGAAGGGCTTATCCATCTAATTCTAATGTTTTTGTGATATAACAGAAGAATCCAGCTCCACAGTCACCTCAGCATGTGGGATCATTCCTCCTCCCACTCCCACCACCATTCAGGATGATTGGCTATGTGAAATTGCTCCTTAGTGTTAGGGGGGATGTCAGGTGGATTAGTGGGGTACATATCTGAGGTTATAGAGAGAGGGCCTTGCTGGGATTGTTGTCAGTGCAGGCATGATGGGCTGAATGGTGGCCTCTGGCACTGTGGGTATTCTATTATTAAACTGCTTTTTCTGAGTGAGGATTGTGCTTCAGCTGCTTTGAACTTTTAAGCTTTTCTCATTGAGTATTTAAAGCAACTGTTCACAATGTGGATTCTTTGAAGTGTCAACAGGTGGGAAAACAAAGTGAATCCCTTCCCACAAGTGAAATATCTAAACAGTTTCTCTCTCCACAGACCTGCTGAAATTTTCCAGCATTTTCTGTTTTGTTTCAGATTCCAGTATTTTGCTTTTGTCTTACAATCAATAGGATGATCGATTTGAATCACTTTCCATTGACTGTGAGGCGAATGAATTTCTCCCCATTCTGAATACATTGGTGTGTCAGTCAGTGGGGTGAGTCCCTTTCCACAATAGAGCTGGTGGGCAGTCACTCCCGCGTTGGGGAAAACTGCACGAGTTTCCAGCTCTGAGGGGCAATTGAATCTGTTCCCGTTGTCTCCACATTTACACTTTATTCAAGTGGACACTTTTGAATCTCACAGTCTGATGTTGCATTCATGTGACCTGCATGCAGTGTTTCTCACCACTGGTTTTAGCGTTATTTTGTTCACAGGTCGATGATATTCGCTGAATATGGTGACTCAGTTCTTGAAGCAATGTTGCTGGTTGTCTGTACGAACTCAGCTTGTTTTCCTGTAGATTGTTCTCTCTTCTGGTATTTATTCAATTCTCTTTTGAAAGCCAGAATTGTATCTTCCTTCACCCCGCACTCCATGCATTCCAGATCCTAACCACTCACTGCGCTTAAAAAAAAGACGAGAACTAAGCACAACACTTAAAGATACAATCTGACCAGAATCTCTGCAGTTTGATTGTGATGCGCCTGACTTGTATTCTACTGTTCTGGTTATTTAGTTCAAGATTCTATTAGCTTTGTTGATTGTTGCTCTGCATAGGCTGGATGTGCTGAACACAACTTCCAGGTTGCTGTCAACTGAGATGTGATAAGTGGAATGGGAGGAGACTCGTGGAGTTTAGCCACCAGCACAAACTGAATTTTTATTCTATATACTGTGTGTGTCATTTATTCACTGCAATAATGTATGCATTGCTCACCTTTCCTTCCTCTTTTTGTCTTGTCCTTTTCACAGTCAAATTTAATCTGCCATTTTACACTTATCCCTCATCTTTCTTTAGTGGTGTTAAGATGGCTTTCTTTGATTTTGTGCCTTTTTTAACCTATGTGCATTGAGCTTCTCAATCCAGGTCATCAATGTGTATTAGAAACTTGGGTTTCTTTACACCTAACGAGGCTTCCTCATAGAACCTTACACTGTGGATCAGATATGAGACAAAGAACAAGTAACATGTTATTTCCATGACAAATATGGAACAGGGATCAGCTCATGTGTTGTATCTCAGTTGCAGATACCAAAAGCTGGGCTTTTGAGTACAAATCAGCCCATAACTGAAGGACAGTTGCGTGCCTTTATTGATCCTGATTATACTCCAGCGAAGGAGTGGATGGAAGAGCCATCCAATGGATGAAACATCTGATTTCTCTGTGGTTCTGACTATCTGTACCAAAGTGAAACCAAGTCCTTCAGAACAAAAATCTTTAATATAGATTAGAGTCATAGTCTTCCACAGCAAATGGAAATGAACTGGAACTTGCTGCCTGTGAGGATGGTAAAATCAGAAACAATCATTGATTTGAAAAGGAAATTGGATGGGCTTATCCATCATGGTATTAACTACATTTAAAATAACTCTCAAGCAACTGGTAAGGGACTGTGTCAACGTGGATGTAGAACTGGCTGAGTGACAGGAAGTGGAGACTAGTGGATTTTTTTCAGGTTGGAGGAAGGTTTGTAATGGAGCACCCCAAGTGTCAATATTGGGACCCTTGCTTTTTCTGATATAAATGATCCTTGATGTACAGTGAACAATTTCAAAATGCGCCGCTGATACAAAACTTGGAAGCATTGTAAACTTTGAGGCGGAAACTGTAGGAACTTCGAAGGATGCGGATAAGTTTGTGGAATGGGTGATGAGTTGTTGGCAGATGAAGCTCAATGCAGAGAAATGTGAAGTGATTCCTTTTGATAGGAAGAACATGGAGAGTACAGGAGCAGAGGAACCTGGACGTATATGTGCATAAGTCATTAAAAGTGGCTGGACAGGTTGAGAGGGCAGTTAAAGCATGCCATTAATAGGGGTATAGAATACAAGAACAACGAGGTTATACTAAACCTGCATAAGACACTAATTAAACCCCAGCTAGAATATTGTGTGCAATGCTTGGCACAACATTTTAAGAAGGATGTGAAAATCTTGGCGAGAGTGTAGAAGAGGTTTATAATAATTATTCCAGGGGTGGGTACATTCAGTTCTGAAGGTTGGGATACTCTCCTTGAAGGAAAACAAGCTGAGATGAGATTTGATCAAAGTATTCAAAATCACAAGAGGCCTGTTTAGGAAACTGTATCTAGTGACAGGAGGATCAAAAACCAGAGTGCATAGATTTAAGGTAATTGGTAAAAGAAGCAAAAGCAGTATGAGGAAAATAATTTTTCACACAGCACTCGGTTAGGGTCTGGAATGCTCTGCCTGAGTGTGTGGTGGAGGCACGTTCAATCAAGGCATTCGAGAGGGAATTAAATGAATATTTGAAAATAAAAAGGTTTTGGGGAGAAGGCAGGAGAATATTGCTTGGTGAAATGCTCATTCGGAAAGCCAATGCAGACACAATGGGCTGAATGGCCTCCTGCACTGAAACGATTCTGTGATTCTGATCACAGGATGCCACTTTCAATCAGTTATTTTTGACTTAGGCAGGAAAGTGGTACCCTTCACCTCAGTGCTTCCAGGAGGATCAAAGGATGAATCAAGCCTTCAGAGGGCTGGGGAAATGGAAATCCACTAAGAATGCAGCAGGTACAATTGAAGAAGCACTTGCAGTACTTCTAATGGATTGCTAGAATCTGTCACCAAGATCGTTGGAGAGTCTTTTGATTGAGAAAATTGATTGGAAGATACGCTTTACTGGCTCTACTGCTGGAATCTGAAAAAAAATGCTAGAAAATCTCAGCAGGTCTGACAGCATCTTTCATAGAATCCATACAATGCAGAAGGCAGCCATTTGGCCCATCGAGCCTACACCAACAACAATCCCACTAAGGCCCTATCCCTGTAAACCAATGTATTTACTCTGCCAATCCTACTGAAACTAAGGGTCAATTAATGATGGCCAATCTACTTAGTCCACACATCTTTTGACTGAGAGAGGAAACCGGAGCACTCGGAGGAAACCTACAGAGACACAGGAAGAATGTGTGCAAACTCCACACACACAGTTACCTGAGGCCGGAATTGAACCAGGGTCCCTGGTGCTGAGAGGCAGCAACATCAACCACTGTGCCACCATGCTACACTCTTGGGCAGAAGCACTTATTGGTGAGAAGATCTTAGGTCTGGATTTTTGTCACTCGTAAACATTGGAAAGAAGTATAAGAAGTTCAGTCTTTGTGCATTGCTACTGTGACCATAGGCATAACAAAACTAAGAAATGATTGATCGGCCTGAAAGACTGAGAATGAACATATTTTAAAGGAATTGTGTTCAGTAGCTCAAGTTCAGATGATGAATTGTCAAAGAATTTATATTACAGAATTTTCTTAGGTTAAACATACTTCAGGTTGCCCCTGTTAGAAACTGACCGTAAGTTCTTGTTTGGAATGACTGCTTTGTAGGTAAATAAGAACTAATAAGTGAATGGTAATTACCTGACTGTGGATTCAGTCTCAGCATTGGAATTGATGACCATATAGGATTTTCTTTTCCTTCATATTTGCCAGCAGTTTTGGTATTTTTCCCCAAAATCAGATGACAGGAAAAAAAATAGTACTGAGCAAGCTTTTCTATCAAAGCAGAGATCTCAATGCTAAATGTTGCTGGCAGCTGCTAACTTAGCTTGGATAAGATGCGGGTTGATAAAGGTGCAAGACCAGTGCTGGACTGATTTGATTGCAAGTTCAAATTGCACTTTAGGTGCTAATGCTGCTAACAAAGATTTGATGGTCGATTTTGGTCACTTGAGTTATTTGAGGGACAAGGCCTTTGACAAGGTAGGTTGTCGCATAAGATTAAATCTCAATGGATTCAGGGTGGGGTAGCTAAATGGATACAAAACCTGGCTTGGTGATGGAGGCCAGAGGGTGATTGTAGAGGGTTGTTTTTCAAACTGGAGACCTGTGAGCAGCGGTGTGCCTCAGGGATTGGTGCTAGGTGACAGTGATTTGTCATTTATATTAATGATTTGGATGAGAATTTAGGTATCATTACTAAGTTTGCAGATGACACCAATATTGGTGGCATAGTGGACAGTGAAGAAGGTAGTCTCCGATTGCAGTGGGATCTTGATCAATTGGGCCAGTGGGCTGACGAATGGCAGGTGGCATTTAATTTAGATAAATGTGAGGTTATGCATTTTGCTAGATTGAATCAGAGCAGGACTTGCTCAGTTCCTGGTAGGGCACTGGGGAGAGTTCCAGAACAGAGATCTCGGGTTACAGGTTCATAGCTCTTTGAAAGTGGACTCAAAGGTGGACAGAGTGGTGAAGGAGGCATTCAGCATGCTTGTTTCATTGGACAGAACATCGAATACGGAACTGGGATGTCTTGTTGAAGTTGTACAAGACATTGGTAAGACCACACTTCAAATATTGTGTACGGTTCTCGTCACCCTATTATAGAAAGGATATTATTAAACTAGAAAGAGTGCAGAAGAGATTTACCAGGATGCTACTTGATGGTTTGAGTTATAAGGAGAGGCTGGATAGACTAGTACTTTTTTCTCTGGAGCGTAGGGGGCTGAGGGGTGATCTTACAGAGGCCTGTAAAATAATGAGAGGCATAGATCAGCTAGATAGTCAATATCTTTTCAAAAAGGTAGGGGAGTCTAAAATTAGAGGGCATAGATTTAAAGTGAGAGGGGAGAGATACAAAACTGTCCAGAGCGGCAATTTTTTCACACACAGGGTGGTGAGTGTCAGGAACAAGCTGCCAGCGGTAGTAAGAGAGGTGGGTGCAATTTGCTGTTTAAAAAGCATTTAGATAGTTACATGGATACAATGGGTGTAGAGGGATATGGGCCAAATGCAGGTAATTGGGGACTAGCTTAGGCATTTTAAAAAGGGCAGCATGGACAAGTTGGGCTGAAGGGCCTGTTTTCGTGCTGTAAACCTCTGACTCTTATGACTGACAACATGTGTGTCCCTCGATGATGCCTTCTCATTTCTTTGGCCAGTTGAACAGGATCAGTTTGAACTTGCCACAACATGCTTCAAGAAGAAGTGACTTGCAACATTTATGTTGCTTTTACGTTGAGAGTGCTGTCACTTTAGATAGTAATGGTCTCCTGCTGTGAACGGAACTTACCAGTATAAATGTGACCTGATTCAACAATGACCATCTCCTGGGGCTCTGTGCTGGCAGGTTCATTGCTTCATGTTCATGAACAGGACATGCTCAGCATCAAATTCCTAGTGGGGCTGCTACTCGCTGTTCATGATGCAATGTTCCTCCTGAACAGATCTTTGGACACATGCAGAGATCGGAATAAAGAAGGAGAAAGGCATGTGTTGCTTTGGCATAAGTGCTTGTACCTGCTCTTGCTGAGCTTAAAAGGTAAAAGTTGTCTCAGGCTGTCTGCTTCAATAAAACATAACTAGATTTCTAGTGTTCTTCAGTTCCTGTGATCATCTTGCTGTTGCTGTGGTCTCTCCAATGCTGTACCTCCAAAACACGAGATGACAGTTGTATTAACATAACTAAAGCAAAAGGCTGCTTTTGAAATAATAGCAGCAAGAATACCCTGAAGGAAAAACAGTCTGAAAGCTGTTCCAAAGCAGTGGTATTTTGCATGGTAAGGGGAGCAGTCATTTGGATAATGTCCTAATGTTTTGACAACCTTAGATATCTTTACGATTTTTTTTAGGACACTGCCCTAGTTTCTGAAAATACTGTGAATCAGAGAATGAACAACACCTGCATGGATTTGATTGAAGAACTGTTGAGGGCACATTGTAAAAATCTGAAACAGATGACAGATGTAAATAAGTTCTGAATAAACATGCATGAGTTACCATTGATGTCTGAAGAATATTGCATTGTTTATTACAGGAGATTATCGCTTAGTGAACTGTGAATGAGTTCCAATGCAGTGTAAAAAATCATAGTTAATAACTCATCATTAAATCCGAGCGAGTGCAGAAAAATATGTTTATATAATAGCACTAATCAACAAGCTTATGATGCTGCAAATGTAATGGGGTAGATGATAGAGCGAAGGTTGAGTGAGGCAGTCCACCTCCTTTTGACTTGGAGACATCCGTTACTTGCGTAACAATCTGAGCGTGAAGCTCTCATCTTTTCCCAGGACACATATTGTGATTTGTCTTTGCTGCTGTATACTTTCCTCATCACTGCCGATCAAATACCTCACACTGGAAGAAAATCATTTCTTTAAATAATAAAAATGTTGATAGTTTTTTTCCAAAGATTTATATATAGCAGTTGACTGTCTGAATGGGTGGTAGAGACAGAAATCTCAGTACGTTTTAAAATGTCGAAGACTGCAACAAGGCTCAGCACTAAGTGAGATTAGGTTGGATAGCCCCTTCTTGGCTGGCACAAACACGATGGACTGAATGTTGTGTATATTTCTATACATGATGGGCCGAATAGACTCCTGTGGAGTATATTTCTATAATTAACAAAAATAAACACACAGCTCTGGTTAACAAATTTTAAAATGGAAATCTGTAAGTGGGACAAAGTTATGTCAAGCGTTGTCTGAAGTCAGCAGAGACTGAAAGCAGGGAAGAGCAAAAACTCAAGAGTGACCAAAGACTGCACACATGTAGTATATTATCAGGGGATATAGGTGTTCAGTCCTCCTCCACCTGTACAATGGTTAAAGTCTAGGTGAGCAGTTTAACTTACCTGTAAATATAGGATTCAAACACAAGTCCAGCCAGTAAGATAAAAGCAAGTTACTGGGTGCTGGAATCTGAAACATAAATCTGCGTTTTTTTTTCAGCATTTTCTGTTTAGCAGCATCTATGGACAGAGAAACAGAGTTAAGGTATTGAGATCCTATGACTCTTCAGAACTCTGAGGAAGAATCGTACGGGCTCAAAACTTTAACTCCTTCCTCACACTACAGATGGTGCTAGACTGGAGTATTTCCAGCACTTTCTGTTTTTGTTTCATAAGCCAGACACAGTGAATGAGTGTAATATCTAATTTGGGGAGCACAATAAATACTTTTTGGAAAAATACATGTACTGTAAGTATCAAATGTATCGTAATTTGAGTATTTAATTGTATCCGGTGATGAGCATTAATGGGTAATTCACTTGGAGCACACTGGAACTGACTTTGGATAGGATGTTCATGCTAAAAGTGCTGTCTTTGTAAATAAAAGCTTAGGGTCCACTTCTATCTGTCTTCCTCTAACTATCTGGAACAGGAGAGAACCAAGCCTCTATGACAGAAGAGCAAAAGAGCTGTTCTTGAAATGTTGCTTTGGTCTTTTAAATTACAAAATTGAAAGGCTACAAAACAAACGTTATACATTACTGTTAGAATTTTGGAAAGTAGAATTAAATAATCCATGAATGCAGTAACTAACAGCAAAACTCAGCTTAGTTTATGGGCTATTGGCATTGAAAATTTATCTTCTTGGAAATGTGTGTGTGGAACAGAGAGAACTCAAGTCAAATAACTTAATGTTGTCTTGTTTCCAGTTGAAATCATTGGACAGCATTGTCATGCTAATAATAACATCTGTTCTCATTCAAATGATGGTATTGTCATGTTGTTCAACCTGTTACCATTAACACATTAAATCATATAACATTATTGCACTGAAGGACACCATTCAGCTATCAAATTTGCCTTGATTCTTTTGAAGAATAACCCAGTTAGTCCCATTTTCCTGCTGCTTCCCCATGTCCCTGCCAATTTTTTAAACTACGATTATTTATCTAATCTTTTGAATGCTACTGCTAAATCAATATCCACCACACCACCAGGAAATGCATTCAAAATCCTAACCCACCAATGCGTAAAAAATCCTTTACTCATGTTGCCTCCGGTTCTTTTGACAATTGTCTTAATTTTGTGCACTCTGATTACTGACCCTTTGCTGGAGTCTAAAATGCCTAACGTTTCCTCAAACGAACATTTAACAAGGCCGCAAGAGATTCATTTATGTGAAAAAAGATGTTCCATAGTTAGTGTGAAATCAGTCAGTTGAGCTGTACTTTTAGGGTTTATTAAACTTTAGTTTTGTGATAATGATTAGGACATATTTTGTGTGGTTTGAAATGTTGTGATGTTAACTTGAATTATGTTAACTTCAGATGAGGTTAACATCTGTAAAAACAACAGCGGCACAGTCAATGCTGTTTGCGGTTATTCTTGCCTATTCCTTTCTTGCTGTAAACAATTTACAAGTAAACAATTATCTTATTTTTTGCCAACAGATATATTGCACATTATTTATAAATGGAAGCCCAATGCATTTATTGAAAAGAGGAACTGCATGTTAACATTTTTCATCGAAGAAAGGTACAAGGTATTATACTTAGTTACTTAATCATTGCTTGCATTTTGTACAGCGTTAGTTTACCCTTTATATGTCAATGCCTTTTAGTTAATTGTGTCTAGCACGAGGTGAGAAGTATCATTCGGTCCATCATAATTAATTCAAAAACATGTCCTTGGGAGCAGTGTATAGGTACTCTTCTCCAGGCTTATCCTGTGATATCAACAACATTTGTGTCTCTGGGATTTAACAGGTTTTGGGTTGTAAGTTCTTCAGTTCTAATTCACATAAATTGTACAGTATTTCAAATACTCTTACCTGCACATTCTGTGTGAATACCATGTGAATACAAGTTTTGTGACGTTCTGACAGAAAATTGTTGCTTGGTATAGCTACAAAATAGCTGGTTATTTGAGCATATGAAAACAGTGAAACAAAGCAGACAAGCTGGCTCATCGAGCCTGTCCCACATAGTTGTATTACGTTTAAGCACCATGACTCCCACATCTCTCACCCACCAACAGCTGTGTAATCTCTCAAGAGAGATAAAAAGCCTCTCGGCTAATTCAGCAGAAAAGAATTGTAGATATCACTCTTCTGTTTGCCAGCCTACATTGGCTGTATCTAGCAGAGCTTTGAATTTAAAATGATCACCCTTGATTGCAAATGCCCCCACGTTTCTGAAGCCTCTTTCAGCTCTTCCCTGTGTTTCCCCCAATTCTGAGCTGATCCCTGTTTGTGATTTTTTTTCTTGCTTCACCATATTGGTGCCTGAGCCCAAAACTCTGGAATTCCCTCCTTTAAACCTCTCTCTCCTTTAAAACTCTCCTTAAAACCTACTACTTTTGCTTTTGGCCATCTGTCCCAACATCTGCTTAATATGGCTCGGTGTCAAAATTTGTTTGATATCACTCCGGTGAAGTGCCTTCAGATGTTTTACTACGTTAAAGGTACTATGAAAATGAAAATTATCAGTGGCAATTCCTCTTCAGCCCCAATGGCAATTGAAATAAATTTCAGGAAACCACATTGACCGAGAGACATACATCTTTTGTGTGTCGTGATATCAGCCTCAGCAGAGAACTGATATTCCTTTTGAATGTGTGCAATTCATCTGCATAAGCAAGTCAGTTCTTCCAGCGGTTGATAGCCCTCTGTAAAAAAAAAAGACATTTGGCATCTAGGCTGGATCTGTGCTTATGTATTTGTGCATGTTCCTTATTTTTTTCCTGGTTTATCTGATACTATTTGCTATTCATACAGCCACCGTCTGATTTCTCCTTTGAATTCTTTGTTGGGAGTCTTTATATCTCCCATTATTTGAGGGCATCAGTATTAGACCCAGTATTCTAGATCAGGCCTCGCCAAGGTCTTGTACAAGGACTCACCTTTTGTTTTATATGGAATTGTCTTCATAATCTTTATAATATGACCCAGTACTCTTCATCCTTCAATATGTCCTTGCAGCAATATTCATGAATCTTAAAAGACTCATGCAGTAAGTATAACACTTTCAGATTTCAGTTCAGAGCACTATATGATGTATGAATGCCTGCCATTGGCCCTACCCATGTGATTATTCAAATCACATTATTTAAGAAAAAGCAACAAATATTTGACAAGCTATGCATTTGAAAAACCTTAAGCCAGATACCAAATTTGGTCAATGATCAGAGCATTGGGCAACTTAGTGGGTTGCAATATATCATCAACTTGGACTGTTATCAGCAGTCAACCTATACAAATGAATTGCATTTAGGAAAATAATTGTTTCTCATAATACAAAGGCTAATGTAGAATATCTGTTAGTGTTGTGCTATAGCTTCACATGTTTCTTATTCATGGTACCAGTGAAAGCACTAGTTTTCCAATGGGGCACAGTGGACTTCAGTAAATGTTTAAAAGCAAA
Organism: Carcharhinus amblyrhynchos; assembly: GCF_965287045.1. Lineage (NCBI taxonomy): Eukaryota > Metazoa > Chordata > Chondrichthyes > Carcharhiniformes > Carcharhinidae > Carcharhinus > Carcharhinus amblyrhynchos. The sequence continues at coordinate 93,973,779 of NC_137333.1, forward strand.
TTACTGCGGATGCTGGAATCTGAAACCAAAAGAGAAATTGCTGGAAAATCCCAGCTACCCTCTATCCTCCACACTTTCTGTTCTCTCTATGGACTGACATTAGCACTTCTTTGACAAAGGGTGGTCTGGACTGGAAATGTCAGTTCTTTTTTCTCCTCACAGATGCTGCCAGACCTGCTGAGATTTTCCAGCATTTTCTCTTTTAGTAAATGTTTATTTAATGCAGACAGCTCATGTGTAATGCAGATAACATACAGCTATAAAATTTAGTCCTTAGCTTCTCCCGTGGAATTATAAACCTTTTAGCTCTGGTGGGGGGTGTTATACACTTGCCAGATTGTCCTTTGCACTGACTCGAGCCATGCAGTCACAGCCCCTGTAAACCTGCCAGTATGTTTTTTTTGTCACAGCTGACCTCTTTCTTCCACGCAATTCTCCCTTTTGAAGGGGAGTTAGTACCTGCATCCAAATTGAAAGCGTGGCTTTTTTTGCATTCAGGCATTTAATCCAACATAGGCTAATATCAAACCAATATTTTTTAAAAAGCGTCTCAGCACACTCAAGAGAATCTCCAATCTGTGCTTGACACCTTCACAGAAGCAAGTCTTGGCATCAACGTCATGAAGACTCAAGTCCTTTACCAACCCATCCCAAAGCAAAATACGGCCTCTCCCTTCAACTAGGTCAAAGAAGTACTCCCAAACATGAAACATTCCCTCTATCTGGAGAGCCACTTCTAATCTAAGAACATAAGAAATAGGAGCAGGAGTAGGCCATCTAGCCCTTCGAGCCTGCCCCGCCATTCAATAAGATCATGGCTGATCTGTCGTGGCTCAGTTCCACTTTCCCGCCCTCTCCCCATAACCCTTAATCCCCTCTCTTATCAAGAACCCATCAACCCGCTTCTTAAAAATATTTAGCGAGGCAGCCTCCACCACTTCAACGGGCAGAGAATTCCAGAGATTCACCACCCTTTGAGTGAAGAAGTTCCTCCTCAACTCCGTTCTAAACCGCCTCCCCTTTATCTTGAGGCTGTGCCCCCTAGTCCTACTGTCTTTTTTGAGCGGGAAGAGTCTCTCCACCTCTATCCTATCCATCCCATTCATCATCTTATACGTCTCAATGAGATCTCCCCTCATTCTTCTAAACTCTAACGAGTACAAGCCCAGTTTATTCAGCCTCTCCTCATAGCTCAATCCCCTCAACTCCGGTATCAGCCTAGTAAACCTCCTCTGCACTCCCTCCAGGGCTAAAATATCCTTGCGCAGGTGCGGCGCCCAAAACTGCACACAGTACTCCAGCTGCGGCCTCACCAATGCCCTATACAGCTGCAGCAAGACCTCCCTACTTTTATATTCAATCCCCCTCGCTATGAAGGCCAGCATCCCATTCGCCTTCCTGACCACCTGCTGCACCTGCAAGCTGGGTTTTTGCGACTCATGCACAAGGACTAAGGATGACATCAGTGTGAAGATCCAAATTCCTATCCAATCCATGAGCGCCACCTTCAAACTAGTAAGGATGAGAATCTTCGATGATAGCTACATTCGTGCTGACACCAAGATCCTACTGCACAAGGCAGTCCATCTAATTCATAATACACTCAGAAACTTGGACTACTTACAGACGCCACCTCTGGAGAGGTACCATCAACGCTGTTTGAAATGGACTCCTGCATCACCTGGGAGGACAGGCGTACTAAAATCAGTGCCCTTAAAGAAGCCAAGAGTTCCAGCATTGTGGCCATGATCATCCAAAACCACCTCTGCTGGGCCGGCCGTGTGCTTAGGATGTCAGAGTCCACACTACCAAAACAAGTCGCCTTCACCCAGCTTAAGGAAGGCTTCTGAACAAGAAGACGAAGGAAGCGCTTTATAGACACCCTGAAGGCTCATGTCAAGAAATGCAACATAGATGTCAATATCTAGGAGACCCTTGCTCAGAAGAGATCTATTTAGACGAAACTTCCTGATTTAAGGGACACCCAATGGCAAAAAGCCCGAAAAAGGAGGCTGAAAAAGGAATCCCAAGGACTGAACTACCTCCCAGAAACACCTATCAAGAGTTCAGTCAAAGATGTGACTGTAGGATCGGGCTCATCGGCCACGCAAAGACCCACTGAATCCATGACCAGTAACACGGAGTTCCTTGGCTGGACAACAGTACTCATTAGCAAGTGACTTCTGAAGAAGATTTAAAAAAAGCACCAAAGTTTATGGCCCAGTTTAGCTTTACTTCAGTTATAGAAGGGATCATTAGGGACACCCCTATCATAGACAGAGTAGTTATAAGGAACTCTCAATTATTTTAGAAGGTCACATCTTGTCAGCCTGGTTAATTTTTTCAACTGTATGAAGATAACCTGAGAAACACAGTAAATCTGGATTTTCAGGAGCTGCCATGTAATAGACTAAGTTTGAAGATGGAGATCTAACTAATAGAGGGCAGACCTCAAGGTAAATTAGTCAAGTTCCACAGGATTGCTACCATTGTGTTGCATAGTCTGCATAAATGATCTGAATGAAGATGATGTGGGAACTGAGTGAATTTGTGGAAGGCCCAAGATTTTTTTTTAGTGTTAGAATCCTAGATGAAGAAAGATAACAATCAGATTGAAGTGGCAATGGGGGGAGTATGTCTATGTGCTGTATATTTAGAGTCATTAGTGTCATAGAGGTTTACAGCATGGAAACAGGCCCTTTGGCCCAATTTGTCCATGCTGCCCCTTTTTTAAAACCCCTGAGCTAATCCCAATTGTCCACATTTGGCCCATATCCCTCTATACCCATCCTACCCATGTAACTGCTTAAACGCTTCTCAAAAGACAAAATCGAACCTGCCTTTTCTATCTCTGGCAGCTTGTTCCAGACACTTCTCACCCTGGTGTGAAAAAATTGCCCCTCTGGACACTTCTGTATCTCTCCCCTCTCACCTTAAGCCTTTGCCCTCTAGCTTTAGACTCTTTGGGAAAAGATATTGAGCACCTAGCTGATCTATGCTCCTCCTTATTTTATAGACCTCTATAAGACCACCTCTAAGCCCCCTATGCTTGAGAATCTATCCAGCCTTTCCTTATAACTCAAACCATTAAGTCCCGGTAGCATCCTAGTAAATCTTTTCTGCACTCTTTCTAGTGTAGTAGTATCCTTTCTATAATAGGGTGACCAGAACTGTACACACTATTCCAAGTGTGGCCTTACCAATGTCAGGTAAAGTTTACTTATTAGTCACACGTAAGGCATACGTTCACACTGCAATGAAGTTGCTGTGAAATTCCCCTCAGTGCCACAGTCTGGCGCCTGTTCAGGTCAATGCACCTAACCAGCACATCTTTCAGAACGTGGGAAGAAATTGGAGCACCCAGAGGAAATCCATGCAGACACGGGGAGAACGTGCAAATTCTACACACAGTGACCCAAGCTGGGAATTGAACCTGGATCCCTGGTGCTGTGAAACAGCAGTGCTTGCTACTGTGCTGCCAATATCTTGTACAATTTCAGCCAGATATCTCAACTCTTGTGTTCAGCGTTCTGACCAATGAAACCAAGCATGCCAAATGCCTGCCTAATATAGAAGCCAACAAATGATTCTTGAGTAATAAAACTCTATCCACCTGTGACTCTACTTTCAAGGAACTGTGAACCTGTACCCCTAGATCTCTTCGTTCTACAACTCTCCCTACACCCTACCACTAACTGAGTAAGTCCTCCCCTGGTTCGAATGACCAAAGTGCATCACCATGCATTTATCTAAATTGAAGTCTATCTGCCATTCGTCAGCCCACTGGCCCAATTGATCAAGATCCCATTGCAATCCAAAAAAACCTTCTTTACTGTCCATTATGCCACCAATCATGATGTCATTAGCAAACTTACTAACCATGCCTACTAAATTCTCATCCAAATCATTAATATAAATGACAAATAACAGTGGACCCAGCATCGATCCCTGAGGCACACCACTGGTCACAGGCCTCCAGTTTGAAAAACAATCCTCTATAACCACCTTCTGTCTTCTGTTATCAAGCCAATTTTGTGTTCATTTGGCTACCTCATCCTGGGATTTAATCTAATGCAACAACCTACCATGTGGTACCTTGTCAAAGGCTTTGGTAAAGTCCATGTAGTCAACATCAGCTGCACCTCCCTCATCTACATTCTTGGTTACTCTTTCAAAAACCTCAATTACATTTGTGAGACATGATTTTCCTCTCACAAAGCCATGCTGACTGTCAGTAATCAGTTCTTGCAACTCCAAATGCCTGTAGATCCTGTCTGTCAAAATACCTTCCAACAACTTACCCACTACAGATGTGACGCTCACCGGCCTATTGTTCCCAGGCTTTTCCCTGCAGCCTCTCTCAAACAGAGGCACAACATTTGTCACCCTCCAATCTTCAGGCACCTCACCTGTGATTATTGATGATTCAAATATCTCTGCAAAGGGACCTGCAGATTCCTTCCTAGCCTCCCACAGTGTCCTGTCAGTACGTTTAATTGATAAATTGCAGAATAGACGCTCTGAAATTGACATTTTAATAAAGAAGCCAACAAATGATTCTTGTGTAATAAAACAGAAAATGCTGGAAATATGCAACAGGTCAGGCATTATCATTGGGGAGCGAGAACAGAGTTAATATTTCAGGTTCATGACCTTAGATCAGAATAGGGAAGAGTTAAAAATGTAAAAGTTTTTAAGCATGTAAAAGGAGGAAAAGACAGACAAAGAGTAAACGGAAAGGTATGTGAGTAGGTGGAAGACGATAAATGACAAAAGATTTGAGAATGCCAGACCAAAGGCAGTGGCAGTGGGACAAGTAGAGACAAAAGATGTGTCCAGAGGAGGTATGAATGCCACAATAATGAGTAGCTGCTATCAGAAAGCAAAAACTAGAACCAAAACCTACAAGGAGAAAGGAAACAAATTGGGGGAGGGGAAATTATGGTCTGAAATTGTTGAACTCATTCTTGATAGAGGACTGTAAAGTGCCTAATCCAAAGATGAGATGCTATGCCTCAAGACAATGTTGAACTTCATTGGGATGTCGTAATGAGCAAGGTGGAGAATTAAAACGATAGGCTACTGGAAGCTTTGGGTCATGCTTATGAACTGAAGAAAGCGTTTACCTAATCTGCATTGGTCTCCGCAATTTAAAGCAGAATGTATTTTGAACAGCATATATAATATTTAAAAAAAACATGAAAATCACTTTCACCTGAAAGCCATGTTTGGGCCAACAATAGCGAGGAGAGAGGAGTAATGAAAAGCACAGGTTTTGCATCTCCTGTGCTTGAGTGGAAAGGTGTCATGGAAAGGGAGGAGTTGTTGGGGGTGATTGAGGAGTGAACCTCGAGGTTGTGGAGGAAATGCTCCTTTGGGATGCTGAATGCAGAAGAGGAGATGTGTTTGGCAGTGGCATTGCATGGAGTTCATGGAAATGGTGGAGAATGACCTCGTGACTGAAGCTGGAGGAATTAAACACTTTGGTTTTAGTTTTATTTGTTCCTCGTGTTTTAATTTGGATAACAACTGCTCATTGTTCACATCTCTTCTTGACACAGCTTTTTATTGCTTGTTCCATTGCCATTCCCACTGGCCTTGCATTCTCAACTTTTTTTGTCATTTCATCTCTCCTGTCTTCCACCCTATCACATGCCTTTCCTTCTTTTTCCACCTTCTCCCATGTCACATGCTTAATATTTTACATTTCTAACTTTTCCGTTCTGATGAAACATTATCAACCTGAAGTGCTGATCTGGCTTCTTTTCCCATTCTGCCTAACCTGCTGAGTTTTTCCAGTAGTTTCACATTTTCAGCATCTCCACTATTTATAATTTATTTCTGTTTGTTTTTCTCTGTGTTCTTGACATCGTCGATGGAATCATGCAAGACAGATTAATGCTCAGTAATCTCTTGAGGCCCAGTGTCTCATGCTCGTTCTCTCACTCATTAAATTTGCACTGGGTGTTCATTGTAGTGAAAAGACACATGGGATGTTAAACTGGTGAGCACATATTCATGAATTTTCCTTTTGTCATGCCGCTAATTTCAATTCTGTTTATAATTTAAAATCTGTATACCTCTCTCCACCCCAGAGAACAATTATTAGTTAACGACAGTGGAGATGCCATGTTAGAATTGTCTGGGATCTGCACATGAGAAAATAGAAACAAAGTGCTTTTTAACTAGCAATTGGAGTGGAATGGAGTGTGAAATAATCTAGAGGCTACCAGAGCCAGCATTTAGTTTAAAATTGGTGGAATTACAAGGGCTGTAAATGCCTGATTTTGTCTTTTCTGTTACCTGTCCTCATCCAGTTTGAAGGGCAACTTGCACAAGTTCATTCCCTGGAGCGTACGCATGTATTCATACCTGAAAAATATCTTGCACTTCATTGAATTTGCTATTGTTAAAAATGCTTGTTCAATTGCATTGCCATTTGGAAGCTGTATCACATGAATTGGACTTGACATCAGTATTTAGATTTAGTGAGAGAAAAATGAGCTGGGTTTGGGTGAAGAGGAATGAATGAGGGAAGTAAAGTCAGATGAGGAGAGCTGAGAAGAGGGGCTTGGCTGGGTTGGCAATTGAAAATTCTTCAGAACTGTTCCCAACAATCTTTCCTTACTCCACCACTGAATAAACATTTGGCAAGTCTGAAAACTCAACAAATCTGACAGCATCTGTAGAGAGAGAAACAAGAGTTTTAACATTTTGAATTGAATATGACTCTTTGGGACTTGTTCTATTTCATCTGTCTTTTTGCATCAATTTAAGTTTGTGAAATATAGTAAAGCATTTTAGTAGAATTATACCCAGTTTTCTGTTCCTGCTATACTCTTATCACAAATTTTGAGGAGCCATTACATTTGGCTTATGTTAAAATATTAGCAAGTGAGGAAGAAAATTGAGAATTACCTTACAGTAATCCATTAAATATGACATGAGAGTACTTGAAATCTGGCAATGATCTTGGGAGGAGTCTACATAAGTGGCATGGTGGTTTGCACTGTTGCCTCACAGCGCCAGGGACCTGGATTCGATTCCCGGCTTGGGTTACTGTCTATGCGAAACGTACTCAGAGTGCCACATTGGACTTAGTACTGGGTAATGAACCGGGCCAAGTGTTAGATTTGTTTGTGGGAGAGCACTTTGGAGATGGTGACCACAATTCGGTGCCTTTCATTATTGTAATGGAGAGGTATAGGGCCATACGGCAGGGCAAGGTTTATAATTGGGTGACAGGTAATTATGATGCGATTAGGCAAGAATTAGGGAGCATAAGATGGGAACAGAAACTGTCAAGAAAAGGCACAAATGAAAAGTGGAGTTTGTTCAAGGAACAAATACTGCGAGTCCTTGATACATATGATACATATACATAAGATGATGAATGGGATGGATAGGATAGAGGTGGAGAGACTCTTCCCGCTCAAAAAAGACAGTAGGACTAGGGGGCACAGCCTCAAGATAAAGGGGGCACGGTTTAGAACGGAGTTGAGGAGGAACTTCTTCACTCAAAGGGTGGTGAATCTCTGGAATTCTCTGCCCGTTGAAGTGGTGGAGGCTGCCTCACTAAATATTTTTAAGACGCGGGTTGATGGGTTTTTGATAAGAGAGGGGATTAAGGGTTATGGGGAGAGGGCGGGAAAGTGGAACTGAGCCACGACAGATCAGCCATGATCTTATTGAATGGCGGGGCAGGCTCGAAGGGCTAGATGGCCTACTCCTGCTTCTATTTCTTATGTTCTTATATGTCTCTGTTGGGCAGGGAGGGAATGGCCAAGTGAGGGAACCATGGTTCACAAAAGAGGTTGAATGTCTTGTCAAGAGGGAAAAGGAAGCATATGTAAGGATAAGAAAACAAGGTTCAGTTGGGTCGTTTGGAGGTTACAAGGTAGCAAGGAATGAGCTTTAAAAAAAGGGCTTAGGAGAGCTAGGAGGGGGCATGAGAAGTCCTTGGCAGGTCAGATAAAGGAAAACCCCAAGACTTTTTACTCTTATGTGAGAAATAAAAGAAAGACCAGGGTGAGGTTAGGGCTGGTCAAGGATAGATTTGGGAACTTGTGCATGGAGTCAGAAGAGATAGGAGAGATGATGAATGAATACTTTTCTTCAGTGTTTACCAAGGAGAGGGGCCATGTTTTTGAAGATGTGTGTTATACAGGTTGATAGCTGGAGGAGGTAGATGTTCTGAGGGAAGATTTATTAGCAATTTTGAAAAAAACTGAGGGTCGATAAGTCCCCTGGGCCAGATGGGATATATCCTAGGATACTTTTGGAGGCAAGGGAATGAGATTGCAGAGCCTTTAGTTTTGATCTTTGGGTCCTCACTGTTCACCGGGGTAGTGCCAGTGGGCTCGAGAATGGTGAATGTTGTTCCTCTGTTCAAGAAAGGAAATAGGAATGACCTTGGTAATTATAGGCTGGTTAGTCTTACTTTGGTGGTCGGTAAGGTAATGGAAAAGGTCCTAAGGAATAGGATTTATGACCATTTGGAAAGATGCAGCTTAATTTGGGATAGTCAGCACGGATTTGTGAAGGGTAAGTCTCGCCTCACAAATTTGATTGAATTCTTTGAGGCGGTCACTGAGTGTAGATGAAGGTAGAGCAGTTGATGTCATATACATGGATTTTAGTAAGGTGTTTGATTGGGTTCCCATTGGTAGGCTCGTGAAGAAAGTAAGGAGGTGTGGGATAGAGGGAAATTTGGCCGATTGGATATTTAACTGGCTATCTTTAGAGCACCCTCCATGCTCTCATCCCATGTACTTTCTGTGTTGGAGATCTCTGCTGCCTCCCAAAGATACACAAGGCAAACACACTCAGTCGTCCCATCGTATTGGGAAATGGGACCCTGGGCGAGAACCTCTCTGGCTACGTTGAGGGCATCCTGAAACCCATTGTACAAACAATGCCCAGCTTTTGTTGCAACACTACCAACTTCCTACAGAAACTCAGCACCCATGGAGCAATTGAACCATCACAATGGATGTCTTGGCACTCTACACCAACATCCGCCATGACGATGGCATTGCTGCAACTGCCTGAGTACTCAACGCCAACCACTGCCAGTTTCAGATACAATTTTACAACTCATCCACTTCATCCTGGACCACAATGTCTTCACCTTCAACAACCAGTTCTTCATCTAGAAGCACAGAACAGCCATGGGGACCAAATTTGCACCTCAGCATGCCAACGTCTTCATGCACAGGCTCAAACAAGATTTCTTCACTGCACAGGACCTTCACCCGATGCTATACATTAGATACATCGATGGCATTTTCTTCCTTTGGATCGTGGTGAACAATCACTGAAACAACTATATAATGACATCAACAAGTTCCATCCCACCATCAGACTCACCATGGACTACTCTCCAGAATTAGCTGCATTCTTGGATACACACATTTCCATTAAGGACAGTCACCTCAGCACCTCACTGTACCACAAGCCCACGGATAATCTCATGATGCTCCACTTCTCTAGCTTCCACCCTATACACGTTAAGAAAGCCATCCCCTACAGACAAGCCCACCGTATAAACAAGATCTGCAAAATCTCACTAACTGTCGCGGCTGGAGACAGTACACATCTCTTTAACCTATGCTTAATGCTATCTCCACTCACGTTGTCTGTACCTTTAAGACTTGATTAGCTGCAAAGACTCGCATTCTAATCAGTATTCAGTAAGCATGTCTTTATATGCCCTGTTTGTAATCAGAGCTCCCCACTCACCTGACGAAGAGGTAGAGCTTTGAAAGCTAGTGAAAGCACATTTGGAATATTGTTTGCAGTTCTGGTCACTTCACTATAAGAAGGATGTGGAAGCATTGGAGAGAGTGCAGAGGGGATTTACCAGGATGTTGCCTGGTTTGGAGGGTAGGTTTTATGAGGAAAGGTTGAGGGACCTGGGGCTTTTCTGTTTAGAGCAGAGGAGGATGAGAGGCGACTAATAGATTTTTCTAAGATGATGAGGGGGATAGATAGAGTAGGCGTTCAGAGACTATTTCCTAGGTGGTTGTAGCTGTTACTAGGGGGCATAGCTACAACATTCATGGTGACAGATATAGGAGGGATGTTCGAGGTATGTTGTTTATTCAGAGAGTGGTTGGGTTGTGGAATGGATTGCCTGCTGTGATAGTGGAGTCGGACACTTTATCCAATAACCGCTTGCAAGTTCATAGGCACATGGAGCATATCAGGATGATTGGGAGTGAGATAGCTTGATCTTGGTTTCAGACAAAGCTCAGCATAACATTGAGGGCCAAAGGGCCTGTGCTGTACTGTTCTACGTATGCGGAATCTGCATGTTCTCTCCGTGTCTGCTCTGGTTCCCTCCCACAATCTGAAAATGCGCTGGTTGGGTGCATTGACCATGATAAATTTTCCTTTAGTGTACCAGAACAGAAGCTGGAGTGTAGCCACTGGGGGATTTTCACAATAACTTCATTGCAGTGTTAATGTAAGCCTACTTGTGACACTGATAAATAAACTTTTTATAATGTAATTACAGTCTTGGCTATGAGGAAAAAGGTGGTTAACAGTAAAACATCCTACCTAAGCCACAAGGATGCGGTGTCTAATTTATTCTATTCTATTTTTGCTGCATTTTTGTGCAGTTGATGTCAGGAAAAAGTTTTTAACCTATTTTTATGTTTGTTTTGATCATAGCTCCAGTTGTTCCCTTTACTTGTTTGCCTCAGTCCCAGTGGCTGCGCCTCTGTTCGGTACTTAATGTAATAAACTTCTGCTTGCCAATACCAAGAAGAATGGGCCAGGAAAGAGGAAAATATGATTTTTATGTTGGCTTAGCATTAGCCATTAGCTCCAGCATCTTTATCGGGGGAAGTTTCATCTTAAAAAAGAAAGGTCTCCTCAGACTGGCCAAAAAAGGGTCAATGCGAGCAGGTGAGATATTGCTACCAGACTGCTTTCTGTATATGATTAAGTTTCTAGATTGTTATGTACTACCACCTCAATGCTGCCCACATCCTGAGAACAATGTTTTTAAAGTCCATAGCTATTGTTTTCATATGGCATATCATGTTTTCTCTAATGTTAAATAACTCATTGAGTAATTATGGTCATAGAAACTCATCAGCTGGCCAAAATGATGGATGCTTAAAACTTATTCCACAGCTTAAACTGTATTGTACCTCTGCCTGTGTTTATTCTATCTGGCAGATTGCTTGGAGACATAATTTCATAGTATGGTACTACACAGCCAGCTGTTTGAAAGAGTTATCCAATTAATCTCACCCCACCACCCTTTCCACGTAGTCCTGTAAATTTTCTTCTTCAAATGTTTATTCTGTCTGAGGGGTCAGATACTGGGGGTATAGATTTATGGTGATTGGTAGGAGTATTAGAGGAGTCATGAGGAAAATATTTCACCCAGAGGGTTGTGGGTGTCTGAATTTCACTGTTTCAGTTGGTGGTTCAGGCTGAAGTGCACAACCCATTTAAAAGGGGGAGGGTAAACAGCCAGTGGTCGTAGTACATGATATAAACAACATAGGTTTAAAAAAAAGAGTGAGGTTCTAATGGGAGAATATAGGGAGCAAGCTGCTGAAAAGTAGGATCTCATAGATAGTGATCTCAGGATTACCACTAATGCCATGTCCTAGTCAGAGTTTCTACTCAGTAGGACACATAGAAAGGAAAAGTGGTGGAATTGTATTGTTGGTTAAAGAAGATATTGATACGATATTGAAGAAAGATAATAGCATTGATATGTGAAATCTGTATGGGCCGAGTTAAGAAACTCAAAAGCAGTGAGAAAACGTTTGTGGGGGTGGTACACAGACCACCAAACTGTAGTGGTAATGTTGGGAAAAGTATTTTAAAGAAATTGACATTTTATGCATGTGGCTATTTATAAATACTATCATAGTTTGTCCCAATACTGTGCCGCTGCTTGTTGTAGGTGTTACGTGTTAGAACTATTGTTGATTTACTTAATTCTTTCAGTACATCCTGTTTTCAATGATTCACAGGTCAAGGCGGACATGCATATCTTAAAGAGTGGCTATGGTGGGCAGGATTGTTGTCAAGTAAGTATTGGAGCAATGTGGCTTCTCTTACAAAATTTCCTTTTCCTACAATTTTCTTTCTGTACAGACAGGACAGACTGCACTGATCTTCTCTTACCATCTGTCAATTAGCAAAAGGTGTCTTCTCAATCCTTGGGTTCTTGCGATCCAATTTACTTGTGGTAAACTCAAGTTAGAATTAACTCAGGAGTTAATTTATTTTCCACATTCAAAACTCGAGGGAAAGGAGTGTCTGCAATGGCCACTCCAAAACAGGCACATACACGCGCATGCCGTCAGTAAAGGACGGGAATCACCAAAATAAATATTAGTTCACATGATTTCCAGAGTCCACTCAGGAATTATCTCTATCAGCTTCAGGATTCAGCTGGCTGAAGACTGGAATTGTAGTGTTCGCTTTCAGTTGTACAGACCACAAGATGACGTACGTACACAGCAGCTGAGTCAGTTCTGTAGGCAATTGGAATGAAATCTTCCAGCAGAGTCAGTTGTGAGGTCCAGGCTATTGTCCTGCTTGGAGAGATTTGCTTCTTGGTGGCTCACCAGTTTGATATTAAAACAGCAGACTGACTAGTTCTCACACATATTTCAAAATGGCCACTGAAGTCATGTCACCTTCTCCATAATTACTTCAGTGCCTGGAATTCATTTTGATTTCAGGCTGATAATGAGCTAATTCTCAGTTGAGAGATACCATCCATGTTGAGGGTCTGGTGTTTTGGAGAGCACAAGTCTTGGCACACTCATCAGATACGAGTGACATCTCTGTCATTCCATTTGACAGGGATCAGTCCCAGATGAGTCTTCTAGCAGCGCTGTCGGCATAATAAGGTTGGATGTCCTGGTCTTTGTGATTACACTGGGTCTGTACAATAAGGTGCAAGATTCCAGAAGCTGAGAAAATAATTACTTTGTTCTTTAAACTTTCCTCCCACAGTCCAAAGATGTGCAGGTTAGGTTGATTGGCTATGCTAAGAAATTGCCCCTTAGTGTCCAGGGATGTGTAAGTTAGAGGGATTAGTGGGTATAATATGTAGGGGTATGGGAGTAGGGCCTGGGTGGGATTGTGTTTGGTGCAGACTCGATGGGCCGAAGGGCCTCTTTCTGTACTGTAGGATTCTATGATCTATGTAAACTCCCTAATGGAGGTTCTCAAAGGGCCAACATTTTGGTCAGGTGACTTACAGCAACAACGTTTTGGTTCAGCAAAACGTCAATTTTTAAAAATAGCAATAAGAATAGAGTTTAGAACATGAAGAAAATAGGAGCATGAGGAGGCCATTTGGCCCATTCAAGCCTGCTCCACAACTCATTATATTATGGCTCATCATCCAACTCATTAGCCAGTTCCTGCCTCCCCCCCCATACCTGTTGATCTCTTACGCCCCAAGAAACATGCTCATGATGTAGGACAGTAAAAAGTCTGACAAGACTAGGTTTAAGTCCAACCGATTTATTTGTACTATCAAATAGATCGATTGGACTTAAACCCAGTGTTGTCAGACTTTTTACTGTGTTTACCCCAGTCCAACGCCAGCACATCCACATCATGTTGTAGGAATCCTACATTTCTTTCTTCCATCTCTTCTTTCGTCCTTGAAACAACTGATTTCATGAAGTTAGGTGTGAAAATAAGAGGTGAGGACGATGCAGAGCGACTGCAAAAGGACAAGTTGAGTGAGAGGGCAGGGAAGTGCAGATAGAATATCATGTAAAGAGATGTGAAGATATCCACTTTGGGGAAAATTGATCAAAGTTGAGACTCTCGAAATCGGGATGTTCTTGTGCCCAAATCACAGAACGTTAACATACGTGGGGATCTCATAGAAACTTAAGATTCTAACAAGGCTAGGCAGAGTAGATTCAGAAAGAATGTTTGCGATTGTGGGGGAGTCCAGAACTCGGGTTCATAGTTTGAGGATAAGGAGTTAACCTTTTAGAATTGGGGGGAGGAGAAATTTCTTCATCCAGACGTTGGTGAACATGTGGAATTCACTACCTCAGAACGTGGTTGAGGCCAAAACGTTGTGTGATTGCAGAGAAGAAATTAGATGTAACTCATGGGGCCAAAGAACATAAGAACATAAGAAATAGGAGCAGGAGTAGGCCATCTAGCCCTTCGAGCCTGCCCCGCCATTCAATAAGATCATGGCTGATCTGTTGTGGCTCAGTTCCACTTTCCCGCCCTCTCCCCATAACCCTTAATCCCCTCTCTTATCAAAAACCCATCAACCCGCTTCTTAAAAATATTTAGCGAGGCAGCCTCCACCACTTCAACGGGCAGAGAATTCCAGAGATTCACCACCCTTTGAGTGAAGAAGTTCCTCCTCAACTCCGTTCTAAACCGCCTCCCCTTTATCTTGAGGCTATGCCCCCTAGTCCTACTGTCTTTTTTGAGCGGGAAGAGTCTCTCCACCTCTATCCTATCCATCCCATTCATCATCTTATACGTCTCAATGAGATCTCCCCTCATTCTTCTAAACTCTAGCGAGTACAAGCCTAGTTTATTCAGCCTCTCCTCATAGCTCAACCCCCTCAACTCCGGTATCAGCCTAGTAAACCTCTTCTGCACTCCCTCCAGGGCCAAAATATCCTTGCGCAGGTGCGGCGCCCAAAACTGCACACAGTACTCCAGCTGCGGCCTCACCAATGCCCTATACAGCTGCAGCAAGACCTCCCTACTTTTATATTCAATCCCCCTCGCTATGAAGGCCAGCATCCCATTCGCCTTCCTGACCACCTGCTGCACCTGCAAGCTGGGTTTTTGCGACTCATGCACAAGGACCCCGAGGTCCCTCTGCACCGTCGCCTGCTGCAGTTTTTCGCCACGTAAGTAATAGTCCTTCCTACCATTCTTCCTACCAAAGTGGACCACCTCACACTTGCCAACATTAAATTCCATTTGCATTTCCTGGCCCATTCGCCCAGCCTATCTAGATCCTTCTGCAGACTCTCCACACCCTCCGCACAATTTGCCTTTCCCCCAATCTTGGTGTCATCAGCAAATTTCGACACCCTGCACTCGGTTCCCTCCTCCAGATCATCTATATAAATGGTAAATAGCTGAGGCCCCAGCACCGACCCCTGGGGCACCCCACTAGTCACCAACCGCCAATCCGAATAGCACCCATTGACCCCCACTCTCTGCCTCCTATTTGACAACCAATCCTCTATCCACGCTAACACCCTACCCCCAACTCCATGTCCCCTGACCTTCTGCAATAACCTCTTGTGAGATACCTTGTCAAACGCCTTCTGAAAATTCAGAAAGACCACATCCACCGGCTCTCCTCTATCCACTGCCCTAGACACATCCTCATAGAACTCCAGTAAATTTGTCAGACACGACTTCCCTTTAATGAAACCGTGTTGCGTCCGCCCTATCAAGCAATTCCCTTCAAGATGCCTCGCAATTTCCTCCTTAATGACGGATTCTAACATTTTACCTACCACAGACGTTAAACTAACCGGCCTATAATTCCCCGCCTTTTGCCTGGCACCCTTAAACAACAGCGTAACATTAGCCGTTTTCCAATCTTCCGGCACTTCCCCGGAATCCAGCGACGTCTGGAAAATAACCACCAAGGCATCCACTATAACCTCCGCCATTTCTTTCAGAACCCTCGGATGCATTCCATCCGGTCCTGGGGACTTGTCCACAATCAGCCCCTCCAGTCTGTCGAGCACCACCTCTCTAGTAACAGTGATGTCATTAAGACCCTCCATTCCTACCACCTTTCCGTCGCTAACACCCGGCAAATTATTCACGTCCTCCTCCGTGAAGACAGAAACAAAAAAGTTATTCAAGACCTTAGCCATATCCCCATCCCCTACCACTTGCTCCCCTTTCTCATTCTCTAAAGGACCAACGTTCACCCTAGCCAGCCTCTTCCTTTTTATATATTTATAAAAACTCTTGCTATCCTTTTTTATATTAACTGCTAGCCCAGCCTCATAGCTTCTCCTACCCTCCTTTATCAACTTCTTTGTCAATCTTTGTTGACATTTAAACCTTTCCCAATCCTCTTCTCGCCCACTACTCTTAGCTACTCTAAATTCCTCCGCTTTTAATTTAACACTTTCCTTCACCTCCTTCGTTATCCACGGCTTATTACCTCTCTTCCTACTGTCCTTTTTAACCATCGGAATAAATTTCTGCTGAGCACCAAGAAAGATCTCCTTAAAGATCCTCCACTGCTCCTCAGCAGACCCACCTTCCAACGCACTCCCCCAGTCCACATTCGCCAATTCTTCTCTCATCCTACCATACTCCCCTCTATTCAAACAAAGGACGCGTGTCCGGGAACCCACTTTCTCCTCCTCCATCTGCACCAGAAACTCCACCATACAATGATCACTCTCTCCAAGAGGATCCTTCACCGCAAGGTCCCTAATTCTACCCGCCTCATTACATAGCACCAGATCCAAGATAGCTCGCTCCCTCGTCGGCTCCAACACACACTGTTCAAGGAAATTATCCCGGCAGCATTCCAAGAACTCCTCCTCGAGCCCACCTCGTCCAACATGGGTCGACCAATCAATATGCAGATTGAAATCTCCCATAACTACTGCCGTCCCATTCCTGCACGCCGCACTTATTTGCGTGTTAGCAGCCCGCCCCACCTCCAGATCATTATTCGGGGGCCTATAGACGACACCCACCAGCGTCTTCCTCCCTTTGCTGTTCCTAATCTCCACCCACAACGATTCCACGTTCTGCTCTTTGGCTCCGATATCATCCCTTGCTACCACCTTGATACTATCCTTAATCAGCAGAGCTACGCCACCCCCTCTTTCCTCCTGCCTATCCTTCCTAAACACTTGATAGCCCTGTACATTCATCTCCCAGTCCCTGTCACCTTGCAGCCACGTCTCTGTAATGGCCACCAGATCGTATCCATTTGTGTCGATCTGCGCCACCAGCTCATCCACTTTATTCCGAATGCTTCGTGCATTCAGATAAAGCGCTTTTGTCCCAGCCTTCACCTGGACCCTATTTGCCGTAACGCCACCAATTGGGACATCCTTGGCCTCTTCCCTTACCTGTACCCTATCCTTAACTTTAGACCTCGTAGCGTCACCTACCCTCGCACCCTCCCCCCCCCCTAATTAGTTTAAAGCCCTGTCTACAGTCCTCTTTACTCGATTCGCCAACACTCTGGTCCCAGCACGATTCAGACCAACCCCATCCCGCCCGAACAAGTCCCACCTACCCCAATACTGGTGCCAATGCCCCATAAATTCGAACCCATTCCTCCCACACCAATCCCTGAGCCACCCATTCACTTCCTTTATCCTGTCAACCCTACGCCCGTCTGCACTCAGTTCAGGCAGTAGCCCAGAGACGACCAACTTGTCGGTTCTACTTTTTAATTCCATTCCCAGCTTCTCATACTCCCTCCCCAGATCCTCAGTCCACACTTTGCCTATGTCGCCGGCACCCACATGTACTACAACGACCGGGTTCTCACCCTCCCACTCCAGGTTCCTCTGCAGCCCAGCTGTGACATCCTGTACCCGAGCACCAGGCAGACAACACACCCTTCTGTGCACTTTGTCATTGTGACAAAGGACAGTGTCAATACTCTTCACCCCACTATCTCCAATCACTACTACGTTCCTTTTCCCCTTCTCTTTGCCTATGTCCTGCTGCATCACTGTACCGTGTGCAGTTTGCTCACCAACCTCACCTGCCTTGTCCTCTTCCAGACTGGAAGCAAGAACCTCAAACCTGTTATGCAGATTAAGAGGCTGAGGCCTCCGCTCCTCACCCCCCTTCCTCCTCCCAGCAGCCCCCTTTTGTCCCTGACCCTTAGATTTAGCCAGTCTAGGGGCACCCTCTCTCCCCCTGATGAGCCTCAGTGTCTGTAGCTCAGAGGCCAGCTCATCCACCTTGAGCTGGAGCTCCTCCAGCAACCTGCACTTACTGCAGACATGGTCACTGGGAAGGACCCTGGGGTCCGCCAGTTCCCACATCATACAGAAACCACACATCACATGCCCCTCCATTATTCATTGCAATTTTTTATGGGGAAAAATTTTTTTCCTTGTTTCTTGCTGTAGTAGTTTTGAAAAAATTTTTTTTTCCTTGTTTTTTTTCAAACAAACTCACCTGGCCTTTTTTCCTTCCAGCCCTTTTTGATATTAAGCCCTATTAACTCACTCTGCTTCCTACTCACTCCGCTGCCCGCTCAGACACTGCCCGCTGTCTACACCAGGCCTCCTTTTAAACCTGGCGCTGATTTAAAGCAGGCTGGTCCACAAATGCCTTTTCACCACACCCTCAGAATTCTTAAAGCAGTAAATACAATAAATAAATGCTTTAAACAGTTCTACAAAGAGTAAAGTGCTTTAAACTTATTTTAAACAGGTTTTTAACAGGTAAAATCTTAGCTCTCTCTCTCTGCTCCAGCAAACAATGGATTAAGGAATATAGGGGAAAGGATGAATGAGGATATTAAATTTGAAAATCAGCTATGACCAAAATGAATGGTGGAGTAGACTCGAAGGACCGAATTGCCTACTCCTGCCCCTGGTTTCTTACTAGCAATTAGGAAGGCAAATGGCATTTTGGCCTTTGTTACAAAAGGATTACAGTAACAGATATGATGATCTTGCTGCAGTTATAAATGCTTTGTGAGACAATTCCTAGAGTGCCGTGTATGGTTTTGGGCAATTTACCTAAGGAAGCCTAGATCTGAAGTCACAGTCTCAGAATAAGGAGTTTGCCATTTAGGACTAAAATGTTTGAGAACTTATTATTTCAGGGGACAAGGTCAGCACCTTTTTCCATCCCTAATTGCTTTTGAATTGTGTGACTTGCCAGTCACTTTCAAAGGGCAGTTAAGGGCCAACCACTTTGTTGTGGATCTGGAGTCACATGTCGGACAGACCAAGTAAGGATGGCAGATTTCATTTTTAAAGGACGTGAGTGAACTAGATGGGCTTTTACAAAAATTGGTTATATTTGTCATCGTAACCATTTACTGAGACTAGTTTTTAGTAATTGAATTCAAATTCCACCAACTGTCATAGTAGGATTTGAATCCATGTCCACAGAGCATTTGCCTGGACCTCTGGGTAACTAGTCCAGTAACATTATGCCACTATCTAACACACACACAGACACACACACACCTCCATCCGACAGATGAGGAGAAATACCTGCAGTCCACAGGATATGAATCATAGAACTCTCTACAATAGAGGACTGTGGATGTGCAGTCATTGTGCGTTGAAGTCAGGGATCGACACGTTTTTTTGGATACTAAAGGGGATCAAGGGAGTTATGGAAGTAGACTGGGAGATTATAACTCAGAATATTAGCCATGATCTTATTGAAAGGTGAGCAGGCTTGTCTGAATGTACTACTGCTCTATTTCTTACATTCTTATTCCTGAACTATTCCATAGGCAGCCTCTAGTATCTCGCCAAATGCCTGTACTTCAATTGAATTTGTCAGTTGGCACTAGGCAAGTTGCTCAGAGAGCCAGTGCAGACATGATGGCCAAATGGCCTCTCTGTTTCCCACTTGTGCACTTCCAGAATTGTTGGATAATTGTCAGGAACTCTGGATGATTGTCCCATTTAAAGTTTTTTAAAATGGGCAGCACCGTCATTAGAACTGCAGCCTCACAGCACCAGGGACCCGGGTTCAATTCCTGGCTTGGGTCACTATCTGTGCAGAGTCTGCTTGTTCTCCCTGTGTCTGTGTGGGTTTCCTCTGGGTGCCCGGGTTTCCTCCCACAGTCCAAAGACGTGCGGGTTAGGTGGATTGGCCATGCTGAATTCTTCCTCAGTATACCTGAACAAGCACTGGGGTGCGGGACTAGGGGATTTTCACAGTAACTTGCAGCATGAATGTAAGCCTATTTGTGACACTAATAATTAAACTTTACTTTAAATGGGGCCAGTGCATTGTTGTGGTCATTTGTAGTGCAGCTCTAGGAATTACGTTAAACATTGAAAGTGTTCCAGTCTAAACTCAAATTCTTATCAACTAAAGGCTAAACGCTTGCTTACAACTTAAATATTGTTTGAACTTAGCTAGTGTAATGTGGTTATAAATAAAGTTCTGCACGTTATTGTAAAATTACTTTGTTCTGTGCCAAGGATTTAATAATTTGAAGCCAAATTGAGCTTATATGCTCTGATGACAACTCTGACAAAGGATTATCCAGACTCGAAACATTGGCTCTATTCTCTGTCCACAGGTGTTGTCGGACCTGATGAGATTTTCCAGCATTTTCTGTTTTTGTTTGAGTTTCTATGATTGCTTTTGCTATTTTGGCCTCTTGATTCACAGGATTCCAGGTTCAAGTCTAGGACTTGAGTGCAAAAATCAAGGCTGATACCCCAGTGCCGGAGTGCTGCACTGTTGGAATGGCCGCCTTTTGATTCGGACGTTAAATCACTCCCTATCTGCCTGCTGAGTGGCTGTGGAAAAAATCTCATGGCACTGTTCTGAAGAATAGGGGAGTTATTCTCAGTGTCCTAGGCAATATTTATCCCTCCATCAACATCACAGAAACAGATTATCAGGGCATTACTGGACATTAGCATATCGTTGTTTGTGGGCATTTGCTGTGTGTAAATTGGCTGCTACACTTCCTACATCACAACAGATATACACTTCAAAATTAAGTAATTGGCTGTATACCACTTTGAGCCATTTGTTGATCATGGGAAACACTAAATTAATGGAAGTCTGTGTCAGGACACAGCAGTATTCCCCAACTCTCACTCTGCTGTATCCACCTACAGTTATACATATTTTGCCTTTGTGCAATAGATATGTTACAAAAACTCTACAGGCTCTGTATTCTGAGGCAGATGGAATACTTGTACTTAATGCTTTTTCACAGCTATTGTGATTTTAAAATGTTACACCTTTAATGCAGACAGTGCTAACAAACTTGAATTGTGACTTATAAAAATGCATCAAGAATTTTATCTGGGTTCTTTACCTCTTCTTGCAGTGGGAGCTGGAGAAGCTGCTAACTTTGCTGCATATGCCTTTGCTCCAGCCACATTAGTGACTCCACTGGGAGCTCTTAGTGTCCTTGTAAGGTAAGAATATTGATGCTGGACATCAGAGAGAAAAGGAAATAACAAATCCTAGTGTAAAATAGTCTAAAATATGACCCAAATCAACATAATACCAAATTGCAACTTGTAGTATTTTAACATGATCACTTCTCTCCCTGGAAGTTTTGAGTCTCCCTCAAAGCAAAAATAGACCATCTCTGCAGAGAACCCTGGCAAATCTGAGTTTGGGACCAGACTCTGCTGTTCCAACTCACCCAGGTTGAAAATGCCCATCGTTCTTGAACACAAAATTCCCCAAATTGTAGATGGAATTTAATTTTAATGTATAATGGGACATGTGCACACAGTGACTGAGTATCCCCAGCAAATAAAAAACATTTGTTTGTCATTATTCTGTATCTAATCACTGTTAAGAGACTTGGTTAAGAGGCATTTAAATACAGGTACAAACAAACAATTTTAAATCTATATGGGACTACATTTGTGTGTGTCAATTTTGGAAGAAACAATTTTTTTCCCTGCACCTTATTTCAATATTTTAATGTACTAAACACCTGCCATATGGCAAAACAAAAGAGAACTAACTCCACAGCAGTGTTTCATGCTAGCTTGGAAGCAGTCGAAGAATGTACGCATTCCTGTTTGTTTGGCGTCTCCTGTCCTGTGGTGCTCGGACAGTTCCATGTTAAGCAATTCAATAATTTCAATTATCAGCTAACTGTGGCTACGTGCTTTATATCTAATCTATTTCAAACAAGGTATTGCATTATTTTATATGTTGGCTTTTCTGTTTTGATAGTGCTGTTCTGTCATCTTACTTTCTGAATGAGAGACTTAACCTCCATGGAAAACTTGGTTGTTTCCTAAGTATCATTGGTTCTACTGTGATGGTAATACATGCACCGCAAGAGGAAGAGGTGGAAACCATACATGAAATGGCCGTTAAACTTAAAGATCCAGGTACCACTCACTTTTGCATTCTAATTCCTTTATATGGCAGTAATTTAATTAAGGCGCAACCTTGGCTCAGTGAATAGCATTCTTGCCTCTGACAGGAAACTAACTTCAAGGCCCAAGCCTGAGTTTGACATTTATACTGACACATTCAGTGCAGTACTGAGGGAGGGCAGTACTGGCAGAGTTGTCAACTTTCTGATGAGGCATTCAACCAAAATTCTCCCTTGTAGGCTGGGTACAATTGTTAGTCTGTAACCAGATTAACACTCAGTTTATTCCATTTCATTTATGGAACCTTGCTGTGAGCAATTTAGCCTTCAGCCTTCCTAATATAACCACACTGGCAGTGTGTACAATTTTAAAGAATTTGATTGACTGCCAAGCACTTTGAAATCTCTTGAGGCAGTGAAGAGTGCTGTAGAAGTGGGAATTATATTTTTCTTAAACCTACTCGACTAATCAAAAATCTAAAAGAACAAAAGTGAGGAGTGGGGAATTGAAATATTTTCCTTTCACTACTCTTAGTTTTTAATTTTCTATTTTGACATTTTAATAAATTGATTTTATTTTGCTTTATCTGCCATAATTTTTACCATAACCCTGATCTGCAACGGGATTTGTCTTGTGATGAAACTTGCCTAGTAGCCTGAGGATGGGACAGCACAATGGCACGGTGGTTAGCTCTGCTGCCTCACAGCGCCAGGGACCCTGGTTTGATTCCTGGCTTGGGTCACTGTGCAGAATTTGCACGTTCTTCCCGTGTCTGCATTGGTTTTCTCCAACTGCTCCGGTTTACTCCCATAGTCCAAAAAACGTGCTGGTTAGGTGCATTGGCCATGCTAAATTCTCCCTCAGTGTACCTGAACAGGTGCTGGACTGTGGCAACTAGCAGATTTTCACAGTAACGTCATTTCAGTGTTAATGTAAACCTACTTGTTACACTAACAAATAAACCTTAACTTTTGACTGATAAAACTCATTGATCCTCCTGATGGAGGAATGAGAACAGATGCTGCTTGTTACATGTCACTTACCCACCAACTGGGATTTATGCAGCACCACTAACATAGTAAAATGTACAGATGTGCTTCACAACAATGTTTGATAACTGTTGCCTCAATCAGGCAAATCACGTAAAATGGCATTAGAATAGGTGACCAAAAGCTTGGTTAAAGCAATAGGCTTCAGGGATGTTTTGAATGGAGAAGAGTGAGGTTTGGGGAGAAGATTCCTGAACCTGGGGACTGGACAAGCTGATGGCACAGCTGCCAATGGAGAATCAAAGGAAGTTAGAAATGCAGAAAAGGACAGATTGAAAGGAATGCAGAATTTTGAAAAGATTGTGGGGCTGAAGGAGTTTAGAGATAGTGGACTAAGGCCCTTGAAGTAATGTAAAAGAATGAGAATTTTTAAAGCTGAGATACTGCTAGACCAGAGGCCAGTGTAGGTCATCGAGCACAGGTGATAAGTGAACAGAACTAAGTATGAATCAGGATATGAGCAGCAGAATTTTCGATTATCTTAGTCGATTGGGTCAGCTTTCTCCAATGTCACTCCAGCTTAGCTGAAGAGTCTAATCTTTCTCTTGTATCTCTCCTCCCCTCATGATCCCTGAGTTCATTTTCTCCATAGAATCCCTACCTTGCAGAAGCAGGTCATTTAGCCCATTGAGTCTGCATGGACTCTCCAAAAGAGCATCTGACCCAGTAAACATTACCCCCCTCCCCTCAGGCTATCCCCCTAACCCTGAACATTTGTCATGGCAAATCCACCTAAATTGCACAACTTTGGACTGTGGGAGGAAACCAGAGCACCCAGAGAGCATGACTTCTCTTCACACTCCTGTTACTTCTAGAATCCCTTGAGGATTTATTCGTGGTCCCTCCTATTTGTCATTTACGTGCAGCCCCTCTGACACACTGCTACCAAAAGGTCAGATTTCATGTGTGCGCTGGAGACGCCCAGCTCTATCTCAGCACCACCTCCCTCAACTCCTCTGCTTGTTGAACATGTTAGAACAATAGAAATTTCTTCCAGTTAATTATTGGAAATGCCAAAACCATTGTCTGCTGTCACCACTGCAGACTCCATTCCCTCACCATTCTGCTTTTCAGTTGACTGAAGCTGAACCAAACTGTATGGAATCCTGGTATCTGATTTGACCCTCATGAGCTTTTGAACCATATTCTGTCCTCCAAGACTTCCACTTTTGAAATACTGCCCATTTTGACCCTGCTTCATTTGATCTGATGAAATTTTCAACCATGCTTACCTGACTCATGGAACCATGCTCCAGCCTCAACCATTCTGAAGCTTAGCTGGATGGTCTCCCATCTTCCATCCTCCATAGACTAACTAAAGGATTCCAATTAAAACTTGTGTTTTCTCTGCTTCTATCAAACACTGCTATGTGGAACACTTAAACATGTTAATAACGTTGTGGTAGGGAGCATATTTTTCAATGACACTTCTGCTGTACAAATAGTAGTAAAGTAGGCTGATCTGCATCTTCATTTCACATGCTCTATGCTGCCTGCTAGTTTCATTTGGCTTGATAGGAGCTGAGGAAACAGTTTTTGGCCACATAAATGATTCACAGCATTGCAGATCTAAATAAAACATGCTGTATTCTCCCAATTTGTGTTTTCTCAGCGTTTCCTCCTCTGTGTTTTGACAGAGAGCAGATTGGCTGTTGAAGTCATTACCACAGATGATCTATTAATTACACAATCCTTAGGGTGAGATTTCAGTGTTTTGTCGTGATACAGGCCAATGACAAGAGCTTTCTACATCTGAAAAGGACATTGCTTTATAATTCTGTTGAATGAATTTTCTGTCCTTTGTGTTTTAACAGAAAATGTAAATACATTAAAATCTCATCCATAGGGGTGGTTTCAGGAAAACTAAAAACCCTACAATGAAGAATTGTGTTGAGGAGGGTTCATTTTAAATTGGCAGAAAATGGCTTATTTTTGTGGCTGAAAACACACCAGTAGGGAGTATATTGTATACAGCGGTATAGGACATCATCTTATACCTTCGATTTTGCCATATCATGGATCTTGGCGTGCTGTCTGATTAAGGCACTGAGTCAAGGCAATAAGCTTCTGCACCTCAATTTACCCTTCTGTTCTTCCATTATCAAAGTCACCTGTGCTCTGTTCCTAATTAAAGAGGATGTTCCATGGTCTGTTGTCTTATTGGGTAAAGGCATTGTTTGGTGTAGTTAAACTATGCAGACTAGAAAATGCAGAACTATCGGTTCTGTTTTCCTCTGCAGTGCCCTACATGTCAGGCTGCCAGGGATCAGAACCAAAACCTAACAAGAAGCAGCATCATCAAGAAAAAAGGAGAGAACAAAGAGTAGGCTACCTGCCCATCTCTCAAAACTGAGCAATTCCACAACAAAATCATAGAAACCCTACAGTACACAGAGGCCATTCGGCCCATCAAGTCTGAACCGACCACAATTCCATCCTGGCCTACCCCCATATCCCTAATCCCACTAACCTACACATCTCGGGACAGTAAAGGCAATTTTTAGCATGGCCAATCAACCTAACCCACACATCTTTGGACTGTGGGAGGAAACTGGAGCACCCAGAGGAAACCCACACAGACACAGGGAGAATGTACAAACTCCACACAGACAGTGACCCAAGCCAGGAATCGAACCCAGGTCCCTGGAGCAGTGAGGCAGCAGTGCTAACCCAAATAGTTCATGTTAAAATGAAAAAAAACACTGAATTTTTTGAACAATTTTTTTTTCTCTTTCAGGTTTTGTGGTGTTTGCAACTTTTGTCATCATTGTTTCTCTGATTCTTATTTTTGTTGTCGGACCCCGTCACGGGCAGACGAATATCCTGGTTTACATAACCATCTGCTCCGTCATCGGTGCTCTCTCTGTCTCCTGTGTGAAAGGCCTTGGTATTGCTATTAAAGAACAGTTTGGCGGGAAGCCTGTACTTACCCATCCTCTGTCATGGATCCTTCTGCTGAGCCTTATAGCTTGTGTAAGCACTCAAATCAACTATTTGAACAAGGCACTGGATATTTTCAACACATCCTTAGTGACTCCCATTTATTATGTGTTCTTCACTACATCTGTTTTGACATGTTCCGCTATTCTTTTTAAAGAATGGTATCACATGGACAATGATGACATCATTGGCACCCTGAGTGGTTTCTTCACCATCATAGTGGGCATCTTCTTGTTGCATGCCTTTAAAGATATCAATTTAACGCTGGCGACGTTGCCTGTGTTCATAAGAAAGGAGGAGAAGGGATTTGCTGCCAATGGGAGTGTACATTATGAGCGGTTAGACCACAATGTGGAAAATGAAAGCTGCACGGAGAATTCAGACATGCACTCCTCTGAGATGGTCTCCTCCAGAAGAAATGGAAATATGATCACCATGTGAAATTCAGATAACAATGTTAACGGATAAAGGAAAAGCACTGCCCTGTCTATAGTAACTCTACCGTCATAGTTACCAGAATTGAGCTGCTTGTAAAAGGTCATCTGTGTTGGTGACTTCACTTATTGTAAAGGAGTCTCTCGGGACAATCATTTTTCCATCAGTGTGATTGGGATGGACCAAGGGTTATTATTAAATTGCATTTTTATTTGCCTTATTTTTCATGGCTCATTTTTTTAACATCTTTTAAATGATGCATCGTGGTTTACGTGGTCTAAATAACAATGGGGAAAGGATCACCATGTAACAATACATATGCTGACTCATTATTTTAAATATTTTTTGAAAACAATTCTGTACTTTATGCACTGAGGGGTTTAATTTTAAATGTTTGAAATAAAATTCTTTTGGATTCACTTTTTCTTAGTATATTTACACCACGTCAGCAAGATAAAGTGGGAAAAAACTTTGTGTTGAGGTAGAGTTCCACAAATTTACCAGACTAATATCTGGAATGGGGTTATCTTGAGGAAAGATTAGATAGGTTAGACTTGCATCCGCTGGAGTTTGAAAGAGTAAGAGGCAATTTGATTGCAACATGTAAGATTCTGAGGGGTCCTGACAGGGTGGATGTGGAGAGGATGTTTCTTCTTGTGGGAGAATGTAGAATAAGGGATCACTCATTTAAAACTGAGATGAGGTGAAATGTTCTCACCCAGAGAGCTGAAAATCTTTGGAACGCTCTTGCTGAAAAGGCAGTGGAAGCAAAGTCTTTGGATATTTTTAAGATGTGTAGATGCCAGTGTTGGACTGGGGTGGGTGTTAAAGTGCAGTAGGCTTATTTGAAATCATGAGCTTTTGTAGCGCTGCTCCTTAAGGTGAATATTTTTAAGGCAGAGATGGATAAGCAAAGGGCGAATGGTTTTTGGGGGTAAGTGGCATGCAGATTTGCGGTTACTCTCGGATCAGCTACGATTTAATTGGCAGAGCAATGTCAGGGAGCTGAATGGCTGACTCATGCTCTTTGTTTGTATGTAAATTGAAATTACAGTTGCTGGGTCTTGTGTCTAAGCCTTGGAGAAATTAAACTAAAATCGGTCTAGCAAATTTAAATTAATTAAGGTAGCAATGCTGCAGGGATTAACAAAGGAAAGAATAAATTTGGCCAGACAGGCAATAGCGTGTCATTTGATTCTGGCACTCTGGCCTTTTCAATTATATTCATTTTACAATGGTGCTTTCCTCACATTGTCCCCTTCTATCCAACTTTATGTCCTGCAATTTACTCACTAGGTCTTTTCAAAATGTATCTTTCCTAGTATTCACTGACCTACTCAGTTGTCTTGTCGAATTTGAATTTGTTGATGTCAGCCCAATTATGGCAGTGATTTTAGAATCGTAAAATCCCTACAGTGCAGAGACCATTTGACCTGTCAAAATTCCACCATGGTCCTATTCCCTTAACCCCACATATTTACGCCATTAATCCCCTGACACTAAGGGTCAATTTAGCATGGCCAATCCACCTAACCCGCACATCTTTGGACTGTGAAAGGAAACTGGAGTGCCCAGAGGAAACCCACACAGACGTGGAGAACGTGAAAATTCCACACAGTCACCCAAGCTGGGAATCAAACCTAGTCCCTGGTGTTGTGAGACAACAGTGCTAACCACTGTGCTGCCTTATTTAATTAGCTTTAACAAGCTCAACTGTGTTAGAATGTTGATACTTTGTACCAAAAAAATGAGAGAATCTTGCATCCTGAAGGGCTATGCAGCACATAACTATTCACTTCGTTACAATCCTTCACCCTTTCCCTTTTAAAAGCTATTAGGGATTCTTTTTTCCATATGGCTGTCCATGTCCTACTGCCCCTTCTCACAGGAAGATTTCTCAACTTCCGGTGTTCTTTTGGTGATCGGTTGAAATAGTTTGTTCTGGATTTTTTGCTTTGTTATTCAGTAGCAAGTCCCCCACCCCCACCACATTCCCTTTTGATCTGAATTGTTGTTAATCATTTCTGTTCTAATAAATAGAGTCTGATCTCCTAGGCTCCCTACATCTTTGGTATTAGTTTTAGTAAACCTCAATTCTACAGATTTTAAAATATCATTATCTACAGAATTTCACAAGACAACGACCAATACATCCACTATGGCCATCTCCTTTAGTACTCTGGGATATATAATAACTGGTTCTGGGGATTTATCAGCTTTCAGTCCCATTAATTTCTCCACCATAATTTTAAACTTATTTCCTTCAAATCCTCCTCATTAGATCCTTGGTTTTCAAACATTTCTGGGAAGTTATTTGTGTCTTCCATGAAGACAGAACTAAAGTAATTGTTTAACTGTTCTTCATTTCCTGGTTCTCCATTTTAAATACCTGCACTAATCTATTTTCTAACAAACCACAGTTAAATATAGCAACAATATAATTGCTGAAAAAAGATGTTGTCAAACTATTTTGTCTTGCATTCATTAGGGCAGTTTGCAAGAATACCAACAGTAAAGGAAACTACAATCTTTGCTTTAGAGTGTGTTGATTGATTGGCAAGTGGGCTTTGATTGGTATGTTTGCCATAGCACTGCTTCTACCAGAGAACAGTTGTTCCCCCAAGCTTTTGTTGTATTGAAAATGCTGCTGTGTGTGTAGTGATGCTCCTCCTCTCTACAAAGGACAGGCCCCTGTATGCAAATAAAGGTACTTTCTAGCATGCACAAGTGAGGCACACTGCTAACCCAATTCGCTTTCATTGAGAGAAGTATGAGAAAGTGTGTAGTTTTCAAAAAAACACTTTCAGACGGAGGAGATGGAGCTTTATGATGTTTTCCAGTTTAAAATCAATGGAATAAAACTCATTTCCACTTCATTCAGATTATCAAACATCATCTACAACAATTTGCATTAATGTATAATCTCTGCAATATTCTAATTGTCTCATTAGCATCAATTTGCAACTTGAACAGATGTATGGGAAATAATTTGCATCTTTGTACAGCAACCTATTTTTCAGCAACAATGCTCATGTCTTTATCATTATTTATAGTAAAATATTATGTCATTTCCAATAATTGTGGCACGGAACAGCAGCCAAAGGCAGTGTAAGCATATTAGCTGTCATTTGAAGTATGTGTAAATACTCTCCAGATATGATTTGAATGTTCATCGTCTCTCATTGTAATTGTTTGGTTTCTACCCCAACCCATTCAATTGAAAATATTTTAAAATTAGTGTCTGCATCCTGGAGTTTTAATTTTGTTATGAGGGATGTGAGGAGCATAATACCACTAAAGGAGATTTAAAATATTTCTTAAGTTAATCAAAGCCAATACATTGATTTCTATTTTTCAGTTTTAAAACTAATCAATATTTGTGCCACAGTCCAACTTGGAAGTTTTAATATGTTAGCTAATAATCATAAGACCTTGCTTAAAATTAAGGTACAGTCAATTATCTCAATGAAAACTGGTGTGCAAATATTTGTTGATCAGTAGACATCATTATGGCATTGTGATGAATGAGTCATGGGTAACTACTCTAGTTAGGACAGTGCCTTCTGGAAGTTCAGTGTGACAATAGCCATTGACAGCTCTATCCACCTGAAAAAATCCAAGGTCCCACACAACAGATTATTAGCAAAATTGAACATGCAGGATTGGATGTAACCTTGTGATTCAATCACTGTTTGGCTGGGAGAAGAAGCTTCCCTCCAATACACTCACCATCCTGACTTTGGAAATATATTGCCAATCATTCACTGGTGATCCCAAGGAAATGTACTCAGTTCTACAGGTTTCAATATATATGGCAGGGCATGATGGCACAGTGGTTAGCACTACTGATTCACAGCACCAGGGGCTTGGGTTCAAATCCAGTTTAGGTCACTGTGGAGTTTGCACCTTCTTCCTGTGAGTGTGTGGGTTTCCTCCCACAGTCCAAAGATGTGCAGGTTAGGTGAATTGGCTATGCTAAAGTATCCCTTAGTGTAAGGGGTAGGATAAATGCATTGGATTATGGGGCTAGAGATGGGATTGTGGTCAGTGCAGACTCAATGGGCCAAATAGCTTCCTTCTGCACTGTAGGATGCTATGATTATGGACTTGGATAAAGGAATAGAAACTTATATAGCCTGGTTTGCAGAAGACATTAAATTAGGAAGCATCTTGTGTGGATGGGAACAGGAAATTACAAAGAGCCATTGACTAAGTGAGTGAGGAAATCTGTAACAGATGAACTCCAAATTGGAGAAGGGTGAAGAAATCCATTTTGAAATGACAATTGAATATGTGCTATGGTGTGACTTCAGGCTGTTGATGGAACAAAGGATTTAGATATCTCTGTACACATCATTGAAACTTAATGAACTGGTAAACAAAGTAATTGAAAGCACTAATGGAATATGGATCTTTACATAAAAACGAACTGGAATTAAATGATAAAGTAATGCTTCAGAACCTTGGTCAGATTCAGTTTGTAGTCCTGCATTCAGTTTGAGTACCAAACCTCAGGAGCGATGTTTTAACAGGACTGAAAACAGTTACATTAACTCAACTTGCTTTTTCTTGAGTTTATATGGTTGAGAGATGTATTTGAAAGGATGGAGGGAGTAGAGTGAAAAACTAGTGTCTTTGCTAGCAGAATCCAGAACAAAAGAAAATTTAAAAAATGTGGCTATTTGCAATTGACAGCAGGAAATGCTTTTCACAGAAGAGTTAGTTGATATCTGGAGCCCCATCTCCCAAAGTAATGTGCGGTCCCTTGGAGAGTAAGAAGCTTCCCTCCAAGACACTCACCATCCTGACTTGGAAATATATTGCCAATCATTCACTGTTGCTGGGTCAAAACCCTGGAATGAACTCCCTCCCTAACAACGCTGCAGTTATATCCACACCAGATGGATTGCAGCAGGTTTGAACATCATTGAATACAGGAGTGTTGAGACATCTTGTTGAAGCTGTGTAAGACATTTGTAAGGCCACACTTGGGATACTGTGTGAGTTTGACATCAGTGGTAGGAACGTTGTTGGAAAAAATTCTTAGGGATAGGATGTATAAGCATTTGGAGCATTGCGATCTGATTAGGGATACACAGCATAGCTTTGTTAAGGGGTGGTCTTACCTTACAAATCTGGTAGAATTTTTTGAGGTGACAAAAACAGTTGACGAAGGACAAGCCATTGATGTTGTCTATATGGATTTCAGTAAGACGTTTGACAAAGTCCCTCATGGTAGGTTGGTAGAAAAGGTTGAGGCTCATGGGATACAGGGACAGGTATCTAGATGGATTGAAAACTGCTAGGCAACAGGAGACAGAGAGTAGTAATGGAAGGGTCCTTTTCCAGCTGGAGGTCTGTCACCAGTGGTGTGCCACAGGGCTCAGTACTGGGACCTCTTCTATTTGTAATATATAGAAATGACTTGGAAGAGGGTGTATGTGGTGTGATCAACAAGTTTGCAGATGACACAAAGATGGCAGGATTGGCAGACAGTGAGGAGGAGTGTCAGGTGACACAGCAGGATATAGATAGGCTGGTATATCGGGCAGATAAATGGGGCTCTTTTCCTTAGAAAGACAGAGATTAAGGGGGGGAATCTGACAGAGGTGTATAAAGTAATGAAGGGTATAGATAAACAGTGGCAGGCTTTTTCCTAGATCAGAGACAAATATCATGAGGGGCCACGAGCTTAGGGTGAGGGGGGAGAGGTATAATTTGGATGCTAGGAGGAGGTTTTTTTTTACACAGGGTCGTGGGGGTATGGAATGCAGTACCAAGTAAGGTGGTGGAGGCAGGCACGCTGGACTTGTTTAAGGTTTACTTAGATAGGCACATGGGTGAAACAGGGATAGAGGGTTATAGGAGACGGTTTTAAATAAGGGTCAGAGCCTTGGGACGCTCCTGGAAATCTAATGCTACGTGTTGATGTTTTGTCTCTTATACTCCGCAGGTGCATCAGTCCACCTTGTTGTCTAACGAGGGGCATGCACACAGTGGGTCATGCGTGGGCTGCTCTTGGATGTTTCAAGAGTGGCCTAGTACTTCACGTCATTTGTGTATACTTAAAACTGGACCAGCAGATGGACACCACAACAGCTCAGTGACCATCACTGCTAGCTGTGCAGATACATGGATTTGGGCCAGTGTCTGTGGGAGTTTGTGCATTCTCCTTGTGGTTGCGTGGGTTTCCTCCGGTTTCCTCCCACACCCCAAAGATGTGCTCTTAGGCTGATTGGTATAACAAATTGTCCCTAAATTATTCTCCCCTTAATCTGGTTTCCAATGGGGGTACCAAAAGCATAGACATGGGTCAAGGGTGGAATAGGAAAAACACATTAAGATGGCAGTGCAGGCTCATTGGGCTGAAGGGCCTATTTCCCGTGCTGTGTTGTTTTTTGTAATTCTGGTCACTATTATAGAAAGGATATTATTAAACTAGAAAGAGTACAGAAAAGATTTACTAAGATGCTACTGGGACTTGATGGTTTCAATTATAAGGAGACTGGATAGACTGGGACTTCTTTCTCGGGAGCGTAGGAGGCCGAGTGGTGACCTTATAGGTGTCTATAAAATAATGAGGGGTACAGATCACTGGATAGTCAATATCTTTTCCCGAGGTAGGGGAGTCTAAAAACTAGAGGGCATAGGTTTAAGGTGAGACAGGAGAGATACAAGAATGTCCAGAGGGGCAATTTTTTTTTTTACACAGAGGGTGCTGAGTGTCTGGAACAAGCTGCCGGAAGTTGTAGTAGAGGCAGGTACAATTTTGTCCTCTAACAAGCATGGGTAAGATGGGCATAGATTGATATGTTCTAATTGCCTGCGATTGGCCCATAAGAATTAGGAGCAGGGAGTAGGCCAAATAGCCCCTCGAGCCTGCCCCGCCATTCAATAAGATCATGGCTGATCTGAAGTGGCTCAGTTCCACTTTCCCACTTTCTCCCCATAACCCTTAATTCCCTCGCCCACCAAAAACCTATCTACCCGTGTCTTAAATACATTTAGCGAGGTAGCCTCCACCACTTCAACGGGCAGAGAATTCCAGAGATTCACCACCCTTTGGGTGAAGAAGTTCCTCCTCAACTCTGTTCTAAACTGCGCCCCTCCCCCCCCACCCCCTTATCTTGAGGCTGTGCCCTCTAGTCCTGCTGTCCTTTCTGAGCTGCAAGAGTCTCTCTACCTCTACCCTATCCATCCCCTTCATTATCTTGTACATCTCAATAAGATCCCCCCCTCATCCTTCTAAACTCCAAGTACAGACCCAGTCTATTCAGCCTCTCTTCATAGTTCAACACCCTCATCTCTGGTATCAGCCTAGTGAACCTCCTCTGCACTCCCTCCAAGGCCAAAATATCCTTGCGCAAGCGCAAATTGGGATTAGCTTAGTGGTTTTTTAAAAAAGGGCACCATGGACAAGTTGGGCCGAAGGGCCTGTTTCCCTGCTGTAAATGTCTGACTCTAGGTCAAGAATACAGCGCACCACCACTGTCTCAAGGCCAGTTAGGGGTGGGCAATAAATGTTGGGGCTAGCCAGCAACACCCACATCCTGTAATTTTTAACAAAGTCAAGGCAGAGATGATGGGTATAAGGAATATTGAAAAATGGAATGAAAGCATAAATTAATAGAATAATATTTTTATGGTCATGAGGGCTGAACAGGCCACTCTTGTTGTTACCCTACTCAAATATATCCCATAGACAAAGGTGATCCACCACTCAATTCAACTGTGCAACGCCCAGATGTTTGGAGAGCGCTGTTTTGAAGCAGGTTGGTTAACAAACTCTAAATTAGACCACGAAGATTAATATCAGCAACTCTAGACACATGCAAATTAATAAACAAATTTAAATTTGGTCTATGACTCACGAAAAGATAGAACTAAGATATACAAGTTAGAGCATAGCTTTCAATTTAGGGTGCAGATTTGATTACAAGCCAGTTTGATGAAAAGTCTGCTGACTTCAAGGATCTAAACTGAAATGAATTCTGGTCATTTCAACCTCTCTGTCGTTTTTAAACATTATTTCATGGGATGTGAGCATCGCTGGCAAGGCCAGAATTTGTTTCTCACCCCCAGTTGTCCACATGAAGGTGGTGGTGAGCTGCTTCGAACTGCTGCAGTCTGTGGTGTAGGTACACCCACAGTGCTGTAAGGAAGGCACAAATGGTATCAAACTGATTCTAAACGTGATTTTGGGACTCGAGACATATTATTAGAAGAGGAAATTTTAATGCCCAAACTGATTACCAGAGTGTTGGTAGGGGTTAAAAACAGGCAAGAATCAAATTTAGAACTTGGTTCGGTTCAAAAGAAAAATTAATCACTTGATTTGCAGAGAAAACAAAATTCAGCAATGTTCAAAATCAGAGATTGCAATGAAATAAATATATTGAAATGTTAGAATGAGGCAATGAGACTCTATTTGTGAGCCTACTTGTGACACTACTAAATAAACTTTAAATACAGATAAATATGATTTCAAGTTCTACTCCACTATTACCTCTTAATTTTCACAATGGTTTGGGAAATTCAAATTAACCTTGTGGCAAATTGCGTGATCCTTTCCATACTATACAAATGGATACACTGGCAGTGGTTAGCACTGCTGCTTCACAGCGCCACAAACCTGTGTTCAATTCCCGGCTTGGGTCACTGTCGGGGTCTGCACGTTCTCCCCTTGTCTGCGTGGGTTTCCTCCAGGTGCTCCGGTTTCTTCCCACAGTCCGAAAGACATGCTGGTTAGGTGCATTGGCCATGCTAAATTCTCCCTCAGTATACCCGAACAGGCACCGGAGTGTGACAGCTAGGGGATTTTCACAGTAATTTCATTGAACTATTAATGTAAGCCTAATTGTGACAATAATAAATAAATATTTGCAAAGAATGCTTGCTATTGTTGATTTCTGTTCACGTAAGAGGCCACATTTTAACCAGTGAATAATTGCAGTCACTTCCCTTCCGTGAGAACACTGATTTGTTCTCAGACATGGTGAAACAGGCATCAGGGCCGCTTGGCCTTGCAATCTTGTCACAATTCCTATTTCATGTATCAGCTAGACATGAGAGTACATTGACAAGGGTTATTCACAACTATGGCTAAATCTATCCTGATTTTCACATACACGCAGTTTCCAATTGATGTTCACTAGACGGTGAGCAGGAGTTGGAACCCAACCAAGCTGTATATTTTTGCTCTCTGTAGCCACGAGCTAAGTTGTAGCACCCTTTCTGCCAGAGACTGGCACTGACCAGAGCCCTGAGATATTCCTGAATGGCTCCCATCACAGCAGGCAGAAGCCACTGGAGGAACTAAACAATTGCACTTGTGATTCAAATCTAAAAGTGAAGTAGAAGAAGCATAAGAACTAGATGCTGAAATATTTATTTCTTCTATATAAATTGGCAAACATTTCAAACAAGTTTTGAGTTCATTTTTATGTCTGTTGCAACAATAAATTGTGAAAAAGCTTATTTACTATAAAAGTGTTACACTAGAAAAAAACTGGAGCAAAAATATTATTGGAATAGAGTAGAAAAAATGGCATCTTTTAGTACAGCACCAGTAAACTGAATGCACGCAGGTGTAGTAAAATATATAAGATTTGGAAAAAAACTTGTTAATCTTTTTATAACAATGGCATTACAAAGAAATCACACTGATTACATTAAATTTATTAAATCTTTGCAACTAAATTTATTCTAAAAAATAGCCAGTTTTATTTTCAATCCCTTCCAAGTATTTATTGCTGGTAGTGTTTGATGGCAAAAACATCAGTAAAAACCCTCAACCACAGCAAACCGTGCATTGACCTAAAAAATAAAATAATCACCCAGCACTTTAAATGTTTAATCTCTAACATCCCCCCCCATAATTAAAACCAAGAGTATCAACCATTTGCGTTATTCAGGTGCT
Organism: Carcharhinus amblyrhynchos; assembly: GCF_965287045.1. Classification (NCBI taxonomy): domain Eukaryota; kingdom Metazoa; phylum Chordata; class Chondrichthyes; order Carcharhiniformes; family Carcharhinidae; genus Carcharhinus; species Carcharhinus amblyrhynchos. The sequence goes on from NC_137333.1 coordinate 94,010,177, forward strand.
CAGAACATTAAAATTATGATTATTAGGATTACAAATATCCTTGGATTGCTTGAACTGTCCCGAGTGTTTAACTTCCTCCTCTTATGAGCTCGCCAGTGACTGATGGATAGGTGGCTGGAAACAGCGGACATGTTCCACAGGTACATTCTCACCATCGCCTGACTTCAGATACTTGTTCAAGATAGCAAAGATTTCATCGTTGAGAATTTGGAATTTGCGAATTCTGTCGACCATTTTCTTCAAAGGCTGTAAATTTGAAAGGAAACAAACTCATACAGTATTTCTTAACATGAATGAGAAAATTATTTAATTTTAAAAAGTTCATTTATAGGACATGAGCGCCGCTGGCTGGCCAGCATTTATTGCCCATCCTTAGTTGCCCAAGGGCAGTTGAGAGTCACGACATTGCTATGCCTCCGGAGTCATATGTAGACCAGGCCAGGTAAGGATGGATTATTTCCTTTCCCTAAAGGACATTGGCGAACCAGATGGGTTTTTCTGACAATTGACAATGGTTTCATGGTCATCAGCAGATTCTTAATTCCAGATTTTTGTTTAAAAAATTGAGTTCAAATTCGACCATCTGCCATAGTGGGGATTCGAACCCAGACTCCCAGAACGTTAGCGGAGTTTCTGGATTAATAGTCCAGCAATAATACCACCAGGTCATCGCCTCCCCATCTCCTGAATGTTTCCCCCATGCGAGGTATAATTCGGATGTTAGAGGGAGGTTCTTCACACAGAGGGTAGTGTGGGTATGGAATGCTCTGCCAAGCAAGGTGGTGGAGGCAGGCACACTGGAGTTGTTTAAGAGTTACTCAGATAGGCACATGAGCGGGATGGAGATGGAGGGATATAGGAGACTGTTTTAAATAAGGTTCAGGAGCCTTGGGACGTCCCTGGGAATCATCTGATTCCTATGGACCTTCCAACATATTTTCTGGCTCAGTTGGGGATTCCCTTGAATGTGTGTATAAGGATGTGGATGATACTGATGTTTTTCTCTTTTAATCCACAGGTGCTTCGGTCCGCCTTGTTGTCCAACAAGGGGCATACACGCGATGGGTCGTACGAGGGCTGCTCCTGGTTGTTTCGAGAATAGCCTAGTACTTCACGTTGTTAGTGTATGCTTAAACTGAACCAGATGCTGGGCAACATGACAGCTCAGTGACTATCACTGATTGCTGTGCAGATACATGGATTTGGGCCAGTGTCTGCAGGAGTTTGCACATTCTCCCCATGCTTGCGTGGGTTTTCTCCAGGTGTTCCGGTTTCCTCGCACACCCCAAAGAGGTGCTGTTAGGCTGATTGGTGTAACAAATTGTCCCCAAAATTAGTCTTCCCTCAATGTGGAATGCCATAAGCATAGACAAGGGTCATGGGTGGAGAGGGAACTCAATGTTAAAATGGCGGCGCAGGCTCGTTGGGCCAAAGGGCCTGTTTCCTGCAAGGTGTTATTCCTTCTGCTTACTCCACCTTTACATGTTCCTTCGGCAGGAGAATGGCTTCGGCCAACAAACTTACCATGACTACTATTTAGCAGTACTTCTTAACTAGTTACTTTAAGATTCCTGTTGCAGGATTGATGATTTTTTTCTCATCCCTTTCCTGCTGTGAAATATTTCACTATTAGGATGCACTCCATCTCATAGCAAAGTCACCATGGACCAATTCCCACCTCTCTAGTTTGTTAACATGTGGGTTAGCCGGCGCTCGAAGGACTGCATCATACAAATATAATGGTGGCCATATCAAATTCATGCAAACACTTTCAAGGTTAGCATACCACGTTTTTGAGGACATCATCTTTGCCATCATGCTTCTGAACTTTGAGCAGATGATAACAGAAGTCAAGGACATCAAATCGACGTTGCTGTCCAAGCAGTGTGATAATCATACAGCCAGCCCAGTGCAGTCCATCTCCAAAACACTGCCTGTGTGATTTGAAGATAAGGTTAATGCCAAGTAGCACCATGCGTTTGAGTGGTTCGAGATTGATCCAACACATTAAAACAGGTCTTTCCCTTTGAAAAAGGCAAGTTAATTTGATGTGCACATCCTCCACTTCACTCCATATATATCAAGAAGCTACCCTGGTGGGATCACTGTGTTTGAACAATGAGGAGCTGAGGTGTACTGACCAAGAAGGTTTTATCCCTGGTCTATGCTCAGTTAACTATATCATCTGGGACAACTGGCCTCAGCACCTTCGGATAGATTGGGAACAATCAGGGTTTCCACTCGCCATCCAGGAATTCCTATTGGAACTATGCAAGGGAAAACCAGACTAGATCAAGCACAGGCTCAGGCAATGATGCCCACTACCTGTTAATGCTAACAAATGAACATGGGGTGCAGGTAACAGAACGACTCGTGCTTGTAGAACTGCTGTAAGGAGTTCATGCTTCAGGAGTGGAGAAAAGATTGGTGAGATTGACCCAAGAGAAACTGAGACAAAAAAATTAAAATCAGAAAAATCACCACTGTTCATATTACGTTACTTCTTTTGGAATCTTTGCTTCTGGCAGCTTGAGGGACATCTTGGATTGTAGTTGATCAATACAACCTACTTGATGCAGTATGTTCAAGTAATAGGAATGTGCTTACGCTCAAAACAACTTTGAAATGCAATGCTTTGCATCAATTATGCCAGAAGCTAAAAGATTCCAAAACGTATTACTTCCTCAGAAACGGAAGTATTATTGATCTAATGAATTAAATCAATGGCAGGGTTTCAAGCTATTTTAATATCCACTCATAAGTAAAGTTCAAATTTCTTATGGTCTGGAGTGCATCTAATCTAGTTAAACAGCAGAGTGTCTTGTTGTATGAACAAGACATGATAATCAGGTGCCATTCTCTACACTCTCAGCAGCTATAAGGTTAGGTGCACTAAATTAACTAATTGGCTTATCTAGCATAGGATACATGAGGTGGCACCGTTGTTGGCACTGCTGCCTCAGTGCCAGGGAGCTGGGTTCTATTCCCGGCTTGGATCACTGACTGTGTGGAGTCTGCACGTTCTCCCTGTGTTTGCAAGTGTTTCCTCCAGATGCTCCGGTTTCCTCCCATAGTCCGAAAGAAGTGCTGGTTAGGTGAACTGGCCATGCTAAATTCTCCCTCAGTGTATCCGAACAGGTGCCGGAGTGCGGCAGCTAAGGGATTTTCATTGCAATGTGAATGTAAGCCTACTCGTGACTAATAAATAACCTTTAACTTTAAAAATGAATGGACAGAAAATGGTTTTACTACTGGAATGTAGGGGCAAGGGTGGGGAGAGAAACCATCCTAAAAAGCAAGGGGAATAAAACCACAGACATGAGCTTGGTCAGCCTATGTCATTTTTAATCTTTGCTCCCATAAAATCCTGGGTAAAACCAAAGCAACCTGTCATTTACCCACACCTTCTAAATTTATAGTGTTTTTGCAGATTCCTCTCATCCTTCAGTGTTATCCACCCCATGGGACCTCCAATTAAGTATTATAAGTAGAAAAACACACAGCATCGATCAAGTGTGCGCCCAGGTCTCCTTTCTGCTCACAGTCTCTGTCAGGGTTTGCAGCATCATGCGGATTAGGAAGGCTATAATTTAAAATAGAAAGGCACTTACTCCACAGTGAATTCATGTGCTCCCACTGGGATACAGTATACAAACTGCATGGCACTCCACAGCCTGTGGAATTCCACACACTCATCCACATGCATCACTCCATTACTCGGAAGAGGTCCTCGCCATATAGGGTCATCCAGGAACTGCCGGATTCGTGTCAGAATCACCTCAAACATGGAAAGTCCACAACAGAGTCGCTCCTTTGTCAGCAGATCTCCTTCTCTTGCTATTGCTACTTGCTGATTACAGGGAGATATAAATAAAAATCCTGATTAGTGATTTTTATCAGACCTGAAACATCGAGTTTTCTTCCTCTTAGACTAACCTGCTTAATTTTCCATTTTTACTTCAATGAGTCAAGTGAAACTTACAAGATTTATAAAATAATTAACTTATTAACAACTACCATCACTACTAATGCACAAGTATTCTAAATACAACTACCTGATATTTCATGGTCTTTTTCACAATGAGTTGCAGGATATTGCCGGGGTTATGGGGGGGGGGGGGGGGCCATTGCAAGAGGTGCTAGCTGGTCTTGATGAATGGGGTTTTGTGAAGGAGATGCAGGGACAGAGTCAACATTTTTAACTGACTCCTGGAAAATTCAGGCCAATCAAAAAAATGCAGACATTTTGTGCCACAGTTTTACTTAAACTGTGAAATATAGGAAGATATCACTAGCAGATCCTTCTGTGGTGCTTCTGAGAAAAGTCCAGAGAGCATAAAACAGAAAATGCTGGAAGATATCATATCAGGCTCAGAATGGTTAACTTAGTTTCCCTCTCCGCAGATGCTGCCAGACCTGAATTTTTTCCAGCAGTGAATTTATATTTTAGATTTTAAAAGGGGAGGCAGTAGTATATAGGTATTGTCACTGGACTAGTAATCCAGAGACCCAGGATAATGCTCTGGGAACCCATGGCAGATGGTGGTATTTGAATTAAATAAGAATTTGGAATTAAAAGTCTAATGATCACCATGGAACCACTGTCGATTGGTGTAAAAGCCTATGTGGTTCACTAATGTCCTTTTGGGAAGGAAATCTGCCGTCTTCAGCAGGTCTGGCCTACATGCGACTCCAGACACACAGCAATGTGGTTGACTCTCAAATGTCCTCTAAAATAGAGGGCAATTAGGGATGGATCCAGCCAGCAATGCCCACATTTCGTAAACGGAATAAAAGATAGATCTCCAGCACTCACAGCACTTTGCTGTAAAGGTCAAAGAATATGCTGTTTTAATAAAGACAGCAGCAATATTCCACAAACTTAACATATTCTGTCACCAAAGGTAAGCTGAGTGAAAGCAGCATTTCCATTCAAGTCTGCAAACTATCCACATACTGAAATCAATTTGAAGATAACTGTTGGGAGGACTTCTCTTTAGATTTGCCACAGAAAAATCCCATACTTGAATAAGGTGATAGAAATTTGCTTGGAGGACATTTCATTTTATCATGTACAAACAGATGTAACTTGATGAACGCCAATTACAATAAATATCATGTGTGACTATTCAACAAAGAACAGGGGAATCCTCCCTGGTGTCCAAGTCACTATTTATCCATCAACCAACATCATAAGAATAGATTATCTAGTAATTATCATATGAATATTTGTCAGACTTTGCTGTGCACAGTTTGCCTGTGGTACAACCACCACTACTATATTTCAAAAGTACTCAACTGGTTGTAAATTGCTTTGGGACATCCCACGGTCACAAAAGTCTCTATAAAAAATGCAAGTTATTTCTTCTTCAACTCTAGGTTATCCATAAGTCAGGAAAATCAGAAAATAATAACTGGCTTTATTTCTATTTTAAGAAAAAACTTCAGCGTCACAGAGGTTTACATCATGGAAACAGGCCCTTCGGTCCAACTTGTCCACGTTGCCCTTTTTTTGAAACAACTAAGCTAGTCCCAATTGCCCGCATTTGGCCCATATCCCTCTATACCCATTACTCATGTAACTGTCTAAATGCTTTTTAAAAGACAAAATTGTACCCGCCTCTTCTACTACTACTACATTCAGTTGCAATTTGTTGGGGTTTACTAGAGTGCAATGCCTCCAGTGTGCCAGACAACTCCAAATATTATATAAATTGTAATCTTCCATGGTGCTACTCACAGTAAATGCTCATGGTAAAAGCATAGGATCCCTGTTTCATAAAAAAAATTCTGCTGAAGAACAGGTATGACTCAGACTTTAAGACTATTAAGCCTAAATCTTGTTAAGTACACACTGAGTGCAAGCCAATTTAAAGGCTAGAAACATGTGGTTAGAGAGCTTTTCAGTACATTTCAAACAAGTGCCTGCTTTTTTATTCTTATTCAAAGTATGACGCACAAATTTCTGCTAGGCGCTGTGCGGGTTCTGAGATCTGAGGTATAAGAACTGTGGGGATTGACAAAGAGCTTCAACTATTAGTTACTCCCACTGTTACGCACAAGGCTGTGTCACACACAATTCTTCTGTGAGGTGAAGTCATATCCATTTAAGCTGAAGAAACCTAGGTGTTGTTAAGAGAACAAATGGATGACGTCAGCTTGCAATGCCAACCAGTGATTTGCAAGGTCACTCAGAGGCTCGTAATGTCAGCATCTGTGTCAAATTGATAATCATTTGTTTCCTGAGCACTTGGAAGACAACAGGACTTTCAACATGGTAGACAACAAATGCGTGTCAGATATGCTTTTCTTTAAAAAGTATTATTGCTAAACAATATCAGACAAGGGCCTTCAATTGAAAAATACAATTTTGGTTTAAAAAGATCACACAAATCTGTATCTGTTTACGTTGCGGAAAATGCCTCTACATGAAGCACTCCAATTGCCTCAGCCCTGGGATTCATCTCCCCCCATTTAAACTGAGGGGCAGATTCCAGATTATTAAGGCCAATACGGAAATGTGCAACTAAAATAACTGTTGGTGAAGCAATGTTAAATGTAGGTGGGTTCTCTCATCAGGCAATAAATTGGGTGAGGAGCACATTCTTTTATTGCACAGCAATGATACCTTCCACAGGAAGTGTGTGCAACATGGACTGAGAATCAGATATAGCTTGTAATTACCCAACAAAGCAACTCATGTTTTAGGAGTTATGAGAGCTTGTAAATTTGTTACAGCTGCATGACAGCAGTAAAAATTTGTTGACTCTTACACTGATTGGAGAACACTGAATATTTTTTATTAATATAGAAGCACGAGGGGATATCATCCACATATATTACCTGAGGTGTTCCAAGGCGCTCTATTAGTGGAACAAGATGAAGTGCAGCATATTTGGATTCCAATCTCTTCATCTTTGTGTCTAGCCTCTCCCCCTCTGTTAAATTAAATACATGTTTGTAACTAATAAAAACATAAGCATCAAAAATTACTCAACGTGTACTGACTGTATTTCATATACTGACTGTATTTCATATACTATTCCCTGCAAGTAACTGCTCTGTACTCTAACCTAATCTCAAATCCACATTAAACCACTGTCTAGACAGCATATTCCAATCACTATTAAGTGAAAACTTACTCCAAGTTGATATTATTGCGGGTGCACAAGCACATCACACACAGAATACACATTTATTCAACAGAAAGGTGAGAAGATAAATAGAGGACCCATGGGCAGCAAGGACCTAGAAGACGGGGGTTAAAAAGAGGACCCAGAGACAGTAACCACCACCTGGAAGAGCGACCCCAATCCAGTCCCATTAAGTCTGTGGCTGCACAGACTGGCCACATTCTGAGCAAAATAAAGGTATGACATTGCAGGAAAACAGATAAAGGATTTTTGGTTTTATGTATCAAGTGTATGTTGACCCTCTGGAGAATGAGAATGGGATAATGGAAAATAAGGAAATGGTATACGAATTGAACAGTTATTTTGCATGTCTTCACTGCCAACATCATAAATAATATCCCAGAAATAAATTATAAAAGGGAAGTACTTAAAATAATTATAATCACCAGGGAAAGGATGTGAGAAAATGATTAGAACTAAAAGCTGACAACTCCCCAGGTCCTGACTGATTTCATCATAGAAAGTAGATAGGAGTAGATGTGGTGGTTTTAATTTTTCAAAATTCCTCAGTCTGAGAAAGTCCCATCAGATGGGTGAATAGCAAATGTGAATCCTCAATTCAGGAGAGAGAGGCAGAAAGCAGGAAACTACAGGCCAGTTAACATAACATCTCTTATAGGGAAACTGCTGAAATCTGTAGTGAGGAGGTTAAATTAGTAAAGCACTAAGATTTCCTGAAAGCGTTTGATCACGTGGAGATTGTGGAATTGATAGGAAGAATAAAAAAGCAACATATTTAAATGGAAAGCAAGTGTAGAACCCTGAGATACAGATGGATCTGGGTATCCAGGTACACGAATCAGGAAAAATGAGTATGCAGGTATAACAAGTGATAAGGAATGCTGAGATGTTGTTTATTGTAAAATGGATGAAATACAAAAGCAGGGATGTTTTGCTACAGTTATATAAAGCATTGGTGAGATCCCATCTAGGATACTTTGTAGAGTTTTGGTCTCCATATTTAAGAGATATAGATGGATAAGGAAAATATGAAGGGGGTGTATATCTTATGAGGAAGATTGAGCTTGTATCCATGGAGTTTAGAAGGCTGAGAAGTGATCCTGTTGAAAGAGAGGTCCTGAGGGCACTAGGGGACTTGATAGAGTGGACGCTGAATGGATGTTTCCCCTTGTAGCAGAGACTAGGAGGGGATACAGATTAAAAATAAAGGGTCTTCATTGAAGACAGGGGCGGAAATATTATTTTTCCCCTCAGAAGGTTATGAATCTTTGAAACCATTAGTGAATTTCTCAATCAGCTTGTAGACAAAGGGAGCTTGTTAGATTGTTCTATTTCAAAGGTGAATTTTGGTGTGGGATGGAGTGCATTAAGGTGTATAAAGAAATTCTTACATGCAGTTGCAGATTTTAATCTAACAAATGTGTCATTTAAATACTGGAACTATACAAGGGGTAGGTGGTTAGGGATCATTCAATCGAAAACGTATTTCTTGTGAAAACTAAAGAAGTGTTAGCAAGAGCAGGGCCCGGAGGAAATCTCATGGCGATACCATCGGTTTGGACATAGATTTTACTTTGATTTATTACTGTCACATGTATTAACATAATGAAAAGTATAAAAATATCTTGCGCACTATACAGACAAGACATACCGTTCACACAGAAGGAAAAGGGAGAGTGCAGAATGTAGTGTTACTGTCACAGCTACGGTGTAGAGAAAGGTCAACTTAATGCAAGGTAGGTCCATTCAAAAGTCAGCAGGGAAGAAGCTGTTCTTGAGACGGTTGGTATGTGACCTCAGACTTTTGTATCTTTTTCCTGACGGAAGAAGGTGGAAGAGAGAATGTCCGGGGTGCATGGGGTCCTTAATTATGCTGGATGCTTTGCCAAGGCAGCTGGTAGTGTAGACGGTGTCAATGGACAGGAAGCTGGTTTGTGAGATAGATTGGGCTAAGTTCATGACGTAGTTTTGTAGTTTCTTGCAGTCTTGGGCAGAGCAGGAGCCATACCAAGCTGTGATACAACCAGAAAGAATGCTTTCTAAGGTGCATCTGTAAAAGCTGGTGAGAGTCATAGCTGACGTGGCAAATTTCCTTAGTCTTCTGAGAAAGTAGAGGCATTGGTGGGCTTTCTTAACTATAGTGTCCACATGGGTGGGGGGGGGGGGGGGGGGGTGGGGGGGTGGTGGGGGGGTGGTGGAGGACAGGTTGAAAACTGAAGCTCTCGACCCTCTCTACTTTGTCCCTGTTGATGTAGGCAGGGGCATGTTCTTCTTTAGCTTCCTGAAGTCGATGACAATCTTCTTTGTTTTGTTGACATTGAGGGACAGATTATTGTTGCCGCACCAGATTCCATCTCATTCCTGTACTTTGTCTCGCCATTGAAGCTGAATTCAACTGCATGAGTTGCAACTCAAGATAAGATGCAAAGCTGTCCTCTACGATTCTATAATGACTACCCCAATCAGATCATTGCTTGCTGTGTATCACGCACATGGACCAAAGGACACCACTTTTGGAGCAAAATAGTGTCCATTCTACCATAAATTACCCTGGAAGGTGAATGCATCTTAGAAGTTTAAGCAACAGGTGAAGCTGGCCATTTCATGTAACACGTGGCATTTTCCACGAACAGAATACTGAATTCAAGCCAAAAGGACATTCTGCCTTTCACATAAATTGATAATATGATATATGAATTTTAGTCCCAGTGTGATATCAGGTATCTAGACCATACATCCAGATGACGGGCAGATTGTATTAAACAGCACATCACTCCAGCTGTTGGTAATAGGCAGAGTATATTATTTAATGTTAAATATGATTCTATGATAGGCCAGCATTGGCTGAACAATCCCGAGTGTGTTAAGAAATGCCCCAACAACTAATTTATTTTTAGTTGGACTCACAACATAACTGACTTACGTTTGCTAGAAACTACATACAATCATATGCAGGAATCTCTCCTCTGTAGATAAAAGGAATATGTTCAGGCATTGTATCTTTCTTCAATAAACAAAAGCATAGGGGAAAAATAGCTTCTTGGTGCATTCGCCATGGTAAAGTCCCAATCAATAAGTTGACCTGCCAACCAAACACCCCCTTTCTCATGCAGTCGAAATTGTTCGCTTGCACTCGTCAGGCCTGATGAACGCAAGGTGAAAAGCTTAAGAATTTTCGTTTTTAAAAAGAAATTCTCGAGTTCTATACCGCCGAGTGACTATTTTTACATTTCTGATACCAGGGATTAGAAAATCTCACTGGATAGCGAATAATTAGTGCTCTCAGCAATTACCTTTCACATGAATCCTTGGCAAAATATTCTGAAATGGTGCTGCATGCAACAGGTCACAGACTTCCTCTAGAGACTGAAGGGAGAAGACAAATTCAGGCAACAATTTTAAAGTGGGGCAGAAAAATACACAAAAAAAGTTTACTGAATTACAAATAAAAGATCACTTATGAAATAGGTTTCATTGTTAAATTGTGATAATTGTCTGATTCTTAACTAATCATATTCAGTGGCAGATTTGTGTTGGAGGGCTGATAGTGAGCAGTGAGCTTGGTTCACAAGGATTCCCCTTCCCTGGACGGTACAACTGACTGGGAACTTCCTGAAAAGGTTGCAGAGTTGAGGTACTTTCATGTATGAAGATGACAGGAGAATTGGATTATTTAGTAGTAATTTTCAAAGAAAGATACACTGTAGACGAGAAATTTGTAGACCCATGGGGAACGAGCACAGACCAAGGGCTGGAAAATGGGATTAGAATAGATAGGTGCTTGATGGCTGGCAAAGGCACAGTAGATACAAGGGCCTCTTTCAATGCTGTAAAACTCCTATGAATCTCCAAAGAGCCTCACATATATGATGGACCCAAACAATACCTTCAATGCCATATCATTCTGTAGGCACTCAGTAATTGCAGATGAATTAAGTTAAACTCATTCCAACTTTTTACAATGTCTGAACAGCAACTTTTAAACACTCTGCAAAAAGATTCAACATTCAATGTTTTTACTATACATGAAATATCTGGAGTACACAAATTAAAAGTACGAGTTAACAATTTCTTGTTAAGAAATGAATCACCTTGGATATACAAATACTGAACATGCCATAAAAATTTGTTGCTGTGACATATTTTGCTAATTTTCTAAATAATGAAGTGCAGTCCAATACAGAACCACCTTGGAAAAAATGCAAAAATATAAGCACCATATACTGGAGCAGGGGGAAAGGTTATCTTGAAATTCATATTCAGTTGTCCAAAAGCAGAATTTCTGACAAAAGCCTCGTTCAATCTCAGGCTATCTGACCTGCAAGTCAAAATGTTATTAAAGAATATAAAACTGAATAAGGAGGGAGCATTCAACATTGATATTAAATAGGATGCATCTTGAAGATTACATGCCAATATGATTTACTAACCTCCTATTTATTTATAAAATGTGAATGAGAAGCTATTACCAGTGGGCTGCATTTCCCAAGAACATTTTACGAGGTGGCTGTCAATTGCATGGACAATTTTGGAGCTCCTCAGACATGCTCAGAATGTTAAGCATTCTCATCCCAAATTGCAATTAATTTTATGATTTCTTTTGTCATTGGGATTTGGGTGATATCAAACAAAGCAGTTTTTACTGCCTGCTACCTTTTGGGCTGAGGACATTAAAGGTCAACTGTGCGGAACTGGAGTCATGCGTAAACAAGACTAAGTTGTGTGTGTGTGTGGGGGGGCGTTGAGGGGGCTGGTGGTGGTAGGTTTCTTTCCCTGAATTAAAACCATCAGGAAAGACTGAACATTCTAGGCTTTCGGAACAAAAGGCTAAAGAGGACACTGGATCTGAATTATGAAGGAACTCAAATGGCGCTGATGAAAAAACTGTCTCCACTTAGCCTGGAACAATGGGGCATAATATTAGATAGTCACCAATGGGTTAAATGAAGAATTTAGCAGCAATTTATTTACAATGTGGAACTCTGGCAAATGAAAAGACTGAAGAAGGTAACATTGACATTAAAGGGGAATGTAGGTGCATACATGAAGAAAAGAGAATAAAGAGATTATGGGAGCAGGCTGGCAAATAATAATTAGTGTGGGTAGTTCTTATGAAGTATAAATATTGATCTATACTATTGGGCTTCTGTTTGCTTATGAATCTCACATACAGGACTGGTAAACTAGATGTAGGTTTGGTTTGTTTGAAAATATACTGACTCAACAGAAGATCTACTTTATAGGTTTAATAACTAACAAGGACAGAACTGCTGCAATATTATGCACACATCACACACACTATTTGCTGCTTGTCACATGCTGCTCTACGTCCTGTCTACTTGCTTACAGTTGGGCTGAATGGCCAGTTTCCATAATCTAGATTCCACGTAATCAGTAAGCCATGGTTTTGTCAGAAGAGGAAGAATTAAGAGACTTTGGCTGAAGACAGTTTTTAAATAAACAACTGGAGTTCAGACAGATTAAATAACTGTTTAACAAATAATTCGTATTCAGTATTTTCAAATGCAGGCAGAAGCAAATGTTCTAGCCCTACGCTGATGTATCACAAAGATGACTTTTTTTTTAGCTCTGCATCCTTCATCCACTGACATTCTGACTTCATTATATTCTTTAAATTACATAAGAATTCACATTTCCTTCATTTGTAAAACAATTTCTGAGAAAGTTGGTTCCCTTTCTTCCCTACAACTCTTACCACACTCTAATGCCACAGACTTAAAAGGTCGCATCACATCGGAGGAGGCTCCAGTAAAAATATCACTCCTCTGAACCAGGGAGAAGAAAAAAAATTGCACTTGACATCACGTCAATGTTCTTTCATCCCTCATTTTTTTCTCCTCCCCAGTCTCCCCCTCTCTGACCAAAATCTTTGTTTTATCAATATCCCAGCTTTGTCCATTAAGAACATAAGAACATAAGAAATAGGAGCAGGAGTAGGCCATCTGGCCCTTCGAGCCTGCCCCGCCATTCAATAAGATCATGGCTGATCTGTCGTGGCTCAGTTCCACCTTCCCACCCTCTCCCCATAACCCTTAATCCCCTCTCTTATCAAAAACCCATCAACCCGCATCTTAAATATATTTAGCAAGGCAGCCTCCACCACTTCAACGGGCAGAGAATTCCAGAGATTCACCACCCTTTGAGTGAAGAAGTTCCTCCTCAACTCCGTTCTAAACCCCCCCCCCCCCCCTCCCCCCATCTTGAGGCTGTGCCCCCTAGTCCTACTGTCCTTTCTGAGCGGGAAGAGCCTCTCCACCTCTATCCTATCCATCCCATTCATCATCTTATACGTCTCAATGATATCTCCCCTCATTCTTCTAAACTCTAACGAGTACAAGCCTAGTTTATTCAGCCTCTCCTCATAGCTCAACCCCCTCAACTCCAGCATCAGCCTAGTAAACCTCCTCTGCACTCCCTCCAAGGCCAAAATATCCTTGCGTAAGTACGGCGCCCAAAACTGCACACAGTACTCCAGCTGCGGTCTCACCAATGCCCTATACAGCCGCAGCAAGACCTCCCTACTTTTATATTCAATCCCCCTCGCTATGAAGGCCAGCATCCCATTTGCCTTCCTGACCACCTGCTGTACCTGCAAGCTGGGTTTTTGCGACTCATGCACACGGACCCCGAGGTCCCTCTGCACCGTCGCCTGCTACAGTTTTTCTCCACGTAAGTAATAATCCTTCCTACCATTATTCCTACCAAAGTGGACCACCTTGCACTTGCCAACATTAAATTCCATTTGCCAGTTCCTGGCCCATTCGCCCAGCCTATCTTGATCCTTCTGTAGACTCTCCACACCCTCCGCGCAATTTGCCGTTCCACCAATCTTGGTGTCATCAGCAAATTTCGACACCATACACTCGGTTCCCTCCTCCAGATCATCTATATAAATAGCTAAGGCCCCAGCACCGACCCCTGGGGCACTCCACTAGTCACCAACCGCCAATCCGAATAGCACCCATTGACCCCGACTCTCTGCCCCCTATTAGACAACCAGTCCTCTACCCACACTAACACCCTACCCCCAACTCCATGCCCCCTGACCTTCTGCAATTACCTCTTGTGAGGTACCTTGTCAAACGCCTTCTGAAAGTTCCACTTTCCCGTGCACATCCCTGCCTCAATAATCTAAAATCAAGATTCAGCAGATATTCTTACTGGAATTAACTCACTACTATTGTAACATTGTGGATGGCATGGTGGCACAGCAATTAGCACTACTGTCACACAGCACCAGGGACCCGGGTTCGATTCCTGGCTTGATTGGCTGTGCAGAGTCTGCACGTTCTCTCCACGGTTGCATGGGTTTTCTCTGGGTGCTCCAGTTTCCTCCACAATCCAAAAGGCATGCTGGTTAGGCGCACTGGCCATGCTAAGTTCTCCCTCAGCGCACCTAAACTAGCACCAGAGCAACTAGTGGATTTTCACAGTAACTTCATTGCAGTGTTAATGTAAGCCTACTTGTGACACTAATAAATAATGTTTAAACAGAATGCCCTCACCACCTCTTATCCCTAACAGACTAATACAGCCATAATTGACTCCACCCAACTACCACTGCTTGATGGCTTTTATATTCCCTCCTATTCTTTTCAACCTTAGTGTTTGTCCTTGGTCCATTATCTTTTAAAACAAATCTGTTTCCTCAGGATGGGGAAACCAAGGACAAGTTAACAATTTATCACGGAAAAAGCTTTGCGAGAAAAAAAAATCTTTGATGCACAGATTTGTTGGAGTACAGGATACTTTAGAATAGAATCCCTACAATGCAGAAGGGGGCCATTCTGCCCACCAAGCCTGCATCAACAACAATCCTACCCAGGCCCTTACCTCAGGAAGTAGCTGAAGCAGAGATAATGCCTTTTATTCAGGGAGAAGTGGATAAGGATTTAAAGCATTGAGAGATAAACAGTTTTGCATTGCTTCAGCAAAGAGCCAGTCCTCTCTTTGTGCTGTAAATTCTGTGGTTTAAGCTATAAAATTGACCGTGACCAGACAGGAAGTTTTTCCTCTGAGCCTTTTATAATGAGCACAAACTACAATGATAATTAGTGCTATGTTTGATCAGCATGCTCAATAAGTATCTGGTTATCAACAGGATAGGTGGTTAGAGAATATATTTACAACAAAATGGTCAAATATCTCATGGCATACTGGTCATGTGACCACGAATTATTGTATCATCACCCTAAAATGCAAATACCCAGGGTTCAGTATTTGAAATAATCATTTGATTATTCACATGGCCAAAGAAATGTAGAATTTGAATTGATGCTTAAATATATACTTGGTGAAAAATTTTAATAGTTTAGTCATTTCTTTTCTGGCTATCACAGAAGGACATTCAGAAAGTACTAAAAGAACCACAGCGTTTAGTCCTCAGGCTTTTAAGTTGATACAGATGTAGCTGGCTCAACTTCTTGGGCAAGTTTCTGAAAGTTATAGCCCTGATGTACATAATCCTTAGCAATGTTCTTTAATGGGTGTAAAATGGATGACTTATTTATGCAAACAGTAATGTCTTAATATGGTAAAATATTTTTTAAATACCCTCAAAATAAATGCTGCTTCTCATTTTAATGCAATTTACTTCAACCCATCGAGCTTTCACGTGGGGATGAACGTATTGCCTTCATGGGCATTTTTTTTTCCATGATGAAGCAGGACAGGTGAAAAGGAACAATTTCCAATGGATTTTCAAATAATGAGTAGGGGGGATCCACATTATCGAATAACTTCCTAGACCATGTGTACAAAAGTTATGCAATGTTACTTACCAGACTCTGCTCAATAAGAAGACAGAAAAGAACAGCATTGCCAACTTCTCGTAAATTTTGGAAACATACAGTTTTCAGTTCTGCATACTCCACAATGTCCTTCAGCTGGTGATGAAAGAATTCCAGAATTCCTGTTGTTTAGAAATACAACTTGTCAAATCTAAACAATTCCACATTTCACAAAGATAAAACAAGGTAATGTAAACTTCACCTTTTCTATACACTTGTTACAAAGATGAAAAAACGAAAGACCTTCATCAGCCTTTGCAGACTGACATTAAACATCCTGAGATTACTCAAAAAAAAGCGAGAATTTCCTGAATTCATGGTACGGAGGCAGGTTACATGAGTCAGGTTTGTTTTTGAGTCAGGAACACACCTCCGGTGGAAAACTGAATATATTT
The DNA here is from genome assembly GCF_965287045.1 of Carcharhinus amblyrhynchos. Classification (NCBI taxonomy): domain Eukaryota; kingdom Metazoa; phylum Chordata; class Chondrichthyes; order Carcharhiniformes; family Carcharhinidae; genus Carcharhinus; species Carcharhinus amblyrhynchos. The sequence continues at coordinate 94,026,536 of NC_137333.1, forward strand.
AAGGTTTTCATGTCGATTAGCCCTCAAGTTGGCATGGATGATAAATTTCCTGTTCAATTAGGGGCAGTGGACAGGCTCTCAAAACTGGAGGATTTCAGGCTTCAGAGAAGCACCTAGCTCCAGTACCAGGTAAGTGACTGGGAGAGTGCTTAGAAGAAAGGTGCCCTTTCAGACGCTTTTTATACATTTGATTAAAAATATATAAAATAGCCACTGCGAACAGTACTGCATATTGCCTGGGATGGGGGGGTGGTAGTGAGCAAGAAAAGTCGGGGAGTCTGTTCACTGGTTGTGTCTTCACCAGGCAGACAGGAAGGGGTTCCAATCTGTCAGGAAACTGGGGACCATCTGGAAAATTCTACTCAGTCTCCTAAACTTAATTTAAAAAGGCTCTTAATGAGGCTAATTGCCTGACTGATTGATGTATATTGCCTTCTTGGGCTCTTTTAGGTTTATAAGATGAGAAAGATTGATAGAGTGGGAGTGCAGAGACTATTTCCTCGGGTGGATGTAGCTGTTACTAGGGGGCATAACTATAAGGTTCATGGTGGGAGATATAGGAGGGATGTCTGCGGTAGATTCTTCACCCAGGGAGTGGTTGGGGTGTGGAATAGACTGCCTGCTGTAATAGTGGAGTCAGACACTTTAGGAACTTTCAAATGGTTATTGAATAGCCACATGGAGCACTCCAGAATTATAGGGAGGGAATAGCTTGATCTTGGGATTGGACATAGCTTGGCACAACATTGAGGGCCAAAGGGCCTGTACTGTACTGGGCCTGTTCTATGTTCTAAACGCACCTCCCCTAAAAGGACCAGCAGCATGGTGTCCCAAAACTAACGTGCTGGCTAGTGCCAGCATTTTCAAAGACTACATCACACTCCCCACCTGCTACATCTCCAGTCCTGACTTCAGGATGTCGGGGGGGAGAAACCTGAAAACTCAGTCCCTGATGTATGGCCAATATTTCTCGCACAACTAACATTACCAATAAAAATCAATTGGTCAATCATTTATTACTTGAGATCCTGTTATACACAAAATGGTGTACTGTTCGTTGAAATATGTTTAGTGTTATATCAAAGCAATGTAATGCTTTGAGATATGAAAAGTGTCAAAAGGTAGGACCAAAATACAATATTTGTTCTGTGAACTTACTCCACTTGCTCTGGGACAAGACCTTGTTTTTCTAAAACAACTCTGCATTTTCTTTTCAACTGGGTGGTTGACATGGGCAGAAATATATTATTAAGGCATTGAGGAATGCAAAATGTTACAGTATCTATCATTTGATTGCAGATTTCACTTTCTGGCTGGGGCAACGGTTATTGTCCAGAAGGCATTCAAGAACCAACCACACTGCTGTGGGTTGGAGTCACATATTGGCCAGACCAGGTAAGGGCGAAAGATTTCCTTCTGTAAAGGATATCAGTGAACGAGATGGGCTTTTATGACAACTGACAATGGTTTCATTGTGATTAGGCTTTTAATTCCAGATTTTTTTTTTTACAAATTTCCAATTTACAGCTAGTGTTTGAAACGGCCAACCAGAGGATCCAACACAACCCACCCTGCACCTTCTGTCCAAACTCCAATCAATAGCAATGTGGAGACCTGCCCCAGACTGCTGAGAGGCCTAACGTATCCAAATGGACAAATCTATGCCAACTGAATTCTAAGAAAGCTCAACTCCCCGTACAATGGACAGTGACTAGTTATCCACTGAAGAACTAACACACTTAACACTCATGGGAGACAGAAGCTACTAGCTACCAAAATGCAGTCATTGTAGGCGGCATGATTTATCATAAAATGGATGTTTTGCCACCATCATTCTGGCCTGAACATGGGCACATCGTAACCCACCAAATAATGGTTTCACCAGTTCGCAGAAAACACAAAGCTTCAAGAAATACATACTTCTCTACTACATTACTTAAAGATGCCAAATGAAACAGTATATGAAGTACAAAGTTCAAAGTCCCATGAGAATGAAGAAATACATAACAGGGAAGCTCATTAACTGGGGTTGAATGAAAAAATCTAAATTAGACAGCTAACATCTTTCCTCATTCTTTCAATCACCAGGATCAAAGAAAACAAGAGGTCAGAAAATGCTACAATGTTGAAGTCAGCTTGCAGCACTGCAGTGCCACGCACTTGTCAATTTTAGTTGCCAAATCAAAATCGTAACACACAAATTATTCCTTACAGCTGCCCTTTAGCTACTGCAGAGAACTAATTTGCACACTAGCCACTGCACAAGCAAAACATGCATACGTTTCTGGGTGAACCACAACTGAAGAAAAAGGATATGGATTCTGACAACTAGTTAGTTACCATTAATAAATTTGCTCTATTTTGTTAGGCTACAATATGTTTAAACAGCTACTGGTAATATTGAAGGCTGTTTTAAACTATATCTTGATAAAGTGGTCATGCCACTGACTGGTGCGTATTTTTACAATGTCGGACATTACAGTGCAATGTCTCACACCAGGGCACCAACCTGATACTTTCGCAAACAGCAATGTGGAATTCATCACTGATTGGCTACACGATCGACCCTGTCAACTGATAGCATTATGTAGTCAATTGGTACAAGTTCAAAATGTGGTCTCTGGTAACCAGTTTGGTCCTTGGGTATTATGTGTGTTAGTAAATGGATTAGCACGTGGCTGCAGTTTGGACAGAAGGTGTAATTCAAATATGGATGGGATAGCTCAGGATTCTCCAAGCATTGTAACATTCCTGAAGGAAATGTTCAGGAGAAAAAAAACAAAAAAAGTTTTAAAAAGTTTATTAGTCACAAGTAGGCTGACATTAATACTGCAATTAAGTTACTGTGAAAATCCCCGAGTCGCCACACTCCAGCACCTGTTCAGGTACACTGAGGGAGAATTTATCACGGCCAATGCACCTAACTAGCACGTCTTTCTGACTGTGGGAGGAAACCAGAGCACCTGGAGGAAACCAATGCAGACATAGGGAGAACATGCAGGCTCCACATAGATGGTGACTCAAGCCAGGAATTGAACCCGGATCCCTGGCGCTGAGAGGCAGCAGTGCAAACCATTGTGCTGGCAGACAAGAGAACACTCAACCTTTTCTCAAGTACAAACAGTAAGATCATCATTTGCACTGGAAGATATCAAATGCCACCTGTCCAACCCTGGAAACTTTATTCTCTGCTCAGTATGTAAAGATTTATGAGCTTTGGCTCAGTTATGCACGTACTTGCATCATCCTAATCAGCTTTTACAGCTGGAACATTCCTGCCAGCGAGATTCTCTGATCCCGCCGCAGTGACGGCAGGGCACGATATTCCTAATTCTGGATGTTTGTGATCATAGCTTTCATCATTGAGAATCGCTGGCAATAGAGCATGCTTTCCTTTAATGTTCTAATTTTCTTGTTCTTTTTTAACATGAATTATTGAAAATCCTTTAATATAGGTCCTTGATAAATGAATGAAATACCAATAAAAAGTGAAGGTTTTTTCTTGAATTTAGACAACAGGTGATTACTGCTAGTCGATAAGAAGGAAAAGCAATTGGGCATAGTTCCAACATAAGGTTGCAAATGCAGCTCATGGGTGCAGCAAGGATGACCAATCCACTCCTGCATGGATTCAAATTCAGACTGTAGTCATGATCTCATTGAATGGTGGAGAAGACTCGATAGACTGAATGGCCTACTTCTGCTCATATGTCGTACAGTGAAATGGCTTAAGAAGAAAACTTTGCATCATCACCAAAATAACCTTATTTTGGGAGAGATTTCAATATTTCAATATGAATGCTCATACATTCCATTTTCACTAAACTTAGTTTGTTCGCCAGTTCCTTTATTTCTTTCTGGCAAACCAATTCTTCCTTCTTAACAACATGTTTCTAACATCACCTGCTCCGTAAAATCCTCCTCCCTAAGTTTCTCTGTCCAAACAGCAGCCCAACTCTTACTAACCTATTGTTTTTTGAAGTTCTGAAATGTGTTAGTGCCTTGGAACTGAACTCCCACTATACTCTGCTAAACTAGACTGCTCACTCCAGGCACTGCAAAATGTGTTAACAAAAGTCATAAGAGCATATTCTACTGCAGTTCATTATTCTGTCTCAACATTAGAGCCTTTGACGCCAATCCTTTCTCAAATGTCTCCCCCCACAGTCCATATCTTCCAGACACAAGTTTCCACACACGCACTCTGCCCCTCCACAAATTCATTGCTTAAAAGTAAATAACTGCAGATGCTGGAATCAGAAAGGAAAAGACCAAATGCTGGAAAATCTCAGCAGATCTGGCAGCATCTAGAAGGAGAGAAAACAGCTGACATTGAGTCCAGATGACCCTGTGTCAAAGCAAGCAATTCATTGCTCCTGCACTTTATTCCATTCCTTTGAGCCTTATGTCCATGCTCTCTGGAATTCTTTTCAACATTTTCACCTGGTCATTTATAGCTTTACGTGCGTGCTGAAAATCTCTGATTGCACTTTTGCACCCCCTCCCCCAAATCCCTCTCGATCCTTTTCCCCATGCTTGGCACCTTTTTGTGCACCAATCAGGAAAGATTGCAAGGCGTGGAGGTGGGTAGTGGGCACTATAAAAATGCAAATTGCTGTCATCATAAACCCAAAGGGACTGGACTTCCAATGTATTTGCATTAAAAACCACATTAGAGGAAAAGTCCGGAGACACGATATTGACCCACTGAAATATAAACAATAAGCCTAACCCTGTTACGATTTAAAGGGCACTTGGGCTGAAACATGTCAGAACACAACTTTAAAATAGTTCTATTACGGCATTTTTTCAATTATTTTAAACTTAAAAGGTTGAGGGACTTTGTTAAGAACACTTTCCTTTATAAAACATATGACAAGTTTAACTTACCCACATCCTCTTTCTGTTGAATATTCAGGACTGAAATGCATGTTATATTTGTGAACCATGTACAGTTACTGTTACACTGTATATCTTAAGCAATCAAAATCTTCTTTCAAATGTATTCGTTCATGGGATGTCAGCTGGGCCAGCATTTGTTGCCCATCCCTAACTGAACTGAGTGTCTTCCCAGGCCATTTCAGAGAGTAGTTAAGAATCAATCACATTGCTGTACTCTGGAGTCACATGTAGAAAAGACCAGGGAAGGATTTTGTTCCCCTGCAGAACCATAGTTTTTATGGCAATCCATAATAGTTCCTTTATTTAGACGAATTTTCCATTTATTAATTGAATTTAAATTCCACCAGCTGCTTTGGCACGATTGGAACACTTTTCCTCAGAACATCGGCCTGGTCTTCTGGATTACTGCTCATTACCACTACGTCACCTTTCTACCCCTACCTCAAAGCTTAATATTAACCACGCATTATTTTCTATTGCTGTCTGTAAACATGTAGGTCAAAGAATTCCATAAAATATAGCATTCTAGACAACTGTGCTACAATAGAGTATGTGCACCGTCCTGCCTATGGTTTTTTACATTTGAATTCCATGCACTCAGTCGGATGGCAATAACAACACTATGGACAAGCTGCACGGGCCCAATCCCAAATATCCCAACTTCTGATCAATGAACAGCATTAAAGGCTGGGTAGGAGATGAGGGATTTTAAAGAAAAAATTAGGGCATTTGAACCTCCACAAAAGGCTATTTCCCATCAATATAAAATGAATTAAACTCTTGAGTCGCATTTACTTAAAAATACTACTGCACAACGTAAAACATTACTTAGGTTTTAAATTAAAACAACACTGAATTTAGTTATTCAGGTTTCATGTACAACTACCTTGTTTTCATCAAATAAACATTGCCCATGCAACCTCTAGTACTGCAGTCAATGAGAAAATTGAAGATTCAAAGCAATATGCACAAGAAATTAAACAGAATATCTGCCCCAAAAAGCAGTAGTGAATTAAAAAGTGATATAATTTCTCACTGTTACATTACTGAGTGTCACAGAATTAAGTGAAGGTTACATTTCTGAGGGATGATTTTAAGTGCATGCTGAACGAATTGAAGAAAATGACAGGACAGGTAACGTACCCCTGCTTCCCTGTTAAATAACTTTTTTTTAAATCCATTCGAGGGGCATGGGCCTCGCTAGCTGGCCATCATTTATTGCCCATCCCTGGAATTTTTTATTTTTAAACACAAAAAGGTTCATTTTATGTGGTTCTGACAGCATCTGTACAGAGAGAATTGAGTCAACTTTGAGTCTAGATGACCCTTCATCAGTGCTTTGTTTGCTCTGAGGGTCATCCAGACTTGAAGTGTTGGCTCTATTCTCTCCCCACAGATGCTGTCGCACCTGAGATTTCAAAGTTTATCTATTAGTCACATGTGGGCTTACATTCACACTGCAATGAAGTTACTGTGACAATCCCCTAGTCGCCACACAGTCTGGCACCTGTTTGAGTACACCAAGGGAGAGTTTATCATGACCAATTCACCTAACCTGCACATCTTTGGACTGGGGGGGGGGGGGGGGGGGGGGTGGGGGGGGGTGGTGGTGGTGGTGGAAACTGGAGTACCCAGAGGAAACCCGAGAGGCTGCAGTGTTAAGCACTGTGCCGCCCCAGATTTTCCAGCATTTACTATTTTTGCTTCAGATTCCAGCATCCGCAGTATTTTGCTTTTGTCTTCGTTTTATGTAGACTGTGTACATTCATTGAATGCTAAGACAACTAGAGTGAGAGACAAAAGTATGTTCACCTACTACTCCACTCGATTATCAAGCCAATATGCATTGGATTGGAAAGTGCTGATTGGAAATTGCAGCATCTCTTCTGAAAAGAACTGGAAAGGGTGAATAATCACATACATCAGGAGCCATTATTGAATGATTATTGGAGGCTCGGAGCCTGCAGTAGTAACGTGTCCTTGTGTTGGTCCCGTCTGAGGATGAACAGAAAATTTGGGAGCCTATAGTGGGGAGCAGGCCAACAATCAGAGCAAGCCAGCATTATCTTCTGGTACTCCAAGTACTCAAGTTTAGGATTCTCATCCTTGCGTTTAAATCCCTCTCTAGACTTGTCCCTCTCTTCCTTTATAACATCATCCAACAGAATAATTATCCTAAAATTGTCCATTCTCTAATTCTGCTCTAATACGCAGTTCCCATTCTCATCATTAGCAGCCACTGCCTCAACCACTAAGATTCACTATTCTGGAACTGCTCTCTTAAATCTTTCCATCTTGGTCCTTCATTAAAACCCTTAATACTTATCTCTTCAACTAAGCACTCAGTCGCTTTTTCTGAAATCTTTTTGTTAGCTCATTGGAATGTTTTCCACAATAAATTTTCTGTACAAGTACAAATGATTGATCAAGCAGTCTTTTTGAGAACAGACCAATCACTAGATCAGAGAACTGACTTATGATTAAGGAATTGGGTTCTCTAGCTTCTGGTTAAAAGAAAAATCAAGAACCTTTAGAGTATAAAAATTGCTCAACAAAAAACACATCACGACCCATCTGGCTCAACTGCTACCATTCTGATAGACGCATGACATTACTCTAACAGAGTTATTTGCTAATTATACCAAGGACAAGGGAGAAGAGAACAGAGAATTATGCTGATAGAGTTAGACAAGGAAAGACGGGAGGAGGCTTGAATGAAGCATGAACTGGTTGGGGAAAATGGCCTGTTTCTCTGCTGTATTCATTATATGAATCTGTGCATGAGTCATTAGCATTTGGAGGAGAAACTATGCAACAGGAGAAACTGGGAGTAGAAATTATCTTCAAAAGGAGTTGTTGTTTCTAATGTAGCCATTCATTGAGCACAATGTCATCTTTGCTCGACAATATAAATCTTCTGGAAATCTTATAGTTTATACTAACCTGGTGAACCATACTCATGTCTGGGTAAACGGCAGATTTTAGGCATCACTTCCATTAAAGTCTTCACATACTGCAAAATGGTCCCTTGCAGCTGAGGTTAAACATATAGAAAGGATTCTGTTAATACATCAGCGGCAAAGCACTTTTACAAATCGTAAACATGTAATTAATTCATTAGGCCTGGGCTATTATGCACAGCAGATCAAGACTGTGAAGAATTGCTTCTTTTTTGCCTCCACGCTTGAATTTCTGTCTCCTAATTGAACAGAATTTTGAGTGTTCAGCATAGCATTTCAACTGCAAATGTTTTCTCCTTGCCTCAAAATTCTCATGTCCTCTTTCTAATTAAGGTGCTTGCTGTTGTTACACCATGTTACCAACAAACAAAAGAGAAAAAAACGTAGTTTTTTGAATTAAATTTTTTCTATGGTCTTAAGGTGAAAAATCTTTAATAACTGACAAACGATCGTCTCTCAGAAATTAGAATATTCCAGCAGCACAAACAAGCCCTTGCTGCTTCAAAACAACACCAATAGGAATGGGGATTTTTCACAATCTAAACTTATAACTAACACTTAAGAGCCAAACTGTGCAACTGGGGCTTTAAGATGAACAAATTCCTGGAGCTATATATTTGTTGTTACCATAGCATCAAGAGTGCTTTACACAGAAACAGGTCATCAACTCTCCACCTATTCTAATCCCATTACCCTGCTCACTTCACATATTCTCTATTTTTTTCAACCAACTATTAAATTACTTTCAAAATCAGGTCAGAAGATAGTGATGGGGAAGGGGATAATTTGTGCTTGGTGAAATGCAGATTCCAGTGACTATTATCAAGTTCGTCCTGGCCTTGGCTTTAGAATAAAATATCAAACGTGATTATTTGCAATTCAAGTGAACAGTTGTTAGGTTCTGATTTGAACTGGTTGATTTTTGTTCTCATCCCAGGAGCAGACCTTTTTTTCTATATAGCACATTGTTCTTTATACACTCCTAGTGCAGACGAGGATTCTTGCGTCTTGCCCATATCAGAACGATTTTTTAAAAAATTCATAGCTAGTCAGTAATGTCAATAGAGGGTTGTGTAATCATCATCACATACAATTTGAGAACTATTCATACAGCAGATGTTCCAACCAACGTCGGAACCGTTGCATCCGAAGCTGATCAGGCTAAGGATCAAACCACACTCACCCCACTATGTTTAAAAATGCTTACAATTCCAATTCGCTCTGCAGAAATCATCCTTCTGTACAGAAATCCATGCAGAGCACAGTAAAGAGAATCAGTGCTGAAGTCATTATCCCTTTTTATGGCATTAGTTGTCATATGGTAACTTCAAATACCCAAGGTGAAGTTAGTGAATGAGTGATGGGTGAATGCTAGTGAGCGGATAAATGCTTGAAGTTTAATTATTAGTGTCACAAGTAGGCTTACATTAACACTGCAATGAAGTTAATGTGAAATTCCCCAAGTTGTCACACACCTGCACCTATTTGGGTACACAGGAGATTTTAGCATGGCCAATACACCTAACCAGCACATCTTTTGGACTATCGGAGGAAACCAGAGCACCCAGAGGAAACCCACGCAGACAATGGGTGAATGTGCAGATTCCACACTGACAGTATCCCAAGCCGGGAATTGAACCCAGGTCCCTAGCACTGTGAGGCAGCAGTGCTAACCACTGATACCGAGCCAAATGAGTGAGTGGGTAGGCGGATGAGCTAAGTGTGCAGGCTGGTAGGTGGGAGTTTTAAATTGGTATTGCTGTGTCAAGTGGGACTGTCATTTGTGTGGGGACTGGTCAGGTTGGATCAGGGTGTGGTCCAGTCAGGGTTGGGGGGGTGGCAGGGAGGGGGAGTAGGTGGGGAGAGAAGAAAAGGTCTGGTGGGGTAGTCAATGGGAATCAGTGAGAGTGAGAGTGAGAGGGGGGTGGGGGGGAAAGAGAGAGAGAGAGAGGGAGAGGGAGAGAGAGCGCAAGAGCGAGAGAGAGAGAGATGCGTTGGTCTGGACTTCGACCATGCTTTTTCTGTCTAAAGTTTCCGGATAACTATCATGTTAAGTTCATAGGAATAGCCTCAAGTCTCTGACTCTAAGTTAGAGTTGGAGACTGTTTTAGAGAGTGCTGGGGAGCAGAGGAATTGCTGGATGGATGTTCCAAGTTTCTCACAATTCCCACAGAGTCAGCATAATGGACAACTGCAAGGTCCCGAAGCGCATCTTTGTTAGGTTGCTGATCACCTGGAGATCAGGAGATCGGGATTGTTTTGGCTTTCATAGATTCACCTTTATTTTGATAGGGATGAAGCCCAAATAAACATTTCCAAAACTGTGGCAATTTACGATCTGTTGTGTTTTTGGGATAATTTGCCCGCATATTGTGAGAAAATGCTTTACAATTCATCAGAAAGGAGGAAAAAAATGATGAAATACACTCAACTAAACAGTATACACTCATGGACTGAAACCTGTAACTACTTCACAAGGTCTCTTTTAGCTTATTAGAGATGATGTTCAACAGTAAAAGCATTTGAAGATTGAACAATTGTAAAAGGCTTGAATAGCAACAGTGCAATTTTATAAAATATACTTACAAGGCTCTTAACAACTTTCAGCAGTTCTTCCATCACCACCGCAATTCCTTGATAGCCCAGAAGCTTGCAAATTGCTCGAAAATGAGGAGGGCCGACAAAATTTTTGTAGTTGCTGTAAATGCTGCTGTATGCCAAGTTCAGAGCCTATAAATACATCAGAGAAAACTGTTAAATGGAGTTTTCTTTCTAAGTATCATCAATAATCAAAGGAATAGCATTCAGTGTGGGGAGAGCCTATAGCATAGAGGTAAGGTGGCTTGACTTTGTAATCCATGTGAACGCATGGGAAACAGTTTCAAATCCCACCACAGGAGCTAGCTAAAATCTCATCAGGTCCTTTGGGGAAGGAAATCTGCCATCCTAATCTGGTCAGCCCTACTTGCAACTTCAGATCTACAGCAATGCGGTTGACTCTTAACTGCCCCCCTAAAACAGCCAGCAAGCCACTCAGATCAAGGGCAACAAATGCTGGCCTATGTCAGCGACTCCTGTATCCCACGGACGTATCATTGCAATTGTACAAAAAACCTGTGAAGAAAGATTACAGGAAGAAACTAGAAGTAAAAGACAGGTGGTGCCACATCTTTTGGGGAGTCCCAAAAAGATTGACAGTTAATGCACCATCAATGAAAATGTCATCACAGTAGATGTAAAGGGAGAGATTTTCTGGCCCAGCCCACTGATGGGATCGCACAGTCTCCCCAAAAGTTAATGGACTTTTTTGCTGAGCTGCCGAATCTCCTATGACGAGTTCCATAAATCCCAGCCACAACCCTAAACTCCAGGATGATGAGGCGGAGAACAGGTTTAACACATTAGAGTACAAGACACAACCTTACACAGAGCAGGTCAATGGAATAAACATGTTAATTCAGCTGGATGCGAGGATCAATGTGATAAGGTGTAATTAGCCCAACCAAATTCACAGTATCCAAAGGACTGAAAAAAGCGATTACTTCATTATCAATTGGCAAATTCTGTCCAAAAAGTCAGGGTGGCTGCTGTAGAACTAAAATAGAATGTGCTATTAGCTTAACAGCAGCACCTTCATCTCCAAATAAAATTACATCGGCTCAAGCCTGACTCCAAGAAATGAGCACAAAATGCAGGCTGACACATCAGTGGACAAATCAGAGTGCAATGTCGAGAGCACAGTCCACCAGATGAGACATGGGGCGGCAGGTAGCACAGTGGTTAGAACTGCTGCCTCAGCACCAGGGACCTGGGTCTGATTCTGGCCTGTGCGACTGTCTGTGTGGAGTTTTCACATTCTCGTGTCCGTGTGGGTTTCCTCCGGGTGCTCCGGTTTCCTCCCACAGTCCAAAGATGTGAAAATAAGGTGGATTGGCCATGCTAAATTGCCCCTTGGTGTCCAAGAAATGCAGGTTGGGTGGATTGGCCATAATCAATGCACAGGATTATGGGGTGAGGCAGGGGATTAGGCCGAGATGGGGTGTTCTTTGAGGATCGGTGCAGACTCGATGGGCTAAATGGCCTCTTCTACACTGAAATGATTCTATGATTAAACCACTGCAGTGATGGTTCAGACATAAATAATCTGAAGACACAAAGCATAGAGGATCTGCCTTGATGTCCAGGCAAGCATTTATCTCTCAACCAAATACTACCAAAAGGATCAACTTTGTTTAACTGATCACACTTAACAGCCTCTGTTCTCAGATGTTTTAGGCCAGCATAATTTCAATTGACATGACTACCTTCATCCACAAGCTTACCTAGATGCTGATTCCAAATATTCACAAAGAAAGATGATCCCATGATGCCAGTGCATCACCATGGTGATGTCAATAGACACACTGCTTTCATTTATCAACATGTAACACAGGCGACAACATCACTAATGCGATGCACAAAATCCTGGCAGCCACAAGATGAAACTAAACGGCTGGCTAAAATTTTTTTTTTTTTTTTACTGAACCACCTTTCAACTTCCAAGACAAAGAACTAACCACAAAAGGGTGTTTTGGGATAGTATAAGCAGCAGAAGCTTCTGTGGATATTCAAACATCAGCTTCTCTATTCGACTGGCCATACTTCACATTAAAAATTGAGGCTTGTGTGGTTTATTCATCATCAATCCGTGCCAAAGCATTTTATACAGATTACTAATTACCTGCATTTCAATATACATATTAACATAAATGATTTGCACCCAGTTACAATCAAAACTTGAGAATGCTGTGCTGTATATCTGAAACAAGAACTTGAATCTTCAAAGATTAATTATGGAGGGACAAATTTATTGACTATTGACCATAAAGGCAACATCAATAAACAACCCAACCTGTCAAATATCTCTTGTTCTCATTGATTAGGTAACATTAATTGAAGGTATAAAAGAGAAGTATTTGAAAAGGTAATTCTCCCAACTTTGAAACAGTGGCTTGAAAATAAATGTGAAGTGACAAAGTTAAAACTGAATTAAAAAACACATATTTCCAAAAAAACTGCTGTTATAGGGAACACCGAAATACAAATGGTAGAAGATGAAGTCAAAATAGTCAAAGGCAATCAGTAGTTAAACACTTAGCAACATGAAAGGTTCTGTCCTGCTTTAAAATCACTATCAAGAATAGTTGCATTTTGTACCAGACTAGAATTGTGTGAAAGTGAAAGGCTGGTCCATGAACTTTGAAGTAACATAGCAACTGGAGACACTTGATTTAAAAGGCTTCAGATGGAAGGTGAAAACTAGCTGTGTAGAATGACAAGATTATATTTCAACCAGCACAGGAGGAATAAAAGTGATGTGGTGTGACAAGGGAGAAGGGAGGAGGAGGAGAGGGAGGAGGAGGAGAGGGAGAGCAGGAAGGAGGTTGAGTGAGCGCGGGGGAGTCTGAGAGAGAGAGAACGGGAGCAGGGGAGGGGTTTGGGTGAGGAGATGGTGAGGGGGTGAAGGCAAGAAAGTGAAGGGGGAGGTGGAAGAGGGGTAGAGGTGGTAAGGTGATGGAAGAGTGAGGAGACCGGTGCAGGGAGATACAGAAGCAAGGGGAATGAGAGAAAGAAGTAGCAGGAGAAAGGATGCGATATGGAAGAAAGAGGGAATAAGCAATAATATTATGAGCTTTGATTTATTTAATCACATCCTCAGACAAAATGGTGAAAAGTGCAACAGATTTGGGAATGTACTTCGTACTTAGGAGCATTTAGTAGCACATGCAAGGGTGAAACATGGGCTGATGACTTTGCTCACTGCAGTTTCCTGGAGATTTCCCCTGTGGAGTGGGGAACTAGGACATTTTTGGAGAGATAGGTGTGCCAAGAAGCTTGCAGCATGGGGATGGGGGAATCAATGTCTGATAGAAGTGGCACGCGAGAAAGAGGAGCCTACAATTTGAAAAAAGCTGGCAATATCAGTGACTTATAGCCCAAGTAAGAATTTCAGGAGAGATGGAAGAAAGAGCAGCAGTGATTAGTACTGCTGCCTCACAGCACCAGGGACCCAGGTTCAATTCCTAGCTTGAATCACTATGTGGAGTTTGCACATTAACCCCGTGTCTGCGTGGGTTTCCTTCGGGTGCTCCAGCTTCCCCTCCACAGTCCAAAGATATGCAGGTTAGCTTGACTGGCCATGCTAAATTGATCCTAACGTCTGGGTAGAGTAAATCTGGGGGGGGGGTTACAGGAATAGGGCCTGGGTGGGATTGTGGTTGATGCAGACTCAAAGGGCCAAATGGCCTCCTTCTGCACTGTAGGGATTCTATGAAATAAGTCTAGGTGTAACAGGACAGGTGGTGGTTATTTGGCCCATTGTGTGCGGCCTTTATTTTCTTTTGCCTCCTTATAAAATGATTCTCTGATCTCATTAATATGGTATAAATTGCAAAGACAATAGTAATAAAGCATGCTAATAAACCAGAATGATTGGCACTTCAGTGTCTAGGTAATTATTTTGGCAGCATTTGATCAATGTCAACAGGAGGCATGAGGAAAATTGTCTTGAATGCAGAAATAAGAAAATATAACTAAGCAAATGTGTTAAGTCTTTTTTCACTAATGAAGAGAAAGACGATCAGAAGAGGGATGTGTCTCCTTCAGGATACAACACATGTAGTTTACATCAAACATACTAACTAGTTGTGCAATGGTTTTTATGAAAATCACTTCCAATTCTGTCTCTTTTGAAAGAGTTTTCACAGATTCAATTACTGACAATAGTGAAAGCAGCTTTCTTAGAATGAATCTCAAATGGTTGACTGATGCATTTCGAACAAACACTTTTTAAAATCAATCAGAAGGAGACAATCTAACACAGAGCTTTAGTAAGCTGCGCTACAGCAGTCCTATAATGGAGGCCATCAATTCTGGGTCTGATTCCGTTCTTACCTTGCATCCACACAATTATTCCAGATGGCAATCAGCCAAGGGAAGGGAGGGTCAGAAAAGACGAGCTGAAAATATGCAGGTCAAGGATTAAATGGGACGACCGCTTGTTCGATCAAGCTGAGTCACAGGCTCCATGGTTTACTGAGAAGAGTCAAGCAACATTTTCTTGCCATCGTGGGTTTTGCCCCTATTTTAACAGTTAACATGAAGCCCCCTATGCAAACATTTAGAACAGAAATCCTGTTTGTAATTACCTGTAACAATCTACACTTTTACTGGATGTTGTGGAACAAGACTGAACACTTCCAACTTAGTTACCATCTTACATAAAACATAGTTAGAGACATATTCATCACTATGCACAAGTAATCTAATAGTGAATGAAAACAAAAAGTGCTGTAAATACAGAAACAAGCTAATCAGCATTTGTAGATTATGCTGATTTGGGTACCCTTCCAATATTTTTTATTTTCATTTCAAACTTCCATCATTAGCTGTTTTGCTTTTTGTATTGAGCAACTTCTCCGAATTCTTTTTATTCATTCATGGAACGTGGGGATCACTGCCCTCAAACCAGGGTGTTCCAGGGCTTTGACTTTGCAAAAATAATAGAACGGTGACACAGTACCAAATCAGGATGGTGTGCAACTTGAGAGGGAAATCTGTACGTGCCCATTCTCCCCTGCATCTGCTGTCGTCGTAATTCCAAGCAGTAGAGGTCAGGGGTTTGGAAGGCGCTGTTGAAGGGACCTTGATAAATTATTGCAGTGCATTGTGTGGATTACAAACACGCTGCTGCCATAGTGTACTGATGGAGGGAGTAAATGTTTAACATGAAGTGAGTCCAATCAAGCACACAGCTCCATTCTAGATGGTGTGAAACGTCTTGTAGATCTGTCTTATGAGGAAACACTAAATTGGGTAGGATTACATGCAATGGAGTTTAGAGGAGTAAGGGGATTTCATAGAAACTTATATAATTCTAACAGGTTTATACAGTGTAGATTCAGAAAGAATGTCGCCAATGACAGGGAAGTCCGGGGGGGGGGGGGGCAGGGGCTGGCTGGCTGGCTGGCTGGTCATAGTTTGAGGATAAGAGGTAAACATTTTAGGACTGACGTGAGGAGAAATTTCTCCAACCAGAGAGTGAATGTGTGGAATTCACTCCCACAGAAAGTAGTTGATTTCAAGAAATTAGATATAGCTCTTGGGGCTAAAGGATCAAGGGATATGGGGGGCAGGGAGTGGAATCAGAATATTGAATATGATCAGCCATGATCAAAATGAATGGCGAAGCAGGCTCAAAGGGCGGAATGGCCTATTCCTGCTTCTAGTTTGTGTGTGAAGGTCCATCAGTACAGATCACATCTCTTCCCATAGGTACTCAATCCTTCCTCAGGCAGACTTGTTTCCATTCTGCTTTCAACCACAGCAACATTACTGACAGGCACACCCAGAGCAGGCTTCCCACTGGCTGTCTCCATGTCGCTCCCTTCTTCTCAAATGATCTAGCTGAAGCTGCATCCATCCAAGCAAGTGGACAGCATTTCATCACACTCCTACTTGTGCCTTGTAGATGGCAGACAAACTCTGAGGGGTCAACTTGCCTTCAAATGTTCTGAGTTGTTGCTTTTCTAGTTCCTTATCCTGATGTTTTTATACAAAAACAACCTTATCTGTATTACCACTTCCACTCAGACAATAAATAATCAGTCATTAAACTACCTCTTTGTGGGGTCTGGGTCGTCTTGGTCCTGTTTCAAGGACTGTATAGTATATTACTTCATTGATTACTTTTTGATTGGTTGCAAATTTATTCTATTTAATTAGATGTGTTTTGGTGAACATTGTTTAAGTATTAAATTCCCTTCCAGCATCATGAACTAATTTTTTCCCACCCGCATGTATTTAATGATTTTTTAAAAAATCTACATTTCTCAAAAAGTTTGATACATCCATACACCTCCATCCAAGGAGGAGTCCTCCAGTCAGCCATTGGATCAATGATAAATAATGACACGCCCTACCTTGTGCCCTAAGACTAAGCATCAACAGAAAATCCTCCGGCACAAAATATCTGAAAAAATTTTAAACAGAATGAAAAACAATCACTTGTTGAGAGATCCCTCTGAATACCTATTCTGTTTATCCTTAGGCAGAGTGTACAATTTTCATTTCAGTTGCCTCGAGTCTACTCTGCAAAGTTAGTCCGACTTCGAAAATTCAAAATTAAATAGTCATATCAGATGACAGCAATTTGGATGCAAAATACACTTGCAACTGGATTTTTACCGTTCCCACATTTTAGAACCTAGATAGGCTTTGGAAGTCAGGAGGAGAACATGCTGCAGGATTCCTAGCCTCTGACCTGTTCTTGTAGCCACAGTATTTATATGAATGGACAACTAATACTGGCCTTGGCAGTGATCCCAACATCCCGCAAAAATGAGTGGAGTCAAGGACTGAAGAATACATAAGCCCGTGGAAGGAATTCCAACTTACATTTCCTCATTGTACATTTAAAATCAAGCGAGTTTCCAGAGGTAAACTCAGTGGCCCCAAGTCAGTCAGTTAGCAAAATTAAGGCAGCACACTAAAAATGGGGTACACCTAGGAATGGCATTGCATTATATGAACCATGGAGTCACACTTAACCCTCTGCTCAGTTCAAAACAGATTGCAAACATTTTGAAATTGTGCAGTGTCGGAAAAAGAGCATGAACAGATACATGGGTAAGATTCTGAACATACAGCTAACTTTTAAAACTGGAAAGAACCTTCGAGTGAAAGCTGAAGACTTCAATTAAACTGAACAAATTGTGCTGGTGAAATAATAACAACCAGGCTAAAATGAAGGAATTTGGATTGGAGAGTGAATGAAAATGAACCTTCGTTAAAGCACTTTGGATGGTTAAAAACCTTTCAAAGAGACCTTTACACTGGCTATTTCTAGAACTACCTCATACAAATGAGCTCACTTTAGAAAAGAAATTATGAATGAATGTCATGCAGATTGCTGCTGAGAAAGGAAAAGAACTTGGGCATGGTTCACAATCTTGGCTACATGAGAAAACTTTATTATCTGATCAAGGAGGTAGTGAATGGCACGTATGTCATAAAGGATCAATCCTCTTTCCCAATGAGCTCATCATATCTAAACATGAGGAAACCTTCAATTTAATCAAAATACAGATACAGGAAATGCGACATTCAATATACTGACGAAATTCAATAACCTTTCAAAATGTGACATCACCAGGGTAATATGATGAATTATTGTGGCCAACAGTGCGAAGGAGTTGAATTAACCTCAATCAACCACCCAACCACTTCAGTAAACATGACATTTTAAATCTGGTTGCTCCATCCGCTTAATACCGCTTCAAGACCATCTTTCTGCAGTGGAGAGCAGCTGGCTACGGCATGGAATTGCCAATAATCAGTCGTAACCATAGATGTTGTAATCTTGAATGATTTTTGTACTTTCTGACAGCATGAAGGAAAGATAAATATCCCCCAGAACTGAAGAAAAACTGAGGAATATAACCATTATTATCTGGCTCGAGCAGGGAATGGGTGCTGCCAGTTAATGAAATGTTCCAACTACCAATGGAATACAGCGCAATACTTGCAACAGAGTATACGCATGTACTTGGGAAGAGAATAATTTTTTTTTTACTTCTAATTTTTAACAGTACATTCAACCCACAAATTAAAGTTATAAAATAATAGTGCACAGGTATAGGTTCCGAGTAACCTCCTAATTGCTTCCGATTGGCAAATTGGCAATTCTCATATTCAGGAAATATCAGAAGTTTCAGCAGCAGAGAACTGCGGTTGGTAGATAACACAAAAGTTTGCTGTACTAGAGAGAAAACTATTGAAGTTCTGAAAAACAATCAAGTTTAAATTTGTGAGGTACTGACAACTAATTTAAGGGAATCACAGGAAGTAAAATTGGGAGATTAGAAACAGGTTAATGTTTTATCCCCTTTTAATTAAAAAAAGCATTAAACATAACAGAATTACAAATTCTGTAATCTCCATTCTATGTAGAATAATGAAATCATCAGAAGTAAACTTGGGTGCATCTGCATAATTATAACCAAGGAAGCAGTAAGCAACATGATTTCAGAAAGGTAATGTCATTTCCAAACAAACTTCACCATTTCCAGAGGAAGTAACATTTCAAATGGACTGTGGAAATCCTTACAACATAGCACACCTAAACTTCAAACAAACATTTGATGATTGCCGCACAAAAGGTGATGTCAAACTTAAAACTATGATGATTCAGTGTGATGGGGAAATAAGGACAGGAAAGACTAGAGAAAGAGTTTTTGTCTGGAAAAGAGGCTTCAGGCAGATAATCTTAAATGTACAAATGTATGGAAAGGATATATTCAGAATATTGCTTTTAACGTTTGCAAGAGTAACCTTTTACTAAACAAAGAAAAGGCTTAAGTAGACAAGTGGAATAATAAACGGTAAAGGGGGCAATCTTACCAAAAACACTCTAAGACCCAAATGAATGTGAAAATGGGAAAGAATCACACCGATTTGTTGGGCGAACTCCTACACACAATCATATGGCACTCAGTGCAAAAGAAAAGAGGCAAAGTATAATTCATGCCATTAGGGGGAACTAAGAGTCTATTTTTGCCAGGAAGCTGGCTGCTGACTGCGACGGGTGCTATTACACATGTGCCTTGATCTCTCAGTATACTACATACAAGTGTTCATAGTACACAGATATCTGTCACTTCCCACAGCTCCAGGATTATCACACACCCTCCCCCAGGGGCCCAGGCTGAAGATCGGCACCACAGATTTTTTGAGATAGGTAAGTAAGGGATAGTCAGAGGCTTTTTTCCAGGGCTGAAATGGTTGCCACAAGAGGACACAGGTTTAAGGTGCTGGGGAGTAGGTACAGAGGAGACGTCAGGGGAAAGTTTTTCACTCAGTAGTGGGTGTGTGGAATGGGCTTCCAGCAATGGTAGTGGAGGCGGATTCGATAGGGTCTTTTAAGAGACTTTTAGATAAGTACATGGAACTTACTAAGATAGAGGGTTATAGATAAGCCTAGTAATCGCTAAGGTAGGGACATGTTTGGCACAACTTTGTGGGCTGAAGGGCCTGTATTGTGCTGTAGTTTTTCTATGTTTCTACATTCCAAAAAAGTTCATAAAATTATCTGGGGAGTAACAGGATAAAGGAAATGCAGCAGCTGTGGATTCTGTCAACAAGCAACATGAAGTACAACAGAAGAAATTTATGGTAAAAATGAAATAGATAAATGAAACAGAGGAAAATGTGGTCACGTGGGAAAATATACTGTTGGAAGGTAGAAAACAAAAAGATGGGGTTAAAGGTAGTTTCAGTGAGTTGCATTCCATGGGGTCCAAATTGGGGCTGCGATTATTTGCAGTTTACATTAAATGATCCTGAGCCAGGTATTCAGAGTAAGTATGGAAATTTATTGATGGCACCAAATCTGGGGTGGGAGAAATGGGATGCAGGAGCTGCAGGGAAGAGAGTGAATTGTGAAGATTGTAAAAGAATTCAAGGGCATACAGACGAGCAGGACAGACAAGTAGATAGCAGATGCAGTTCAATGAAGAAAGTGTGAAAGCAATTCATTCTGTAACTATGGAGATCATTAAAGATACATTAAAGATACAGAGATCATTAACGATAACACACATAGATATCGTAAGGTTAAGGATTTCTTGTTGAATGTGTACAAGGCCTAAATTAAACTAGAGACAGGAGAATTGGGCACAACAGTGGACACCTTATTTTACAAAGGATTTGAAAGCAAATCAGAAGTGCGACAGATGGAAGAAAGAGATCTTGTATCTAAAAACCTGGAATTAGGATGAGTCAACAGGGAAAAGCAACTGATGACCAACAGACTTTGGATTTAGAGTTTTAGTGGAAGTGACAGAGGGAATAAACATGCACGGTAGCAAAATGGAGTGAGTGCATGCATAAAGTCAGAACAGAGCTGCGAGGTTGAGAGATGTATCAAAATTGTATCAGAAGTTGAACAATTGACATTTTTTGGCTTGTGTTTTTGGTTATTTAACGGGCAAAGCTAGTGCAACTGGCTGCATAACTCCCATCTTTTCATAAGCAATTATTCTTTGTCCAAGTGCAAACATAAAAGCACAAACGCCTTTGTCAACATCATTCTGCAGTTTAAAAAAAAATGCCTGCCTTTGATTTGCTCACAAAAAAGCATTTGCAATTCATTGTCCAGGTTGTTCTCAAATAATGGGAGAAAAAGATGAAGGAAATGTGCTTTGAGATTAACAGCAAAGAAAAATAAATGTTTTATGTAAACAGCCAGTGTTTTGGAATTCTCTGCACAAACAAAATAAACTAAATCGTGTAATCGTTCAATTTATCTGTCTCTCTGACCTAGGTTCTCTGTCTGAAATCCCTGTATATGCTAACTACTCCAAAAAGCTTTTCCAATTCGTGTCAGCTTGACTGACAATGATTAAAAAAATACAAAAAGCTTCATTTAAAACCTGTTACAACAAGGAGTAACTTGGGTAATTTGCAACTTTGCACCTTGGGCAAAGTCTATCCATTATTAAACATGCTTATTTAAATCAGGCACCAAAGTTGAAAATTACCACACACACACCCCCCCCTATCTCCTCAGATTGAAACTGCACATACACAAGAGGCAAAGCATCAATCAGGAAAGATAACTGAAAGCTTGGCCTTGTGTTACATAAAGGAAAGCACAGGTGCTGGAAACCTCCCCACTGTTTTGTCATTAAAAAAATATAAAGGCCAACAGGTTTCAAAGATTTTAAAAAACTTGTGTTTATGTAACTCTGCCAATGTGGAAAAATGTCCCAAGATGCTTCAAAAATATAATCTGGCAAAAATTGACACTGATCCAAAGATGATATTAAGGGGACAGGCCAAACTAAAAGTGGTCAATTTTAAAGAGGGCTTTGAAAGGAGAAGGAAGTAGTGTGGTAAAGGAATTGAGAAGGGAATTCCAGATTTTTGTTTTGTCAGTAGTAGAAAACACGACCACCAGTAGGATTGAGTGGAAGGACGGATACCAGACTCCAAAGAATGCAGTGTTCAGGGTGGGTAAGGCTGGAAGAAGATTGAAACACACAGGTTACTTAGAATTTCAAATTGTCACAGGCTGAATAGTGGCTAGCACTGCTGCCTCACAGCGCCAGGGACCCGGGTTTAATTCCGGCCTCGGGCGACTGGTAATGGTTTGCACATTTTCCCCATATCTGAGTGGGTTTCCTCCCACAGTCCAAAGATGTGTGGGTAGGTTGATTGGCAACTGTAAATTGCTCCTTAGCGTCAGTAGGATTAATACGATAAATACGTGGGATTACGGGCATAAGGCCTGGGTGGCATTGTCAGTACAGGCTCAAGGGATCAAATGGCATCCTTCTGCACTGTAGGGATTCTGTGCTTCAAACTGAAACCATCACACACCCTAAAGCAACTGTAGTTGAGCAAAGACATGGGCAATAGGCTCTGGCGTGGCTGGATATTGGTAGCTGAGTTTGAGGCTCAGGCTTATGGAGAATACAAAATGGTTGACTGATCAGGAGAGCACAATTCAAGTTTGCAGGCAGGGGGCTAGTCACTGATCAATGGCAATTTAGTTTTCACAGCCAAATCATTAATCTATCATATCAAAGGAAACAATTACATCAGATTCCTAATCACTAAATATCATGCTTGTTCACAGAAGCAGTTAAAATTCAAATAGAGCTTTCAGCCCGTCTCTGATTGAATCATCAATCTGATCAAAGAGAATGGAGCACGTGCGTACTGAGGTGTCAGATGCTTGATTTCACGGTCATCAAACAGTTCAACTATTCGTTAGACAGGCCCTGATGTTAGTAAAATGTTAATTATCCAATCACGGATATTAAAATCCATAATTCTAAGACTGATTCTAATTTAACATGATGAGCTGGCTCCTGATGGTGGGACCAGAAATGGAGGCTACTTCCAATCACATATCAGAGTCACAATGCACATAATTACAATGCAGACTACACTGTGAGGGTGAATAGGTAATGTTCACCTTTGCCATCAGCTGACTTAATTCCTGGTTAGAATAGGTTATGATGTGGAGATGCCAGGGTTGGACTGGGGTAAACACAGTAAGAAGTCTGACAACACCAGGTTTAAGTCCAACCAGTTTATTTGATAGTAAACTCAAGCTTTCGAGGTTCCCCTCTTCGTCAGGTGAATGAAGTGTTCTGGCCTCAGACAGAGCATACAAAGCACAGACAGTTTACAGATTACTGATTAGAATGCGAATCTTTACACCTAACCTGCTATTCAAGTCTTAAAGAGGCTAACAATGTGAGTGGAAGGAGCACTGAGCACAGGTTAGAGAGATGTGTATTGTCTTTACACAGTACAGTGAGTGAGGTTTTACAAACCCAGGCAAGTTACGGGGGTTACAGATAGTGCGGCATGAACCCAAGATCCCTGTTGAGACTGTCCTCACCTGTGTGGAACTTGGCCATCAGTCTCTGCTCAGCGACTCTGCGCTGTCGTGTGTCGTGAAGGCCACCTTGGAGAATGCTCACCCGAAGGTCAGAGGCCGAATGCCTGTGACCACTGAAGTGTTTGCCAACAGGAAGGGAACAGTCTTGCCTGGTGATTGTCGAGCGATGTTCATTCATCCATTGTCGTAGTGTCTGTATGGTCTCCCCAACGCACCATGCTTTGGGACATCCTTTCTTGCAACGTATTAGGTGGACAACGTTGGCCGAGTTGCAAGAGTATGTACCGTGTACCTGGTGGATGGTGTTCTCACGTGTGATGACGTCATCCATGTTGATGATCTGGCATGTCTTGCAGAGGTTGCTGTGGCAGGGTTGTGTGGTATTGTGGTCTCTGTTCTCCTGAAGGCTGGGTAGTTTGCTGTGAACAATGGTCTGTTTGAGGTTGCGTGGTTGTCTGAAGGCAAGAAGAGGGGGTGTGGGGATGGCCCTGGCGAGATGTTCATCTTCATCATGACGTGGATGACATCATCACGTGAGAATACCATCCACCAGGTACGCGGTACATACTTTTGCAACTCGGCCAACGTTGTCTATCTAATACGTTACTAGAATAGGTTATAACAGGCCTGCCTTTGCACACATCCAGTCTCTTTAGGGAGAACTGAAAGCAAGTTTTCAGCAAGATCCTTCCCCTGCAGTTTTTACTCCAATCAGTGGGTGGCACTGTGGTTAGCATTGCTGCCTCACAGCACTAGTAACCCAAGGTCAATTTCAGACTTGGATGTCTGCATGGGTTTCCTCCCACAATCCAAAGATTTGGAGGTTAGGTGAATCGGTCATGCTAAATTGCCCCTTAGTGTCCCAAAGTGTGTGGGTTAGATGGATTAGCTAATGACAAATGTGTGGGGTTATGGGGATAGGGCAGGGCAGAGAGCCTGCTAAAATCTGTCAGAGTTGGTGCAGACTCAATGGGCCGAATAGCCTCTTCTGCACTGCAAGGTTTCGATAATTCTATATCCTCCATCCCCCTTGACAGTTTTCAGGCACAGATATGGGCAAGTGATGGTCCCCATCACTTGCCCATATCTGCCAAATCATCATCTTGGTAATGTATAGATATAGACAAAGAGCAGCCCCACAGTTCAGCAATGTCTCCCTGGAACTTCTCCTCCAGACCACATGGGAACAGCAAGAGTGCTCTTCCGCAAAAGTAGGAAGAAAGGGTAGGCTGAAAATCTGTGGCCATCAGAACCACATGGTAAAATAAGCCAGACCATGTGACTTATAGGTGATAAGGCAATTGAGTAGCAGTTAGAATGTGTTGCCACTATGTGGCATGGAGACAAGGGAGTTGGGTGTCTCTTGGCAAGCCACTAAGTCTCCATTTTGTCATGCAGGAGGAGACTGTCAGTGTAAGGAAAGGGCCAAGACCAGAAGAGGAGTGATCAATGTAAAAGTTCTGATGCAATATGAGCAGGAAGTAATGGAAATTTCAGGCAAGCAGGGTAGCTGATGCATTTCAGATGGCAACACTGAATTAACCAGCCAGCACAATATGAAGTAACCATGGGCATGGGCACATCACAGACACATTCTTCTTTTCTAATACCTCCATGGTCAAACCCTCTCTATCCCTAATCTCCTCTAGCACCAAAACTATCCAACATATCTACATTTTTTAATGTATGGCCTATTGTGCATCCCTGATTTTAATTGTTCATTGTGGGCCACACATACAGCTGTCCAGGCCTCAAAGGAGGCAAGTGAGGTGGAGATGTATTGAACAGGAATTGCTGGATTTAAGACACTCCTCTTTGACCAGGCTTTAGCTTGTCACCTTTGTGACTCAGTGTCATATTTTGTTTCATGATGCTCTGTGACGCTCCATGGGCCTTTTTATATTGTTAAAGGTGCTTTATAAATACAAAAGTGATACTGTAACAATGTGGAAGTTAGCTTCAGAAGCCATGCAGGGGTGATGTGTTTTATATTAAAATTTGCACAGCAAGTACTAGAATTCACTCTCTACACACTGTGGGAACGTGCTAGGTTTTAGTGCTGTGAATGGTCTCTTATGTGTAGCGTACACTGGGTCAGTTTTTTTTTTAAATACAATGCATCTAAAATTCAAAACTTGCATCCAAAATAAAATTTAAAAATAACTTGTGGAAATACATACAGAATAGAAGATAGCAACAGGAGGAGATCATTTGGCCCTTCGAGCCTGCTCCGCCATTCAACACGATCTTGGCTGATCATCCAACTCAATAGCCTAATCCTGCTTTCTCCTCATAACCTTTGATCCCATTTGCCCCAAGTATCTAGCCGCCTCTTGAATACGTTCAATGCTTTGGCATCGACTACTTCCTGCATAATGACTCCACAGGCTCACCAGTCTATGGGTGAAGAAATGTCTCCTCATCTCTGTGCTAAATAGTCTACCCCAAATCCTCAACTGTGGTTCTGGACTCCCCCACCATCAGGAACATCCTTCCTGCATCTATCCTGTCTAGTCCTGTTAGAATTTTTTAAGTCTCTATGAGATCCCCCCTCATTCGTCTGAACTCCAGCGATAGCAATCCTAACCTAGTCAATCTCCCCTTATACATCAATCCTACCATCCCCGGAATCAGTCTGGTAAATCTTCGTTGTGCTCCCTCGAATTCTCACAAGCATTAAATTAATCCAATATGAAAACACATGGCAATCACATTCAGCTTGCCAACACGAAGGGCATACCTCTTTAAAACTTGTTACTTGGTTAATTTCCATTTCATCCAATGACAAGCTTATTTAATCTTTAGTCTCTAGGTAATTAAGCTAAGCCATATGAGAGGAGTTTGAAAGGGAAACTGTCACAGAGGAGTACACATTGAACCACTCTGCAACAAAGCACATGCAAAAACAGCCCAAATAATTTGTGAAAATCAGATACCAATTTTTGTGTCCAAAGCCATGCATTTCCATTTAAACGTTAATCAGGACCACCATGACGAAAGTGGAACACAGCTCTTTTGACTTGTTCCTCAGTCTTTTCATGTGCTAACTTACAAACTCCCTCCAAAAAATCTAAAGGAATAGCACTTGCAATTTTCACTATTAATATAGAGATCCCATATGGGAAACAATGAACCATGTATCTTTAAAAATCTACTCTACCTTAGATTTTTATCAATTTTCAACAAAAGGAGTTAATATGGGTGGTTAACAAACAACACCAGTATATAAACTAATTTTATATATGAATCCCCACAAGGCTGATGGGGATATTATATTAATTTACAGAAACACATCCACCTTTAACCTAGTACCTGAGTGTTTTATGATCAAATTAATCCCTGGTCTGTACTCTCAAATATCAGAGTCATATATCACACTTCATTCTGACCATACGCCTGAAGCAACCAAACCCGAGTGAACACAGCAGCACAGAATTGCACAACCGAGCACTCTCTTTTCTTCTCCATGTAAGAAAGCAGCAGCGAAGTAGATAGTATAAATCAGTTTCTCATGAGGATTGCTGCAGAATCACTTGAACATGCACAGTGCTGTTAATGTTAATAGTGTAATAAAAACAAAAGAATGAAGTATTGCGAACATCCTGTTGGAGTGAAAAAGCCAGGAGAAAGGCAGCAAGACCTCACATTATTTTGTGAGCTGTGAGAAGACGATTGGCAAATACAACCGACAAAGAAAATCAACTAACAAAAACGAGACAGTGAAAAGCTGTCTTTAGACATTTCTGCGAGAAAACCATTAACTGCAAGCTTCGCTTCACAGCAGGGGGTGAGTTTTATATTTATCTTCTCTGTACAATATCGTTTATCCTTTAAATTTGTGGGGAAAGGTTCTCAAAGTGTATAAATGACCAAACAAAAAGCATTACCTGCAATATACGCACGCGGTAATGCATTTTCTCCTTAGCGACAGAGCTCATTTCTAAGCCAATGAAGAGCAACAGAATTTTAAAAATGCTAAAAACTATGGCAATTAAAACAGCATGTTGATAAAAATGCAGTCAGATCAATGCATTTAGCTGAAGCTTGTACTGCTTGCTATATTTTAATTATTTACAAATATATAAGGCTTACTCAATGAATCCTGAAAATCTGCTTTGAAATTGATGCATTTAAAGCTACCATAGTACTGTCTCTCGGACAAAATATTTGCAATTAATGTTCTATAGAACTATGTGCTTCTGATTAAATAAATATTCGTGAACAATTCCCACCCTTAAAAAAAACAAAGACCATGCTTATAATAGATTCTGCTTCAACTCCTACACCTTGAGTGACAGGCTGAAATAGTGTATTACAAAAGGCAGAATTTTTGTTGATTGGAATATAATAGAAGGAAAGGGACTTAGCTGAATTATATTCTTAAATCTAAGGACTCAGGCTCCTGACAGTAGGCCATTAAGTTAAATGTTTGCTTGACAGATGAAATAATCCTCAGGAACATTCCAAGTTTCCAACATTTGGTAAACCGAAAGAACTGAACACGATAGTGAACTGGATGTTAGGCTTCTCAAAGTCCAAGTATTTAAGACGAAAATATCAATGATGATTTTGGGCTTTAAAATTTGCCACTGTACATGTTTCAAGATCAAAACTACATCGCCTTCCATCAGGGCTACTTGCGTACTGAACTAATACTTATTGTGCAAATTCATTATTCAAGCAAAGCTGTTAAAAAACCATAACACTTGGTTTTGAAGTCAAATAACAAACACAAAGGCCACTTTAACCCCAACAGCTGAGACTCAAAACGGGCAGATGAGTAGTTATAATTGCCTGGCTGATTTATCCTCTGATCAGGGCTGAACCCACCCTCTTCTATTATAACCTTGCTCTTTGCGCGGAGGGTGTGGAGAGTCTGCAGAAGGATCTAGATAGGCTGGGCGAATGGGCCAGGAAATGGCAAATGGAATTTAATGTTGGCAAGTGCGAGGTGGTCCACTTTGGTAGGAATAATGGTAGGAAGGATTATTACTTACGTGGAGAAAAACTGTAGCAGGCGACGGTGCAGAGGGACCTTGGGGTCCTTGTGCATGAGTCGCAAAAACCCAGCCTGCAGGTGCAGCAGGTGGTCAGGAAGGCAAATGGGATGCTGGCCTTCATAGCAAGGGGGATTGAATATAAAAGTAGGAAGGTCTTGCTGCGGCTGTATAGGGCATTGGTGAGGCCGCAGCTGGAGTACTGTGTGCAGTTTTGGGCGCCGTACTTACGCAAGGATATTTTGGCCTTGGAGGGAGTGCAGAGGAGGTTTACTAGGCTGATGCCGGAGTTGAGGGGGTTGAGCTATGAGAAGAGGCTGAATAAACTAGGCTTGTACTCGTTAGAGTTTAGAAGAATGAGGGGAGATCTCATTGAGACGTATAAGATGATGAATGGGGTGGATAGGATAGAGGTGGAGAGACTCTTCCCGCTCAGAAAGGATAGTAGGACTAGGGGGCACAGCCTCAAGATAAAGGGGGGGCGATTTAGAACAGAGTTGAGGAAGAACTTCTTCACTCAAAGGGTGGTGAATCTCTGGAATTCTCTGCCCGTTGAAGTGGTGGAGGCTACCTCGCTAAATATTTTTAAGACGCGGGTTGATGGGTTTTTGATAAGAGAGGGGATTAAGGGTTATGGGGAGAGGGCGGGAATGTGGAACTGAGCCACGACAGATCAGCCATGATCTTAATGAATGGCGGGGCAGACTCGAAGGGCCAGATGGCCTACTCCTGCTCCTATTTCTTATGTTCTTATGTTCTGAGCAGACAGCAAGGACACCTGCCTGAAGTTGATGACGGCTTTCGTTAGACAGAGAGATCAGGATCAAATTAGTTAATTACTATCTAATTTAAAATGTAAACCGAGCAGATAAGTCTTTGCTATTCAGGTGAAGGCAGCAAGATGTGAACCTGACAAGATGTCAAAACAGTTGTTTTTTTTTTAAAAGGAGAGGATCTGGAGGAGCAAGAATGCTCCTCTGGACTCACAGCAGACATGCTGGCCCCTTGAGCCTGCTCCACCATTCAATCAGATCATGACAGGACTTGCACCTCAACCTCACTTCCTCAACCTAGCTCCATATATATTCATTCTTAGTGCCCAAAAATTCAACAATCTCAGCCTTGAGCAAATACATCAACTGAGTACTACAACTCAAGAGAATTTCAAAGATTCACAACTCTTCACATGTAGATATTTCTCATCTCAATTCAAAGTACCTGTCCTCTTATCCTTGAGATGCTGCACTATGTCTAGACTCTCCAACCTAGGGAAACAATCTCTATTCTGTCGACCACCCTTAGAACCTTATTGATTTCAATGAGATCCATCTCCTCTTTAAACAGGAGTCCATTCCTTATAGGACAACCAATCTTTCAGGAATCAATCTGCTGCAAACCCTCCAGGGAAAGTAAATCCTTCCTTAGACAAGGAGACCAAAACTGTACACCTTGCTGTGAATGTGATCTCATCAAAGCCCGATAATCACGGCAAGATTTCCTTCATCTTAAACTTCAACATCCTTGCAATAAAAGCTAACATGTAATTTGCCTTCCTAATTGTTTGCTTATATGTGCATGTTAAGTCTGTAATTTATGTGCAAGGGGTAACCAAATTCTTCTGCACACCTTTTATCAAGGTCTTGACTTGCAAAAGTATCTATTTTTACATTCTTCCTAATGAAGTGGCACCTTCACATTTTCCCACAATACTCTAATTGCCACCTTGTTGCTCATTCACTTAACATGTCTATATTCCTTTTCAACTTCTGTTTTTCACCTAACTTTGTGATCAGTAGCAAACGTGGATACATTACAATCAGTCCCGACATCAAACTCATTGATGAAGATTGTAAATAACTGAGGCCCAAGAACATACCTGTGTGACACACTGTTTGTTATAAAAATGTTCCTTTTCCATCCATTAGCCAAAATTCAATTCAAACGAATAGTTTACCTCCAAGGTTCATGAGTGCAATATGGAGGACAATATTTTGTCAAACTGCAAGTCATATTTATTTCCTTACATCTTTGGACATTAAATATATTACAATAATTATATAATAGTAGGTATATTAAGCCAAGTGTTCCAATGTTTCAGTAGAAATCAATAGGATAAATACAATCCTAAAATGAATGCAGAGTCCTTTCCATCGCATTGTGTAGGCTACACTAAATTGATCAGGAAATGCCAGACACCAATTTTCTACATGTTAAAGCCAAGAATGAGAATTATGTTCTTAAAATATGTCTTCTACAGCTAAAACAAAACTTCTCGTGTATATTAGAGGTTAAAAATACATAAAGTCCAAATCATTTATAAAATTTTTGTCTCAACCTAGACAGGATTACTCATTTGTAAACACCTGAATGCAATAAATACAATTGGGTGCTGAAATGGCATGAAGGAGAGGTGAAGGAGTTGGCTGCATTCAATTTTTAACACATTTTTGCCTACAGAAAGCATATTCAAGTAGGGTTCAAGGGTACTCTGTATATTCGATACATAAAGGATCAACAATGGTGGTGTGGACCACTCTTTATAAAATGGTGAAAAAAAATCAAGTAGTAATATCACCAATGCTATCACCTCGAAGTTATTTTTCTGTCACACTACTCAAATGTTGCCACTGGATGGTGCTGCTTTGCAACCATTATTAGGAATCTTTCAGTCTATGCAGGAAAACAAGCACGCAGCAAATCCATTGGGAAGGGGATAGTGCACTTTTGTTGGTGGCTGAAAAGCCAATCTGACAGGGGCAGATTCTGCTGCAAGTACTGCACACGAAGTGGTTATCTGTTCTGTAGGGTGCTGATTTTTGACATTGCTCCTTGATGGCAAACTAATCATCATGTTGGTGCATGCCAGCCCACAGATAATGTCACCATTTCCCTCTGTTGTTGGCTAGTGTTTACTAGTCTTAAAAATAGATGTTTGGAGCCTTCATATCATGCTTGCAAGGATGTCTGAAGCAAAGCACTTGTCATCTTACTGGCCTTCTGGGTCCAGCTACTTCGCTGTACAGACATTCCTGTGAATACACCCGAGCCAGTGAAGAGACCTCTACTTGATCAGTGCTAACATACTTGGGAGGTTTGTTTTGACGGAACTGGAATTTGTGCTTTTGTCCTTCCATAGGTTGTTGAGCAAGCATCACAGACAAAACGAAAATTGTTGCGATTTCTTTTTTGATAGCTATAAATTGTCCAAGCTTCACAGTAATACAAGATGGGTTGTGACACAGACCTCATTAACCAGCATCTTCATCTGAACAATTAGCTCATTGTGTCTCCGTGTATATTTTGTGAACCTGCCAAAGGTGGTGCCCCCTTCCTTATGTGTGCATCGAGTTCTGCATCAAGAGCCAGGTTCTTTATCACTCTGGTCTCAACGTAGCAGTATTTGCTAACCACTTCCAGCATGTGTTGTTTAGTGAGAGTCAGAGTGGCAAAGTGACACTGTTCCATAACCATGGTTTACTGACATTTATAGTAGGGGAGAATAAGTTATAGGCTTGCAGCGACAATCCATGAGTCTTTGTGGGTGGGTTTCCACGTGGGCTATTAGCACAGTATAGTTAGCATATAGAGTTCTCTGATCAAGAGAACTCTATTTTTGTCTTCACTTTCAACCCAGACAGATAGTACTTGCTGAAAAACCGAGGATGCAGGTAAACGCTTTCTATATCTGCAGAAGGCAACAGTTAGGAGCATGGAGAGGAAAAAACATGTAAAAAAAGTGGGGGTGAAGAGACAGCCCTGTTTCATTCCATTCTTCATACTGAAATTGTCCAGAGTGTCATCATTAAACTATTCCGTATAACGCATGTTGTCATGAAACAAGTGCATGAGGACAAGGAACTTTGGTGGACTGTCAATTTTCTCAAACCACTTTATTTGATAGGGCTAGCATTTTTTGCTGATTTCCAATTGCCTTTGGGAAGGTGGTGGTGAGTCTTGAACTGCCACAGTCCATGTGATACAAGTATACCCATTATGCTGTTAGAGAAGGGGTTCCAGAAATTTGACCCAGTGACAATGAAGGATGATGATATAGTTTCAAGTCAAGCTGGTGTACAGTAGGGAGAGGGGAACTTGCACGTGATGGTATTCCCATTCACCTGTTGCCGTTCTCGTTCTAGGTGCTAGAGATCACAGGTTTGGAAGGTGCTATCAAAAGAACCTTGAGTTGCTGCAATGCATCTACAAGATAGTACACACTGCTGCCACTGTGCATTGGTGGTGGGGGGAGTGGATGTTGGAGGCAGTGGATAGGGTTCCAATTAAGCAGGCTGCTTTGTCCTGCATGGTGTTGGGCTTAATGAGTGTTAATGGAATTGCACCCATCCAGTCAAGTGGAGAGTTTTCCATCACATTCCTCACTTGTAAATGGCAGACAGGCTGAGTTAGATGAGTTTCTGTCTGTTGAATTCCCAAACTCTGATTGGCTCTTGCAGCCAGTGTTTATATGGTTGGTTCAGTTCAGTTTCTAGTCTATGGTAACCCCCAGGAATTTGATAGTGGGGATTCAGCAATTGTAATGCCATTGAATGTCAAAGACAGATGGTTGCAGTCACTTTTGTTGGAGGACAATCATCTCCAGACCAGCCTTGAACAATCCTGGCCTGTTGATAGCGTGGAATGGTTTCGCGAGATCTAGGAATGCAAGGGAGAGAGGTATATCCTACTCCCCATACTTTTCACATAGCCGGCGTATGGTTATCAAGTCGATTGTCGAACTACTGCACATTGTGATTCTGGACAAACTTGGTTTACACACTCATGGGAACTTTTTAAACCTAATAAAGGCCTTTGCAGGTCTTTTTTGTTCCTGAAAGATTGGCTTCAGTATTTGGCTGGTTCTGTACATGCGCTTGGTTTCCAGAAAGTGAACTGCTAAAGAGAGGTAGCTGAATTGGCTTTGCAATATGCAAGCTTTATTATCACGGCAAAAACACATGTTTATCCCAGATAGCGAAATGTCGTACTGATCTGCCAGACGTAACTTATTTTTGATCTTCTTCAATCTCTGACTGCCCTACAGTCTCCGTCACAGATGGGGCAGACTGAGTAGGTGGGGTGCCAGGGTTGCCACACGCTTCCTTTCCTTTTCAACGCTTGACTTCATCTTGCTCTTAGGGATGAAAACGCCAAAATATTCGTAGAACATAGAACACTACAGCACAAACAGGCCCTTCGGCCTGCAAGTTGCGCCGATCACATCTATACCTACCAAGCCATAGAACTATCTGTAACTTTCAATGCCATTAGATCCCATATACTCATCCAGAAGTGTTTTAAAAGACCCCAGCGAGTTCGCCTCTACCACCACCGACAGCAGCTGATTCCACTCACTCACCACCCTCAGTGAAAAACTTACCCCTAACATCTCCTCCGTACTTGCTTCCCAGCACCTTAAACCTGTGTCCTCTCGTAGCGACCATTTCAGCCCTGGGAAATAGCCTCTGAGAATCCACCCTATCTATTCCTCTCAACATTTTATAAACCTCCATCAAGTCGCCTCTCAACCTTCGTTTCTCCAGGGAGAAGAGACCTAGCTCCCTCAACCCAAGGCATGCCTCCCAATCCAGGCAACATCTTTGTAAATCTCCTCTGCACCCTCTCAATAGCTTCCACATCCTTCCTGTATTGAGGCAACCAGAACTGCGCATAGTACTCCAAGTGGGGTCTGACAAGGGTCCTATAATGTTGCAGCATTACCTCCTGATTCCTAAACTCAATCCCTCGATTAATGAAGGCCAGTACACCATATGCCTTCTTGACCACATCCTCCACCTGCGAGGCCGATTTAAGAGTCCTATGGACCTGGACCCCAAGGTCCTTCTGCTCTTCAACACTGCTAAGACTCCTACCCTTGATATTGTACTCCTGCATCCCACTGCTCCTGCCAAAATGGACCACTACACATTTATCCACGTTGAAGTCCATCTGCCACTTCTCCGCCCAGTCTTGCATTCTACCGATGTCACGCTGCAACTTCCGACATCCCTCCAGACTATCCACAACACCACCAACCTTCGTATCGGCGAACTTACTAACCTATCCCTCCACTTCCTCATCTAGGTCATTTATGAAAATGACAAACAGCAAGGGTCCTAGAACAGATCCCTGGGGCTCTCCACTGGTGACCTATTCACCTCCCTCCCAGGTGAATTTCCTCTACTTCGGGCCGTCTTGGGCCAGGGATTCGCAGGTGTCAATGGAGCATTGCAGCTTTTCAAGGAGGCTTTGAGGACATCTTTGAAGCATTTCCTCAACCCACCTGCAGCTCAATCGCTGTGTCGAAGCTCCAAATAGAGCATTTGTTTCAGGAAACTCGTGTCAGGCATGTGGGTGATATGGCCTACCTAGTGGAGCTGATCGAACGTGGTCAATGCTTCGATGCTGGGGACGTTGGCTTGAGCAAGAACACTGATGTTGATGCACCTATTCTGCCATTGGATCTGCAGGATCTTGGAGGCAATAGTAGTGGTACATATCATTAAGTGCCTATAGCAAATACAGAGCCGAATAGGAGGGCAGGTATCTCTATTGCTCTGAAAGCCATGAACTTGATGCTGGGTTGGTGATCCAGGTCTTCAAACACTTTTCCTCAGACGACTGAAGGCTGTGCTGGCACATTGAAGGTGGTGCTGAACCTCAGAATCACTGTTTGCTCTTGTTGACAGCAGGCTTCCTAGATATGGAAAGTGGTCCACATTGTCCTAAATCTCATTGTGGATTTTGATAATGGGAGAGGGTGGGGGTTGCTGTCCTGTATGGGAAGTAGAGGACCTTTGTTATGTGAATATTCAGTGCAAGACCTATTGCTCTTGTACATGCCAGTGAAAATGGGATGATTTGATTTATTGTCACATATATTAGAATACAGTAAAAAGTATTGTTTCTTGCACGCTATACAAAGCATATCGTGCATGGAGAAGGAAAAGAGGGTGTGCAGAATGTAGTGTTACAGTCATAGCTAGAGTGTAGAGAAAGATCAACTTAATGCAAGGTAGATCCATTCAGAAGTCTGATGACAGCAGGGAAGCAGCTGTTCTTGTGTCAGTTGTATGTGATCTCAGACTGTAGTATATTTTTCCTGATGGAAGAAGGTGGAAGAGAGTATATCTGGGTTGGGTGAGATCCTTGATTATGCTGGCTGCTTTTCCAAGGCAGCAGGAAGTGTAGACAGTGTCAATGGGTGGGGGCTGGTTTGAGTGATGGACTGGGCTTCATTCACGACCCTTTGTATTTTCTTGCAGTCTTGGACAGCGCAGGAACCATTCCAAACTGTGATACAACTAGAAAGAATGTTTTCTAGGGTGCACCTGTAACAGTTGGTGAGAGTTGTAGCGGACATGCCAAATTTCCTTAGTCTCGAGAAAGTAGAGACGTTGGTGGGCTCTCTTAACTATAGCACTGGCATGGAGGGGCCAGAACAGGTTGGTGGTGATCTGGATACCTGAAACTCTCGAACATTTCTACTTTGTCCCCATTGATGTGGGCAGGGGCATGTTCTCCACAATGCTTCCTGAAGTCAATGATTATCTCCTTTGTTTACATTGAGGAAGAGATGATTTTCATTACAGCAGTTACTAGATTCTCTCTTACCTGTACTCCGTCTCATCACTGTTTGAGATCTGTCCCACTATGGTAGTGTCATTAGCAAACTTAAAAATTGAATTGGAGGGGGATTTGGCCAAAGGGTCATGGTGTATAAGAGTATAGCAGGAGTTGAGGACACAGCCTTGAGGGGCACCAGGGATGATCATGGAGGTGGTGTTGTTTCCTATCCTTACCAATTGCAATCTGTGGGTTAGGGAGTTCAGGATCCAGTTAGAGAGAGGAGCCAAGCCCCAGACCACAGAGTTTGGAGATGAGTTTTGTAGTAATAATGGTGTTGAAGGCTGAGCTGTAGTTAATAAATAGGAGTCTGATATAGGTGTCTTTGTTATCTAGGTATTCCAGGATTGAGTGCACGGCCAGGGAGTTGGCGTCTGCTGTGGACCTGTTGGGAGGGGTTGTTAGCGGGCAAGTCCACAGTTGGCAAGTGGGAGGCTTTCAAGGGAAAACTGATAATGTTGCAGGAAAGGCATGTGCCGGTAAAGAGGAAGGATGGGAAAGGCAGGATTAGAGAGCCATGGATCACAGGGGATATTGAGGACTTGGTCAGGAAGAGGAGGGCGGCATATATTAGGTTGAAACAATTGGGAACGGAGAGTGCGCTGGAGGAATATAGAGAGTGTAGGAGGGAGCTTAAAAGGGGAGTTAGAAGGGCAAAAAGGGGGCATGAAATGGCTTTGGCTGATAGGATTAAGGATAATCCAAAGGCGTTTTACTCTTATATTAGCAACAAGAGAGCGGTTAGAGGGAAGATTGGTCCTCTTAGGGACAAAGGAGGGGAGCTATGCATCGAGTCCGAGGGAATGGGGGAGATCCTGAATGAATACTTTGTGTCGGTATTCACGGAGAGGGGTTTGTTGTCTTGTAATGTCTTGGAGGGAGCTGTAGGTCATTTGAGGGGAATATCCATTACGATGAAGTGTTAGGGTTTTTAGGTATCATAAAAACGGAGAAAGCTCCGGGGCCTGATGGTATTTATCCCAGGCTGCTTAGGGTGGTGAAAGATGAAATTGCTGGGCCTCTGACGCAAATCTTTGTCTCTTCTTTGGACACAGGTGAGGTCCCAGAGGACTGGAGGGTAGCTAATGTGGTACCGCTGTTTAAAAAGGGCAGTAGGGATAACCCTGGTAATTACAGGCCAGTGAGTTTGACATCGATGGTAGGAAAATTGTTGGAAAAAATTCTTAGGAATAGGATGTATAAGCATTTGGAGCGTTGCGATCTGATTAGGGATACGCAACATGGCTTTATTCAGGGGAGGTCTTGGCTTACGAATCTGGTAGAATTTTTTGAAGTGGTGACAAAAACGACTGACGATGGGCAAGCCGTTGATGTCATCTATATGGATTTCAGTAAGACGTTTGACAAAGTCCCTCACGGTAGGCTGGTAGAAAAAGTTAATGCACGTGGGATACAAGGACAGATAGCTAGATGGATTGAAAACTGGCTAGGCAATAGGAGGCAGAGAGTAGAAGTGGAAGGGTCCTTTTCCAGCTGGAGGTCTGTCACCAGTGGTGTGCCACAGGGCTCAGTACTGGGACCTCTTCTTTTCGTAATGTATATAAACGACTTGGAAGAGGGTGTACGTGGTGTGATCAGCAAGTTTGCGGATGACACCAAGATGGCAGGATTGGTGGATACTGAGGAAGATTGTCAGGTGACACAGCAGGATATAGATGGGTTGGTATGCCGGGCAGATAGATGGCAGATGGCATTTAATCCTGACAAGTGCAAGGTGATGCATTTTGGAAGGAATAATGCAGGGAGGAGTTACATGATAAAAGGTAGACCAATTAAGAGTATAGAAATGCAGAGGGACCTGGGAGTGCAAGTGCACAAGTCTCTGAAGGTGGCAACACAGGTGGAGAAGGTTGCAAAGAAAGCTTACGGAATGCTAGCCTTTATAGGAAGGGGTATAGAGTATAGGAGCTGTCGTCTAATGCTTCAGTTGTACAGAACGTTGGTTAGGCCGCATTTGGAGTACTGCGTCCACTTCTGGTCACCTTACTACCGGAAGGACGTGGAGACCCTGGAGAGAGTGCAGAGGAGGTTTACCAGGATGCTGCCTGGTATGGAAGGACTGGGCTATGAGGAAAGATTGGGAAAACAGGGGCTCTTTTCCTTAGAAAGACGGAGATTAAGGGGGGATCTGATAGAGATGTATAAAATAATGAAGGGTATCGATAGAGTCAACAGCGGCAGGCTTTTCCCTAGATTGGGGACAACTATCACGAGAGGTCACGATCTAAGGGTGAGGGGGGAGAAGTACAATTTTGATACTAGAGGAAGGTTTTTCACACAGAGGGTCGTGGGGGTATGGAATGCGCTACCAACTAAGGTGGTGGAGGCAGGCACTCTGGACTTAAGGTTTACTTAGATTGGCACGAGTGAAACAGGGATGGAGGGTTATAGAAGACGGTTTTAAAAAGGGACAGAGCCTCGGGTCGATACTGGAAACGTAACAGTATACGTTAATGTTTTGACTCTTTAATCCACAGGTGTCGGTCCAACTTGTTGTCAAACGAGGGGCATGCACACGGTGGGTCATGCATGGGCTGCTCTTGGATGTTTCAAGAGTGGCCTAGTACTTCGTGTCGATGTGTGTGCTTAAATCTGGACCAGCAGACGGGCACCACAACAGCTCAGTGACTATCACTGCTAGCTGTGCAGATACATGGATTTGGGCCAGTGTCTGTGGGAGTTTGCGCATCCTCCCTGTTGTTGTGTGGGTTTCCTCCGGTTTCCTCCCACACTCCAAAGATGTGCTCTTAGAACATAGAACATAGAACATAGAACATTACAGCGCAGAACAGGCCCTTCGGCCCACGATGTTGCGCCGACCAGTTACAAAAACAATGACCCACTAGCCTATACCAATCCCTTTTCGTCCATAACCAATCCCTTTTCGTCCATAACCATTCTCCCCTGAATCTGGCTACAGTAGGGGTACAATTCACATACATACGGGGCAAGGTAGGTGTAGGAAAATGCTTTAAAATGGTAGCGTGGGCTCGTTGGGCCGAAGGGCCCGTTTCCCGTGTCGGGTTGTTCTTTGTTGCAAGTGGGAGGCAAACTGTAGTGGATCCAGGTAGTCTGAGAGGCTGGAATTGATTCATGCCATGACTAGTCTTTCAAAGCACTTCATAATGATGGATGTCAGAGCCACTAATACTAGTCATTAAGGACTGCTGCCTGGCTTTTCTTTGGTATTGGGATGATTGTTGTCTTCTTGAAGTAGATAGGGAATTCGGATTGTTGTAAAGAGGTTGAAGATGCCTGCGAATACCCCTGCAAACTGTTCCATAGAGTCTGAGTGTTCGTCTGGGTACCCCATCTGGGCCACTCTCTTTCTGACCCTCAAAAAGGCGGCTCTGATGTCTGCAATGGTGACCACGGATACAGGTTCATCTGAGGCTTCCAGGATGGAGGACATGTTCTCGCTGACCTCTCCCTCTAAATGGGTCAAATGCATTGAGCTCATTGGTGGGTGCGTGGGTGTAGTGGTGCTGGCAATTTTACATGTCTTCATCTTGTAGCTTGTTATGTCTTACAGACCTTGCCATCGTCGGCGGGAATCCATGTGGCTAGCCTGGCTTGGAGCCATCCACTGAGGGAGTGGTATACCTTTGAGAGATGCTGTCTTTTGGCTGAGTCCTTAAAGATACCTGTCTGCCTTCTCAGTGTGGGTGTAAAAAGATCTGTGGCACCACTCTGAAGAGTAGCAAAGGTATTCCTGGTGCCCTCATTAATATGTATCCTTAGAGTCACAGAGGTTTACAGCATGGAAACAGGCCCTTCGGCCCAACTTGTCCATGCCATTTTTTTTTTTAAAAAACACCTAAACTAATCCCAATTGCCCGTACTTGGCCCATATCCCTCCATACCCATCATACCCATGTAACTATCTAAATGCTTTTTAAAAGATAAAATTGCACCCATCTCTACTACTATTTCTGGCAGCTTGTTCCAGTCACTCACCATCCTCTGAAAAAATTGCCCCTCTGGACACTTTTGTATCTCTCCCTTCTCACCTTATGCCTATGTCCTCTAGTTTTAGACTTCCCTACCTTTGGGAAAAGATATTGACCATCTACCTTGTCTATGCCTCTCATTTTACACACTTCTATAAGGTCATCCCTCAGCCTCCTATGCTCAAGAGAAAAAAAGTCCCAGTCTATTCAACCTCTCCTTATAAATCAATCCATCAAGTCCCGGTAGCATCCTAGTAAATCTTTTCTGCACTCTTTCTAGTTGAATATTATCTTTTCTATAATAGTGTGACAAGAATTGCACACAGTATTCCAAGTGTGGCCTTACCAATGTCTTGTCCAACTTCAACAGACGTCCCAACTCCCGTATTCAATGTTCTGACAGATGAAACCAAGCACGCTGAATGCCTTCTTCACCACTGTGTCCACCTGTGACTCAATTTCAAGGAGCTATGAACTTGTACCCCTAGATCTCTTTGTTCTGTAATTCTCCCCGATGCCCTACCATTAACTGAGTAAGTCCTGCCTTGGTTCAATCTACCAAAATGCATCACCTCACATTTATCTAAATTAAACTCCATCTGCCTTTCATCAGCCCACTGGCCCAATTGATCAAGATCCCGTTGCAACCACAGATAACTTTCTTCACTGTCCACTATGCCACCAATCTTGGTGTCATCTGCAAACTTACTAACCATGCCCTCTATATTCTCACCCAAATCATTAATAAGTGACAAATTACAGTGGGCCCAGCACTGATCCCTGAGGCACACCCAGAGATCACAGGCCTCCAGTTTGAAAAACAACTCTCTACAACCACCCTCGGCTTCTGCCAAGAAGCCAATTTTGTATCCATTTAGATACCTCACCCTGGATCCCATGAGATTTAACCTTATGCAACAACCTATCATGCAATACCTTGTCAAAGGCCTTGCTAAAGTCCACGTAGACATCATCAACTGCACTGCCCTCACCTATCTTCTGGTTACCCCTTCAAAAAAACTCAATTAAATTTGAGAGACAATTTTAATCCCATAGTCCAATATGTATCTTAAGCAAATTACAGGTCAGTACCACACTGCTTGTTGGAGGAGTTTGCCACAACACTTAAAATTACAACATAAACTACACTTCAAAAGTACTTCAATGGCTGTAAAGTGCTCTGGATGTCCTGACTCTGCAAGAGGCGCCATTTAGGTACTATATATTTCTTTTGAACTAATCAAGGAGTCAAAACAAAACATGCTGCTGGTTATTCCTTTTTCATTAAGTCCAATTTATAATTTACCATGCTGCATTTGTTAGCTAAAACATAAAAGGAAATCATCTTTTGCCACTGCTACGCATTTTAAAATGAGCCAATCCAGATTTGAGTGAGGCTTCAGAGAACTATTTGAGCTTATTTCTCAAACATAATGATAGAGAGGCTTCCTATTTAATTATACTTTCAAGAATCAGTTCTATAACTAACTTCAGAAATGTGCTCTGAAGAGTACTAATCAAAAGCTCAATATGCTGTGCTGGTCTGCTTGTTGCATTTAACACTCAGCATGAAGAACAGATTTCTTACAGTCATGGTTTCTTTTCATTTACAGAATGTTCTGAATGCAACAGACGAGTACAACAGTGATCACGTTTTCGTAGGTACTTCTACATGCCTCACATGATCTTCTCCTGTGCGTGCACAGTAATATAATTTAAAATAGCTCTCTCATCATTACAAGAATT
This sequence comes from Carcharhinus amblyrhynchos, assembly GCF_965287045.1. Classification (NCBI taxonomy): domain Eukaryota; kingdom Metazoa; phylum Chordata; class Chondrichthyes; order Carcharhiniformes; family Carcharhinidae; genus Carcharhinus; species Carcharhinus amblyrhynchos. Next base: position 94,068,186 of record NC_137333.1, read on the forward strand.
TAAAGGCTGCAGATATTCTGTCCTCAGACAAATATATTTTTTAAAAACATCATTGTAATTAAATTATATGATGGAGATTGCCATACAAAACATATCGTCCACATCTGCAATTGTGACATGGTCCTCTCCTGCTCACTGTGCTGATAATTTTTACAGCATCATGTATCATCCCAACTGGAACACACTACTGTCTGGATACCCACGGAAAAATTTTCAGAAAGAGGAAAAAGTGCCCACCACTCAGAATTGGTTGACCATTGAGAAGCTGACTCCACTGACCATGTACATCTTGTGCATCACCTGCCAGCCAGTCAACCCTACTAATGAACAATGTACAGTCTTTAGCACATCTCCCCCAAATGCTGCCGCGGTTACCAGCAGGAAGAAAGACCTAGCTTTGGGAATATGGTTGACAAGCAGCATACTTCTCCTCATCATTGCTGGTGTACTATTATATGGCTGCCTCCACATTTGGTGTTGCAAGAGACGAGAACACCCTGAAGGCTTTGGCATGAGCTCTGATCAGGCAAGAATGGAAGCTTGGAAGAAGAACGTGATGGAAACCGCTCTTGAAGATCGCTTAGATATGCCCTGCAATGTTGCTCTCAATGCAGAAAGTGGAACCAGAGAAGATTCCCAGGTGAACACCATAACGGAAAATCCTTTCACTTCAAAAGACGCTACACCATCCAGCACAGATGTTGAGAAATTATCCACGGGCTTCAGTAATAAGAATAATGGATGACTGTCAAAAGTGTGGTAATTAAACAGTGGCCTTTCATGTGATCAGTTAAAACATTGGAATATTAGGATAGCTGTAGAGTTACAGTACTTACTTCAGTTGATTATTTTAGATTTAATTGCTCTCTCCAGTCTATGGTCATTTTGTGTTGGTATTAGTGTTCAAGCCAGAAAGCTCTGCATTGGGACATTGTAGTTTAACTGTAATTCTATCAAATGTTATTGTGCTACTACAAAAGAGAAATAGACATGGAATGTTCTTCTATTAATTCTGCTGTGGTTAAGTTGGTTTAATTTGTATGCAGCAACTTCATTCCATTATATTATTTCCTGGGGGCTAAATGCCAGTATGTTGAAGTGTGAACACCAATATAAGAAATAAAATAACAAAAACTATGACTGGTGGCCTGTTTTACACATTATCCATGTTTAAAATTGAGAAAAAGTGAGACTTTTTCTGTTTAAAGTTTTGCAGCAAACCTATAGAAAGGAAAATCAAAATGTTAAAGTAACATTATCTTCAATCTAAAATAAACGAGAAACGAGGCCATATATTGTTTGCAGAAAAGAGGCAAGAGAACTAACAGCAACATCATTATGCAAATTAAATCAACCAGTTATATTTGAAACTCAGGAAGTGAGCTTGGTGTCGGGCCATAATATGAAAAGGGCACTAACAACTAAACCATTTTACTCCCAGTCCTGCTGATTCTCTGTTATCCAAGGCCAATTTCATCCCTAAAAGCCAGTTTTTAATTAAAGCAATTTATTTTAAAAAGGCAGAAACGTATAAAATTGTGTTGTGTCTGGATTGGGACTTGAACAAATTACCATTACTTCTGGTATCTTGGATCAAATTCACTTCAGACTACTGGGATGAAAGTCTCAGTTGCTGGTCCATTTAGGGTCCTACATGAAATGAATTTGGGAAGTTTCAACCTAGTTGAAAGTGCATGTTTTACAGAGAATAAAATTGTACCAAATTAGGCAATGCCTCTTAATATTAATCAGAAGGACTTGTGTATATCCAAGAAAGTCGCATTCATGGAATAGAGCAACTAGAGCAAAGGCAACAACTCAAAAATACTAATCATGGTTTATATCTATACGTACAAGCTGAGTGTGTTTGGCAGGGTGCTCAGAATTTTATGCAGTGCTACTTTGAATGGCATAAAAAAAACAACCAAAATTAATAAAATAAAATTGCTGTGAATAGACCAGCTGCTGCAGCACAATGTCCCAGATATTAAACTGATCGATTCAAACGCTTCCCCTTTTCAACTCTTAGAAGAATGTCAATTCTCAGCTGCAACTATTTTTAAATAGAAATTTCTTTACCCAGGAGTTGCTCAATTTCATTGCAGACTAAAAGCTTCATGATTTCAAATTACTTCCAACAAAACTGTATTTCCCCACAGCTGATGGCCTTCAGAAGTGCCTTCAACAGCACTATATCAAAGAGCAAACTGAAGCTCTCTTTAAACTGCGTAGCCAATGAGCAACCCAAACTTCCCGGTGCAGACTGCATACAAGTTGGCCCCTTAAGTAACTGCACATGATGGCTGTGCAAGAAGTTTTAAAAGGTTCATCGATTTAATTTAATGGGCTGCTCACTACAAAAAGTATTTTGGTGCTCAGTTTTATTTGGGTAAATGGACTTTAAGTATTTAATTTTGCCCATTCTAGACAGAATAGTGAAATAAATGCAAAGATTAATTTTGTATGTGTCTCTGTGAGGTTCTAATTTCTTCACAGCAAAGTTAAAGTTTGTTTATTTTAAAGTTTATTTGTTAGTCACAAGTAAGGCTTACATTAACACTGCAATGAAGCTACTGTAAAATTCCCCTAGTCGCTCCAGCGCATGTTTGGGACAACGCACCTAACCAGCATATCTTTCAGAATATGGGAGGAAACCCACACAGACATAGGGCGAATGTGCAAACTCCACACAGACAGTGACCCAAGCCAGGAATTAAACCTGGGTTCACTGGCGCTGTGAAGCAACAGTGCTAACCACTGTGCTAGCGTGCCACCCAGTAAAGGTCAGGATGAAGAAGAAAGCACTTTACCAACTGACACAATGATCAAATATTCCCTCTTCCTCTCCCCTCTCATGCCTTTCCAACATGACCACCATCCCAATACCACCCCCCCACCCCAACTTCCTGTCTGCTTTTTGTTCAAAAATCATGCTTCACAAATAATCAGTAATATACCATAAAATAGTGTGCATGTTGGGCCAAGTCGATGGATGATGCCTTGCACTTGGGCCACCGTGGAAAGCAGTTTCTCACAGAATGAGGTTTAATTAAACTGGGTTGAAAAATTTATAAGTGTAGCTGACCAGCTAAGACAGCTCATTGTAAATATCAGGCTGTACTATGAGCTGTACAACATCCATTTTAAGGTTTAGACTTAGCTTGTATGACATGGTAATTAACTAAATGCAGAATTAAATTTAAATTAATAGCTGATCATCGCTGAAGCTTGGCTTTTATAAAAACTAGATCCTAAGATAATAAGCAAAACCATAACATTTAACCTTTCAAATTATAACATTTCTGCAACTCAAGACTTTGTGTTCTGATTTACCCAATTTGTCAGCCAAATGGCCAATTATCTTCACATTAAAATAACAGGAACTGTATTTATATAACTTCTTTAATGTGTTGGGATGACATATGGCATTGCATGGGAGCATTATCAGACAAAGTTTGACAATGAATACATAAGGACATATTAGGAAAGACTAGTCAAAAAGGCCAGTTTTAATGAGCATCTTAGAAAAGGAACAAGAACCAGGAAGGCAGACAGGCTAAGGGACAGAATTCCAGAACTTAGGGGCTTGGCAGTTGAACAAATAGTTGCAAATACTGAACCATGTAAACCTGGAATGATCAAAAGGTGAGAAGTGTTTATCTCAGAAGGTTGGGGAAGATTACATAGCTAGGGAGGGACTTGACAATAAGGATGAGAATTTTAAAAACTGAAACCAAGATTGAGTTGGTTTGAAGTACAAAACTTGAGTATTGCTGAAAAATGACATTTTGCCAAAGCTTTTTGTCTTGCATTCATCAGGACAATCACAAGAATACAAATGTCAAGGAAAACAACCGCCTTACATTTTATGTGAAGAGAGTACTGATTGGTTGGCAAGCATACTCTAATGGGTAGAAGCATGCCATGGAGAAGTCACTGGTTAATGGTCACTGACAGATAACTGTCAAACACGGTTTGAAAATTTGAACTAGGCAGCTGGACTGTGACTGGTCACAGCATTGCCCTAGGGAATGAACGAGTGAAAGGCTATCCTTCACTCAGGCCATGCCTTGACCAATTATTTCTCCATGACATTGGTATTCTTGTGATTGTCCTGATAAGTGCAAGACAAAAGGCTTCAACAAAACATATTTTTTCAACACCACCCACAGATTTCTCAGCTTTACTTCACAGCATAATGATCCAAAACCTGGGATCAGTACTTTTGGCCTTACCTTCAGTACCGTTACCATAGAAGGGAATCAAAAGAAACTGAAGGGTAAAAACAGCTGAGGAAAGGTCATCAATCTGAAATGTTAATTTGGCTTCTCTCATACCAGATACTGGCCAACCTGGTGAATCTTTCAAGCTTTTCTGTTTTTCAGTGGGTGCTTGTTAAGAACAGTTAGATAGCAAATACATATATACATGTCATTATTTGGACTCTTGCATTTTAATTTCTGTGATGCCAAGTTGGGTTCAAAAGCTCAATGCATATTGGCCAATCTCAAGTTCATGGCAGTAACTGAACCCCAGAAGACAGCATCGAAAATGCAGAGAGTCACACAGGCAGTGTCTCACAACCAGCAATCTCGGGACTGAGTCTATGCTGGATTTCGGAACGAGAAATGAAATCCCCTAAGTTCAGTGAAAAGGGGACATGTGAAAATCAAATTAAACAACTGTAAAGTACTGTGGGGACAAGGATTGATCTGATCATTTGCAGTGCAGGAAAGAACAGGTGCACAAAGCCACATGGATACAACTGCCTCAAGTTTTCAGAGCTGGGTTGGGTAGGTTCAGGGATCGCTATGTCACTCAAAACACCAGGCATGTGAAGCAAATAACTACTCGGCACATCACTGCGCCAATGCAGAAACTCCCTGAACAAGCCAGTTAGGTTTATCACTCATCTGAAGTTCTCGCATGGCCTGTTTAAAAACAAATCTGGTTTCTGACACATCTGGCCTTTGGATAGCTGGACTTGAGGCGTTGTGCCAGTATGAAACAATGGCAGATTAAATTTAATATGAACAATTGTAGAATGCGGGGACAATGAGCAAACAAGTAGTGCACAAATAGCCAAGGATAAAGTTGTAGGAAATGTGTCCAACCATTGTGAAGCAATAATCAATGAGGCAAACAAACTGAATCGACAAACACTGTTGTCCCTGCAGCATAAATTAAGACAAGCAAGCTTGCAAGAGTTATCTGATCAATATTTCATCAAAGCAAGGGAAACACAGCAGGAAATCTACATGGCAAGACAGCATTAGGCGCATATTTAGGAGATGGAAAAATGAGGCAACAACTGCTTTTAACAAATGCAACAATAACTGCAGCTGAGAAGCATTATTTACAAAATGGTTAAGAACACACAAGGAAGGCAATCAATTGTGTTAATACGCAGAGCCGGGGAAACAAATTATTTTTCTGCCAAACAACAGAAAAGTGCTCCTGCCCTAAAAACAGGCAACGTTTAATACTGTGCTCAATGTACACAAATGGTCACAAAAAAAATTACATCTAAATGTGAAGCATTGGCCTTTCTCCAGTGTATTATGATTACATCAAATTTAACCACATATGGTGGGAGGTGGTGGTCAAAATTAAATCAATCTTCAACTCCTATATGAATCACATCCTGGATATAAAATAATGAAACAGTTCAACTCTAAATAAAATGTCAGAAGAATGGATAGGAATCATATTAACATTAAATACAATTTAAGGTGCCCACTATTGTTTCTGAAAAACATGGTAAAAATGGATTTTTCTACCAGTGAGACAATATTTAAAGGCAGCTTAAATATGTTACCATGGTGCCTGGCTCTTCTAGGATAGTGCAATTACAAAGATTTTTGTTAAAAATGCCCATTACTACTAATGGTAATATTGCATTGCAGTAAGACAATTCTGTAGTGAAAGCAACTGAATGCAAATTTGTATTTTTCAGGACTTCGTACTTCAGTTTCACCTACTGACTACCTTTGTTTCATACCCAGCTCAAAAATCAGAACCTGGCTCTCTATCCCCAACCAACCGACTGTCACAGAATCATACAGCAAAAGAGCTATTCAGTTAATCCCGTCTCTTTGCTCTTTTCCTATAACGTACAACAATTTTCATATTCAAGTATAAATGTAATGTTCTTTTGCAAATTATTGTTGAATATGCATCCACTATTCTTTCGGGCAGTGCTTTCCTTAACAAAAACGGAAAGGTTCTGTAAAGCAGGTTCACCAGGATATTGCCTGGTCTCAAGGACATTGACTATGAGAGATTGAATAAACTAGGATCGTTTTCAGAGACAGAGAGGAGACCTGATAGAAGTCTACAAAATTATGAGGCATACAGACAGGATGGAAGTATCAATTACAAGGTAGCACAGGTTCAAGGTAAGAAGGGGAACATTTAAAGGAGATGTGCAGGGAAAGTTTTTCATGCAGGGAGTAGTGGGTGCCTGAAATGCGCTGCCAGAGGCAGTGGTGGAAGCAGGCGCTTTAATGATATTTAAGAGGCATCTGGATGGGAACATGAATAGGAATAGGGAGATAGCTTTTAGTTTGGTTAGGTCATGATCAGTATGGGCTGGGAGGGCCAAAGAGCCTGTTTCTATGCTGTACTTGGTTCTTAAAAATGCTGGAAAACTCAGGTCTGCCAGCATTTGTGGATGAAATGCTAAAAAAAACTCAGCAAATCTGGCAGCATTTGTGCAGAATGGAAACAGTTGACTTGAGTCTGCATTACTTCTTCAGGGCAAACTCATCCACAGATGCTGCCAGATTTGCTGAATTTTTTCAGTATTTCCTGTTTTTGATTTCCAGCATCCACCATATTTTGCTCTAATTTTAATGCATTCCTTAGTACTTGTGCGAGATTCATATTAGTAAAATCATCCAGTAATAAATTCATAGAATCATCTTAAATCAGTGACCCCTGGTATTCAATGCCTCCATCAGAGTGAACAGTTTCTCTCTATTTAGTCTGTCTTGGTCCCTCATGATTTTTAGCTGCTCTGTCAAATATCATCTCAACTTTCTCCAGGGAAGAAATATAACCTCTGCTTCTCCATAACCCTCATTCATCAAACCATTCTAGTAAATCTCTTCTGGACCCTTTCTAAAGTCTTCACATTCTTGTTCAAGTGCCGTGCTCAGAATTGTACACAATATACAAGACAAGGTTGAACCATTGTTTATAAAGGTCAATTGTAACTTCTGCTCCTATTGTATTCAATGTCTCTCAACTCATGATTCTGTATGCTTTTTTAACCACTTTCTCAAACATACTGCCACCTTCAAAATGATGTGTGCGCACAGACCCTCAGGTGTCCCTGTTCCTGTAATCCCTTCAGATTTGTATCCTTGAGCTTGTATGACTGCTTTTTGTTCTCATCAAAATGTATCACTTCACAATCCTTTGCATTAAATTTGATCTAGCATGTGTCTGCCCATTCTACCAGCCTGTCCTATGCCCTTAGAAGTCCATTCCTATTCTCTCAGTTCATGGTACTTCAAGTTTTGTCTCATCTGTAAATCTTAGAATTGTGCCTTGTGCACCCAAATATAATAACCAGTGCAAACACAACACAAAATGACAATATTCCTTGAATTTTAAGCATTACGACATTCAAATCATAAAAAAAATTACAATTTCTATGGAACATTCAGCTAAACTGGACCACATTTCACCAAATGCTGATGTTTAGGAGTGATTCTTTTGACCTCTGCTGTACAGGTTTCACATCAGAGAATGCAATCGCAAATGGTAACGTATCCAGGATTTGAACCAAGAACCTCTCCCATCAGTGGAAATCCCAAAGCAAGAATCATACCTCTAAACCAAAGACCCAGCTTCCAGATGCAGACTGGGCTGAGCAATTACCCATGTGTCCACTGGAACACCAGCAATCACCCCAGCTGATCAACATGGTCAACTTACCCTCAATGAGCAAACAAGGAGACAGGTTTCACAATAAGCAATCTGGAAAAACTGTTCCACTGAAGCACAGGATCACCACCATAGCAACACATCCCTAAAGGAGCCAATTATCAACCCTACTAGAGAAAATTGAAAATTCTTTGCTTGAATATCAAATATAAGGTAACTTTTTTTTAAAAAATTACAAAAATATTTCCTCTATCCAGTAGAGCCATAATTCATTGCGTTAAAAAACACATCTTTTGTCTAGCTAGTTTATCTTAAATCTGTCTCCTCCAATAACCAACCCAAACACTTCTCATTTACTATCATCACCTACCTTCACTGCTCTTTTACAACTACTTGTAAGGTGTCCATGGAAAAAGCGATGTCCTCCACTATTCTGAATATCAAAATTCGAACCCAATGGCAAAAATAAAACAGTGTGGAAACAGCATGCACATACAACTGAACATCATCTGTTACACACTGGAACGTTGTTTAACATTTGCATCTTTGGTTTTTAGAGCATTGGATTAAGTAACTGCCATGTATATTTGGCAACAATCAAGCAGAATTAGCTCCCAAATGCACTCCAAAGCCGTGTTGCTTCACTATTTTCTCCAGATGTCTGTCTTGTATTCAATTTTTTTCACTTTTGTTCCTCAAGGTGTAAGCTACTGTCTTCAGCCCTTATCACAAGCTCTATACTTATGGAACAACATCCATCCCTCTCTTGGCCACACAGAAGTTGAACTGGCTTTTCAAAATCATGGCATCCCACAAAGAATGCTTATTTCCACTTCCATATCACTAATTTGTGCAGCTCTCTGCTTAAACCCTTAGTCATGACCCTATCATCTGCAGACTCAGCTGTTCCAAAGGACATATTCCCATTCTCTCAACCCTACGTAAGCATTGGTTCATCTAAATGTGATTGTTCAATCTAGTTGCAGCAAACCTTGCTCACCTCGCAACCCTTATATTTGTGCCAATATTGGCTCCAATGGCACAAATTTAAGTTCTCAGCCTTATGTTTCAATTATATTACTATCGTTGTATTTTGCCGCACCACCCTCCTTATGAATACAAGTGATATGGGCTTCATTGGCAAGGCCAGTATTTAGAATCCCTACTATGCAGAAGGCAGCCATTCGGCCCATCAAGCCTGCACCAACAACAATCTCACACAGGTCCAATCCTTGTAACGCCATGCATTTATTTCGCTGGTCTCTTAACATTAAAGGACAATTTAGCGTGGCCAATCAACCTAGCCTGCATATCTTTGGATTGTGGGAGGAAACCAGAGCACCCAGAAGAAACCCCACACAGACACAGGGAGAATGCGCAAACTCCACAGTGACCCAAGATCAGAATTGAACCAGGGTCCCTGTCAGTGCTCAGGGGCAATAGTGCGAACTACTGTACCACTGTTCTACCCCTTTATTCCTTAACTGCTCTTGAGCCAACCAAGGTCAAGAGTCACATATTGATCACACCAGGTTAAGGACAGTAGATCTTGTTCCCAAAAATGCATTAGTGAACCAGTTTAGTTAATAGTTTCATGGTCACAATTACTAGCTTTTTAAAAAATTCAGAATTAACTGATATTAAATTCTCCAGGTGCCATGGTTGGAATTGGATGCTTACAGCTGGATTATTTGTCCAGGCCTCTGGATCACTATGCTACAGACATAAGCATTCTGCCATCGTGGGAGAAACCAAGAACTCTACATTCCTCCCAACCCTGGCTTCTGGTGAATCACCCACTGTTGACAGCGTTTTACCCCCATTTGGACCATCAAATGTCTAGCATTTTCAGAAAAAAGACATCTCTGAAAACACAAAACTCCCTCAATACAATACTAAAGTGGAAAGCACAAAGCAAAAAGTACAATTCAGCAGTTGTTGGAAATCTAAAAAGAAAAACTGGAAATGCTCAGGTCAAGCAGCATCTGTGGAGAGAGAAAAGTAAGTATCTCAACAGATGCTGCTTGATCTGCTGCATATTTCCAGCACTTTTTGTTTTTAATCACTGAAGTGTCAGACTGGCTTTCTAACCTCAAGCTCTGGAAAGTGCCTTGAAGCCTGACCTTCAGCCTCAGAACCAAGTGCAACCATAAAGCCAGAATAAATGTCGGTTTCTTAATAATCAAAGTTTTCATTTTAAAAGCAGCACATAATCCAAAAGTTAGTTAAAATTAACAGAATTAGATTGTGAATGAATTGACCTGTTAACGAACAACTGTTGCAAAACCAATATTCTTTGGTCACTTTGGCAAACATGTGATTTCATACACACGCCAAATTCAGTCGCACTCAAGCCAAGGTGTAACCAAGGTGCAACCAAGGTGCTGGCCAATGGGGGGGGAAAAAAAATCAATGACCAGAATTTATTTCATATACTGTAACGGTTTTCATCTAAATTACACAGTTAAAATCAAAATACAAATGCCATCAATGTTTTCTTCAAAACATTGATTAATTTTGAAATTTGAACATGAAAACACCAACAAATCCTCAATTCCGTTAAAAGGAACAGAACTTAGTTTGTTGAGTCACTATAATTAGATAGTCCTGATAATGATAACCACTATGCACCTGTACAACACATCTAGGAAGATTGTAATGCATTGCCCTGTTTTAATATGAACAGCATCCTCTTATATGGCAAGTCATTTCAAAATGCAAGTTACAAAAAAATTTGAAGTTTAAGCTTCTGAATCCAAATCTTTTCCTCAAAAAGTCGAGATATTAAAGTACACAAAACTAAGCTAAGGACAGCAAGTCACAAAGTCAAAAGTCAAATACTGTGGATGCAGGGAATCTGAAATAAAACAAAATATGCTGTAAATACGGAACACTTTAGACAGCATCATGTTTCAGGTGTGTGATCCGTCATCATTTCCAGCAATTTCTGCCTACATCACAAAGTGTTTTAACAAGAAACTGAATCACTTCTTTCTAATGAGAAAAAAAAAACCTTTTTTCCACCGGTACAGCAAAACTCAATAAAGACACTAAGATACAGCCAAGGTTTTTGAATAAAAATTTATTTAACCTTCTGTCAACTGGCAGCAATGACTTTTTATTCTTGGGGATTCTGCAAATATATTCTCAATAGGTTACAGTATTGAAACAGCTCGTCCAATGTTTGCCTTTCTTTAAATAATGCATCTGCAACTGGTGATTTTCAGCACAATAGCTGCAATTCCCAGCGGTCTAATTTGCAGCTCAATAGGTGTTTTATTAGCCATATATCATTAATTCAAGCCTGCTGACTAAATTCTGTCCAAATACATTCCTCTCCTGTGGGAGCATCACTGAAGGACTTGCCAAATACATCAATAATCATCTTTTGTTTTAAAAAACAAAAACAGAAAAAAGGGTGATTTACCTTCTTTCATCAAAAAAACTGCAGAGATGGATCCAAGCACAGCAGAAAAGCAAAAAGAGCATAAACGTTTAATGAACGCAATACCTAATCATAGAACACAGTTACACAGATCACGTCATCTGCACTAAACTGAAAATTTTAAAATGTGCTCCCTTGTTTTTAAATTCCTCCATAGCTTCACTCTTCCTCATCTCTCTAACCTCCGGTCTATAATCCTCCCAAGATATTTGCACACCACTAATTCTGTCTTCTTGTGCATTTGTTATCTTAATATGAAGGACCATTGACCTGAAATATGAATTGTTTCTTTTTCTACAGATGCTGAGTATTTTCAGCATTTTCTGTATTCATTTCAGATTTCCAGCATCAACAGTACTTTGTTTTTAACCTTGCTTTATTCGCCACATCGTTGGTGCCTATGCTCTCCGCCACGTAGGCCCTAGCTTTTGGAATTTCTGCCCAGGATCCCTCTGCTTTAAGTCTCTCCTTAGAGAGAGAGAGCTAAGATTTTACCTGTTAAAAACCTGTTTAAAATAAGTTTAAAGCACTTTACTCTTTGTAGAACTGTTTAAAGCATTTATTTATTGTATTTACTGCTTTAAGAATTCTGAAGGAGTGGTTAAAAGGCATTTGTGGACCAGCCTGCTTTAATTATCAAGGGGCCACACGGTGAAGCCTTCCATTGTTTGCTGAAGCAGAGAGAGAGAGCTAAGATTTTACCTGTTAAAAACCTGTTTAAAATAAGTTTAAAGCACTTTACTCTTTGTAGAACTGTTTAAAGCATTTATTTATTGTATTTACTGCTTTAAGAATTCTGAAGGAGTGGTTAAAAGGCATTTGTGGACCAGCCTGCTTTAATTATCAAGGGGCCACATGGTGAAGCCTTCCATTGTTTGCTGAAGCAGAGAGAGAGAGCTAAGATTTTACCTGTTAAAAACCTGTTTAAAATAAGTTTAAAGCACTTTACTCTTTGTAGAACTGTTTAAAGCATTTATTTATTGTATTTACTGCTTTAAGAATTCTGAAGGAGTGGTTAAAAGGCATTTGTGGACCAGCCTGCTTTAATTATCAAGGGGCCACACGGTGAAGCCTTCCATTGTTTGCTGAAGCAGAGAGAGAGAGCTAAGATTTTACCTGTTAAAAACCTGTTTAAAATAAGTTTAAAGCACTTTACTCTTTGTAGAACTGTTTAAAGCATTTATTTATTGTATTTACTGCTTTAAGAATTCTGAAGGAGTGGTTAAAAGGCATTTGTGGACCAGCCTGCTTTAAATCAGCGCCAGGTTTAAAAGGAGGCCTGGTGTAGACAGCGGGCAGCGTCTGAGCGGGCAGCGGAGTGAGTGGGAAGCAGAGTGAGTTAATAGGGCTTAATATCAAAAAGGGCTGGAAGGGAAAAAGGCCAGGTGAGTTTGTTTGAAAAAACAAGGAAAAAAATTTTTTTTCAAAACTACTACAGCAGGAAACAAGGAAAAAAATTTTTTTCCCCATAAAAAATTACAGTGAATAATGGAGGGGCATGTGATGTGTGGTTTCTGTATGATGTGGGAACTGGTGGACCCCAGGGTCCTTCCCAGTGACCATGTCTGCAGTAAGTGCAGGTTGCTGGAGGAGCTCCAGCTCAAGGTGGATGAGCTGGCCTCTGAGCTACAGACACTGAGGCTCATCAGGGGGAGAGAGGGTGCCATTGTCAATGGGGTGCAAGTGACATCCACCCCTGCTAGACTGGCTAAATCTAAGGGTCAGGGACAAAAGGGGGCTGCTGGGAGGAGGAAGGGGGGTGAGGAGCGGAGGCCTCAGCCTCTTAATCTGCATAACAGGTTTGAGGTTCTTGCTTCCAGTCTGGAAGAGGATGAGGCAGGTGAGGTTGGTGAGCAAACTGCACACGGTACAGTGATGCAGCAGGACATAGGCAAAGAGAAAGGGAAAAGGAACGTAGTAGTGATTGGGGATAGTGGGGTGAAGGGTATTGACACTGTCCTTTGTCACAATGACAAAGTGCACAGAAGGGTGTGTTGTCTGCCTGGTGCTCGGGTACAGGATGTCGCAGCTGGGCTGCAGAGGAACCTGGAGTGGGAGGGTGAGAACCCGGTCGTTGTAGTACATGTGGGTGCCGGCGACGTAGGCAAAGTGCGGACTGAGGATCTGGGGAGGGAGTATGAAAAGCTGGGAATGGAATTAAAAAGTAGAACCGACAAGGTGGTCGTCTCTGGGCTACTGCCTGAACTGAGTGCAGACGGGCGTAGGGTTGACAGGATAAAGGAAGTGAATGGGTGGCTCAGGGATTGGTGTGGGAGGAATGGGTTCGAATTTATGGGGCATTGGCACCAGTATTGGGGTAGGTGGGACTTGTTCGGGCGGGATGGGGTGGGTCTGAACCGTGCTGGGACCAGAGTGTTGGCGAATCGAGTAAAGAGGACTGTAGACAGGGCTTTAAACTAATTAGGGGGGGGGAGGGTGCGAGGGTAGGTGACGCTACGAGGTCTAAAGTTAAGGATAGGGTACAGGTAAGGGAAGAGGCCGAGGATGTCCCAATTGGTGGCGTTACGGCAAATAGGGTCCAGGTGAAGGCTGGGATGAAAGCGCTTTATCTGAATGCACGAAGCATTCGGAATAAAGTGGATGAGCTGGTGGCGCAGATCGACACAAATGGATACGATCTGGTGGCCATTACAGAGACGTGGCTGCAAGGTGACAGGGACTGGGAGATGAATGTACAGGGCTATCAAGTGTTTAGGAAGGATAGGCAGGAGGAAAGAGGGGGTGGCGTAGCTCTGCTGATTAAGGATAGTATCAAGGTGGTAGCAAGGGATGATATCGGAGCCAAAGAGCAGAAAGTGGAATCGTTGTGGGTGGAGATTAGGAACAGCAAAGGGAGGAAGACGCTGGTGGGTGTCGTTTATAGGCCCCCAAATAATGATCTGGAGGTGGGGCGGGCTGTTAACGCGCAAATAAGTGCGGCGTGCAGGAATGGGACGGCAGTAGTTATGGGAGATTTCAATCTGCATATTGATTGGTCGACCCATGTTGGACGAGGTGGGCTCGAGGAGGAGTTCTTGGAATGCTGCCGGGATAATTTCCTTGAACAGTGTGTGTTGGAGCCGACGAGGGAGCGAGCTATCTTGGATCTGGTGCTATGTAATGAGGCGGGTAGAATTAGGGACCTTGCGGTGAAGGATCCTCTTGGAGAGAGTGATCATTGCATGGTGGAGTTTCTGTTGCAGATGGAGGAGGAGAAAGTGGGTTCCCGGACACGCGTCCTTTGTTTGAATAGAGGGGAGTATGGTAGGATGAGAGAAGAATTGGCAAATGTGGACTGGGGGAGCGCGTTGGAAGGTAGGTCTGCTGAGGAGCAGTGGAGGATCTTTAAGGAGATCTTTCTTGGTGCTCAGCAGAAATTTATTCCGATGGTCAAAAAGGACAGTAGGAGGAGAGGTAATAAGCCGTGGATAACGAAGGAGGTGAAGGAAAGTGTTAAATTAAAAGCGGAGGAATTTAGAGTAGCTAAGAGCAGTGGGCGAGAAGAGGATTGGGAAAGGTTTAAATGTCAACAAAGATTGACAAAGAAGTTGATAAAGGAGGGTAGGAGAAGCTATGAAGCTGGGCTAGCGCTTAATATAAAAAAGGATAGCAAGAGTTTTTATAAATATATAAAAAGGAAGAGGCTGGCTAGGGTGAACGTTGGTCCTTTAGAGGATGAGAAAGGGGACCTAGTGGTAGGGGATGGGGATATGGCTAAGGTATTGAATAACTTTTTTGTTTCTGTCTTCACGGAGGAGGACGTGAATAATTTGCCGGGTGTTAGCGATGGAAAGGTGGTAGGACTGGAGGGTCTTAATGACATTACTGTTACTAGAGAGGTGGTGCTCGACAGACTGGAGGGGCTGATTGTGGACAAGTCCCCAGGACCGGATGGAATGCATCCGAGGGTTCTGAAAGAAATGGCGGAGGTTATAGTGGATGCCTTGGTGGTTATTTTCCAGACGTCGCTGGATTCCGGGGAAGTGCCGGAAGATTGGAAAACGGCTAATGTTACGCCGTTGTTTAAGAAGGGTGCCAGGCAAAAGGCAGGGAATTATAGGCCGGTTAGTTTAACGTCTGTGGTAGGTAAAATGTTGGAATCCGTCATTAAGGAGGAAATTGCGAGGCATCTTGAAGGGAATTGCTTGATAGGGCAGACGCAACACGGTTTCATTAGAGGGAAGTCGTGTCTGACAAATTTACTGGAGTTCTATGAGGATGTGTCTAGGGCAGTGGATAGACGAGAGCCGGTGGATGTGGTCTTTCTGGATTTTCAGAAGGCGTTTGACAAGGTACCTCACAAGAGGTTATTGCAGAAGGTCAGGGGACATGGAGTTGGGGGTAGGGTGTTAGCGTGGATAGAGGATTGGTTGTCAAATAGGAGGCAGAGAGTGGGGGTCAATGGGTGCTATTCGGATTGGCGGATGGTGACTAGTGGAGTGCCCCAGGGGTCGGTGCTGGGGCCTCAGCTATTTACCATTTATATAGATGATCTGGAGGAGGGAACCGAGTGCAGGGTGTCGAAATTTGCTGATGACACCAAGATTGGGGGAAAGGCAAATTGTGCGGAGGGTGTGGAGAGTCTGCAGAAGGATCT
Source organism: Carcharhinus amblyrhynchos (assembly GCF_965287045.1). Taxonomy (NCBI): domain Eukaryota; kingdom Metazoa; phylum Chordata; class Chondrichthyes; order Carcharhiniformes; family Carcharhinidae; genus Carcharhinus; species Carcharhinus amblyrhynchos. The sequence goes on from NC_137333.1 coordinate 94,084,121, forward strand.
AGATAGGCTGGGCGAATGGGCCAGGAAATGGCAAATGGAATTTAATGTTGGCAAGTGTGAGGTGGTCCACTTTGGTAGGAAGAATGGTAGGAAGGACTATTACTTACGTGGCGAAAAACTGCAGCAGGCGACGGTGCAGAGGGACCTCGGGGTCCTTGTGCATGAGTCGCAAAAACCCAGCTTGCAGGTGCAGCAGGTGGTCAGGAAGGCGAATGGGATGTTGGCCTTCATAGCGAGGGGGATTGAATATAAAAGTAGGGAGGTCTTGCTGCAGCTGTATAGGGCATTGGTGAGGCCGCAGCTGGAGTACTGTGTGCAGTTTTGGGCACCGCACCTGCGCAAGGATATTTTGGCCCTGGAGGGAGTGCAGAGGAGGTTTACTAGGCTGATACCGGAGTTGAGGGGATTGAGCTATGAGGAGAGGCTGAATAAACTAGGCTTGTACTCGTTAGAGTTTAGAAGAATGAGGGGAGATCTCATTGAGACGTATAAGATGATGAATGGGATGGATAGGATAGAGGTGGAGAGACTCTTCCCGCTCAAAAAAGACAGTAGGACTAGGGGGCACAGCCTCAAGATAAAGGGGAGGCGGTTTAGAACGGAGTTGAGGAGGAACTTCTTCACTCAAAGGGTGGTGAATCTCTGGAATTCTCTGCCCGTTGAAGTGGTGGAGGCTGCCTCGCTAAATATTTTTAAGAAGCAGGTTGATGGGTTCTTGATAAGAGAGGGGATTAAGGGTTATGGGGAGAGGGCGGGAAAGTGGAACTGAGCCACGACAGATCAGCCATGATCTTATTGAATGGCGGGGCAGGCTCGAAGGGCTAGATGGCCTACTCCTGCTCCTATTTCTTATGTTCTTATGTTCTTATGTTCTTAAAAGCCCATCATTTTGGCAAAAGCTTTTGATCATCTTTCCTAATATCTCCTTCTCAGTCACAGCATCAAACTTTGTTTCAAACTTCGGTGGTGTTGTGGATGGTCTGGAAGGATGTCAGATGTTGCAGCAGGACATAAATAGGATGCAGGACTGGGCGGAGAAGTGGCAGATGGACTTCAACGCGGATAAATGTGTAGTCGTCCATTTTGGCAGAACCAATGGGATGAACGAGTACACTATCAAGGGCAGGAGTCTTGGTAGTGTTGAAAAGCAGAAGGAACTTGGGGTCCGGGTCCACAGGACTCTTAAATCGGCCTCGCAGGTGGAGGATGTGGTCAAGAAGGCGTATGGTGTACTGGCCTTCATAAATTGAGGGATTGAGTTTAGGAATTGGGAGGTAATGCTGCAACTTTATAAGGCCCTTGTCAGGCCTCATTTAGAGTACTGTGCGCAGTTCTGGTCGCCTCACCATAGGAAGGACGTAGAAGCTATTGAAAGGGTACAGAGGAGATTTACAAGGATGTTGCCTGGACTGGGAGGCATGCCTTATGAAGTTAGGTTGAGGGAGCTGGGACTCTTTTCCCTGGAGAGACGAAGGTTGAGAGGCGACCTGATAGAAGTTTATAAAATGTTGAGTGGAATAGATAGGGTGGATTCTCAGAGGCTATTTCCCCGGGTTGAAATGGTTGCTACGAGAGGACACAGATTAAGGTGCAGGGAGGCAAGTACAGAAGTCATGTTAGGGGTAAGTTTTTCACTCAGAGGGTGGTGAGTGAATGGAATCAGCTGCCGTCAGTGGTGGTGGAGGCGAACTCGCTGGGGTCTTTTAAAAGACTTCTGGATGAGTATATGGAATTTAATGGGATTGGGGGTTATAGATAGGTCTATGGATTGGTAGGTGTTGATGTGATCGGCGCAACTCGTGGGCCGAAGGGCCTGTTTGTGCTGTAGTGTTCTATGTTCTGTGAAGCCTCGTAGGGTTTTACCACATCAATGTACGGTTTTGTTGCTATGATCCCAAAAGCAGTCACTACCCAAAAACTGAACGCTGTTTAGACCTAATGATCTGAAAGACAGGATATCTTGGCCATGGCATCACTGGAGATATAATCAAAATTCATGTACTTATTGCACATCTCCAGTGCCATAGTGCTTAACGGCATTACAAAACTGAAGGCAAAAAAATTGTAAATGGTACAAATAACCAACGAGTTAAACAAGCTGATTGGCTCAAATATCAACTAACTAGTTGGACAACAAGGTCACATGTCACAAATGGGGAGGCGGTGGCCTAACAGTATCACTAGACTAATCCAGAAACTCAGCTAATGTTCTGGGAACCTGGCAGATGGTAAAATTTGAATTCAATTAACAAAAAAATCTGGTATTAACAATCTACTGATGACCATGAAACCATTGTCAATTATTAGAAAAATCCATCTGATTCACTAATGTCCTTTAGGGAAGGAAATCTGCCGTCCTTACCAGGTCTAGCCTCTGTGTGAATCCAAACACACAGCAATGTGGCTGACTCTCTGAAGAATCTGCAAATGGCACAGAGAAACACACAATTGATGTCGAACATCCAGATTTCTAACTTTATGGAAGGAAGATCATTGAAGCAGAAGTTTTGAAGCTGAAGTTTTTGGACCAAGCACAGCCTGATTAACCCTTGTTGGATGTCCTGGGACTGGATGAACTGCCTTCAATAAGCACAATAATCTTCCTTTTGTGCTTGATATGATTCCAACCAGTGGGGTTTCCCACCCTATCTCTCATTGACAATTTTGCTAGAGCTCCCTGATACCACATTCTGTCAACTGCAGCCTTGATGTCAAGGGCAATCATTCTCACCTCACCTCTGGAGTTCAGCTCTTTTGTCCTTGTTTGAACCAAGGCTGTGATGAGGTGAGAAGTTGAGTGGTCCTGGCAGAATCCAAACTGAGCAGTGAGCAGGTTATTGCTGTCTAACTGCCACTTATTGCACTGTCAATGATACCTTCTGTAACTTTGCTGATGATCAAGAGAACACTGATAGGGTGGTAACCGGCCTCAATGAATTTGTCCTGCATTTTTGTGAACAGAATATACATAGACTATTTTCCACATCATTGGGCATGTATAATAAATACTGGGTGGTCCATCCTTTTATAATCTTATTCAACACATGTAGCTGTTCGATACAATTGAGTTGCTCACTCAGCCATTTCAACAAGCAATTAAAGTCAATCACATTGGTTAATCATGCTCTGATCATTTCATTTCCTTAATCCCAGGAATGACTTTCCTTCATACAACCCAATAACCCTTATCCCCGAATTTTGGTTTTACCAGATTATCCATTTGCCTGGGCTTTCTTGTCCAGGCTCCTGAAACCTGCAGCATACCACACCCAATTGTAACTTAAGTCAATTAGGATATACTTTTGGGACACCAAGTACCAATTTGAAACTCCTTGGGATATTTTACTGTGTGAAACACATATTGTTAATGTTTGGAACTGATCCTTTAGCTGGTTGAAGAAACAATGATTTTTAAAACATTTTGTTACAAGCGTGTTTTCAAGTTAATAGCCATCAGGAGGAAACCTCCAGGGCATTAAAACACAATTTTTACTTCAATTGAAATTGTGCTGTTTTCCATGCATAGTCCCAAATCTTAGGTAAACCTAACTTTGGTTTGATAGAGCCCCTGCCCTTGCACATTCTGGTCCCATGAAGAAATGTCTCACATCCTAAACATTTTCTCTCCAAAACTATAACTGCTCACACAATTCTAAGGCAAAGGGGTAGCACGGTAGCACAGTGGTTAGCACTGCTGCTTCACAGCTCCAGGGACCTAGGTTCGATTCCTGACTTGGGTCACTGTCTGTGTGGAATTTACACATTCTCCTCGTGTCCACATGGGTTTCCTCCGGGTACTCCGTTTTCCTCCCACAGTCCAAAGATGTGCGGGTTAGGTTGATTGGCTATGCTAAGAAATTGCCCCTTAGTGTCCTGCAATGCATAGGTCAGAGGGATTAGTGGATATAATATGTAGGGATATGGGGGTAGGGCCTGGGTTGGATTGTGTTCAGTGCAGACTCGATGGGCCGAAGGGCCTCTTTCTGCACTGTAGGGTTCTATGATTCTAAATACAGCTGTACCCTAATGAGTGTGTGTAAATATTGTGGCACTCTTACCTCTTCTGCCAGGAGGACCAAGGTTCAAACCCCACTCTAGGACTGAGAGCCTAAACTTAGTTTGACACCAGTGCAGCAGTTAAGACTATGCTCTATGCCAGAGGAGCTATTTTTTGACAATATGATATTAAGTTGACTTTGCTGGCTCAGACACCTTTACCGGTTAGAAGATGGATGAATTCACAATGATTTTCTGTGTGGTGAGGTTGCCAGAGGCAGAAGAACAGTAGGATGCCCAAGACTTTGCATCAAGGATGCCTGCAAGTGGGGCAAGAAGAGCTTAAACATCAATTTTTGCCGCTGGGAGACATTAATCAACAACACAAGGAAATGACAATATCACTGGTGGGACCAAAATGCACCATGGCAATCAATGGCTTTGTAACAGGTGCCATTATTGAAAACGACATCCAACAATAATTTCATATGCAGCAGTCAAACCTGCGGCAGAACTTGCAAGTGGCCTCTTCAGCCATCAGCAAAAGAGCAGCATATGAAGTGACCCCATACTCAACTAATTTGATTTGATGTATGTTCATCATCTTACTGAGATGAATGTTGCCAATGATGATATACTGAGATTCCACCTGTTATTTTCCTGTCAAGTGACACCATCAAAATACATTACTGATTTTGATGTTGAGTTTCACTGGAAACTTCACAAATTGTCTACGGCATTTGTCTCCAAACAATACTGACTACATTTGAAAGATAATTAGGCACTTGAAGAACTTTGAGATATATGTGAAAGTGGCTACGTAAACTTAAGTTTGTTTATTATTAAACACGAAACAAGCTTCAACAAAATGGTGACAAACACAGACAGCACATATAACAATTAAGACTCAGTACGCACTGACAGCTGCATCTCTATTGCCTATTTGGCCCAGCTTATTCCTCCCAACACAAATTCAAATGCCAGGCTACACACACAAATGTGTCAGAATAATGCACAATCATCTCGTAGAATGAGGGACGCAATCATTTCTGCAGGGATTTGGAAAGCAATGACTGGCAAACAGGTTTTCATAGCATATGAGGGGGTCAAGAAAAAGCATGGAACATACAGATACAAAAGGGTGAAAAAGACAGTGAAATGCAGCAAGAGAAACAAATTGGCAAAGATGACAGTATTTACATAAACCAAGATGTGAGAGACTCAAACAAAGCCAGAGAGAAATCAAGAGAAAACATATTTAAAAAATTGCAAGACTGGCAAAAAATAACACCAAGAAAGAGGAAGGGAAAGATAAGTGGAGTCAATTACATTGAGAATGTGTTTTGCTCATGAGCAATATAATTTGGCACTATAATATATAATTTTCATAATATAATTTTTGAAAGGTACAGCATATTTTATACCTTTTCACAGAATGCAGTTTAGAATAAAAAGCATAATACATTCTCTGGTCTACAGCACAGCCTCAGATCTGCCAGTAGGAATTTGAAAGCTGCTTAATAAATTTTATTCAATGTTTTTTAAAGGGTTTTATTAGGCTACTTGGTTGATTATGGAATGTCCATTAAGCAGCCTTGGACAGGTTTGGTTTTGAGATCCTCCTCAAAACCAAACAAATTCTCTACTGAAAGAACAATGAGCATTCAGCTGATTGAAAAAGACCAAAATCTTCAACAACTGAGCAACACTAAAATGTGGTTTTACGTCATTTCTACAACTTGAAAGCAACTGATAGTAAATCAAAATATTGTGCGGAATGTACTAACCTTGGTTCCATATAAATACTGTGGCTGTGCATTTGGTTGTTTATCTCTTTGAAACTCTTGGGAGAAGGGCAGTATAGTACGCACAAACCTGTGGGAAAAAGAATAATGGAAAATATGACATTTTATTGAAAGCACGACATTATTTTCTTGCAGAGGTATACTTACAGTGTGACACATCATGCAAATAGGTTTATGATAAAAAAAAAACATGCTCTTCAACAGTTACGAGTCAACATAGCAGAACAGATCAGGAAGATCTCAGATTTGTTCCTCAATACAAAGAGCAAAGTAGACCTGGAAGATTTGAGATTTAGTCCTCAGTTGCTTCATCTCCACAGCAGTTACTGGGGAAAAATCAATGGCAAAAATCATTCTCATTGTCAGCCGCATTCCTATCCACTGGCTACTGGTTACAAGTGCTGAGGTATTCACCACACTGCAGCACAGATAAGTAAACAATTTGCATTCATACAGGCTTTTGTTACTTCAAGTAGTCCCAAAGCACTTTGCAAGCAACAAGAGGGCTTTTGAAATGTAGTCACCCTCGTAATAGAGAAATGCAGCAACACATTTTTCCAAAACACAATCCCACGATAGATCATTAAGTAATCTTATTTTAATGATGGTGACTGGGGGTAAAATATTGACCAAACATTGTGGGAATTCAATTCTTCTTGGGTTGTGCTACATAAGGCAGCATGCAGGATCCCAGTTTAATAGCTCATACAAAAAGGTAGCGCTTCTGATGGTGCAGAGCCCATTCAGGAATGCACTGAAGTATCACCAAAATAGCTTCTATGCTCAAGTTTCTAGAGCAAAGACTGAACCCACAATCTTGACTCGAAGGCAACAGTGCTACCTGTGCCAGACTAGTTTAAATTCAGCCTCCAAGTTTTCACATACAGGATAGCCATTTAATCAGAATATATTAAGGTAGATAGCACCCATCCACAACTACAGCAGACAGAGAACTGGCCAAAAATAGATTAAGTAGTCATATCATCAATTTGTTATTTGTGGGCTCTTTAGTGAAGTGCTCAGAGACATCACAAGGATGTGATAAAGTAGCATATAAGTGCAGGTGACTGCTTATTGTGCTATCAAAGTCAGAGAAGCAATTACAGTGCCAACAGGAAAGAAACCCAAAAACTTTCCAGTTTAACGCGCAGCACAAAAATACCTCAGTCAAGCAAACTACTTTAATTATTAAAAGGCAACATTATTCAGAGAATGCTTCTCACAAAATAGGCTATAAACATTGCTACTGGACATACTGACATTCAACTCAAAACATTGTGCTCATCTAAAAATTCAGCAAGTATAAAAATGAAAGCTTCTTGGTGTGAAATTAAGAAATCTAGATTTTAGAAAGAAGTAGGGAGCAATAATATATGCATTAAGAGACGATGACTTCTCAGTTGACAGAACTATTCCGATTTGGAGAAAACAGTAATCTAGCTTAACTGCGTTTTTACCTGTACGTAGGGAACATCTGACAATCCAAATGACTGTGATGCTCACTTATATTTATTCTCTTTTCTTCTGCATGAGCAGCATTAAACTTACACAGATACCCAAAAACTGGCAGTCTTTCAGGTTCCATTCAAGAGTACAGCGTAAAAAACATTTAGGAAAAGAGATAAAGCTTTGGGTTTGATGGCAGGGTTTTCAAGGTAGTTGGTATTGTCAGAACTACAAGACTCATGAAGCCAGTGTCCCAGTTTAAAGACTTAATTTTTATTTAACCAGCAGCTGCACAGAGAAATCATCAAAAGGTCACAGCAGCTTTGAGATGAGCAGCTAGACCTCTCCAATAATTTCTGATGTATGCAATTCAAAACAGATTATAGGTTTTTCTTGGCAATTACTCCCATTAACTTTAAATCAATCATCTCTAGTATACATAAAACAATAATACCTGTCATATACCTTAATGCAACGGTGCAGAGGGACCTCGGGGTCCTTGCGCATGACTCGCAAAAACCCAGCCTGCAGGTGCAGCAGGTGGTCAGGAAGGCTAATGGAATGCTGGCCTTCATAGCGAGGGGGATTGAATATAAAAGTAGGGAGGTCTTGCTGCAACTGTACAGGACACTGGTGAGGCCGCAGCTGGAGTACTGTGTGCAGTTCTGGTTGCCACACTTACGCAAGGATATTTTGGCCTTGGAGGGAGTGCAGAGGAGGTTTACTAGGTTGATACCGGAGTTGAGGGGGTCGAACTATGAGAGGCTGAATAAACTCGGCTTGTACTCGTTAGAGTTTAGAAGAATGAGGGGAGATCTCATTGAGACATACGAGATGATGAATGGGATGGATAGGATAGAGGTGGAGAGGCTCTTCCCGCTCAGAAAGGACAGTAGGACTAGAGGGCACAGCCTCAAGATGGGGGGGGGGGGGTTTGGAACGGAGTTGAGGAGGAACTTCTTCACTCAAAGGGTGATGAATCTCTGGAATTCTCTGCCTGTTGAAGTGGTGGAGGCTGTCTCGCTAAATGTATTTAAGACGCGGGTTGATAGGTAAGGAGATTGAGGATTATGGGGAGAGGGCAGGAAGGTAGAACTGAGACACGACAGATCAGCCATGATCTTACTGAATGGCAGGGCAGGCTCGAAGGGCTAGATGGCCTACTCCTGCTCCTATTTCTTATGTTCTTATAATCACATCTTACTCTCTGGCATAATAGCATTTTATTGGTCCGTAAAATCTGGAAGCTAACTCGTCTTAGTTGACCCCAATTCCTGTGTTGTCTAGTAATCTCAGACACTAGCCCAAAGTTCAAATGAACGTTCTCACCGGTTCCCACATTAGGTCACTGTCAAACCAGGTTAACACGTGACTCCATATCTGGGCATGCATCCATCTTGTCTGGACAGTAAATAAACCCTATTCATGAAATATGAATAAATGCTCTAAAATGTTCTCTTCACTGATAAATTTTGCATACTCTCAAGGTCTAAACGCTCTCTTAGAATATGGAACTTTCCTAATGTCTTTTGTCATGATACCTTGCAGCAAATTACTCTTGACTAAAGTGAACAATATACCTTAAAAAATACATTAATGCATTCAAAATATCAGCATGTGTTTTAAAATCATAATCATTTATCTAAATCTCTAGCTGCATCGTATGTGTAATCTGTTTTCTTGTTAGCTCATAAGTTTGGTTTAAGAATCATTTAACTAAATGCTGGTGGTTCTGTCAGTGCCTTAATGTCTAATGGTTTAAAAATCTTATTAACCTATTAAGGTTCTCCTGCTTACATGGTTCAACTGTTGACCAACAATCCATTCAATGTAAAGCTATAAACAAATGAATGTAGTAATAAGATGAGTCTTAAAGGCATTCTGACTAAACTAGTGAGGTCCCAACTGAGAGAATGGGTGGAATTTTTCAGCCACGCACACCCCAAGGTTAGAAACTGCGTGATGGATCAGGCTACATTCACAACCTTTTGCAGTTTATTATCTTGGGCAGAGCAGGAGCCTACCAAGCTCTGATACAACCAGGAAGAATGTTTTCTATGGTGCAAGTGTAAAAGTTGGTGAGATCATAGCTGACACGCCAAATTTCCTTAGTCTTCTGAGAAAGTAGAGGTGTAAGTGACGGCATGGGGTGGGGTGGGGGTGGAAATTATCTAGGACAGGTTGTTGGTGATCTGGATACCTAAAAACTTTAATGTGTGGAATACACTCCCAAGTAAAGAAATCAGCAGTCATGAATTAAGGTGAAAAATAAACTAAACAGGAGGAGGACAATAACAAAACCATCTCAATCCCCAATGATGGGGAAGCCCAGCATATCAAGTGTAAAAGACAGGGCTGAAATTATACGCAAGCATCTTCAGCAAGAAGTGCCAAATGAATGATCTAATTTGGGCTGCTCTTGTAGTTCTCACTATTATAGATGCCAGTCTTGAGAATTCAATTCACTCCAAATAATAAGAAACAGCTGAGGAACTGAATATAGCAAAGATGATGGGCCCTGACAACTGCACTCTCAGCCAACCAATACAGTTATAACACAGGCATTTATCCAACAATGTGTAAAATTCCCCAGGCATGTCCTGTCTACAAAAAACAAGACAAATCCAATCCAGCCAATTACGACCCCTTAGTCTGCTCGCAATCATCAGCAAACTAAAGATGATGTTGTTAGTAGCGCTTTCAAGAAGCAACCCACTCACTAATGCTCTGTTTGGAGGGCCACTCAGGTCCAAAGCAGGTCAGAGGTTGAGAATTCTGCAGCAAGTACACAGCCTGCTGACTCGCTACAAGCACAAGTAGTGATTGTGTGATTGAATACTCTCCACTTGTCTGGATGACCAAAACCTCCAACAACTCTTGAGAATCTTGATACCATCAAATCAAGACAGCTTGCTTGATTGGCACACCCTCACCTCCTTAAAAATGTATCCTCTCCATTACCAGAACACACTGACAGTGATGTGCATGCACTACAGCAACTTCGCAGCACCTTCCAAGTCTGTAAGATGAAGGGCTGTAGACATTGCCTGTAGTTCCTTCCAAGTCATACAGCATTCTGACTTCGAATCATCTTGCTGTTCCTTCATTGTCACTGCATCAAAATCCTGGAACATCCACCCAAGATGCACTGTGGGTGTTCCTTCATGACATGGACTGCAGGAGCCAAGAAGCAGCACACCACCACATTTTCGAGGGCAACGAAACTTGGTCTCACCAGCGATACTAACATCCCAAGAAAAAAAAATAATTTATCTCCTTAGAATAATTGAAAAAAAAATCTTGTTGGCAAACAAGTGCAAGTCACAGCCTTTCCTGAATATACTCCTTTTCTCATTTCCCCTCTCTCGAGAACATGCTCTAACTTTGTATATTCAAATCGTCTTCTGGGTTGAGTCAGGATACAGCAATGCTTAATTGATCACACATCCTTGCTGCTCCACATGCCACAACTCTCACCTTATTTCAAAAATCACCTGGAGTACATGTAGGCACTCACTGACACACACTATTGTCATTGGAGCCATTTGAGACACAGTAATTAGATGCCAAAGAAAATGACAATCAACAATATGTAAAGCACATACCAACTACTACAATGCTTCATGTCTACATTCTTGAATCCTCTCATCTCTTTCAATGAGTTTGAAACTTGACCAATGACTGCTTCAAACTGAAAGCATGGTTTCTTCATGAGATTTCTTTGCCTTAACTTTGAAACATGATAAAGTAAAATGTATGCCTATCTCACCCCAAGTCTAATACTATCAAATCTTGCTTAGTTAGATTTGTTTATTCAAAGCAGTTTACATCTGCAAATTCCATTTGTCTGTGGTCTGTTACTGCAGGAGTTAACCTGAAGTGGAATATATTTGATTAATTACAAAGAACAGTTTTCATCTTCTATTGTGAAGGCTCAGACAAAGTGGCAGGCTCAAATCCCATGCTCTCTGCTGACCTTTGTGCGTCACAACTAAAAGCTGAACATGAATAATGGTTTCATGTTACTAAAAGAACCACTGATATTTCAAACTTTAAGTGCTATATTTATCCTGTTAAACAGATTTATACTTGCTTCAAAATAAATTTATATTAGATGAACTAGATGGATTGTCAACTTTGTCCTTTTAAAACAATTCAGAGTACAGGAGGAGTGTACAAGGGCAACGTATTTCAATGCCTATTACCAGAGTATAACAGTTTACTATACGGTCTAGATACAGTTCATACATCATCTATGTAAGCCAACTTTTAGAGGGTGCAAGTGGAGGGTTTTGACTGACTGAACTATAACTATACTGCTACGAGAATTATAAAATGAGTATTGCTAAAAAAATACATTTTTGTCTTGCACTCATCAGGGCAATTGCAAGAATGCCAATGTCAGGAGGAGCAACAACTTTATACTGTACGAGAAGAGAAAGCTGATTGATTGGCAAGTGGACTCTGACTAATAGAGACATTGCCATGGAGACTGCACCAATTAATGGCGACTGACAATTAACTGCCAAACTTTGTGAAATTTAAAGCAGACAACTTGACTCTAATTGGTCAAGGCATGCCCTGAGGAATGAACAAGAGAATGGCTGTATTTATTTATTTTTAGATGAAACATGCGCAATGCGTGTCCATGTTCTTTCTGTCTGCAATGAACAGGGCCCCGGAAGTTATACAAGATATATAACAAAATGTCCCAATTCGCTTCACAAGAACATCAAACAAAACAGAACCAAGCAACATTAGGACACATTAGATAAGAAGACCAAAAGCTTGATTAATGAGATAGGGTTTATGCAATGTCTCAAAGGAGGAAAGCAAAGTAGAAAGATAGAGATGTGAAGGGAATTTCAAAGCTTAGGACCAAACAACTAAAGGCAGAGCCACCAACGTGCAGCAATTAAGATGGAGATGCCCAAGTGACCAGAATTAGATGAGAGCAAATATCTGAGAGCCATGGGGTCGAAGGAGATTACAAAGGAAAGATGAGACCAGAGAAGAATTTGAAAACAAGGAGGAGAACTTGTGGATCAATCACTGGGAACAAATGTCGGTCAGTGAGCATAGAGGTGGTAGATGAATTTGGTGCAATTTAAGACAAGGGCAGCAGGGTATAATGTGGAAGGGCAGCCAAGGAAGTGATGGAATTGTCAAATCTGGAGGTAATATGGATTACAGCAGATTAGATGACAAAGACAAAGTTGAACAATGTTACAGAAATAGAAATAGGCAGGCTAATGGATCAGAAAAACCCATTGGTTTCGCATCACATTTGCTCAGAAGGTATATTCACAGTTAGACTCTAACCATTGTCTTTATTGTTTCATCAGTACTTTTCTGGTCATTCATTCACTATATTGATAAACCGACCACAGATGAGTCTTTTCAGTGAATCCAAGTTCATTCATCCCATGGCCTCAGTGAGAATACAGCACTTGGCTCTCACATTGTCAGTCTGTAACACTGTGGACAGGGAAGGGAAGGACAATGCGAACACATACATATTAAAGTTACCTTCCTTCACCAGACATACTCACCAAGACACACTTTCCTCCACAGATAATTCCCTTGCTTCACAAATGGTTATATCCTCCAGTTATTGCTAAACAGATTCAATAGTGGACTGACTAGGACACTACTCTATCCCAGGTGAAGACGTGCTTTATGCAGAATTGGCACACTGTTATAAGAGAATATAAATTGAGACCATATGCAAAGCGGAAAGATGAGTTGAGTGTGCAGGATGGTTGTATCCATTGGGACTACAGAGTGGGCTACCCAACATCTAGTCATTCACAAGTCTTGGATGAAGTTCACGAGAGTCACCCAGATGCCTCCCGAATGAGAAGTTTAGCCAGGTTGTATGTTTAGTGGCCTAATGTGGAACAGGACTTGGAGAACAAGGTGAAATCCTATTCTGTGTGCCAGCTCAACCAAAAGATGGTGCCATCAGCTCCACTACATGTGTGGCTGTGTATTCGTGGCTTCATGTGCACTTTGCAGGGCCTTTTATGGGTTATACATTTCTGGTCATCATGGTTGCACATTCTAGGTGATTACAAGTACACATCATGAGCAATATCACAGCTCTCATTATGATAGAGAAGCTACGCCAGTTTTTACAACTCATGGTTTACCAAATTCTCTTGTTCCTGACAATGGTACATTTGCAAGTGATTCATCCCAAGGGCTGATGCAAAGGAATGGAATACGTCAAATGCATACTGCTCCTTTTCGTCCAGCTTCAAATGGTTTAGCAAAGTGAGCTGTTCAGACACAAAGGAGGATCAAGGAGAATGGCAGGTAATATTTTGGGAACCAAACTCTCATTGTTCTTGATCCAGTATTGTCTCACGCCACAAACTGCAACAGGGCTCTCACCAGCTGAACTACTGATGTGTTGGAAGCCAAAGTTTCACCCACATCTGTTACATCCTGTTGTCAAAGCAAGAGTGGGAAGGAGACCGGAAAGGCAGAAGGAAAGACAAAGAACAAAGAACAAAATCAGCCCGGGAAACAGGCCCTTCGGTCCAACGAGCCCGCACCGCCATCTCAACACCACCAGTCCACCTCTCTACCCACGACCCCTGTCTAATGTTTTATGGATGACATGGCTATCATGCTAAGGAGAGACATATCCATTCGAATGATTGTGTCTCTGTAAGGGATTTTGGCAGTAACCAACATTGGTTGCCTGAAGGTATTCTCAACCAAAGTGGTTCAGTCTCTTTGGCAGTGAAATTGACCAATGGAAGATAAGTTTACAGACACCAGGATCACATTTGTCTACGCCATGTCACGGAAACAGTAAACATTCCAGGAGCACCCAGAGGGAGATGTCCTGAGACAAGATCTGTGCTGAGAGGTTTGAAATATAAAACAGCCATTGAGTGAAACCAGAACTTCTTTTTTCCCCCTCCAGAAAGCAGGTTATTTCAGAATTTGCTTGGATTTCCACGGTAGAGTGGAATTGTTCGAAAAGTCATGCGATATACTTTTACTGAAACGACAGCAGTTTTGCCTTGGGTAATATTACTGGATTAGTGTAGTTAATATATAATGGAGTTGTTTGTTCTGACAAAGTGGGTTTTTTTGGATGATGCTTTATAAAGACTGTTTTAACTTTAATTTTCCATGCTTAAGTATTTTGTTTCCTCATGAAAATAGATCTTTTCATTTTTAAAATCCTAATAGTGTTCTATGCTTCAGGGATTAATAGTTATTTGCTCGTTTTCAAATACAAAAAAGTTATGATCAGTTACACAAGTTTCCTTCTGGGATTTGGCTTGCTCAGCTCTTGCTCTGCTGTGGTCGAAACAGTGCTGCTATGAGTCTAATGTTATATCTAGGCCACGGTGGGAATTTTGATTTACTGTCACATGTATTAGCATACAGTGAAAACTATTGCTTCTTGCGTGCTATTTAGACAAAGCATATTGGAGATAAAGAAGGAAAAGGGAGGGTGCAGAATGTAATAGAACGGCCCTCTATTGGCCCTCTAACCTAAACTATTCCAATGTTATCCATATGCCTACCCACTGACCATCTGAACGCCCTTAAAGTTGGCGAGTCCACAACTGCTGCAGGCAGGGCATTCCACAACCTTACTACCCTCTGAGTAAAGAATGTTATAGACATAGCTGGGGTGTAGAGAAAGATCAACTTAATACAAGGTAGATCCATTCAAAAGTTTGATGGCAGCAGGGAAGAAGCTGTTCTCAACTCAGTTGGTATGTTACGTCATACTTCTGTATCTTTTTCCCAATGGATGATGATGAAAGGGAGTACATCCATGGTGCGGGGGTCCTTGATTATGCTGGCTGCTTTTCCAAGGCAGCAGTAAGGGTAGACAGAGTTAATGGACGGGAGGCTGGAAGGACAATAGGTATCCGAAGATGAGTGGAAAAGCGAATTGCGTGGAGGGCGCAGAAAGATCTGGATAGGCTGTGAGTGGGCGAGGACCTGGCAGATGGAGTATAACGTTAGCAAATGTGAGGTTATCCACTTGGGTAGAAATAATAGTAGGAGGGACTATTTTTTAAAGGGTGAAAAGCTTCAGCATGCTACTGTGCAGAGGGACCTGGGGGTCCTTGTGCACGAATCGCAAAAACTGAGTTTGCAGATGCAGCAGGTGATCAAGAAGGCAAATGGAATGTTGGCTTTTATAGCGAGGGGGATAGAATATAAAAGTAGGGAGGTCTTGCTGCAATGGTACAGGGCACTGGTGAGGCCACAACTGGAGTGCTGTGTGCAGTTTTGGTCCCCGTATTTGCAAAAGGATATATTGGCTTTGGAGGGAGTACAGAGAAGGTTCACCAGGCTGACACCGGAGATGAGGGAGTTAGCTTATGAGGAGAGATTGAATAGACTGGGCCTGTACTCGTTAGAGTTTAGAAGGCTGAGGGGGGGGATCTTATAGAGACTTACAGGATAATGAAGGGGCTAGATAGGGTGGGGGTGGAGAGATTCTTTCTACTTAGAAAGGAAAATAGAACTAGAGGGCACAGCCTCAAAATAAGGGGGGAGGGGTGGGGGCAGTTTAGAACAGAGTCAAGGAGGAACTTCTTCAAAGGGTGGTGAATCTCTGGAACTCTCTGCCCATTGATGTGGTGAAGGTTACCTTGTTGAATATATTTAAGTCAAGAGTAGATAGATTTCTGACAGACAAGGGAAGTAAGGGTTATGGGGAGAAAGAGGGAAAGTGGAACTGATCCACTTCATAAGAACATAAGAAACAGGAGCAGGAGTAGGCCATCTAGCCCTTCGAGCCTGCCCCGCCATTCAATAAGATCATGGCTGATCTGTCGTGGCTCAGTTCCACATTGCCGCCCTCTCCCCATAACCCTTAATCCCCTCTCTTATCAAAAACCCATCAACCCACGTCTTAAAAATATTTAGTGAGGCAGCCTCCACCACCTCAACGGGCAGAGAATTCCAGAGATTCGCCACCCTTTGAGTGAAGAAGTTCCTCCTCAACTCCATTCTAAACCGCCCCCCCCCCTTTATCTTGAGGCTGTGCCCCCTAGTCCTACTGTCCTTTCTGAGCGGGAAGAGTCTCTCCACCTCTATCCTATCCATCCCATTCATCATCTTATACGTCTTCAGATCAGCCATGATCTTACTGAATGGCAGGGCAGGCTCAAAGGGCTAGATGGCCTACTCCTGCTCCTGTTTCTTATGTTCTTATCCTCTAATGTGAAATAAATACAGCAATCTAGCAGTTTCTGGATTGTTTCAGTTACACATTTAATTAACAGTTTTAAATTTCCAATAACTGTGGTGAGGTTTGAACTCACATCTCTGGGTTATTAATCCAGGGCTCTTTCCAATAATATAACCACTTTGCACATTTTTATAACACAAACTAAACATCCAATTGCTGCTCACATTTCAATTATAAAGCCCAATCATCAACACTATTGACCACTAACCAAAGGGAAATGACAGTGACACTGTCAGTAAGGATTAGACATGAAATATAAGGAAACGTTACTCGCTGTCAAAAGCTGTAATTCAAACTTTGGATGTCAGTGAAAGCTAAAAGTTCATGGAGAACAGAGGAGTTACCCCATTTCCTGTTCAATATTCATCCCTCAATCAACATCACAAAAATAGATTAACTGGCTATTATCCCATTTCTGTTTATGGTAGTTTTCTCTGTTCAACTTGGCTGCTGCATTTCTTATGCTACAATGACCTTATTTCAAAAGTACTTCATTGGCTATAAAGCATTTATGAAAAAGTGTGGCGATCGTGACAAGTGTTACATAAACGCAAGTCTATCTTTCTTTCCTCTGTCCTTCTTCAAAATTGAGGAGTACCATGGCTGTGAAAAGTGATATGTAAATGCAAGTATTTCTTTCCTCCCATTGCTTCCCTTTAAAATTGTGCCATGGGAATCTTCACATTCACGCTAAAGGATAGATGAATCTTCAGTTTAACATTTTATCTGAAAAACGGTACTCCAACAGCGCAGCACTCAATACCATACCTGATTGATGATTTTTGTTCTGGAGTGGACATAAACCTGGAGACCATCAGACATGGTTAACTTGATCTCTTTCTCGTCAACATTTCCTTCTATTCCACATGCCCTCATTTATTTATCCAGCATCTCCTTAAATGCATCAATTCTATTCACAAAGGCTCGCATGTGGCAGCAAATTCTACATTTTAAACCATTTTCTGGGTAAAGATATTTCTTCCTGAATTCCTTACTGGATCGGTGACTATCCTATATTTATGACCTTTACTTTTCGACTCTCCTACAAATGTTAACTTCTCGTGGCTACCTTGTCAAATCCTTTCATCATTTTGAATACTTCTACCAGTCATCTTTCAGCTATTTCTCTTCCAGAGAAGACCATCAGGTCTGCTCAACCTTTGATAGTTTTGGCATCATTCTTGTGAATCATTTTTGCACTCTTTGCAGTCCTCCTGCACCCTTTCTCAATAGAGACCAGAACTGCATACAGTACTCAAATGTAATTGAGCATAATCTCTCTGAATTCTATTCCTTAAAAAAATGAATCTCAGTGTTTTAAACTGCATGTGACTTTTAATGTCTTTATATCAGGACCTCTGGACCCATTAAAACATATGCATTAAGATTCTTGTGTCTGGATTTAACCTGGACATGAATTGCGTGCGGGAATTGGAAAGTGGGATTGCTGTGACATTAGGAAAAGTGAAAGAACGTGTTTCCCAAATGGTTTACAGAATTCATCAAAAGAGTTGCTTAATACATTTTTTTGTGGGGGTATCACTCATAGGCAAACCACTTTACAAGATGCAGGGCTTCTGGACAAGGCAGCGGTATCACAAGGCCAAAGTCTTTAGAAGAAGGTAGTACGTTGGGAGAGTGAGAGAGATCATGTGGATGGCATCACTGAAGGTGCTTGTTTGGATTATGGATGGTTGAGGTGGTGAGGTGTTCAGCTGATCTTGAGCAGTGGGGCATAGTCTCTGGGCAATGGTGAGTGGAGCACTGGATGGTGATTGCGGAGAGCAGACAGGTCATGGGTGTGCCTAATGGCCAACTTGCTGGACCTGGAGAAAGGAGTCTCACTCCTCTTGGTGCGCATGCAAAGCAATAAAAGCACTAGCCTCAAGAGCTCACTGAAGGCAAGCAGCCTCATTATAATATTTAGAAGACTAATAATCTGCACTATGATGAGTCGCGCACCCTCCTGCCGTCTCCATTCAAACTGAAAGTTGGTGTTTTCATTTCCTGTATTTTAACTTGGGGAGTTGTTGATACAGTGGTAATTTACTGGAGCAGGAGCCCAGAGAGATGGGTTAATGTTCTGGGGACATGCATTCAACTCTTACCACAGCAGCTGGCAGATTTTAAACTAAATTAAAACATGGAATATAAAATAGTCTCAGTAATGGTAACCATAACAACTATCAACAATTGTCACGAAAACTCATCTGGTTCCTTTTAGGGAAGGAATCTGTTGTCACTACCTGGTCTGATCGAAATGGAACGACAGACCCACAGCAATGTGGTTGACTCTTAACTTCTCCTGAAATGGTCTAGCAAGTCACTCAATTCAAAGGTGATCAGGGATGGGCAGCAAATGCTGGTCTGGCCAGCAAAGCCCATATCCCATAAAACATTTCTAAAAAAACTCACAACCCCACACTTCTCAATTTTGAAGCATTTTTAAAGAATGAATCAATTGTAGCTGCCCCAACTGGACACTTCTGCAGCCCTGGGACTCTCAATTTCACAACATTGGAGCTCCAGCTTCAAGTCAAACTTGGATCCTCAACAGGAACACAGGTGTAGAAGGAGGATGTTCTTGGAATGCTGCCGGGATAGTTTCCTCGAACAGTGTGTGTTGGAGCCGACGAGGGAGCGAGCTATCTTGGATCTGGTGCTATGTAATGAGGCGGGTAGAATTAGGGACCTTGTGGTGAAGGATCCTCTTGGGGAGAGTGATCATTGTATGGTGGAGTTTCTGGTGCAGATGGAGGAGGAGAAAGTGGGTTCCCGGGCACGCGTCCTTTGTTTGAATAGAGGGGAGTACGGTAGGATGAGAGAAGAATTGGCGAATGTGGACTGGGGGAGCGCGATGGAGGGAGGGTCTGTTGAGGAGCAGTGGAGGATCTTTAAGGAGATCTTTCTTGGTGCTCAGCGGAAATTTATTCCGATGGTCAAAAAGGATAGTAGGAGGAGAGGTAATAAGCCGTGGATAACGAAGGAGGTGAAGGAAAGTGTTAAATTAAAAGCGGAGGAATTTAGAGTAGCTAAAGAGTAGTGGGCGAGAAGAGGATTGGGAGAGGTTTAAATGTCAACAAAGATTGACAAAGAAGTTGATAAAGAAGGGTAGGAGAAACTATGAAGCTGGGCTAGCTTCATAGTTATTGAATAACTTTTTTGAATAACTTTTTTGTTTCTGTCTTCACGGAGGAGGACGTGAATAATTTGCCGGGTGTTAGCGATGGAAAGGTGGTAGGACTGGAGGGTCTTAATGACATTACTGTTACTAGAGAGGCGGTGCTCGACAGACTGGAGGGGCTGATTGTGGACAAGTCCCCAGGACCGGATGGAATGCATCCGAGGGTTCTGAAAGAAATGGCGGAGGTGATAGTGGATGCCTTGGTTATTTTCCAGACGTCGCTGGATTCCGGGGAAGTGCCGGATGATTGGAAAACGGCTAATGTTACGCCGTTGTTTAAGAAGGGTGCCAGGCAAAAGGCGGGGAATTATAGGCTGGTTAGTTTAACGTCTGTGGTAGGTAAAATGTTAGAATCTGTCATTAAGGAGGAAATTGCGAGGCATCTTGAAGCGAATTGCTTGATAGAGCAGACGCAGCACGGTTTCGTTAAGGGGAAGTCGTGTCTGACAAACTTACTGGAGTTCTATGAGGATGTGTCTAGGGCGGTGGATAGAGGAGAGCCGGTGGATGTGGTCTTTCTAGATTTTCAGAAGGCGTTTGACAAAGTACCTCACAAGAGGTTATTGCAGAAGGTCGAGGGACATGGAGTTGGGGGTAGGGTGTTAGCGTGGATAGAGGATTGGTTGTCAAATAGGAGGCAGAGAGTGGGGGTCAACGGGTGCTATTCGGATTAGCGGATGGTGACTAGTGGAGTGCCCCAGGGGTCGGTGCTGGGGCCTCAGCTTTTTACCATTTATATAGATGATCTGGAGGAGGGAACCGAGTGTAGGGTGTCAAAATTTGCTGATGACACCAAGATTGGGGGAACAGCAAATTGTGCAGAGGGTGTGGAGTCTGCAGAAGGATCTAGATAGGCTGGGCGAATGGGCCAGGAAATGGCAAATGGAATTTAATGTTGGCAAGTGCGAGGTGGTCCACTTTGGTAGGAAGAATGGTAGGAAGGACTATTACTTACGTGGAGAAAAACTGCAGCAGGCGACGGTGCAGAGGGACCTCGGGGTCCTTGTGCATGAGTCGCAAAAACCCAGCTTGCAGGTGCAGCAGGTGGTCAGGAAGGCAAATGGGATGCTGGCCTTCATAGCGAGGGGGATTGAATATAAAATTAGGGAGGTTTTGCTGCGGCTGTATAGGGCATTGGTGAGGCCGCAGCTGGAGTACTGTGTGCAGTTTTGGGCGCTGTACTTACGCAAGGATATTTTGGCCTTGGAGGGAGTGCAGAGGAGGTTTACTAGGCTGATGCCGGAGTTGAGCTATGAGGAGAGGCTGAATAAATTAGGCTTGTACTCGTTAGAGTTTAGAAGAATTAGGGGAGATCTCATTGAGACGTATAAGATGATGAATGGGATGGATAGGATAGAGGTGGAGAGACTCTTCCCGCTCAGAAAGGATAGCAGGACTAGGGGGCACAGCCTCAAGATAAAGGGGGGGCAGTTTAGAACAGAGTTGAGGAGGAACTTCTTCACTCAAAGGGTGGTGAATCTCTGGAATTCTCTGCCCGTTGAAGTGGTGGAGGCTGCCTCGCTAAATATTTTTTAAGACGCGGGTTGATGGGTTTTTGATAAGAGAGGGGATTAAGGGTTATGGGGAGAGGGCGGGAATGTGGAACTGAGCCACGACAGATCAGCCATGATCTTATTGAATGGCGGGGCAGGCTCGAAGGGCTAGATGGCCTACTCCTGCTCCTATTTCTTATGAAAGGCTGGGATGCAGTGTTAAACTTGCACTGAACCTTGGCTTGGCCATGACTGAAGTATTGTGAACAACTGTGGTCTCCAAATTACAAAAAAAGGATAAAGAGGCATTGGAGAAAATGCAAAAAAAACTGGAAAGTTGCCACAACTGAGAGCTTGCACACATCAGGAAAGATTTCAGAGGCTGGGCTACTTTTACTGGATAAGAATGACAAGAGGGATGACCTGATTGAGCTCTCTAAGATTATGAAAAGATTTGACAGTGTAGACATAGACAGCTTCAACTTGTCGGCACTCTCAGAAATCAGGATCAGAGGTACAAGATAAGTATGAATAAATTCAGCAGTGAATTGAAATCTTCTTTAATCAGAGTGTGACTGGAATGTGGAACATGCTATTGCAAAGAGTAATGGAAGCAAATAGTATAGATGCAGTTCAGGGGAAACTAGATAAATACGAGAGGAAAAGAGTAGTACACATTGGAGTTCGATGAAGGAGGATATGCACAGCCTCATGCTAAGCATAAATATCAGCAAAAAACTTTGGGATAAATGACTTAGTTCTGTGCTGTAAATACTATCCAGATCATCTCTTCCACTAGTTTGTATTACCACATTCAGTTTTCTATTGTAAGACTTTACAAACAATTCTCAGCAAATAAAAGTTGTGTGTGCTTCATTGTAAATCAACATTGTTACCGCTGACTTGACTATTCAAACGTTTTCCTGGTCAGCCTCTCACCTTCTACCCAACACAACTAAATCTGAACTCATCCAAAGTTTATGAGGAGGTTTGATAGGGTGGACATAGTAGATGATGTTTCTACTCGAGTGTGGGCGTGGGAAGCATCAGGAAAAACATCTTAGAATGGTTAGAATGTGGAACCTGCTATCACAAGGAGCAAATAGCATTCAACAGGTGCATTTATTTTTAGCTTCACTTGAATGCATGAGAGAAAATGGAATTGAAGGATACGTTGTTGGTGTTAAATAAATAAGGATGGGAAGAGGCTAATCCGAGCATAAACATATACAAGCTCAGGAACTGCCTTCCTGAATCTTCTTCACCACACACTTCTTAAAATCTACCTCTTCGATCTTTTGGTCATCTATCCTAACGTAGATTATTACCAAATTTAGTTTCACTATGCTTTTGTGAAGTGACATGGGACATTGTACGACAATAAAGGCACAACATGCAAGTTGCTGCTGTGTTGATTTAATTTCAAAATAGCCAATATCCTCAACAGGTCAGATTTTCATCACATGCTCAAACAGCAAAATCAGAATAGAAAGCTCTATACTCAATAATGACATGTGGCATGCTGAACAAACCACAATGAATAACCTGAATTAAGTCTCATTAGCTATGTGCTGCGAGTTCAAATTGGATCTGTGTCAGGAACTCAGTGTTCAAAAAAGTTGGGCAAAAGTCCAACACATCAGCTCTTAAAGGGTTTATACAAATATACATTAAAATAAGCTCTTGTTAAAACAAGAAAAGGTCAGATAAAACAGTAATGAGAACAGGCGTTCGGTCTCCCAAACCTGTTCCACCGGAGAATTTGGTCCTGCAGTGATTAAGGTTTTGTGCAAGCAATTATGTTTGTGTCAACTTTAATTAACTCACCCAGTCTTCACATAAATTACTAATCCATAAAAAACAAGACAATTCCTCTGTTAGAATCTTTAGCGGAAGTAATTCCAGAATTCCTTCCTGCAAGGATTTTGACAGCTATGCATTCATAAACAGTAATGTGCACAAAAAGAGTTCGCAAAATATTTGAAGGAACTCAACAGAATAATCATTCCAAAGAAGAGTCATATTGTATGTGAAACATCACCTTTTTTCCAGCACTTTGTTTTTATTTCAGATGTCCAGCATCCACAGTATTTTGCTTTTACAACAGAATAGCAATTGATGCACACCACAAATATTGATTATATTACAGATATGGCCCCAGACAAAAGATTCATTGTATTCATCAGAAAATAGTTCACAGCTGTTTATGTTGTGCACTACCATTGGTCAGCTGTAAGGACCTAACATAATGTAGTGCAACCATCAAAAATATTGATGATGTGGAGATGCCAGCATTGGATTGGAGTGGGCACAGTAAATAGTCTCACAACACCAGGTTAAAGTCCAACAGGTTTACTTGGAATCACAAGCTTTCGGAACACTACTCCTTCATCAGGAGAGTGTACCAAAAATACTATCCCTAAGAAGCTCTGCATCTGTACACTTCAGCACACACCCAAAACACAATCAGTCGAAGAATAAATAATCAGGTTTCCAATCCAGTCATTTCCTGGTGACTTAAACAGCAATGGGTAAGAGGGGAAGGAAAATATGTTGGGGTGGGTATCAGAAGTCATAAGTTGACAAACAGTTCATTTATACTGGTTAAAGGGGCTTAAACGGAGGTTTTGAAGTACAGTGCCCATCGTCCTCGCCTTAAAAAAAATAGTAGGATAAAACTAAACATGTCTCGGCCTCTTCACAATACAAACAACTTACCTGGATGCAAGTACACAAAGAACAAGGATACCCTGGGAGTCTTGTTGAAAAACACACCACCACCGACACTCAGGAACCCCTTGCCCAAAACCACATGAAATGGAGGAAAAGCACCTAGAATTTCATCACCAAGAGCAAGTTGAAGCCAAGCTTCAAAAGTGAAAGGGTGCATGGCTGCCCCACCCAAACACGCTTCAAACCACCACCTGCCCCACCCTTGACAGACATTGTAGGTCACATATTGAACTCATCAGTCACCTGAGAATTAATTTTGGGTATGGAAGCAATTCATCCTCGACTCTGAGGGACAGCCTAAGACAGCGACAAAAAGATGAAGGTGTTCCTACTTTTATAAACGCCCCAAGTGGCTGAGTAAGAAATACCTTTAATGGTCACAAAAGCGGTAGAATTATTTTAAGATGCAAGAACTAGTAGCTAAGAGTGCCACTGCCATCAAGAATAATTTCATAATAAAATTATGCTAACATGACAGCATGGCTATTAACTGAACTGAAAGAAACCATCAAGCAGATGGTTGGTATTCTCAAGTTTCTCAAATTTTAAATTATTCCTTTCCCCTGTAACACAAGATAATGTCAGTACAGAATAAATGGATGCCAATTTTGTGCATAATGGATGGAATTTTGACAGACCCATCTGCCTGTTTGCAGTAACAAAATCTACACTATGGGAAGAATTTACAAATTTTCAGCATTAGAAGTAGCTTGGAAAATCCACTGTGATTGACAACTGTTCATGTTTCTGTTTGGGGAAAGACACAATGTACAAATTCCTAATCACACAAACATAACTCCAAACTGCATTTGAAGACATACATATTTCTTACTTCTGTTCAGCCCCTTGTTCCCTCGAGTTTGCCACATCCTTCTCCCTCCCACCCCTCTTCTTTCCCTTCCTCCTAGCCAATTCCCTCTATGACCCCTCACTCCCTCCCACTTCAGTGAAGGGTGCGAGCAAGAAGCAGAGAGGGGATCATTTCATCTTTTACAGTAGATGAACATAACCCACAGGAAATTCAAGGAAATGAGCAAGAGTAGGGCAGTAAGATTTGTTCTACTTCATTGTATAGATCTAGCACAAACACAAATCAAATTACATTTTACTGCTCTCCCATGTCCCAACCAGCATCTCATCCTGGTTATTAATCACTGCTGTGCTCACTGAATTCTGCCCACCAACTCCTGTTCCAAAATTAACCGCCATTGTTCAATCCATTCTCTGTCTTATCACTCCCCACTTCTATCACCTCCTTCAACCCTACAACCATCCAAGAACACCTCATTCCTCCAAACTCCAGGCATCCCCCAATCACTCTGTCACACAATTAGCAGCCATGTCATCAGCTATCTAATTTGGAAGCTTTGAATTCCCTTCCTAAGCATCTCCACGGCTCTTAAGACCCTCATTAAAATCAACCTCTTTGATCAAGCTTTTCGTATCAATTTGAAGCTCCCATTCTTTTGCACAAAGTCAATTTTCATCTGATTAAATTACTTCCAAGTATCTTGGAGTAAACAATAAAGGCACTATATGAACGTAAAATGTCATTATCATTATTATATTTTGCTGGGTTCTTCGAAGGTAATCATAAAGATAAACGTGATTACAATTTATGAATTGTTTATACATTGAGACGACAGGGCCGATTCTGGCGAAATACAATTAATCACTGTGCTTCAAGCATCTCCTCATTAACTCTCAGTTTGTGCAAGTTAAGCAAAAATAATAGGCATTATATCTTGACCATTACTGAAATAAAAAAGTTTAACCTTCAGATACTGTGAATGACTTGATTACAAAACTTGCAAGTTACCAAGAACCAGTTATCAGATAGATTAAGCTTAAACATAAATGCTATTAAAAATCAAACCTTTGTGTGGAACCATTGTAGCAGTAGTTTGGAAGGAAGTCATAATTCAGCTCCCAGAAGACGTGGAGAGTTATTCTTCCATATGGTGCCGATACATTGTGATTGGCTTCCCTGAACATGGCATCAAAACTGTCCAGGGTTAAGTATTTACTGAGCAGCTTGTGATTCATACGGTTGACTTCTACTAGACCTTCAAGTTCCTAAATAACCAAAATCACAACAGAAAAGGTTAATCCTCAATATCACAAGTATGCTATTTATATCTTGGACAGTCAGCTTTCCAAATGGTCAATTGTATGGCACTGAGTTATCGAATCTTACAGCACAAGCAACTATTTGACTCTCTGTGGCTGTGCTAACTCTTGGAAAGTACAATCTAATTTAGTCCCACACCCCTGCCTTTTCCCGACTCTTCTGTAAAAGTCGTCCAATTACCTTTTGAAAATTCCAATGGAATCTGTTTCTACCATTTTGGACAGTCTGCTTCAATCTCAACCAGTGTACGTAAAAAGCTTTCACTTCATTTCCTTTCTAGCTCTTCTGCCTATTATTTGATGTCTATGACACCTGTGATTACCAACCACCTTGCCAGCAGAAGTAGTTTCTCCCAGCTTGCTCAGTCAAAATGTTTTGTAATTTTGAATACTTCCACAAGTTTAGGATAATGTCATCTTCACCAATATCTCCATGTAACTAAAACACCTCAATCTGCTCTACCTCCACTGTGTCATCTCCAACACCGTGACATCCTTCCCTAAGTGTTGCCCAGAATTGCAGACAATATTCTAATTGAAGCCTTACCAGGGATTTTAGGCGTTTACATGATTTCCATGCAGTTGTATTTCTTGCATCCACTTAATAAGCCAAGCATCCTACACGCTTTCACAACTGGTTTATCAACACAAGCTGTCCCCTTCAAACTTGTTCATATTCACCACCAGACTCTTCCACTCTTCACTCCTCAGAACAGTATTATTTAGATTATACAACCTCTCCATATTCTCCCTCCCATAGATAATCAGTCACATTTACAGCATTCAATTGCATCTGATTGGAGTCTTCCCAGTTCATCATCTTGTCTATAATCTCATCAAGTCTAATATTACCCTGCTCACTATTTATTGCACTGCCAGGTTCTGTACTGATGTGGAGATGCCGGCATTGGATTGGGACAGGCACAGTAAGAAGTCTCACAATGCCAGGTTAAAGTCCAACAGGTTTATTTGGAATCATGAGCTTTTGGAGTGCTCATCCTTCATCAGGTGAGTTTTGTTTAACTGCAAACTTCCCAGCATGCTCAATCATCTTATAAACTTATCCTGTGGCCTTCAAAGATTTGCAAATATACACCCACAGGTCCCTTTGATTTTATAGCCCACTGTTTCCTAATTCTTCAAAGGCAGTTGTAAACCGTGCCTGATGGGAATTTCTATTTTTGGGGGAACGATGCAGGGAAGCCCATTAACTGTATTATAATTAATTGGAATGAGATTCCTGACTGTTCTGGGCAGGAATCTTGTGTCACAAGCGAGGGGCAGGGGAGAAAAATTGGAAAATAAGGTAACACTGGTGAGATTTTCATTTTCCGGCTCTCGCGAGATTTTGATGCCCACATCACCGTTTGCGGTCACAAAAAGTGGAGGAGCAAAATTGTGGCGCATGCAACTATTTAAACATAAAATATGTCAATAGCACAGCATCACCACTTAGTATATATGTGGCAGGAGTGATCTAAAAATTATTGTTTAATACCATGAAATTATCAGGAAACATTAGGCAACAGCAGCAATAAAGACTAGGAAAATAAAATTGTCAGATAAATGTACCCAGGCAAAATGATTCAGTACTTAAACAGAGCTCCAATTAATTAAGATACAGCATACATACCACAATGGAGGTCAGGTCTTCACTCTCAAATCGTGTAATTGCCAACTCTAATGATTTGTACATTGCTGCTGAAATTCTTTGAGTGATCAACCGATTCAGGTCTATTGACCTACCAAGAAGCTGCAATACAAGAAATTTAAAATATTACATAGGATAAATGACATGTGTCATTTGGCAGGCCATTCAGTCCAACCAGTCCATGATGGTATTCATGCTCCACTGGAGAGCCTCCTATTTTTTCTCATCTAATCTATCATAACCCTCCATTACCTTCTCGCACTGTTTGTTCTAGTTTCCTCTTAAATACATCTATACTGTTTGCTTCCTTGACTCCTTGGGGCAGCGAGTCTCACATTCTTACAATTCTTTGAGCCATGAGATTTCTTCTTAATTCCCCATTCCGCCCTTTTTTTGCCAGTAGAAAAGACACCAATCCTTTTACATAAGAACATAAGAAATAGGAGGAGTAGGCCATCTAGCCCTTTGAGCCTGCCCCACCATTCAATAAGATCATGGCTGATCTGTCGTGGCTCAGTTCCACATTCCCACCCTCTCCCCATGACCCTTAATCCCCTCGCTTATCAAAAACCCATCAACCCGCGTCTTAAAAATATTTAGCGAGGCAGCCTCCACCACTTCAATGGGCAGAGAATTCCAGAGATTCACCACCCTTTGAGTGAAGAAGTTCTTCCTCAACTCAACTTTCTGATATGTATACTCACATTTCTGGTATCAATTCTGTAAATCTTCTCTGCACCTTCTCCAAGTGCCTCTTTATCGTTTTCATTATTTGGTGACCATAAAGTACTCTGCATGGGTGACCGAGGCTCAATATAAGTTGAACATAACTTCCCTACATTTTCTCTATCCCTCCAGAAATAAAGCCTAGCTCTTGGTTTGCTTTTCTATGGCTTTGCTAACCTGTGGAATGATCTTTAGTTGTACCTGTACTCTTCAATCCCTTTGTTCCTCTACTTCACGTTCCAAGTAACAATTGGCCTCTCCATTCTTCTCAGCAAGACACATTTTCATATTTGCCTGCGCTGAATTTCATTTGTCAGCTAAAGCACATTTTTCAAGTTTATTTTTGCCCTCCTGTAAGTTTATCCAATCCTCCTGAGTATTGACTAGCTCCTCCACAAATTGGTTTTGACATGATTACATTTGATGTAATTTTTGTAGCTAATATTAAGCGAGATGGACAATTTAATCAGTTTGATACATTCCATTTTGTTTGCTTTTCTTTGCAAGTTTGTTTTTTCTCTTTTTGCACATATTTTTGCTTTCAGACAGCAGTACACTTTTTATCTTTTATGCTGTATGCAATCTGAAGCGTGGGCTTTCATCTCAATAATGGAAAAAGGAACTCTCACCTGTACGTGTCTTTGTTTCAATAAAGTCTCGTATCGATTCGATGGAGGTGTTGGTATATTAGCTCCTTGGTTCTTGCACTCTGCTCGTAGCCGTTTGTCTAAAAGGAGGCTATAAAAATTGGACAGATGATTTTGTGAAAGGTATTCAATGCAATAACCTTTGCTAATGTTGTAAAAGATCTGAATAATGATCTTCAACAGTACCTTCCCGCCAAAATCTTGTAGTAAGCAAATATTTGGTCAGCCAACTTGTATACAAATTGGTCAAAACAAAGGTTAACCTAAAAATAAAACACACATGTTCCACAATTACCACGTGCCATGAAGTTTGTCTAATGAAATTCAACACTAAAAAACCTCAAACATCAATGCTGAATTAAATGGCATTAATTCAAACTCAAAAAAATACTTATAATTGTGAAGGGATACATTAATTAATAATTACCTCTGCTTCAATCTCATCATAAAGGAACTGTTTCTTGAATTTAGTGAGTGCATAATGGGCACTGTCATTGTATAGGTCCAAGGAGTATAATACATACCTACAAAGAAGAAATTGTTATCGTTAAAGAAACTTGCTCAATAGATATTTCTTTTTAATATGATTATCAGTCTGGCTGAAGTAGCATATCAGGATGCCTCATGGGATCATCCAGGCTTGGAATGTAACCTTTGGGTCAGGACCAAATAAGTTGATGAATGATCTGAATTGTACTGTAATAAAACTACCTAACCTTAGGGTCAAGCCAAGATACTTGGATGATTTGGCACTGCAAAACACAGGATAGATAAACAAAGTTAATGGTTGGAATAAACTGTGGATATCATTGTGCTCATCATGCACTCCATGATTGTTTTGTGAATTCCTCTAATTGCAAATTTACTGAATAGGTCATTGCATGATGATGTTGTAAACTGATCAGTAATTGTGGATGTACCAAACTGGATGTACAAGATAAGAACGTTATGAGTTAATGCGGTATCCCAAAGTTAAGCTGACCAGCTGTAGTTACTGATCATACCTTTAAATATTTTTTGAACAAGGTTCTAATGCTTTCAATTCTCCAGTCCTCTTACACCCCGAGCCCAAAGACGACTAAAAAAATTATGGTTTTCGCAATTTCCGCTCTCGCTTCCTTCAGTATCCTTAGATGCATCTCATCTGGTCCTGGTGCCTTGTCAACTTTAAGTACAGGCTGCTAATATCATCTCCTTATTAATTTTAAACTCTTCTACTGTCCGAGTTACCTCCTTTTTCACTGTAGACTGGATAGTACCTGCCTTGGAAAAGACAGATGCAAGGCATTCATGTAATATCTCAGCTATGCCCTGTGCCATGTGTAAATCTGCTTTTTGACCCTATTGTCTCTCTTTTTTAAACCATCCTTTTACTACACACTCGCCTATGGAAGACTCTGGATTTCCCTTTTATATTGGCTGCCAGTCTCTTTTCATGCACCATCCTTGATTCGCTTTACTTTTGCATCTCCCCTCTAAACCTTATGTTTTCAGCCTGGTTCTCAATTGTATTTTCTACCTGACACCCATCACTTTTCCTTCTTCATCTTATTTTCTATTTCGTGTGTCATCCATGGAGGTCTGGTTTAGTTTGCCCTACCTTTTCCTTTTGAGGGAATATGCCTGGACATTTCTTTAGTGTGTGCAGTAATCGAGTCAGGCAATAGCTTCCAGTGGCTAAATGGAGCTCTCTGAGCCCTCCACTGAATTTTGTCAGGGAACAGTCTTCAGCGATGGATGCCACAGCTGGGTTCCCTGCAAGGTCCACTTGTGCCAATTTGCTGTACAAAGGACCTAGCTATTGCAGAAACAGCTCAGGAATGTCCAATGCTGGCGTCGAAACTATGTGGGCGGCTGTGTCTGAACAGTATCTTTTTTGAAGGTAGCTCATTGTTGAGTTGTTATTCTTCCTTTGACTCCAATTCATTCAGCCCAGATAGGCTCTTACGTCATTGAAATTGATTTTCCCCTAGTTAATTATGCTTACTCTGGATGGTTCTTTGCCCTTTTTCTATAGTCGGCCTGAAACTGATGATACAATCATCGCTGCCCCCTAAACATACTGACTGACACTTGGTCCACCTCATTCCTAAGAACCAGGTCTACCAGGACACAGGAAACTTCCTGGCATTGTCACAGAAGTGGGTATGTCGGCGTTGGACTGGCGTAAACACAGTAAAAAGTCTGACAACACCAGGTTTTAGTCCAACCGATTTATTTGATAAATAGACTCACAAGCTTTCAGGGTTAGCCCCTTCGTCAGGTGAATGGAGAGTTCTGGCCTCAGACAGAGCATATAAAGCACAGACAGTTTAGAGATTACTGATTAGAATGCGAATCCTTACACCTAACCTGCTGTTCAAGACCTGAAGTGGCTGACAATGTGAGTGGAAGGAGCACTGATCACAGGTTAGAGAGATGTGTATTGTCTCCAGACAGTACAGTAAGTGAGGTTTTGCAAACCCAGGCAAGTCACAGGGGTTACAGATAGTGCGACATGAACCCAAGATCCCTGTTGAGACCATCCTCATGTGTGCAGAACTTGGCTATCAGTCTCTGTTCAGCGACTCTGCGCTGTCGTGTGTCGTGAAGCCCGCCTTGGAGAATGCTTACCCGAAGGTCAGAGGCTGAATGCCCGTGACCACTGAAGCGTTCGCCAACAGGAAGGGAACAGTCTTGCCTGGTGATTGTCAAGCGATGTTCATTCATCCGTTGTCGTAGCGTCTGCATGGTCTCCCCAATGTACCATGCTTCGGGACATCCTTTCTTGCAACGTATCAGGTAGACAATGTTGGCCGAGTTGCAAGAGTATTTACCATGTACCTGGTGGATGGTATTCTCACGTGTGATGATGGTATCCATGTCGATGATCCAACATGTCTTGCACAGGTTGCTGTGGCAGGATTGTGTGGTATTGTGGTCACTGTTCTCCTGAAGGCTGGGTAGTTTGCTGCGAACAATGGTCTGTTTGAGGTTGTGTGGTTGTCTGAAGACAAGAAGTGG
The DNA here is from genome assembly GCF_965287045.1 of Carcharhinus amblyrhynchos. Lineage (NCBI taxonomy): Eukaryota > Metazoa > Chordata > Chondrichthyes > Carcharhiniformes > Carcharhinidae > Carcharhinus > Carcharhinus amblyrhynchos. The sequence continues at coordinate 94,116,173 of NC_137333.1, forward strand.
GGATAGCCCTGGCGAGATGTTCGTCTTCATCAATGATATGTTGAAGACTCCGGAGAAGATGTCGTAGCTTCTCCGCTCCGGGGAAGTACTGGACGACGAAGGGTACTCTGTCCACTGTGTCCCGTGTTTGCCTTCTGAGGAGATCAGTGCGGTTTTTCGCTGTGGCGCATCGGAACTGTCGATCTACGAGTCGAGCACCGTATCCTATTCTTATGAGGGCATCTTTCAGGATCTGGAGGTGTCTGTCACGATCCTCCTCATCTGAGCAAATCCTGTGTATACGGAGGGCTTGTCCATAGGGAATGGCTTCTTTAACATGTTTAGGGTGGAAACTGGAGAAGTGGAGCATTGTGAGATTGTCTGTGGGCTTGCGGTTCATGTTGCACTATCTGTAACCCCCATGACTTGCCTGGGTTTGCAAAACCTCACTTACTGTACTGTCTGGAGACAATACACATCTCTGTAACCTGTGATCAGTGCTCCTTCCACTCATTGTCAGCCACTTCAGGTCTTGAACAGCAGGTTAGGTGTAAGGATTCGCATTCTAATCAGAAATCTCTAAACTGTCTGTGCTATATATGCTCTGGAGAGTTCTGGCCTCAGACATTCACCTGACGAAAGGGCTAACCCTGAAAGCTTGTGAGTCTATTTATCAAATAAATCGGTTGGACTAAAACCTGGTGTTGTCAGACTTTTTACTATTGTCACAGAACACAGGGATAGGCAACAATAGCATCAGTCTTCCTAATATTGAACTGTAGAAAATTTCAGCTCATCCGATGCAAAATGTCAGATAAATAGTATGATATTTTGGCAATAAGGGAGGACTCAATAGAGGTGACAGTGAAGTAGACCTGGGTGTCGTCAGCGTTCATGTGAAAACCAGCACTGTGCTTCCCCATAATGTTACTGAGGGACGGAGATAAAAAATAGGAAGGAGCCAAGGATAGATCCTCAGAGGAAAGAATACAGAAGGAGGAGAAGCCAATGCCAGTGATACACAGGCTAGTACGAGATAGGTAAGAATGGAAAGTGCTCTGTGCAGCCCAGCTCAATTGGGTGACTATGGGGGATCATGTGGCCAACCGTTGTCAAAAACTGCAGACAGGTCAAGAAGAATGAGGGGGAAAGTTCTTTGAAACTGTCACATTGGAGGTCATTTGTGATTTTCATAAGAGCAGTTTCAATACTGTGGCGAGTGGAAACTTTATTGGAGGGTTTCAAACAAGGAGTAAAAGTTTCTATAGACATGTAAAGAGAAAAGGGTTGACAAAAAGAATGTCGGCCTTCTACAGTAAGAAGTGGGGGAATTCATAATGGGAAGTAAAGAAATAGCTGGAGAATTAAATTTGTATTTTGCTTCAATCTTCACAAAGGAAGACACAAATAATGTACCAGAAGTTCTAAGAGAAACATGTTTTAGTGAAGAGTTGAAGGAAATCAGTATTAGTAAAGAAATTGTTTTGGGAAATTGAATCTGATTGAAGGTGAATAAGTCAACAAGGGCTGATAACCTTCATCCCAGAATATGTCAGAAAGTGGCCCTGGAAATAGCAGATTCATTGGTGGTCATTTTCCAAAATTCTTTGGACTTTTGAATAGTTCCTACAGATTGGAGGGGAGCTAATCTAAGTCCACTATTCAAAAAGAGAGATAGAAAGAAAAAAGGGAACTATAGACCAGTGAGCATAACGTCGGTACTGGGGAGGTTATCGAGGATTTCATAACTCTGCATTTGAAAGGCAGTGGTATAATCAAAGTCAGCATGGATTTACAAAAGGAAATTCATGCTTGATGAATCTATTGGAATTCTTTGAGCATGTAAGTTGGAGAATTGATTGAGAGCCAGTGGATATGGTTTATTTCGACTTTCAGAAGGCTTTTGACAAGGTCTCACAAACGAGGCTACAAGTATATGAGATTGCAGGTAATGTCTTGAGATGGATAGAAAGCTGGTAGGAAGCAAACAGTTGGCATAAATGGTTCTTTTTCTGATTGGCAGACAGTGACTAGTGGGTTCCTGCAGGGATCTGTGCTAGGACCCCAACTGTTTGCATCATATATTAATGACTTGGAAGACAGAATTAAATGTATTACCTCCAAATTTGAGGATGCTACAAAGTAGGATGGGAGGGTGAGCTGTGAGCAGGGTGCAGAAATGCTTCAGCGTGATTTGGACAAGCTGAGCGTGTGAGCATATGTATGGCAGATGTGGTATAATGTGGATAAAGTGTAAGGTTATTCATTTTGGTAGCAATAATAGGAAGACAGATTATTACTTGACTGGATGTAAATTGAGGGAGCTGGATATTCAATGAGACCTTGGTGTCCTCGTGCATCAGTTGCTGAAAGTAAGCGCGCAGGTACAGCAGGCAGTGAAGGCGGCAAATGGTATGTTGGCTTTCATAAGAGGATTGGAGCACAGAGACAGGGATGGTTTCCTGCAATTGCATAAGGCATTGGTGAGGCCACACCTGAAGCACTGTGTGCAATTTTGGTGTCCTTATCTGAGGAAGCATGTCCTTGCTACAGAGGGAGTGCAGCGCAGATTTACCAGGTTGATTCCTGGGATGGCAGGTCCATCATATCAGAGACTAAGTCAGTTAAGATTATATTCACTGGAGTTCAGAAGAGTGAGAAGGGATCTCATTGAAACTTATAAAATTCTAAAAGGGCTTTCGACAGGGTTGATTCATAAAGAATGTTCCCAATGGCAGCAAAGTCCAGAACTAGAAATCACTGTTTGAGGAGAGGGGATAAACCTTTTAGAACTGAGGTGAGGAGAAATTTCTTCACCCAGAGAGTGATGAACATGTGGAATTCACTACCACAGAATGTAGTTGAGATCAAAACATTGCCTGATTTCAAAGAAAAATTTGATATCGCTCTAGGGGCTAAAGGGATCAAGGAAAATAGCAGGCTCAAAGAACCAAATGGCTTACTCCTGCTTCTAGTTTCAATGTTTCAATGAGTTCTGGCAAAGATGGGCATGAACTTGGGAGCATTAAACATACTGAATTCACCAATGAAGACCATTACCAAGTCCCATCTTGTCATTCCCCTTACACCTATGACGCCTTCTCTTCTTGCAGCACTTTATCCTGTTCTAATGCTCTTGCCTCTCTTGGTAAAATGGTTAAAAATTATTGTAGTGCCACAAATATCGGATTAAATGCTGGGCTGCCAGCGGTGGGATGAGTGTGGAACATAAACCGCATTCAGCTGCTGAATTTTACTGGAACAAAATGCTTTCGTCATGCAGTACTGCGACAACTAAATTAAAGTCTTACTCCATCATGGAGGCTTCTTTGGTCTCCAAAATATGGTCAGTCAAAATCCAGGGCATAGACATCTCAATCGGAAACTGAATTCTTCTTCCCATTGTCAATTCAAGGAAGAATTCTCTGAACCAAAGCTGGGACAGATCACAGCAATGCTGAAGAGTTTCTTAAGAAAAAAATTCAAAGACAATAAATCACTAAATAGATATAAACGTGCACAAATAGACAATTATACATTTACAATGATTAGTAATAGTCATAAATGCATTTGTTGTGTGCTCTTTAAAGCTATGATGTTTGCAGGATAGTTTTTAATCAGATTTCACTGTCTTGGTTTGCTAAATATTTTAACATTAAAAGACAATAAGCTGCTATTGTTGATTTAAACAATCCTTAAAAGAGGCAACAAGCTAAGAATTTTATTTTATATATTGTATTCTGTAAGCCTCATGCCCAAAATTATACGAAGTGATACAATATAGTACAAAGTATTTAACTTGGGGTAAAAAAGAAAGCTTCACATAAGCTTTATGTTGTACAAGCAAAATATTTTTCATCAAATGCCCCTTGTAAACTATGCGCATACCTACGATAAAATACTTTTGTCCAATTCCAGACTAAGTATACATTTTCCAGTCCTATATTTATAGCTTTCTAAAGTCATGGTTGTAGGGAAGGTGACTGCAGGCAGAGTTTTCTAGGGATGTTACTCCATTTTACTACTAATTTATATCAAAGGGAAAGCACTAGCACTCTCTCTTACTGGACTAATACGTGCACTGGATGCTGCACACACCAATCTGATCAGAAGCTTTAATTCTTAATCCAAGACTAACCAGACACAAGTATTGACCAAGTTGCAACTCAACTGCAGTCCATATCGCTTCTCCACCTTGTGTAAGAGGGCTCTTGAAAAGAGAATCAAGTGCATTTTAAAAACTACAGAAAATAAAGTTATTGCGATGAAATCATAGAATCCCTAGAGTACAGGTGGAGGCCATTTGGCCCATTGAGTCTGTACCAACCACAATCCCACCCAGGCCCTATTCTCGTAACCCCACATATTTACCCTGCTAATCTCCCTGACACTAGGATCAATTTAGCATGGCCAATCTAACCCGCACATCTTTGGACTGTAGGGGAAACCAAAGCACCTGGAGAAAATCCACACAGATACGGGGAGAAACTGCAAACTCTACACAGACAGTTACTCGAGGCTGGAATTGAACCTGGGTCCCTGGCGCTGAGGCAGCAATGCTAATCACTGTGCCACCGCAGTTTCATTGGCATTTTACTTGAAATGAAAGGCAAGGATGCAAAAATTCAAACTGATATGGGGTAAGAATATATTACACTGTGTTTATCCTGACATTGAAATTTGCCTTTTATGCACTGATGCAATTCCTCTTACTATGTAATTGCCACACCAAACAAGGTTGAGATGGCCCCTGCTATGAATTTATTCATAATTTTGTCTATCTACACAAGATATAATTTTAAGCACAACGAGCCCAAGTGACGCAGTTTACACCACTGCCTGCAATATTCAACTGGTGAGATACAGATTTAAAGATACAATTTTTTTCCAGAGGATCTTGAATGTTTGGAAGTGCGACATTTCCATCAGCGATGCAGCACAGAATAAGTGCGTGTTTTGCTACTAATGGGCAAAGGACTAAAATAATCAGGGCAGTCCTCACGTTCACAGCGTTGATAACCAGAAAACTAATTCACTTCCTATGTGGAAAATGCATCTTGTCTTGTGCACTTATCGGATAGCAATGTCCTAAGCTCATTGTACAGCTTGTTTTAATAATTCAAATTTTCTAAAATGATTAATTTCTACCATAACTAAAGATTATACTACGCATTTCGATAAATGTGTCATGCATCAGGTCTGCCAGCGGATAGATTTTACTATCAACCTAACAATTGAATCCATAAATACACTGTTCTCATCTTTCTGCAAAAGAAGTTTCTTTTCAATGCAGTAACTCCATTTGAAGTTGCTCAGTCATTTGGAAATGGTGAAAATGCAAAAAAAATTATATTCAAGCAAAAGGGCCAAATAATGGTAGGTGGTGGTGGGGTGGGGTGGGGGGAGGAGAGGACAGGAGTTGTGATGTAGAAATATGAGTTCCCATATAGTCAATGCAGTAAACAAGAACAAGCTTTGTTGGCCCCAATGCTTCACCAAAAGGCACTTCAGTGTTGCTGGCTATTGCAACTCAAACTTGAAATTTAGTTTTGTCAAGAATTTCAGGTATTAAGCTGAATTAATCCATGTGTTCTGAAGGAATTAAGGGGAAGGAGGGATAAAGTAAGAAAGTGGAGTGACCTTACTGAATGTCAGAACAGTCTCAAGGAGCCACAATGCTTACTCCAGTTCCCATTCCTTATGTTGGCATATTGAGGGCCTAAAAGTGGAAATTTATTAAGACTAAAAACATAATTGAATATTCAGTGATCCTGCAATTAAAGTATTTACTTCAACGTCTCTGCTTTCCTTCACAATCCTATTAACATGTCTAATGGCATATGGTCAAAATACAAGCTGCCCCATTCCCCTGTCTCCTGTGGAAGCAATATCTTACCACTGAAATTGAGCAAGTGAGTGTAGAAGAATGAATGCCGGTGAAATTCTTCTATCGCCAAAATGGTGGGACCCTCAAGACTACTTCTCAAGGTTTTCTTTGCGCCACTTTTGTCAGCAATGAGGGACTCTAGCATAGTTCTAACCATGTAGAGCTACACCAACAGGAAACGTAAAACAAAACAAAGAAAAAGTAAAGGGCAAATTAGTCATTATACATTTAAGAGAGAAAGCCCAACTGTTCCACCATTGGGGGGACACTGCCTACAAAATCAGATTTATTTTTGCCATAGCAATACATTATTAGATAGAACCAGAATGAAACAAATTGATGTTTTAAATTAACAAAGGTATCGTACTTGCATACTGTCGTTATAGAGAAGGAACAGGATATTCAACTTTTACATGGTGGAACAATCTGACTTTCTTTCAGTAACAAAATAATAATAGGCTTTCTTCTTACCACCAAAGTTTAAAATGGTTGGATAGATGTAGGACCGCCTCAGAAAAGTGTTCATCGCAATGAGTGTTTTGTCCAGTCCCAGAGATTTTAGCTGCTTCGCTAGCTCTCCAGATACCAATGACTCTGCCATGGTGCGCACCATGTACAACTAAAACCGGTTGGCAAGAGCGGACATTAAGAGTTAGGAAGAAAAGCAGAGAGTGAGAGCTTGGTTAAGGAGCAACAGAGAAGAATTTTTGGTTAATATGTTAGGACTACCATGTTCCACAGTGTTACTAGAGCAAGCAATGCAAGTTACACTTAAAGGACAGCAACTTTTAAAATACAGCATTGTCACAGTCTGAATAGGATAATTAATTAAACAGCGCTCATGCTGATCGTTTGATTTGGCATTTTTCCCATAAAGAGCTAGAAACTGGCTAGAAGCTATTAAAATAATTATAAAAGCATGCTGAAGAGGAAAGGATGGATAGAGACCACCTTCACATTTTCAAGAGGGGAGCTGCAGAGAAGCAAAATTCCTTTAAAACTTATTAGGAAATGCAAGTGAGAGTTGATTCAATTGTCTAGATTGTCAACTGTACACCCTCATCAAAATGTGCCATGTATAAGGTACATTAACAAAATTGCATAAAGCATATGTACCATGAAATTCTGTAAACTTACAGCTACAAAACCAAAACACAGGGGAGGGGTGGGGTCAGTAGTAATAACTATCAAATTATACTGGCTGTTTACGGGGTCTTAAAAATAATCGTAAATCAAGTTCTTCAGAGCTGAAACTTAAGTGACTACTCCTCTCCAGCCAAAACAGCATTGCCCAGGTTAAGCATTTGTTAATGACATTTTCAGTTAAAGATTAACTTTTTGATTGCAATTCAAGCAAAACAGAGCATTAATTGGATACAAATTAATATTCATAAAGCACAAATAATGACATTTAGTTTTTCATAATTGCAACTTTACAGGTAATTAGTAAAAAGCCACATTAAGAAGTTAAGAACCAAGCATCACTAAGGGACATTCAGAATCACAGACCAGCTCCCTGAACGAGCATTATGACTTAGTGCCAATCACCTGCCTTTTCCCTGTATCCCTAGACATTGTTTCTATTCAAATAATCATCTAATGCCCTCTTGAATCCTCGATTGAACTTGCCTCCACCACATTTCCTGGCAATGCATTCCAAACCACTCGCTGTACGAATAAGTTCTGTCATCACATTTATTTCTGTTGCAAATCTGTGTCCTCTCATTCTCGATCTTCTTAGGAGTGGGAACAGTTTCTCCCTATCTACTCTGTCCAACCGTCTCATGATTTTGAACATCTCTATCAAATCTCCTCTCAGTTTTCTTCTCTCCAAGGAGAACAATCCCAAATGCTGCAATCTATCTTCATCGCCCAAGTTTCTCATCCCTGGAGCCATTCTTGTAAAATTTTCGGCACATCATCCAATGTGTTCACATGCTTCCTTTGTGGTGCCCATAGCTGTACACAATACTCCAGATGAGGTCTAACTATTCTCTTATACACATTCAGCACAATCTCCTTGTTCTATGCTACTGTTAATAAATCCGAGGATACCATATGCTTTATTAACTGTTCTCCAGATAAGCCTTGCCACTTACAATGACTTATGCACACTCTTTGGAGTTATACCCCTTGTTTTATTTTGCCTATGTTCTTCCTATCAAAAAGGAATCACCTCACTGCTCTGTATTGAACTTTTTCTGTCACTTATCTGCCCATTCTACCAACTTGTTTAAGTCCTTTCGAAGTTCTACCCTGTCCTCAGTTTACAACACTTCAAAGTTTTGTACTATTGGCAAACTGAAATTGTCCGCTGCACACCAAGATTTAAGTCATTAATATATAACAGGAAAAGGGTCCAAATACAGAACCCAGGGGACCTCCACTGCAAACCTTCTTCCAGCCTGAATAATATCAATTAACCATTAGTTGTTTCCAAGTACTCTGCCATTTTTTTTATCCACGCTCTGTCCTTTTTATTCTGTATAACTTCTCAAACCTGTGGTGAGACACTGTATCAAATGCCCTTTTGAAGTCCATGTACACCACGTCAACAGCATTATCCTCATCAACTCTCTCATATCTTAAATAATCTCTAGCAAGTTAAACATGATATCCCTTTAAGAAATCCGTGCTCGCACTTCCTAATCAATCCACAGTTTTCCACGTGACTATTAATTTTATACTGAATAACTGCTTTGAGAAGCTGCCCCACCACCGATGTTAAATTGACTGCTCTGTAATTGCTGACCTCATCACTGCAACCTTTTTTCAACAAGGGTGGAATGTTTGTCGAATTCTGTAGCACCTCGAGTCCAGGAAGGACTGTAAGATTGTGACCAACATCTCTGCAATTTCCACTCACGTCCTCTAAAATCCTTGGATGCTTCTCATCCAATTGCATTGCTTTGTCAATTTTTAAGTACCAACAGCTTATCTAATACCTCGTCAATTTTGAACCCTTCTCATGAGAGTTTCCTCCTCTGTGACCATGACCTGCATGACATCTGCCTCTTTGGTCACTGTTTCCTAATTGCTCCCCCATACACATTGATGTACCTGATCTACTTCATTTCCAAGAATCATTTATCTTCTTTCTCATCAGACAAGACATACTGTAGAAAATTCTCCTGAACACAATGTAGGAATGTCTGCCCCTCTCTGTCCTTTACCTCTATCCTAGTCTATATTTGGGTAATTTAAGTTATAACTATTGTACAATGATTGTCATTCTAATTTTCCTGCAGTTTTATTGCTTCTTATCCCTTCCATTAGCTGGACTACACCAAGAATAAAAAACAGCAAAATTTTAAGTTCCAGCAACTTTCCCTCATGTAATCATGAGGAAATCACAATTGTTCAGCACACAATTCAGAGCTCAATTTCCATCCATGGCTTAGACTCAAATTAGCTTATTTGAACCAAAGATTAACAAGAAATCTGCACTAAAGAAACACCTGGGTACTGGATGGTCCAACTGCCCGGGGTGAAACCTTGATGTCAAAGCCGCCTCTTGGATCTTTCTCTCCTCGGAGTGCAGGATCATTTACTGGCTCTTGTCCAACTTCCCAATCACAAATAGTCTTCCTAATAGCTTGAAGAACGCTAAACAAACATAGGTCAAATGTGTCAGCATCAGTTCCAATAATACACTTCTGTTTAGTAGCCCCGTGTAACTGTCAAATGGGGAACAGGAAATTATGAAAAGTTACAGTAAGAAAATGATACCTTCAAATCATTGACAATGATCGATAAGTGACCTGGATGGTAATTTCCCGTACATTTCTGCTCAAGTTACACAACTCAGAGAAATGGATAGTGATAGATATAGGCCAAACAGAAAATTGCACTGGCACATTAGGAGATCTGCTCTTCCAAGATTAGCGCAGGTATTGTGTAGCGTAAAAAAAACTCCAACTTTTACATCCGACATATTATAGGGCTCAAGTACAAATTTATAAGACGTATTACATTCAGTATGTACGGTTTGAAAGCCTTCACTCTTGTACACTATACATACACCAAATCCCATGCAAAGTATGACAACTAGTGTTGCTCATGACAAACTAGGCATTCAAACTTCTACAGCTATTTAATTAATAAATTTGATCATTTCTTTAATAATTGCTGTATATGCAGGAGTTAAAAGTTTAATCAACAGTGAAGGCACTGAAACACATTTTTATTTCTTCATGGAACGTGAACATCACTGACAAGACCAGTGTTTGTGGCCCATCCCCAATGGTCCTTAAACTGAGTAGTTTGCCAATTCAGAAGGCAGTTAAGAGTCACTTTACTCTGGGTCTGGAGTCACACATGAGCCAGGCCAGGTAAGGACAGCAGGTTTCCTTCCACAAAGCTTCATTAGTGAAACCAGGTGGGTCATGCTCACTATTACCAAGACTACTTCATATTCCACATTTATTAGTTGAATTTAAATTCCACTTGCTGCCATGTTGGTATTTCAATCCATGTCCACACAACATTAGCCTGGACCTGCAGAATACTAGCTGAGTGACATTACCCCTATGTCATTATATCTCCTATTTATGATGGTCAGTTTAAAATTTCCAAATAGATCTGAAGCACTTAAAAAATTTCAGAAGTAAACCAATTATATTTCACCCCCTATGGATTAATCATCAAGCAAAAGGAACACAAGTTTGTAATTAACACCGAAATGTTATCACTCTAAACAATGTACAGACATGAACTGAACGTCCCATGAAAAACCTCCAAAATATAGATACATCCAGGACATTGCTTTTTAGCACACCCTGCTGGCAGGTTTTTTAACACACACACACACACACACCACCCCCCCGCCCCCCAACAAACCCCCTGACAGAGCATTAAAATGTTCTTTTACTCAAAAACGTAAACTTTAGATACAAACAGCAGAACCACAAATACTAACTGGGAAATTACTTCTCCTTTTACTGGATCAATATTTTTAATGCAAAAGATAGATCCTGAGTTAATTAAGTGCTTTTGTGGATAACAAAAACAATGTTGTCCAGTTTTTAAACTAGTTACGTTTCAATAATAATTTATATTTAGGCAAGTGCAGTTCCGTATACTTTAATTGTTCAACTGTTAACTAAAATTGTAAACTCACCATTTGGAAATTTATAACAACTGTAAAGGTTTATCCATCTAAATATTTCGAAAACTGTTTGCAGAAGTAAAAATAGGTATTTGCTTTTCTTTTTAATTATATATGGGTTTCATTAAAAGTCGCCAACAAGAAATTTGCCACTGCTGCATTCATGCATTTAATGGTCAATTTCAATTCAAAATATTAAGATATACATCGAGGGGAAGCACATTCTGCTCCTCTCTAAAATGAAGCCAAAATACTGCAGATGCTAGAGATCTGAAATAAAAACAGAAAAGTGCTGAAAAAGCTCAGCTGATCTGGCAGCAACTGCAGAAAGTCCTTTGAGCAGCAAGACCTGGGCACCCTTATGCACCAGTCAAAGGTAAGCATGCAGGTGCAGCAGGCGATAAAGGCGGCAAATGGAATGTTGGTCTTCATTACAAGAGGTTTCAAGTACAGTAGCATGGATGCGTTGCTGCAATTATACAGGGCCTTGTTGAGGCCGCACCTAGAATATTGTATGCAGTTTTGGTCTCCTTTTCTGAGGAAGGATGTTCTTGCTCTCGAGAGTGCGCAGCAAGGGTTTACCAGGCTGATTCAAGGGATGGTGGGGCTGATGTATGAGGAGAGACTGACTAGGTTAGGATTGATTTCGCTGAACTTCAGATGAATGAGGGGGTTCTCACAGAAACTTACAAAATTCTAACAGGACTTGACAGGGTAGATGCAGGAAGGATATTCCCAATGGTGGGGGAGTCCAGAAACAGGGGTCACAGTCTGAGGATTCAGAGTAGACCATTTAGGACAGAGATGAGGAGAAATTTCTTCACCCAAAAAGTGGTAAGCCTGTGGAATTCATTACCATGGGAAGTAATTGATGTCAAAACATTGAATGTATTCAAGAGGCAGCAAGATATAGCACTTGGGTGAACAGGATCAAAGGTTATGAGGAGAGAGCAGGATTAAAGTTAGACAATCAGCCATGATTGTGATGAATGGTGGAGCAGGCTCGAAGGGCCAAATCGCCTCCTCCTGCTCCTATCTTCTATGTTTCCATGAGTCCAATATGATTTTTCTTTGGGACCTTCTTCAAAGAAACAATCATATCCAAACAATTGCGTTATCCATTTTCACCTCTCCCATTTTAAAGGTGCTGATGTCTTGCTGGAGTATGGGTTCACTGGTGTCAGTTACTCCCTGATACCTTAATAGATAGCCTGCATGCCAATCTCAACAAAGACCATCAGACTATATGACTGTAAAAGGTAAGAGGCATCTTAGTCAAGACACAATCTTGGCTCTACTCAAAGTCTTTACTGGTGAACATCCTGCATCAGTCATTGAACAGCATTCAGCGTCAGAGCTAGTTTAAGTCAATTACTCACTCTGACTTCAGGTTAATGATTAGCTACCCATAGGATAAACTCACTTAACCATTGGCAAAAGCTACCCAAAGTTCAAAATATTGTTCCAAACTTGCTCTTAAAAATCAAAAATAAATGTTTGGCTCCATTTTAATTCCAGAGCAAAGAAGATTTATTTTAACCTCATCTTGGCCTCCAAATCCATTCAGAAATATTGATCGAAGAACAGATATCCTTCCAATTCAACAATAAATTACATATTGCAGTCCTTGATACTTTTCATAACATCATTCACATTTGTGAAGATTCACTTTTAAATTTTATTTATAATTTTTAGGTTCTGTGGAGAAAGTCTCTTCAATATTTTACACTCTATTTTTACTCGATTTTGCATCTGTTCTTAAACGGCTGATCTTGCATATCTTCAGCAAATTTCCAAGCTGCATTGACATTTTCCCTCCATCTCAAGTGTGGTCAAGAAATCAGCTCAAGTATGATTCTGAAAAACTAACGGCCACATTATTACACTCAAGATTGAGAAAGGTTCTGCCCACTCACTTGTGATCACATTAAACATTCCCACATTGTTTGTGCAATGGAAGTCTTCCTATTCTGTCCCCACATACATGGCATTATTTCAACCTCGGATTAGTGCTTTGGATTGCAACTGTAATCAAACTTGATTGAGGTATTCACTGCAAACACTGACATGGTATTTGGGGCAGCACAATGACACAGTGGTTAGCACTGCTGCCTCACAACACTAGGGACCCAAGTTCGCTTCCTGGCTTGGGTCACTGTGCGAAGTCTGCACACTCTTCCTGTGTCTAGTTGGCTTTCCTCTGGGTGCTCTGATTTCCTCCCACAGATGTGCTGGTTAGGTAGACTGGGTCATGCTAAGTTGTCCCTTGGTGTCAAGAGGAGTAGCTAGGGTAAATACATGGGGTTGTGGGAATTGGGCCTGGATGGGACTGTGGTCAGTGCAGACTCAATGGGGTAAATGGCCTCCTCCTGCACTGTAGGATTCTAATGACTTCTGGGAATTCCATGTCTCAGTTTCTGAGAACAGCAGTTCTCAAGTTCTCAATTCTGAGTTTAACGTTAGTATGAATTAATTATTCTTGTAGTAGTCTGTGAAACATGATGAGAGAGGTTGATGTCTAGTATATGGAGATGAGTGCCTAGTAACCTCAAAGAGGGAAAGCTGAAAGAAAATGAGATTGTATCAGATACAAAGAAACGCAACACTTCAAAGCAGCAGTAGGTCACTGTGTCCTTTCAAGCTTATTTGGCCATTCAATAAGATCATGACAGATTTGCTTCTGATCTCCACTTTCCCGTCTGTTCCCATAACTCCTGATCTCTTATCAAAAATCTAACTCAGCCTTGAATTAATTCAATGACCCACTGTCTTCTTGGTTTGAGGATTCACAGACTAACAAACCTCTGAAAGAGAATAAATTTTTCTCATCCGTCTTAAAAAGAGACATCTTGTGCTTTAACAGTGTTAAAGTTCTAGTCTCTCCTACAAGAGGTAAGCGCCTCCTGGTATCCAACCTATTAAGACCTCTCAGGGTCTTAGGTGTTTTAATAATATCTCTCATTCTTCTAAATTCTAACTGGCTCACTTGTTCAACCTTTCTTAAGTCCCTTCATCTCAGGAGCGAGTCGAACAAACCTTCTCTGAACTACTTCATTCTGTCTCCATTTAAATACTAAACTGTTCTACTCTTCCTGCCAACGTGGACGAGTGCATATTTTCCCACATTACAGTCCAGCTACCAAATATTTGCCCAATCACTTAACCTATCCACATCCCTTTATCTCCCGTTGAGAACTTACTTTCCTACCCATTTTGGTGTCATCATTAAATTTAGCTACAATACATTTGACCCCTTCATCCAAGTTACAGATATAGATTGTAAATTTGTTTTTCATTTGAGACTTGGGCACGGCCGGCTGACCAACATTTACTGTCTGTCTCTAGCTGCCTGCGGGTAGTCGAGAGTCAACCACATTGCTGTGGCTCACAAGTCACGTGTAGGCTAGACTAGGTCAAAATGGCAGATTTCTTTCCTTAAAGGCACATTAGTGAATCAGGTAGGTTTTTCCAATAATCAACTATGATTTCATCAGTAGATTCTTAATTCCAAATTTCTTTTTATTGAATTCAAATTCCACCATCTGCCGTGGCAGGATTCAAACCCTGGTCCTCAGAACATTAGCTGAGTTTCTGGATTAATAGGCTAGCAGTAATACCACTAGGCCATCATCTCCCCTGATAGTTGAAGTCCCAGCACTGACCCCTGTGGCGCTCAGCTAGTTATAGTTTACCAATCCAAAAAATCTCAGCTTATTCCTACATACTGTTTTCAGTCAGCTAACCAATCCTTTATCCATGCTAAAACGTAACCCTAAATCATGTGCTGTTTAGTAACCAAGTGCACCACACCTAATGTTCCCTTTTTCCACCTTGCATGTTACTTCCTCAAAGAACTTGAATAAATTAAACACAATTTCCCTTTCACAAAACCATGTTGACTCTACAAGATCCCATTATGATTTTCAGGCAGCTAGAGACGGACAGTAAATGTAGCTGCTTTAACCTCCTTAATAATAGATACTAGCAATTTCCTTACGATAGATGGTATGGTAACTAGCCTATGATCGCCCACTTTGTGCCTCCCTCCTTGAATAAAGGTGTGACACATGCTGTTTGCAAATCTGCTGGGACCCTTCCAGAATTTAAAGAATTTTCTAAGATTATAAGAACATAAGAAATAGGAGCAGCAGTAGGCCATCCAGCCCTTCGAGCCTGCCCCGCCATTCAATAAGATCATGGCTGATCTGTCGCTGCTCAGTTCCACTTTCCCGCCCTCTCCCCATAACCCTTAATCCCCTCTCTTATCAAAAACCCATCAACCCGCGTCTTAAAAATATTTAGCGAGGCAGCCTCCACCACTTCAACGGGCAGAGAATTCCAGAGATTCACTGCCCTTTGAGTGAAGAAGTTCCTCCTCAACTCCGTTCTAAACCGCCCCCCTTTTATCTTGAGGCTGTGCCCCCTAGTCCTACTGTCTTTTTTGAGCGGGAAGAGTCTCTCCACCTCTATCCTATCCATCCCATTCATCATCTTATACGTCTCAATGAGATCTCCCCTCATTCTTCTAAACTCTAATGAGTACAAGCCCAGTTTATTCAGCCTCTCCTCATAGCTCAACCCCCTCAACTCCGGTATCAGCCTAGTAAACCTCCTCTGCACTCCTTCCAAGGCCAAAATATCTTTGCGCAGGTGCGGCGCCCAAAACTGCACACAGTACTCCAGCTGCGGCCTCACCAATGCCCTATACAGCTGCAGCAAGACCTCCCTACTTTTATATTTAATCCCCCTCGCTATGAAGGCCAGCATCCCATTCGCCTTCCTGACCACCTGCTGCACCTGCAAGCTGGGTTTTTGCGACTCATGCACAAGGACCCCGAGGTCCCTCTGCACCGTCGCCTGCTGCAGTTTTTCGCCACGTAAGTAATAGTCCTTCCTACCATTCTTCCTACCAAAGTGGACCACCTCACACTTGCCAACATTAAATTCCATTTGCCATTTCCTGGCCCATTCGCCCAGCCTATCTAGATCCTTCTGCAGACTCTCCACACCCTCCGCACAATTTGCCGTTCCCCCAATCTTGGTGTCATCAGCAAATTTCGACACTCTACACTCGGTTCCCTCCTCCAGATCATCTATATAAATGGTAAAAAGCTGAGGCCCCAGCACCGACCCCTGGGGCACTCCACTAGTCACCATCCGCCAATCCGAATAGCACCCGTTGACCCCCACTCTCTGCCTCCTATTTGACAACCAATCCTCTATCCACGCTAACACCCTACCCCCAACTCCATGTCCCTCGACCTTCTGCAATAACCTCTTGTGAGGCACTTTGTCAAACGCCTTCTGAAAATCTAGAAAGACCACATCCACCGGCTCTCCTCTATCCACCGCCCTAGACACATCCTCATAGAACTCCAGTAAATTTGTCAGACACGACTTCCCGTTAATGAAACCGTGCTGTGTCTGCTCTATCAAGCAATTCCCTTCAAGATGCCTCGCAATTTCCTCCTTAATGACAGATTCTAACATTTTACCTACCACAGACGTTAAACTAACGGGCCTATAATTCCCCGCCTTTTGCCTGGCACCCTTCTTAAACAACGGCGTAACATTAGCCGTTTTCCAATCATCCGGCACTTCCCCGGAATCCAGCAACGTCTGGAAAATAACCAAGGCATCCACTATCACCTCCGCCATTTCTTTCAGAACCCTCGGATGCATTCCATCCGGTCCTGGGGACTTGTCCACAATCAGCCCCTCCAGTCTGTCGAGCACCGCCTCTCTACTAACAGTAATCTCATTAAGACCCTCCAGTCCTACCACCTTTCCATCGCTAACACCCGGCAAATTATTCACGTCCTCCTCCGTGAAGACAGAAACAAAAAAGTTATTCAATACCTTAGCCATATCCCCATCCCCTACCACTAGGTCCCCTTTCTCATCCTCTAAAGGACCAACATTCACCCTAGCCAGCCTCTTCCTTTTTATATATTTATAAAAACTCTTGCTATCCTTTTTTATATTAAGCGCTAGCCCAGCTTCATAGTTTCTCCTACCCTTCTTTATCAACTCCTTTGTCAATCTTTGTTGACATTTAAACCTCTCCCAATCCTCTTCTCGCCCACTACTCTTAGCTACTCTAAATTCCTCCGCTTTTAATTTGACACTTTCCTTCACCTCCTTCGTTATCCACGGCTTATTACCTCTCCTCCTACTATCCTTTTTGACCATCGGAATAAATTTCCGCTGAGCACCAAGAAAGATCTCCTTAAAGATCCTCCACTGCTCCTCAACAGACCCTCCCTCCAACGCGCTCCCCCAGTCCACATTCGCCAATTCTTCTCTCATCCTACCATACTCCCCTCTATTCAAACAAAGGACGCGTGTCCGGGAACCCACTTTCTCCTCCTCCATCTGCACCAGAAACTCCACCATACAATGATCACGCTCCCCAAGAGGATCCTTCACCACAAGGTCCCTAATTCTACCCGCCTCATTACATAGCACCAGATCCAAGATAGCTCGCTCCCTCGTCGGCTCCAACACACACTGTTCGAGGAAACTATCCCGGCAGCATTCCAAGAACTCTTCCTCGAGCCCCCCACGTCCAACATGGGTCAACCAATCAATATGCAGATTGAAATCCCCCATAACTACGGCCGTCCCATTCCTGCACGCCGCACTTATTTGCGCGTTAACAGCCCGCCCCACCTCCAGATCATTATTCGGAGGCCTATAGACGACACCCACCAGCGTCTTCCTCCCTTTGCTGTTCCTAATCTCCACCCACAACGATTCCACCCTCTGCTCCTCGGCTCCAATATCATCCCTTGCTACCACCGTGATGCTATCCTTAATCAGCAGAGCTACGCCCCCCCCTTTTCCTTCCTGCCTATCCTTCCTAAACACTTGATAGCCCTGTACATTCAGCTCCCAATCCCTGTCACCCTGCAGCCACGTCTCTGTAATGGCCACCAGATCGTATCCATTTGTGTCAATCTGCGCCACCAGCTCATCCACTTTATTCCGAATGCTTCGTGCATTCAGATAAAGTGCTTTCATCCCAGCCTTCACCTGGACCCTATTTGCCGCAACGCCACCAACTATACTCACGCCCCCTACTCCCTCTATTATTGGGACATCCTCGGCCTCTTCCCTTACATGTACCCTCTCCTTAACTTTAGACCTCTTACCATCACCTACCCTCGCACCCTCCCCCCCCCCTAATTAGTTTAAAGCCCTGTCTACAGTCCTCTTTACTCGATTCGCCAGCACTCTGGTCCCAGCACGGTTCAGACCAACCCCATCCCGCCCGAACAGGTCCCACCTACCCCAATACTGGTGCCAATGCCCCATAAATTCAAACCCATTCCTCCCACACCAATCCCTGAGCCACCCATTCACTTCCTTAATCCTGTCAACCCTACGCCCATCTGCACACGGTTCAGGCAATAGCCCAGAGATAACCACCTTGTCGGTTCTACTTTTTAATTCCATTCCCAGCTTTTCATACTCCCTCCCCAGATCCTCAGTCTGCATTTTGCTTATGTCACCGGCACCCACATGTACCACAACGACCGGATTCTCACCCTCCCACTCCAGGTTCCTCTGCAGCCCAGCTGCGACATCCCGTACCCGAGCACCAGGCAGACAACACACCCTTCTGTGCACTTTGTCATTGTGACAAAGGACAGTGTCAATACCCTTCACCCCACTATCCCCAATCACTACTACGTTCCTTTTCCCCTTCTCTTTGCCTATGTCCTGCTGCAGCACTGTACCGTGTGCAGTTTGCTCACCAACCTCACCTGCCTCGTTCTCGTCCAGCCTGGAAGCAAGAACCTCAAACCTGTTACGCAGATTAAGAGGCTGAGGCCTCCGCTCCTCACCCCCCTTCCTCCTCCCAGCAGCCCCCTCTTGTCCCTGACCCTTAGAGTTAGCCAGTCTAGGAGGGGTGGATGTCACTTGTACCCCATTGACAATGGCACCCTCTCGCCCCCTGATGAGCCTCAGTGTCTGTAGCTCAGAGGCCAGCTCATTTACCCTGAGCTGGAGCTCCTCCAGCAACCTGCACTTACTGCAGACATGGTCACTGGGATGAACCCTGGGGTCCACCAGTTCCCACATCATACAGAAACCACACATCACATGCCCCTCCATTATTCACTGTAGTAGTTTTGAAAAAAATTTTTTTTGTTTTTTTTTGTTTTTCAAACGAACTCACCTGGCCTTTTTTCCCTCAAGCCCTTTTTGATATTAAGCCCTAATAGCTCACTCTGCTTCCCACTCACTCCGCTGCCCGCTGTCTACACCAGGCCTCCTTTTAAACCTGGCGCTGATTTAAAGCTGATGTCCCACAACTGCCTGCTAACCACTCCCTCAGAATTCTTAAAGCAGTAAATACAATAAATAAATGCTTTAAACAGTTCTACAAAGAACAAAGTGCTTTAAACTTATTTTAAACAGGTTTTTAACAGGTAAAATTATCACCAATGCCTTTATTTGTTGGAATACCCTGAGTTGCAGGTCCTGGGGATTTGTCAGCCTTTCAGTCTAATAGTTTTCCCAGCACTTTTTCACTGGAGATAGTGATTGTTTTTAAGTTCTTTCACCTCTTAATTTTCAAGTATCTGAACACAGACACAAAGTGTCTGCTCAGTGCATCTACCAACTCCTTGTTTTCCATCATCAATTCCCCAGACACTATCTCTAGAAAACCTACACTAGCATTAGTTATTCTTTTCCAATTTAAATGTGTAACTTGGAGTATAGAACACAGTACCGGTCTCCATATTGTAAAAATTATATTGAGGCACTGGGGAAGGTGCAAACAAGCTTTTCAAGAATACTAGAAATTAGAGGTGAGGCCAGTTAGGAGAAAAACAAGCAGGCCATAGCTCTTTTCTATAGAAAAAGGCTTGAAGACCAAAAGGTCAAAGCTATTAGAGAAACTACTGTGTACGCTCTGCCATCCAGATCTTGGCACGGGAATATATTCTGCATTAAACTGTAAAGCAACACCTAAATTTGTTGACACAGTTTAACAGAAGATTTAATAAACTTGTCCTGACTTTATCTCAATGAAATCGATTCACAACAAAGCTTTCCTGCAAAGTCTGCTCTGCCTCAAAAGGGAGCAGAAAACACCAAAATCTTACATATGTAATTATATGAAAACAGCATTAGAATTCCAGAAAACGTTTTGAAATCAAATGCACTAAAAGCAACATAGTAAGTGCTCAAATACAAAATCAAGTAACTTCACCATCCTCTTGACATCCCACTATCACCTACTAAGACTGAGACCCCAATTTGAAAGCATATGTCCTAATGCATCAATGCAATCCCGTCCCCAATCCTATCTTTCAAGTCAGCCCCAAGTGCTGCTGTATTTCTACAAGAATACTGCAATCATCGCAGGCACATTTAAAAAAAAATTATTAATCACAAGTAAGGCTTACACAAACACTGCAATGAAATTCCCCTAGTCGCCACAGTCTGGCGCTTGTTCGGGTCAATGCACCTAACCAGCACGTCTTTCAGATTGTGGGAGGAAATCAGAGCACCCGGAGAAAACACACACAGACACAGGGAAAACGTGCAAACCCCACACAGACAGTGACCTAAGCTGGGAATCAAACCCAGGTCCCTGGCGCTGCAAGGCAGCAGTGTTAACCACTGTGCCGTCAATATTTAGATTTCCCTAGAAGAGTATGTTACTTTATGTTGATGTAAGAGAGAAAAACTGATGAAAAGGAGTTTCAATACATTTAATGTACAATTTAAACAAACCTCTGAATCACGTTTTTCTTCTTTTTAATGGCCTGGCGCAAAGGTTCACGAAGTGTTTTCTGTGCAAAGTTTTGGAGTGCAGCATAAATGGTGTGTCGGATTGCATGATTGAAGACACTCTCCATTCTACCCATCAGCACTTGCAATCCTTTTATCATTGCAATAACCTGCAACACAAAACAGATAAGTTTAAAAGTTTACTGCACTCACTTTTTTTTAAATATAAAAATTAGCATGTTGTTATTTTTAATTGTGTGGAAAGTTAAATACTCGAAGAATTAAGCTTAGCATCTTAGGAATGCTCTCTAATCACTTACAGCCATCACAGAATAAGATCCAAATTTTAAACACACAATTTAATCAGTCGAGTCAAAATTTAGCATTTTTTTTTCACTTACTGATTTCACCACGACCAAGAAGTCTAGATATTTATCCAAACAAAACTCAGTTCATTCAGTGCTATCATTCAGGAATCTTCAAATTATTAAAACCCTGTCCATTAGCGATTCATGATGCCAGTTTTTCAAGGTAACGCGGCCTTTTCCCAAGGGGGTATTTTTCTTCCATTAATTAGGCTATAATTTCAGCTGCTATTGTCAGCCCTATAAAGCCAACCATGTAATTTTTTTTTTACATTGTATTCAGGCAGCTGCATTGGAACATTATCAACTTTTTAACTAGGTATATGCAGCAAAAAAGCATTTACAAAATTTCTTCCAATTTCAATATGAGCCAAAATGCAATTTACATTAATGAAGGTGGTTCTGCAAAGCCTTAGAAAATGTTACGTGCACATTTCAAAAAGTGGACATTTAATTCCATGGCAACTATACATCCTGCTGTGCATTTGCCCAGAAATCACTTTTGGCCCTTATTCTCAGCTGGAGCTAAGTTTTGAGCTGTGCCCTGCAGATGATGGACAGGCTTTGGGAAGTCAAGGGTAACTTGCTTCGCACAGAATTGCCAGCCTCTGATTTATTCTTGTAGCCACAGTATTTTTTAGAATATAGAAAAACTACAGCACAAACAGGTCCTTCAGCCCACAAGTTGCGCCGAACATATCTCTCCCTACTAGACTTACCTATAACCCTCTATCTGACTAAGTCCCATATACTCATCCAAAAGTCTCTTACCTCTCTACTTATTCCCCATCACCCTAAACCTGTGTCCTCTTGTGGCAGCCATTTCAGCCCTGGAAAAAAGCCTGTGAGAATCCACTCGATCAATACCTTTCAACATCTTATATACCTCCATCAGGTCACCTCTCATCCTTCATCTCTCTAAGGAGAAAGACTGGGCTCTCTCAACCTATCCTCATAAGGTATGCCACCCAATCCAGGCAACATTCTTGTAAACCTCCTCTGCACCCTTTCAATGGCTTCCATATCCTTCCTGTAATGAGGCGACCAGAACTGAGTACAGTACTCCAAGTGGGGTCTGACCAGAGTCTTATACAGCTGCAGCATTATCTTCCGACTCCTAAACTCAATTCCTCGATTGATGAAGGCCAGTACACCACACGCCTTCTAAACCACATCCTCTACCTGCGAAGCCCAATTTGAGAGTCCGATGAACCCGGACTGCAAGATCCTTCTGATGTTCCACACTGCCCTTAATATTATATTCCTTCATCCCATTTGACCTGCCAAAATGAACCACCACACTTATCTGGGCTGAAGTCCATCTGCCACTTCTCCGTCCAGTCTTGCATCCTATGTCTCGTTGCAACTTCTGACATTCCTCCAAACTATCCGCAACACCTCCAACCTTTGCGTCATCAGCAAACTTACCAACCCATCCCTCCACTTCCTCATCCAGGTCATTTATAAAAATCACAAACAGCAAGAGTCCTAGAACAGATGCCTGGGGCACTCCACTGGTGACAGACCTCCATGCAGAAAAAGACCCATCTACAACCACTCTGTCTTCTGTGGGCAAGCCAGTTCTGGATCCACAAAGCAACGTCCCCTTGGATCCAATGCCTCCTCACTTTCTCAATAAGCCTTGCATGGGGGACCTTATCGAACGCCTTGCTGAAGTCCATATAAACCACATCTACTGCTCTTCCCTCTTCAATTTATTTAGTCACATCTTCAAAAAAAACTCCAACAGGCTCGTAAGGCATGATCTGCCATTGACAAAGCCATGCTGACTATCTTTGATCATACTATACTTCTCCAAATATTCATAAATCCTGTCTCTCAGGATCGTCTCCATCAACTTACCAACCAAGGTTAGACTCACTGGTCGATAATTTCCTGGGCTACCTCTACTCCCTTTTTTGAATAGAGGGACCACATCTGCAATCCTCCAAAACCTCTCCCACCCCCATTGATGACGCAAAGATCATCGCCAAAGGCTCAGCAATCTCTTCCCTTACCTCCCACAGCAACCTGGGGTACGTCCCATCCGGTCAATGGTAACCCCCAGGTACATGATAGTAGGGGATTCAGTAAGGTTAAGGTTATTGAATACCAAGAGGAAATGATTAAGTTCCCTTTTGTGGGAGATGGGTCACTGCCTGCCACTTGCGTTGCACGAATGCTACTTAACAGCACAAACCCAAAAGCTGGGAACGTCTAGCTGGATTTAAGTATATACTGCTTCAGTATCTGAGTAGTTGATATGGTACTGAGCACTGCAATCATCAAACATCCCCATAGGTGAAGCTACTGAAGAGAATTTGGCCTAGGACACTTCCCCAGGGACTGAAATGATTGGCCTCCCAACAACCAGAACCATCTTCCTTTGTGCTGGGTATACTAACCTGTGGAGAACTTGACCCCAGTTCCCATCAACTTCATTTTGTTAAGGCTCCTTGATGTCACACTCAAGTCATATGCTGGCTTGAAGTCAAAGTCTGACAGAGGGCAAGCAGGAAATTGAGGGATAATGCACCTTGGTCATAATCACAGGATGGAATTTGGTGCGAGTCAAACATGAAGTTGCAGGAATAATGGGCATGAATTTGGAGGGGAACAATGGTTCAAAGTTTAGAGACTGACACTTAGCGTTCAAAATACACGGGGGTGGTGGACATGTACGCCTGCAAAAAAATTCACGATAGAAATTCACAATAAATTCCGTCATAGGTATGTCCCTGTCAGGCAAGGAGGATTTGGTAGGGCTAGGGAACCGTGGTGCACTAAAAAAGTTGATTTGTTGGTTAAAAAGAAAAAGGAGGCTTATGTTCGGATGAGGCTTGAGGGCTCAGGTAGTGCATTAGAAAGCTTTATATTGGCTAGGAGGGAGTTGAAGAGTGAGTTAAGAAGGGCTAAAAGAGGACATGAGAAGACTTTGGCTGATAGGATTAAGGAGAATCCTAAGGCGTTCTATAGGTATGTCAAGAACAGAAGGTTGGTTAGGGCAAGATTAGGGCCAGTTACAGACAGTAGAGGGAAGTTGTGTGTGGAACCGGAAGAGATTGGAGAGGCATTGAACCAATATTTCTCTTCGGTGTTCACGCAGGGGGACATGAATATAGCTGAGGAGGACACTGGGTTGCAGGGGTGTAAAATTGCAGTTGATAAGGGGGATGTGCTGGATATTCTAGAGGGTTTGAAAATAGATAAGTCCCCTGGTCCGGATGGGATTTACCCTAGGATTCTCTGGGAGGCAAGAGAGGTGATTGCAGAGCCTCTGGCTCTGATCTTCAGGTCGTCGTTGGTCTCTGGTATAGTACCGGAAGATTGGAGGATAGCGAATGTTGTCCCATTGTTTAAGAAGAGGAACAGAGACTTCCCCGGGAATTATAGACCGGTGAGTCTTACTTCTGTTGTGGGCAAGGTTTTAGAAAAAATTATTAGGGATAGGATTTATAGTTATTTGGAGAGTAATGAATTGATTGGAGATAGTCAGCATGGTTTTGTAGCGGGTAGGTCGTGCCTTACTAACCTTATTGAGTTTTTTGAGAAAGTGACCAAAGAGGTGGATGGGGGTAAGGCAGTTGACGTGGTATATATGGATTTTAGTAAGGCGTTTGATAAGGTTCACCATGGTAGGCTTCTGCAGAAAATGCAGATGTATGGGATTGAGGGTAGTCTAGGAAATTGGATCAGGAATTGGCTAGCAGATAGGAGACAGAGGGTGGTGGTTGATGGTAAATATTCGTCATGCAGTTCGGTTACGAGTGGTGTGCCTCAGGGATCTGTTTTGGGCCACTGCTGTTTGTAATTTTTATTAACGATCTGGATGAGGGTATAGTTGGGTGGATTAGTAAATTTGCTGATGACACCAAAGTCGGAGGTGTGGTAGATTGTGAGGAAGGGTGTCATAGTTTGCAGGGAGACTTAGACAGGTTGCAGAGCTGGGCCGAGGGGTGGCGGATGGAGTTTAATGCGGAGAAGTGTGAGGTGATTCACTTTGGTAGGAATAACAGATGTGTCGAGTATAGGGCTAACGGGAGGACTTTGAATAGTGTGGATGAACAGAGGGATCTAGGTGTATGTGTACATAGATCCCTGAAAGTTGGGAATCAAGTAGATAAGGTTAAGAAGGCATACGGTGTCTTAGCGTTTATTGGTAGGGGGATTGAATTTAGGAGTCGCAGCGTCATGTTGCAACTGTATACAACTCTGGTGCGGCCGCACTTGGAGTACTGTGTGCAGTTCTGGTCCCCACATTACAGGAAGGATGTGGAGGCTTTGGAGAGGGTACAGAGGAGGTTTACCAGGATGTTGCCTGGTATGGAGGGGAGGTCCTATGAGGAGAGACTGAGGGATTTGGGGTTGTTTTCGCTAGAAAGAAGGCGGCTAAGAGGGGATCTTATTGAAACGTATAAGATGATTAGAGGTTTAGATAGGGTGGATAGTGATAGTCTTTTTCCTCGGATGGAGAAAGCTAGCACGAGGGGGCATGGCTTTAAATTAAGGGGGGGGGTAGTTATAGGACGGATGTCAGGGGTAGGTTCTTTACCCAGAGGGTGGTGAGAGATTGGAATGCCCTGCCTGCTGCAGTTGTAAATGCGCCTAGTTTGGGGGCGTTTAAGAGATCCGTGGATAGGTTTATGAATGAAAAGGGATTGGTTTAGATTAGTGGGTCATTGTTTTTTAACTGGTCGGTGCAACATCGTGGGCCGAAGGGCCTGTTCTGCGCTGTAATGTTCTGTGTTCTATAGATTGCTCTTGTACATAGTGCCTTAGATTATGGCTGCTCTGTAGTCCCAACGGGGCTGAACAATCACACACACAGGTATGTAGCCAAGTGGAAAAACAGTGCAGAGTTATAATGGGGAAGCAGTGAGCATGGCACAAGTGTTGGAATGACTTCAGCCAAGCTTGCTACAGTACAAATTACCTGATGGCCTTGTGGAGTCTGTGGACCATGTCTATATTCTGTGTTATAGAGTGCACACCCTTTTTGGTTTTCTCAAACACCTTTTACTGATGTTTTGTTTGCACTTCAGTCCCATGCATCCTAATCTACGGGCACCTGGTGCGGACAGGAGCAGGTCGGGATGCCGACCTCCTCATGAATCTGCTCCTGGGTTTGGCGAGATGTACCATCAACAGGTCCACGCAGCAGGCGATCAACGGGGTCGTCCATCCTGACTACCTGCCCCTCTACCGCGGCTACATTCGTGGCCAGGTGTCACTGGAGAGGGAGCATGCGGTGTCTACGGGCACAGTTGATACCTTGCGCCCCTGCCGGGCACTGCAGGGACTGACTGACCCCGACAATCACATTTTAAGTTAATGTTTTAAGTTTCATTTCAACTTTGGTTTTTGTTTGGGCCGTTCCCCCGTCCTTTTTGGGGGGTTGACCCTTTTAATTTGTCCCTAAGTTAATTTGCATACCTAACAAGTAAACAAACTCAAAAGAGGTACCTGATGAATCCTAATTGATGGTTAACTCAGGAAGCCTCATGCTCCCTATTTAAACAAGTGTGTCAGACTCCTAGCCTGCATTTCAGCAGGGAGCAACTGGAGAGCTGTCCGTGTGCAGATGTATAGTGTAAATCAAGTAACTTGGTGACGGGACTTTCACCTCCGTGGAATTATTACAAGTGTTCTGATATAACAGAACCTGTTATATCAGAAATTCTGGACTTCATTACAGGAAGAAAACTTTCAAAATAAATAAGTTAAAATATGAATTCTTATTTGTCCCACCTCGACAAGTGCAAACTTTTCTTCACTTGTGTAATTGTATCTTGTCGCTCTCTCATACTCCTCTGCGTTATCTGGGCAATCTTTATTGGAATATTTATCAGTGGGATGCACAAGTTTCCAAGAATACTGTAAAATTATAGAACAAAAATGAGACAAAGAACAGACTGAAAGCTAATCACTAACTTTAAACAAAAGCAAAATACTAACGATGCTGGAAATCTGAAATAAAGACAGAAAATGGTGAAATATTGTGAAATATTCAGCTAGTCAGCGAGCTCATTCTCTCCAAGTACAGTAACCATCTAGAACTGTAATGTAATTCAGTCTCCGATTGTAAGGAGGAGTGGTAAGCATCCTTAAGTGTTGTTTTAAATATGATTGTGTGTACTATATGTTCAATTAATCTATGGATGTTTCATTCTCAATGTTTCAAAAACCTGATTGATTTTGGAGGATTAAACAGGGGTAACTTAAGACAGATTGATCATCTAGGGGAGAAGATCATAACTAGAGCTCATTAATATATGATTATAACCAAGAAATCCAACAGGGAATTTAGAAAAAACTTCACTGCACAAAGATGAGAATATCGAACTCACGAGCACAGGGAGTGGTTAAAATGCATAGTATAAATGTATTTAAGAAAAACTAGGCAAGCATATTAGGGAGAAAAACTTTCATGGACTGGTTAGGCCAAATGGCCTGTTTCTATGCTGCATGTCTTACATATGTAACACCCTTTTTCAAGATGGTGTCACCATAATTAAATGGTTACTGCAAAATCTGCACTGCTTTATAGAAAGGAACAGTTTGTGTCCTAAGAAACTTTCAGAAAGATTTCAAAATGAACTAAGACAGCAGAATTTCTAAAGCACAAATTTTATACATCTATTTGGACAAAGGCACGGCTTGATTTGGTTTTCAGTAGCAAATCAGATGAGGGATTGAAGCAGATTGTGAATGGGTACTTTGGAAAGAGGAACTACACGGGGACAGCATGGTGGCTAGAACTGCTGCCTCACAGCGCCAAGGATCTGGGCTCAATTCTGGCCTCGAGTCTCTGTGTGGAGTTTGCACATTCTCCCCATGTCTGCATGGGTTTCTTCTGGGTGCTCGGGTTTCCTCCCATAGTCCAAAGATGTGCAGGTTAGGTTGATTCGCCATGCTAAATTGACCCTAGTGTCAGGGGGATTAGCAGGATAAATGTATAGCATTATGGTTATAGGGTCTGGGTGGGATTGTGGTCAGTGCAGACTCAATGGGTCAAGTGGCCTCCTTCTACACTGTAGGGATTCTTTGATTCTATGAATCACAACATAATAATGTTTATCATCAAACTAGAAAGGGAAATAGTACACAACTTGAATGCAGTCTGGATAGGGCAGATTTTAGGAAGATCAGGATCAAGCTAGCAGAGGTGATTTGAAGGATAAATTAGCACACCAAACTTTCGAGCATTAATGTTCTATTTTGAAAAAAAGAGATAGTATTTCCACTTTAAGCAGTAATAATTTCTTCTCCTTTGGCTCTCTTACCACTTCCATAACATGAGCACTCCACTGGGACAGCAGCTGCATTCCTTGTAAAGCCAGTTCAGACAGCTTCTGGTATTCAGCATCAGTTTTTTGAGCTTCTTGTCGACCTGACCCTGTCACCACCTGCAAGAGTTGAATTAAAGGAAAGGAAAGGAAAAAGCCTATTTGTCAGAGAACTCACAACGTAGCAGTATAAATCACTGAAAGGTGCTTATGGTCAAATACAGCACTGCATTCACATACGCTCCCAATTTAACTAAACAATCATTCTCTTAATCCCAAGTCACTGAAGTGCCTGATGGGTACTTCATGATAGCATTTTCCCAACATGGTTCCCTCCCATCAGTGCTCTAGCCTGGTGACCTAAAAGTTAATTTAGTAGTCACAAGTAAGGCTTACATTAGCATTGCAAAGAACTTACTGTGAAATTCCCCTAGTCGCCACATTCTAGCACTTGTTCAGGTCAATGCACCTAGCCAGCATGCCTTTCAGACTGGGGAGGAAACCAATGCTGACATGGAGGGAAGGTGCAAACTACACACAGACAGTGATCCAAGCCAGGAATCGAACCTGGGTCCCTGGCGCTGTGAGGCAGCAGTGCTAACTACTGTGCCACCATGTCACCCACTCAGTCACAAACAACAAATTTTGCCCAGTAACAAAGATAATGATATTAAAGTTGCATCTCTCACTATTTCTTTACATATACTTAATAACCGAGGGTCATAATTTAACATGAGTAGACAAGATTTTCATCTCCTTCCAAAGCTGCCTTATTCATATGATGGGTATTATGCTGGTTTATTTCCACATACAATATTCAACATATTAAGACAAAAGGGCTGCAGGGAAGAGCCTAGGAACTACAACCTAGTGAGCCTCACAACCGTGGTGGATAAGTTGTTGGAAGATATTTTGAGAGACAGAATCTATAAGCATTTAGAGACACATGGACTGATTAGGGACAGTCAGCATGGCTTTGTGAGTCAAAAATCATGTCTCACAAATTTGATTGAGTTTTTTGGAGGGGTAACCAAGAATATAGATGAAGGCAGTGCAGTTGATGTTGTCTACATGGACTTGAGCAATAATGCTCTATTTTAAATAGAAGGCCTTTGACCAGGTACTGCATGGTAGGTTGCTGCATAAGGATAAATTTCACAGGATCCAGGATGAGTGGCTAAATGGATACAAAATTGGCTTGATGATAGGAGCCAGAGAGTGGTTGTCCAGGATTGTTTTTCAAATTGGAGGCCTGTGACCAGCAGTGTGCCACAGGGATCAGTGTTGAGTCCACTGTTATTTGGCATTTATATCAATGATTTGGATGAGAATCATTGGTATGATTAGTAAGTTTGCAGATGGCACTAAGATTGGTGGCATAGTGAAGGAGGTTATCTCGGATTGCAACGGATCTTGATCGGCTGACGAATGGCAGATGGAGTTTAATTTAGCTAAATGCAAGGTGATGCATTTGGTAGATTGAACCAGGGCAGGACTTGGTTAAGGGTAGGATGTTGGGGTGAGTTACAGAACAAATAGATCTAGGAGGTACAGGTTCATTGCTTCTTAAAATTGGAGTCACAGGTGGACAGAGTGGTGAAGAAGGCATTCGGCATGCTTGGTTGCACTGGTCAGAACACTGAATACTGGAGTTGGAATGTCTTGTTGAAATTGTACAAGACATTGTTAAGGCCACACTTGGAATATTATGTACAGTTCTGGTCACCCTATAATAGAAAGGATATTATTGAACTAGAAAGAGTGCACAAAAGATTTACTAGGATGCTCCCTGGACTTGATTTGAATTATAAGGAGGGGCTGGATACATTGGGACTGTTTTCTCTCTGGAGCATAGAAGGCTGAGGGGTGATCTTATAAAGATCTACAAAATAATAAGGAGCATAGATCAGCTAGATAGTCAATATCTTTTCCCAAAGGTAGGAGAGTCTAAAACTAGACAGCATAGGTTTAAGGTGAGAGGGGAGAGATACAAAAGTGTCCAGAGGGGCAATTTTTTCACACAGAGGGTGGTGAGTGTCTGGAACAAGCTGCCAGAGGTAGTAGGAGAGACAGGTACAATTTTGTCTTTTAAAAAGCATTTAGACAGTTACATGGAGCAAGATAGGTATAAAGAGATATGGGCCACATGCGAGTAATTGGGACTAGCTTAGGGATTTCAAAGAAAGGGTGGCATGGATAAGTTGGGCCAAAGGACCTGTTTCCATGCTGTAAATCTCTGTGACTCCATAACGTGCAATACAACAATATTTTTGGCATTAACATGTCTACAGCATATTAAGCTTCAATTTGTGGACAAGTAATTTTATCTCTAGCTAAATTATTGATAGCTACAAAGACGACGTTGTTCTAATTTTCCTTTACTTATGGAGATTTAAAATAACTAAAGGCTCAAAAAGAGAAAACACCTAATCAAATGGATATTTATTTGACCAAACTGGTTTTTAAGTTGTAGAATTATGGCATTCATTGAGAACATGACTGAATGCAGTGGAGGCCCTACTTAATTAGGAAGTGGTGTCCCAATATTCATGAAAGGTAATAAACTGAAGTCTTAACATGGATTTCATTAAATTGGTTGCTATTGCAGTTATTAACAGCCAACTCTAGGATTATCTGTTTGATAAATCTTTGCGGTCAGAAGCCATTATTGCCTCTGAAAGCAAATAGCTCACCAAACTAACTTCTATCGTTTTCTTCAGCTGGGTTGTAGTAAATATTATGACTAGCTGTGTCTGGAATTTCACAGAACTCTGGATAAAAGGGTGAAAGGTCGCTACATAAAACTCATATCAGTGAGAATTTAAGATGAAACACTGAACTGGTTGAAAGAATGGGAACAGCTGGCACTTGCTGGTGGAACGACACCAAAGCAGTGACAGTGAAGTACTTTAAGAACATAAGAACATAAGAAAGAGCAGGAGTAGGCAATCTAGCCCCTCGAGCCTGCCCCGCCATTCAATAATCTGAAGTGAAATAAGCTGATCTGAAGTGGCTCAGTTCCACTTTCCCGCCCTCTCCCCATAACCCTTAATTCCCTTGCCTACCAAAAACTTATCAACCCGCGTCTTAAATACATTTAGCGAGGTAGCTTCCACCACTTCAACGGGCAGAGAATTCCAGAGATTCACCACCCTTTGAGTGAAGAAGTTCCTCCTCAACTCTGTTCTAAACTGCCCCCCTTATCTTGAGGCTGTGCCCTCTAGTCCTGCTGTCCTTTGAGCGGGAAGAACCTCTCCACCTCTACCCTATCCATCCCTTTCATCATCTTATACGTCTCAACAAGATCCCCCCTCATCCTTCTAAACTCTAACGAGTACAAGCCCAGTCTATTCAGCCTCTCTTCATAGCTCAACCCCCTCAACTCCGGTGTCAGCCTAGTGAACCTCCTCTGCACTCCCTCCAAGGCCAAAATATCCTTGCGTAAGTGCGGCGACCAAAACTGCACACAGTACTCCAGCTGCGGCCTCACCAGTGCCCTGTACAGTTGCAGCAAGACCTCCCTACTTTTATATTCAATCCCCCTCGTTATGAAGGCCAGCATCCCATTTGCCTTCCTGACCACCTGCTGCACCTGTAGGCTGGGTTTTTGCAACTCATGCACAAGGACCCCCAGGTCCCTCTGCACCGTAGCATGCTGCAGCTTTTCGCCCTGTTAGTAGTAGTCCTTCCTACTATTATTCTTTATTGCTGGGACATCTGGCATTTCTACTTTATATCAATGACATGGACTTAAAAACTCCAAACAAAAGCTACAGATGTTTCCAATTCCAAAATGAGGGAAGGAAGGAAGGAAGGAAAGAAAGAAAGAAAGAAAAAAGGAGGCTGCAAATATTGGCACAATATCTGGGACCACCTAACAGGCACACTCCCAAAGGTATGACACCTGACTTCCAAGAAATATTATTTAATACAGACAACAGAAGTAATATATCAATATGGTAAAAACGCAGATAAATAAATCACATGGAATCCTCAATCAGAACTTTTGTTAGACCAGTGTGCCCAAGCCAGAAAAAAATCTGATTTCACAGACCTTTAACAATCCTCTGAGATCACAACTTGAAATTCCAAGCTCTTAACTTCTTACCACCTTTAATTTAAAATGTTTTACTTCTATAGAGGATTCAGAATGCAGCTTTCCATTCCTTTACCATTGTTGAATTATGATGATCAATCACCAGTATGAAATCTAGGTTGCTGTAGTGGCATCCTGTCTCTCTTTCCCTCCATCTTAGGGAGGAGATAGAGACAACAGTTCATAACAAATATGTTCTTACCACACACAAATTTTGATCTGATTTCTCTTGTCACATGTGTTAACTAACCTACAATGAAAAGTATTGTTTCTTGCGCTCTATACAGACATAATATACCATTCATAGAGAAGGAAACGAGGGAGTGCAGAATGTAGTATTACATTCATAGCTAGGGTGTAGAGAAAGATCAACTTAATGCAAGGTAAGTCCATTCAAAAGTCTGACAGCGGCAGGGAAGAAGCTGTTCTTGAGTTGGTTGGTACATGATCTCAGACTTTTGTATCCTTTTCCCAACGGAAGAAGGTGGAAGAGAGAATGTCTGGAGTGCATGGGTCCTTAATTATGCTGGCTGCTTTGCCAGGGCATGGAGAAGCACAGACAGAGTCAATGGATGGGAGACTGATTTGAGAGATAGATTGGGCTACATTCACGACTTTTTGTAGTTCCTTGTGGCCTTGGGCAGAGCAGGAGCCATACCAAGCTGTGATACAACCAGAAAGAATGCTTTCTACGGTGCATCTGTGAAAGTTGGTGAGAGTCGTAGTTGACAAATTTCCTTAGTCTTTTGAGAAAGTAGAGGCGTTGGTGGGCTTTCTTAATTACAGTGTCAGCATGAAGGGATCAGAATAGGTTGCTAGTGATCTGGACATCTAAAAACTTGACGTTCTCGAACCCTTCTAATTCTACAAGCGTGGCGCTTGCAATAAATACGGCTTTATGTTCTGCTTTGTTTCCCATCTGTACATTACACATGCTTTCTTCCTCCCAAAAATAGTTGTTTCTTCTGGAAAAAGATGTTTACATCAAAATAAAGCATTCCTCAACTTGGGAATTAAATTTCACATACCTCACTGTTGCTATAGCGAGCCAGCTCAGAGATGAAGCGCATGTGGTCTTCTCGGATCTGAATCATCTGTTCAACAATGTTGTACTGGGGACTACTGCTGGAAGATGTGGAGGCCCACCTTAAGCAAGAACACAGACACAATTAAGGGAAAAACAAAAGACATAAAACTGCTTAATTGAGCAAAAACGTTAATTCAGCCCAAGGTTAACAGTTATTAGAATCTTGAATGAATGGTCCTGCTTCCAATGTAACATATTTGAAAGCAGCTCTCTAATTTACTTCTCAAATAGTTCAGCCTCCCTTATTTTTAACTTTTAGATTACAAAAAGATTTGTGGGTGGCATGGTGGTGCAGTGGGTCGCACTGCTGCATCAGCTCCAGGGACCCAGGTTCAATTCTGATCCGTGTGAAGTTTGCATGTTCTCCCCAATCTACATGGGTTTTCCCAGGTGCTCCGGTTTCCTCCCACAGTGCAAAGGCATCAGGTTAAGTGGGTTGGTCACAGTAATTTGCCCCTCAGTTTGTCTGAGTGTGTGCCCTGTGATGGACCAACATCCTGTCCTGGGTGTATCCTGATGGACACATGTCCAATGTCCATTAGGATAGGCTTTGACTCCCCGCGACCCTGAATTAGGGCAAGTGGTTAGTGAAAATAAATTATTACAAAATTAGTTGGATATTGGAACGATTTTCTTCTCGTTAAGTACTCCCTGAAAGTGCAGTGTGGTGCTTTAAGAAAACTCTACACAAAATTATTTTACATATTCTGCAGTATTAATGCAAGATTTTTTACGTTATGGAGATTTATTACACAATATATGTGTGCTTCAATTTGAAATTCAAAATAACTGAAATTATTTGACTTAATACCCATGTTCAAACAAGAATTCAACAGTGAAAAATAATTTATCAGTTACAGAAGATAATGGGCCAATCCATCAAGCCCATTGCTTCTATAAACTATGTACAAAGTTACCCATTTATTGAGGGAAATTTTTGGTTAAACACTACCTCATTCTTAAAAGGCGCTCAGGCCAAAATGATTGATAGCCATCAATTTTCACATCTCAACTATGCAATCCAGGACACCTCCGCCATCATGTGGAAAATTAAGATTGCTGAGATTGTTAAGTTTTCTTTACCTCGTTGAATTGGAATTTAGCACTGGGGAATGTACTACAACCGAGTGTCAACATCAAGAACTCCTAGGCAAGTCCATCACACCCAGATTCAAAATTAAGTCATTCTAGTCAGTTACAATCCATTTCAGCCAGAATCTGTGTCCATGTGCACAAGCAAAGCAACACCCCCAAACCCATTAGCAATTACATTTCGACTGCCTAATCAGGTGACAAAGAAATGGGCTAGATCACTTGACCAAACTTCCTAATTTTGGTAGCTAAATATAACACACTGTATGAGGACAAGTTATAAATAAACCTAAGCTAACTATCCTTTCATCTGCAACAGAAATGCTGGTTGCATTTACTTCTACAACAGTTTGCACTGAGTAGGCATTGGTATGTTTATATCTTCACCAGCTAAATGGTTCTGGATACTTACCTTGATTTGTTTTCCTCATAATGAGCACTTGTCTTGATGTATCTGGCCAATTCGATCTGCATGTCACCAAATAATGGCACCACCTGCAATTGCTGCAAAATATTTCAAATAAAATA
This sequence comes from Carcharhinus amblyrhynchos, assembly GCF_965287045.1. Classification (NCBI taxonomy): domain Eukaryota; kingdom Metazoa; phylum Chordata; class Chondrichthyes; order Carcharhiniformes; family Carcharhinidae; genus Carcharhinus; species Carcharhinus amblyrhynchos. The sequence continues at coordinate 94,151,350 of NC_137333.1, forward strand.
TTTGAAGGAAGCCTTTCTGGACATACTCAGATAATGCACACGTTGCAACTCAAGCATTTCATTTCAGGATGAAGTCAAAGTTGTTTTCACTACTCTAGTCACTCTCAATCGTCACAAAACTGCTTTTGGGCACTTCGCAAGTTTTATTTGCTCTTGATCACTAGCTTTACAAAGAAATTCTGGGTATAGTCATTCAGTGCCAAGGCCAATCAATCATTGCTTATTTGCGAGTCTTCACAAAAGCACAACCGGCCTTGCCCATCCTGCAAAGTCCTCCTTTATAACAACTGGGACTGGTGCCAAAATCAAGATAGCTTCCCTCAGACTAGTCAGGTGACAGCCTGACATCTGCTGTCCTCTCAACTGACGAATCAGTACTCCTCCATGTTGAATACCAACTGGAAGATGCAGCAATAAAGACAAGGGCAGAGTGTACTGTGGGTGAGGGACTTCAATGACCATCAGTAAGAGTGTCTCAGTAGCATCATTACTGACCAAGCTGGATAAGTCCTAAAGGATGTAGGTGCTAGTCTGGATCTGTGGCAGCTGGTGAGGGAACCTATAAGAGTGAAACCCCAATTTGATCTTTTGCTCACCAATCTGCCTATTACAGATGCACACAGTCCTTGTGAAGACAAAAATCATGTCGTCATATTTAAGATACCCTCCATCGTGTCATGTAGCACTACCACTATGCTAAACTGAATAAATTTCAAACAGACCAAGTAAAAACTCGGCATCCATCAGCAACAGAACTGTGTCCAACTAGAGTCTGGAGTCTCATGGCCAGCATCTGCCCTAATCTACCATCAACAAGTCAGGGGATCAACCCTGGTTCAATGAAGATTGAATGAGGGTAGGCCAGAAGCAGCACCAGACACATCTGATGAAGCTACAATACAGATCTATTTAAATGCCAACTAGCAGAACCAGCATGTAATAGTTACTCAACAACCAACTGATCAGATCTCAGCTCTGCAGTCCTGTCAACTCTGTTGTGAATGATAGCAGACAATTAAACAACTAACAGGAGGAGGCGGCTCCACAAATATCCCTTTCCCTCAATTATGGAGCAGCTCAGCACCTCAGTGTGAAAGACAAGGCCAAAGCATTTGCAACCACCTCAGCAAGAAATGCAAGGAGGATGACCATCAGCATCACAGACACTAAACTTCAGCCAACCCAACTTACTCATTCTGATTTCAAGAAACAGCAAACAGCTGTTTGACAGCATTCCAGCAGTAATACTGAAGACGTGCTCTAAAAATAGCCATACTCTAGCCAAGTTGTCCCAGTACTGGCATCTGCCTGACAATGTGGAAAATTACCCAGGTATATCCTGATCACAAAAAGCAGGACAAAGCAGGCCAATTACCACTCCATTAGTCTACACTTATCAGCAAAATGATGGAAGGTGTCAGCGGCAGTGTTATTAAATAACTCTTCACAATTAGTTTGATTCACTCACAGTCACTGATATTATCCTTAGCAGCTTCATCAATGGCTTTCCCTCCATCATACGATCGGATGTGGAGATGCTCATTGATGATTCCACGGTGTTCAGCACTATTCACGACTCCTCAGATAATGAAGCAGTCTGTGCTCACTTGCAGCGAAACCCAGACAACATTTTGGCTCAAGTGGTGAGGAACACATCCATACGTGCCAGGCAATGACCATCTCCAACATGAGAGAATTAACCATCTCCCCTTGACATTCAATGACATCGCCATTGCTGAATCCGCCACTACCAACATGCCAGGGGTTACCATTGACCAGAAATTGCCTCCAAGAGCAGCTCAGAGCTGGAAATTCTGCAGCAAGTAACTTGCCTCTTGACTACCCATGTACAAGGCATGGTGAAATATGTAATGGAATATTCTCCACTTGCCTGGATGAGTGCAGCTCCAGCAACTTGCAAGAAAGTCAACATGTCCAGAATTAAGTCAGCAACCCATCAATCACACAGAGTGGCAGCAGTGTGTACCATCTTCAAAATGCACTGCACCAACTGAACAAGGTTCCTTCAACAGCACCCCACAATGCCTACCATCTGGAAGGACAAAGGCATCAGATGTATAGGACCACCACTGCCTTCAAGTTCCTCTCCAAGCCACGCACCAGACAAAACTTGGAAATATATTGCCATTCCATCACCTTTGCTGGATCAAGATCTTGGAACTCCCTCCCTAACAGCACTGTGGACCACATGGACTGCAGCAGTTCAAGATGACTCACCAATATCTTCTCAAGGGCAATTAAAGATTAAGCAATGAATGCTCACTTATAGCCAGCAATGCCCATATTCTGTTAAAGAATAAAAACTAGTAACATAAGCGATATGCTACCATTCCCTTCTAATATTGTTATACAGAAGATACAGCTTTTTCTTTATTACCCTTGTTTCCAATAAAGTCAGCAGAGACACAGTTAAATTAGAAGTTATGTGCTAGCAATGCAGCAAGTAAAAAAAAAAACTATATTATGAATCAGTTTTATGTTCAGAACTATTTTTTGTTGCATTTTTGTTGTTTTGACAGTTCAAGCAATAATAAGAACATAAGAACATAAGAAATAGGAGCAGGAGTAGGCCATCTAGCCCTTCGAGCCTGCCCCGCCATTCAATAAGATCATGGCTGATCTGTCGTGGCTCAGTTCCACTTTCCCGCCCTCTCCCCATAACCCTTAATCCCTTCTCTTATCAAAAACCCATCAACCCGCTTCTTAAAAATATTTAGCGAGGCAGCCTCCACCACTTCAACGGGCAGAGTTATTTGCAAGTACATTTTTGGACTGAATCAAACCACTTTAAGAGGTCCAGGGGTATTTATTTATTGACTAGGCACTTCCAAGCCCTCAGAATTCTTTCAGCTACCCTCCAAGATTCTTATGCAAAGTTTAAAGGAGATGTACGAGGCATTTTTTTTTAAACAGAGGGTGGCAAGTGCCTGCAACTCGCCACCAAGGAAGGTAGTGAAAGCAGCTCTGATATTGACTTTTAAGAGGCATCTTGACAAATACTTGAATAGGATGGGAATGGATGGATATAGTCCCCAGAAGGGTGGGGGGTTTTAGTTCAGTCAAGCAGCATGGTCGGTGCAGTCTTGGAGGGCCAAAGGACCCGATCCTGTGCTATAATTTTTTGTTCGTTATTCAGCACCTTAACTTATTCACACTATTACATAGCCTTCTCATCTCCCACCAAATATCCAAACTTTATTTTAAGGTGTTGTCAAACAATTAACCATCCTTTCAAAGAACAGGCTCCCCATCAGTGCTCAACTCTCAAACAATTCAGCTAACTACACTGAATAAGGCCCATCAAAATGAGCCTTTTGAAAAGAACATCATACAGCATTGTGATCACCCGTGTATATGAAAAACAAAATTCTGCATTTAGGCTTTCGCACCAGGGACATAAAAATACCACTTGCGTGCATTTTGTACCAGTGCAAAAAGCAGGGAGAAAATAATCAGCAAAGCATCACATACCACATGACTGGCAACTGAAAGCAGCCTTTTATAAATCAATTTCCCATAGGTAACCAATGTACAATTTCAAAAGCCTTGTTTTGCCCAAGCAACCACATGTCAATTTTGAGAGACAGCTGCCCTTACTGCAGTTGTCTCTGACTGCACATTGTACTACCTATTGAGACTGAAAGTCAAACCGATAGAGAAAACATAGTGGTTAACCAACTGGGAAGAACCGAGAGATAAATACAGAACTAAGTTTTTTCATTCAAAACATATTGATTTTATACCACTTATGGTTTATTGCCATCTTTCAAAACAATGGCCATGTTTTCCAGTATAATAATGCAGAGGGGGAAGTGTCAAACATTTCTCTTTTTTAAAAAAATGCTGACTCTAAGCACTAGTATTTTTACTGCATGATCCAACTGCTGTGTTTTATGTCTCCCTCCAACACATCATAGATATAAAATCATCTCACCAACAGCTTCCTTTATTCCACCACACTGTGGAACCCATTTTGAACAAGATTAAGTGAACAGTGTGCAACTGACACAAATGCATGTCAATATTTTCCTCTTCGTGTTTAACGTAAAATATTTTGATTTGCTGAACAACAACTAGCTTTTAAGGATTCTAAAAGTTGAATCTAAAACATGCAAGGCAGAAGGAAAAAAATGAAGACTAATTCTGAATAATGAAGTACAATACAGATAAATACAAAAAATTGACAGTACACGAATAAAAACACATACATGAAACAGTGATCCGACTAAGGCAAAAAAAACTCTTGCTGCCCACATTAGTTCAAGAGGAAATAACGTGCACCTACTCACCTTAAAAAATTTGTCAATCTTGTTCAAGTTTATTCTTTTCTTGGTATCCAGCTTGTATATATTGCTTACTGTTCCATCCATGAGATATAGTCCAAAGCCCATCACCTACAAGAAGTTCCCATTTTATTTTAACCTTCCAAGTAAAATACAATATCATCTTGAAAACGTATATTCAAAAACCAGTAAAACAGTTTCTAGCATATTCTATTTGTAGGCGAAGTGTAACACTGGTTTTGTGTTATACAGCCTTTGTCCTGATCTCCGTCAAGGTGTCTGACATATTCTTTCAAGCAAAAGCAGAACTTAGTCTTAGCAAAGTGGGAGTGAATGTATACCCACATACAGAACATTAAAAAGAATTTGGAAAATGCCCAAATTAATCAACATTCAATTATGGTGAAGACAAAAACAAAATACTACAAATATTGGAAATCTTAAATAGGAAAGAAAATTGCTGGAAAAACGCAATGGGTCGGAAAGAAACAGAGTTAACACTTTTAGTCAATGATCTTTCATCAAAACTAATCTGAAATGTTTCTCTCCATTCAAGTTATAGCGCTAATTTGGCACTGACACAAAAATGTGGGCCAGCCACCTCTTCTGCCTTATATCATAAAATATAGGCAGACTTCTAGCAGTATGCTCTAATTCAGTTGTACGGCTCTCGTGTTGCAGGGAAGACATGAAATGTCAAGCGTACAAATTGCTCTCTCCAGGCATTATCAGCCTATTAAACAGTAACACTTAATCCATGACAGAATGCACTGAAAATGCAAGTGTGGCATTATCACTGTGAAAATCTATTTTTAAAGTGTTAACATTCAAATGCAGTACTTGTTATTCCCACTTGTACTACTTAAACATTGTTCAGTGCGAAGTCCTCCACTATTAATCTGCACTGGCAGTGAAATTTGCCATCCAATACAAATGCAGAGACTAGGCATTGTAATAAAAAAAGTTATGTAATTTCTACTTCTACGCAAGTCTAACAGTAAAAGAGCTGGAATTTTAACCTCCCTGCACAAGACCCCTAGGTTTTAACTCCAAAATACAATTTCCAAAGAGTTCACACGCATTGAAACGGTCAACCTATTATTTCCACTTGAACACAGCAACTCCTTCACTCACTTGAACCAGCATTTCAATATGTGGAAAAAAATTACTCCCACAGCTTCCACCACCCTAACTTAAGACAAACGTTGGCTATTTCTTTTTATTAATTCACAGTATGTGGACAGCAATTTTTGTCATTGAAAATGTGGTGGTCACCTGCCCTGCAAGTCCTTAGGGTTGATTACATTTTTTCCTACAACCAAGTGTCTTGCTAAGCCATTTCAGAGAGCAGTTAAGGGTCAACCACATTTTTGCGCACACATTAATCCTCCAAGCATGTACAACACCAAGCAGAAAATTCAATTCTCATGAAGTATTTCTTTCCCCTTCCAATCTTAGCCAGGGCCCAAGACTGCAGGAATCATTGAAAAATCTAACTTCAACAAAGTTAAAAGTAGTGCCCAAACATTTGTTTGATACAGTCACACCAACCCATCCCCAACCCCAAAATAGACTGGAAAGTTCTAATTGAAGAGTGGCATGGAGCAACACCTTGCACAAGTCTTGCCGCACCATCATTGCCTATCACCAGGCAAAATCTCATACGACAGAAAGCAGCAAAACCCCATTCTCTCCTCAAAATCCCCATCTGCAAGAACTAATTACCACAATTTACCAGATATTAAACACCTTCGAGTACAAATCCCACTCCTCCCCAAACAAACAAAACAAAAATCAAGTCTCTCACCCCTCAGAGTTTGAAATTGTGACCTGGGAGCCAGTCCCACCCTCACTTGCTCAGCCAGTAACTAAGGGCTGGCAACACACTATTCCACTCATCCCAGGAGCAAGGCCTGGCACAATCTATACCTGTGCCTGGCACAAATCTATACTGGAATTTTCTTTGTCCAAATAAACCCATCCCTTCACCCCCCACCGCTCTTTTTTCTACACAACATCCACCCAAACTCCAGTCTCTAAGCTTGCTTCTCCTGAATCCTGCACTTGACTTCAACTCCCCACATACATCACTAAACAATTAGCTCATGGCAATTACATGTGTATGCAGGTTCAAAGTCAGGGTCAGACCTCCTTCATAGGGGCACAGAAATGCCCCAGTAATGTAAATCCTGCACACAGTAACAAAACTATTAGCATCTTCAAGTTGATGGATATCTATTGTGTTACTTCCCAATGTAACTCCCTAAGGAAAAGCATTTTCATTACATGGGTATATTATGTTTCCTGTCTGTAAGTTTATATTTCTTCCTACAATAGAGACTACAATACTAAGCATCATTTTCAAGTTATCCTAATGTACTGCTATAGCTCTACACAAGCAGCAGTAAAACAAAGCTAAAACAAATAATCATAAATCTACTCAATTACAATGCAAGTCTCTAGAACTGAACAAACGTTGCACAGATTTAATTCCAGTAGGATACATTTCAGGGATACAAACTATGCATTATTTTAGAAAGCAAAAATATATACCTTGAGCAGCATGTGTTTCTCACCAGGAGTAAGGTACATTCTGTTCTCATAATAATCAACGCAAATATTTACAATGTCAGCAAGAAGTTCTTCATAGCCTGAAATGACTTCAAGTTGTTGCTGCAGCGACTGTAAAGAGAACAGCTCATTTGTAAGAAATATATTTATTGCACAAAACAGTTTGTTGTTCAGGTAGAAGGTGACTTTTTCTATGATGCAACTGCAGCTCTTTAGCACCCAATGTAAATGCACATTCTTTCAGTGTGAACTGTGGCATGAAGTATCAGCAAATTACTCCACCATAAGGAGGGGGGAGGGGCGGGGGGAGAGAGACAGGGAGAGAAAGGACAGGTCACCGGATAGCATTCAAGGTAGGAATTCTCACTGACCATTCCTCCTCTTTATCTGACAGTAGTGGAGCCATTTTAGCACCCTCAGATACTTCGGCTAAAAACAGCTACGGTTGAATATGAGGTCTTCCCGGTTGGCAACACAGGACAATATGCAGAAGCCAACTGAGACAGAAGCAATTTATGATCATTTCTATGTTTGAGTAAAAGGATTTAATTTCTACCAAGATAAAGCTGAACAACATAACACACATACCCCTTCACTTCCAATGTGCAGAACTCATTTTTACCAGGTGCTCTGTTAGTCCACTTTATTTTCATTGCCTATTCATTTTTATCTTTTAGTGACAATATGGCATAATTAGAATTGAGCTGAAACAAAAGATTGTGGGTTGTGCTCCCACAATTGAAGGTGATTACATTAACCAGAGTCTAGACTGACAATTTAGTGGAGATACTGAGCGAGAGCTGATGCAATGCCCTTCGGATAATTTTAACTCAAAGGTACATTAATGCTTTCAGATGAATTTGACAGATCAAATGGCATAACTTCAAAATGTAAGTGTGTTCTGGCAAATGTTTTTCCCTCAGCAAAAACCAACAAACAACAGAGAAACAGATCCTTTTTCTCAATTCTGTTTGCAGGCTGCTGCCATAATTGTCAGAGAATGGCTACTCTGTTCCAAACATATTCATGATGTGAAATGCTGCAAGAAGGCACTACTAACAACAGAAGTGTTACTTTTCACAGTTCCTGCTTTCAATTTTCCTTTTTCTATAAATTTACTTCACTTTGACTATGTGTAGAACTTGATTTCTCACTCCACACTTGTCTCATTCATCAGCTCACAAACAACTTATTGTAGATATTGTGCCTTTAAATGAACAAAATCCCAAGACACGTCACAGCAGCATTACAAAATAAAACATGACACACAGCCATATGACGGGATATTAGGCCAGACAGCCAAAAGCTTAATCAAAAGGTAGGTTTTAAGGCATGTCTTAAAGGAAGAAAGCAAGTTGAGGCATAAGAACATAAGAAATAGGAGGAGTAGGCCAACCAGCCCTTCGTGCCTGCCCCGCCATTCAATAAGATCTTGGCTGATCTGTCGTGTCTCAGTTCCAAATTCCCGCCCTCTCCCCATAACCCTTAATCCCCTCTCTTATCAAAAACCCATCAACCCGCGTTTTAAAAATATTTAGCGAGGTAGCCTCTACCACTTCAACGGGCAGAGAATTCCAGAGATTCACCACCCTTTGAGTGAAGAAATTCCTCCACAACCCTGTTCTAAACCACCCCCCCTTTATCTTGAGGCTGTGCCCCCTACTCCTACTATCCTTTCTGAGCGGGAAGAGTCTCTCCACCTCTATCCTATCCACCCCATTCATCATCTTATACGTCTCAATGAGATCTCCCCTCATTCTTCTAAACTCTAACGAGTACAAGCCTAATTTATTCAGCCTCTCCTCATAGCCCAACCCCCTCAACTCCGGCATCAGCCTAGTAAACCTCCTCGGCACTCCCTCCAAGGCCAAAATATCCTTGCGTAAGTACGGCGCCCAAAACTGCACACAGTACTCCAGCTGCGGCCTCACCAATGCCCTATACAGCTGCAGCAAGACCTCCCTACTTTTATATTCAATCCCCCTCGTGATGAAGGCCAGCATCCCATTCGCCTTCCTGACCACCTGCTGCACCTGCAAGCTGGGTTTTTGCGACTCATGCACAAGGACCCCGAGGTCCCTCTGCACCGTCGCCTGCTGCAGTTTTTCTCCACGTAAGTAATAATCCTTCCTACCATTATTCCTACCAAAGTGGACCACCTCGCACTTGCCAACATTAAATTCCATTTGCCATTTCCTGGCCCATTCGCCCAGCCTATCTAGATCCTTCTGCAGACTCTCCCCACCCTCCGCACAATTTGCCTTTCCACCAATTTTGGTGTCATCAGCAAATTTCGACACCCTACACTCGGTTCCCTCCTCCAGATCATCTATATAAATGGTAAATAGCTGAGGCCCCAGCACCGACCCCTGGGGCACTCCACTAGTCACCATCTGCCAATCCGAATAGCACCCATTGACCCCCACTCTCTGCCTCCTATTTGACAACCAGTCCTCTATCCACGCTAACACCCTACCCCCAACTCCATGCCCCCTGACCTTCTGCAACAACCTCTTGTGAGGTACCTTGTCAAACGCCTTCTGAAAATCAAGACAGACCACATCCACCGGCTCTCCTCTATCCACTGTCCTAGACACATCCTCATAGAACTCCAGTAAATTTGTCAGACACGACTTCCCTTTAACGAAACCGTGCTGCGTCTGCTCTATCAAGCAGTTCCCCTCAAGATGCCTCGCTATTTCCTCCTTGATGACGGATTCTAACATTTTACCTACAACAGACGTTAAACTAACAGGCCTATAATTCCCCGCCTTTTGCCTGGCACCCTTCTTAAACAACGGCGTAACATTAGCCGTTTTCCAATCTTTCAGCACTTCCCCGGAATCCAGCGACGTCTGGAAAATAACCACCAAGGCATCCACTATCACCTCCGCCATTTCTTTCAGGACCCTCGGATGCATTCCATCCGGTCCTGGGGACTTGTCCACAATCAGCCCCTCCAGTCTGTCAAGCACCACCTCTCTAGTAACAGTAATGTCATCGAGACCCTCCAGTCCTACCACCATTCCATCTCTAACACCTTGCATGGCAAGGTGTAGGGAGGGAATTACAGAGCTTTGGACCAAGGCAGCTAAAGATAAGGCCATCATAAAGCAATTTTAACTCGGGATTCAGAAGGGGTGCCAAAGAGGCCATAACAGTGCAGATATCTCGTTGTGGGGCTGAAGACTAGAGAGATAGAGAGAGACAAGACCATAAGAACATAAGAAATAGGAGCAGGAGTAGGCCATCTGGCCCTTCGAGCCTGCCCCGCCATTCAATAAGATCATGGCTGATCTGTCGTGGCTCAGTTCCACTTTCCGGCCCTCTCCCCATAACCCTTAATCCCCTCTCTTATCAAAAACCCATCAACCCGCTTCTTGAAAATATTTAGTGAGGCAGCCTCCACCACTTCAACGGGTAGAGAATTCCAGAGATTCACCACCCTTTGAGTGAAGAAGTTCCTCCTCAACTCCGTTCTAAAACGCCCCCCCTTTATCTTGAGGCTGTGCCCCCTAGTCCTACTATCTTTTTTGAGCGGGAAGAGTCTCTCCACCTCTATCCTATCCATCCCATTCATCATCTTATACGTCTCAATGAGATCTCCCCTCATTCTTCTAAACTCCAACGAGTACAAGCCTAGTTCATTCAGCCTCTCCTCATAGCTCAACCCCCTCAACTCCGGTATCAGCCTAGTAAACCTCCTCTGCACTCCCTCCAAGGCCAAAATATCTTTGCGCAGGTGCGGCGCCCAAAACTGCACACAGTACTCCAGCTGCGGCCTCACCAATGCCCTATACAGCTGCAGCAAGACCTCCCTACTTTTATATTCAATCCCCTTCGCTATGAAGGCCAGCATCCCATTTGCCTTCCTGACCACCTGCTGCACCTGCAAGCTGGGTTTTTGCGACTCATGCACAAGGACCCCGAGGTCCCTCTGCACCGTCGCCTGCTGCAGTTTTTCGCCACGTAAGTAATAGTCCTTCCTACCATTCTTCCTTCCAAAGTGGACCACCTCACACTTGCCAACATTAAATTCCATTTGCCATTTCCTGGCCCATTCGCCCAGCCTATCTAGATCCTTCTGCAGACTCTCCACACCCTCCGCACAATTTGCCGTTCCCCCAATCTTGGTGTCATCCGCAAATTTCGACACCCTACACTCGGTTCCCTCCTCCAGATCATCTATATAAATGGTAAAAGCTGGAGGAATTCAACCAAAGAAGATTGTTAGGTCCATTCATTCGTTTGAATAGATGAAGGGACAGCACTGATGCGAGTTTTAAAATGCTTTTCTTTATTGAACAGAACTTAAAAGAATTAACACACAAGCTAATCTCAGGGTCAAGTATGACACCAAGATTGCAATCAGACTGGTTATTCTTAGACTTAATGCAAGGAGGTGTAGAGTCAGCAGCAAGAGAACAGAAATTAGAGCAGAGATTGAAAGCAATAGCTTCAGTCTTCCCAATAGTGGTGTCAAATTATAATAGACAAAAATACTCCTTCCATCAGATGGTCCAGTTGTGGATCCCAAACTTTTCCAGTGACAGAACCCTTTTGACCTCCCAAGAGTATTGAAGAAACTCCGAGAAAAATTCTTATTATATTGAAGAACTGAACCACAAAAAAATTATGACCGTTGTGTAATAGGTACAAACATATAAAAATAAACTTAATTTTCATTGCCTGTTCATTGTCTATGTCTCACATGTATATATTATAATAGAAGCTCTGCTTTTCAACAAATACTTCCAAGTCTCACCTTTTAGTTACTTTTAATGGGAGCACTCACACACACCCTCACCCACCTCACTCTCACAACCCTCAGCCCTTCTCCAACTCCTTCTGTCTCGGCTTTTCTCAGGAGCCATGGCCCCGGCTCTCGTCAGGACCTGCTGCCAAACTGACCACAGAACTCCTGCAGAACCCAGTTTGAATCAGTCAAAGACATAGTCCTGTCTGGAACAATCTTAAGTAACTTTAAATTTTATACGAAAAATAGGGACCATAAATGACAGACTAACACAATAACATTTTGCATTAAGTAAAGATGGCAAGTTTGCATTCAGATAAATTTTCAAATAGTTTGTACATTTGGTGCATGTACTGGTTAAAAAAAGTAGAAACAACTCAAAGGAATCCTTATTATTATCCTTTTGATAATTTAGTTTTGATAACTAAATTATCAAAACTGATTGCATAAAACACACGTACCTGAGTAATTTTGTTGTGGTTTGCAAGAAACATGGAGAGATTTTGTGACTCTTGTATAGATTGTGGGTCTGACATTTTACGAAGAAACTGAGCAGCTCTGAAATAGTTTAGATGTGGTGATTGATTCAGTAATTGCCACAGAGTATTATACAGGATAAAAAGTACAAAGTTAGTGTATATGCAGTTTAAGTTCTTTCACATTTAGCTAACCACTTAAAATAAATTAAAATTACCTTAGCATTATGGAGCAGAGCAATTATTAATATACAGTCACAGATATGATTAAAAATGAATGGTTAGTACTGCCCTCTGATGAAACTGATGTTTATTGCAATAATAAATTGCAATCTGTGTTAAAAAATAAGGCTTTTAACATAATGAAGATTTTCAATTCCATGCTCCTGTCTTTAGTTTGAACTGCAGATGGTACAGTGGAGATACGCCAACATGAAGCACTGTCCTCAAGTTCATCTATCTTTAGTCACAATTAGAGGTTTATGCATTATATACCAATGCCTTCAAGTGTTAACAGTGCAATGACAAAAGACATATTTAGTCACCAACACAAAAAAAATCACTTAGGATCCTTAAGTTTATGTATTCTCCACTAAAAGCCAGATACTACAGGTAGACCTGTAATTTATCCGAAACCATGCAAAACTATTTCACTCTTTAAAAAGGAAAATACTGCAGATGCTGGAAACGTGAAATAAAAACAGAAAACACTGGATATTCACAGCTCTGGCAGCACCTGTGAAGAGAAAGAGTTAACGTTTCAAGTCAGTGATGGAAGGTCTCAACCTGATACATCAACTCTGTCTCCACAAATGTTGGATGACCTGATTATTTCCTCTATTTTAAGTTCTTATTTTGCTCTTCAATTTATTATGGTTTCTGTAGGTAAAGGGAATCGATTAGTTACGTAAATGCAACTTTTAAATTTTCTAAGAACGTACTAAATGTAATAATGTTCATTAAATTTATGATATTTACAAGAAAATTAGGTTTCTCTTGCAATTTGAAAATTGCAAGATCAACCTCTTTCTTTCCCTTCTCAGAGGAAGGTAGATACTAGTCTCCTTAACCTGTGCAAGTATGGCACTGCTTAATTTGCCTGAGCACTGGGGAAGCAATGGCCTTATGGTGTTATCACTAGATATTAATCCAGAAGTTCAGTAATGTTCTGGGGACCCAGATTCGAATCAACAGTGAATGGTGGAATTCGAATTCAATGAAAAATATCTGGAATTAAGAACTTACTGATGACCATGAAACCATTGTCGATTGTTGGAAAAAAACCATCTAGTTCACTAATGTCCTTTAGGGAAGGAAATCTGCCGTCTTTACCTGGTCTGGCCTACATGTGACTCCAGAGTCACAGCAATGTGGTGGCCTCTCAATTGCTCTCCAAGGGATGGGCAATAAATGCTGGCCAGCCAGTGACACCCATATCCCATGAATGAATAAAAAAATTCCCATTCCCCTATCCAATCAGGAAATTCTACCTGATCGATGCACTTCTTGAAGCTTTAACTCCACTGCAAAATAAGTGACTAGATTAAAACTCAAAAGCTTCTATACCGATGTTGTTCGCTGTCAGAAAACTTGCAAGTCCTGATTTACTCAAGCAGTTACTGCAGTTAGTCAAAACTTGCAGCTCTTAAATATTACTAATGACTCCCGATAAACTTACACAATTCATTCATTTCTTGTGCTTCTAAAATATGTACCGATGTTACAACTTTTCAGTTAACATGGCATCCCTCAAAGTATTCCCCTTTCAAATTAAGTAAAATAATTAATACTAATTTCAGTAATAAGTCTCACAATACCAGATTAAAATCCAACAGGCTTATTTGGTGGCACGAGCTTTAGCAGCACTACTCCATCATCAGGTAAGTCACTCACCTGATAAAGGAGCAGCGCTCCAAAAGCTCATGCTACCAAATAAACCTGTTGGACTTTTACCTGGTGGTATTGAGAGACTTATTACTATGCCCACCCCAGTCCAACACTGGCATCTCCACATCATTACTAATTTCAGACCATTGGTTCCAACATACCACTACTTCAAAAGACAATCTACAAAATGGAGCCTCACCGTTTGTATGCGGAGTGGTCGTTCTTCACACTGCATTTCATGTTCTTCAACTCATCCAACACTGCAAACATGTTAATGAATTTTCCCAGTGTGAGAAGGTAAGCTTCTGAAACGAAGTCTCGTCTCCTCTCTGCATGACATAGTCTCTTCACCTCATTACAAAACCGATCAATTGCATTGCGCTGTTGAAAATAGTCAAATAAAATTAGGAGTGTAAATCAAGTTTGTGCACATATTCCAGCAACTTAAAAAAGCAAAACTAAACCTAATGGCAGTTAAACTTATACAATAACTTGCAGTTATCTAGTAACAAAAATTGTCCTAAAGGAATTCACAGGGGAAAATCAAAATTTTGCACTCAAGTCAGATATTAGGACAAGCGACGGTTAGAACAGAAACAGAAAATGCTGGAAAATCTCAGCAGGTCTGACAGCATCTGTGGAGAGAGAATAGAGACAACGTTTTGAGTTTCAGCTCTGAAGAACAGTCATCTAGACTCAAAATGTTGGCTTTATTCTCTCGCCACAGGTACTGTCAGAGCTGCTGAGATTTTCCACCATTTTCTGTTTTTGTTTCCGATTCCAGCATCTGCAATATTTTGTTTTTATACAGTTAGAACAGGTAGGTTTTAATGAGCAGCTTAAAGGAGAAGAAAGAGGAGTGAGGTATAGAAAGGGATATCTCGAGCCACAGGGGTTGTCACGAGGAAAGATTGGACGGCACGTATTCACTGGAGTTTAGAGGAACGAGGGGTGATTTTATTGAAACATAAAAGATCCGGAGGGACTTGTAAGGACTGTAACGATGTTTTCCCCTTGTGGGAGAGGCTAGAACTAGGGGAGATAATTTAAAAATAAGGCGTCTTCCATTTAAGATGGAAATGAGGAGAAATGTTTTTCTCAAGTGAGTGATGGATTTTTAAGGTTCAGCTTTAAAAAGCAGCCAGGAAGAGTGATGGGGTAGATCTCAAGAGTGATGTTTATTGAAGGAGAGAACAATGTCTTCTTCCCAAAGCCCATATGAAGAATATTCTATTCAAGTCCATCTGTAATTTAAATATCAGATGTACAGTCTGACAATACAGAGATGGTCATGGGAATAGGGAATTAGTGGACCAGTAATGCAATATGGAAGCTGATCCAATTCAGAGGGGCAACAATTAAATAGGAATAACGTGGAAAAGATGTTTGGTCTTGTTAGTGAACTAAATTAAAATTGGGCATTGCCCTTTTAGGATAGAGATGAGAAAAATTTCTTTCCCTCAAAAGGGCTGTGCAACCTTTGAACTTTCTGTCTCAGAAGGCACTGGGGGCCACGTCATTGAATATTTTTAAGGCAAAGATAGCTATATTTTTACTAGTCATAGGTAATGAGAGTAGAAGGGAATATGGAATTTGAAACTTGAAACACCAGCAGATCAGTCATGATATTACCGAATGGCATAGCAGGTTCATGGGGGCAAATGACCACCTCTTGAATTCAGAAACCCAATGAAAACTGTTCAACTTATCAAACAGTTGAGGAATTGAAGGAAGCAGCTTAGAATGAGGAACAAAATCTGCAAGTGAGCAGAACATTTGATGAAGTTTAATGGCAACAAATGTAAAGTCCTGCACAGTGAAAGGAAAATGAGCACTAGACAGACACCATGAATGTTGTTCAGATACCTGTAGTTGAAGCTGAAAAGGGTCCAAGAGACTTAATCCAATCAATAAAGAGCCAACAGTCAAAGTCAGCAGAATGCTTATCAATACAACCAAAACAACAATACAGTTTTCTGGTCAGGTTACACCTGTGACCAGTTTTGGAAGCATTTAAGCCCTGGAAACAAAGCAAGGCTGATCTTCAGTGTTAGAGGCGCAAGGTACAAAGAAATACTGGAGACATTTAGGTCCTTTCTTTTATTCTTTCATGGGATGTGGGTGTCACTTGCTGGACCAGCATTTATTGCCCATCCCTAGTTGCCCTTGAGAGGGTATTAAGAGTCAACCACACTGCTGTACCTCTGGAGTCACATGTAGGCCAGACAAGGTAAGGACAGGAGGTTTCCTTCCCTTAAGGACATTAGTGAACCAGATGGGTTTTAATGACAATCGATAATGGTTTCAGTCATTAGGCTTTTAATCCCAGAATTTTCTTGAATTCAATTTTCACCATCTGCCATGAATTCGAACTGGAGTTCCCCGAGCTTTACCCTTGATCTCTGTGATGCTAGTCTTGTAGGAAGCTAACCACAGTGATCTGAGTACAGTACAAATTAGCAGTATAGAGAATGTAACCGCAGACAATTTCTTTCAACTGAAGTGAGTGCAAGACAACATGTCACAGGTTGAAGCCAACAAAAGGCAAATTTTGTACAAACATCTGCAAACGTTTCTTCACACAAGATAAAGAAATAGATGCCCAAAGACAGTAATGGAAGTAAGACCCTGGAAATCATTTAATTAGACACTGCACTGTGAAAACATTCTGGATAGAGATGTTGAAGTGGACAAAACGAGCTTACCAAATAAGCCTTTGTATGCTTATTTATTTTTTGATAGCTTACCTGGAAATACATGAAATTCATAAGTTTTGTGACCTCTGGCTCAAGGACTTCCACTGTCTTTTCATAAATTTCTACCCTGTTAGGCTGCTCGTTGCATTTAACCTGTGGAGAAACATAATTGTGAACCAGATGTGTTATATAACAATATTCCGCAGTGCTGCAATGTCCTTGCAGACCATTTGAAATGCCCATTTCGGAAGGGGGAAATCTAACAAAAATAGCAGCATGTTTTTTTAAATTAATTTATGTGATGTGGGCATTGCTGGTATTTATTTCCCATCCCTACTTGCCCTTCAGAAGTGGTAATGTGCTGCTTTCTTGAACCGTTGCAGTGCCTGAGGTGTAGGCACATCCACACTGCTGTTAAATAGGGAATTCCAGGACTTTGACTCGGTGGCAATGAAAGAACAATGACAAATTTCCAAATCAGCATAATGAGTGACTTAGAGTGACCAGGTGGTGATGTTTTCAGGCAACTGTTGTTCTTGCCTTTCTAGATGATAATAGTCATGAGTTTGGAAGGTGCTGCCCGTGGAACCTTGCAGATGGTACATATGGCTGCCACTGTTCGTCAGTAGTGGAGAGATAGAATGGGGCAGGAGTAGCAATTAAGTGGGCTGTTTTGTCTTGGATAGTGTCAAGCTTGAGTGTTGTTGGAGCTGCACTTATCTAGGCAAGTGGAAAGTTCCAGACTTGTGCTTGTGGATGGTGGACAGGCTTTGGGAGGGGGTCAGGCGGCAAGTTAGTCGCCACAGGATTCCTGGCCTTTGACTTGCTCTGGTAGCCACAGTAGGGGCTGGTCCCATTCAGTTTCTAGTCAATGGTAACCCCTAGGATATTAATATTGGGGTATTCAAAGGTAATGTCACTGAATGTCAAAGGGTGAAGGTTAGATCCCACCTTGTTGGAAATGGTCATTGTCTGGCACTTGCCTAGCGCCAGTGTTATTTGCCACTTGTCAACCCAAGCCTGGATATTGCTCAGTTCTTGCTGCAGTTGCTCATGAACTGCTCAGTATCTGAGGAGTCACAAATGGTGCTTAACAGTCATTGTGTGCAGTGATCTGTGAACATCCCCACTTCTGATTTTATGAAGAAAGGTAGATCACTGATGAAGCAGCTGAAGATGGTTGGGCCTAGGGCACGATTCTGAGGAGCTCCTGCAGTGATGTCCTGGAGCTGAGATGATTGACCACCAACAGCCTTTTGTGCCAGGTATGACTCCAACCAGCGGAAAGTTCCCCGCCCTCTATCCTGGCTTCTGTTAACTTCAGTTTGCTCAGGACACTTGATGCCATACTCAGTCAAATGCTGCTGAGTCAAGGGCAGTCACTCTTGACTCACTTCTGACAAGGCAGCGAATTATAGGCCGGTTAGTTTAACGTCTGTTGTAGGTAAAATGTTAGAATCTGTGATCAAGGAGAAAATAGCGAGGCATCTCGAGGAGAATTGTTTGATAGAGCAGACGCAGCACAGTTTCGTTAAGGGGAAGTCGTGTCTGACAAATTTATTGGAGTTCTATGAGGATGTGTCTAGGGCGGTGGATAGAGGAGAGCCGGTGGATGTGGTCTTTCTGGATTTTCAGAAGGCGTTTGATAAGGTGCCGGACAAGAGGTTATTACAGAAGGTTAGAGGGCATGGAGTTGGGAGTAGGGTGTTAGCGTGGATAGGGGATTGGCTGTCAAATAGGAGGCAGAGAGTGGGGGTCAATGGGTGCTATTCGGATTGGCGGTTGGTGACTAGTGGAGTGCCCCAGGGGTCGGTGCTGGGGCCTCAGCTATTTACCATTTATATAGATGATCTGGAGGAGGGAACCGGGTGTATGGTGTCGAAATTTGCTGATGACACCAAGATTGGTGGAACGGCAAATTGTGCGGAGGGCGTGGAGAGTCTGCAGAAGGATCTAGATAGGCTGGGCGAATGGGCCAGGAACTGGCAAATGGAATTTAATGTTGGCAAGTGTGAAGTTGTCCACTTTGGTCGGAATGATGGTAGGAAGGCCTATTACTTACATGGCGAAAAACTGCCGCACGCAACGGTGCAGAGTGACATCGGTGTCCTGGTGCATGAGTCGCAAAAACCCAGCCTACAGGTGCAGCAGGTGGTCAGGAAGGCGAATGGGATGCTGGTCTTCATAGCGAGGGGGATTGAATATAAAAGTAGGGAGGTCTTGCTGCAACTGTACAGGGCACTGGTGAGGCCGCAGCTGGAGTACTGTGTGCAGTTTTGGTCGCCGCACTTACGCAAGGATATTTTGGCCTTGGAGGGAGTGCAGAGGAGGTTTACTAGGCTGATACCGGAGTTGAGGGGGTTGAACTATGAGGAGAGGCTGAATAAACTAGGCTTGTACTCGTTAGAATTTAGAAGAATGAGGGGAGATCTCATTGAGACGTATAAGATGATGAATGGGATGGATAGGATAGAGGTGGAGAGGCTCTTCCCGCTCAGAAAGGACAGTAGGACTAAAGGGCACAGCCTCAAGATAAAGTGGGGTGCGGTTTAGAACGGAGTTGAGGAGGAACTTCTTCACTCAAAGGGTGGTGAATCTCTGGAATTCTCTGCCCGTTGAAGTGGTGGAGGCTGCCTCGCTAAATATATTTAAGACGCAGGTTGATAGGTTTTTGATAGGCAAGGGGATTAAGGGTTATGGGGAGAGGGCAGGAAAGTGGAACTGAGCCATGACAGATCAGCCACGATCTTATTGAATGGCGGGGCAGGCTCGAAGGCCTACTCCTGCTCCTATTTCTTATGTTCTTATGTTCAACTCTTTTGTCCAAGATTGAACCAAGGCTGTAATGAGCCTGGCAGAACCCAAACCTAGCAATCTGTGAGCAGGTTTTTGCTAAGTGCCACTTGATAGTATTGTTAATGATCAAGAATAATCTGATGGGGCAGTAATTGGCTGGGTTGAATTTGTCCCATTTCTTGTGTACAGAACATATCTGGGCAATTTTCCACATTGCTAGGTTCATGCCAGTGTTGTAACTGTTCTGGAACAGCTTGGCTAGGGGCAGGCAAATTCTGGAGCTCAAATCTTCAGAGGACGGTTAGGGCCCGTAGCCTTTGCAGGATCCAGTGCTTTCAGCCACCACTTGATATCACATGGAGCGACTTGAATTAGCTGAAAACTGACATTCGGGGTGCTGGAACCTCTGGAGGATAAGATGCATCATTCACCCAGCAGTTGTGGCTGCAGATTGTTGCAAAAGCTTCAGCCTTATCTTTTGTACAGATGGGCTCCTCCACCGAGGGGGGGGGGGGGGAAGAGAGAGAGAGACATTTGTGGAGCCTCCTCTTCCACCAGTGAATTGTTTAATTGTCCACTACCATTAACAGGTGATTGCACCAAGACTGCAGAGCTGAAATCTGATCAGTTGTTATAGAATTGCACAGCTCTATGACATGCTGTTAATGCTATTTGGCATGCAGATAGTCCTATGTTGCACCTTCATCAGGTTGACACCTCATTTTTAGGTATGCCTGGTGTGGCTTCTGACATGTCCTCCTACACTCTTCACTGAATATGGTTTGATTATGAATGTGGTTTTGTTGACAGTCTCAGCACAGGATATTCACAGGAATCAATTTTTTCTCAGATTTAAATCTTCAATGTGAATCCAATATTTAAAAGTATTAAATTATTAGATGAAGAAAAAAGTAAAATGGAAAAATTTGATCAGTCCAAGGACACAGCTTTTCACAATAAAAAAATCCAAACTTTTCCCTTTGATAATATTGCAAATGGTGTTGAATTTAGAACTTATTGCTATGTGCTGACAAACACTTTTACAACATTTCTGATGTAACAGTTGCTTTGTGTTAATAGATACAATCATAAACATACCTTTTCCCTGCTTATAAAAGGAACCCAAACTTGATAAGAGGAAGTTGCTACAAATTTGACTGAAAACTGGCCTTTTTTTTTAAATATAGCTGACAAATTGAATGTTAACAACATTAGTTGCCGCCCCAATTCATTTTTAAACAGCACAGAGGGAACTGGCCAAATTTCAAAATTCTTTTAAAAGAATACAATTTAAAAGGAGTTCCAGCAAATCCGTGTTGCTATACCTGAGGAATAGCTCTTGAACAACTTCTCCAAGTGTACAGCATAACAGCATACTCCTGCCCCTCCTCTAGCATTTCATTCTGAAAGCAAAAGAAATACAGAAAGTCAGTGTTGTACAATGACACTTTAAACGACAATCTGAGCAAAGTGGAATAAAAGGCTTATTTAGCACACTCCTAGTTCTCGAAGCAGGGGTGATACAGTGGCACACTGCTGGGCAGTGGTTAGCACTGCTCCCTCACAGCATCAGGGACCCGGGTTTGATTCCCTGCTTGAATCATTTTTTGTGCGGAGTTTGCATGTTCACCCTGTGTCTGCATGCGTTTCCTCCGGTTTCCTCCCACAGTCTGAAAAGAGATGCTGGATGGGTGCATTGACTCAAATAGGCACTGAACTGTGGCAACTAGGAGAATTTCATGGAAACTTCATTGCATTGTTAACGTAACCTCACTTGTGACTAAAACTTTTTAACCAGTATGTTAAAAGAGGGAGCAAATACCATGGATCTGGCAATCTGAAGTAAAAGCATAAATACTGTAAAAACCCAGCAGGTTTTGCAGCATCAGTTCAGAGGGAGAGAGTTTAACATTGTGAATGCAACCCAACACTCTTCCAAAGAGCTATAGTGGACTCAAAACTTTAACTCTGTTTCCCTCTCCGCGTATGCTGCCAGACCTGTTACGTTTTCCTGTACTTAACGAATTTGCTAAAAGGAACACTGATTCAGAAATGATTACGTTCACAACACAATGAATCATTTTGAAAGGTTTCACTCATGAAACCAGTGTTTACAGTGCCCTTAAAGTAAACCAGCATAAAAACTTGTCTTTATTGGAACTTTAGCATCCTCAGCAATCCCCGAAACATTTCACAGCCTATGAATTAATTTTGACACACTGCTACAGGAAACTGGCGCGCACACATTACAGAAGCAGCAAACAATATAGATGACCAATTAACTCTATTTAGTGATGTGGGATACATGTTAGCCAAGCCAGTGTGAGAACTTCCTCCTTTTCAAATTGTAACAGGAGCTGAGCAGGCACATTCATCTATCTGAAAAGACTTAATGTAATAGATTTTGAAAAAATATATCTGCAGTAGAGTTGTATGGCCACTTGAGTTGGTCATTGAAATAAATGTGATGTCATGTTTCAGGAACAGTTATTTGAGCGTATCACAAGAATGGGGATAAAGGAATTAGGATTCAGACAAACACAGAATTAGTATTAGTGCTGATATGGAAGTTAACAAGCAATAAACTGGTTGGACCAAGCAGTGTTTGTATTGTGCAGAAATCTGATCTTATGATCTGATCTCCAGTCAGATTTTCTTAAAAATAAGAATTGCCCTGTTGAAATTTGGGAACTTGCCAAACACAGGAAATATACAGGAAACTCAAGACAGAGACAAGATGCAACATCAAGCTAGTGCTGCCACAAATTAAGTCTCAGATCCAAAGAGGCGAACATTTACACAGAAGAAATTAATTTTGCTGTGATCTCCATTACCATGCTTGAATGAACTGTTGCTTGCTCAATGTATCTTGCAATTCCTGTAACAAATGCATTTCTATCTTCAAAGTTGGTATTGAAGTTTGGCTAGAAAGAAAGAAGAAAAAGGTTATTCTGTCAATCCAAACGTTACATTGATTGAATGCAGAACAAACTTGCAAGTCAATGCGCTGATGAAATTACTGTTTCATTTCCTAAGGTGCTTATATTAATCAGTCCAAAGAGTGGTTAGGCGGATTAGCCATGCTAAATAACCCCTTAGTATCAGGGGGACTAGCTAGGCAAAATACATGGGGTTGTGGGGATAGGGCCTGGGTGGGATTGTGATCCATGCCGACTCAATGAGCTGAATGGATTCTATGATTCAATGATACACTTAACACAATGTAGACAGTGATGCAGTGGTAATGGCACTGTGCTAGTAACCCAGAGATTGACTCCTAACTGCTCTCAAGGAATGGGAATTAGGAAAGGGCAACAAATGTTTCTTTTTATTCATTTAACGGATGTGGGCATTTATTGCCCATCCCTAAATGCCCTTGAACTGAGAGGTTTACTAGACCATTTCAGACAGCAATTAAAAATCAACCACTTTTTTATTTATTTGTTCATGGGATGTGGGCATAGCTGGCTGGGCCAACATTTATTGCCCATCCCTGGGGGCACTTAAGAGTCAATCACATTGCTGTGACTCTAGAGTCACATGTAGGCCAAACCAAATAACGGTGGCAGACTTCCTTCCCTAAAGGACATTTGTGGGCCAAATCAATTTTTAATGGCTTTCATCATCATCACTAGACTTTTAATTCCAGGTTTTTATTTCACCATCTGCCATGGTGCGATCAGATTATTATGCTGGGTCTCTGGATTGCCAGTCCAATGACAATACCACCGCCTTCCAATATCAATGGGAATGCCCTACGCCCATGATAGAATAAAAACAACAGATTTGCCAATGTAAGGGCTACCACAGAACAGCATTTAAAAGGAATATTTATGCTCTGTTAGACATACAAACACACATCTCAAGCTGCTACTGAGAAAGACAGAGGGGTTTCACTTTCCTAACCTGTTCTGACACTACCATTTCTTACTGTGATAGTTTAATGAATACCTGCAGCCTACAGTATCACATTCTTCAGATATGAACAAAGGCTGTGAGAGCAAATTATACAACTGTAAAAGGCCTCATAAATGAGCCAAGTCACTGGGGAAGAATTCTTCTGGTCACTAAACACAGCAACTTAATAAGTGCATTAGAAAAGAGTTGTTTATTATGTCACTACATTCTGCAACCAGGACAACATTCTGCATATCCAGGCCATGCACACACATACTTTCTGGCATGGGTCACTGAATGGTAAATGGAAGGAAAAATTCCTGTTGATTTTCCTCCCCTCACTAACACATGGCATGAGGTCAACTGTATTATTATAAACTATTGTTCTGCTTTGGCAGAGATCAGTTAATATGACAAATTGCGTGGATTAAACATGATAATGAATTAACAAAAAATTCAAAATCTTCTTACTTGGTATAACAGTGATGAAGGTGGTGGTTCAATACAAGGCTGTTGGTCAGGCAATGGCAAGTCTTCCAAAAGATCAACATTGGACAGGGCATCTTCCAAGGTCACTTGTGCAGTCATGGTCCCTCTGAAATGGAAAATGAAATTGAATAGTCATCCAATTCATAGCACTTACCTGACAATGCCACCTACATTAATATGCATTTTTATTCAAAAGCATGGGCATAAAATTGGATTAATAGCAACCATTAATTTTTTAAACATAGTCCCAATGGGATGTGGGAAAAAGACTTAAAGCAATAATGTTTTCTCATTCAAGTGTAATAAACTAGGAATCCATTTTCAATTCAAGCCAGAATGAAGTCTACCTAATGGCTCAAGCATACAAATGTACACATAGGTTCCATCCTATTACTGCTACATAATTTAACCTTTCTTCGCCTATGGGCATTACTAGATGAACGAACTCACTCGCTGTGCTTATTAAATAGATTAAATTCACTGACAGCCTGACTAGGAGAAACGCTAAAATGAGACAGATAAGTAAAGTTAAAACAATTGGTTCTGCAGCACCATTTCCTGCAGGAAGTTTTTTTACCAAAATAAAGCCACAAGGAAGACACCATGTAGAGAAAGATTATTTTCCACTGGGCATTTTATACAAAAATATAAATTTTCATTGCAGAATATATTTTTGCCATCTATTTCATAATGCATAAACTAAAAGTAAACCCAATTCCATTATCATGCTTAAATTTCATTACTGTTGTAATACTTTTATTTTTAGGCAAAGTGATGAGTCAGACCAATAATAGGAGATGGCTGATAACATGGAGTTGACAAAGAAACTGACATAATTAATGCAAATGAAGAACTCTGTTGGACAGTTCAGATAGGATAATGGATGTCTGGCGTGTTACTGTAATTCAACTGAGTGGTTTCCATGCTATTTTGCAAATCACAAGAGCAAAACTTGAAGTATTTATGAATGTCAGTGGAATCAATAAATTTAACAGCTGCCTTAAATTAACCAGATATGTGCTGTCTTTCATCTACATGGCACTGCCATTAGAGCATGATGGAAGCAGATTCAATCATGGCTTTAAAAAGGGAATTACCTAAAGAGAAGAAATTTGCAGGGCTAGCTAGTGGGACCAGCCAACCTGCTCTTTCATACAGCAGCATGAACACAATAGGCCAAATGCCCTTTCTCTTTGCTCTAACGATTCTGCAGGAAGGTGGAAATGTGGGATTGTGGATACTGTCAGATCAGCGATGATTTATTAAAAAGTGCAGTAGGCTCAAGGGGCCAAGTGGCCCACTCCTTCTCGTTCAAATGTTTGCATAATACCATGTCCTTTCACTAAGCATGATTTATCTGCAGAGAGGCAAAGGGGCCACAAAGTGAGGCTGGCTCAATTATATGCAAGTAAAGGTGATGTTTTCAGACTGGTTCAATATTTGAAATCTCATATTATAATATTTAACTATCTTCCAAGTACTACAGTTCCTGAATCTCCATTGACACATCCTGCAGGATTTCCTTTTGGCAAAAGGATCAACATTTCAATGAACCTGAGCTTTAGCTGTGCAACAAACAAATACATATATTTTACACATTTTTACAGAAAAGGTAACTAGTGTTGCAATCAAATTAGGGACCAGTAACCTTTTGTTTAAAAATAGACAATAACTTCCAAGTTGCAAAATCTCGCAAAAATGCTGGCTCCTTCATTAGCGATTTGAACTCCTCACTTCCAAAGATCTAAGGTGTGATCTTCCTGGCCCGCTGCATTACTTAAGGATCTTACTTTTCTAGCTGTTAATCTCTTAAGTCAACATGGCTCCAACCTTTCAATTCGAATAGAGTTGCTTTAGTTGCATTTATCCCAATTTTTATCGTTAAACCTTAATTTTCCTGTAACGAGAAATCTCTAAAGTATTAACATGAACCATTACCGAGACATTTGTAACACCAGCCATAAACATTCACCTCATCCACCAAGTTTCTCTCAATTTAAAAGGCTATTTGATTACAAGTCCAGTCCATTAACAATTAGTTAAGCAACTTGAATACAAGAACACAAAACATAGTAAATGTAAAATCACTCAGTGCTTCAGGCCTAATCTGTCATTCATTAGGGACTTCTACTTCCAGCTCCATCTTCCCACACCATCACCTGCAACAAACATCCCTGCACAGTGGCTTGCATTGCTGCCTCAGTGCCAGAGATCCAGATCCCAGCTCAGATTAGTGTGTGTGTGGAGTCTGCACCTTCTCCCGTGTCTACGTGGGTTTCCTCTGCGTGCTTGGTTTCCTCCCACAGCCTGAAAGATATGCTGATTAGGTGCACTGGCCACGCTAAATTCTCTGTGTATCCAAATAGGTGCCAGACTGTGGCAACTGAAGGATTTTTACAGTAACTTCACTGCAGTGTTAATGTAAACCTACTTGTGACACTAATAAACTTTAAATTCCAATTTGCTTTTTGAAAGTGCGCAGATGGTTTACTCAAGTGAGAGGCCCTTTTAAATTCTTCACATGTTGAAAGAAGCTGATTTGCGTAGAGGCTCAACAGGGGCTTTCAAATTGCTGTGCTTACAGGGAAGATTGTCTGCAACTCCACTTAATCGTTTTTCTCTTTATAACAGCAAACGCACGTTGCACAAACTCCTCCAGCTTGCTAACTTCGCACATTTACAATCCATCTGTATAAAAACAAACCACTTGGGATAAACAGGAACTGTTGCATTTTGAGGCACAGGTCAACCAAGATAGTCGCACTCGCTCCTGACCAACCCATCTCTCACTCAGTCTCCATGGACTATTATACAGCTGGAATTGGATCCAAGCAAGAAGTCTTAAATTCCTGAAAGTATTACCGAATGCATTTACAATTTCATTATCAACTACTGCAACATCCAAAGATACCAATTTATAGTGCCAAATTAGAAACAATTTTGTCATGAGTTTTCAGCCAGTAAGAACTTGGTTAAAATACTCAAAAATACGTAGGATCTTTTCAGTCCAGCTAAAAATTAATCAATCTCTGCTGAATTCAAGGCGGCAACAAACTAATTTATTCACCAGTCTTCGTATAATTGAGCTAACATACTGTGCTGGTCAGGTAAACAAAACCTATCCTTTTTTCTATACTCTTTGATGCATTTATATCATAATATCGTGCTGAAAATTGAGGATAATTCAGTAAATCTAAAGATCAAACAACTAATTGATTTCTAAACAAATAACATTTTTTACTAAGTACTTTCTTAGGACCAGATTTTGGGTAGAATTGACCTGTGTGTAGAGGGAAAATTTTGGTGGGGAGGGGTCAAATAGAACAGAAGTGCAGCCAAAATTATTAACATTATATCTTGAGGAGCCAAGTTCCAATGATATTTTTCTCTGGAGATTTTGACATACCGGGAATAAAGATGAACTAAGAAACAATTAAAGAGCAGTAAGGAACATATCACTTGCTAAAATATGAAATGTTGAAAGGCCAACTGATCCTCAAAAAAAAACTAATCACAGAAATACTTTGTTAGCCTACTCCTGTTTTCATTCCTGCGTTTCCCAAGGCCACAGTGTTTTAGTCATGCCAGTAATGGGAACTGCAATAGTTTAACAAGGGTGGAACTAACATTTCCAATTAACGTGGTCATCAAGGCATGATTAGTTTACCTTCAGGAATGACAGATTTCCAAAATATAAATTCCTGAACGAAGATAGCAATTTGACTCCCCCGGATTCAATTGTTTCAACTGCATCATTGAGCACTGCGTGCTAGAAGATTGCAGTATTTAATTTCTTCAAATGTCAGGTGATATGAATGCAAATTTGCCCTATTCCTATGCTGCTAATATAGCAGCAGCTTAAGCTGTTTCAACTAGTTAATTATAATTTTGTCAGAGTGAGGCATCTACAGTGCACGCCGTTGGTTACAGCATTTATCTGCATGTCAGCTTGAAGTATTTTTAAGCCATACATTGTTTGGAAAGTATAAGCTGATAAGAGTGTGGGGAGAACAAGAGGGCATTTGGGAATTGAAAGCACCAGGGGAAACAACAGCCTAGCTCCTTAACCAATGAGATTTCAGGACTGAGAAGGAAACATGAAAAACAGAATAGGGTGAATTAAGTGTAAAACTGAGTAGATAAATAATCATAGATTCCCTACAGTACATGAGGCCATTCAGCCCACTGTGTCTGCACTGACTCTCCAACAGGGCATCCTATGCAATCCCAGTCCCCTAATCCACACATCTACCCCATTAATCCACACATTTTTGGCCACTAAGTGGCAATTTAGGGGCAATCCACCTAACCTACACATCACAGGACACTACAGGGCAAATTTAGCATGGCCAACCCACATAACCTGCATATCTTTGGACTGTGGGAGGAAACCAGAGAAAACCCATGCACAGAGAGAAAGTGCAAACTCCACATAGATAGTCACCCACTGCCAGGTTCCTGGCATTGTGAGGCCGCAATGTAACCAATGCGCCATGGTGCCGCCCATAAAAATCTTTTAATGTTTGTTTCAGCCCAAAGAATAATTCATGCCTGATAGAACTTGAACACAATCCCTGGTTCCAGAAGCTAGTGCCTTATCCATTAGCCACTGAGGGAAAGAAAAATTGGAGTAAAAGAATAAAAAGGTAAATTCAGAAAGTGAACAAAAATTACATATAATTTTTGTTGAGAACCTTGGAAAAATCTGCTCCATGCAGGAATGAGTGAACACTTAAAAACAATACCATTTCCAAACAAAAGGTTTATTGATATTCTATTAAGAATGATCATATTATTACAAAGGATTAGGGTTAATTCCAAAATTGGATTTCTATGGTGCATTTAATTGACAATTAATGTGCAATACCGACAAAAACGAGATGGGTTTGTGCAAAGTAAATAATGAAGCAACGTAAAAATTGTCCAGCAAATTTTGAAGATTTGCATCTGTAGTGAAATGTATCTATCTCAATCCCTGAATTCGTTGGCTGAAATGTAAATTAATAATGACTAAAAATTAACGTGGCTCTTTTCCAGCAAGGATCAGTTCACTTACAATTGTTCACAGTAGCTTTTTAAAAATTTATAGCAATGATACCATATTGCTGATTATGCCACATATTCAATGTTATATTTAAGAAATAAGACTTCAACCAAAATTGAGCTAAGTTACGGGTTGTAATATTGAATCAAAAGCAGTGTGGAGAATGTTAGTATTCCAATTCTCAATTATTAATTTACATTTCAGCCAACAAATTCAGGGATTGAGATAGATACACTTCAGATGCAAATCTCCAATTCTCATAGCATACTGTAAGACTATAAGACATAGGAGCAGAATTAGGCCACTCGGCCTATCAAGTCTGCTCCACCATTCAATCATGGTTGATATTTATACTGCACCTTGTGCAGTAAGCTGGACTCAGTTTCATGGATCCTGAAATGGGACAATCAGTATGGAGTCACAATCCCAGAAAATTGTATCCACCTGCACCCAGAAATTAGTTGCATCTTCTCACTACCTCAATTAGCATTGGTCTGTTGGGCACTTGCGTCACTATTGGCACATCTTAGGTGTCCAGCAGTCAACACATTCTTTAATAGTGATGAGCAACCTGCAACTCAAGACATGTTGAGCATTGCCCTAAAGCAGAATTGCCACTTTCCACTGATTTCTATCTACTGGTATGACTTAAGTGACATGCATGGAAAACAAGGGGACGTGAAGTAAGATGCATGCCGATTCTGTACAACATTGACTGAGAGCCACAGACTCGCTCTTCTTCTAAAATGTAAATCTTTCTTACATTTTTACCATTTTAAGTTGATGATAATTATTTATATATTAATAGAGCTAAGAATTGTTCGATAACTTGGTATGTATTAAATGTATTTAATCATATTCATGGGGTCATGGTTAATGGACAAACCTGATTTCAATCTTGCGTCACTCAGATGAATGAGGGCCATTCACGCAGCCCATTCACTAGCCTAATTTGCCCATCATTGTTGTAGAAACTCCAGAGGCTGCTTTAAGATAGGGCACAAAAAGATTGATAAAGCAAGTGAGATGGATGCATACCAACATTCCGAAAAAGTGGGCCTCAGCTGTGGAAGTGGGAAAATTCAGACTAGTAAATAACCTTAAAACCAGATAGAGGCAATTTATTTGCTCCTGATTCTCTTATCATTGAGTATTATTTTACCCTCCAAGCATAGATCCCCAGAAACTCCCAAGGAAGTTCAAAAGAAAGTAAAACTTGCATTTATATCATGTCTTTCACAACTACCAGACATCTCAAAGTGCATTACAG
Source organism: Carcharhinus amblyrhynchos (assembly GCF_965287045.1). Taxonomy (NCBI): domain Eukaryota; kingdom Metazoa; phylum Chordata; class Chondrichthyes; order Carcharhiniformes; family Carcharhinidae; genus Carcharhinus; species Carcharhinus amblyrhynchos. The sequence goes on from NC_137333.1 coordinate 94,181,536, forward strand.
CCAAAGAAGAACTTTTGAAGTTACTGTTATAATCCAGGAAAAGTGGCAGTAAATTTTGCACATTCCCACAAACAGCATTAATGTGATAATAATTATGTTTCTGAGATGATGATTGAGATATCAAGCTGAAGATATGCAGGGTCTCAGCATTTCTTCCATTTGCTGCTGCATTGCAGTCAGATGTGCACCATAAAGTCCCAGCATTACCTGGGCAGATTTTTAAATTGACATGAGTCATGAAGCTAATTTCCAGAATTAAAATAGTAAATTAAGATTTTGCATTAGCTGTGAGAAATTTACATAAAGTCATACATACTGGGGGCATATTCTCTGCTGCTAGTAGCATATTCTGAAGTGGTAGTTTGACTAGGGAAAATAGTCCCTTCTATTTATCAATGTGACAGTTACTTGCCAGAATTGAAGGAAATTGAGCAACTGCAAGTAGCAGCATCACCTATCAATAGCCTGGGAATTACCACTGACCAGAAATAGAACTGATCCAGCAACTTTTGGTGACAATATCCAACACCGAAAGCTGTTGCTTGATTGATATCCCATCCATCAATTTAAACACTCCCTCCCTCCACCACCACCAGTGGCATCGGTAAGTGCTATATACAAGACGCACTGTAGCAACTCAATGCTCCTTCAACAGCACCTTCCAAACTTGCAACCTCTTTCACCTTGATGGTCAAAGGCAGCAAGTTCCTTTCCAAGCCACATGAGCTATATTGCTGTTCCATCATAGAATCATAGAAACCCTACAGTGCAGAAAGAGGCCATCTGGCCCAGAGTCTACACTGACCACAATCCCACCCAAGCCCTACCCCCATATCCCTATATGTTTACCTGCTAATCCCTCTAATCCATGCATCTCAGGACACTAAGGGGCAATTTTTGCATGGCCAATCAACCTAACCTGCACATCTTTGAACTGTGGGACGAAACCGGAGCACCCGGAGGAAACCCATGCAGACATGAGGAGAATGTGCAAACTCCACTCAGACCATACCCAAGCCAGGAATTGAACCCAGTTCCCTGGAGCTGTGAAGCAGCAGTGCTAACCACTGTGCTACCGTGCCGCCCCTTCACTGTTGCTGAATCAAAACATAGAACTCCCTTCCTAATAGCATTGTAAATGTACAGGCACCAGATGGACCTCAGCAGCTCATGGCAGTGACTCACCACCACCTTCCTCAGGATAATTAAGAATAGGTAATATTGTTTGCCAGCAGTTCCCACATCCCCTTGTGAAGAGTTTTTCTTTGCAATATCATTGTCATGTTGTCAGATACTAAGAAACAAGCTTGTGTGTTAGCATATGGGTGTGACTGGCTTCATTCAACTGAAGACAGAGTGCAAAAGTCAAAACACCAATATTGGAAGTGTGAAGTCAACTGGTTGAAAGGTAACAAACAGGGGGCCAGGGAAGCATCTTGACCAGGAATTTACATTCAGCAGATAAGAGGTGATTTTAAAGTTGACTATTAGATTTGTAAAGAGACATATTTAACTGGGAGATTGTAAATGCGCAAAGTGAAACCGGGTACTCTGATTTCCTCCCACAGTCCAAAGATGTATGGGTTAGGTTGATTGGCCATGCTAAGAAATTGCCCCTTAGTGTCCGGGGATGCGTGGGGATATGGGGGTAAGGCCTGGGTGGGATTGTGTTCAGTGCAGACTCGATGGGCCGAAGGGCCTCTTTCTGCACTGTAACGTTCTTTGATTCTATGAAATAGCAAGTTTACTTCTAAATTACTTTATGGCCACTAGATTTACAAAGTTGATAAACTCTTGGAAGATGAACTTCTAAGGACCGAAAAACAACAAAGCAGAAGATCAAATGGAGAAATATTTTTGAGACTGAAGGCAGCTGTTATTTGACTGCAAGATCTTGGATGAAGTTGGTTGAAACCAGACCTTTGAACGTCAGCTTTGCCACTACCTTCTGATAGGAGAGTCTGTACGAGAATTCCCTTAGAGCAGCAGGGCATTGTCTGGTAAAGTGACTGGAAGTTTATAGATTAAAAAACCTGTCAGGAATGCTGCCATCAAGGGGTTTTTAGCTTTGAGCTCACTTAATTCAGTATATTTTAGGAAATGTTTATAAAGTATATTAACCAAGGTGCTGTTGTGTTTTTAAATGTTATTTTCTCTATTTTTAGCAATTCTTCAAATACTTAAAATCATAGCATGTCGTCTGGAATTTAGTTATCTTCACTTCAGACAATTCCTCCTAATATACAAATTACAAACCATTGTGACAGCTTGCTCCAAGTTTCCCTTTGGGATTTGGGAAGCCTAGTATTTACCATTTGCCATGCCATAACAACACAAGATTTTTTAAAAATCAGGCCTTAGTTTTTAAAACTTAGTTTCAGCTATAAATAGGTTGAGGTAACCATCAAAATTTAATAATGTAACATGGGAACATGCATACAAAGCAAAAATACTATTATAAATGATTGATTCATTTGGCTGGTTATAACATTACAACAGCTTAACATGTGCTGTCAACGCTGCCATTACCCCAACTTCAAGTTATGGCCCACTGCTCATCCCTGTACACACAAATCCAAAATATGTCAAAAGCCATGATTCACACTTGAGGATGGGAGTCCAAGGATATTTAAGGTTTGAAAGGGGTGTGCTGCAGGTCGACTAGAATGATACAGACTCATGAGTATGAAGACAAATATGATAATTCTTTTATTAGAACAGATTACGGCAGATAGATGTGTTATGACAAATTATGCAAAGGTGGGGCAGGAAGATAGAGTAAGTAGTCTCACAACACCAGGTTAAAGTCCAACATGTTTATTTGGTAGCACAAGTTTTTGGAGCGCTGCCTCTTCATCAGGCAAGTATAGAGTTGGGTTCACAAACAGGGCATATATAGACACAGGCTCAATTACAAGATAATGGTTGGAACACAAGTTCTTTCAACAGAATGCAACAAATTGGTGAGTTGGTTCGGAAAAACAATGAACATTTAAGTGTCTGCACCATTAGCTAACAGAGCCTTTGCAATCTAAAAATGGCCAGCAGCTTAAACAGGCACTAATGCAGGCAAAGAATTACTTCACAGAATCTGATTTTCTATTTGTATTGATGCGAATCATGAACTCAAACTCAGGAAATAAACCCCTCCCCTATCAAACTGAAAACTGTTTATAGCTTGCCTCAAGCAAATGTGCGCATTTCCTTGAAACAAACAGCCCATTATTCTGAGTATCAGAGTCCAAATACAGCACAGCACATTTATATCCCTATGGACAGATAACAAAAGTACATTCAACTTCCTGAAAAATTCAATTTCCTAATACACCAAAAATAGTTACTTACAAGAGGTCTTCTCTTCAGAAACTGGTATTACAAACATTGAAAACAGACTCCCTGAATGGTTCAGCTAGTTAAAGACTTAACAGGGATGCATCAAAATTAATCTCGAGGTTTGAGTTGGGGTGGGGGGAACCTGGTGGAAGCATCATTGATCTGAAACATTCAATCTGTTTTTCTCCATGGATTCTGCCTAGCCCTTTGAGCATTTTCTGTTTTAATCCATTAGAATCTACAGTATTTGCTGCTGTTCCTTGCGATAGTGAAAGATGAAAGGTTTGGGGTGGGGTGAGGGAGGAGAGAAGAGAACCTGTGCCATGAAAGTAACAAGTTTCTGCAATATATTCTGTAGATACAACTGGTCCAGTCATCTTCTGGTTCATGGTAATCTCCAACATTAGAAAATTAACACAAAGCAAAAGTGAAGCAAATTGGTCATTCTCTTTTTCAAAATGATCATGGCTAGGCACATAGCACAAATGTGACCAAATGTGAGTTCAAGTGTGGATGCTTAACCAGGTCCTCCAACCTTCTCTGAATCATGCTCTCACAACTAAACTTGTCACTGACGATCTCCTCTGGAGATCTTCTATCCACGTCCCCCATTCTCACAGACCTCCAATTTCTTAGTCCTGTTCTCCCTCTTCTCAAGATCTACATACAGTACTAATCTGTTAGACCCAATGACTCAGCCCATTCTTGCCCAACATGGCTGATTTCTTATGATCTCAGTTTTATCTTTTCCTCACTCTGTCTAGACTCTTCTCACTCCCAATCATTCAATGCCTGCCCCTACTATAACAGTTACCAGCTTCTTGGCTCTAATTATCTCTTTCCATCCCTCACTAGGAACTTTGTAGGGTTCTTTGATTCTTTCTGAAGAGAACCTAACCAGCCTCCACACATGGCCATTACTCTTCAGCCTGGTTGAACTTATTCTGACATTGAACAATTTTTCCTTTGCCTCTATTCACTTCCTCCCAATAAAAAGGGTGTTACCAAGGGAAATCCAAGAAAGTAAAAACAGAAACCACCAGTATCATATTCACCTATTATCTATGACCTAAAGTAATTCTTTGTATATAAAAAAAGGATAGAATTGCAACACCCATGGTCTAACATAATTGATGGATGAACTGATGATAATTGAACAAAGTTTGAATTTGGCAATGACCACTTGACAATGTTTGGCTAATTGTCTTGCCCCCAGCACCTATATTACAAGAGGCAAAGCAGATACTCCAATTTTCTTAAATTATTAATAGTACAAGTTTCAAGTCTAGATATGTACCTGCACTTCCCAAGAGGTAACTTAACCTGGGATTATCGAACTGGGCATGGTGTTTTTTGCACATGCATATTCAATGTTATTATAGGTTGACTGAAGAAACTGATATGATGAGACCAGACAGAAATCATTAATTTCATAGATAACAAGTGCATATACTGAATGAACAGTCAAAAGCAAATTACACTAAACTCAATCTCACTTTTCTTGCAAGTAATGGAAGTAAAAACAAAAAATGTGCTTTTACCTTTTGTGGGTTACTCACTCAATTGTAGCATATCTTGCTATAAGACAACACCTACTCCAAAAAGCATTTTAGGTTCTAACTCCAGATGACAGGTTTTGAAACAAGAGGATTCCTGCCCAACTGTCACGAGTATGTTTGTCCATCTTTCTATCTTCCCAGCCAAAACACGACTTGCCAATGATTTGACAATAGGCCTGTCAATAGAACAGACTTCCCTTCCTCCCTACCTCAGGCCTAAAAATTGCTATGAACCACCCTGGCCAAGGATGAGGCAGTTAACCTTTTCTGAGCTGTGATAGTCCATAAAGTGGCCTGTGTGGCTTTTTTTTTGAAAAGTAACTTAAATTTGGCTTCATCTGACGAACAACACAAACATACTTCAAGTCTAAATCCATCTTGCATAGAATAAAAGTACAAAGCTCCCAAAATATTCAACTATTTAAGTTTTAAAAAACTCAAATAAAGAATAAATTTCTAACCAGAGTGCAGGAAGAAGTGAGACATGTGCACAAATCCTGGAAGGCGGTAGGACTGGTGGAGAAAGTGGTTAATAAGACATGCAGGATCCTGGGCTTTATAAAGAGAAGTATGGAACATAAAAGCGAGGAAGTTACAGGAACTTCAGCCTCTATACAGACTCAATGGACTGAATGGCCTCCTTCTGCACTGTAGGGGTTCTATAATTCTAACTGCAGCTGTATGTTCAATTTTGAGCACATCATTTTCGGAACGATGTGAAGGCATTAGAGATTGTGCAGGATTGTTTGCTGTGAATGGTTCCAGGCAAAGAAGGGCTTCAGTTACTCGGGTAGATTGGAAAAGCTGGATTGTTCTCCTTACGGAGCAGAAGGCTAAGTGGCGATTTGTTCAAGAGGTTTAAAATAATGGGGGATCTGGACAGAAAAAAGGAGAAAGACTTTCCATTGGTGGAGGATCGAGAACCAGAGGACACTAATTTGAGGTGACCAGCAAAGGAACCAAAAGCAACATGAAGAATAGCTGAGTGGTCAGTTTGGAGTGCACTGTCTGAAGTATGGTGCAGGCAGATTAATCATGGCTTTCAAACAAAAGAGAAATGAACAATTATCTGAAGAGATCATTTTTCACAGCTACAGGGAAAATAAGGGGGAATGGAACTAGCTGAATTGCTCTTGCAGCAATTGGCACAGAAACAGCAGGACAAGAGCCCTGTGACCAGAGCTTTCCAGCTGTCCATGCCAGTGGGATTTTCCTTCCTGCTGAAAGCACACCACCCCCCCTCCCCACCCACGCAGATGTCAAGGCAGTAAGGGGTATGATCAATGGAAAACCCCACTGAAAATGTTGGGACCAGAAGATCCTGCCACCCAGCCAATGGCAGGCCACCAAAATTGTGATGGATTGCACAATAAACCCCACCCAAAGATTCCACAACTGGAAATGACAATAGGATAATAAAGCTATCAACTTAAAAATAAGCCTAGAGAAATTTGGGTTGGTTACAGGCAAGGGACAAAACTGGCTGATTTTCACAACAAGCATTTATGCAAATATATTGCTGCTGGACATGCTAGCTGAAAGAGGAAATATTAGTTTCACATCATCATTTACAGGTCATTGGAATTAAAACTGTGGGTGACCAGTCACAATTTCAAACAAAATTAGAAAATAAGTATACCTGAAACAAACAGGATCTTCACAATATTTAGTACATGAGTAGCTTGCCTCCAAGTTTGTGAGGGCATCAGTTTTGCATGCATGTTTTAAGTAAAGTTAAGTTAGAAATTTCAGTATAAAAAGCCATTTTATTTATTGTCCCGACGACAGAGTTTCTCATTAGTTTTTTTTATTTGTATCAAAGCTTTTTTTAATCACAACACTGTCATCAATGGGGTTGCCCAATGATGATAAGCTGTTCTGCATCCACCTGTCCAGAAGCAGGCATTTCCAGACCAACGCACACATACTTTGCTTTGGTGGAGGATCAGTGAATGCAAAACAACAAAAGGGGGCTGCGGTAGCAGGATCAATAACACAAATACAATATGTGAAAAGCTAACAATAGTGGTGCAAGGTTCATGCACTGCAATCACATTACATTGTGCTTTAAGTAATATGGTGTGTGAAAAAACAAAGCTAGCATATCATATTTGCCAATAACCATATACAATAATGTGGTAAACAAGGTCACCTTCCTCAAAACGACCTCATGAGTTAAAGGAGTCAGGTGCTGGACTTTTGTTTGTTGGCATACCAGTACCTGCAGAACCAGCTTTCTTTTCTCTTCATTTCAATTCTTGGCCCTCTCCCTTCTCCCCCTCTCTGAAAAGGCTGTCAAAAGTCATAGAATCCCTGCAGTACAGGAAGATGTCATTCAGCCCATTGAGTCAGCGCTGATTGCCCAAAACAGCATCGCACCCAAGCCTTATTCCGTTCTCCCCACTAACTTACACATCTTTGTGATTCTAAGAGCTGATTTTTTTTTTATAGCCAATCCACCTAACCTGCACATCTTTGGACTGTGGGAGAAAACCAAAGCACCCAGAGGAAACCCACACAGACAGAAGGGGAAGGTAGCAAACAGCACACAGAATCACCCAAGGCCAGAATTGAACCCAGATCCCTGACATGATACATTTGAGCTTTCTATAGCTTCACGAGCCACCAACGTTGACCAATTCTTTTGTATCAATCACCATCTTTTTCAATTTCACTGGGACACAATTTTCAACTTCCACCATTAGTACACTCTCACACACACACACACTTCTGCTCCTGAATAAATTATAATGTAAGCTCTCCATTGAAAATGGGGGCAAAATACACCTTTCATTTTGGTTAAGCTTTGCAACCTGTCTAATGATTCAGCAGGTATAGAATAGACCTATGTAAAAACCTACTCCAAACTTCTCTGGATAAATTAATGATGTGAATCGACATGTTGCCAGTTTGGAACTGAGGTTTACATCTTGCTAGTGGACCTTAATTATATTGCATGTCCCATCTTATTATCCTGCAAGGGAAAAAGGAGGTTGTGCCAGCAAGCTTTCCTTAAATCCCTATTGAAATATTAAGAGTTACACTCAAATCAAATGTAAATGTGCACAATTAAAAAGGTAAATCTGTATTATTCATCAGCACTGCACAACTTGCATATTTTGTTGTAGCTGGATAAATCAAAAAGTCAGCGGTCATTTCTTAATAGTTTGGCACAGGACACACAAAATAGGAGAAGTAGGCCATTTAGCCCCTCAAGCCTGCTCCGCCATTCAATAGGATCACGGCTGGTCGGTTTGAGAATGAGATCATGGCCGTGACCAATATTGATAAAGCAACAGAGAGAATCTGGTGATCATCAACAGGCACGAAATAGAAATGGTTGAGAACTTCTGGTTTTTAGGTGTCCAGATCACCAACCTGTCCTGCCCCCATACCACCACCCCCCCGACACTATAGTTAAGAAAGCCCACCAACGCCTCTAATTTCTCAGAAGACTAAAGAAATTTGCTATATCCACTACGACTCTCACCAACTTTTACAGATGCACCAAAGAAAGCATGTTTTCCAGTTGTATCATAGGTTAATACGGTCCTGCGCTATCCAAAATTCTACAAAGGGTTGTGAACGAAGCCCAGTCCATCACTCAGAATATTACAGTGCAAAAGAGGCCCTTTGGCCCTTCGAGTCTACTCCGACTTATGAACTGCCCTGACCTGCCCACCTAACCCTACTTGCCAGCACTTGGCCCATAGCCTTGAATGTTATGGCATGCCAAGTACTCATCCAGGTACTTTTTAAAGCATCCTGCCTCCACCACGCTTCCAGGCAGTGCATTCCAAACCATCACCACCCTCTGAATAAAAACATTTTTCCTCAGATCCCCCCTAAACTTCCCACCTCACGCTTTTAATTTGTGTCACTTCATAATGACCCTTCAACTCAGGGGAACAGCTGCTCCCTATCCATCCTGTCCATGCCCCTCAATCTTTAACACCCCAACAGGTCGTTCCTCAGTCTTTTCTGCTCCAGAGAAAACAATCCAAGCCTATCCAACCTCTCTTTATAACTTAAAATGTTACATCCCAGGCAGCATCCTGGTAAGTTTCCTCTGCACCCCCTCCAATGTATTCACATCCTTCCTGTAATGTGGCGACCAGAACTCCACAGTATTTCAGCTACAGCCTCACCAAAATTCTATACAACTCCATCATGACCTCTCTGCTTTTGTAATCTATTCCCCAATTGATAAAGCCAAGTGTGCCATATGCCTTTTTCACCACCCTATTAATCTGCCTTTCCACCCTCAGATCTATGGGCAAACATGCCACAGTCCCTTTGTTCTTCAGAACTTCCCAGTATCAGACTTTTCATAGTATACTTCCTTTCAAAGTGCATCACCTCACATTTTTTACCTTCTTACTAAGTCTCCCATGTGGGAATTTGTCAAAGGCTTTGCTGAAATCTATGTAAACTACATCAATCACAGTACCCTCATCCACGTACTTCGTTACATGCTCAAAAAATTCAATCAAATTTGTTGGCATTACCTCCCTCTAACAAAACCATGCTGACTATCTCTGATCAAACCTTGACTCTCCAGATGGAGATAGATTCTGAAGGAGAAGCTTCTCCAGTAGTTTCCCAGTCACAGACATGAGACTCACTGGTCTGTAGTTCACTAACTTGTCTCTACAACCTTTCTTAAATAGTGGGGCCACATTAACTGTTTTCCTGTCCTCTGGCACTCCCCAGTGGCTAGGGAGGAATTAAAAATTTGGGTCAGAGCCCCTGGAATTTCCTCCACTGCCTCCACAACAGCCTGGAACACCATTCATCCGGACCTGGAGATTTGTCCAGTTTCAAGCCCGCCATTACCTTGTCACTCTCTATGATAACTTTCTCTACAGCCTCACTCCCCAAGTTTCATAACTACTTCCTCATTCCCATGGGTGAAGACAGATGTCAAATATTCATTTAACACCCAATCAATGTCCCCTGCCTCCACGCACAGATTTCCCCCTTGGTCCCTAACAGGCACTACTCTTTCCCTGGTTATCTTCTTCCCATTGATATACTTAAAATATTTTCCCTACTTTCACCAACCAGAGCCTTCTCATATCTCCTCTTTGCTCTCCTAATTGATTTCTTAAGCTCTGTCCTGCATTTTCTGTCGTCCACTAATGCCTCCGCAGATTTACTCCCCTTATACTTTTTAAAAGTCTCCCTTTTTCTTCTGATTGCATTCCAAATGTCTCTGGTCATCCATAGTTTGTTACACCTTATTACCCTAGAAGGAACATGCTGGGCCTGCATCCTCCCCATTTCATCTTTGAACACCCCCCACTGCTCTTCTATAAATTTCTCCACAAGTAACTTGTTCCAGTCTATCTTGGCCAGGTCCTGCTTAATTTTGTTAAAATCTACTCTTCCCCCAATCCAAACCTTTTTCTGCAACTTGTCAATCTCTTTGTCCATAACAAATTTGATTTGAACCATGTTGTGGTCGGTATCACAAAAATGCTCCCCCACCAAAACATCAACCACCTGTTTGGTTTCATTTCCCAGAATTAGGTTCAGCATAGCTTTTTCCCTTGTTGGATCCTCTACATATTGACCCAAGAGGTTTTCCTGTATACATTTTGAGAACTCTACTCCATCTAAGCCCTTAACATGATGGCTATCCCAATTGATGTTGGGAAAGTTGAAATCACCCAATATAATTACCCTCTTATTATTTTTACATCCCTCTGCAAATTGCGCACATATTTGCTCTTCAATTTCCAGCTGACTATCTGGGGATCTATAATAAACACCTAGCAATGTAGGTGTCCCTTTTTTATTCCTAAGTTCTACTCTCAAAACTTCATTTGATGCCCCCTCCAAGATATCATCTCTCCTTACTACAGTAACTGCCTCCTTAACTAATAATACAATGCCTCCTCCTCTTTTGCTCTGTCCACTGTCTCACTTGAAGATTCTAAATCTCAGGACATTGGGCTGTCAATCCTGCTCCTATTCAACCAACCAATGGCTATTATGTCATAATTGCACACATCAATACTCGCCCTTAACTCATCCGTTTTACCTTTAATATTCCTGGCATTAAACTAGACGCCCTCCAGTCTTGTCTTACTCCCATGAAACTTACTACCGCCGTATTCCTTCTGACCTGATTGCTTTTCTATGTTATACTGTGTCCCTATTCTGCTAAGTCTGGGTCCCCTCCCCCTGCTAAAACTAGTTTAAACTCTTCCCAACAGCACTTGCAAATCTACCAAAGATGTTAGTTAAACCAGCCTCCCACCCATTGACACTGTCTACACTTCCGCAGCCTTGGAAAAGCAGCCAGCATAATTAAGAATCCTACATTATTTGGACATTCTCTCTTCCATCTTCTACCACAGGAACAAAAAAAGTCTGGGGTACGTGCCAACTGACTCAAGAACAGCTTCTTCCTTGTTGCCAGACTTTTGAATGGCCTTACTTGCATTAAGGTGATCCTTCTCTACACTCTAGTTGTGACTGTAAAACTGTATTCTGCACTCTCTCCTTTCCTTCTCTATGAAGTATATGTTTTGTCTGTATAGTGCACAAGAAACAATACTTTTCGCCATATACCAATCATTGTGACAATAATAAATCAAATATTGAGAGAATTATTGCAGGAAGACAGGGTTTTTAATTTTTTTTAAGAATTTAAAAAGGGAAACAGTTAATAGTCGCAGGTTTTGACCTTCAAAGTTGTAGACAGGAACTGTCAATTCTATTGCTCCAGCAGGCTCACAGGAAACATGCAGCTAAAACAGTTGTGTAGCACTGAGGCCAATGAGAGAAGGAAATAGAACTTTTGGTGCCTAACATTAGATTCAAACCAGATCAAGTGTAGCATTGGGCAGTTGCAACGAAAAGATTCCTTCATTCATGCTTAGCAATGCAAATATGCTGCTCCCTTTCAGGAGTTGAGTACAGAAACTAAGGTTGACATACCACTTCAGTTTAGAAACAATGCTGTTTGGTTGGAAGTGAGACACAATTCAGGATCCATCTCTCCTCTGGTGTGAAATGATCCAATAGCGCTATTTCAAACCATGTTACAACTACGAGGATTAGGGTTATGTAGGGTACTGCCTTAAATTTAGGGTAAAATAAAGGGGATCAGGTAACCTGTTCTGAACTTCGCCCAACAGCGAGCCTGGATGGTTTGATAGTCAGGCATTGCAGGCCATCCATACTATTTTACTGGGAAGATGGTGCAAGGTGGATATGCTTGGAGACAATAGTGGCCTTTACCTACACAGCTTTAATCCAGAGTGACTCTATCCATCCTCTAGAGGCACCACAGAAATGCCAGCTGCTGCTCAGACTGCAGAAACATGGAGCTGGAAACTCCTCTTGCTGATTGCACTTTATAAGAACATAAGAACATAAGAAATAGGAGCAGGAGTAGGCCATCTAGCCCTTCGAGCCTGCCCCGCCATTCAATAAGATCATGGCTGATCTGTCGTGACTCAGTTCCACATTCCCGCCCTCTCCCCATAACCCTTAATCCCCTCGCTTATCAAAAACCCATCAACCCGCGTCTTAAAAATATTTAGTGAGGCAGCCTCCACCACTTCAATGGGCAGAGAATTCCAGAGATTCACCACCCTTTGAGTGAAGAAGTTCCTCCTCAAACATGGTTTACCAGGATATGATACAATTTGAGTTCCCACATGGAACAGGATGTGCATCAAACCAAAGTGCCCTGCCTCTATTCATTAGACTATTAATTGACTTAACAGAAATAAGCATAAGACTTAAGTACTCACCAGCCAGTTCTGTTATACTGACTTTATTTTATAAAGAGGTTAATTTTTGAAAAGCATAAGACTTACTCAGACTTAGATTTTAAATTTGTTAAAAAAGTGTTTACCAAAGTTGAAATAGCTACTGGACAACTAACTAAATATCTTCAATCCAATGCATCACTTGGTGAAATAAAGACTATGGTAATACTCACCAATGACTGGCCTATTGCCCTGCAACTTCAGTTCTTGATTTTTGTTTTGGCGATTATATGCTATCACTCAGCTTCACGTTTTACGTGCTGGGGTACTGTCACCTGTTCTGTTTATTCCTGCCACCACTACACATCACCACATTCTGTATTGAGGGCCCTTGTCTCTTGCTCCATTTATTTTTGCTGCCACAACACCTCCTGCTACTGCCATAAGATATAGAAATAGGCCATTCAGCCCATCGAGTCTGCTCTGCCATTCAATCTTGTCTGTTAAGTTTCTCAACTCCATCATTTCACCTTTTTCCCATAAACTTTGACCTTCTTACCCAATCACGAACCTATATCTCTTTTAAAAATACCCAATGACCTGGCCTCTAGCCTTCTGTGGCAATGAATTCCATAGGTCACCACCCTCTGCCTGAAGAAATTACTCCCCAACTCAGTTCTAAAGGGTCGTCTCTTTATTCTGAGTAAAGGTCTCACAACACCAGGTTAAAGTCCAACAGGTTTATTTGGTAGCACGAGCTTTTGGAACACAGCCCCTTCATCAGGTGAGTACAGAGTTGCGTTCACAAACAGGGTATATATAAACACAGACTCAATTACAAGATAATGGTTGGAATGCAAGTCTTTACAGATGCAGACAATGTGAGGGGTGAGAGGGTAAACCATAGGTTTAAGAGGTGTGAGTTGTCTCAAGCCAGGGCAGTTAGCAAGATTTTGCAAGCCCAAGCAAGTCGTGGGGGGTTACAGACAGTGTGACGTGAACCAAGATCCCTATTGAGGCCATCCTTGTGCAGAATCTGGCTATCGGTTTCTGCTCGGCAATTCTGCGTTGTTGTGTGTCTTGAAGGCCACCTTGGAGAATGTTTAACAGAACATCAGAGGCTGAATGTCGTGGACTGCTGAAGTGTTCCCCGACAGGAAGGGAACACTCCTGCCTGGTGATTGTCGAGTGGTGTCCATTCATCCATTGTCATAGCATCTGCATGGTTTCATCAATGTACCATGCCAGGGGATATCCTTCTCTGCAGCGTCAGGCAGACAATGTTGGCCAGTTGCAAAAGTATGTACCATGTACCTGGTGGATGGTGTTCTCAGGTGAGGTGATGGCATCCGTGTCGACGATCCGGCACATCTTGCAGAGGCTGTTGTGGCAGGGTTGTGTGGTGTTGTGGTCACTGTTCTCTTGAAGGCTGGGTAGTTTGCTGCAAACAGTGGTCTGTTTGAGATTGCTTGAAGGTGAGGAGTGGGGGTGTGGGAGTGTGGGAGTGGCTTTGGCAAGATGTTTGTCTTCATCGATGACATGTTGAAGGCTCTGAAGATGATGTCATAGCTTCTCCACTCCAGGGAAGTACTGGATGACAAAGGGTACTCTGTCCACTTTGTCCTGTGTTTGTCTTCTGAGGAGGTTGGTGCAGTTTTTCCACTGTGGTGCGTCGGAACTGTTGATCAATGAGTCGAGTGCCATATCCTGTTCTTACGAGGGCATCTTTCAGCTTCTGTTGCATTCCTCTTCATCTGAGCAGATCCTGTTTACATGGAGGGCTTGTCTGTGGAGGACGGCTTCTTTAACATGTTTAGGTAGAAGTATGAGAAATGGGGCATCGTGAGGTTACCTGTGGGCTTGCGTTATAGTGAACTGCTGAGGTGACCATCCTTGACAGAGATGCATGTATCTAAGAATGCAACCAATTCGGGAGAGAAGCATATAGTGAGAATGCTCCAGAAGCATTCTGGAGAGAAGTCTGATGGTGGAATGTCATCGATGAAGACGAACATCTCACTAAGGCCATACCCACACTACTTGCCTTCAAACACCTGCACAACCTCAAACAGACCATTGTCTGCAGCAAACTACCCAGCCTTCAGAAGAACAGTGCCCATGACACTACACAACCCTGCCACAGCAACCTCTGCAAGATGTGCTATATCATTAATACAGATGTCACCATCTCACGTGAGAACACCATCCACCAGGTACACAGCACATATTCTTGCAACTCGGCCAATGCTGTCTACTTGATACGCTGCAGGAAAGGATGTCCCAAGGCATGGCGCATTGATGAAACCATGCAGATGCTACAACAGATGAATGGACATCACTCAACAATCACTTGGCAGGACAGTTCCCTTCCTGTTGGAGAACACTTCAGCAGTCACAGACATTCAGCCTCTGATCTTCGGGTAGGCGTTTTTCCAAGGTGGCCTTATGACAACGCAGAATCACCGAACAGAGACTGATAACCAAGTTCCGCACATACAAGGACAGTCTCAACTGGGATCTTGGGTTCATTTCATTATCTGTAGCCCCACGACTTGCCTGGGCTTGCAAAATCTTACTAACTGCCCTGGCATGAGACAATTCACACCTCTTTAACCTATGCTTAACCCTTTCTGCACTCACATTGTCTGCACCTGCAAAAACCTGATTACCTGTTAAGACTCCCATGAAACATTTCCAAACTCAGGGAGGTGCCAAGGCCCAGGCCACTATGCGACTGGATCCTGAACTTCCTAATTCACAGACCACAATTGGTAAGGCATCAATACCTCCTCCACGATCATCCTCAACACCGGTGCCCCACAAGGTTGTGTTCTCAGCCCCCTATTATACTCCTTATACACATGACTGTGTGGCCAAATTCCCCTCCAATTTGATTTTCAAATTTGCTGACAACATGGTAGTGGATCAGATCTCAAACAACAATGAGACAGAACAGGAATGAGATATAGAATCTGGTGAACTGGTGCAGCAATAACGAAGGAGATTGTCATTGACTTCAGAAAGCGTAAAGAAGGACATGCCCCTGTCTACATCAATAGGGACGAAGTAGAAAGAGGTAAGAGCTTCAAGATTTTAGGTGTGGATCACCAACAATCTGTCCTGGTCCCCCCCATGCTACCACTATAGTTAAGAAAGCCCACCAACATCTCTACTTTCTCAGAAGACTCAGGAAATTTGGCATATCAGCTACGACCCTCATCAACATTTACAGATACACGACAGAAAGCATTCTTTCTGGTTTGATATGGCTCCTGCTCTGCCCAAGACCTCAACAAACTAAAGAAGATCGTAAATGTAGCCCAATCCATCATGCAAACCAGCCTTCCATCCATTGACTCTGTCCACACTTCCCGGTACTTCGACAAAGCAGCCAACATAATTAAGGAACCCGGATGTTCTCTTCCACCGGGAAAAAGTTACAAAAGTCTGAGGTCACGTACTAACTGACTCAAGAACAGTTTCTTCCCTGCTGCTGTCAGACTTTAGAATAGTCTTACCTTGCATTAAGTTGATCTTTCTCTACACCTTAGCCATGGCTATAACACTATATTCTACACACTCATTTCCTTCTCTACGCTTTGTCTGTATAGTGCTCAAGAAACAATACATTTTACTCTATGTTAATACAAGTGACAATAATAAATCAGATTAAATCATTCCAACCATCATCTTGTAATTGAGTCTGTGTCTATATGCCCTGTTTGTGAACCCAACTCTTCACATCTTATGTAGGGGCAGTGCCCCAAAAGCTCATGCGACCAAATAAACTTGTTAGACTTTAACCTGGTGTAGAGATATTTCTTACTGTGCCTACTACAGTCCAACGTATCTCCACATCTTTATTTTGAGGTTGTGCCCTTGGATCCTCGTCTCTCCTACTTTCCTACGTCCACTCTATCCAGGCCTTTCAGTATTCTGTAAGTTCAGGTCTGTGCTTAGTGTCCATATGTTGAAACATCCATTCTATTCATATTTCAGTTACACAGCAATCACGCTTAGTTTATTTGGTAAAAAAGTTATGGCATGCGTCATCGCAAAACTCACAACATATCAAAACTCATCAGCGTACCACCTAGTGCACTAGGGCGACACAATGGATGACACTGTTGCCTCACAGCTCCAGGGACCTGGGTTTGATTTCCGGTTTGGGTGGAGTCTGCACATTCTCCACATGTCTGCATGGGTTTCCTCTGGGTGCTCCAGTTTCCTCCCAAAGTCCGAAAGTTAAGTGCATCGGCCATGCTGAATACTCCCTCAATGTACCCGAACAGGCAGAGTGTGGCAACTAGAGGATTTTCACAGTAACTTCACTGCAGTGTTAATTTAAGCCCACTTGTGACACTAATAAGATAAACATAAAACACTAGGAATTCGAGACACTCTATTCTCACTCGGTGGAGATCCCTAAAGGCTAACCGTTTACAACATCTACATGAGACTGCACAAATAGCTCAATCTCAAACTATAGAGTCATTGAAAATATGTGACGCCAGCATTACAAAATTTAAAACAAGTGTTCTGCACATGAACTTCTATTTTCTAATGTAGTACTACAAACAAGATTAGAATATGCAGAATTTTTTTTTAATACTTGACTAAGAGAAAAATTACAAGGCGAGGATTCCTGCCATTTATAACTATTATGTGACAGCCCTCATGAAAAATTCATAGAAAGATGAGCAGTCTGCCAATATACAGCATCTAGTAGCACGTGAACAAGTTTTTGGAAAAGGTATTGGAGGTTATTAATGCAGCATTATCCCAGCATGATGGCTTAGCTAAGCAACATAAGATCAGGACATGGTCTTCTGCCAAACTGAAATTTCTATACACATCTGCACAAAAAATAAAACAAGTAAAATAAGCAAAAATTCAGTTAAAAGGGTAGGATATGGTGGCTATTTTCATAGTAACTTCATTGTAGTGTTAAATGTAAGCCTACTTGTGACTAATAATAAATAAACTTTTCAGCTTTAAATCACTAATACCTGACTAGAAACAGAACACAGCTGAGGATAATCTTTAGAAAGGACAAGATATTGGAAACAGACAAGTCGCAATATTGATGAGAAAATATTGCAACACCTAAAGCAGAACTTTCAGTAAGGGTGAGCAGGTGGTGAAAACACATGAATAGAGTAAAATAGAAAATAATGTATGATTTTGGTGAGGATTGTGCCAGATAGGAATTAGATACACAAGCATGGAGATCAAAGAAGCTTGTTGCAAAATCAGATTTGTAGCTATTAAGAGATACTTTAATTTTCACAGACTGGATAAACAAAATAGCTCAAATTGCAAACATAGACAATTCCTAAAGTGTTTTCAAACTTTTCCCTGCAATATTTTCCTGAACCAAAAGAATAGGTAATCTTAAGATTTACCTACAAATAATAATCCTGAATTAGCCAAAAATCTAAACAGCAAGCGAACACCTAACTGTGACCATAATACAGAATTGAGCTCCCTTCTGAACAGCATATGGGTGTGGCTATACCATATGGACTGCTGACAGATCAAGGCCACTTAGTACCACCTTCCCGTGGGCAATTAGGAATAGACAATAAATGTTGGTCTACCCAGCAATGTCCACATCCTGTATGCCAACATTTTAAACTTTGGAGGGATGAGGCAAGAACTGACCATGATAGATTAAAGTAGCTGGAACGACTGACGTTGAGGGGCGATCTGATAGAAGTCTACAAGATTATGAGAGACATGGACAGAGTGGAGAGTCAGAAGCTTTTTCCCAGGGTGGAGAGTCATTACTGAAGGGCATCAGTTTAAGATGCAAGGGACAAGGTTTAAAGGCGATAAACGAGGCAGATTTTTCTTTAAATTAGAGGATAGTGGGTGCCTGGAATGTGTTGCCAGGGGAGGTAACGGAAGCAGATACAGTAGTGACTTCTCAGGGGCTTCTTGACAAATACATGAATAAGATAGGAATAGAGGGATATAGTCCCCAGAAGGATAGAGGGTTTAATTAAGTCGGGCAGCATAGTCAGTGCAGGCTTGGAGGGCCGAAGAGCCTGTTCCTGCCCTGTAATTTGCTTTATTCTTTGTTCTTTAAGCCACAGATGAAGAGCTGCAAGTATGTAAAAAATGCATTCATTAGGAAAAAAAGGACCTGCATATTCTCCCTCAAGGGCAAGGGGTATACTTGTGTAATTAAATAAACTGAGTCCACAAGGGAACTGAGTGCAAATTTAAAAAGGAAAGGCTGATATAAAAAGGTAAAGAATAATATAGTTTGAGGTAAAACAGAAAATGTTATACTCAGTTCAGGCAGTATCTATGGAGAGAGAAAAAGAATGTTTTATATCAACGATTTTTCATCAACCTGAATGGTAACTATCTTTCTCTCTCTACAGATACTGGCTGACCTGTTGAATATTTCTAGCATTTTCTGTTTACATTTCAAATTTCCATCACGGTATTCTGCTTTTCGATTAGAGATTGTGTGGGCCAGGAGAGACAAACACAGCAAAGGGCTACAGTAACAGCAGCAAGACCTGAAAAAAAGAGGATTATGAGAAAAAGCATATGAAGGATATTAAGAACATAATAAATAGGAGCAGGAGTAGGCCATCCAGCCCTTCGAGCCTGCCCCGCCATTCAATAAGATCATGGCTGATCTGTCGCTGCTCAGTTCCACTTTCCCGCCCTCTCCCCATAACCCTTAATCCCCTCTCCTATCAAAAACCCATCAACCCGCGTCTTAAAAATATTTAGCGAGGCAGCCTCCACCACTTCAACAGGCAGAGAATTCCAGAGATTCACCACCCTTTGAGTGAAGAAGTTCCTCCTCAACTCCGTTCTAAACCGCCCCCCTTTTATCTTGAGGCTGTGCCCCCTAGTCCTATTGTCTTTTTTGAGCGGGAAGAGTCTTTCCACCTCTATATTAAGGTTTTTACAAATATACCAGTGGCATAAAGGGACAGAGGATAGCGTGGAGACAAAGACACAAAAGTGTATGATCAGCCATGATTGTACTGAATGGCGGAGCAGGTTCAATGGAATGAATGACCAGGTCCAGCTCCTACAGCCCCATAAGAGGATTGCTAAGTGTAATGTGCATTCCTTAATGGAATGCACAGGTGATACTGTAATTGGACGTCAGGAAATGGTAGACTAACTAAATAGCTTCTTTGTGTCAGCCGTCACAGTAGAGGAATGAGGCCAAAGTACCAGAGATTAAAATGAAACTGAAAATAACTCAATACGTGAAAAAAACTATCACTCAACTATAAGTAAAACAAAAATGCTGGTGAAACTAATTAAAGATTGAAAAATCTCTAGGACCCAATTTTTTTTCCACCCCAGGATATTAAAAATACGCAAGAAGATTGATGTGTTAGTCACGGCCTTCAAAACCTCTTGGTTACCTAGGCTATGTTTGAGAAATTTCCCTTGAATATTGACAAGAAGGGATCTAATTGAGGTGTTCAAGGTGACTGAAGGATTTTAGAGTGGACACAGAGAAACTATTTCCCCTGGTGAAACCAGAACAAGGGGGAACTAAAAATTAGGGCTCCGTGTTTATACACAACATAAATAAACAGTTTCCTCTGAAATGGTCTGAGGCTAAATTGATGGAGAATTTCCAGTTTGAGACTGATAGACTTTTGTTGAGAAAGGGTATCGAGGCTAACAAAGCCAGGGCAATAGATGAAGTTAAAATACAGATTAGACATGATTCCGTGGAGTTGGAAAATAGGCGAGTGGCTGAATGATCTTTGCGAGGAGGAAAAAAGACTGGAAAATATTTCTCCCCTCACGGCAAAGTAATACCACAGTATGCAGTAAACTATAACACTACGTATGTGATATGTGTATATTTACATGACATTTTGGTTTGGCAGTTTCTTTCCACAAATATAAGTATAGCCTATTCATTTCCTCATGATTCTTGGACTTTTCTTGTTCCTGTATCAAAGCTCCTTGCATTTTAGAATCCCTTATGGTCTGTTCTAGGGAACTAAACCAGTAATGGCCTCTTCCTTTCCTATTACAAGCAAATTTTAAAACATTCTAATTTTAAATAATTGCTTCAATTGGCCGGTTTATTATAATGACTTCCAGAAGCAAGCATGGTTTGATTATTACTGCTGCAGTTATTTTTAAAAAGTCATTCTTTTATGTGCATTGCAAGAACTTCATTCAGTCTTAAAACAAAACTGATGTCCCTGTAAATCTTAAGTAAAAGCAATGCTCAAAACATACAATAGGAACAGACAGTAGATTCAGTTGAAATGTTTCTCTTGACTGGGGAGTCTAGAACAAGCAGCACAAATTCAAATTAAAATAGATGCCACTTCGGACAGAGACGGGGAGAGATTTCTTTACAAAAGAGGATTGTGAATTTTTGGAACTCTACCCCAGAGGGGTAAAGAGGAAGCTCAGTCATCGAGTATGGTTGAGGTAGAGATTGATATATTTCTTATAACAATAACCTAATGGGCTATGGAGTTAGTGCGTGTAAAAGGCATTGAAATTCCAATCAGCCACGATCATATTGAATGGCAGAGATGCTCAATGGACTGAATGGCCTCCTTCTGTTCCTACATTCCTATTTCCTAAGCCTATCAACATCCAAGGTAAGAAATGACATAGGTGAACCTGTGTATTTTCAGCACTTTGATTTTGATTTGTGCAATCCACTTCCTGCCTATCACCTATTCACATGCCTGCGACAGACAACAGGAGGTTTTCTACTGTTATTGAATTTCATTGCAGCTAGTCAGAGGTTTTTCCAAATTTCTAAATATCAAAATCACCCCCACCCCCTAGAATCTTGCACTCCTGAATGGTCAATATAAATGCAGGTGATTCAAGATACAAAATAAAGTGCAAACCAACTCAGGACTGAGGAACTGTCTAAGATGTGGCACCAAAAAATTTTGCAATAGACTGAGAAAAACAGCCAAAAATAGTAACATGTTGAATCACAGCTGCTTATACTTCAGCTGTAGCAGAACTGTTACATTAACAGTACAAGTTGAGGATCAGTGATTTACATAGTATCAACTGCAAGTGTGACTTAGAAATGCTGTGAATATTATTCTGCAGCAAAAGGACTTTTTTTCTTTTTACCACTAATTCCTAATACTTTACAAGAATAAGAAAGACTTTTAAAAGATTTATAAAAATTAAGCCATCCCTTTCTGATGTGCTTATTATTTTGCTCTAGACCAACAAACGAGGTGATCATATTTGAGGCATAGATGACACAGAAAATTACACATTTAAATTCATTTATTAACTTTAATTCAAACTATCCCAGTAATTACATGTGAACAACACATGAAATAATGCATAAGTATACACTTACTGAACTGATAAAAAGTAGTATTCTTACATCATAGATGCTTCTTTAAGATTAGTCCCATACTGAACCAAAAATGCCGAGCTAAGCGTCAGTTCCCCACCACCCTCCAGTTAGGCAAGTTCTGCAGTATCCAAGTATTGATTAAATTTTTAGGATGTGAGTTGTATTCAATATCTCGCCAGATAGATAACATTTTTTGAGGTTAATCTAGCTTCTTACATAACAGTGACTTCACTTTCAAAATACTATATAGGCGATATAGCTCTTTGTCCTTGTCTTAGTTTGCTCCAAGTCCCAGTTTTCCCATTACTCTTACGCTTAAGGGACATGGTCTCCTGTTCAAGCAACATCTTGACATTAACATTCTCATCTTTGCTTTCAAATATAAGTGAATGCTAAGCTCAATGACACTGACTTTTACTGTAGAGTTATAATTGTATAACCTGCCTTACAATAATTAAGTATGATGTGGAGATGTCGATGTTGGACTTGGGTGGCACAGTTAAGAAGTCCAACAGGTTTATTTGGAATCAATAACTTTCAGAGCGCTGTCCTTCAACAGGTGAGTGGAGAGATAGGTTTCACAAACATGGCACATATAGACAAAGATATAGACAAATATAGACAAGATAATGTTTGGAATGCAAGTCTTTTTCAGGTCATCAAGTCTTTACAGGTACAGACAGTGCAACTGGAGAGAGGGATAATCATAGGTTAAAGAGAATTGTCTCAAGCCAGGACAGTTAGTAGAATTTTGCAAGCTTAGGCCAAATGGTGGGGTTACATGTAGTGTGACATAAACCAAAGATCCCAGTTGAGGCCATCCTCACAGATGCAGAACTTGGCTATCAGTTCCTGCTCAGCGATTCCACAATCAAGTTGTTTAAAATTGTAGCTGTTCTGTGCTATTATAACGTGAAACTGTTGATCACAATGTACAAGTTGATCTTTAAAGCTCTGAAAAAACCTTTGACAAATACAAATTGACTTACATACAGAAAACAGAATATGAGTTGCCAGTGTTGGTTGCCATTTTGCAATGTGAGAAAACATACCAATAATTCAAATTAAATCAATGTTTCATTATTTAATGAATATTTCTACAAGGACAATGCAAACCACCATTATAATGATTTACATATCAAATTAATTGTCTTTGGCATTTGATGCAAAGCATTTACTAAATTCATCCTGATTCTTTGGCTAAGAATCCCACTCTGGATCAGAAGCAGCATTTTTCATTTCATAACCATTCTTCCATAACAAATCATCTTCCTCTATTCACTGGATTGGACCCTCCACATTTTTTGAATGATATGATAACTGTGCATTAATAGCATCCCACAATTACCACTCTTTGTGAAAGTATTTTCTCCATCAGTCATCCAACCATTGGCACAAACATAATCTTTCAATGCCATGTTGGCACACAAAGGTTGAATCAGAAATAACTGAAATTTGCATATTATTTCTTCATAGACACCTCTTAATCTCAGTAATATGGGATTTGTACATATCCCATATTAATAAGCTGCATTTATATAGGTTGACAAGATATCTATTCTACACATCATCAATCCATAACCTCGCTGCATCCTTATCCATCCAACCATTGTCATGGACATGCAAACAAACTCATGCAGGGAACTTGATTTTCAGCATGGTTTCACATTTGAAAATCATCACGGGGTTTAACTTTGTCCCTTCGGCCAAGCAGGCTAGTACCACTGTAAATCCCACCATTTCACATCCTGCGGGTTTCACTAGAACTGTCTTCACTACGCTCCACTTCACAGTTCAGTTGGTGTGTTTCAGCTCACTGAAATTCATGAACATTTCATCCATGTTGCTGGGCTTAATTCATAGACATTTCATCCATGCCAATGTGGCAATAATAAGAACATAAGAAATAGGAGCAGGAGTAGGCCATCTAGCCCTTCGAGCCTGCCCCGCCATTCAATAAGATCATGGCTGATCTGTCATGGCTCGGTTCCACATTCCCGCCCTCTCCCCATAACCCTTAATCCCCTCGCTTATCAAAAACCCATCAACCCGCGTCTTAAAAATATTTAGCGATGCAGCCTCCACCACTTCAACGGGCAGAGAATTCCAGAGATTCACCACCCTTTGAGTGAAGAAGTTCCTCCTCAACTCCGTTCTAAACCACTCCCCCCTTTATCTTGAGGCTATGCCCCCTAGTCCGACTGTCCTTTCTGAGCAGGAAGAGTCTCTCCACCTCTATCCTATCCATCCCATTCATCATCTTATATGTCTCAATGAGATCTCCCCTCATTCTTCTAAACTCTAACGAGTACAAGCCTAGTTTATTCAGCCTCTCCTCATAGCTCAACCCCCTCAACTCCGGCATCAGCCTAGTAAACCTCCTCTGCACTCCCTCCAAGGCCAAAATATCCTTGCGTAAGTGCGGCAACCAAAACTGCACACAGTACTCCAGCTGCAGCCTCACCAGTGCCCTGTACAGCTGCAGCAAGACCTCCCTACTTCTATATTCAATCCCCCTCGCTATGAAGGCCAGCATCCCATTTGCCTTCCTGACCACCTGCTGCACCTGCAGGCTGGGTTTTTGCGACTCATCCACAAGGACCCTGAGGTCCCTCTGCACCGTTGCCTGCTGCAGTTTTTCGCCACGTAAGTAATAGTCCTTCCTGCCATTATTCCTAACAAAGGGGATCACCTCGCACTTGCCAACATTAAATTCCATTTGCCAGTTCCTGGCCCATTCGCCCAGCTTATCTAGATCCTACTGCAGACTCTCCACACCCTCCGCGCAATTTGCCGTTCCACCAATCTTCGTGTCATCAGCAAATTTCGACACCATACACTCGGTTCCCTCCTCCAGATCATCTATATAAATGGTAAATAGCTGAGGCCCCAGCACCAACCCCTGGGGCACTCCACTAGTCACCAACCGCCAATGTGAATAGCACCCATTGACCCCCACTCTCTGCCTCCTATTAGACAGCCAATCCTCTATCCACGCTAACACCCTACCCCCCAACTTCATGCCCCCTTACCTTCTGCAATAACCTCTTGTGAGGTACCTTGTCAAACGCCTTCTGAAAATCAAGACAGACCACATCCACCGGCTCTCCTCTATCCACCGCCCTAGACACATCCTCATAGAACTCCAGTAAATTTGTCAGACACGACTTCCCCTTAACGAAACCGTGCTGCGTCTGCTCTATCAAGCAATTCCCCTCAAGATGCCTCGCTATTTCCTCCTTGATAACGGATTCTAACATTTTACCTACAACAGATGTTAAACTAACCGGCCTATAATTCCCCGCCTTTTGCCTGCCACCCTTCTTAAACAACGGCGTAACATTAGCCGTTTGCCAATCTTCCGGCACTTCCCCGGAATCCAGCGACGTTTGGAAAATAACCACCAAGGCATCCACTATCACCTCCGCCATTTCTTTCAGATCCCTCGGATGCATTCCATCCGGTCCTGGGGATTTGTCCACAATCAGTCCCTCCAGTCTGTCGAGCACCGCCTCTCTAGTAACAATAATGTCATTGAGACCCTCCAGTCCTACCACCTTTCCATCGCTAACACCCGGCAAATTATTCACGTCCTCCTCCGTGAAGACCGAAACAAAAAAGTTATTCAAGGCCTCAGCCATTTCCCCATTCCCTACCACGAAGCCCCCCTCTCATCCTCTAAGGGTCCAACGTTCACCCTAGCCAGCCTCTTCCTTTTTATATATTTATAAAAACTCTTGCTATCCTTTTTTATATTAAGCGCTAGCCCAGCTTCATAGTTTCTCCTACCCTTCTTTATCAACTTCTTTGTCAATCTTTGTTGATATTTAAACCTCTCCCAATCCTCTTCTCGCCCACTACTCTTAGCTACTCTAAACGCCTCCGCTTTTAATTTAACACTTTCCTTCACCTCCTTCGTTATCCACAGCTTATTACCTCTCCTCCTACGGTCCTTTTTAACCATCGGCATAAATTTCTGCTGAGCATCAAGAAAGATCTCCTTAAAGATCCTCCACTGCTCCTCAGCAGACCTACCTTCCAACGCGCTCCCCCAGTCAACATTCGCCAATTCTTCTCTCATCCTACCATACTCCCCTCTGTTCAAACAAAGGACGCGTGTCCGGGAACCCACTTTCTCCTCCTCCATCTGCACCAGAAACTCCACCATACAATGATCACGCTCCCCAAGAAGATCCTTCACCACAAGGTCCCTAATTCTACCCGCCTCGTTACATAACACCAGATCCAAGATAGCTCGCTCCCTCGTCGGCTCCAACACACACTGTTCAAGGAAACTATCCCGGCAGCATTCCAAGAACTCCTCCTCGAGCCCACCGCGTCCAACGTGGGTCGACCAATCAATATGTAGATTGAAATCCCCCATAATTATCACCGTTCCATTCCTGCACACCACACTTCTTTGCGCGTTAACAGCCCGCCCCACCTCCAGATCATTATTTGGGGGCCTATAGACAACACGCACCAGCTTCTTCCCCGCTTTGCTGTTCCTAATCTCCACCCACAACGATTCCACTTTCTGCTCTTTGGTTCCTATATCATCCCTTGCTACCACCCTGATGCTATCTTTAATCAGCAGAGCTATGCCCCCCCCCACTTTTTCCTCCCGCCTATCCTTCCTACACACTTGATACCCCTGGACATTCAGCTCCCAGTCCCTGTCAGCTTGCAGCCACGTCTCTAATGGCCACCAGATCATATCCATTTGTGCTGATCTGCGCCACCAGCTCATCCATTTTATTCCGAATGCTTTGTGCATTTAGATAAAGTGCCTTCATCCCAGCCTTCACCTGGACCCTATTTGCCAGAACGCCACCAACCATACTCACGCCCCCTACTCCCTTTATAAGTGCTCACGTTTATGTTGCTGTCTGATGAAGAATCACGGGAAACTGGTAATTTTGGAACTGAGATCTTCCGATAGTCTGAGTGATTTTGGTCTTCCGCCAAACACCTGACATTTCCATCCATTAAATTTGCTGGACCCAGGATTTGATTTGGCCCACTTAAGTGCACGGCCATTGTCTTTCTAGTACCAATGAAACCATTCTTACAATTTTTAAAGAGGCATTCACATACAGGCTTCTCAAGATCAGACCAGCAGCTGGTCCCTGATCTCACAGTTATTCACACAGCAGTTTTTAAACTCACATCAGCAAATGTTACAACTTCTAGCTTAAAACCAGCTTTGTACTTCATTCTGTTTGCAGAAGGAACCACTTCCATTCATCCATCACCATATACAGCCTGCTTGGAGTGCAAGTGTCAAACTCCCATGCATTTTTGGCAAAGTGGCCTGCATGACCCCAAGGGCCAAATTCTAAGATGGATATAACCCTAAACATGCATTGAGGCCAATTCATAATACAAGAATAGTTCTAAACATGCATTTATTAGTTGTAAAATTAGGATGGGAGGGGAAATGGACTTGTGCACTCAGTGTAGACACAAACATGCTAGTGCTGAAGGAATGAATGTAGTTCTATAGGCCAGGTTGTATTACACACACAATATGTTCAATTTTTTTTCCATTAAAAATTAGACTTTCACTGACTTTAAACATTTGTTTCGTAAAACATTTTATGATCGCTACCAAATCACAAGTACAGTATTATAATTTAACTTTTGATTGAATGACTAGCTATTTTCAGCTTCATGCCACATTAGGCTTCCATAATTTGTTTTTAAAAAAGAAATCAGTCAACTTGCAATATTTGTATACAAACTCATTTCATCATCTGCTTGTCAACTAAATTAAAATCACTATCTCCCTTGAGGTACAATTTGTGTTTAAAATTAATTGTTGTATCAAGTGCCTTTACAGAAATAGGTACATATTTTACAGATGTGCTGCACTCCACAACAGCACACTGTGTACAAAGGTAAACGAGACATGCCAATACAAATCACTTTCTACACAATGTCCCCTCCCCTGCTTCACCCCCATGAAATATAGAAAAGGCTGGTCTGCCAAAAGACTCCTAATATTCAACTATAGATGACATACACATAAAACAATTTGTGTTTACATGTAACATTTGATGGAATAAAACATCAAGGTATTTCAAAGAACCATTAGAAAACAAGATACAATACAGAGTCACTTAAGGACATATTAGGTCTGATGACTTTAAGTGTGGTTCAAGATGTAGGTTGTATTAAGGTATGTCCTAAAAGAGGAAAGAAAGATCGAGACAATGAAAGGTACAGAGCAGTCAAGAGTTTAGAAACTAGACAACGAAAGGCACTGCCACCAACACGATTAAAATCAGGCATGGTCAAGAAGCCAGATTTATTGAGGTGCAGGTACTTCAGATGTACAAGAAATTAGAGATGTGTGCAGTGGGAGTACTGCAGTTGTTATGGGTGATTCAACTTGCATATCGATTGGCCTCACCAAATTGGTAGCAATGCGAAGGAGGACGACTTCTTGGAATGTATGAGGGATGGATTTCTCAACCAATATGTTGAAGAACCAACTAGGGAGCAGGCCATCCTAGGCTGGGTATTGTGTAACAAGAGAGGATTAATTAGCAATGTTGTGCTGTGAGATCCTTTGGGGAAGAGTGACCATAGTATGATAGAGTTCTTCATGAAAATGGGGAGAGACACAGTTAAGTCTGAGACTAGGATCCTGAACTTGAGGAAAGCTAATTTTGGTAATGAGATGTGCATTGGCTAGGATAAGCTGGCAAAGGATTTTTGAGGGGTTGTCAATGGCAGACATGTCAAGAACACATGGGTGAACTTCAACAACTATATAACCCTGTCTGATGCAAGAGTAAGAGGAAGATGCTTCATCCATGGCTAACAAGGGAAAACACAGTAAGAAATCTCACAACACCAGGTTGAAGTCCAACAGGTTTATTTGGTAGCACAAGCCACTAGCTTTCAGAGCGCTGCTCCTTCATCAGGTGAGTGGGATTTCAGTTCACAAACAGGGTATGTAAAGACACAAACTCCATTTACAAAATAATGGTTGAAGTGTGAGTCTTTACAGGTAATCAAGTCTTAAAGATACAGACAATGTGAGTGGAGAGAGGGTTAAGCACAGGTTAAAGAGATGTGTATTGTCTCCAGCCAGGACAGTTAGTGAGATTTTGCAAGCCCAGGCAAGCTGTGGGGTTACAGATAGTTTGCCATGAATCCAAGATCCCGGTTGAGGCTGTCCTTACGTGTGCGGAACTTGGCTATCAGTCTCTGCTCAGCGACTCTGCCTTGTCGTGTGTCGTGAAGGCCACTTTGGAGAACGCCTACCCAAAGATCAGAGGCTGAATACCCGTGACTGCTGAAGTGTTCCCCAACAGGAAGAGAACACTCTTGCTTGGTGATTGTCGAGCAGTGTTCGTTCATCTGTTGTCGCAGCATCTGCATGGTCTCCCCAATGTACCATGCCTCAGGACATCCTTTCTTGCAGGATATCAGGTAGACAACGTTGGCCGAGTTGCAAGGGTATGTACTATGTATCTGGTGGACGGTTAGTGAGCAGATGATGGTCACCCATCAGATACATGGTACATACACTTACAACTCGGCCAACGTGGTCTACCTGATATGCTGCAGGAAAGGATGTCCTGAGGCATGGTACATTGGGGAGACCGTGCAGACGCTATGACAATGGATGAATGAACGCTACTCAACAATCACCAGGCAAGAGTGCTCTCTTCCTGCTCGGGAAGGCTTTAGAGGTCACGGGCATTTGGCCCCTGATCTTCGGCTAAGCGTTCTCCAAGGCATCTTCACGACACACAACAATGCAGAGTCACTGAGCAGAGATTGATAGCCAAGTTCTGCACACATGAGGACAGTCTCAACCATGATCTTGGGTTACATTATCTGTAACCCCCCCACAACTTGCACAGGCTTGCAAAATCTCTAGCTGCCCTGGCTGGAGACAATACACATCTTTTTAACTTGTGCTTCATCCTCTCTTCACTCACATTGTCTGTACCTTTAAGACTTGATTACCTGTAAAGACTCGCATTCCAACCATTATTTTGTAAATTGAGTGTGTCTTTATATGTGCTGTTTGTGAACTGAAAGCCCACTCACCTGATGAAGGATCAGTGCTCCGAAAGCTAGTGGCTTGTACCCCCAAATAAACCTGTTGGACTTTAACCTGATGCTGTGAGACTTCTTACTGTGTTCACTCCAGTCCAATGCCAGCATCTCCACATCATAACAAGGGAAATCAGGGTTGGAATTAAAGCCAAAGAGAAGGCATATAAGTTGGCCAGAAAAAACAGCAAGCCTGAGAGCTGGGAGAAATTTAACATGCAGCACAGGAGGACAAAGGTTTTAATTCAGAAGGAAAAGAAGAACGTGAGTAGGCTTGCAGAAAACAAAAACTGACTGCAAAAGCTTTTATAGAGATGTCGAGAGAGAGAGACTGGTCAAGAATCAGATGAATTCATAATGGGCAAGGAGATGGCAAACCAACTAAACAAATACTTTGGACTGTCTTCATTGAGGACACAAATAACCTTCCAGAAGTACTAGGAGAGAGGGTCTAGCATAAAGGAGGAACTAAAAGAAATTGAAATCTTTATGTATTTTTTTTTCCTCTAGATGCAATTATTCCAACTTACTCCAACTGTTGCTGGTCTCCCATATTGTATCCTCTATAAACTTGTACTTACCCAAAATTCTGCTGCCTTGACAACACCAAGTCCTGTTCATCTATCACCCCTCTACTCACTGACCCACAGTCAGTGACCTGTTCCCAGTCCAATAAACATACATGATAGTTTGTATAAAAAGGATTCTGATAATTTATCTATGATTTTTGCATCTTATGATGGTAAAAGAAAAAATTCATGACCTCAGGGGAGAACCCAAAATTCTTTACAGCCAAAGGACTAATTTGAATCATTTGATAAGGTGCCTCACAAAAGGTTGATGCAAAAGGTTAGGGTGCACTGAGTTGGGGGTAAGGCGTTAGCGTGGATTGAGGATTGGTTGTTTAACAGGAAGCAGAGTTGGAATCAATGGGTGCTTTTCTGGATGGCAGTTGGTGACTAGTGGAGTGCCGCAGGGATCAGTGCTGGGGCCTCAACTGTTTTACCATTTACATAGACGAACTGGAGGAGGGGACTGAGTGTAGGGTAATGAAATTTGCTGATGATACGAAGATGAGTGGAAAAGCGAATTGCGTGGAAGGCACACAAAGTCTGCAGAGAAATCTGGATAGGCTGAATGAGTTGGCGAGGACCTGGCAGATGGAGTATAACGTTAGCAAATGTGAGGTTCTCCACTTTGGTAGAAATAATAGTAGGAGGGATTATTATTTAAAGGGCGAAAAGCTGCAGCAGGCTACAGTGCAGAGGGACCTGGGGGTCCTTGTGCACGAATCGCAAAAACCCAGTCTGCAGGTGCAGCAGGTGATCAAGAAGGTGAATGGAATGTTGGCCTTTATAGCAACGGGGATGGAATATAAAAGCAGGGAGATCTTGCTGCAACTGTACAGGGCACTGGTGAGGCCGCAGCTGGAGTACTGTGTGCAGTTCTGGTCACCGCATTTACGAAAGGATATATTGGCCTTGGAGGGAGTACAGTGAAGGTTCACCAGGCTGATACCAGAGATGAGGGGGTTGGCCTATGAAGAGAGATTGAATAGACTGGGTCTGTACTTGTTAGAGTTTAGAAAGCTGAGGGGGGATCTTGTAGAGACATATAAGATAATGAAGGGGCTAGACAGAGTAGAGGTAGAGAGATTCTTCCCGCTTAGAAAGGATAGCAGAACTAGAGGGCA
This sequence comes from Carcharhinus amblyrhynchos, assembly GCF_965287045.1. Classification (NCBI taxonomy): domain Eukaryota; kingdom Metazoa; phylum Chordata; class Chondrichthyes; order Carcharhiniformes; family Carcharhinidae; genus Carcharhinus; species Carcharhinus amblyrhynchos. The sequence continues at coordinate 94,213,276 of NC_137333.1, forward strand.
CAGCCTCAAAATAAAGGGGGGGAGCAGTTTAGAACAGAGTTGAAGTGGGACTTCTTCACTCAAAGGTGGTGAATCTCTGGAATTCTCTGCCCATTGAAGTGGTGAAGGCTACCTCGCTGAATATATTTAAGACACAGGTAGATAGATTTCTGATAGACAAGGGAATTAACGGTTATGGGGAGAAAGCAGGAAAGTGGAACTGATCCACTTCAGATCAGCCATGATCTTACTGAATGGCGGGGCAGGCTCGAAGGGCTGGATGGTCTACTCCTGCACCTATTTCTTATGTTCTTAATTTGAAGTGTAATTACTGTTGGCATGATGACACCATGGTTAGCACTGCTGTCTCACAGCGCCAGGGTTCCAGGTTCAATTCCAGCCTCGGGTCACTGTGTGTGGAGTTTGCACTTCTTCTGTGTCTGAGTGGGTTTCCTCCCACAGTCCAAAGAAGTGGGAATTAGGTTGATTGGCTAGAGTAAATTAACTTGAGTGTCAGGGGGATTAGCAGGGTAAATGCATGGGTGATGGGAATAGGGCCTGGGTGGGATTGTGGTTGGTGCAGATTCGATGGGCCAAATAGCTTCCTTCTGTACTGTAGAGATTCTATTCTATTCTATGATAATGTGGGAAAAATGCCAGCCAATTTGCACAGGACACGGTCCCACAAACAACTGAGATAGTTTTATGTGACATTGTGTGAACGACTAACATTAGCGAGGACATCTGTTCAACTCCCATGCTCTTCAGCAAAATAACCCAAAAGGGAAGACCCGGAAAGACAACACCTCTAAAAGCAGAACACTGCTGCATTGGAGTGTCAGCCTTTTGTGCTCAAGTCCTGGAGTGTTACTTGAGCTCACAACATTCTGACTCAAGAGGCAAGAGTGTTACCAATTGAGCCACGGCTGACACTTTGAGAAGCTGTGGTTAGATGTTTAAAACAGAACCTCACATCAATTTGCAATGCATTTACACATAAGCAAGTTTCAGCTACAAACATGAGTGTGAACTTCCACATCTGCCTCTGTGGAAATAAGTTGCCTCAATGCACAAATACTCTCAATTAACTGACTTAATTAAGAGCCTGTCTTAATATTTAAGGAATGCCATAAGACCACCCTCAACAATTGTAAAAGCCCTCACTGAAACAATATCACCGCAATGTCATCATCAAATGTATACTGAATTCATGTGAAATGTTCGCACATATCACAACTTAAAAGCAAGCAGAACTGAAAAACTGCTACCCCTTCAAAGTTGTCATTCTGTGTGTACTAACTGTGGGAAACAATTTTTCATCACCTCTACAATCTAACAACCTTTGACACAGCAAAGTGTCAAATATGAAATATTAATTATCTCACCCATCGGTCCACATCTGATACACTATGCAAACCAATTAAAATAGAGTAAGGGAGTTGGTAAAAGTCAATATTTCTCCCTGACCTTTTGTTGATATTTCCAAACATCAGCAGCAAATTGCTGGAGGACCAAAGTCAATCCATGACTTAAGCTATCCCATCCATTTAAAAGCGTTACAAAAAACACTTCCCTCTCCAAGAACCCAGCTCCAGAGCAGGTGGGCTGGGAAATAATAGCCGCAAGATTATGAAGCGGGTGGACAAAGAGGGACGTGTTTAAACTTCTGACGAATTTCATTTCAAAACCAATCACTTCTCTGAAAGAGAGGGAAGCTCATCATAAAACCAGAGGTATAACTAAAACCCGAAAATGTTCAGTCAGGAACTGAAATTTGACATTTCAAACGGGTCATTTCATCAAATATTCCATGTCTCCATGGTCCTCCCATAACATTTTTTTGGATGTCGGCCAACCTACTAAACATTTCCTCTTTTTATTTAACATCGCTAGCATGTCACTTCCCTCTTTTTATCTCGAAAAATGACTTTTCCGAAAAACAAACGTTGCAGTGATTGGAGGCACTTGGGCTCGACAGACCCAAACACTCAATTCTCTCCCGACTTAGCTGATCTGCCCCACTCGCAAGTTAACTAAATACTTGTCGTGTCTTACTTCGCTCTCGAGTAAGAAGAGTCTTTTTAAAAATAACCCCAACCAAACTTTATAATTGAACACAGCTCACAGCGAGAGAAAGACAGATCGAGGCGGGGTGGAGGGGAGAAACAAGTGACTGAGAAAAGAGATGAGTTTGGTTTTGAAGTTTGTGGAGGAGTCAGTGTTTCAGGGCTCCAGACAGACCGTGATCCGGTTTCTGTAGGTGTGGCTGGGGAATGAAGAATCCAAGCCTCACAAACTCTGCAAACTGGATCCAAACTCCAACTGAGGGGAAAAACACGGATTTTCCAGCACTTTACTTCAGAAGGAAAGTCCTGGCTGGGTGCGTGTAGGTGGGGGCGGGTGGCAGAGGTGGAGGAATCTCGGCCTTTTCCCAACCCTGGAGCCTAAATTCACAATCACTATCCACCACCACCCCCCCCCACAACATTTCACCCTAAAAAATAAATATATATAATATTAGCAGCGGTCTAGGAGACGCCAAACTATGAAGAGGAAATCACAAAGCAGTATAAACAGAGCTAGAAATGTAGAGGTGTGAATATTGGTGGTTGGGGCAGAGTTTTCCTCACCCACTGATGGCGGTGCCTTTTTCCACAGGAATCCCTCTCCCGGTTACCGACTCTCTCTCCCCTTCAGCGGCGGGGCGGCTCCATGGCTCTGCTTATATCCTTCACAGGTTTTATATATTTTTTATTGTGGTGTCGGTCTCTCTCAGCTGGCACGGAGTTCAGAACTACAAGCGAGTACCTCCAGCACCACCACAAAGATGTTTATCGGCCTCTCCCCTACCTCCTCCCCCTCCCACTTCTTCGAAACCCCGGCACCGACCGCAAGCAGGCGAGGAGGGGAGGGAAATGCGCCTGCGCGGCCGGCCGAGCGGGCGGGCGGGCGGGCTGGCTGGCAAACAGGCTGGGGAATGTTTGCGCGTGCGCACACACGTACGGCTGGGCCGGCAAACTGGGGAGAAGAATGCGCGTGCGCACACCCGTACGGCTGGGCCGTCAAGCTGAAAAGAGTGCGCGTGCGCACACACGTACGGCTGGGCCAGCAAGTCAGGGTAGAAGATTACGCGTGCGCACACGCGGCCGCCAAAGAGCCGGCATTCGTGAGTGCGCCTGCGCGCAGGGCCGATCGGGCCGGCCAGCCGGCGATTGGTGCGCGTGCGCGGCCGACGTTGCTCCACCCCGCCCCACCAGAACCACACAGTCACAAGCACTCTCCCTGCACCACACCCTGTATGACATAGCTTTTCGTCTTTCTGTTCCGCACTGAATTGCTCAGATTTAATATACGTAATGCAACTGCTTCTGTATTTAGGAGTAATCAATTATAACTATAATTGTACAGGTTGTTGGTGAGGCCGCACCTGGAATACTGTGTGCTTATATGAGGAAAGATGCCGTTTCTGTAGATGGAGTATGGGGAAAGTTCACCAGGCTGATACCTGGAATAGTAGCTCTGTCATATGAGGAAAGACTGAGTCAGTTAGGATTATATTCACTGGAGTTTAGGAGAATGAGAAGGGAACTCATAGAAATTCTTGTAAGATTCTAACAGGGTTAGCCGGGATAGATTCAGAAAGAATGTTCCCAATGTTGGAGGAGTCCAGAATGAGGGGTCATAGTTTGAGAATAAGAGGTAAACCTTTTAGATCTGAGGGGAGGAAAAATTTTTTTACCCAGAGAGTACTGAATGTGTGGAATTCACTATCACAGAAAGTAGTTCAAAACATCTGATTTCAACAAGAAATTAGATATAACTTTATCACAGAGTGGTAGTGGTCAGGTGAACATACTTGTATCATAGAATCTCTACAGTGCCATTCAGCCCATTGAGTCTGCACTGACCACAATCCCATTCAGGCCCTATTCCCGTAACCCCATATATTTACCTTGTTATTCCCCGGAATACAAGGGTCAATTAGGCACAGCCAATCAACCTGTCCTGCACATCTTTGGACTTAGGGTTAAAGAGATCAAGGGATCTTGGGGGAAGGGCGGAATCAGGATACTGAATTTGATGATAGAACATAGAACACTACAGCACACAAGTTGCGCCGATCATATCTCTACCTACAAGGCTTACCTATAACCCTCAATCCTGTTAAGTTCCATGTACTCATCCAGAAGTCTCTTAAAAGACCCTATCGAATTTGCCTCCACCACCACCCTCTTAGTGAAAAACTTATCCCTGACATCTCCTCTGTACCTACTCCCCAGCACCTTAAATCTGTGTCCTCTCATAGCAACAATTTCAGCCCTGGGAAAAAGCCTCTGAGAATCCACCCGATCAATACCTCGCAACGTCTTATACACCTCTATCAGGTCACCTCTCATCCTTCATTTCTCCAAGGAGAAAAGACCAAGCTCCCTCAACCTATCGTCAAGAGGCATGCCACCCAATCCAGGCAACATCCTTGTAAATCTTCTCTGCACCCTTTCAATAGCTTTCACATCCCTCCTGTAATGAGGCAACCAGAACTGCGCACAGTAGAAGGATCTAGATAGGCTGGGCGAATGGGCCAGGAACTGGCAAATGGAATTTAATGTTGACAAGTGCGAGGTGGTCCACTTTGGTAGGAATAATGGTAGGAAGGACCATTACTTACATGGCGAAAAACTGCAGCAGGCAACGGTGCAGAGGGACCTCGGGGTCCTGGTGCATGAGTCGCAAAAACCCCGCCTGCAGGTGCAGCAGGTGGTCAGGAAGGCTAATGGAATGCGGGCCTTCATAGCGAGGGGGATTAAATATAAAAGTAGGGAGGTCTTGCTGCAGCTGTATAGGGCATTGGTGAGGCCGCAGCTGGAGTACTGTGTGCAGTTTTGGGCGCCGCACTTACGCAAGGACATTTTGGCCTTGGAGGGAGTGCAGAGGAGGTTTACTAGGCTGATGCTGGAGTTGAGGGGGTTGAGCTATGAGGAGAGGCTGAATAAACTAGGCTTATACTCGTTAGAGTTTAGAAGAATGAGGGGAGATCTCATTGAGACGTATAAGATGATGAATGGGATGGATAGCATAGAGGTGGAGAGACTCTTCCCGCTCAGAAAGGACAGTAGGACTAGGGGGCACAGCCTCAAGATAAAGGTGGGGGGGCGGTTTAGAACGGAGTTGAGGAGGAACTTCTTCACTCAAAGGGTGGTGAATCTCTGGAATTCTCTGCCCGTTGAAGTGGTGGAGGCTGCCTCGCTAAATATTTTTAAGACGCGGGTTGATGGGTTTTTGATAAGCGAGGGGATTAAGGGTTATGGGGAGAGGGCGGGAATGTGGAACTGAGCCACGACAGATCAGCCATGATCTTATTGAATGGCGGGGCAGGCTCGAAGGGCTAGATGGCCTACTCCTGCTCCTATTTCTTATGTTCTTATGTACTCCAAGTGGAGTCTGACTAGGGTCTTATAAAGCTGCAGCATTACCTCCCGACTCCTAAACTCAGTCCCTCGATAGATGAAGGCCAGTACACCGTACGCCTTCTTAACCACATCCTCCACCTGCAAGGCCGATTTAAGAGTCCTATGGACCCAGACCCCAAGGTCCTTCTGATCCTCTACACTGCTAAGAGTCTTACCCTTGATATTATACTCCTTCATCCCATTTGACCTGCCAAAATGGACCACTACACATTTTTCAGTGTTGAAGTCCATCTGTCACTTCTCTGCCCAGTCTTGCATCCTATCTATGTCTCGCTGCAACTTCTGACATCCCTCCAGGCTATCCACAACACCACCAACCTTTGTGTCATCAGCACACTTACTAACCCATCCCTCCGCTTGGCCCATCAAGACTGCGCCAACCACAATCTCACCCAGGCCCTATCCCCATAACCCGATGCATTATGGTGTGCTCCTGCTTCTAGTTTCTATGGGAAGTTCATCCCAAACCTTGCAACAATATTAAAGATATTTCACACTTTATTTTGTACTAAGCAACAACAGAATTAGATTAAAGAGTGTGAAAGTGCATACAAAGGAGTTAAAGATGTGCTCAAGCAATCCAAAGTATTGATCCACTTTAAACCGGACTTGAAAATTCAGCCAGCGCCTTATGGATTTGATGCTGTTCTACCTCACATTATGGCAACTGAAGAGTAGTGGCCAATAAAGTTCACATCACAAACATGATCAAGTCCAAAGATATGCAGATTAGGTGGATTGGCCATGCTAAAATGCCCTTTAATGTCTGTTTCAAGATGTGGGGCATTTAGCAGAGAAATGCATGGCATTACAGGGATAGGGTAGGGATGGTGGGCCTGGGCTAGATGCTCTGTTGGAGAATTGGTGCAGCCTCAATGGGCCAAGTGGCCGCCTTTGGCACTACTATTCTATGCTTCAGAACTACATTTAGGCCACATTTGGAATATTGTGGACAGTTCTCGTTACCACACTACCAGAAGGATATGGAGGCTTTGGAAAGGGCACAGAAAAGGTTTACCAGGATGTTGCCTGATTTGGAGGATATTAGGTATTAGGAGAGATTGGACAAACTTGGTTTGTTTTGACTTGAACATTGGAGGCTGAGGAGCGACCTGTTGGAAGTTTACAAAATTATGAAAGGCATGGATAGAATGGATAGTCAGAGCCTTATTCCCAGGGTAGGAATGTCAATTACCATGGGAAGTAGATTTAAGGTAATAGAGGGAAAGGCTAAAGGAGAAATGAGAGGCAAGTTATTTTTACAGAGGGTGGTAAATGCCTGGAATGCGCTGCAAGAAGCGGTGGTAGAAGTAGATACAATAGCAAAGTTTAAGAGGCATCTTGGCAGATATACGAATAGGCAGGGAACAGAGGGGTAAGGACTGCGTAAATGCAAAAGATCTTTAGTTTAAAAAGGCATCATGTGTTAGTGCAGGCCTGGTGGGCTGAAGGGACTCTTCCTGCGCCATACTGTTATTTGTTCTTTTCCACTTGAAAGTATTTTTGCAAAAGGCTTTAGAGGGGGGTACAGGAAAAGGTTTACCGGAATGGGTTGACCAGCTTCAGTCAGGTGGAAAAGCCGGGGCTGTCCTTCCTTAAGGAGAAGTTGAGGGTAGAATCGTTACAGCACAGGAAGAGACTATTTAACCAGTTTCACTCTCTGGCCCTTTTCCCACAGCCTTGCAATTATTCTCTTTGAAGTGCTTGTTCAATTACCTTTTCAAAGCCACCTTGGAATCTATCTCCATCATCTCTTCAAGTAGTGCATTCCAAATTGTAACAATTTGCTGCAAAAAAGAAATTCCTTACCTTCTAGGGCTAGACAGAACAGATAGTGAGAAATTGTTCCCATGGACACAAACGATAGGACACAATTGGCAATGGAAGCAAAGGTGACAAGACTTGTCCTTTTGTCTCCTCTCTCCTCACTAAGACCCCAAATGCTATTTCTTGCTCAGACAGTGACTTACAGGTACCTATTTCAATTCAGAATACTGTATTCACTGTTCACAACTCATTCTAGTCTGCACTGGGATGACCAATCACAGATTGAGTGACAGGTTTGCAGACATGACTCCAGCTTCACCCTTTCCTTTCCGTCTGCCCTCTGTACTCTATGAACAGTATGTTTTGCCTGTAGAGCACGTAAGAAACAATACTGTATTGTCACTGTATCCCAATAGATGTGACAAAAATAAATCAAATTTATTCTGCAGGCATATCCCTAAGCTTCTGGTTGCCTATCATTTTAATTCTCTACCCTATTCTCACTGTACTCAGCCACCCACAGTGTCTCAATTAAGCTCAACGTGAGTTGAAGCAATAGAGCCTCATCTTTTAACTAGGCACACTACAGCCTTCCAGACTCAACATAGAGTCTAACAATTTCAGTCCATAATCTCTGCCCCATTTTGTTTCCTTTTTCTTTGCATGTTTCAATTTTAATCTCGTTTTTGTTTATTTTTGCTTCTGGATGGCAACTGTTTGTTATTCTGCAATTCATACCCTCCTTCAAACATATCTTTGGCTTTTTGTCCCTTTACCACTCCCTTTGGCCTGGCACTAACAACTTTAGTCTCTCCTAACTTCCAATCACAGATCTTGCTATTGTTCTTTTTCCATGCTTCCCCTTTCACTTGTTTTTTTTGCATTTTTCACTTTTCCCAGTTCTGGTGACAGGTTATCAATCTAAAATATTAACTCTGTTTCACCCTCCACAGATGCTGCCAGGCTTGCCAATTATTTCCAGCATTAACTGTTTTTATTTTAGATTTCTAGTACCTGTAGTATTTTGCTTTTGTATCGATGATTAGTCAACCTTACAGACTTCATCCCCAGAATTTCTCCAATCCATACTTCAGTTTTTAAACAGTTAACTTATAAATTCCATTTAGAGATCTTAATTTCTCACTATTCCTAATGTCAATTGGAATTTGTCTTTGCCCAACTTCATTTGCTTTGCATTGGGTTCAATTCACCCACTATCAGCCCAATCCATCATCCAAACCAGCCTCTCATCCACTGATTCTGTCTCCACTTCCCACTGCCTTGGCAGAGCAGTCAGCATAATTAAGGACCCCACACACCCTGGACATATCTTCTTCGACTTTCTTCCTTCGGGAGAAAGTTACAAAATAAGGTCATGTACCAACAGACTCAAGAACAGCTTCTTCCCTGCTGCTGTCAGACTTTTGAATGGACTTAACTTGTATTAAGTTGTTTTCTACCCTAGCTATGACTGTAACACTACATTCTGCATTCTCTCATTTCCTTCTCTATGAATGGTATAACGGTTTGTTTGTATAGTGTGCAAGAAACAATACTTTTCACTGTATGTTCTACATGTGACAATAATAAGTCAAATCAAATTAAAATCAATTTCTACCACCAGTGGCATCTTGGATACACATCCATCTGTTTGTTTACTGGTGCCAGTATTTGTTGTACCTGCACATGGTGACACTTTCTGACTGAAAATACTAGTCACCCTGATTGTGACGATTACAGCAGAATCCCTGCCCTCTAGCTCCACGTACTCACCAATAGTTCCTGGTTAGGTGCATAAGCTATACTAAATTCTCCCTCAGTATACCTGAACAGGTGCTGGAGTGTGGCAACCAGGGGACTTTCAGAATAACTTCATTGCAGTGTTAACGTAAGCCTACTTGTAACTCTAATAAAACCTCTACTGCTGGACTCACTGCTGGGGCTGCCGCTCACATCCCTTGAGGTTGCAACCCTGCATGATCCTCAGAGTCGGTGTCAGCCGGTGATTCTTGGCATTCTACGTATTTGCTCAGCCACTCTCTCCAGCTCAATGTGCCAGTGCCACCATCTCGGTGCCTCACAGAGAAGCCACCCTCTCCATTGCTGCCCCACCGTTGCTTCTTATCTGTTCTCCCGCACTCCACACTGTACAGTATTCTGGCTGTCAGATGCTACCAACTATGATCTGTCAGGCTCCGTCTCACTATCCCACATTGAAGTACTATGACGTTAATACAAAACAGTAGCTAATTCTCTGAAGCTACAAAAAAAACACGTTCTTTCTTACTTCCATTTGAAAACCTACAATTGCTATAAATAGAATATGTTCTCACTCTCTGAATAAGATAATCATCTCAACTATGACTCACATTCTCAACTTTTTTACTTTCTCGCCTCAGTAACTAGTATAAACTAATGTTAAAGTATCAAGTTTACAGCTGGTGAATCCAGATTGATTGCTGCTCTTGCGACCACTGATACAGTCAGTTAAAAAGAGAAAAACTTGCATTCATATAGTTTCTTTCACAGCGTGGGGGTTACTAAATCGCCTTACAGCCATTTTAAGACATTTCTCTTTTGAGAAGTATAACCACTGTTGCAAAGTAGGAAACACAACAGCCAATCTACAGACAACTAACTCCCCCACAAACAGCAATGTGATATTAAACCAGATAATCGGATTTTGTGATGTTGATTGAGAGATGAATATTGGTCAAGGCATCAGGGGAAACTCTTCCACTCCTCTTCAAAATAGTGCCATAGAATATTTTATGTCCATCTGACAGGGCAGACCGGGCCTTCATTTAAGATCTCAATCAAGCACCTCTGACAATGCAGCACTCTGTCAGAACTGCACTACAGTGTCGACCAAGATTTGGGCGCCCAAGTTCTGGAGCAGGATTTGAGCCCACAACAACAAAACGGCACTTATTATGAAAGGTGAGCAGGTTAAAAATCATTGACTGCAGCAAAGTTCCTGAGAAACTGCTAGGGCTGCAAGGTACTGCTGCAAAAAAAAATTGGACAAGGGAAGCTTTGATAGACCAAAGAGGACTGTAACTACATACATCACTGCTTTCCAGATAACAGCCCCAGATTATGTTTTGATTGAGAACCATGTCACTGCTCAGGACTATGTCAAGGATTACAGACAGGTTTGTTGATAGTATAGCTAAGTGTACGTGCCATGTTGATGATTGGATATTGTAATTAGGCAAGCATAGAGTTGCTGTAATTGGTTAAATACTATTATAGGAAGCAAATGAAGTAATTGGAACTATTAGTTTAATTGGGTTTTGATTACTTTCGAGTAAGTGTACAATTTCTATTGGTTCATGCAAAAAGCCTGTAACCAAACCTAACAGTATCTTAACCCTATTTCCTTATTCGGAGAGTCTGTGAGCTACAATGTGGACACAGGCTTCCCTGCTATAGCTTGAATAAAGATCTTAAACGAGAACTCATTTGGGGCCGCACGATAGCACAGTGGTTAACACTGCTGCCTCACAGCGCCAGTGGCCCTGGTTCAAACCTGACCTCAGGTGACTGTCTGTGTGGAGTTTACACCTTCTCTCTGTGTCTGCATGCGTTTCCTTGCACAGTCCAAAGATGTGCTAATTAGGTTGATTGACCATGCTAAATTGCCCATGAGTATCGGGGGACTAGCAAGGGTAAATAGGGATAACGAGGACAGGGGCTGGGTACGTTTGCGGTTGATGCAGACTTGATGGGCCGAATGGCCTCCTTCTACACTGTACAGATTCTATGACTCTTAACCGCTTTTCCTTCAAAGGGCTCCTCAAAAGCTCCCAATCTGCCTAAATACCATACCATCAGTCTACTCTTAATCATCAGCAAAGTAACAGTGTTATCAAATCGTACTTATTTAGCAAAAAAATCTATTCATCGATGTTATTGTAGATTCCACCAAAAACAATAAGCCCTGGACCTCATTAAGCCTTGATCCAAACATGGACAAAAAGATGAATTCCAGAGTTGATAGGCGAGAGACAACCTTGACATCAAGGCAGCATCAATAGCATGACCATTTCTGAAAGGCGCACCATCAACTTTCTGAGGTTACCATTGTTGAAAACAATGTAGAATTTTTAAGTTGAACATACATATTTGTGTGTTAAAGTAAAAAGATTTCAGTTTCATGTAGGTTTGGGATGAGACTTGATACCTAGAAATCTGGGTGGACCTGTAACTGAAAGGTCAATCTTTCAAGTTTGTATTTCTGTAAGTTAAACTTTAATGAGGTTTTACAACCCCGTAAGTTAAAGAGATGGGTTTAATATTGGTCAAAAGTTTAGTGATGTTGGAAAAAAGTAGAAAAAAATTGGGCTATTGCCTAGCGACAGTAGTCAAGTGACAGAGAAAGACAGGAGAGAGCTCAATGTGTGTCATAAAGTAAAGTTTATTTATTACTCGCAAGTAAGGCTTACATTAACACTGCAATGAAGTTACTGTGAAATTCCCCGAGTTGCCACAATCCAGCGCCTGTTCGGGTCAATGCACCTAACCAGCACATCTTTTAGAATGTGGGAGGAAACCCACAAGGGGAAAATGTGCCAACCCAAGCTGGGAATCGAACCTGGATCTCTGGCACTGTGAGGCAGCGGTACTAACCACTGTGCTACTGTGCGAAGACAAAGATTTCAATTCTAAGAGATAAGAAATACTACAAGGCGACGGGGAGTTTGAGTGTAGAGAAGTCACGTATTTGCTCTGTAGATCAAGTAATAGTGAATTTAGAGTGCAGTTTTGGGTATCTTGGGGAGAAAAGCAAGTTGGGTAAGAAGCATTAAGTGAAATGTACAATAATTCACCAGAAGTGAACTATTTGCATGTGTGCCAGTCCCAAGCCTTTGGGCAAGATTTTACAGCCTCACTCAGGTGGAACTGGAAATTCCCACCTGAGATCAACGGAAATAGAAAAAAATCAAATTGTTTTATAGTGCTAAAAATATATTTAAACTGTTCTTAATCTGGGTGGAGTCTATAGTATTTTGTTTACTCACTAGTAAGGCTGACCAGTTGCACTTATGGTTAACAAATCAGTCCTTTGTGCAAGTGAGCACTGAGATAGCACCTGCAATGGAAAACCACCAAGTTTTAGTGAATGTGAGAAAAACCTCAGGTTATCTAACTTCTTCGGTTTACAAAAATTGCAAAAAAAACTGTTTACTCCCATTTTAGCTTGCTGAATCAACAATCTAGATTCCAGATGAAACATGAAATTTAGGTTTGAATCCAAGATGTATAATTAAAATACTGGTTAAATGTCAGATATGGGGCGTGGAGGGGTGGCAATTTTACAGGCTAGTCACACCATTCCATTGGGCCTGAAGGGGGCAGGCCCATGAACGGGAATGGGGCCAAGACCCGGAGGGGGGTGGGGGCGTACTCTGCATTGGGGGGGGGGCGGTGGTGACAGATCTCCCAGTGCACTATGTACATGTTTACACAGTGCACTGCAAAATCCAGTGTGCATGTGCAATGATACCCTTAAATAGTCAGCAGCTGGCTTCCCAGTAAAAATTGCCTCCCTCCCTACCCCCACCCTTACTGGCGAGAATCACAATTGGGATTTTTTAAAATTCTAAGTGCCATGAGATAGTATCTGGAAGCTCATCCAGAAAAAGGGTACGATTATCTTCCTTTCTTCTTCTCATTCGGCATTTAGAATTTTTTTGGTAAAATCATATCCACGGTGTTACTTATACACGGAATATTCCTTTTTGGTTCAGAAATGAAAGAAAACACACCTACATGCTTTTGTGCTGGACCACAACAAGCTTTGTTAACTCGATGAATCCCTTAAGTGACAGCTTTATTATTAACTTCACATTAGCCTCATTTCGTCGATCCAAATAGCTAAAATGTTTTTTTGTGGATTTGAAGTTTACAGGCAATGAAAGATAAACAAAATAGACACTTGTCTCACTGAGACTACATGACTCTTACTGAAAACAATAAAATGATCAGCATCTTCAAAACTAATGCAGTCTGCAACATTTAGCAGCCACCCCACTGATGGAAGCAAATGTTCAGCCACTGATTCAATTCTTAAATCCTGCAATAAAATGAACACCTCCTGGCCGATGCAGTTATTTGTACAAGAGTTGTAGAATGTTGACTTATTGGCGAGCACCACATTAGGTGAAGGTTGTGTGCCATTGAAGACAATTCGCAAGTCTTGATGAGCTCAATAAAATGGGATTCAAGATTATTATCCATTTCAAATGCAGATATTCTGGCCCGGTGATCTTTCCAGGTGCCTTCATGATGTTTACTGTTAGCTTTGTTCCATTCCTGCCATTAGAGATGATGCCAAGGATTCCACTGAGAAGTTAAAGAGAAACCAAGTTATCAATTAAAGTCATGCTTGATCATTAATACAGCTAGACTTCAAAATGTTTCGATAGGATTTATTAACTATGTCAATTCATTTACAAAGTTTCACATTTCATCACAAACTGGTCTCTAATATCAAAGGTAATTATCCTGTTCATATTTTTGGTTGTGTGCACTCCCCACTGTAGGAATGATATTGAGACAATATAGATAAGTACAGCAGACTTACTAGAATATTGTCGGGCGTTAATGATCAGTGATTCAAAAGGAAGATTTAAAGGGTTGAGACCATTTTCATTTCAATGCAGGCAATTTCAGCATGTTTTGAGAAAGCTGTTCAAAATTATAAAGGAATAGGGAGTTTGAAACAGACTGCTTTCAGCAGATGAGAGAGCAAAGGTGAGACAAAAATATAAGATCAAATGCACGAGCTTTACAGAAAGGAGCAGAAGAAATCCATTCCCCCATATAGAGCATTTTGGAATGCACGACTGGACAGACCATGTCAACATTTAAAAGTAGGTTAAATACTGTAGATGGTTCAAGTAAAGGTGGAATAAAGGGCTATAGGAACAGTGCAGGTCTATGGGATTAAAACTACTGTTTAGATGAGAGATGAACATCAAACTAGTCGAACTGCCCATTTCCATGTTCTAGTTTTATTTTTGTATGATCGACCATCAGGCATCAATCAGGATACATAGGTAGTCTGCTCCCATGCCACCAGCATGCATTCTGTAGCCAGTGGCTAGAAGGAATAAGACACAAACTGCTGACTGTATTTATTAATGATTTGGATGATCAGTTAGAAAGCCGCATATCCAGATTTGCTGATAACACAAAGATAAGTGGCTTTTCAAGTGGTGTAGGTAGAAATGTAACATTACAAAGAGATGATAGCGAGGAAAATGTGAGGTCATCCACTTCAGACACAAAGCAGACAGAGCAGGATTCTAAATGGTGAAAATGTAGACGAAACAGTGGAAGTTCAAAGAAACTCAGCAGTTCAAGAAACATAGATTATTAAAATGTCATGAGCAGGTACAGAAAATGATCAAAAAGGCCAATTGAAAGTTGTCTTCTATATTAAGAGGACTAGAATACAATGGGGTTGAAGTAATACTTCAGCTATACAAAGCCCTGGACAGACCACACCTGGAATATTGTCAGCAATTCTGGATTTGGAGTGAGGGTAGTATAGATTTACTGAAGTGAGAGCTGGCCTTTTGAGAAGGTTGAATTGCAAGGAGTGGTTACAAAAACTAGAATTTTACTCCCTGCAACAGAGATTAAGGGGTGATTTGATAGACATTTTCACGATGTTAAGGCAATTAGAGGGGTAGATAGAGAGATACAATTTTCACTGGTTGGGGAGTGTGGGAGTTAGGACATAGTCATCAGGGATAACGTTAAAGCCAGACCTTTCAGGAGCAAAATTAGGAAACACCTTCTACAAACAAAAGATGGTAGGAGTTCAGAACTCTTCCACAAATGACAACTGATGCTAAACCTATTATTAGTTTTAAAAATGAGATTGATAGGTTTTTGTTGATTAGAGGTAATAATTGATGTCTATGAAGCAATAATGAGTACCTGAAATTAGGTCCAACATCTCACTGACAAGTGCTAAATGGCCTCCTCCTTTTTCTATGCTTCAAATTTCTAGTCTGACTTCACATCATCTTGCGAGGAGATAATTAGTCTTCACTCACATCTCTTCACTTGTTGCAGCTCAGACGGAGCAGTTATTTCCACTCCTTGGTATTAAATATTAGGAAACTAATAAACAAGCCCCTCCCCAGGACTTGAGCATGAAATCTAAGTTGGCATTTCAGTGCAGTGTTGGGGGAGCGTTGCTTTTTTGAGATTTTGCCCTTTGGATGTGAAATTAAACTCAAGTCCTAAATGTTTGTCCATGCATATATCACTCAGTACTATTCATCCTGCCAGAGTCCTTACCAACAGCATTCCCTCACCAAATCACAATGACATTTGATTCTTCTCACTGTTATTTAGTGGAATCTATCTGTGCACAAAATAGTTAGAAGTCTCACAACACCAGGTTAAAGTCCAGCAGGTTTATTTGGTAGCACAAGTGACTAGCTTTCAGAGTGCTGCCCCTTCATCAGGTGAGTGGGAGTTCTGTTCACAAACAGGGCATATAAACACACAAAGTCAATTTACAAAATAATGATTTATTAATAATGATGATTCATTATTTTGTAAATTGAGTTTGTGTCTTTATATGCCCTGTTTGTGAACAGAACTCCCACTCACCTGATGAAGGGGCAACACTCTGAAAGCTAGTGACTTGTGCTACCAAATAAACCTGTTGGACTTTAACCTGATGGCATGAGACTTCTTATTGTGTTTACCCCAGTCCAACACCGGCATCTCCACATCACAAAATAATCGCCACAATTACCTATACAAGAGTCAATACACTTTGAACCAATCAATGTTTGCAATTGAGCTACTCCAGAATACCCTCATATTTAACATCACTGTAAGAACTTAGAATGGGGACATATCCCAACTAAGGGCATAATGGCAATCAAATTGGTACTTGTGAAGGGGGAGAAATTTGTTCTCATCATGCTATATTGATTCTCAAGGTATAAGCAGCACTGCTAGCTGCATGGGTTTCTTTGATGCAAGCCTGCGTATCTTGGCTGGGTGTGGCAGTATGCAAACTAATTTCTTCACTGGAGCTTCTGAACCAAAACTACTTCTCTTTGAATTTTCTTCCAAGGAAGTTGAAGAACTGATGTTCCACAAACAGCAATGCAGTGGGGTTAAATAAACTGCTACCATTTCTCTATTTTTCAGTAGTTTCCTCATTCTCCTCTTGTTAAAGCATTAATTCTTCATCAAACACACTGCCAACTTCCTTCCCTAATACAGAGTCAATACATTAAAAAACAAAGATACACTTACAATGAGGAAATGATCCTCTACAAACAGCTTTGTTTAATACCGTCACCAGAAACATGTGGCAGTTTTTGAAATCCGATTCCATCTTCTCAATGGATTCAATTCTACAGGGATAATCCAATGAATACATAATTATTGTCGGTTTACAATCAATAAGTCTTCAGCTAATCCAGAAAGAAGAAAACATTCTAGAATAAAGAGATTCTAGGTAGAGATTTTTCATTAGAGTAAAGTCAGATCAGATAGTCCTCTGTTATATCAACTTCCCAATACGTTTTGCAAACCATTTTGGTTGCCAACAAACCTGAAAATACATAATTACAGCACCTTTCCTCTGTTGCTCAGCTATGAAATGGAAGTTGGCTAAAGCCAACTTTCCAGCTTTACTGGAGTCAAATAATCCCGGGTAAAATAACTGAGGACATTAGAATGTTAGAACAGCCTCATAAAAAGACTAAAGCTCTCACCAAACACAATATGATTTGAATTCGACACTCCAGTACCTGGAACACTAGAACTATTAAAGAAGTTTTAAAAAAATAAATAAATGTGGAGCAAGTACAGGTGCTTAAAACTTAAGATTGAAATTATGAGTAAAAGCAGCCCCTATAGCGTGAAAGTATTAGTGCAGCACACACAGACCAAAGAAGTCCCCAAGAGAATATTTAAGATCAAAATTATTAAACGCAAAGATTAAGTGATGGATTACAGGACTTGTGGTACATAACTGACACTCACCCCCATTATAAATAAAGTACAAATACCATTTACTCATTTTTGGCAACTGTCGTGCTCTTTTAGGAAACAGTGAAATTGAAGTTGAGGATCGAACTTGTGTCCCACCAATCAATGACAAAAAATCTGAAATGGTTTAGTGCATCAAATAAGTGTCAGGTATAAGCTTGCTGCACTATCTTGGGCAGCACAGTGGTTAGCACTGCTGCTTCAAAGTTCTAGAGACCCGGATTTGATTTGCAGTTTGGCTGACTGTCTGTGCGGAGTCTGCACGTTCTCCCTGTGTCTGTGCGGGTTTGCTCTGGTTTCTTCCCACAATCTGAAAGACGTGCTAGTTAGGTGCATTAGCCATGCTAAATTCTCCCTCCCGAACTGGTGCCAGAGCGTGGTGACTAGAGGATTTTCACAATAACGTCAGTGAATGTCAATGTAAGCCTACTTGTGGCACTAATAAATAAACTTTAAAAACTCTATAAGCTGATATTTCTCTTATTGATGGCCCTGGCAAAGAGAATGGTAAATAGAATACTGGAATGGAGAGGGAGCAGTCAGAAGAGCGTACTTTGAAGCTTTACATGCACCTATGCAACCAATGAAGAGAGGAGAGCTCAGGCCACTAATTTCAATACAACTATTGTCAACACTTAAATGGAAACAAAAAAAAATAGCTCCACTTACTTTGAAACTCCTAAACCAGTCTGCCAACGATCTGCAAACATAAGCACCAGATTCAAAACTTTCATGATTGCTTCCTTTACAAAGCTTATCTGAAAGAAGTTTCACAACACCGACATTAATATTCTACATACAATACTCTCACCAGTACAGTTTATTGCAACAAAAATACAATTGGCAGATTTGAAAGAAGCACTTGTTACTTTGGTAACGTAATTGCTCGCCGTCCACATCTGTGAACATGAAAGCAATTGGTCACCAATCGTGCACATGCTGTTAATTCATTTAAAATAAAAATCACCAATATTGGTTCCAGAGTTGGAATGTGCCTTTAAATCTATTTAACTGAATTTCCAAATGAACTCACCTTTTCCCGAAGTAAACATCGGTCATAGATTGTGGACAGGTACCTATAGTGGATTTTTATTAGCTGGTCCAAATCCTTAGCTTCTTCAATTTGGTGCTGAAACTCCAGACCTGTGCTATGCAATATCTGTAAAGTATTAAGCAGCAACTGGTTTTAGTTGTAGCTATTCAGTGGCAGCATTCATAACATGCAAATCACACTAACTCACAATTTTGAAACAGGAATCCTTGGATTTTACTAATATAGAAATTAAAAGCATTCAATATAAAGCAAATTATTTCTTGGTGTAATAACCATTTTATTTTGTATACATTATACAAAACACATTTCATAAAATTAAAACTGCAATTACAATTAAGTAAAAAGTTAGCATGCAAGTAATTAGGGCGGCAAACGGAAGGTTGGCCTTGATTGCAAGAGATTGCAAGACAGATGCAGCTTAACAAGTAAGGAAGTTACAATTGCACAGGGTATTGGTGAGACTGCATCTGGAATAATATGCCGAGTTTTTGTTTCCTTAAGAAAAGATATACTTGCATTGGAAGCAGTTCAACAAAAGTTCAGTGGGCTAATTCCTGGGATGAAGGGGTTGAGTCTATACTCATTGAAGTTTAAAAGAATGAGAGTTGATTTTATTGAAATATATAAGATTCCAAGTCAGCTTGACAAGGTAGATGCTGAGAAGACTTTTGTAAGGGTTTCCATTTAAGCTGGAGATGGATTTTTTTCTTTCAAAGGATTATTAGCTTTGGAATTCTCTTCCACAGGCAGCAGTGGAGGTTGGGTCTTTAATATATTTAAGGCTGAGTTAGACAGATTTTTGATTGACAAAGGATAAGGATTATAGGGACGGATAGGAAAGTGCTGTTCAGGCCACAATCAGATCAGCCATGACCTCGTCAAATGGTGAAGTAGGTTTGATGGGCCAAACGACCTACACCTGCTCCTATTTCTTATGATCTTATGATCAGTAGCATACAGGAGTTTTACTGGGTAAGTACAAAAAATTATGAATTTCTTTGGGATTCAATTTTGACTCCATTTATAAATGTATAATTCTCCCGAACTGCAAAGATCCATCCCAAATTCATTATGTTACAGGAGGACTACAGGTAAACCATGTACAAAGTTTCTCAGTACCAAGAGGAAGAGGTTTGATAATATATACAAAGGTTTAACAAGAATAAAGTGATTTCCAGAATGTGTGTGTGCTACTTAGATTCATAACTATCACATCTTTTTCACTTTCTCTGGTTACAATGCAAATTTAATCATGTGGTTTTACTTAATCTGTTTTTTTCTGATTTGCAGTATGATTACATAATTATTTATTTCTTGTGGGAAGTTTAGGGGTCAAAAGTTTTGGGTAAGAATTTAATATGAAAATATACAACTGACCCAAAAGATACTGCCACTGTATCCTTCATATGGATGATCAAGAGAAAGGAAACAAGTCTTCTTTACATGACAAAAATAAATATATTCCTCCCCATTCACCACAGATATAATATGCTCTTAACATTATTCATTTGTTTGTAAGGCAGTAATGTGCAATGATTAAGATTATACATTGTATGAACTTAAAGACATCCAGGTAATGGTAGAGAAATGGCAGAATTAGTAAATACTTATTTTGCTTTGGTATTTACCTGGGAAATATAACATTGAGTGATGAGATGAGCAATGAGACAAATTTAAACGTGAATGTGTCAAACAAATTCAGAGCATAAAGTCCCTGTCCTGAAGTGTTTGAATCTATGTAGTTTAAAATATTGAGGAAGAAATAGCAGAGACCAAATATGTGCAGGTTAGGTTGATTAGCCATGCTAAATTGCTCACAAGATGTATAGGTTAAGGGGATTAGTGGGATCAATATGTGAGGTTACAGGATATGACTGGGTAAGAGCCGGTGCAGACCAAATGGACAAATGGCTTTCTTCTGCACTGTAGGGATTCTATGATGATGATTCATCTATAACACTAAAATCATAAATGTCACGAAAGAAGGGAAAGATTTTCCAACAACAATCTTGGCAGAGATTGCAGGTTGCGTACTTATTTACCAGTTTGGTATCAGCACAGTAATTAGTCTCACAACATCAGGTTAAAGTCCAACAGGTTTATTTGGTAGCACAAGCTTTCAGCGTACTCCCCTGATGAAGGGGCAGTGCTCAAAAGCTTGTGATACCAAACAAACCTGTTGGACTTTAACCTGGCATTGTGAGACTACTTACTGTGCCTACCCCAGTCCAACACCAGCAATTCCACACCACAATTCGGTACAGCAAGAGATACACAAAAAATAATGGAAAGAAATTGTAAATGCAAATCTTTTACGGAGAGAAAATGATAGAAATAAGCTTTAGCCGCAGGGCAAGCTTTCAAAAAACCCATTAAAACTTTACAGAACTATCCCAGGATCTACTGAAGAAATCAAAAGTTGAACATTTATCTATCTGACATTTCTCTTATTTTGCAAAGGAAGCCTCACCCGGGTCATTATATAGTTATGCAGGCTGTTGACAAAGTGCATGAGTTTAACTCGAAGCAGAAACATCCTATGAATTTGCTGTCTAACGGGTGACTTCAGTGCTTCAAATGACCAACTGGAATCTTCAAATAGAGTTGCTTGTGGTTTCTCATAAGCGTCGATATGTTCTGTAAGTACAAAAATTTTGAAAACAGTTAATGACATTCTTTTATATTTCACTCTAATACAATATTGCAGCTGAATTTTAAATGCCATGGCTCAGAATTTTGGCTGGAGCTCCAATAGTTCAATTTTGTTTCCTTATCCTGTAGCTCTAAATTGTTTTGCTCTGCAAATTGCTGGAAGTTGATAACGAGAGCAAAGAGGCATCTGAAACTTGACAACCAATAGTTTATCTCCTTAACAAATTAAAGTTAGGAATGGAGAAAGTGATGAAGAAGGAACCTGATGAAGTATAGCCAAAATATATACAAAAAAGGGAGTGAAGAAAAGATTTGGATTAAGAGTGAAATAAAAAGAGGCAGAGTGGAAGAGAAAAAAATAAAAACCTCTTGGGACAGTTTGCTATCTACGGGAAATGAGACAGTCAGTTCAACTAATTTGATTTGCTTTATTATTGTCACATGTATTGGTATACAGTGAAAAGTACTGTTTCTTGCAATGTTATACAGACAGAGCATACTGTTCATAGAGAAGGGAAGGAGAGGGAGCAGAAGGTAGTGTTACAGTCATAGCTAGGGTGGAAAGAAAGATTGCCTTCATATGAGATAGCTCAATTCAAAGGTCTGATAGCAGCAGGGAAGAAACTGTTCTTGAATCTGTTGGTATGTGACCTCAGGCTTTTATATCTTTTCTTGGCCTCTGGGGTCGAGTGGCATTGCAGAAATAAGTCTCATGAGAAAGATCTCTCTGTTCTCAGCCTTAGCCTTTTGGATGAGTTTAATTCATACTTAAGTGCAAATCTGGCAATTTCTTGAAACTCATGGGAAGATGAAAGATGAGACTCCATTTTTGAAGCGTCCAGCAATTTGTGTTGGCTTGCAACCCTCTCGCTTGCCACAAATTGTGTTTTTAAAATCATGAATAATGACTGTGGACGCACCAAATTCTGGGCCAACATATCTTCAATATTTCTTCCTCTGCCAAATGCTTTCCTTGTGCCTAATAGTTGTAACTCATGCTGGACTACAGTTCCAGTCATGTCACCACTCCTCCAGCATGTCATTTCTTCCTTTGTAAATGTAGATGGAGTGTCAAGTACCTTTTTGACCTTGGGTGGGGGTCACTGATAGTAATTAGAAATTAGTGATTAGCGATTGATTTTCTTCTCAGTGATTGAGGAATATAGATCAATAGTTCATGTCAATAGTGCTCTAGCTGAGACCAACTAACTCAACAAAGATCAAATGTGCAAGTTTGTATTCTTCCTGGTGTACATGACACAGTATTAAAGGAATGGTGCAATCTCTCATAGGATCTTTCAATAGAATCATTCCGTGCAGAAGGAGGCCATTCTACCCATCGACTGTCCATAATCCCACCCAGGCCTCACCCCCACAACCCCATGCATTTACCCCAGCTAGTTCCCTGACAATAAGGGGCAATTTAGCATGGCCAGTCCACCTAATCCACACATCTCACTGAGCATTTGAAAGTACCTCAAAGTTTGACTGAGTTTTTTCATAACATTTGTCTGAAAGAGATGAGTTAACAACAGATCAGACATCTACCACCACCATGTATACCACAGTATATAGCACGGGGGCACAGTGGCTAACACTGCTGCTTTACAGCTCCAGGGACCTGGGTTCAATTCCCGGCTTGAGTCACTGTCTGTGTGCAGTTTGCACATTCTCCCCATGTCTGAATGGGTTTCCTCCAGGTGCTCCAGTTTCCTCCTACATTCTGAAACAAGCGCTGGTTAGGTGCATTGACCTGAACAGGCGCTGGGCTGGGGCGACTTGAGGAATTTCACAATAGCTTCAATGCAATGTTAATGTCAGCCTTACTTGCGACTAATAAATAAATTTTTTTTACTTTAACTTTGTAATTGTAGGGGGAATAGGAGATTAAACCTCCATGTGGAACAATTTTTATCTTCCAAGTTGGCTCCATCAACAAAAAAAAACCACTTGAGCAGGCTTACTGCTAGAAATAATTCTAAGGCTAGAAAATGTACATTCTGTCCAGATCTGGCATGAAGTTTGGATTCTGCACTCATCTACAAAAAATTAGGATTGTTTCGTAGAATCCTACAGTACAGAAGGAGGCCATTTGGCCCATCGAGTCTGCACCGACCACAATCCCACCCAGGCCCTATCTCCATAACCCCATGCACTTACCGTAGCTCGTCCCCTTGATACTTAGGGGCAATTTAGCATGGCCAATCCACCTAACCTGCATATCTTCAGACTGTAGGAGGAAACCGGAGCACCTGGAGGAAACCCATGCAGTTACGGGAAGAACATGCAAACTTCATACTGACAGTAACCCAAACCGGCAATCAAACCTGGGTCCCTGGCACTGTGAAGCAGTGGTGCTAATCACTGTGCCACGTGCCGCCAAGACTCGCTCTCCAAACACAACCAGGAAATTTTGCAGCTTCTTGTCGGGGAATTAAACCCCGGTCTCCCGTGTGACAAGCGGGAATACTAATGACTATCTATGCTAATGAGGAAGTCCTGGGTTTTAAGCAGTGCCCCTAATTATAGAGCTCAGATGGGCACCATCAAAACGCAGCACACCATAAAGGAATGAAACTGTAAAGAGAGTAAAGATGCAATTACCATATAGCTGTTGGTAAAAGGTGAACAGACTAGTGTGTGCCTCAAAAGATGCCAAATCTTCTGAAGTGGCTGTTGTTTCCACATTCTCCACATACAGAAGGACAAATAGATTTCATTTCCTCCAATTATGGAGTTATATCACTCCAATTGTGTGGCTTGCCCTTCACCAGCCTAAACAGACTTTGTCCATCCACTGAGAAAGGTCCAACAGCCAAAAATGAAACAGTGAATTATAGCATTCAAATATCTACGTGGGCAAACCTTTGCTTGACTGGGTTTTGTAAGTGGCTGCCAGTTCTGCTAATTACTGGGTTCCACAAGAGCAATAACGTAAAGTATTAGTTGCTTCTTAAAGAAAAGTTATTGTAAATTAATTACATTAAGAATGCAGCCCTGGGGCCGCACAGTGGTTAGCACTGCTGCCTCACAGTGCCAGGTACCCGATTTGATTCCCGACTTGGGTCACTGTCTGTGTGGAGTCTGCACATTCTCTCAGTGTCTACTTTGGTTTCCTCCCACAGTCCAAAGGTGTGCTGGTTCGGTGGATTGGCTACGCTAAATTCTCCCTCCATGTACCTGAACAGGTGTCGGAGTGTGGCAACTAGGGGATTTTCACAGTAACATCATTGCAATGTTAAGGTAAGCTTACTTGTAACTAATAAATAAACTTTGACTTAAACTTCAAATCTACATGTTTAGAGTAAATAAGTTCTCAGTGCAAAATCTGCTCATTAAAAAACATCTACCAGTAATATTTTCAAATGAATGGTGCAACTTCATCCTACCATCAAATCTCAAGACATCCAGGCTGTACTTGGCCCATTTAATTTGCAACAGAAGTATGAACACTTGATTATAAATCTTCTGGCATTCAGAGCTGATAACAATATCAACAGGCCAAGGAACCTATTTGAAAAAAAATAGGGAAGTGGGAAGAGATAAGAAAATGTAACCCTTTTGAAAATATATTAGTGCAACCAACTTTAATTATTTGTCAGATCTTGGGTGGAAAAAACTGCTTAAACATACCTTGTAACTCAGCGTGAGACCATCGATAGAATGTACTGGAAGTCTCTTTTTTACAATGTCAATATTTTCTAAATATATGGACAACCTACAGTTGAAAGCAAAAGTTCAAAAGTAGATGAAAATATTCAATAACTTCAACAACTGTTCAAGCCACAAATGCACAGGTTTTGTTTTAGAAAATAACATTCTACGTGAGCCCACATGCATAATAGTGGGTAGTCATCTGTCACAGTATCTCATTTTATCAAGAGACTTGCATGCACTGCACAAAGGATTAAACTTAATGCTGTCTGCAAATAAAAGAGGCACTTTTTCCATTTGCATGTTGCTCTCAACATCCTGACCTTCAATAGAATTTGGGAAAGGGAGAATAACATAGAAGTTAAACATGGAGCTAAGTGGTGCCCAGCCCCCACAGTAGAATGCACTGGACAAGATATAGGTAAAAATTCTGCCAAAACAGATGGGTGAAAGCCCGTTGTATGAGGCCAATTGTGCCTGGGCAATCTCAATCCTGTTGCTGGTTGTCGTAATAATTGCCCTTAATTTAGCTGTAAATTGACAATCTGACTTCGAGAATTATTAGGGAAAGGGTTAACCAAACTGGCAGCAGAGTTTTGCAAATTGACTTGAAGTTATTGGATGAACCTAATGCAATGCCACTAATGGTTTGTTTTTACAATAATGCTAACTTTTAACTTGCTTGTTCGGCGAGAATGAAACATTTTTAAATTGTACTATGTTAAAATGGTTGTAGATATACAGTTACAAAGCAAGTCCAATATGGTCACCACTGACCTTCTGACCAAGGTTCACTCTTGAATTTCTGGAAGATTTTAGGATGAACTTAACACCTATTTAATATGATAAGTTAACTGGAAACATGCCCATTGCATACTGATTCCCAAGTCTCAGGGAGATGTAATCATTAAAATTGAAAAACAAGTTAGTGTGGCAAACGGAAGCAATCTCAGTTGTATAATATAGCCTAGAAGTCTGGCTAATCGGCCTAAGCCCCCAGTATGTTGGGCTGGAAGCGCATGCACAAACTTAGCCAGGAGTGCATCACCTGTCAAATTGGATATGGTAGACATGCTAGCAGCAGGACTGCACATTTGGAACATTTAAATTGCAGAATAATTCAAATTAATGCTGCATGGCAGATGAGCAACCTTTCAGAATCAGATGTTAGGCCAGGGCTTGGTCTGTTGAAATTGACATAAAAGATCCCATGGAACCATTTGAAGAACGCAGAATTCTCTGTGCCTCAACATTTGCTCCCACAGCCCAAAGATGTGCAGGTTAATTGGATTGGCCATGCTAAATTTCCCCTTAGTGTCCCAAGATGTGTAGGTTAGGGGGTTTAGTGGGGTAAATATATGGGGTTATGGGTAAAATAATCTGTCAGAGGGCCGGTGCAGATTCAACGGGCCAAACGTCCTCCTTTTTCCTGGGTGACTGTCTGTGTGAAGTCTTGTGCTCCCCGTGTCTATGTGGATTGTCCCTTAGCATCAGGGTGATTGAAAGGGTAACTACTTGAGGTTAAGGGGATAGGTCTTGATGGGATTGTTGCGGTGCAGGTTTGATGGGCTGAATGACCTCCTTCTGTGCTGTAGGGTTCTATGATTCTTTACTTCTTCTGCATTGTAAGGAGTCTATGATTTATCCCCCAATCAGCATCAAGATTAACTGGTCATTCACCTCATTTGCCTTTTTGTTTGAGAGAGCCTGTGCAAAAACTGGTTGCTGTATTTGCTTACGTAACATTAGCGGCCAGAATTTCACTGGCTGCATACCAGTTTAACATGCTGGAAAAAGTCAATGGTTTCAGATGAATGCAAGGTCTTTCCTGCCATGGGGAACATTTTTTCCCCCCCAGAAAGAACAGTAGCAAAAAAGTTGGCTGAATGTGTGGTTTAAAACTGCTAAAACTTCTATGAAAATGTAGAAAGAAGTAACCAAATGCTCCACAGAATGCCACTGTTCGTAAATTACAGGAACATCACGAATAAAAAACAAGTTTAGGTGTTGAATGATGTTAATTGTAAGGTTCAAGACACCCTGCAGCTTCAC
Organism: Carcharhinus amblyrhynchos; assembly: GCF_965287045.1. NCBI lineage: Eukaryota > Metazoa > Chordata > Chondrichthyes > Carcharhiniformes > Carcharhinidae > Carcharhinus > Carcharhinus amblyrhynchos. The sequence goes on from NC_137333.1 coordinate 94,239,943, forward strand.
TCAATATCTATATGCAGGAATTAGGTTGGTGATTTTAAATTTGCATCTGGAAATAAATAAATTGTATAGAACATATGACGGTGTGCATTAGGAAAATGGATTTGAAGGAATTTTATTGATTTGTGTTTTCTTGTATTTTTATACACTACACACTATTTATAGCACAAACGGGCTCAACAGGTACATACCAGTGTTTATTGTCAACATACTTTGTTATCTAACCCCATGAATATATTCCTTTCTCTTTTACGCAGTTATCTAGCTTGCCTTTAAATGTATCCATGCTGCTCACATCAACTACCCGTCATGGTCGTGAACTCCACATTCAAAACCTTGCTCTGGGTAAAGACGTTTCTCCTGAGTTCCTTATTAGGTTTAGCAGTTACTACCTCAATATAGGGCTCAAAAAAAAAAGCTGGAATCTGAAACAAAAACAGAAAATGCTGGAAAATCTCAGCAGGTCTGGCAGCATCTGTGGAGAGGGAATAAAGCCAACAGTTTGAGTCTGGATGACCCTTCATCAGAGCTGCTTTGATAGAGTTGAAGGATTGGGTCTATTCTCTTTCTACCGATGCTGTCAAACCCACTGAGATTTTCAGCATTTTCTGTTTTTGTTTCATTTATGGCTCCTAGTGTTAGTCACATATCTTAGTACAGATACTTGCTAGAAACCAAAAATATCAACTTACCTAGAGCTATCTTCAGGATAGTGCTGTGCTACAGCCTCTTGTAATCGGGCATTTAAAAATGACAAGTGCTGCCAGGATTCTTTTTCCTTTACTTTATCAAAGATAGCCACATAAAAATCATACATGGTCTCTCCAGCTTCCAGCAGGAAGAAATTCCTCATAGCTTGAAGATATTCCACCAGTCTAAAGGGAAGAACACAAATAATTCATTACACTTCAGTACTTAAAACATTCTCCCCCACCCCCAATATGTTCAAGAAATCCAGTTGGTCAAAGTGACTTAATTCTCACAATTTCAACCTGTTAAGCTGCCACAAAAACGGACAGAAGGTTTGATGAAGATTGAACTGGCTGTTTAAGTTTCAAAGGTGAAAGCTCCTCAATTCTCTTCTCTTTCAGCAACTGCAGGAGCACTGCCATAATTGTAAGAATAGGTCAGCTGCCTATCATCTTAGTTGAGCAGCACAAAGTTCTAACTTGCAAATCTGCATCCAAAACAATCGATTCCAAATGCTCTAGTGAAGACTGGAGTTGCATCTCATGTTCTTCAGATGGAAAATTCAACAGACTACTAGAGGTCAACCATTATATATGAAATTTTCTTTTTAAATGAGAAACCCATGTGAAAAACAAGAATTAAAGGGCAGGGCATCAGCAAGGATGAAAATGATAGATCGGAAGGTCTATCTAATTGGTCAAGAGTAGATTATTAGGCAAATTTAATTTTAAATACTTGTGAATTTTTGGAAGAATGAAAGGCTGAACTAGGTAAGGAAGCTCATTTTGAAAACCTTTCACATTAAAGTAAGCATTTGAAAGTTGTTCATTAAGTACTTCCAAATCCATTAACCTAATTTATTCATAGCAAAATTCAAATCCTCCTGCAATTTGCCCTAATCAGTATCTGAAGTTGTTAAACTTTACTCTGTCTAAATGAAACACAATCACTTTTCCCTTACTTGTAATCAGTCTTTAGAGTTTGCATTAATTTTCCACAACATTCCAGGTAACGTTTATCAATGTGAGGATACAAACATGACCGAAGCGTCAGCTCGAATGTCTGGCAGGTCACTGATTCAGACGACCTATCCACGTTAACATCTCCATTGCTGAATCTTTCATGAAAATCACTTTGCTCCATGTATAACCTGCAAGAATTGAATCAGCATCAACAAGTCATCACACTAACATTCTCAGTTCGGTCAAATTGTCAATTTCTCCATTAAGCAACTGCATTACAAATTTTGTTTTAAGAAAAGGGTATGTATTTATATGGTGCTTTTCATGACCAGTTCTTGTGGCAAAATACTTTTACGGCTAAAGGAGTACCTCTGAAGTGTAGTCACTGCTGCAATGCAGAAAACCCAACTGCCAATTTGCAGCGGCAAGCTCCCACATACAGTAAGGTAATAATATCCAATCATCATAACAACCCTATCATGCTGAAGGAGGCCATTCAGCTCATCCAGTCTGCAAAGACAACAATCCACCTAGGCCCTATCTCCGTAACCCCACATATTTACCCCACTAACCGCACATCCTGGGATAATAAGGGGCAATTTTGCATAGCTGATGCACCTAACCCACACATCTTTGGACTGTGAGAGGAAACCAGAGCACCCGGAGAAAACCCACAATGACACGAGGAGAACATGCAAACTCCACACAGACAGTGACCCAAGGAATCCTGCCCCTGGAGCTGTGAGGCAGCAGTGCTTATCACTGTGTCGTCCACATAATCTGTTTTTGGGAACTGGTGTGGGTTGAGGGATAAATATAGGGCACCAGGGATAACTCTCCTATTGTCTTCAAAATAATGCCATGCGATCTTTTACATGCAGCTGAACAGTTTTGTATTAATATCTCATTCAAAAGACAGCATCTCTGGCAGGTCAGTGGGCCCTCAGTCCTGCACTGAGTGTTAACCTAGATTTTACGCTCCTGAGGTAGGACTTGAACTTCATTTCAAAATGAGGAACATCAGTGCAGAAAAATAAAATACTATCCCAAGTTATCAAGTCTTCTTAGACCAGCTGTTACACAAATCAGATGAAGGGAAAGAACTGCCTGTGTACTGATTTAACATTGACAGTGGACTCCAACCTCCACTGTAGATATTTTCATTTATCACATTAATCACTCTGATCATCTCTGGGCAAATGCAACTGTATCATTGTCTCTTATTCGGAGCTTGATTCTGTTGCAGTTTCACTTCTTTTTGGGAGAAAGCTAAATGTAAGGTGGCAGCTTTGACTATACATAGGATCACATTGCAGATGTGGCACAGAAGCAAGATTTACAGCCCAATCAGTCTACGCTGTGTTTATATTCCAATCACGTCTCCTCCAACCTTTTCTCATCCAACTCAACACTTGTAACCATCAATTCTGTTCTCCCTCACATGTTTACCTAGTTTGTCCTTAACTGCATCTATGCCATTTCGTTCAACCACTCATCAGTCTTTGAATGAAGAAATTTTTTCTGAATTCCCTCTTGGATTTCTTGGTGACTATCTTATACTAATGGCCTCTTGTTACTCCGCAAGAGGAAACATTAGCTCCACATCCACTCTATCAAAACCTTTTACAATTTCAAAGACCTTCGTTAGGTCACAGTTCAATCTTCTTTCAAAAGGGAAGAGGCACGGCCTGTCAATCTTTGCCTGTATACCCATGCATTTACTTTTTCATAAAAAGCTTTAGCCACACTGTTGGTATTGATTCCTGTGTAAAAGTGTCAATATATTTAAAGAGCTGGTACAATTTCCTCACATAATAAAAGTGAAAAATCCCATCATCAATTCAATTAACATTTGAAAGAAATTCTCTAAATTTAATTTTACTAACTACAAGTTCAAAAACCAGGTTTAGAAACCAATATTTTAATTCACAGCAATTTTATATTACTATCACTATGGATAAACATTTCCGCTATACTTATAGGTGAATCCATGTACTCCAATATTTTAAAGGTATTGTTTAATGAGTCATATCCAAGCGGTGAAGAGAAACCTATTATCTTTTCCAAATGACTGCAACACTCACCTCCAATTACAGGGAAAGCATTGCATGAAGCCAGTCTAAAAGGTAGTCACTGACTGTGCAAGCTGCAATTACCTTCCTGCCAATTGCTTCACCTAGCTACAAAATGAACAGGCCTCACTTTTAATTTGCACCACTGAAAGTGAAAGCCATTGGCTTTTCACTGCTGGGCCATGGACTGAATTTAGGTCCAGACTAATGGAATGAAAGTCTTGAGTATCCACTGGCTGGAAGAAGCCTTGGTAAAACGATGATGTGAAGTAATGCACCAGTAGCTGCACAGCTGTACAGAATCCTGACAGATAACACACAGAACCTCCTTCTCGGATAAATAATGCATGCGCATGGTCACTCAAAAAAGTTTAAAAGAAACATTTGCTAAAAGGGTGCATTGCTGTGACATCTTAGTTCAGTTATAGGGACAGGAGTAAATCACTTGGTCCCTTAAGGCTGTTCCACCATTCAACTAAATCACGGCTGATCTATGATCTACAACCTTATTTTTTTTTTAATATTCATTACTGAGATGTGAGCATTGCCAGCAAGGCCAATATTTATTTCTCATCCCTAACTGACTTTGAGCAGGTAGTGAGACACCTGAAACCGAGTGACTTGCTGGGCCATTTTAAAGGATAGTTAAAGAGACTGCTGTTGGTCTGGAGTCACATGTAGATCAGACTGAGTAAAGATGAGAGATTTCCTTCCCCGAAATTCATTACTGAACCTTAACGACTGAACATTAGATGAATTTTCAAGATCATTGTTATTGAGACGAGCTATTTATTCCAGATTAATGACTTTAATTTAAATTGAACTCATATCTCTGCAGCATTTTCCCAGGTCTATGGATGACTAATTCAGTAACATCACAACTAAGCTACCTTACATTCTCATCTTTGCCCCATGTCCCTTCATATTTTTGCCTTATAAAAATCAATCAACCTCAAGTTTTAAAATTAACTGATCTTGCACCAAATGCCATCTGCGGAAGAATTGTGAACTTCTACCATGCTTTGCAAGGCCAAATGTTTCCTGCAAGGTGGCACAGTGGTTAGCACTGCTGCCTCACAGTGCCAGGGACCTGGGTTTGATTCCAGCCTTGGATGACTGTCTGTGCAAATTGCATATTCTCCCCATGTCTGTTTGGGTTTCCTCCGGGTGCTCTAGTTTTCTCCCACAGTCCAGAGATGTGCAGGTTAGGTGGATTGGCCATGTGAAATTGCCCCTTAGTGTCCCGAGATGGATAGGTAGGGGGATTAGTGGGGTAAATGCCTGGGGTTATGGGGAAGGGTGGGGGGGGGGCGGTGGGCCTGGGTAAGATGCTCTGTCAGACAGTTGGTGCAGACTTGATGTGCCAAGTGGCCTCTTTCTGCACAGCAGGGATTTTATGACTCCTCCTGAAATGTCTTGTCTTCAAATGTCTTCACTTTGCCTTCCAGTCCCAGACTCCCCAACCAGCAGAAATAATTTCTCCCAAGTTATCATTTGTTTCCTCTTAATGTTTTGAAAACATTAATCAAATTATCCCTTAACCTTCTGAATATTAGCATAGAATCCATACTATGCAGGCCCATCAAACCTGCATCAACAACATTCCCACCTAGGCCCTATCCCTCGTAACCCCACTTATTTACCCCACTAATCTTGCTGACATTTAGGGGCAATTTAGCATGGGGGGGGGGGGGGGGGGGGTGGTCACATGGCCAGTGATGCAAGGTCATAGAACTGGCCAATGATCAAGAGGCTGGCGGTGCAAGGCTACTGCGCATGTATCACCCTTGGCGCTGACAGATCAGCATATTTACAGTGGCTCATTCAGCATTATGCTGCCGGCCTCTCCAGCAAGCATGGGCATCACCCCCTGATTTTTAATAACATTCACGCTAGTGTGCTCTGCAGTTCACAGACAATGAAAGACTCATTTTCAAAATCCCATTGAAAAAACCAGCGCGATTTACTCTAGTTTTTACTCGAATTCGACACTTAGAATTTTTTGGGGAAAATCCCATGCAACATATCCCATTCCCCAGTACCAGCATTCAAGATGAACAGCATAAAATTTACACCAAAAAGAAACTTACAAAAAAAATGCTGAATTATTTTTTGGCTCTAGAATTTATAATTGATACAGAGGAGACCAGACACATTTTCATTTCAGAAACATTACCTTGCAAAATTTATAGCCAATAAAGGATCATGAACATCTTCAAGTTCAAGGTGCCGAGCCACTATAGACTGCACCTTTATCAAGCTTTCTTTCGTGGCTTGTTGCTCTGGTACAGCATGTTCACAGGATTCAGTATCCTCTCGATATCGAAGGCGGGACTGAAGGGACTCCAAGAAGAGAGCGTATAAGCTCTTTCTTTCTGCATCTGCACTCAAATCAAGAAAGATAATACTCTGTCAACCAACGGCCTTTATAAAGTCAAATAATTCAGGGTTTCAATGCAATAGATCAATGTCTTAGTTTAAAAAGCCTCAAGACTACCAAAATGCTAAATGTATTGCACCTGATAATAACTTAGAACTATAAACGGTGTAGTGGGGTGGGAGGAAGGGCAGAGGACAATCCACATGGAAAATGCAGAAGAATGGGTTTCTTGCTGACCTTAAAGAAGTTAATAGCAGGACCAGTTTTAAATTGCTGTCATCTGCACTTCCCGTCCAATTGTCAGGCAGGTTGACTGGGTAGCTCGCTGTTGGGCTGGAAAGCAGCGGGCTATAACATCAGGCAAGTCAAAAATCATGGTGGGGATTGAATGGAACATGGCTGGGGTGATGGGAATGTCTCATTATTTGGGATGGGGGAAAAATAGTGATAACATTCACAGGGAGGAGAGGGGTTGATGTGAATCATGGGAGGAAGGTGGGGTTGATCATGGATGAAAGGGTGGTGGTTGACCCACCGCTGGGGTCTTATCGTGATGTGCTTTAAAAGTTAAGCTTGGTGGGCTGCTCTGGCGCCACCTGCCCATTATTTCAGCTACAAGGTCACCTGCCCTGTCCTTCTCATCTCTTCTTACATGCCAGGGTTCCCAAGACCCAAGAATCCCAGGCTCAAGTCGCTGAAAATGAAACTTAAGCTAAAATGGAGGCACACAGTTTCCTTAAAAGTATTTAGCTATCAACCTGTCTTCTGAGAGCAGGTAAATTGCCAGCCTCCAATTCCATTAAAGTGGACTGGTTGGAGACAGGTTTCCAAATTATGATCCAGACTTTATTTGCGATGTAAACCAAATCCCAAAGGAAAACTCAGCCCACATATCACAATTGTTTTTGTATTCTGACAGCAAGAATTCAAAAGCCACAAATTCCACTAAGTGTTGTGGGGATTTTAAGTAAAAGGTTTAATAGCAAGACAACAATAAAATGTAAACAGACAAGATTACAGTTAGTTATTTTTTTCCACAGAACATTCCTCAAAATCTCTGCTGATTCTCTTTCCTCTCAGCTTTGATGAAGGGTCATCTAAACTTGAAACACTGGCTCTATTCTCTCTCCACTGATGCTGTCAGACCTGCTGAGATTTTCCAGCATTTTTCTGTTTTTGTTTCAGACTCCAGCATCTGCAGTATTTTGCATTTATCTTTCCTCAGAAGAATTTTACTTGGTTGTACACACAGGTAAACATTACCCAGACAACATTCCCTTAGAGATTTTAACTACAAAATTCCAGTAAGACTACCAGGAGGAAAATCTTCTGTTATTGTAAGAAAAGTGCATCACAGGACTTCTCAGCCTCATTTCCATTGTGCTGTGCAACTTCAAAAACAAACCCTGCTCTTTGAAAACAGACTTTTTTTTGGCTTGGTGGAATGGCTGCTTCAAACCTCGGACCTTCATAGCTCTTTTCCCAATACTGAATTATACCCCAGGAGTTCTCACATAGTTACACACCCAACATAGCTCAAAATCTCTTCCTAAATATGCATTTTTGCTGCACCTCTTTGAAACTTAACTTTTGCAAAATATAAAAATCTTGTTCTCCTATGGCCCCCACGTTGAGGTCAAATTTTTTTTTAAAAGCTCCCTGTTTATTTATATTTTCCAAGTTGTAAAATCTTTTACTCCCCTTTGGAATTCAACAGCTGAAAATCCAAACTCTTATGTATCTCCTAATGCAAATTTCTACCTATGGCTCGTTTACTTCTTGAAAATTCATTTAGCCGCACATATTTCAAATGCATGCCTTTAAAGCCAGCACCCTTTTCATGTCTTAAACCACTAGACAACCAGTTCACAGCTTAAATTATTTCCATATTCAGTCAGACCCATAAGCCTACTTCACAGAATACAATAAATGCTAAAAAATATTTAAAATAATAACATCTCTCATCACGTGATTTTTATTTTTAATCCCCATCTACACCAGCAAATTAAATCACTCCAATAACTTACGACGAAAATGGCCTTCAAAAGGATTTGGAAGTCATTCAAAAAATAGCCAACATAAATATTCTGCAAATGTCCACAGTAAAAAAAAGTATACAGTATAAATTCATTTAAATAAAAATGCCATAAAGCAAAATATTGTTCCAGTAGGGAGAAAGATGGTCCCGAATTTTCAAGCTATCGAACTAATTTATTACCAAACCAGAATAATCTCGTGTGGTGGTACATGTGGGTGCCAGCGACGTAGGCAAAGTGCGGACTGAGGATCTGGGGAGGGAGTATGAGAAGCTGGGAATGGAATTAAAAAGTAGAACCGACAAGGTGGTCTTCTCTGGGCTACTGCCTGAACCGAGTGCAGACGGGCGTAGGGTTGACAGGATAAAGGAAGTGAATGGGTGGCTCAGAGATTGGTGTGGGAGGAATGGGATCGAATTTATGGGGCATTGGCACCAGTATTGGGGTAGGTGGGACTTGTTCGGGCAGGATGGGGTTGGTCTGAATCGTGCTGGGACCAGAGTGCTGGCGAATCGAGTAAAGAGAACTGTAGACAGGGCTTTAAACTAATTAGGGGGGGGGAGGGTGCGAGGGTAGGTGATGTTAGGAGGTCTACAGTTAAGGATAGGGTACAGGTAAGGGAAGAGGCTGAGGATGTCCCAAGTGGTGGCGTTACGGCAAATAGGGTCCAGAAGAAGGCTGGGTTGAAAGCGCTTTATCTGAATGCACGAAGCATTCGGAATAAAGTGGATGAGCTGGTGGCGCAGATCGACACAAATGGATACGATCTGGTGGCCATTACAGAGACGTGGCTGCAAGGTGACAGGGACTGGGAGATGAATGTACAGGGCTATCAAGTGTTTAGGAAGGATAGGCAGGAGGAAAGAGGGGGTGGCGTAGCTCTGCTGATTAAGGACAGCATCAAGGTGGTAGCAAGGGATGATATCGGAGCCAAAGAGCAGAAAGTGGAATCGTTGTGGGTGGAGATTAGGAACAGCAAAGGGAGGAAGACGCTGGTGGGTGTCGTCTATAGGCCCCCGAATAATGATCTGGAGGTGGGGCGGGCTGTTAACGCGCAAATAAGTGCGGCGTGCAGGAATGGGACGGCAGTAGTTATGGGGGATTTCAATCTGCATATTGATTGGTCGACCCATGTTGGACGAGGTGGGCTCGAGGAGGAGTTCTTGGAATGCTGCCGGGATAGTTTCCTGGAACAGTGTGTGTTGGAGCCGACGAGGGAGCGAGCTATCTTGGATCTGGTGCTATGTAATGAGGCGGGTAGAATTAGGGACCTTGAGGTGAAGGATCCTCTTGGAGAGAGTGATCATTGTATGGTGGAGTTTCTGTTGCAGATGGAGGAGGAGAAAGTGGGTTCCCGGACACGTGTCCTTTGTTTGAATAGAGGGGAGTATGGTAGGATGAGAGAAGAATTGGCGAATGTGGACTGGGGGAGTGCGTTGGAAGGTAGGTCTGCTGAGGAGCAGTGGAGGATCTTTAAGGAGATCTTTCTTGGTGCTCAGCAGAAATTTATTCCGATGGTCAAAAAGGACAGTAGGAAGAGAGGTAATAAGCCGTGGATAACGAAGGAGGTGAAGGAAAGTGTTAAATTAAAAGCGGAGGAATTTAGAGTAGCTAAGAGCAGTGGGCGAGAAGAGGATTGGGAAAGGTTTAAATGTCAACAAAGATTGACAAAAAAGTTGATAAAGGAGGGTAGAAGAAGCTATGAAGCTGGGCTAGCACTTAATATAAAAAAGGATAGCAAGAGTTTTTATAAATATATAAAAAGGAAGAGGCTGGCTAGGGTGAACGTTGGTCCCTTAGCGGATGAGAAAGGGGACCTAGTGGTAGGGGATGGGGATATGGCTAAGGTCTTGAATAACTTTTTTGTTTCTGTCTTCACGGAGGAGGACGTGAATAATTTGCCGGGTGTTAGCGATGGAAAGGTGGTAGGACTGGAGGGTCTTAATGACATTACTGTTACTAGAGAGGTGGTGCGCGACAGACTGGAGGGGCTGATTGTGGACAAGTCCCCAGGACCGGATGGAATGCATCCGAGGGTTCTGAAAGAAATGGCGGAGGTGATAGTGGATGCCTTGGTGGTTATTTTCCAGACGTCGCTGGATTCCGGGGAAGTGCCGGAGGATTGGAAAACGGCTAATGTTACGCCGTTGTTTAAGAAGGGTGCCAGGCAAAAGGCGGGGAATTACAGGCCGGTTAGTTTAACGTCTGTGGTAGGTAAAATGTTAGAATCCGTCATTAAGGAGGAAATTGCGAGGCATCTTGAAGGGAATTGCTTGATAGAGCAGACGCAACACGGTTTCATTAAAGGGAAGTCGTGTCTGACAAATTTACTGGAGTTCTATGAGGATGTGTCTAGGGCGGTGGATAGAGGAGAGCCGGTGGATGTGGTCTTTCTGGATTTTCAGAAGGCGTTTGATAAGGTACCTCACAAGAGGTTACTGCAGAAGGTCAGAGGACATGGAGTTGGGGGTAGGGTGTTAGCGTGGATAGAGGATTGGTTGTCAAATAGGAGGCAGAGAGTGGGGGTCAATGGGTGCTATTCGGATTGGCGGTTGGTGACTACTGGAGTGCCCCAGGGGTCGGTGCTGGGGCCTCAGCTATTTACCATTTATATAGATGATCTGGAGGAGGGAACCGAGTGTAGGGTGTCGAAATTTGCTGATGACACCAAGATTGGGGGAAAGGCAAATTGTGCGGAGGGTGTGGAGAGTCTGCAGAAGGATCTAGATAGGCTGGGCGAATGGGCCAGGAAATGGCAAATGGAATTTAATGTTGGCAAGTGTGAGGTGGTCCACTTTGGTAGGAAGAATGGTAGGAAGGACTATTACTTACGTGGCGAAAAACTGCAGCAGGCGACGGTGCAGAGGGACCTCGGGGTCCTTGTGCATGAGTCGCAAAAACCCAGCCTGCAGGTGCAGCAGGTGGTCAGGAAGGCGAATGGGATGCTGGCCTTCATAGCGAGGGGGATTGAATATAAAAGTAGGGAGGTCTTGCTGCAGCTGTATAGGGCATTGGTGAGGCCGCAGCTGGAGTACTGTGTGCAGTTTTGGGCGCCGCACCTGCGCAAGGATATTTTGGCCTTGGAGGGAGTGCAGAGGAGGTTTACTAGGCTGATACCGGAGTTGAGGGGGTTGAGCTATGAGGAGAGGCTGAATAAACTAGGCTTGTACTCGTTAGAGTTTAGAAGAATGAGGGGAGATCTCATTGAGACGTATAAGATGATGAATGGGATGGATAGGATAGAGGTGGAAAGACTCTTCCCGCTCAAAAAAGACAGTAGGACTAGGGGGCACAGCCTCAAGATAAAGGGGGGGCAGTTCAGAACGGAGTTGAGGAGGAACTTCTTCACTCAAAGGGTGGTGAATCTCTGGAATTCTCTGCCCGTTGAAGTGGTGGAGGCTGCCTCGCTAAATATTTTTAAGAAGCGGGTTGATGGGTTTTTGATAAGAGAGGGGATTAAGGGTTATGGGGAGAGGGCGGGAAAGTGGAACTGAGCCACGACAGATCAGCCATGATCTTATTGAATGGCGGGGCAGGCTCGAAGGGCCAGATGGCCTACTCCTGCTCCTATTTCTTATGTTCTTATGTTCTTAATCAGCATGTTAAGAAGGAAATCATCCAAGGACGATTCCTGTCTCCCCATTTTGGAAGAAACCTTCACGCCCATTTTGCATTGACCATGAAGTAGCACAAGAAAACTATAGAACCAGTTATCAATGTAGAATCTGTAATAGATTACTAAAGCTTAAAACAAAATCCCTCTACACATTACATACTACATGGCCTTCCAGTGTGTTCAATTATGGAATTGTAGTATGGGAGCTCACACTTACAATTCTAGACTACAAAGCAACAAAGTCTGCGGTTTATCCATTCAGGTTATGGATGGAGAGAAGGGAACAAGCACACGGGTGTCGTTTAGTTCATTAGCTTGAGCCTTCAGTACCCATATCAAAGTAGTAAAAGGATCCAGAGTTAATTGTCTGACTCATCAGTTGAGCAGTGACCAGGGGGCCAAAATGTCTATTAAGTTTGTTGTTCATACAAAACTTTTATTCTAGGTTATTTTGGCTTTGATCACACACATGCATGCATCCCAACTCTACAAAACTTGACAGTCTATCTTTACTTTGGCTTAGTCCAGTTTTCAGTTGCCTATTGGAAAAAATGAACAACAAACCTATTTGTATTTACGTTTAAGTATGGACTAAGTTCTACCTCCATTAAATCTTACTTCAAAGTGGCAACATTTATAACCGGGTCTCAGTTTCAAGATTAGAACTCAAAGTGAATTTAATAAATTATGAACAAGGGAATAACCTGGCAGTAATGTAATAGTATTTTTAACCGTAGGGGATTTTAACTGAAGCAGACAGAATAATAAAAGATCACAGCTTAAACTAATAATGTTCAAATGACTGTTAAATACAAAAGGGTAAATTTCTAATTCAGGACATAGAACTAGCATTGTGAATCACAGCGCTGGAGTGTGGCGACTTCTCATGAGCTGTTCCTCTCGTTCTATCTTTTACTCTCGTTCTATGCTTTTAAAACTTTAACTCTTCTAAACTCTCTAACAACGCTCCAATTCAATCTCTTACATATTTGGCAAACAAAGTCCAGCCCATCACACAAACCAGCCTCCCATCCATTGATACTTCCCGCTCTTCGGCAAAGCAGCCAGCTTAATCAAGGATCCCATACTCCCTCAACATATTCTCTTCCACCTTCTTTCATTGGGAACAAGATACAAAAGTCTGAAGTCACATACCAACTGACTTAAGATCAGTCTCTTCCCTGCTGCCAAACTTATGAATGGACCTCCCTTGCATTAAGTTGATCTTTCTCTACACCCTAGCTTGATTGTAACATGATATTCTGCACCCTCTCCTTTCCTTCTCTATGAACAGAATGCTTTGTCTGTATTGCACACAAAAAACAATACTTTTCACTGTATCCCAATACACATGACAGTAATAAACCAAATCAAAAAGCGTTACATTATAGAAACTGCTCTGTTTGAATTATAGATGCTGCAGCTCTGAAGTCCTGTTCTCTGAGGTTACAATGGTGGAGTAGTCAGTTCTTAGCAGACACAAGTATGCTGCTGGATGACAGCCCAGTAGTCAGCAACTGCAACTCTTATCTCTTCTTGTCACGGCATCTGAATTGGGACTTGAGCCCAAGATCTTCTGATTTAAGGACAAAATTCTATCACTGCAGTAATGCAAGCCAAACTATAACATTTGTATGAGATGATTAGTGGATCACCTGTGAGATACTTGATATTCTCACTTGTACAGCTTAATGCAAGTAAGTTTTTGAAAACTTTTAAATTTTCATCTGACTAGAAATGCCAGTTTTTATTCAATATTGTGCAAAGGGATGGTGCGTAGGAGCTAACAAAGTATTTAACTGGCACATAATAATTTAAGAACAAAACTGCTGACTGCTGATGGTTAGCATTCCAATTAGCACTGCATTACACTGCAGGCACAGAACAATCTAGGTGGTTTGTGCATTATTCACAACAACATTCCCCTATTCCACAATCATTTATAAACACAATCTGACGTGAGCCAAAAGGAGCAAAACAACATAGCTGAGATGCAACAATCTGTTCATGAATCAGTTATAGCTCTATCACGTTTTACAAATTGGCAGCAAGTGAATAAATGTTTGCTTAAGGATACACAATTGTATATAATCAGGAAAAGTGTTCTTATTAATCTAACTTGGAATTGTTAAAGTGACAAATCTAACTCGAATTGTTAAAGTGACAAATTAGTAACGGACAATTCCTTTGTTGATCAGTAGAGGAACCACATCACTTTTAAAAACAAAATCTGCACTGCATCAACTACCTCATGATGGGACTATCTGGTAATGCCTTGTGTCAGCCACAGCTCAGTGTTATCACTCGTTCATCTCTGACAGCAGTGACGACATTTCAGAAGTGCGCCATTAGCCGTAAAGTGCTTTTGGATGTCCCAAGGTTGTGAAATCTTTTTTCTTAGAATTTGGTGCATTACAGCCATTTAAAAATCAATTACAAATCAATTACTCACTATCTTGCCTCTACCCTCATGTTTTATGAAGCCCCCACAAGTTATCCAATTTTAGGACAGGCACAAGGTAGACTTTGTATATTAAAACAGAGGTTTAAAAGGATGATTGTTTCTGTACTTGGATCATGGTTTGCCTTGGAGATCATGTCTGAATGCAGATGATTCACAAAAAGAAGTACATGCAGTAGCCAAGACTTCAATAAAGAAGTTATTTTCTAAAATTTGTTTTTAAAAAGGCACTATTACAATATTGGTTAATGTAATATACAGTGACTTCCAAAATTTGCATTTCACAGATTCTACAAACTGTCTGTGCTAATTCTGAAATGAAACATAGGCCAGAAAATGTATTCAAATGATTACTATTACACCAATACAGTTATTTTCCTTACCTCGATGAGTGTTTTGCATCAGAAGACCTGGGTTGTCTTTGCTTTCCAGATTCTGAAGCAGCTGCATTGACTTGCCAGCCATAATAATCTGCTTCAGCACTGGTTTCAGGAAGGAGACCATCGTGTGTTGTTTACTGGAGTTTTCTTGATCGATGCTGCAACTGCTGCCTGCGCCATCACCTATATTTTCAGCAATCCCAGTTTTTTCAGATACACTGTACAGTGTGCAGGTGGAGTGCCAGAAATCCCTGTGATTCACTGGGACATTATTGTTCCTAGCATGCAAAACAACAATAGATCAGAATAGATTAGAAAAACAAAGACCCAGCATCTTACAAGCAGTGTTCCAGTGATTCACTGCACTTTATAGCATCCGTGATTGCTACAATATTTAAGTTAAATAGGTTTCCTGTAATATTATTTGAACCCTGTTGTATAGTTACCCTCACTATCTTTCAAATATCAATTAATAGGAGGCAAAAATTGTGGTCTACTGATTTATCCCTGATCATAATATCACCACCCTTCAAAAAGTATATGCCTAACATTGCAGCTGCCTAACAAGCACTACTTAACATTTGTAATTTCTTGAAGGACATTCATATATTGGCCAAATGCCAAAGACTGAAATAACATTATCAAAGCTTCAGATGACTTTTAACTTAAGTTGGATGTTACAGCAAATAAACTAGGCCATTCAACCTTGCTAGTTTGTACTCATTTTTAGAGTAATCCATAATCTGTTATCTTCTCATATCCCTGTATCTTCCTCTGCTTCAAATACTGATTCAATTTTTCCTTAAAGGTTGTAATGATTCCCACCCACCTGCTCCCTATGGGAAATCATTTCAGGCTTCAATATCTCATCTTCAGGGACATTTTCTGCCATCAATGCCTCAGTCAGAAGTAATAATCTTTTTATATTCATCTGCTCTTCAAATTTTCTTTTTTAAAGTTACTCTTATCTAAGAGTGGAACTCTTTCAAGTTTCTGTGGTTTCCTGTATCTTGTGATCCACAGCACATGATCTTCATTGTTTTAAAGCCCGTTTCATATAACGGAGTGTTTAAACTGCAAGCCTAACTTGACTCATATGAATTTATCATTCCTATTTTACTAATCACTTGCCTGATAAAACTCAAAGCATGATTGGCCTTTTGTTTTTTTATTCTTACACCCAGATGCTCCTATTTCCTGGAAATTAGTTATTTGAACACCTTGATGTCATTATTCACTCACATCCTTCAACATCTTTCCACTCCACATACTGCCATTCCTCATTTCTCTTCTCAAATAACCTTACTTTCTGATTCTCCACATTAAATCGCAATTGCCACCTCTGTCTGTTGACCAATCCTGTCTATATATTTTACTATCCTCCTCAACATTTACCAAACCCTCTACTTTTAAGCACGTCTATCATCAACAAATTTCAACAATCTTGGCGTGTTTGCTTTCAACTAATCTATACATATAGAAGTTTTGTGACCAAAATTGGTCCCAGCAATGACTTGTGAGGCACACGGCTGCTAAATTTTCTCCAATTTATGCAATAATTGCTTTGAGCTGTTGAAAATCAGCCCCAGGCTGTGTCAGCCAATTCAGTGGTGGTGGAAGCCAGGAAGTGAACCAAGCTGAAAGTGTCCAAAATCATCAAGCATACAAGGCCTTCATGAGGAAGGGGTTGAGGGTGAGGAGAATGGAAAGAAGTCAAACTTATTCAAATTCCTTTTTTCTGATGGCTGCAAATCTTTATCTTTTGTCTACTGATAAATCATTTTAACCTTCTGTACTCATCATTCTTCTAAATTAGCTTTCTTTTTGGGAAAAAAATTCAATGTCTTTCCAATTTTCTTACTTCACCTCCAGAAAGCATTGAATCCTGACTGAAATATAATTTGACAAGACATCTTGGCCAAATAGACATTACTCATGCCTCATTGATAATCAGTCGCTTTGACAATGTTCAGTTGCAGGAGGTAGGAAAGTGCATCTCAAATCTATTTGCACCTGATAATAACTTGCAATTTCAGAAAAAAGGGCGGTGGAGGAAGACAGTACTGTGGAGGGCAATAAGAAATGGCAATACTGGATACACTTCTCAGCCTATTTAAAGGGTTAACACCTAAGTGCAGACATTACCTTGGACGTCAAAGCAATCAAAACCAAGTCATCAAAAACAATAAATAATTGTGTGATTATAGTACCTTTGAATAATGAATTCTTTTGCAGGGTCAGACAGATTTCCGTGCACTATCCACTCATCCACAATCTCCAGATATGGCCTTACAGTTTCTACCCATAAAGAAAAGAGAAGTGATACCTGCAAACAGGAAGATGGTTAAAGCTCAGGATAAATAAAGATAGCATCACAATTAATTCTTTTGGCCCTATTTCTAACCCTGTCAAAACTAAAATCAATTTTTCCCTTCTCAGTCACTCTTCTACTCCAAGTCACTTGACCAAGGTTCAAAACTATCCATGTGAGCTTAATCATCGAATACCACCATTTAATATCACCACCTACCCAATCATTTCTGCCTAAACAATCGCCCATACTTGTCACCCTGCCATTAAATCTTTGTAAATTGCCCATCAGTGACCTTTGATAACTCAGCCCTAACTTTATTAATTATAGGGAAGGCACCTTGCTACTACTTACAAATGCTTTGAGTGAAACTTGAATGTACAGATGTGAACCTGTACTGAACTTTCAGCCGCTCTGACATAAAAATATCCTGTTTTCAGATCCCTCTAATCTGTGCGGCCAGCTCTGGTGCAAACCTTGCACAAATCACCTCCTATATGTTACCACATGTGTTTGGTTGTGCAACAAAATTTAAATGACCCATGCATTTGGCTGTTGTGCTACAATAAGGTTGATCAGGTTACCTGAATTCCACAGAACTGCAATTCTAAAAGAGTTCATGCGATGGTTATCAGAAGTAGCCAACTCTATATGCCAATCACTTTATTATTTTTTTCCTATCTGCCCCCTCATTTCTGATAGGAAAGTACCACAATAGCATCAAAAATTTTCTTTCTTGTGAATTTGAGTGGCACTTTAAATATTGTGGAGAACGTCTTTCTGAAACATGGTGAACAGGGAATGATTGGAGCTGGTGCTTCCCTGTCCCAAGTGATTTTTGCTCTTTCTGTAATTTAATTTCATGAACATATCTTTGATGTATTAAATGCCGTTTTTGGTTTAAAAAAAGGTGACCATCAAAAGTGATGTTTTGAGATTTTTAGCTGTTTATATTTTTATTATGCCTTTAACGTAATAAAACTTCCCAAAGTTCTGCATAGGAGTACAATCTGACATTGAGTCACAAAAAAGAGACACTGGAACACATGAACCAAAATGTTGGAGTGATTTGAAGGAAAAAAGAGAGGTTAAGAATCATTAAATCCCTACAGTGCAGAAAGAGGCCATTTGGGCCATTGATACTGCACCGACAACAATTCCACCCAGGCCCTATCCCCATAATCCTACGTGTTTATCCTGGTTCAATTCCAGCCTCAGGTGACTGTCTGTGTGGCGCTCTCCCCATATCAGCACGGGTTTCCTCCAGATGCTCTGGTTTTCCCCTACAGTCCAAAGATGTGCAGGTTCAGTGGATTGGCCACGCTAAATTGTTCCTTAATATCAGTGAGGTTAGCAGGGTAAATACACGGGGTTACGGGGATAGGGCCTGGGTGGAATTGTTGTTGGTACAGGCTTGATGGACTGAATGGTCTCCCTCTACACTGTAGGGAGTTCTATGATTCTCTCTGTTTTAGAAATGCATCTCCGTGGATGACAACAGGTTGGATTTCAGATAACCTGCTATCATAATCAACATACAATCCAAAATATTTTTTGTAGTACATGGCCAAGTGCATGAGCCATTTATGTGATAACTTAAAAGGAGGTGACTTGTGCACAGTCTGCACCAGGGCTAGTCACACAGCTTAGAACACCGCTTACCATTGTAGATAATCAACTTGATGAGAGCTACTGTTGTCGAAAGACCATCCACCAACTCACCTCTGCCAGTTAATGGATCAACCACTTTTAAAACAAAGAGAAATAAGTGTGAGGTGATTCATTTTGGTAGGAGAAACTTGAATGCAGATTACAAGGTCAACATCAGGGTTCTAAGGAATGTGGAGGAACCGAGAGATCTTGGGGTTCATGTCCACAGATCTCTGAAGGTTTCCACTCAAGTGGATAGAGACGTGAAGAAGGCTGATAGTATGTTAGCGTTTATTAACAGGGGGTTTGAGTTTAAGAGCCATGGGGTTATGCTGCAACTATACCAGACGTTGGTGGGACCACATTTGGAATATTATGTTCAGTTCTGCTCACCTCATAAGAACATAAGAATTAGGAGCAGGAGTAGGCCTCATTATAAGAAGGATGTGGAAGCATTGGAGAGAGTGCAGAGGAGATTTACCAGGATGCTGCCTGGTTTGGAGGGTAGGTCTTATGAGGAAAGGTTGAGGGAGCTGGGGCTTTTCTCTTTGGAGCAGAGGAGGATGAGAGGCGACTTAATAGAGGTTTATAAGATGATGAAAGGGATTGATAGAGTGGACGTGCAGAGACTATTTCCTCGGGTGGATGTAGCTGTTACTGGGGGGTATAACTATAAGGTTCACGGTGGGAGATATAGGAGGGATGCCCGAGATAGATTCTTTACTTAGAGAGTGGTTGGGGTGTGGAATAGATTGCCTGCTGTGATAGTGGAGTCGGACACTTCAGGAACTTTCAAGCGGTTATTAGATAGGCACATGGAGCACTCCAGAATCATAGGGAGGGGATAGCTTGATCTTGGGATTGGACATAGCTCAGCACAACACTGAGGGCTGAAGGGCCTGTACTGTGTTGTAATGTTCTATATTTCTGTGTTTCTAGAAAATGTACAAAAAAGAAACAAAACAGCAAAATGATGTGAACATTTCATCTTTCAATAGTATTAATAGATCTCCACTCAACAACCCAGTCCCACACATTGAATTTTGCTTCTTAGCATTGACGTGATAAAAGATGCACTTACCGTCTGTTCAGCAGCTTCTCCGACGCTGTCATATTCAATAATAGCCTTGTACAGAGTATTCAAGAGATGCGAAGCCCTGATTACATTTGGAGTATCATGTGGAACCTCTGCTATTCCTGTACTGAATACCTTGTGAAGTATCTTAAGTTGAGACAATCGAGGAGCCAGTTTTTCAAGTACGGCTGCTAGGGTCACTGTCTCATCTTAAAAAGGAAAATAACAAGTACAGTCAATTAGTGACAGAACTGTAAGAAAAAAAATTGTCCAGCCCTTTACCACCAGCAAGTCATCAGAAACATTAGAGAATCAACCTCTGGCAAGGGATGAAATCTTACTTAGTGTTTTTACAAGATCTTAAACAACCCTAAGAATAAGATTTGGAAACCCTGACAAATTATTTTAATAACTCACACAAAAGTGATATCAGTAATGCATATTTGCACAGGAATGACTTAAAAGCACTCGCTTGAATGCTGGAAACCATCATTATGCACAGGCCACTATGCTCATTCAAAACCAACTGGCCACGATGTGTCATGGGCCGATCCTGCTGAAATCTTCACTGATAAAACGCTTCAGCCAGCTCCATCTAGCAGAACACTAACAAATGGAGTCCAAGTCTTCAACGAAGAGAAGGGGAACAATGGGGAAAATGTAAATTTTAAACAGTGATTAATATTTTTCCCTACTGCCCACCTCCTTAACATCAGCTAAACAACTGAGGTGAGGAGCCCCATGACAGCATCTATCCAGCAACCATCCTTATTCTTTCTCAAAATATCATAGAATAATAGAATCTCCACAGTGCAGAAGGAGGCCACTCAACCCATTGAGCCTGCACCGACAACAGTCCCACCTGACCCTATCCCCATAAATCCATGTATTTACCCTGCAAATCCCCCTGACACTAAGGGCAATTTACCATGGCCAATCCACCTAAGCCACACATTTTTGCAATGTGGGAGGAAACCGGAGCACCCAGAGGAAACCCACGCAGACATGGAAAGAATGTGCAAATTCCACACAGACAGTGACCCAAGTCAGATTTGAACCCAGGTCCCTGGTGCTGTGAGGCAGCAGTGCTAACCACTGTGCCACCGTGCAGTCCTCCTAATTGCCGTAAATACTTTAGAACAATTCCCTAACTCCTCAGTAAATTATTGGAAGCAACCTGCGAAGTAAGGCATTTAGATTTCAAATCATGGGAGACAGATTGAACCAATCAGAGCTTCAGAAATAATCATAAAGATTAGTGAATAAGCTTCAGTGGCAGAGCGATTGATTTTCTGGCAATGACGTATATGTGAATACTATGTAAGTAACAGATATTCCAAGACAGTTTGTCAGATTACATATCATTTAAGTGTCAGAGCATTGCAAGGAAAGGAAAATATATTGCTTTCTAACTTTGTTAGTTGAATCTGAAGCAGCAATTACAATTATGGAGTTGCCAGAATACAGGGCCAAAGCTTCAGTTTGGATCCTTACTTAGAGTTTGACATTGTGAAAATTTAATTCCCTGAACTCTGCAACTCGTACAATGTAGCACAAGAGTAAATAGTTATCCACATAAGCAAGATTGATAATGCTTGCATTCAACAGGGGAAAATCTTTCACGTTCATCATTATACTGACGTACAAATTGTTTTTCTCTACTCTTGCAACAATTCTGAGGGACATCTTTTGGGCTAATGGGCATCTCCTGCTGTTGCTCCAATTCTGAGACTACATCAGAAAATCTAACATACGAGAGTCAGTAATATGTAGGGTGGAGGATGATAATTTTAACAAGAAAAATTACTTGTAAAAAAAAAACTAACAAGCTAAGTGAAGTGTTTTAAGCATACCTTTAGTTATCATGCATTTTTCAATGCTAACAAGTTCTTCCTTGAAATTTATGAAATATTTATGCAGGGCCCACACAAAAGATTGATACGTCCGAAAAGGGGGCTCAGTAAACTTTTTACACACGGGCAAGGTTCCAGGTGGACAACTTTCAGAGCTATGCCCAATAACTTCATCCATAAACTTCTGCAGTCTAAACACCACTTGCCCATAAGCGGCAATCTGTTCCAATACTGCTCTCAGGCAATTCTGCAAAAAAAGAGAGAATTTAGCCCACTATTTGAAGGAAGCGCACAATCCCAATCACCGTATTTGCTAATCACCCTTGGTTCAATCTGTTGACGAACCAGCATTAAAAACTTAGAATAGGATCTTTACGTTTACACTTAATCATTCCTACCTACTTGGTTAAAGGACACTTAAAAAACTTAAACTGTTTGAATAAGAATGTATAACAGAAGAATAATTAAGTGAGCAGTAAAGTACTTTTCACTACATAGTTAAACCAAACATAGTTTAAATAGTTTAAAACATCCTATTAATACAAACACACAAAAAACATACATTATTCTCCCATCTATTAAATGGTGTAACCAGATGCTGCACTCTGGCTATTTATTATTCATGCTAATGCTCAGGGAGACAAAAAAAACTGAAGCTGCTGGAAAATTCCTTCCAATTCCACAAGATAATCAAGCAATCTCCAGAAGATGACTGCCACCTGTGACAGATCACTCGACATACTGAGTACCCCAGCTTTCCCCAAATATACAATGATGATAAGAGTTGTTCAGATTTTGTAGACCAAAGTTGACTTTCAACTAAATGCATTTCCTCCAAATAACCAAAAAGATTTGGTTCAAAATCTTCAATGAACAGGAAACATAATACGATTTTATGTCCAAATGGTTTACACAGGCATTTACCTCGTAATTCACTGCAGTGACATGATAAAGCACAGTAAATAGAAATAGTACAAAATTGAACACTTGATAAACCACAAATGCAAACAGCATACATAATACTGCATAGTTTGAATTTGTGTTTCAATTGAACCAAACCGAAAAGTCACAACAACTTATACTTCTACAACACCTTTAACATAATAAAATGTCCCAAAGCACTTCATAGGAGCTTTTGAAAACAAAATACCACTGGGTTGCATAAGGTTTTAAGGTGTCTCTTTAAGGAGGAAAGCAAGGTAGAGGGGCAGGGACATTTGGGAAGAGTACTCCAAAACTTAGGGCCCAGGCAGCTGAATGGATGGCCACCAATCGTAATTAAAATCTGAGATGCTCAAGAGCTCATCTGTCCAGGAGGGTTATAGAGTGGGAGAAGGTTACAGAGATACAGAGGAGTGAGACCACAGACAGATTTGAAGACAGGGGTGAGAATTTTAAAATCAAGACATTGCTTAGTAAGGAATCAATGCAAGTCCCTGATCAACATGGTGATAGATGAATGCACCTCGGTGCAAGTTAAAGCATGGGCAGCAGGATTATGCATAACCTCATGTTTATGGAGGATAAAATGCAGGAGACCTGCCAGGAGTTCAGAGGTAAGAAAGGTATGAAGGAGGGTTTCGGCAAATGCCTTACTGGGCAGGGAATTCCACAGATTCACAAGTCTTTGGGTGAAAAATTTCCTCCTCAACTCAGTCCTAAATCTGCTCACCATTATTCTGAGATTCCGTTCCTTAGTTCTAGCTTCGCCCACCAGCGGAAACAACCTCCCTGCTTCTATCTTATCTATTCCCTTCCTAATTTTATATGTTTCTATATGATTCCCTCTCATTCTTCTGAATTCCAATGAGTATATACTGTCTTTTTGTTAAGTGATTTTTATTGAGAATAAATATTGGCAAGAACACCAGAGGAAGTTTCCCTGCCTTCTTTGAAACAATACCACGTGCTCTGTTATGTCCACCTGTGAGAATAAATGGGGCCTCAATTTACTCTCTCTGTCCTTCTGAGAGTGCAGCACTCTCTAGGGTGGCACGGTGGCACAGTGGTCAGCACTGCTGCCTCACAGCCGACGGTCCCGGGTTCGATTCCCAGCTTGGGGTACTGCCTGCGTGGAGTTTGCACATTCTCCCCGTGTCTGCGTGGGTTTCCTCCGGGTGCTCCGGTTTCCTCCTACAGTCCGAAAGACGTGGTTAGATGCATTGGCCGTGCTAAATTCTCCCTCAGCGTATCTGAATAGGCGCCGAGTGCAGCGACGGGGGGATTTTCACAGTAACTTCATTGCAGTGTTAATGTAATCCTACTTATGACAATAAATAAACTTAAAACTTCAGGTAATTAACTATATTTTCGTGCTCAATCTCTGGTTTGGGACTAAACCCACAATCTTCTGACTTGAGGAATGGTCCTGTGGTTTCTGTGGCGTTACCTGGGTCAGATGGGCTACCATGATGTCAGTTCTCACCGATATCTTTCCATCGTGCAAAGTATACACAAACAGCTTATTAACACCAGACAATAACCTGCACAGGGAAAGAAATACAGTTTGTGAAAAACTTCACAATCCATTGGTAGACATATTATGGCATTGCTCATAGTGAAAACTACAAACAAAACTAGGACTCTCCAAATTAGGAATGTGAAAATTTGGTTGTGAAAAATTTGCTTGCCAATTTAAATTTCCTTACCTCTTGCTAATCTTGTGTTTTTATTATTCTTTTCTTTTCCCTTCCCCAGCCATTCATAACTTTTGCTGTTCTTATTCCTGGAGCCTTTCATTCATACACATCAATTTATTTTGTTCTCGCTCTGTTTCTTTTTCTTCATTATCAATTCTGTTTTAGGATTATGTCACTCCAGGTGTTGCTGCCTTTGGTCACTTTTGGCTTCAGCATCAACTTTGGCTCAGTAAAAACCCTTGTGGTTCTGAGTCAAATGATTCAACTCCCACTCCAGAGATTTAAGCACATGATCCAGGCTGACATGTCAGTTCAGCACGGAGGGACTGTTGCATTCTTGGAGCTGCCATCTTTTGGGTGAAATATTAAAGATCCAATGGCAAATTCAAAAGACAGCAGAACAGATCTCCAGGAATGGCTTGAATAATATTTCTCTCAAGCAACAGTGCTAAAACAGATTATCTCATTGCTCTGAGTGCAAATTTGTTGCCATGTGACAGAGGTTTACAGCATGGAAACAGGCCCTTCGGCCCAACTTGTCCATGCTGTCCCTTTTTTAAAACCCCTAAACTAGTCCCAATTACCTGTGTTTGGCCCATATCCTTCTATACTCACCTTACCCATGTCACTGTCTAAATGCTTTTTAAAAGCCAAAATTGTACCTTCTACTACTACTTTGGCAGCTTGTTCCAAATACTCACAACCCTCTGTGTGAAAAAAATTGCCCCTCTGGACACTTCTGTACTTCTTCCCTCTCCCCTTAAATCTATGCCATCTAGTTTTAGACTCCCCTAACTTTGGGAAAAGATATTGATTATATGGCTGATGCTTCTCATTATTTTATAGACCTCTATAAGATCACCCCAAAGCCTTCTACACACCAGAAAATAAAGTCCCAGTCTATTCAGCCTTTCCTTATAACTCAAACCATCAAGTCCCGGTAGCAATCTAATAAATCTTTGCTGCACTCTTTTTAGTTTAATAATATCCCTTCTATAATAGGGTGACCGGAACTATACAGAGTATTCCAAGTGTAGCCTTACCAATGTCTTGTACAACTTCAACAATATGTCACAGCTCCTTTTTCAATGTTCTCACCAATAAACCAAGCATGCCGAATGCCTTCTTCACCACTCTGTCCACTTGTGACTCCACTTTCAAGGGGCTATGAACCTGTACCCTAAATCTCTTTGTTCTATAACTCTCCCCAGTGCCCTACCATTAACTGAGTAAGTCCTGCCCTGGTTCGATCTACGAAAATGCATCATCTTGCATTTATGTGCAGAACAATATAATCAGTGATTCGCTGTCCAATGCGATTTCTAGAAAATGAACCCCAAATTATGCGTAATTCAATAAAACATTACGTTCAAGAGCAATAAAATCATAATATTCTGCAGAATTACATAACAATTAGAATATTTATAAAATCCTCCATAAGTAATAACTGGCTGATACTTACCACAATGTTTCTCGTATCACTTGGGTTTCTGTAACAAATGTTCGTTCATCTGAATAATATAGTGGATCACTATTGTACAAGTGCTGCTCCCTAGACAGTGAAGTTAGTAAATTACAATCAATTAGGAAACCTAGTCTTGTTCTCAAACAAAACTAACAAACTGCACAATAAATTATTTCATTCTTCTAATAGAGCCATTCAATTCCCATGCTGTTGGCTTTTAACAAGAGTACAGTTCTGAGTGGTTCAGCAGGTTCTGGTCTGACTGTGTCCTTAACTCCAGGCACCAATGATTCCTAACACTAATGAAGTATTTTTTAGCCCAATAAAAAAGGGGGCTACTGACTTATATGCCAAATACGAGTCTAAACATGAGTTTTGCTGCCAAAAAAATAGAGTTCTCTTGTATGCCACAATTTATTGTAAACAAAAGTTAAAGTTTATTTATGAGTGTCACAAGCAGACTTACATTAACATTGCAATGAAGTTATTGTGAAAATCCCCTAACACCACACTTGGCACTTGTTTGGGTACACGGAGGGAGAATTTAGCGTGGTCAATGCACATAACCAGCATGTCTTCCAGACTGAGAGAAAACTAGAGCACCCGGAGGGAACCCACGCAGACACAGGGAGAACGTGCAGATTCCGCACCATAAGCCGGGAATCGACTCCAGGTCCCCGGCACTGTGAGGTAGCAGTGCGAACCACTGTGCTGTCCACCCCCCACCCCTTTGGAAAATTTTATTCCAAAGCCATCTAACAGGAAGTGCATAAGAATGACAGAAATGGAAGTAAGAATTCAATTGTGAACTAAAATCCACAGCTCGCAAGTTACGGGCTGGCGCTCCAAAATAGTACAGCATCATCCAGTTCATGGTGACAGCCTTAATAAATGGATCTCATTGTTACTTTCAGAGGATCTGAACTACTCAAAAAATGATGAGTCAGTATTCTCTTATTACGCAGTGGATTGTTCAGGAATCAGCTGCGCAATGTGGATTATTAAATAACATTTATAACTGCTTTCTTACCAGACAGCAGCTAAATTGGAATGCAGATGAAAGCTATGGCTAAATTTAGATGCTTTGTTTGTCCAGTACTGGGTGACCACATGCTGCTCCAACCACAAACGCACTTCTGGCTCACCAACTGGATCAAGAAGAAAGACAACATCAGATATAACTTTCAGCCAATGCTTTTTGATTTCCAATATTTGAATTATAATAATTCTTTTGAACAGGGTTACAAATTAAGACTTCATGTTTTAAATGTTTCCTTGAATCTAAAGTGAGACAAAATGCCCTTAATAAATTGGGAGTTGGTGAGGTCATGCTAAACTCTGCCCCGAGACTGACTCATGTGACCATAAAACATAGGAGCAAAAGTAGACCATTAGGCCCATCAAGTCTACTCTGCCATTCAATATGATTATGACTGATCTGATGTGATAATTCTTATCTCCACTTTCCTTCCTTATCCCCACAACCCTTTATTCTCTTACTGATTAGAAGTCTGTCTATAAGGTTTGGCTGTTATGGGGAAAGAGGCCCAGGTTGAAACATATATATAAAAAAAATCTAATTACCAGCTTGCACACTTCAATAAAGATGGGGCAGCTGATTTTCAAGTTACAAACATATGAATACTCAGATATATGGAGAGGAAGACAGAAATAGCTCCTGCTGTGGAAAGCAGAGAAAAGGACA
This sequence comes from Carcharhinus amblyrhynchos, assembly GCF_965287045.1. Classification (NCBI taxonomy): domain Eukaryota; kingdom Metazoa; phylum Chordata; class Chondrichthyes; order Carcharhiniformes; family Carcharhinidae; genus Carcharhinus; species Carcharhinus amblyrhynchos. Next base: position 94,267,235 of record NC_137333.1, read on the forward strand.
GCTTTTGTGTTAAACACCAAACAGAATGCTGGTGAGAAATGGTTCCCTGTTCAAAGAGACAAAACGTGTGGAGTTTTAAGAACCTTGGAGTAGCCGGAGAGTGCCTTGCTACTGCAAGATGACTCTGAGTTACTGGAATGGCTGTATAGACCAACTTTCAAAACTTGAAGACTCACTCTAAGATGGAATGGAACATGCTGGAATGGAACATGCTGGAAAGCTAGGAGGAACTGAATCTTTAGTCTACTGGGAACATGACGTCAAGTATTTCAGTTGTGGTAATTAGTTAATGGAGAAGGACCTTTTCTTTCATTTGTATCAGTTGCCTGCTAAGTAAAGGTCACTCTATGTTGAGTTAGTTTGCTCGTTACAGTAGAAGTCTTAAAACACTCTTGATATAGGCATCACTGGCTAGGCCAGAATTTATTGCCCATTTCAAATTGCCTTTGAGAAGGGTGCCTCTTAAACCGCTCCAGTCCATTTGGCATAGATATGCTCACAGTGCTACTAGCAAGACAGCTCCATCAGTTGCAGGGAAATTTATATCTCTTTTAAGAAGTTGAAGGAGTTTGTAAAAGTTTAGAAGTAGAAGAATGTTGATGCATTAGAAAGGGTGCAAAAGAGATATACCAGGATGTTACCTAGTTTGGAGGATATGTTACCTAGTTTGGTGACTAGTGGAGTGCCCCAGGGATCGGTGCTGGGGCCTCAGCTATTTACCATTTATATAGATGATCTGGAGGAGGGAACCGAGTGTATGGTGTCGAAATTTGCTGATGACACCAAGATTGGGGGAACGGCAAATTGCGCGGAGGGTGTGGAGAGTCTGCAGAAGGATCTAGATAGGCTGGGAGAATGGGCCAGGAAATGGCAAATGGAATTTACTGTTGGCAAGGGCGAGGTGGTCCACTTTGGTAGGAATAATGGTAGGAAGGACTATTACTTATGGGGCGAAAAACTGCAGCAGGCGACGGTGCAGAGGGACCTCGGGGTCCTTGTGCATGAGTCGCAAAAACCCAGCCTGCAGGTGCAGCAGGTGGTCAGGAAGGCGAATGGGATGCTGGCCTTCATAGTGAGGGGGACTGAATATAAAAGTAGGGAGGTCTTGCTGCGGCTGTATAGGGTATTGGTGAGGCCGCAGCTGGAGTACTGTGTGCAGTTTTGGGCGCCGTACTTACGCAAGGATATTTTGGCCTTGGAGGGAGTGCAGAGGAGGTTTACTAGGCTGATACCGGAGTTGAGGGGGTTGAGCTATGAGGAGAGGCTGAATAAACTAGGCTTGTACTCGTTAGAGTTTAGAAGAATGAGGGGAGATCTCATTGAGACGTATAAGATGATGAATGGGATGGATAGGATAGAGGTGGAGAGACTCTTCCCGCTCAGAAAGGGCAGTAGGACTAGGGGGCACAGCCTCAAGATAAAGGGGGGGCGGTTTAGAACGGAGTTGAGGAGGAACTTCTTCACTCAAAGGGTGGTGAATCTCTGGAATTCTCTGCCCGTTGAGGTGGTGGAGGCTACCTCGCTAAATATTTTTAAGACGCGGGTTGATGGGTTTTTGATAAGCGAGGGGATTAAGGGTTATGGGGAGAGGGCGGGAATGTGGAACTGAGACACGACAGATCAGCCATGATCTTATTGAATGGCGGGGCAGGCCCGAAGGGCTGGATGGCCTACTCCTGCTCCTATTTCTTATGTTCTTATATGGACTAGGAAGAAAGGTTGAACAAACTTGGATTGTTTTCACTGGAGCATCAGAGAACGAGGGGGGAGCTGATAGAGGTTTACTAGATTATGACAGGCTTGGATAGAGTGGATAGTCAGAGTCTTTTTCCCAGGGTCGAAGGGTCAAATACTCAGGGGCATAGGTTGAAAGTGAAAGGGCGAAAACTTAAGGGATGTAAGGGACAAGTTTTTCACACAGAGGGTGGTGAATGCCTGCAACCTGCTGCCGAAGGAGGTTGTGGAAGCAGATTCTATAACAACATTCTGGATAGGTGCATGAATAGGCAGGGAATAGAGGGATATGGACCACATAGTGGCAAGAAAATATTAGAGTTGCATCTGTGTCAGCACAGACTTGATGGGGTGAAGGGCCTGTTCCCACACCATACTGTTCTTTGTTTCAATGGAGAGCACGTTAACAGTATGTATTCCAGTGTTTTTCTCATGTAAGGAGACCTTTCAACCATTTTGCAAATCTACCTTTTGGATAAAACAAGCAAATAATAAATACTTAGGATCACTGTCTGATAACTTGCGTTCTGTGAGCCATTATTTGGATAAATGCAATCTAGATTTGACTCACAAATCTACTATGATCATTTTTGCACAAACGTCCCAAGTGTCCACGTGTGTTTACAGCCATATACTCAGCTCAAAATTAATTATTAGATATATATTTCTTGATTAAGGTCATATAACAGACTAAAAGCATTTTAAAAATTTATTCACAAGTAGGCTTATATTAATACTGCAATGACATTACTGTTAAAATCCCCTAGTCGCCACACTCCAGTGTCTGTTCAGGTACACTAAGGGAGAATTTAGCATGGCCAATGCATCGAACCAGCACGTTTTTCGGACTGAGAGAGAAAACCGGAAGATCCGGAGGAGGCCCAAGCAGACACGGGGAGGACGAGCAGACTCCACATTGACAATGACCCAAGTCGGGAAGTGAACCCAGGTCACTGGCGCTGTGAGGCAGTAGCGCTAACCACTGTGCCACCCTGCTGCCCCTATCGGGCAAAGTTCCTGAATCAGATGACTCTGTAAAAGATATGTCACGTTCTTATAGAGCTCAAGAAAGTAGGAAAGGTGAGCCAGAAAAGCTACCTCTCATAACTCAATGAAATAGCTTCTAACCCTTAGCAAAAAAATGAAAGTCATCCTGTCATAAAGGTCACAATTCAGTTTAAATCTGTTTATAGTAGAACCATAGCTTACTGCTCATCTCTTTAAGCAGCGCTTCCCAAACCTTTCCCCCCCACTGTAACCCATTTTCAGTCTTGGAAATTGCTGTGATGGGTCAGGGTGTACAGCTGTGCAAGCAGTGGTGATGGGAGTTGGGAGCTGTGAGTGTGATCAGGAGCTGTTTAAGCTGCAGGGTTCTTAATTAAAAAGCACCTACCTTTTCACTGGTTTTTTGGAGCAGGAATTAAGCTCAAAGATTGGTCAGTTGGGCCAAGCCCACCATTTAAAAACCATGAAGGTTTAACAGGATCTCACGCCTGTTAACACTTGGAACTCCACAGAGGCCCTGCTGCCTTGGCTCTCTCAACCCCAAATTTTGTCACGCAACCCACAGCAGCGGTGGCACAGTGGTTAGCACTAGTGCCTCACAGTGCCGGCGACCCAGCTTCGATTCCCAGCTGTGGAAAGCCATGCTATAAAGCATACATATACTTGGAGCGGAACTGAATTGTATTTATGTTGTAGATTGTTGCTTATCCCCCACCCAACTCTATCCCTTTCATTATTGAATAAACAGATTGCAAATTGCAGGGGCTGTCTGCCACATTTCCCAAGGTAGCATTTTTCCACATCAACTGAGACAATGACAGTCAGTAATTTAGATAAAGGCTGATTCACAGCAAAGATCAATCCAGTCCTTCCTCACTGCCAAAATAATCTATCTCAATTGGGGATACAGAATAGAAATCAGTGAGAATCATTACTTATTTGTCCAACTCACTAGTCTTGGGTTCACTGCTCAGGTTCAGATAACATATCACAGACTAGGGATCTTACCATGGACCTTTCTAATCTATATGATCCAGTTCTGCACCAGGCTGTGCATTTTCGTAGCAAGCCTATGGTCTAACTTTCTACACCGACTCAGCCCAACAAGATCAATGCTCGAGGCTTTTACAAAACAAACCTTTTGAAGAGATATGCGGTGCTGCTTTCTTCATTTGTGCTTGTTCTTCTGGTGATGTTTTGTCAACTTGAATGCCAGAATCTTCTCTGCTTAAAGACTCTTGGAGCTCTTCTTCACTTTCTTCTTCAGACCACTCCTAAATAACAAAATACAATTATATTGCATAGAAACAATCTCAAAAGTGTCTTTTTGAGAACTGGGGAGAAGTGAGAGGAGAACAAAGCTGGATATTGGAAACTGTGGAGAAGTGGCCAAAAATTTGATTGAAAAGGTGGATCTTATAAAGGCATCCAACATTGGTGAGAAAAGTAACTCAAAGAAGGGATTTAGGGACAGAGTTTCAGAGGGTTGAGCTACTGGTTCAAAGCTCTGCCACTAATGGTGGGATAACGTAAAGAGGATGAATGTTTGGAAGGCTAAAGTGTGAAAATGAAAACACAAAGCTGTGGAACGCTACAGACATGGAACGGAACAAGGGTATGAAGAGGATTTGAAGAAGACATGGAGGATTTTAAATTCCATGTGTCAGGAACCAAGAGAGCTGTTGCAGCTCATCAAGAAGGGGTAATAAAGAGTTTTCTTTTCCCAAGTCAAGACAGAATCCAGCTTGCTGACCTATGGACAAGTTGAAGCTGAAAACAGGTGGAGGGTGGGAAGCCAGCAGTAAGGGTGTTAGAGGGAGAACCTGTCTGTAACACAGATGAAGGTTCCAGATTTAGTACTTGGACAGGAAGAATTAAGCGACATTGCAGAAAATATTCCTGATGATGGGTAGAATGTGGTGATTTAAGCTATGCTTTGGATCTCTAGACAGCTCAGCATATTTTAAACAGAACAGAAAAAGAGAGGGGGATATATAAGATTTGAGCAGAGTACCCACTAAGAAACAAATGCACAATTTCAATGCCAATCCTCGGACATCTTGCAACACAAGGGAGCAAGATTGAAAACAAGGCCAAGTTACAAAAACCTCATTTTCCTAACCCTACCTTAAATTGAAAGGAAACCCAAGAGGTCTGCACTTACACATATTGCTAATGCACGTACTCCAGTCTAATCAAAGCGACTAAAGCAAAGCAGCAAATTGCAAACACTTAATTGCAAACCCATGTTATTTTTCTAAATGCTTATATAGCTATGTAAACAACATAATTAAATGTAATTTCAGTAGATTTCTGAGTAAAACAAGCTGATGTCCTGTAGATTTAAACAAAGGGGTATTGGATATATACCAGTGTTAACATGCTTATAATTTAATGTAAAATTTTATGAGAGGACCAAGTGTTTCACAAGGGCGCTCTCAGGATCTTTCTGATCAACTGTTTATAGGAACAGACCATATCAAAATCACATAGAAAAGTAACTCAAATCTAAAATCCAACAAACGTACCAAAATTCAGTGGACAACATCAGAGAGCAGACTATTGGGCTGGTCAAATTTCTTAAATGTGTCATGGTGACTTAACCATGAGCTTAAATGCTTAAAGGGACCAGGCAGGGAAAAATATACTCTGAAGCACCAGATTAGGTGACAAATATTCATGTTTCAGGATAACCTGTTGGAATCAACACACGTTCAGTGGGATACAATTTTCTGAAAGTAACTCTCAACAGATTTGTGCATCTTAGCTCTATATCACAGGAAAACAGCAGAAAATTTACCCCTCCTCAAAAGGACTAAGTATCATGCCTGGCTGTTCACATACATTTCTTAACAGCCATCTTGGAAATAGCAAATGCCTCAGTAAACCCTGGGAGCAAGCTGGTTCTGAACTGTCATGGCACAAAAAGAACCAATGGGCAAAAAAAGAAAATAGTTCCAAGTAGTTTACTCACTGGAGTGTCTGGGTATGGGCCAATATCAATTTCTTCACCTTCCATCAGATATTTCCCCCAGTCAAAATCATCATGTTGCACTGCAGAAATACAGTACACCTCAGTCAGTGCAGTTATAAAATTAAAACCACATCAAAGTTAACAGTGAGCCACAATTCATCTGATTTAAAATTCTTATTCTTGATCAAAATTTCTCATCCTTACCTCGTCCTAGCTCTGCAACATTATAACACCCCATCTTTGCTCATTGCTTCTCTGGCTGTAGCCTCTTTTTCAGCCCTATCCTTTCCTTTCCTTTACCCCCCCATCCTTCTCCCAACTTTTGCAGCCATGCCTTTGGGTGCTTAGGTGTTTCTCTCTATTATTCCCTCTCAAAGCCTCTCTATCACTCCATATTCATTAAGACGCTTTTTAAATCCCATCTCTTCGGTCAAGCTTTCTCCAACTCTGAAGGATTAATCTCTCCTTCCCTACACTCTCCTGTCCACCAGCTGTAGCTGTTCTTCCAACCTGTGCTCTAATTTCCTTCTAAAAATGGCTTGTTTTGCTATCCATGTTTTCCTTCAAAATATTCCTAAAAAGCCAACACGTTGGGCAATTTGAGTCTCTTTTTAATCTCCCCAAACTGCTTCACTTTGTGTTCAATATATAAACCTCCCACATCTCCCTCTTAAAATGTATTCTGATGTTAGTTATATACTCACGAGCTGCATTATAATAAAAAAAGCATTGTAACCATTAAGCAACCTAATTTGCTCTCTTCATAATGAATCCCATCTAAATCTAATTACACACTTCTAATATTACTTAACATTATACAATTGCCATCGGTGATTATAATGCAAAATTTAATATGTTAAATTTTTCCACCGACAAGATTACTGGAGCCCTGCAGGAAAGGAAGTTAAAAGGAAATGGAGAAAATAATTAAGGAAAGAAATGAAAAGGAATAGGTCATGAAATGAAGACATTCAATGAAAAAAATTGATTAAGGACAATTAACAGGGAAGAAAATACTCCTTCAATAACGATGCAAATGTAATAAAAAAAAGATTTTTGAAATTAATGGACACCTGCATCCTTCCTCCCAAAGCAGGAAAGCAAGATAATAAATATTGTACACAGGAGAGCAAGGTATTTTGATTACAAAGGAATAATGTATGTTTTATTTTACAGTACTGAGGTATAATAAATCAGCTCCAGAATTCAAATTCAACACACAATTTCAGTGTGATGAAGGGCGAATATTTCTGCTGCACATTCAATTTTTTTGATGTAAATGAAGTATGTATTATATTTTCACAATCAACACTGCTTCACCTGCCATTTTCATTCATCAAGGTTTATATAATAGAAACCAGGCTGCTTCGTAAAATCAGAGAAACAGAGAGGGATGAAGCTGATTTTCTTCGAGGTTACATAGAATCCTACAATGCAGAAGGAGGCCATTTGGCCCATCAAGTCTGCACCAACCACAAACCCACCCAGGTCCCATCCCCATAATTCCATGCATTTACCCTAGCTAGGTGTGTCGGTCCACCTTATCAAACGAGGGGCATGCACACGGTGGGTTGTGCGTGGGCTGCTCTTGGATGTTTTGAGAGTGGCCTAGTACTTCGCGTCGTGGTGTGTGCTTAAACCTGGACCAGCTGATGGGCACCACAACAGCTCAGTGACTATCACTGCTAGCTGTGCAGATACATGGATTTGGGCCGGTGTCTGTGGGAGTTTGCGCATTCTCCCTGTGGTTGCGTGGGTTTCCTCCGGGTGCTCCTGTTTCCTCCCACATCCCAAAGATGTGCTTTTAGGCTGATTGGTGTACCAAATTGACCCTACACTATTCTCCCCTGAATCTGGTTACAATAGGGGTACAATTAGCATACACACGGGGCAAGGTAGGTGTAGGAAAATGCTTTGTTAGGATGGCGGCACGGGCTCGTTGGGCCGAAGGGCCTGTTTCCCGTGCTGGGTTGTTCTTTGTTCCCTTGACATAAGGGGAGTTTAGTCTGGCCAATCCACCTAATCCGCACATCTTTGGACAGTGGGAGGAAACCGGAGCACCCAGAGGAAATCCATGCAGACGCTGGGAGAATGTGCAAACTTCATACAGACAGTGACCCAAGCTGGAATTGAACCCGGGTCCCTGGCACTGTGAGGCATCAGTGCTAATCACTGTGCCGCCCGCGGCATCGCTGCAATTTTATGGCAAAGTTATGTGTCAGGGAAATCATCTTTAACTCAGCAGCAGTGAATTGAAGGGGGACTTTTATACCCGTTCAAGCCTGGTAGGTGTATTCCGGACACTTAAATGAATTGCAGTAGTTCAGGAATGTGAACCAGAATAGTTCAATGTACACTGTGCAATTTTCAGAGCAAGTGCCCCAATTTCTATCTGCAGTTTTTTCTTCAGGTATAACAGAAAGTGAAAGGTTATAGAAGATGGTGTTCCAAAACAGAAAAAAGAGGATGCTGACAATATTCAGCAGGTTAGACAGCATATGTGGAAAAAGAAGCACAAGCTCACTTTTCAGCTCTAACTCTAATAAAAACATTGTAAGACATTAAACTTTGACTTTCGTTCCTTCTTTCAGAAAGTTTGGCAATTTTCTTTTTTTTATGTAAAAGTGAAATAAAAATTAAAAACAAAAGCTTTTCCAGTTCATTCAAAGACATTTGTGCCATCCAGAGGTATAACATTTAACCAACAGAACAGGCACGCATTAAGTAAAATCTGAGCCCAAGCTTCTTAACGAGATGTACAATTGCACAATTACTTAAAGGATTGACATTTGCTGATGTAGCAGTCTGCTAAATCAAATCACAAATGAATAAAGGATTAACATAATAACTCACCCTCTTCCTTCTGTCTTGCCTTCTCAGTGTACTGAGAATTGGAAGGTGAATCAGAAAGGGCCAATAAGAGGGAGAGTATTGCATAGTGTTCTTTAGTCTGCAAGATTTGGAAGGAAGCCACTTCAATATTAGTTTTAAAGGAATATGTCACATATAGAAATAAAACTTTGATGTTAAGACTTGCAATTGCAACCATGCACTGATAAATTGCTTTTAAATGACACAAGGCATAATACTTTAATTTAACAAAAAGTTCCCCGAGAGTCAATTTAATTTACAGATTACTGAAGCGAACAGCAGTGCTCCTCAGGAAATGTCTGACCATCAAACTAGGAGCTTTTGTGTTCGGTACAACTCTGCTATTCATTTGCCTTTTCAATAGAACATAGAACACTACAGCACAAACAGGCCCTTCGGCCCACGAGTTGCGCCGATCACATCAACACCTATCTATAACCCCCAATCCCATAAAACCCCATATACTCATCCAGAAGTCTTTTGAAAGACCCCAGCGAGTTCGCCTCCACCACCACTGACGGCAGCCGATTCCACTCACTCACCACCCTCTGAGTGAAAAACTTACCCCTAACATCACTTCTGTACTTTCCTCCCCGCACCTTAAATCTGTGTCCTCTCGTAGCGACCATTTCAACCCGGGGAAATAGCCTCTGAGAATCCACCCTATCCATTCCTCTCAACATTTTATAAACCTCTTATCAGGTCGCCTCTCAACCTTCGTCTCTCCAGGGAAAAGAGACCCAGCTCCCTCAACCTAACTTCATAAGGCATGCCTCCCAGTCCAGGCAACATCCTTGTAAATCTCCTCTGTACCCTTTCAATAGCTTCCACGTCTTTCCTATAGTGAGGCGACCAGAACTGCGCACAGTACTCCAAATGAGGCCTGACAAGGGTCTTATAAAGTTGCAGCATTACCTCCCGACTCCTGAACTCAATCCCTCGATTAATGAAGGCCAGTACACCATACGCCTTCTTGACCACCTCTTCCACCTGCGAGGCTGATTTAAGAGTCCTGTGGACCCGGACCCCAAGATCCTTCTGCTCTTCAACACTACTAAGACTCCTCTAATGTTCTCCTCTTTCCTAAAGAGGCTGACTACTTCAATGTGTATAATTAACTCCATGAACAGTGCTCAGATGTGCATGTTTTCATACAGCATCACATGCATGCACTTCCATGACGGTTCATTGTACAGCCATCAAAAGTGGGAATCTGGCACATTATCCATTCTAGATTCATTGGGTGGAATCCTGTGCCATTCCTCATGATAAGCTGTGTTTGAGTGTGACTTAATTGCAGGAGCCGAGTTTCCTCCCCCCTATTCCTTTAGGTCCGTGGCAGGGTTTCCCATCCACCACAAAGTGGTGCTTGTCAGTGTGGAAATAATGTCCATTTGATGATCTCATCCCACCATCTCTGGTTACTCAGCAGAAGGCAGAGTGCTCGCCATGCGGAAGGCTTGCTTGTGGCAAGTGATCCAGCGATCAAGTAATCCAGCGATCAAGTGATCCAGCATCAGTAATGGGGACCCAGAGCTACCAATCTGCCTATGCTGCTGGCGTCCCCTCGAGCCACCACTCACCACTGGTTTGGATTGAACCACAATCATGCTTTGTGTAGGTGACAGTTGGGGCAGCACTACTGCCTCACAATCCCAGGGACCTGGGTTCGATTCCTGGCATGGTTTGTGCATTCCCCCCATGTCTGTGAAGGTTTCCTCCGGGTGCTCCGGTTTCCTCCCACAGACCAAAGATACGCAGGTTAGGTTGATCAGCCATGCTAAATTGCTCCTTACTGTCCCAGGATTGTAGGTTAGTGAGATTAGCGGGGTAAATGCAAAGGATTATGGCTGGGATTGTTGTCGGTGCAGACTCGATAGGTTAAATGGCCTCCTTCTGCGCTGTAGGGTTTCTATGATTCTTTCTATGATAACAACAGCAGCCACTATTTCCTCAGTGGTGCTGTCACTTAATAGGGCTGCCAGTCTTTGATTGGCTTGCAGCTCCTGACTGACTGGTCTTCAACCCAAGGAAGCCCTGCTACTGGCCTGTCAAGTGCCTGAGTGGAACAAGATGCGGAAGGCCTTCCTAAGAAGAGGTGAGGTGGGTCTAATGGCCGCCGCAAGCTTCTGCACATCATGTCACTGTGGTCCCTGCCCTGTCCCAGTCACTAACGCAGCTGAGCTGAACAAACACAGCACAAGTAATATTCAACCTGGAACCTCATTTGCCAGTGTTGAGGTCAGCTGTGTTAACTTCCCTTACTTGGTCCAAAATGTTTGAACTAATTTACTTCCAAAAACCTACTCCTTGAAGTCTTACTTTGTAATTTATTAAGCATAGTCAATACGAAACTGACCTCTTGGTTTCCTTCAAGTCTCAAACAAAGGTAAAATTCTAACTTGCTTCTTAATAATAACAATAACTAGAACTGTTTGAACTTAAATACCAAGCCAAAAGCTGGAGTGAGCAGCCCATTTTCTCTTTGAATTAAGTAGGCTAAGTAATGCTCAGTTTCAAAAGTTAGTAACTTAGGTGACAAAGTTCAGCAATTTACAGTTATGTCACAGTTTCATTAGCTAATGAACACAACTTCTATCTTAAGTATAAAAATTCTCTCTGAACATTCTCAGATCAGCAGAAGAGAAAAGATGCCCTCATTCATAATTTACATTTACGGTACTTGTCAGATCTGGGGAGTACAATATATTTTAATTTTCTGCAATGAGCCTGTGGCTCAAACTTAAAAGGATTCCGTGCAGAATCATCTTCTCAATGTAAAATCAGTGATAATTGCCTTCGCACCAGCACAGCAGGTTTACCCATAGTGACTAAGCATCCAAGAGCACTGTGTGCAGTCAGCTATTTGTCAGGGATCTGTTAGATTGAGGGAAGAGAGATAAGATAAACAAACTCCTACCCGCTATCCAGCAGATAGTGATGGAGGGATGCGGTGACATGGTTGCAATGTCACTGGACTGGTAATCCAGAGGCCTAGGCTCATTCTCTGCAGACACGAGTTCAAATCCAATCATGGTAGCTGGTGGAATTTAAATTCAATTTGGAATATAAAGCTTGCTAGAATGTAACTGATTATAACATTCGATCTGTTGTAATGTGACCAATGGTAACAACCTGTAAGGGTCAGCTGACCCAGTAAACCATGTAACCAATGATAGAATGATGTGACAATCAGCTGACCAGCATAAATAAGAACCTTTTGGGAATTGTTCGAGCGCTCGCAATGGCCCGGGGTGAGGCCTCAAGTTTGGAGTAATGAAGTTTCTTTACTAAACCTTTTCTTTGATTTTTAAGTTGGAGTAAGCTTTTGTTATATTTTTATTATCTACACTGGAAGAGTTCATTCTGGATCAACAATGCTGACCACATGTTGTAAGAACCAAACTGGGTTCACCTATGCCCTTTAGGGAAGAAAATTTGCCAACTGGCCTACATATGATTCAAACCCACAGCAATTTTGTTGCCTCTTAACTATCCTCTGAAATTAGAGATGCCAGTAATGCTCACATCCCATGAATGAATAAAGAAAGCATATAAGCATGGATGTTAGAGAGGGCAGGGTGAGGATCAGTGGTGATAATGTCCAAGTGCATCAACTTCATGACACACACGATAATAGATTACAAATATATAGTGTTCGCCAGGATGTTGGAGGGAATATGGCACTCATGAAATATTATTTGAGCATAATCATCTTGAAAGTCCAAGTGGAAGCTTTTTAAAAAAATACATATAAACTTTATTCAGCATTTAAGAGTCTACAAAAATTGTCAAGCAGTGAAGTCCAGTTCAACATTACACAAAACTTCAGATCAAAACATCCACTACCTTTGTTCCTTCAACAGTCTCAAGGGGCAACTCCAAAAACTCATTTGTTAGCCTCCGCCAGCTTACAGCTTTAGGGAGCTCTGAATGAATAATCAGCTTTTCATGGATTCTGAAAAGTAAAAGGAGTTGCCATCAGTTGCTGGCATTTCACAACTGCTCTGAAATAAAGGCCATGCATAAATGAGTGAAGGAGCTCACCCATCAATCACACGTGTTACTTTGTGGCTGTCTACATCGAGAAACCGATGGAATCTGAAAGAAGAATTAGAAAGTCAGAAATCAAATGTCAGGTACAGGAAAAGGAAATGAGATAAAACTAGCTTAAACCAGGAATAAAATATTACTTCTTACAAAGTGAGCTATTACTGGTGGTCACAAACATTCTATCCCACCAGCATAACCAATCATTTCTTCAAAAATAGAGAACTATTCTCCAGGGCCAGAGGGTGTGGCACAGCTGCCCCACAGTATCAGATACCTGGATTAGATGCCAGCTTGGGTCACTGTCTGTGTGGAGTTTGTATGTTCTCCCCGTGTCTGTGTGGGTTTCCTTCTGGTGCTCTGGTTTCCTCCCACAGTCCAAACATGTGTGGGTTAGGTGGATTGGCCATCCTAAATTGCCCTTTAGTGTCGGGGGACTAGCTAGGGTAAATGCATGGGGTTATGGGGATAGGGCTTGGGTGGGATTGTGGTTTGTGCAAACTCGATGAACCAAATGGCCTCCTTCTGCACTGTATGATTCGATGAACTTTTTCCCATTTCCACAGTCACGATAACTATTAACCAACTTGAAGAGGTGCATTACTCCCAAACATCTTTCAAAATCTGAACTGAACATCAAAACTGCAAAAACCAGATAAAGGTAGATTGACCACAAATATGCCTGCTCGTGGTCTCCTATCCACTGCTTCACTATTCGAGAAAATCATCCCACCGACCACTTGGTGGCAATATATGCTGCAGCACCCTCTTGCGCTGCTTTAATGAGTGCATTTTCTAAACAAAGGTTTCCTCCAAACAGAAAAATGGTGTTCTGCAGTGACTGTAGAACACAAAATAAACCATTGATCATTACAAATCTGGATGTTCTTTGCACTGAGTGTGTATGCCATTCAGCAAATGTACAAAGTGTAACAGTACCACTGGGCTAAATTCATGTCACTGTATTCAATTCGGGGCCTTCTAACACGTATTTGCAACCATCGGTATTACTTATAATCCACTGTGACGCTACAACGCAATTAAATGTAAATAAATATATTGTTTTTTCTCGTTTAAGGGGAATACTTAAAATTTCAGATTTAGTCTGCTAGCAGCCAGTGCATCTGAAAAACATTTATCACAGGGTGTAAAAGCAAGTTAATAACCCATTTCCAACTAAGAATGTATTACTTAGATAGAGCTAACGGACTTTTGGGCGTACAAGAAAGTCCCCTAGAATTTCTGACTAAAGTTGATTGAGAGGGTCATGTGAAAAACTGGGCAATTCGAGCTGGAAGTCTGCTAAAGATAAAGATAGAGGTCTGCAGGCTGTTCTGAAACTTATTTTTTCTCTGAAAGCTTCAAGGCCCTTAATACAATTTATAGCGAGTATATTTATGGTTGCTAACTGTGGTTAAAGTGGCATTTATGTCTTTAAGAAGAGTGTTGCTTATTTGGAACTGAAACAGTCATAAGCTAGAAAGTAAAGTTGCTTCCTTTCAATTTTAAATATTGTTCAACTGTTAATAGTTGAGCTTCTTCATTTAATAGATTTATATTTAAATTGTGTTATTAGATAAAGTTTGTTTCACTATTTAAAAAATCCCTAATTTATCAGTGGAATCATTCCTGGAAGGATCTTTTCCTCACATTTATGCCAAAATAGAAAAAAATTCTAATCTGGCATTTTAATATAGCTTGAGATTCTGGTCCAGCATCCTAAAACACTCATTTATTGTCCAGCATCCAGTACTAGACAAGCAAAGATTTCCTTCAGCATTGGGAAAATAGAAAGCTTTATTTTCAGTCCCTGTCACAGACTCTGTTCCCTAGTCACTGACTCCATCCCTCCACCAAGTCCCGATCATCCATCACACGAGTGCCCAGATTTTAACATTCTCATACCTTCATCTTCCTTGCCTTTTCCTCAATGTCTCTGCAATTCCTCAAGGCTTACAACCCTCCAAGATTTCAACATGCAAACAATTTTGGCCTCTACTGCATTCCCATTTTCAATTGCTCCATCATTAGGGGCTGTGCCTTCAGTTCCTTGGCTTCAAGTTCTGTGATTCCCTCCCTAGATCTCTCAGCACTTTTAAGGTACTTCATAAGGATCAAGCTATTGGTAATCTGGTCTCATCTAGCTCTTGTGTGTTTCAGTGTCACGTTTATTCCTTAACACTCTAGGATTGCCAATTCTGGTTAGACATATTCCTGCAAATATCATCACTTAACCTCCTGTCACCAAATGGCCCAATCCCACACTCGCACTACTAGTCACCTGTCACTCCAACCAAATGGCCAATTGGAAAGCACGTCATGACTCAATTAGGTAATTCTTGGTTGGGTTCGGAGAGGTAACCTTAAGTAATTTATAATTTTTTGTGGGTGTTATAAGTAAACTAAAGAAATCCTTGGTTTTACTTTCACATTAAAAAATACTCTTTCATTTAAGTTAGGTTTATACAACCCTAAAACAAACACAAATATAAAAAACTGCCGATTGCAGAGCAACCAAGGAGCCATGGAGGCAGCAAAGGCAGTCTGAGGTCAACTGGAACAAGTTAAATCCTGTGAAAAAGGAGTTTTTCAAAGAATCAATTGGAACATAGAAAGAAAGCAAGTCCCAAACTAAAGAAGAAAGTTCCAGAAACCAGGGAATGAAGCAGAAGAAAGTTCCATGATGACTGTTAAGTCAAAGACTAGGAATCTGGAAAAAAAGTTCCTGTTGAGGTTAAGAGTGAGGAGGGGATGACAGCTGTCTGTGGGGAGCTGCATATATGTGAGAGCGAGTGAGAGTATGGGGGTGGGGGAAGAGAGCAAAAACTCTTCTGCATATTAGACTGAGTGCAAGAGAGAGTGAGTGTAAGCCAATGACTGTGAGTCTGTCTTCCAATGCCCAGTCTCATTTCTCATTCACTCTCACTCCCCACACACATATGCACCAACTCAAACTCCCGCACTCGAATCCTCTCGCTTAGAAGGCCACATACTATTTGTCTTTTTTTAAACTGTGTGCTTACCTTCACAAGGGCACCCAGATTCCTTTGCACATTCCCCCTCCTAATTTATGGTCATTCAGATAATAATCTGCCTTCCCATTTTTGCTACCAAAGTGGATAACCTCACATTTATCCAAATTATATTACATCTGCCACTGATTTGCCTACTCACTCAACTTGTCCAAATCACACTGAAGGATCTGTTTCATTCCCATAGCTCACCCTCCCATCAAACACTGAGCCTCCAAACATACTCTACTGAGAGTATTGACACCATTACAGAGAAGGGTGAGATTTTCACCAAATACTGCCTGCAGCAATGCAAAACAAAAAGTAAAGATTGACACTGAAATAAAATACAACGGTGCCATGGGAAATCAACCCACGTACTGCATCAGATCCTAACACTCAACTGGATCTCGTAGTGTACAGTAGATGAACTATCTGCACAGAAGGTGTGCCTACCTTCCATTCTGCAATGCAGCTTTCAGCTTCATGTCTTTGACCAAAAAGTAAAACTGCTATTAAGATTTCTGGACAGTATCTCAATGGAGCAAATCCAACTTGATCCAGATGCATACACTCTGCAACACCAAGCCCCAGAACCGATAAAACACAAAGATCTATTCAACTGCGACACCATTGGGAAGCTGCCTGTAATACATTACATGATGCTTGATACCTCTGACAGTCTGTGCTCAGAAAGGAGCTCCCCCAGCAATGAAGCAGGAAACAGTTGATAGGCTGGACTGGATGACAATACTGGGGGTATTGTCCCCCATAAAAAAACAGATGGCACAGTCAGGATCTGCATCAAGTTCACCTAAAGAATGCATTGCTCATACCTCATCATTTTCTATAGATGGTCGAACACGTTATAACTGACATGCCCATTCAGCCTCTTGGACATGAAGTGCGGGTTCTAGCAAACCCCACCGGATGTAGAATCCTCAAAATTCACTACTTTCATGTCTCTGACGGACAGTTACTGTTTCCTCCGCAAGCCATATGGGATCTCCAGTGAAGTCTTCCAACGGTGCATGGAGCAACTCTTCGTGGGACAATCCTGCAAAATCATCGTCAATTATATCCTGGTCTGGGGTCATACAATGCAAGTACATGAAGCATGTCTTAGTTTAGTCCTCAACAGAATCAGGACCACACAGTTAAAACTCAACCCTGCTAAGTGCAGGCTCAGGGGCAACTAGGTTCCCACGAGGGTCATGTGTGAAGCAGATTCAGACAAGACAACAGCTATGTAAGAGAAGTCCATTTCTGAGGACGAGTATGCTTTGCAGCACTTCCTTGGTACGATGAATTATCTTTCTAAGTTCATTCCTTGCTACTGCAAGGTCACTGGACCTCTGTCAGCTCCTCCACCAAGATGTTGAGAGTTTTGGAAGGAGCAGCACACTCTCAGCCCCTCTGTATCTACAATACTTGGTTGCTTGGGCACCTTTACTCCCATCAGCAAATGCCTCCCAGCATAGATCTGGCACAGCCAAAGAACCACTGTGGTTCCTATAGTTGCTCAAGGTGGCTGATATCTTTGAATAGAACAGTAAACAGCACTTGATCCAAGTCGACTTGTACTCTGGTTGGTTCAAATTTGACCACCAACCAGACATGAAGTGCAACATGATCATAATCAAGCTAACGAGACACTTTGCCACATATGGCATCCTTCAGAGGATAATGACACACAATGCTCACCAGTCCGTTCAGGGACTTTGCACATACACGGGACTTTGAGCATATTATGAGTAGTCCCTCTGTACCCACTAGCAAGCAGGCAGTATGCTCAGCCAAGCACCCATTTGAGAAATGTGTCCAAAAACCCACTGATATCTATGCTGCTCTCCCTAGTCGGCAAAATTTGCCGAGACAGGATCCGACCTCTTCAGCACAGCAAATGTTCGCCATGCTCACCAGGACCACGATCTCCATTGCCAAGACTCTCTTGCAATCAAAAGTTGAAAAAACGTGAATGGAGCCCTCATCTAGTGAGGACAAAGGGGCAATAGGTATTACAATTGAAATGCTCGCACCTTTAGAACCTGGTCAGTCAGGATCCAGATCACATACAGCCACAATAAACTGGCATATTCCACAGCTAAACAGCTGTGGACAATGCTCATTATGTACGAAATCGATGTTGCCAACTGCAGTTATCTGAAGCAGCTCCAACCACCACCACAGTACCTCATGCATCCAACCTGCAATCCAGGCCCCCTACACCAGTGGAAATGGAGGCTCCTCCCAGAGGCCAATGCAGTAAGCCCTACAGCCACTGGATACACCATAAGGACACCAACCCAAAGGCATCTCAAGCACAGCCACCTGGCACAATCACATGCTTAGGATGCACAAGTAAACCATTTACAAGGCTCAAAAATAACATGATGCAATAGTCTACAAACGGACCTGGTTTTTCCAAAAGGGAAGGCATGGAAAGTTGTCCCAACTTAAACAGAGAAGATGTTGACTGTGTGGTCACACGGACGCTGGGATAGGTCATGCGTGGGAGTGGAGATGTTCTCCCATGGTTGTGGCAGACACACAGCAAGTAAAACTGCTCAGTACCTCTTTGTTGCAAGTCCCTGGTCATAAGACATTGGAGCTGAATGAGGCCACTCGGCCCATCGAGTTTGCTCCGTCATTCAAACATTGCTAATATTTTTGTCATCCCCTTTCTCCTGCCTTTTCCCTACAACCCCTGAACTCCTTATTAATTAAGAACCTATCTATCTCTGTCTCAAAGACACTCAATGACCTGGCCTTCACAGCCTTCTGCAACAGAAAGTTCCACAGATTCACCACTCTCTGGCTGAAGAAATTCCTCCTCATCTGTTTTAAAGGACTGTCCCTTTGGCCTGAGGTTGTACCCTCTGATTCTAGTTTTTCCTACCACTGGAAACATCCTCTCCATGTCCACTCTGTCCAGGCCTCGCAGTATCCTGTAAGTTTCAATAAGATCCCCCCTCATCCTTCTAAACTCCAACGAATACAGACCCAGAGTCCTCAACCGATCCTCGTATGACAAGCTCTTCATTCCAGCGATCATTCTTGTGAACCTCCTCTGGACCCCAAGGCCAGCACATCCTTCCTTCAATATGGGGCCCAAAACTGCTCACAATACTCCAAATAGACTGTGACCAGAGCCTTATTCACCCTCACAAGTACATTTGTATCCTAGCCCTCTCGACATCAAGATTACTACTGGTCACCAGTTAAACATAGGAACATAGGGAAGTGGAGAAGAAATAGGCAATTTTATTGCAACCCGGTAATTCTATAGGAAACAGAAACAGAAAATGCTGGAAAATCTCAGCAGGTCTGAAAGCATCTGTAGAGAGAAAGTAGAGCCAACATTTCGAGTCAGGCCAACCCTTCAGCAGAACTGTTTTTCCAGCATTTTTTGTTTTTGTTTCAGATTCAAGTCCCCTCAGGAGCTTATAAGTTCCCATAAGATCACCTCTTATCCTTCTGAACTTCAATGGACACAGAACCAAGTCAACACACTTTCAAATCCCCTTGAGTGGAGGGGAAGGTTTTATTTTTGAAGTTTATTTATTAGTGCCACAAGTAGGCTTACATTAATACTGCAATGAAATTACTGTGAAAATCGTCTAGCCACCACACTCTGGCACCTGTTCCGGTACACAGAGAGAGAATTTAGCATGGTCAGTGCATCTAACCAGCACGTCTTTCGGACCGTGGGAAGAAACTGGGGCATCCGATGGAAACCCACGCAGACACAGGGAGAACATGCAGACTCCTCACAGCTGGAGACCCAAGAATCAAACCCAGATCCTTGGTACAGTGAAGCATCAACGCTGACAACTGTGCCACCATGCCACCCCTACACCTTTCATCCCTCTAAACCTCAGGAGGGGCAGAAAGCCACTTCCAAACCCAGGAGATGTGGTGGAGGGTAAATCGTGAGGCGCCTGGTCATTGATCGCCATTTACCTGATATTAGACCAGGCGAACTGCAGCGCCAACTGGAAGTCAGGATCCTCCTCCTCCCGGACCCCGCTAACGCACTGGACCAACTTCTTCACGTCCTTCTCGAACTTATTCCAATGCGCCATGTTTATAAATTAGAAGCGGAGACGGCTCCACTCTGACAGATCGCCCCCGTCCCGCGCTACCGGAAGTGTTCCCCCCTCCCCGGAAACACTGCCGGGTCAGGTCAGGCCCGTTGCTATGGAGACCCATTCCAATTTCAACGGCTTTAACACCCGCTGCCGCCTTTTCCAGCCCGCAGACGCAGCCACTGGTATTTAAAGCTAAACGGCAGTCATCCTCTTCCCTCCCCCTTTCTTTAGGGGGGGAGGGACCTGCACTGTAAGCATGTTTATTTATTCGTGTCACAAGTTGGCTGACATTAACACTGCAATGAAGTGAGTGAAAATTCCCCCCAGTCGCCACACTCCGGGGCCTGTTCGGATACACGGAGGGAGAATTTAGCATCCCCAATGCGCCCTAACCGTCACGTCTTTTCACGTGTGGGAGGAAACCAGAGCACCTGGAGGAAACCCACACAGACACGGGGAGAATGTGCGGACTCCACTCAGACAGTGACCCAAGCCGGGAATCAAACCTGGATCCCTGGCGCTGTAAGACAGCAGTGCTGACCACTATATCACCGTACCATATTGCAACTGTCTGGTTACATGCTTGTAATTGTGAAATTATTTTATTATTGTAACAATTGTCCATAACTGTTACAAATTATGATTGCTATCATTCAAAATTCAGTACCTGCCGACATTATGATTTCTATCAATCTCTACTCGTGGTGTGTCTTTTTTTCCAAAAATATACTTTATTCATACATCTGTGAGAAAATGACAAACATTCCAAAGTGACCATCACACAAAAAGTAATAATATTCAGGCTCTTTACATACATCAAGTAACATTCTGAGATGCTTCAATACAGTAAAGGAGACATTTCAGACGTTTTGCAATTGTCTTACAAATGTTGCAGAGTTATTTTAAAGATTGTCCACATAGAAAAAATTGTACTCCGAGGTGCTTCAATACATTTAATATTCATTGTATACATTCAGTGAGTCATTTGGCCCAAGGAGGTTCTGCTGCTCTTGGTTCACTATGTGTCTGACTATTTCTCTACCACCTAAGTCGCCCTTTCATCCTGTCCATCCAAACTCCAACATCCCACACTTGGCTTAGATCATCCTTCATGTGAACCTAAGCCAGCTTCTCTATTGCTACCCAGTCCATGCCTTATGGGCTCCCTCTTGACTGTGCACACTCCAATTAAAGTAGCCAGTTTGCTTCAACTCTTTGTACTAAAATATCCCGTCATCTTCCCAATTGTTTGGTCATGGACTTGATGACTCTTCTATTAATTTTCTGATGATGCGACTTGATCTTTTATCACATTAAAAATTGTTCTTACAGATTGTTTCTGCTACTCCAGGCAACGGAATGACATATAATCTGTCAGTTGGTTGAGCAGTACTACTTAGGAAGAAAGAAGGATTCTTTCCAGCCCTAAAGAATTCTCATAATGGCCTGAATATAAAATGCATTGCCTGCAACGTTTGGAACGTGGTACAATTAATGAACACTTCCACATAAAATATGCAACAAATATTGGATGAAATTCCAGAAAGCCTACTGCACTAACAAAAACATGGCAAAATGAAACTCCAAGCTGTCCACATCAAGAAACATCGAACCTGTCCTAAATTGCAGGTACAGGATTTTTACCAAATTCAGTAAGTACATTAGGAGCATGATCACTGTTGTAATGTAGAAAACACAGCAGTAATTTCACAACACTGAGTTTTGCTAACAGACATGTGATAGGCCCAGATAATCTGTTTTTACGATGAGGAATAAGCTGTGCCTAGGACACCAGAGATAAAATAGCACTCTGGATTATTTTACATCTACCTGAGTGGGTGGCTATCTTATTGAGAAGCATTAGAGTGTCAGCCTTGATTTTTGTGCTCAAGTAGGACTTGAACTCAGAACCCTTTGATTTAGAGGTAACAATGCTACGAACTGAGCCATTATCTGACTTGGTTGTACTATCCTACCATAATGTACTAATCAGGTTACATAGAGTGGAATCCCAGTTTGATTTTTGATTTGATTTGTTACTGTCACATGTATTAACATAGTGAAAAGTATTGTTTCTTGTGTGCCATACAGACAAAGCAGACTGTTCATAGAGAAGGAAACAAGAGAGTGCAGAATGTAGTGTTACAGTCATAGCTAGGATGTAGGGAAAGATCAACTTAATGCAAGGTAAGTCCATTCAAAAGTCTGACAGCGGCAGGGAAGAAGCTGTTCTTGAGTCAGTTGATATGTGACTTCAGACTTTTGTATCTTTTTCTCAAAGGAAGAAGGTGGAAAAGAGAATGTCAGGGGGGCATAGGGTCTTAGATTATGCTGGCTATTTTGTGAGGCAGCGAGAAATGTAGACAGAGTCAATGGATGAGAGGCTGGTTTGCATGATGGATTAGGCTACATTCACAGCCTTTTGTAGTTCCTTGCAGCCTTGGGCAGAGCAGGAGCCATACCAAGCAGTGATACAACTAGAAAGAATGCTTTCTACGGTGCATCTATAAAAGTTGGTGAGGATCGTAGCTGATATGCCCAACTTCCTTAGTCTTCTGAGAAAGTAGAGGCATTGGTAGGCATTTTTAACTATAGTGTTGGCATGAGGGGGACCAGGAGAGATTGCTGGTGATCTGGACACTTAAAAATTTGAAGCTCTCAACACTTTCTACTTTGTCGCCATTGATGTAGACAGGGGCACATTCTCCTTTACGCTTCCTGAAGTCGATGACAATCTCCTTGTTTTGTTCACATTGAGGAAGCAATTATTGTTGCCGCACCAGTTCACCAGATTCTCTCTCATTCCTGTACTCTATCTTGTCATTGTTTGAGATCCGACCCACTAAGGTGGTGTCGTCAGAAATTTGAAAATTGAATTGCAGGGGAATTTGGCCACATAGTCATAGGTGTATAAGGAGTAGAGTGGGGTCTGAGAACACAGCCTTGTGGGGTACCAGCATTAAGGATGATCGTGGAGTAAGTGTTGCTGCCTATCCTTACTGAATGTGGTCTGTGTGTTAGGAAGTTCAGGATCCAGTCGCAGAGGAGGGCGTTGAGGCCCAGGCCACGGAGTTTGGAGATGAGTTTTGTGGTAATAATAGTGTTGAAGACTGGGCTGTAGTCAATAAATAGGAACTAATTGTGGAACTGATTGTCATCCTAACTTCCGTCCCCTATCAGTTAAGTGATATAGGCTGGAATTCTCTGCCATTCTCTGGACCCACTGGCAGCACATCCCCACCCTGGGTTTCCTGGCAGCATTGGGTAGTTACAATGGAAAATCCCATTGACAACAGTGGGACCAGAAGATCCTGCCGCAAGTGAATAATGTGCTGCCTTTTGCTGCTGAGAAACCTGCTGATGGGAGGCCGGAGAATTCCAATCACGTTCTCCTTCACCACCCCAGATTGTTTATGAAATTCCAATCGATTAATCAATGAGACATGTCTTTTCCTTATATTTCTAATAGTAATAGGAAGCTCTAGCACCACTGTGTATCTGAAGAGAATTGAAAAATTACGACCAGTATCTTTGAATTTCTACCCTTACTTCTCACAACATTGTTGGATACATCCGATTTGTTCCTGGTGATTTATCAACCAGCCAATCTTTCCAGTAGCTTCCCTTTATCAATTTTTAGTGCATTCAGTATGTCCTCTACCTCTTCTTTCACTATTGTTTTGGCGGCTTCTTTTTCCTTATTAAAGACATTGCAAAGTACTCATTTGGTACTCATCCATACCCTCTTGCTTCCATGTGTAGCTCTTCTTTTTTTGGCCCCACTCTTATTATCCTTTTGCTCTTTGTAACCTATAGAAGACTAATAGATTCCCTTTTAGGTTAGCTGCTAGTCTCTCTCCCTACTCACACTTTGACTTTCATATTTTTCATCACTTTCCCTCTTAACTTTTTAGTGAGGACTAAGCATAGGAAATGATTTAGGCAGCTCACATCTTTCCCAAGATTTCACTAACAGGATTTGAGACGAAAGGAGTATTATTCATTTATCATCTCTGTATTCAGGATTTTTATCCAAGATATCTTTCCTGACTCAAATAAGTAAGAGTACATCCAGCATTTTCTCCAGAAGATAGCCTGTTTTTCTACATTTCCTGTTTTTGTGTTCAGGTAAACATACATATAAAATAATAAAGAAATCCAAACATAACATGTCAAGCAATGCAAAGTTTCATTTATCACACTGGCACTCAAAGAAATTTGGCTGGACTAATTGTAAAAATAGTGTGGCTACAAGAACAGGTCAGAGGCTGGGAATTCTATAGTGAGTAACTCATCTTCTGATGTTCCAAAGCCTGGATACTATCTATAAGGCACAACTGAAGAGTGTAATGGAATAAGGTACAATTGATTGAATGAGCGCAGCTCCAGCAGCACTCAGAACTTGACATCATCCAAAGCAAAGCGACCCACTTGATTGGTCCCCATCCATCACCTTAAATATTAACTCCCTTCACCGCCAGCACAGAGCAGCATTGAGTTTAACACCCACAAGATGCACCACTGTAACTCACCAACCCTCCTTTGACAGCACTGTCCAAACCCACATCTTCTATCACCTTGAAGGACCGGGGCTCCAGACACCTGAGGATATCACCGTCTGTAAGTTCCTCTCCAACTCGCACACGTTCTCACTTGGAACTATATTCACATTCCTCACTACCACCAAGTTAAAATCCTGGAACTCCCTCCCTAACAGCAGTGCACATATACCTATACCACATGGATTGTATCCCACCACTACCTTCTCAAGGGCAATTAGGGATGGGCAATAAACACTAGCCTTGCTCAGGTAACTCAAATCCCAAGAATACATAAAATGGTCTCAGCAAGATTTAGTACCTGTGATGGGAATGAGAGAAAATTAATTGGAGAAAAAAAGCATAGTGCTATGTTGTTAGGGCAAAGGTCATTGTGATCATCTGTGATTGCAGCATATGATAACAAGGAATAAGACAATATACAGCAGCAGGTCTCAAATTATTAGACCTAGCAGGAGATGCTCTACAACTGATAATATTTTATGTTAATAAGATATGAACTATTTAATTTGATAGAATCACAGTCTTAAAAGTTCTACTAGCACCGTGACTTAGTGATGGCACACTCACCTCTGAGTGAGGTTATGAGTCCAATTCCTGTTCCAGGGACACACAAACAAGAAACAGGAATAGGCCATTCGGCCCTCAAGCCTGCTCTGACATTTAATAAGATCATGACTGATCTGATAGTAGCCTCAAATCTGTATTCCGCTTACCCCCAATAAACTATTATGGCATTGCTCTCCAAGAATACCTCTGCCTTCAAAATATTCAAAGACTCTTTTCAGGAAAAGAATTCCAAAGATTCATGACCCTCAAAGTAAAAAAATTCATCTAATCTCCAATTTAAATGGGCAACTCCTTATTTTTAAACAGTAACTCAGACTCCTAAATCTAGATTTTCCTGCAAATGGAAACATCCTCTCCACATCCACACTGTAAAGATCTTTCAGGATCTTCCATATTTCAATCAAGTCACTTCTTACTCTTCTAAACTCCAGCAGTTATAAACATAGCTTGTTCAACCTTTCCACAAGACCACCCACCCATTCTGGATATTAGTCGGCTACCTTCTCTGAACTGCTTCGAATGCATTTGCATCTTAAATGAGATTAATACTGTACATAGCACTATAGATGTGGCTTTGCCAATGCCCTGTATAACTGAAGGATAACCTCCATACTTTTATTCAATTACCCTCAAAATAAACAATAACATTCTATTAGCTTTCCTAATTACTCACTGTACCTGCACCTTTTTCAATTCATGTGCTAAAATGCCCAGATCCCTCTGGATCTCAGAGAGCTGCAATCTCACACCTTTTAGATACTATGCTTCTCTTTTCCTCTTCCTGCCAAAATGAACAACTCCATATTTTCCTACATTATACTCCATTTGCCAGATCATTGCCTACTCAACCTATCTGTATCTTTTTGGAGCTTCCTTATGTCCTTGTCACAACTTACTTTCCTAGTTATCTTTGTGTTATCAGCAAATTTGGGAACCGTCTTTTCATCCAAGTCATTTATTATAAACTGCTGTTTATAATTATAATTATAAACAGCAGTTTATAATTATAATTTATAATTATAAACAGCAGTTCCAGCAGTGATCCCTGTGACATGGCTGTCATTACATCTTGCCGACTTTAAAAAGACCCACTTATGACTATCTGCTTTATGTTAGCCAGCCAGTCTTTTAACTATAGCAATATTTACCCTGTGATATGAGCTTTTATTTTCCACAATAACCTTTGATGTGACACTTTATCAAATGCCTCCTTGAAATCTAAGTATAGCGCATCCAATTTTTTGCCTTTATCCACAACACATATTACTTCCTCAAAGAACTCCAATCTGTTGGTTAAATATAATTTCCCTTTCACAATTCCATGTTGACTTCGCCTGATTATCTTGAACTTATCCAAGTGCCCTGCTATAACTTATTTAAAAATAGCTTCAAATATTTCCCCTCTGACAGATGTTAAGCTAACTTCCCTTTAGTTTCCCACTTTGTTTCCATCCTTTTTTGAATGCAGTTATATTTGCTATTTTCCATCCTAATTGAACTTTCCCAAATCTAAGGAGCTTCAGAAAATTAAAACAAATGCATCTATTACTAGCCAGTAGCCACTTTTAAAACTCACGGGTGAAGTCCATCAGGACTCAGGCATTTGTCAGCTTACAGTTTCAACAATTTATATGCTCAGTCCCACTTAGCTGATGATTGCAATTTGCCTGAGTTTCTCCCTCCCTTCCATTTCCTGATTTATAGCTGCTTCAGGAATGTTAGTTGTATTCTCTAAATTGAAGACTGATGCAAAATACCTGCTCAATTCATCTGCCATTTTGTGTTTTGTGTACCGGAGTTGAGGGGGTTGAACTATGAGGTGAGGCTGAATAAACTAGGCTTGTACTCGTTAGAATTTAGAAGAATGAGGGGAGATCTCATTGAGACGTATAAGATGATGAATGGGATGGATAGGATAGAGGTGGAGAGGCTCTTCCCGCTCAGAAAGATCAGTAGGACTAGAGGGCACAGCCTCAAGATAAGGGAGAACGGAGTTGAGGAGGAACTTCTTCACTCAAAGGGTGGTGAATCTCTGGAATTCTCTGCCCGTTGAAGTGGTGGAGGCTGCCTCGCTAAATATATTTAAGACACGGGTGGATAGGTTTTTGATAGGCAAGGGGATTAAGGGTTTTGGGGAAAGGGCGGGAGAATGGAACTGAGCCACGACAGATCAGCCATGATCTTATTGAATGGCGGGGCAGGCTCGAGGGGCTAGATGGCCTACTCCTGCTCCTATTTCTTATGTTCTTATGTTTTTCCATGAACAATTCTCCAAACTCACTTCCTACATGACCAATACTCATTTCTTTGACTTGTTTCTTTTTTAAATGTTTATAGAATCTCTTACTATCTCAGCACAAATCTTTACTGAAGCACGAACATCACACGCACTTTTCCTTGCTGAGGTTCAGGTAGAACTGTTCCCTTTGCTGCTGACAGCCCTTTTCTACCTTTAATTCCTCCCTCTTCCTCTGTGTCATCTCTGCTTATTTTCTTTGTCTTGCCCAGCTCAAGAGGAATGTATTGTACTGCACCCAAGTCTGGAAGCAAATGGTTTATGGAAGTCAGGACTAAGTTCTTCAGTATGTGCCACACCACTCTCTGTTGACTTCAACAGTTTTGAAAGGTTCTGGAAACAACCAAACACTTCAACAATTGCAACAACTACCAGTGGAAATTAATCAGCAACTAAATTATAAGTAGTTGGTGATCCTTTTAAATTGTGTTGGTGGTGTGTCCTTCCTGCTTATGATTATACATTCAGCTGTGCATGTTTAAGGCATTTGCTGGAGGGTTGAGCTTCAAAATGATAGCACTGGAGTCAAATCTGTAGTATTGTGATTGGTGTCACAATATTCCTACTCTGCATACTTTTGACAGGCGCCCCCTGTACAATTGTTAACACCCAATCATAAATGAAATCAAGCTTACACCAAAACAGTATTCATAGTGCTGAAAAAGCAGGTGCTGTGGAGGCAAATTTTGTAGCACATTACTATCGGAATGGTCATTCTAAAAACTCTCACAATTGTAAAGGGGCGGCATGGAGGCACAGTGGTTAGCACTGTTGCCTCACAGCACCAGGAATGCGAGTTCCATTCCTGTCTTG
Organism: Carcharhinus amblyrhynchos; assembly: GCF_965287045.1. NCBI lineage: Eukaryota > Metazoa > Chordata > Chondrichthyes > Carcharhiniformes > Carcharhinidae > Carcharhinus > Carcharhinus amblyrhynchos. Next base: position 94,295,209 of record NC_137333.1, read on the forward strand.
GGTCACTGTGCAGCATCTGCACGTTGTCTACGTGGGTTTCCTCTGGGTGCTCTGGTTTCCACTCACTGTCACGGGTGCATGTTAAGTTTTCCCTCAGTGTACCCGAACAGGCGCCAGAGTGTGACAACTAGGGAATTTTCACAGTAACTTAATTGCAGTGTTAATGTAAGTCTACTGTGACACTAATAAGTAAACTTTATCTAGTTCAACTGACTTTGCAATCAGCAATCCTATGCCATTTCAGCTGATCTTCTGGACACGTGTTTGCAAATGAATTGGAAAAATGATCTGTTCGTCTCAATAACTGAAAAGTTATTGTAACATGGTTCTGAAATAAATTTAGATTAATGCTAAAGAGTGGGACACTTCTAATTTTACCAAATCCAAGGCATTTCTTATAGATCTATGAATTAGCTGTAAAATGGAGATTGAAAACATTTTTTTATTCATTCGTGGGACACGGGCATCACTGGCTTGCCAGCATTTATTGCCCATCCCTAATTTCCCTTGAGAAGGTGCTGGTAAGCTGCCTTCTTGAATCGCTGCAGTCCACATGCTGCGGGGAGATCCACAATGCCATTAGGGAGGGAATTCCACGATTTTGACCCAGCAACTGCAAAGGAACATCGACGTATTTCCAAATCAGGATGGTGAATGGCTTGGAGGGGAATTTGCAGCTAGTGGTGTTTCCATGTATCTGCTGTCCTTGCCCTTTGAGATGAAAGTGATCATGGGTGTGGAAGGTGCTAGCTAAGGACCTTTGGTGTATTGCTGCAGTGCATCTTGTAGACAGTAGATTTGATCTAAGGAATTGATAAGATGTGAGTTATGCTGCACTCAATGAGCAGTAGGTTAACCCAGTGGATTTTCAACTCGCTCAAGCAAGTCGAGCAGCTTCTGTGGAGAGCGAGAAACATTTGAGTTCATCTTTGTTCATGACCTTTCATCAGAAACAGAAAATCTCAGCAGGTCTCCGGAGAGATCACCAAGACTTGAAACATTGACTCTATTTTGTTTCTACAGCTGCTGATTTCCAGCATTTTCTTTTTTTTGTTTCAGATCCCAGCATCTGCAGGATTTTGCCTTTATTTCATCAGAACAGACCCGATTACCTTTTTCTGATGAGATCAATGACTTGAAATGTTAACAGATTTTGACCTGCTGAGCATTTCCAGCATTTTCCATTTTCATACAATCCCTACAGTGCAGAAAGAGGCCATTAGGTCCATCGAGTCTGCACCAACCACAATACCGCACAGGCCGCATCCCTACAACCCCATGTATTTATCCTGCTAGTCCCCCTGACACTAAGGGGCAATTTAGCATGGCCAATCAACCTAACCCACACATCTTTGGGCTGTGAAAGGAAAGTGCAGCACCCTGAGGGAACCCACGCACGTACAGGGAGAAGGTGCAGATTCCACACAGACAGTACCCCAAGGCAGGAATCAAACCCGGATCCCTGGCACTGAGAGGTAGCAGCACTAACCACTGTGCCACCATGCCACCCTTTAATTTCACAATTCCAGCACCAACAGCATTTCGCTTTTGTAGATTTTCACTTGCTACCTGAGCATCAAGCGGATGTTTCAGGTCCCCACTGCCAATGACAGGAATGACCCAATTTCCCATTACATGGAAATAAAAGGGAATGGCACAGCTTTATCAGGAACAACTACCCAAGCAGCAAGTTGAGAATATAGCCCAGCATCCAGGAGGAAGCTTGCCTTGTGTTGTTCCTTTCCTACACATTTCAAACTTGCAGGATAGCTACATTCACCTGATGAAGGAGCAGTGCTCCGAAAGCTCGTGATTCCAAATAAACCTGTTGGGAGTTTAACCTGGTGTTATGAGACTTCTTACTGTGCCCACCCCTGTCCAACGCCAGCACCTCCACATCATGACATTCGAACAAGTCTGTGCACACATGTTCTGCACTGGTGCTGGACGGCATTTAAATCGGGCGTTGACTCAGACCTGAACTGAACTCTTGAAGCCCCGGGGATTTCCGCTTCTACCGAGGCGCCTGCACTGCTAATTCCGGATGAAAGCTGCTCACACACAAGAATTGCTGCGCTGAAGTGAAACAGATGCATTTCGCACCAACACCACAGCCGGCGGGCAAATGCATTATTAAAACACGAGTACATGACTTCACAAATCATTCATGCATCATATACGCATCCCTTGAGAGGGCTCCAGTGCGGAGGGGCTCTGGAATATCTGCTCCTGCTCTGCTCGCAAGGAGTTGGTGATTATACATAATTAGCCGGTGATTTCCTCCGTGACGCAAACACAAATCCCCGAGAAATACAATGCAGAAGGAACAACCAATACACTGCTCGGTTTCTATCCAGCCTTGCAGCGAGGCGAACTTCAGCATTACAAGTCAGTGTATACTTAAAAATAAATCAGTAACCGCCTACAAGTGAAATTGAAGCCAGAGGACTGCCTCCTGGAAGATTTCAAGAGCAGACCATCCTCCACTTGTGTCGCCAAGCTCTGAATCTTACAACGCCCCCCCGTTGTTTAATCACATTGTTACCCGGGCGACGGCGCTGTTGGCGCGGGAGTTTGGCTCTGTATCTAAAAATATTTCTGATTGTATTCATTTTTAGAGCACAATCAACTGAGCTTTTGTGCACACTGTCAGTAACTCACACTCTAACATCACCCCCACATACTCCTCTCAGTCTCCCTCATACTCAGTCACACTAAGTCCTCGCTAACTCTCTCTTAGTCACTTACTCTCTTCAATCACACACACTCCTCTCAACCTCTCCTTCACACACTCAGTCACACTCAGAGTCCTCCATAATTCTTCGTCTCTTACTGTCACTTGCACACTCTCTTCAATCTTTCATTTTAACACACTCCTCTCAAACTCTCTTTCCGTCGCTCATTTATATACTCTTAATCACACTTCCTACCGCTTTATCTCTTAGTCATTCTAATATCACCCTCCCCCCAAAGTTCAATCACACACACACTTCTCAATATCTCTCCCTCACCCACTATATATTCTGTCTCTACCCCTTTCTTCGAGTCACTTACACACACTTCAGAAACAATACGTTTCACTGTCTCCCAAAACATGTGATCTATTACTAAAATCATGGAGTCCTCTCAAACTGTCCCTCATTCACTTACACACGCCTCCTAATCTCTACCTCTTTCTCTCTCTCTCTCTCACACACATACACATTCCTCTCAAACACTATCCCTCCTTCACTCACACACGCTTCCTAATCTCTACCCCTAACTCTCTCTCTCACACACACTTTTTATTGTGAGGTCTCTGGGCGGGTTTCCCGTGTTTATTCGGATGACGGCCGCCAGAATGGAACCAGCTTCCCCACTGTATTGGTGTTACAAGCAGCTTGTTGCCTGTAAGCTCTTGTAAACTCATCTGCGAGGGGCGCTCGTTCACACACACACACACACACACTCTCACAGGATATAAAGCAAGGCAAGAAAGAAGCAGCAACAACAAAAAAAAGACATTTGGAAAGAGGGAGGGTGGGTACCAGCAGATGCCATGAAGCTGTTCCAAAGCAGATGTCTGATTATCATCGTTATTTATTCCCTGTTGCTGCTGGCGATTTCTTATTTCCAGGACTGCCGCCGTCAGGTGCCGGCTCCGGGGGAACAGCAGCCCTCCCCCCGGGAGTGCTCGGGCGCCCTGGCCCCGGTGTCCTGGGGGGACTGGGGGGGCAACGTGAGCCGGGACGGCCAGGGCCGGCAGCACATTTACCTGCACGCCACCTGGAGAACGGGCTCCTCGTTCGCCGGCGAGCTCTTCAACCAGCACCCGGGGGTCTTCTACCTGTACGAGCCCATGTGGCTGATGTGGCAGGCGCTGTACCCGGGCGACGCGGCCGGCTTGCAGGGCGCCGTGCGGGACATGCTGCGCTCGCTCTTCCGCTGCGACTTCTCGGTGCTGCGGCTGTACGCGGCGGGCGGGCCGCTCACCACCCGCACCGTCTTCGGCTGGAGGAACAACAAGGTGATCTGCTCGGCGCCCCTGTGCGGCGCCTACAGCAAGCAGCGGGTGGAGCTGGTGGACGGCGGCGTGTGCGAGCGGCGCTGTGCGCCCAGGGACATCCAGGAGCTGGAGAGGGAGTGCAGGAGGTACGGGGTGATGGTCATCAAAGACGTGCGGGTGCTGGACGCCGCCGTGCTCTTCCCCCTAATGGGCGACCCCAGCCTCAACCTCAAGGTGGTCCAGCTGGTGAGGGACCCCAGGGCCGTGCACAACTCCCGCATGAAGTCCAAGCAGTCGCTGGTCAAGGAGAGCATCCAAGTGCTGAGGAGCAAGCACTTGGCCCAGAGGAACCAGGGAGCGTGGCTGTCCAACCGAGCCCAGCGGGCGGACACCTACGTGGCCAAAGCCCTGGAGGTGATCTGCGAGGCTTGGAGCAGGGACCAGGAGCTGGTGAAGGGCTCGCCGGCCTGGCTGCGGGCTCGCTACCTCACCATCCGCTACGAGGACCTGGTGCTGCAGCCCCTGAGCGGCCTGAGGACGCTCTACAGCTTCGCCAACCTCACCGTCACGCCGGCCACCGAGAAGTACATGCTGAACATGACCCGCGGCGCCGGCTACTCCTCCGACAAGCCCTTCCTCATCTCGTCCAGGGACGCCAAGGAGGCCGTCAGCGCCTGGAAGAAAAGACTGAGCCTGTGGCAGATCCAGCAGGTGGAACAGAACTGTCAGACGGCCATGCAAGTGCTGGGCTATCCCCCCAACAAGGTGGACAACACGTAGAGTCAGCCGGGCTGTAGCTTTCAGAGGCTGGAGCAAGGTAACATTAATAATAACACAACATCACCTCATTCACTCAGTGGAAACAACATGTAAATAGCGGAGGCTTCGTCAGCTGTGACTGAACTACAGCCAATGAACTTTAGGTTGCAAAAAACAAATTGCCTTGTACCCTTTACCTGATGGATATAAGTCATTGGCTCTTGAGTTTAGCGAGTTTAAAAGAGGCGTTCATGCCATCAGAATCCTTGAACAACCTTTCACTTTAGCCCACTTGAGCCCACAATCTAGGCAAGGGTCATCTGGATTCGAGACGTCAGCTCTTTTCTCTCCTTTACAGATGCTGCCAGACTTGCTGAGATTTTCCAGCATTTTCTGTTTTAGTTTCAGATTCCAGCATCCGCAGTTATTTGCTCTTACACAATCCAAGGCTGACAGAGTTGCACTTTTTTTTGGATGGGAAGTTACACCTGCTTGTCCTGGTACGCCTGAAATATCCCCCATGGTACTCCCCCCCCCACCCCTCCTAAAATGGACAAGACAATCTCCAGGAGAAACGGAAACAAAATACTGGTAATCAGAAATAAGACAAAACAGAAGATGCTGAGGTGTACAGGAGAGAAACAGGTCTTTTGACAGACTGTTGCCGAATGATTCACTCCCATTCGGATTCTGGAACAGCACCAAAGCTAATCATTCATTTGTTTGTGGGATCTTTCTGTACATATTGTGTATTCAAATATGACAAGTAACATAACAATTGTCCTCAGGTGGATATAAAGATCTCACCGCACTATTTAAAGAACATCACAGAGATTTCCAACACTGTAAATATCCTTCCATCAATAATACTAACATAGATGACTAGATCATCTCATTGACATTTGTGTGACCCTAATGCCCGTAGATTGGCTACAGTTTTTCTCTGCATCAGCTGCCAAGTGTTTTGGAATGTCCTGAGGTTGTGAAAGGTATTATGCAAATGGAAGTTATACTTCGAGGCAGCATGGTGGCACAGTGGTTAGCACTGCTGTCTCACAGCACCAGGGGACCCGGATTCAATCCTGACCATGGGTCACTGTGTGGAGTTTGCACATTCTCCCCGTGTCTGTGTGGGTCTCTTCCAGGTACTCCGGTTTCTTCCCACATTCCAAAGATCTGCAAGTTAGGTGGATTGGCTATGTTAAATTGCTCCTTGGTGTCAAGGGGAACTGGGGTAAATTTGTGGGGTTAAGGGGATAGTATCTGGGTGGGATTGCTGTTGATGCAGGTTTGATGGGCCAAATGGCCACCTTCTGTGCTGTACGGATTGTATGATTTTACGATAAATGCATTTGGAGAAGAGAAGTTTAAAGTTTATTTAAACTTTACAAGTAGGCTTACATTGACACTGCAGTGTTACTGTGAAAATCGCTTAGTCGCCATACTCCAGCGTCTGTTCAGGTACACTGAGGAAGAATTTAGCATGGCCAACGCACCCAACAAGCATGCCTTTTGGACTGTGGGAGCAAACCGGGGCACCTGAAGGAAACCTATGCAGACAGGGGAGAACATACAAACTCCACACAGACAGTGACCCAAGCCAGAAATCGAACCTGGGTCTCTGGTGCTGTGAGGCAGCAGTGCTTAATCACTGTGCCACCAAGCCATTCATTGTCGGTATTGAGGATGTGAAAGGTGCTATCATTCTTTTATTTCATAAGTTCTTTCATTTTCAAGTGTCAACTTCATCATTGAGGTGAAGCGGGTGGTAGTAGCGTATAGTAAACATGATGACCTACAGATGAATTAGTTTCCATGGTTAATAAACCCTGGTTTAGTACTGATGTTAAGCTAGTCATTTCAAGTGTTTGGCTTTTCTCCACCAATTTTCTCATATTTTCGATGCCCTTGTCATTTACTTAAAAATGTAAATAAAAGGATGTTAAAAATTGAAATATTTAGCAAATTGTGCAATACATTTCCTTCTATCAAACACTCAGAAGTACATTTGACACCATCAGTCTTCCTTGCATATTCCATCATTGTTACAGATTTACTGTGAACATGCAATGCATAATCTTCATGCATCATGACAACGAGGGTGAGTAGAGGAAATATTTTTGTTTGATATTTGTGTTCAAATACGTTTCTTGAAGAGGCAGCATCTTTCCCTACATTCAAGTCTAAATCATTTATATAAACATAAACAGCAATGTCCAAACAAAGATCCCTACGGGACCCCTCTAGACACAGTTTTCTAGCCAGAAAAGCACCCCTCGAACATCACCCTCTGCTTCCTGCCACTCAGCCAATCCTGGATCCAATTTGCCAAATTTCCTTGGATCCATTGGCTCTTACCTTCGCTAGCGGTCTCCCATGTGGGAGCTTATCAAAAGCCTTGCTGAAGTCTTAGTAGACTACGTTACATGCATTGTCCTCATTTACACAAGTCACCTCTTTGAAAAATTCAACCAAGTTGGTCTGACGTGATCTGCCCTTAACAAAACCATGCTGACTGTTCTTGATTAATCCCTGCGTCTTGAAATGCAACTTGATCCTGTTTTTCAGAATTGCTTCCAATAGTTTACCCATCACTGAGGTTAAATTGACTGGCTTGTAGTTTCCTGTACCTTCTCCATGGCATTGCCTCTTCATTTTGCCAAAGAATCAACCCCCTTGCCTCATGCAGTATAAATTGTTGTTCCCTTTGAGATTTGGTGTTTTTGCGATTCTGTCCTGATGAGTGCAAGGTGAAAAGTTTCGACACCGTGTCTCTTTTCAGCAATACGAAGGCTGTTGCTCTGAAATTCCCTCTGTTAACTGCCCCTCGTCACCTCTCCCTATTCATAACCACCTTAAAACTGATCTCTTTAGCAAGCTTTTCTCTCTTGTTCTAATATTAGTTCTTTTGGTTTAGTGCCATTTTTATCTGATGCTGCTGTGAGGCACCTTTGGGACATTTTACTGCACAACAGGTGACATATAAAAATGCCCGTCGTTCTTTTGGAACTTGTTTATGATAATTTTATGGGGTCATGCAGGTACAGCATATAATAAGGAAAGTAAATGGAATGCCGTCTAGTTTTAGACTCCCTTATCTTTGGGAAAAGATACTGACTAATCTATCTTATCTATGCCCCTCATTATTTTATAGACTTCTATAAAATCATCCCTCAGCCTCCTATGCTCCAGAGAAAAAAGTCCCAGTCTATCCAGCCTCTCTTTATAACTCAAACCATTAAGTCCCAGTATCATCCTAGTAAATCTTTTCTGCACTCTTTCTAGTTTAATAATATTCTTGCTATAGTAGGGTGGCCAGAACTGTACACACTATTCCAAATGTGGCCTTACCAATGTCTTGTATAACTTCAACAAGACATTCCAACTCCTGTATTCAATGTTCTGACTGATGAAACCAAGCATGTCGACTGCCTTCTTCACCACTCTGTCCACCTGTGACTCCACTTTCAAGGAGCTATGAACATGTACTCGTAGATCACTTTGTTCTGTAACTCTCCCCAATACCCTACAATCAATTTGATGGGCTGAATGGCTTCCTTCTGCACTGTAAGTACGATATTCTGAACTTAATATTATTTTCTGAATATGATACATACATTTCCCCTAAAACCCAATCATTAATAAAATTTAAAATTTACTTTAGTAGTGTCAGAAGTAGGCTTGCATTAACATTGCAATGAAGTTGTGTGAAAATTCCCTAGTCACCACACTCCGGTGCCTGTTTGGGTACATTGAGGGAGAATTTAGCATGGCCAATGAACCTAACCAGCATGTCTTTTTGGAGTATGGGAGGAAAGTGGAGCACCTGGAGGCAATTCATGCAGACATGGGGAGAATGCTCAAACTTCACTCAGATGGTGACCCAAGCCAGGAATTGAACCCAGGTCCCTGGCACTGTGCGGCAACAGTGGGGAAATCTCATGGTCAATTGGAGTTTTACAGTACTGCAGGTATTGGACAAGATCACATGAAAGTTAGTCGGCAATTCGATGCTTTAAAGAGTAGCTAGGCAAATATTGCATTGAAAATGCCCAAAGGTCTTTAGTAAGGAGGTCAGAAAATCTACAGAACACAATAGCACCAGAAACAAAATGAATATTATCTATGAAATGCATATGATCAGTATTCAGTTGCACAGATAGTCTGTGATGGACTTTTTTTTGGTTAATTATCTGTGGCGGTCAGATAGAACTTTGAATGTTCCCTGATGAAAGCTGTTTCCCTCGATTTACTCACCATGAGGACATTGTGCAAGTTGGGAAGCGGGGTGGGGGAGAGTTTGTAAATGCGTAATGGTGTGCCGTCTAAACACAAAATCAATTCATTAGATCAAACAAAATTATTACAAAGAAGTGCTCCGGTTTCCTCCCACAGTCCAACAATGTGCGGGTTCGGCAAATTGGCTATGCTAAATTGCCTCTTAGTGTCAGGGGACTAGCGAGGGTAAATGCATGGGGTTATGGGGATAGAGCCTGGGTAGAATTGTGGTCAGTGATGACTCAATAGGCTGAATGGCCTCCTTCTGCACTGTAGGGATTCCATGATTCTATCCACCAAGGTACATTGATCTGCTGACTCTCTCCAATCCTCCCTGATGAAGTTTAATACTTTATTAAAGTCTCAGTCTTTTTTCACAGAAACAAAGTAAGGTTCACAGTCTGTCAATTGAGGGGAGAAAATTAAGAAAGAGTACGCCAGTAGACATTCCTGCTTTTGATTGCTGTTGGTGATTCTTGGTAACAGAATATGTTTGCCCCACTTGCATAAAGCCAGATCGCCTGTCGATATTCGAAAAATGGCCACTTGGGCAGAGTACTTAAGGAATGTGAAACCGTACCCAGCATTAAATCAGTACCTTCAGGTGATAGAAATGCAATAGTAATGATATTCAAATCTTAACCATCATTGCAGTTTAGAGGTTAAGTCTTTTTCTCAGACGCGCCAACTACAGAATAGGGAAGTGCCTTGTACAAAACCCAATTTATTCTGAGTGAGTTGATTGAAGCCAAGGCAGGAGTAAGTTTGAGAAATAAATAGGCTATTCACACATCAAATCTGCACCGAGGATTTTCTCCATAAATCATGAAGTCTAATTCCTCCTCTCCTATTTGATCCCATTACCCTTTAATCATCTTCTTTTTCAAACAACTGCCTAATTATTGTGTAAAAAGAAATGATTATGGACTGCTCTTCAACAATTGCTTATGGTAGCGATTTCCACATTCCTAGTTCCTCTTTCATGCTCGGTGTGATTTCCTGCAGTGTGTTTCCCTTTTGGCCGGGTGGCAAAGTGCCTCACAGGGACCCGGGTTCAATTCTGACCAGGGGTGACTGTCTGTGTGGAATTTGCAAGCTCGCCCCATGTCTGCATGGGTTTCCTCAGGAAATTCTGGTTCCTTCCCAGACTCCAAAGATGTGCAGGTTAGATTGACTGGCTATGCTAAATTGGTCCTTAGTGTCGGGGGACGAGTAGGGTAAATATGTGGGGATATAGGACGATAGGGTGATATTGTTGTCGGTTCAGGCCAAATGGCCTCCTTCTATTCTGTAGGGATGCTATGATTCTTGGCAGATTTTCATCCAATTTCTGAATGAGAACAGACTGGTTGTGTTATGCTAACTGAGGTATAAAAACCATACCTGAAGCTTGTCCTCTGCAATTGTGACTTGGTCCTATGGACTTAGGTGGTCAGAATGACAAGCTGAAACAAGCTGAAAAATTATTAAAAGGTGCAAATTGTAACCTTCTGATGCCTACAACAACTGAATGTTCAGTGGTGGACCCACTCAACACTGTATGGTCAAAACTAGTCATTTTTGGTGGCATTTAAAGGAACACTTGGACGCACTGCAAACTGTGAGGTCATTGGTACCGAACCAGACAGTCAAAGGTGCTGTAATGATAACTATTTTCACATAACTGTTAAAATGGTGTTTTTGGAATTACAACCATTCTCTTGGAGAGAGGTTTTTGTGCACTATGGGATAATGGGAGTAATTGGCTATTGCTAATGTCTGTAGGAAAAGGAGGAACAAGACAAGCAATAGAAACTGCTGCAGGAGCTTTAGGGAATAGCACATGACTAAAGAATTGAGAAGGAAATGGGCTGCTTGAGGGCCTATTTATCCACTCATAAGTTATACAGACCCAAACTAAGCCAATGAGGAGCAACTAGGTTGGGAATCCTATGGCAAGTAACTTATCTCCTGACTCCCCAAAGCCTGTCCACCATTTACAATGCACAAGTCAGGAGTGTGATGGAATGTTCTCCCCTTGCCTGAGTGAGTGCAGCTCCAACAACACTCAAGAAGCTTGACAACATCCAGGACAAAGAAACTTGCTTCATTGGCATCCTTTCCACAAACATTTACTGGCTGCACCACCAACACATGGTGGTAGCAGTGTGTACATCTACAAGATGCACTGCTGAAACCAAGGCTCCTTTCAACTTATCGAGTTGAAAATTACTTCTTCGGAATGAAGGAAGATCGGGATGTGGTGTGAAAGGGAATGGGGAGGAAGTCAAAAAAGGTCTGGGAGAGATTAAATAGCACAAAGAGGTGATGAAACAAAAGTGGTGAAGTGATGTGTTTTACTGTGTTTACCCCAGTCCAACGCTGGCATACCTACATCATGAAGTGGTGTACATCCAGATACCTTTTAAATAAATTGAGGGTTTCTGCCATTGCTAATCTTGCAGATAGTGAATTCCAGACACCCACACCCTTGAGTGATTTTTCTTCCTGTTCCCCACCCCCATTCCAACCACTCAATTTTTCCTATCTTGATACTTAAAAAGGAAATGAAGTATTGTTGAAAAAAAAACAATGTCCTTTAGCAGGCTTACTGACTGATAGTCTAATGTTACTTTTAGATCAAAGTATTGTAAAGTACTGAATGTTGTACACAAAAGGGATATGGAGAAGGTGAGAAGTGACCTGAGTAATTCTGAGTGGCGGGGATAATGACCAAGTGTGGTGGAAGATTGGAAAACTCTACAACCTCGACAGATAGCGTTCTTTCTGGTTGTATCACAGCTTGGTACTGCTCCTGCTCTTGCCCAAGACCACAAGAAACTACAAAATGTCATGAACGTAGCCCAATCCATCATGCGAACCAGCTTCCCATCCATTGACTCTATCTACACTTCCCAGTGCCTCAGCAAAGCAGCCAGCATAATGAAAGACCCCCACACACCTCGGAAGTCGTTTGGTATCAGATTTCAGCATCCACAGTAATTTGCTTTTGTCTTGTGTGGAAAGTTTGAAACACATGCAGAATGCACATTGGCTGGAATCTTCAAAGCTGCAGGTTTTAATACCACAGCCGTTAAGGCCAAAATGAGCTAAATCTGAAAAGACCTTTAGCAATGCACTACAACTTTCTGGCTGTTGACTGTGCCCTTGCAACTAAGGCAAGTTCCTTCAACCTATTTGCCCAGTAATGACGCTTGCCACACTTTTTCTCACCACCAACACAATGAGAGAACTCATTGACACTAATAATCACACAGATTCATGGAGCAGTGGCAAAACCTTTATCTGATTTACAGTCTGACAAAGTGTTGAAGGAGTCGGCTCCAACCACTTGTGTGTGTTCAAGATTCCCAGTCAAAAGCTGCTAATATGAAAATTTTTATGAGTTTTCATTGCAAAGGCTTATTTAACATCGATTGGTAAAGAACAGAACACTTGAAATGCAATTAAATTGATTCAGATTTTAGGCAACCATTTTAATGCAGAAAAAGAATATAGATGTGGGAATATAATCATAAAATCATACAGTGCAGAAAAAGGCCATTCAGCCCATTGAGTCTGCACTGACCACAATCCCACCCAGACCCAATCCCCATAACCCCATGCATTTATTCTAGCTGGCCCCCTGCTACTAAGAGGCAATTTTAGCATGGCCAATCCACCTAACCTGCACATCTTTGGAATATGTCTGCTGCTTTCACTAGTAAAGATTTTGCCTTCGGAATTTCACCTTGCTCTTGGTTGGTTGGGGGCACTTCAATTGCTTAACGCTAAAGTAGTGAAAGGATTAACTTACAATTAAGACCTGTAAAAATAACATTTGATGATCATACAATGAAGGAGGCGGCTGTTGTGTTGATCCAAATAGTCCCACTCCCCTGCCTTTTCTTCCATAGACTTGCATTTTGTTTCATTTCCAGAAGCAACACAATGGTCACATTATTTGATGATCTTGTTATGAGCAACTCAAATCATTTTTAAGAACACTCCTAAATAATTCCCATGTCTAGTTAAGACAATGAAAAAAAGGAAGGATACATAAAGGAAAAGGTAGCAAATATAGAAATACAAAAGCAGACTAAAAAGCATTCTGAAATACAGTGGAAAATCAAATTATAAGTTCTTCTGCTGACAAAGGTCAAAATATGGTGTATTCTCAAATAAGAACCCAACTTTAAGTTGAAGGTGGACCACCCTTAAAAATCTTACAGCATGTAATAAAAAAGGCAAATGTGATGTTGGCACTTATTGCAAAAGGACTGGAGTGTAAATGTACAGAAGTGTTTTTGTAATTGTAAAGGGTGTTGGTGAGACCACATTTGGAGTATTGTGTCCTGTTTTGGGCTCCTTCATTGAGGAAGGATGTGGTGGCAGTTAAGAGGAGGTTCACCAAATTGATTCCGTGATGAGTTGACGTATAAGAGATTAAGCAGTTTGGGCGTATACTCACTGGAGCTTAGGAGGATGAGAGGGGATCTGATCGAGTATATCAAATTTTAAAAAGGGATTGATAGAGTAAATGTAGACCAAATGTTTCCTGTTATGAGGCAATCTAGAACAAGAGGTCACAGATATAAGTTGAGAGACGGAAACCGTAACACTGAGATGAAGAGGAACTACTTCTCGCAGAGGTTGGTGATGTGTATCTCGCTGCCCCATAATTGTTGAATGGTTTCAAGAAAGAGATAGATATACTTTGAATATAAAAAGATGTAGGATACGGGGAACAGGTGGGGAGATGAATTTGAGATCGGAGAGAGATCAGTCATGATCTGATCGAATGGCAAAGCAAGCTTGAAGGGCTGAATTTGCTTACTTTTGCTCCCAATTCCTATATTGCTATGAGCTCTCCAAACAAGTAACAAGAGATTGTAACTGATGCACACATCAACAAAAAGCCCAGTGCATAAATGTTAACCTGGTCAAAGGGAAAGTAGTTCAGAACACACGCCTACGTTGATAGTGCTATAATTATCGTGCAATAATAACCATATAATTATCAGTTGTTCGAGGAATCAAATTTTGACAGCACAAAATAATTTCTGATGCCAAATTTATTTTTATATTAACCTCTTTGATTCAATTGTGTAATAGTCTGGCTGCTGGGTCTCGTGCATGTGTAGTTTCTGATGGTCACACTATCAGAATATCTTCTTGCGAACTGGAAAAGGCCATTTGGTCTAGATTTTTATACTCTACTTGGTTATCATCAAAATTTGCCTTTTCCTTCTCCCTTTCTCTTTGAAAGTGTGTCAGAAGATTTCTTACATTCATCCAAGTATATAGATGGGGTCTTTGTTTAACGTCTTAACCAAAAGGTGGCAACTCCAACAGTTCGGCACTCATGCAGTACTGTTCTGGAGTGTCAGTCTTGCGAGCCCTGGAGTTGAACTTGAATCCAGAACCTTGTGATTCAGAGGTGGAAGCGCTACCAACGTAGCCATGACTACTAAGTTTAAGTTTATTTATTAGTGCCACAAGTAGGCTTACATTCACACTGCAATGAAGTTACTGCGAAAATCCCCTAGTCACCAGCGCCTGTTCACTGAGGGAGATTTTAGCATTGCCAGTGCACCAAACCAACATGTCTTTCAAACTGTGGGAGGAAACCAGAGCATTCGGAGGAATCCCACACAGGGAAGGGGAGAACGTGCAGACTCTGCATAGACAGTGATCCAAGCTGGGAATCAAAACCCGAGTCCATGACGTTGTGTGGCAGCAGTGCTAACCACAGCGTCACCGTGCTGCCCTAGATGTTTTTGTTTTTACGTACAGCATACCACAAACTGTCTATCCTCACGATACAGAGACTATCAACTTCCCTGTTTCTCTGTCAGCTTCTGTTAAGCAACCTGATCTTACCAAATATTTGACTTGTTTTCCACTGTTCAGGGTTTTAATGAGCAGTGTACAGAAGGTCTGAAATCCAGCTATAGTTTCTCACCCTATTTTGTTTATCCATGTGGTTAGACTGAGTTTAAGCAATATATACTTGGCCTTGGCTTTTCCATTACATTCATTTTCAATATTTGGTCTTACTTGTGATTTACATTCAAGAGGTAAATGATTTTCAAAAAGAACTGTTGTGTAACTGGTAATGGTGAACATGAGAATGTATGTGCTTTTCTTTGTTTTAAAATGAGGACATGAACAATCAATTCTACGTTCACTGTAAGATTTTATCAATGACTCTGGTTTCATTCACAAATCAACATTGTAGAACACAAAATGCTCAATCTTCGGTTGTCTTCCGTTGTCGAAAATTTGGCTTTCATCCATACAACGTCCGCTACAAATAATGATTTGTTTTATCTCAACTCATTGGAACAAAGACAAACATTTTTTTTCCCCCATTACTATAGTAACACCAGAAGAAGCGAAGGGCACTGTGCCCATAGACACTCATTCTGAGTGAAATCCTCCCAGAGCCTGAAGCAACCTCTACTTAAAAATAAGGGATCGCCCATTTAAAATAGAGATGAGACTTTTTTCACTGGGGGCATTGAGAGTTTTTGTAACTCTCTTCCTGAAAAGATGTGGGGAGCAGAATTTTGGAATATCTTTAAGGCAGAAGTGGATAGATTCTTTGTAAGCAAGGGGTTAACAGGTTACTGGGACTAGAAAGGACACAGATTCAAGGGTACTCTGATTAGCCATGACCTTATTAGATGGCAAAGCAGGTGAGGGGGTCGTATGATGTTGGGTGGCATGGCACCGCAGTGGTTAACACAGCGCTAGGGTCCCGGGTACATTTCCAGCCTCGGGTCAACGCCTGTGTGGAGTTTGCACATTCTTCCCATGTCTGCGTGGGTTTCCTCCGGGTGCTCTGGCTTCCTCTCACGTGCCAAAGCTGTGAGAGTTAGGTTGATTGGCTATGCTAAATTGCCCCTTAGTGTCAGGGGGACTAGCAGGGTGACAGGGATAGGGCTGGAGACAAAAACAGAAAATGCTGGAAAATCTCAGCATCTCTGGAGCGAGAATGGAGCCAACATTGAGTATGGATGACCCTATGTCAGAGCTGAGAGCAAATAAAATCAGACATGATTTATAGGGCTTGGGTGGAGTTGTCAGTGCAGGCTCGATGGACTGAAATGGTCTCATTCTGCACTGTAGAGATTCTATGATTCTATTTACAGGACTGAAAGTCAGTTCCTTTTGGATATTAACTAGTTACTCCCTCAGAGGAAGGTGATCCAGGTGCTTCCTCAAGCCACTATGTTAAGGAGTGCGATGCAGACAGACTTTCTATCCTTAGTTTCCTTCATCCTGTGGAAATGGGAACAATCCAATCTTCAAAACCAAGACGATAAAGCTGATGCTAAAGCCAACTGGAAAATCGTGGACACAAAAGCACGTCCTTCCATGCTAGCACAACACACATCAACTTGCATTTGTACTGTGCATTATTTACATGGAGCCATGTGTAACAACTTTCTTCCCTGCAATATAAATTTTGCTGATGCAAACAACTGCCAAACAATGCGAAGAATTGGCTTTATCTTCATTTTTATTTTTATGACAACACATACACTTGAATCTTTCTGTACCATGCATGATTAGACATGATTACATTAGTACATTAATCTTCACTGTGGTACACATTAATAGAATTAGGAAAACTACTCCACTCACATTTGGATTGGAAACACAGGGTCAAGTTAGCTAGCATTCGACAAATGGACGCTAGTTATTTCAGTGTCATCTCGGGTCCAGATGGTCTCGGTAATGCAACCGATTAAAAAACATCACACTCGACTAAAGGAATCATTGTTTTTATGGCACAAGCACATGAACAAGCTCCGAAGTCAACAAACAGCAACCATTTAAAATAGCGAATGATAACTTGCCAATGTGACTGACCTTTGCTGTATTGAGTACTGTCGACACAGACATAAATTTTCATTTTTATAGTGGACATTTACTTTTACCCCCCCCTCCCCGCTACAATTTTTATCCTATACACATTCTACCAGATTATTAACAAATAATATTTTCTTCCCTTTCCTTTCAGGTAAAATGAAAGCAGACCCAAGACATACAACAATTTGCATGGGGCAGACAATTAAACCTGACGCAAAGGACTACAAAACAATAGGAGTCAACAATAGCGTCACCCAGTGTAGATGACTTTCTAAAGACCTGTTACGATTTACATCTTCAAATCTCTTGCACAGTTCTGCATAGCAGAAAAATATATATTAATATTTATTTTCAAAAATCCAAGAACTACACTTCAACGATCACTAAGATGCAATGGGATTGGTTATCGAGTGCTTTGATTGCTTACTACCCGCCTCAAACCCTCATGCTAGGGATGCCATTGGCTGGGGTAGGTGGCTAAGAAACAAACTTCCTATACACCAAGTTGGACAAATAGATTGAAGAAGGAAAAACAAAGCTCATCTTCACAGATGCGTTTAGTATGACTGTAAGTGCACCCAATTTACTCCCCTGCCACCACCCCCCCCCCGCCCCGCCACATTATTTTTCCTTATGTGTGTGTGCACTAGATTGGGCAGGAGACAAAAAAGTATTTAACACATAATTCATTCAGTCTGTGTTGCTGTTGTTCCTTCTTGTGATTAGATGCATCTCTTTCCATATTGATAGAGCACACCAGGACGGAAATTGTGAATCATTTAAAGTTTGCTTAAGCTCTCCATGATAGCAATGGCCCCTAGGAACCGTCACAGACTCTTGAAGGCTGGAAGACCGGAAACACTAGAAACACTCTTTAAAAATAGACAGGAACATAAATTCTGAGTCAGGTTTCCCTTTTCCTGGGATATCTTCTGTTGGCTGCAGATAGAGGTGTGAGCAGAGGAGAAATAGGCGACAATACTAAAGATCTGTAGAACCAAGAGGAAAAGAATACAGATTGCTCTTCCCCTCCCCACAGCTTTCGACTCATGGGTTTGGTTGAATACAAGACATATTGGGAACTTGGCAAGACTTTTTCGCACGGAATCTTATACACAGGGCTATTTGTTAACAACTGGCTGCTTCTTCATTCAAAGCTCATTGCTTTGAAAAGCAGAGGACGGCTAATCACAAAATACACAAAGACCACACTGAAACCAGTTACTTGCAATTTAAACAGTAGCTCTACATATGGTAAATTTTCACTCCAACCCAGTTGTTTTTATTTAAAATGTAATGGAGAAACAAGGAGGGCTGGTTGCTAAAGTGCTGATTCTGTTAAAACTCAACAGAATTTTATCCAACTGGCATCTGAAACCCTTGCACATACAGGACATTTAAATTCCCATTTTCTCTCAAAACTTCATTTCACTCACACATAATGGAATAGTGTGCTAAAGATTATCTGCCATATTCTCTCAAGTGCAAGAGATGGTTCCATGTGAAAAATGTTACATCTGCGATTTCAGAGAGAGAGAGATTACCACAGATTGTATGCCATAGGATCTCATATCTCTTTTTCACATTTGCACTCAGTTGCTTTGTGCTACAGTGTGGGAACAAAGTGACACGAATGGTAACAGCGTGCATGTTGAAAACGTAGAACCAAAAGCCAGAGTTTTGGCTTTCACAAAACAAATCATGGTGATTTGATAACATGAGCAATTGGACACTGGCCCAAATAACCATTAAGGTTTCCGAGAAATTGCTTCGTGAAATTTCTCCCCTCCTCACTATTTTGTTGGTAGCAGTAAACTAGGTAATGCATCACATGATTTTGTAAGTGACCATATGACAGAATAGTACTTAACTGACATTAAAAAAACTTGCAAAACACGCGTTTGTCTTTAAAAAGGCCCGTTGGGGGAGGAGGGTGGGAAAGAATCACACTTTCACTTCAGCAAGAACTGGCCTGCTAATGTGGTCATGATGTGGATATGCCGGCGTTGGACTGGGGTAAACACAGTAGAAAGTCTGACAACACCAGGTTTAAGCCCAACCGATTTATTTGACAGTAAACTCACAAGCTTTTGAGGTTAAGCTCTTCTTCAGGTGAATGGAGAGTTCTGGCCTGAGACAGAGCATATAAAGCTCTGTCTGAGGCCAGAACTCTCCATTCACCTGAAGAAGAGCCTAACCTCAAAAGCTTGTGAGTTTACTGTCAAATAAATCTGTTGGGCTTAAACCTGGTGTTGTCAGACTTTTTACTCTGCTAATGTGGAGGCAAGGCTGTAGGAAAAAACCAGGCCAAGCGCAGCAGACATAGAAGTTGATTTCTGTGTGGGTACATATGCCCACAGATGGTTCTAAGTTTAACAGGAGAAATCAGAAAACCTATTCAATGTATTTGAACATCACTGGCCGATGATACTGGACGAGCAGCCCAAATGAAATTATATTTGTTGCAGTTAGCTAATTAGTTTAGATATATGTGTAAATTGGCACCATTCTTGCCACTCAAGAGAAGGTTTCATAACATGAGAAACAACCCCAAGAAGCACATGTTTCTGCTTAAGTGTCTAGCAGCTTCTAACTAAGCACATAAGAAGTAGAAATAATTTAAAAGGAGCAGTGTCACTACCAATTCCATCCCTTTCCCTGGCCACTGTTTTAGGTTGATTAGATAGTTCGCAATCTTGACAGCCTATTTGACCCCGAGCTGAGCTTCTAATCCCACATCCTCATCGTTACAACGTTCCTAATCTTCCGTTTCATTTCTCTAATATCACGTGTCTTCAGTACTACCTCAGTTCACCCACTGTTGAAACCTCCTTCAGGCCTTGCTTAGCCTCTAGGCATGACCATGTCAATCACCTTACCAGCCTTCCATCTCGCAAGACTTAATTTCACTCTCATTTCATGGAATAGCATGCTAAAGATCATCTGCCATACTCTCGCTAGTGCAATTATCTTACCAGCCTTCCACCCTCCTATCAACCAAAGCTCTGTTCCTCCTAACCAAACTCCCACCCAGGTCCCATCTACCCACTACCTCCGTAGTTGCTAATAGGCTCCCAGTCCACCAATGTCCAAATTCCTTCTCGGCCCTGTCTCTCTGACCTCCTGCTCTACTAATTTCAAGAGAACTCCACTTCCTGAGGGGTAGCCTTTTTTTTGGTTGTCTAGGCGTGACACCTCTTGGGTTTTGCCTTTTCCTTTAAGACACTTCCTAAATCATACCTCTTTGACCAAAGTTTTAGTCACCCCTCTGAATTAGCCTCCTTTGGCTTAGTGTCAAAGAAGCTATAAAAGCAAGCTGCCAGGTTAATGATATATCTCATGAAATTGGAGAATGTTTTGCACATTCGTAAAGATGACTTTTATGCACCATTTAGTCTTCAAAGCACAGAATAAGTTGTAATTGCCAGAGTATGGGCAGTGTTTTTTTTTAAACAGATCAAATTCTACTGATAAAGATCAAAATGGAACAAGCTCTGGTTTCAACCAAAGTGTGTTTAAAAAGTTACAAACCTACCAACAACAGACCGTATCATTGATAAAAGCCCACTGACACCAGCAAAGCTATTCAATTTATTTCCACTACAGTGGAGAAATGTGAGAACGACTGCCGCAGTAATGCTGAAAAGTATTGACCCCAAGTTAAGGTTGTCAGAATGCTTTAAGCTTGGTATCTTGTGCATCATGCAAGAACAAGAATGTTATGCGTTTTCAGAAAAAGAGAGATGCCCATTTCCTTCATTGCCATTAATTATGGAATGGAGCAAAACTGCTAAAATTCAGCCCTGAACCAACCCTTAACCTACTTGGGGAGGAGGTTCAAAACTGCAGTGCCATCTGATACAATGCTGTTCCATCATTCAACAGATGTCTATAAACCACAATTCAGTGAAACTGTCTTTCAAGATGGGTGTTTCAACGTCACTGGAATAAACAACACGCCAACAGAGTGATTGTCATGTCAACTAAAATAAAGACTGACATATAGTGACGTGGCAACCTTCAAAGGTTCACTTTTGTTCCCTACAGTAATTCGGACATTTTCCTCATGAACTCCAGAGAGCACAACGCTTTCCTCAAGTGAAACGCAAGTTTTTACAGCAAAAATTAAACTTAAGTATTCGCACAACCATGCCTTTTATTAAAATAAATGCCCACCAAAGCCTTCAGGAATGCTTTACTTGACAATGTCCCGTGTAGGTCAACGACAATGTTTTTTTAAAATATTGGATCAATGCAATCAGTTGCTTCAGCAGAACTCTACCTCTTTAATCCCTTCGCGTGATACAGTAAATTCTCATCGAACGCAGTGCAAACAGAATGAACTCAAGTAACGTCTGGTTGGGGTCAATCTTAGCAAGATCATTCTTGTCCTTTAAAAATTCTTTGAATTTGCCTTACATTCCTTTAAAGCAAAATGTTTTTTTGTCGTCACTCTTAGTGTGTCATCCAATTGCGAAGAGTTACAAGATGTACAACTAAAAATGGATACATCAGGAGCTCCTGTAAATTTTTGCCAGTCAAATCAAGTTGCTAAGGGAATTGTGCAGAATTGCTAAGTAATTGTGAAGAGTTGCTAAGTAATTACTGCTGACTCACTGCATGCAAGTGTCCAAAACAACCTTCAGCCACCTACTGCTGCCTCCTGAGAACAATTACTACATTTTCCCCTTGAATTGATGAGTCTGCAATATAAATGCTTGACATTCCTACAGCCAAGCAAAATTTGTGCCCTGTTCAACTAATATTCCAATCTGACGTTACATTACGATCAGGTGGTGTGGAATCCCTCCATTGACTGATACCAGCTAAGCAAAGTTTAAGTTAATTTTTCTTTTTTTGCAGAGAGCATTTTAAGATACCTCTAGCCTGAGGAATTCAAAATAATGTTTTATTTTTAAAAATGGTGCCAGTTACAAAGAACGTAGAAAAAGAATAGTTTGACAATATATGTCTGGGTGAAATCACACAACTATTCCTATCGGGGTATATTTGTATTATAAGCTGAAGGGTTGAACTTTGAAGGAAAGAAACACTTTGAAAAGTCTTCCCTTCTGTGATTTTGAAAAGATCATGACAAGTATTAAACCAATTTCTCTCATTCTCACTTAAAACCTACAGTGCTCCGATGTCAACATCCAACAATAACCCCTTTCCTGGGCTCACCCTCTCCAAATAAAGGCTTTGGAGCACAGACCCCTTTAATGGGAATCCAAATTAACCATGTGACATTCCTCTTCAGACATTAGATAACAATCCAAGGAAAAAATGATTTGTTAAATATCTTCAGATTGTTCCAATTTGCCAGCATCATTACCTACCATTGCTGCAATGCTCTGGTTAGATGTGACTAAAGAAGGCAAGAATCCAGACTTGGCTCCATAGTCCCTGGTAGATTAATAAGGTAGAGATAGATATCATCTGCCCCAAAGATAACACATAACACAGAAATATTTCAGTTGTCACAGTGAAATGTTGTGACGAAGTCGAGAAATAAATTCTTCAATCCACTTCTCCACGTGCATCATGAACCAAGGGTTTCAGAGCTTCCTTTTCAAAGTACTCATTAGCTAGAACACAGTAGTTTTAAAAAAAAAGTTAACATCTTAAAGTGACATTGGTTAAAAGGATACAATGCTGTGAACACACAGGTAAGTTTTGCAACAGCAAAACCACTAGCAAGAAAACAACGTGCCTTCAGTTTGCAGAGTACGTTTACTGTCCTTTCCCTATACCATGCAAAGGTTTTGAAGGACAAAAGTAAAGTTTAATCAAATGAGGTTTTGATATCCCCCCCTTCCCCTCCCTCTGCCCCACACA
The DNA here is from genome assembly GCF_965287045.1 of Carcharhinus amblyrhynchos. Taxonomy (NCBI): domain Eukaryota; kingdom Metazoa; phylum Chordata; class Chondrichthyes; order Carcharhiniformes; family Carcharhinidae; genus Carcharhinus; species Carcharhinus amblyrhynchos. Next base: position 94,317,929 of record NC_137333.1, read on the forward strand.
CACACCCACCCTACAACAAGTCTTTCCTCTCATGCCAAGATCCTCAGCCTGACAATGTCAATTACACTGCACCAACAGGGGATGTCACGTCAAGCAGCGCCACACGTACACATTGGCATTCACAGTAACTGCTCATACCACTGGCAGGAGGTAGAAATGGCAAGCGCAGTTACACTGAAACACGCGCCCAGCAGAGCTCTGTGCACCAGCAAATCGACTCCAGTGTCACTCCTAGTGGCAAGAAATTACCACCTTTTTCGCCTCCACTGGAAATCCGACGACAAGCGTGGCAGCCCCAAGAATTGTCTACTTTAAATAACAGGGCAGAGGTTAGCTGCACACTCACTGCAGCCGATGTATGCTGCTGGTGGCGGCAATCTGCAACTGATAGCATCATACGACACGTATGATTGCAGTGCAGACACGCAGCAACACGCATGCACTGTAACTGGGGCTTTTAGGAGAACCATCACAGTGTTGAGGCTAATCAGTCAGTCAACGAGATAATTACAACAGCAATGGCACTAGTAGTACACTAAAGGGTCATGGCAATTTCATACTTAAGTAAAAAGCTTAACGAAATGCCACACAAGAGATTTTCACATTCTCACATTTTAAATAGCTGAGCCAAACGATTTTGGGGGGAGAGCAAGGAAACAAAAAATCATCACACAAGTAAACCAGTTCAGTCTCATTGCCAAGAACAAAATAGGCTTTGATCCTTCTTAGGCTATTCTGTGGCTCGCTAACATCACTGCAGTCATGCATGATCATCCAAAGGGAAAACTAATCTGGTGCCTCGAGTAATAAGTTCGTGGTCCTCTGTTCCCAGATCACGTTCCAGTACATCTTCGGAGATGCTCTTGGTTCTCTTGCCATCCACACTGTTGGAGGCAGTACCTGAACTGGAGGAGCCATTGGCAGTTAGTGTACTTCCCCCGTAGGTCAAATTCAGGTCACCATCGTTAAGGATGAGATCAGAATCATCGTCTCTAAGCTGCTCTTGATTCTGGAAAATGAACATGGCAGTTTAGAGTTATTGCAGGAGATTGAGGCAACAATCTCAGTTTAAAACATACAAATAGTGCTAACTTTGCCAGAAGTATTCCTCACAATAATTTCGGTGCAATTGCTGTAATGATGACAATCAGGCCATTGGGGTTGGCCTATTGGAGTATGAACTCTCTGATTAAGGAACCAACTGATAGGGCCAATCAGGGAATCTTTCTTTTGTATTTAACTGGGAGTGTCAGTTCCTCTGACACACGTGGAGGTAGGCTGCTGACTGATAGCACTCTGTGTACTGTTGTTAGAGTTTGTAAATAAAGGGATTTTGGTGAAGGGACTTCCGCATCCGAAGACTTATTACAATTGCTTTATCGATTTAACATGTTTAATCTTTGAGAAGAGAAAAAAACACTGCAGCAGGGCTGTGGCCATAATGTTCAAGTGACTATCAGCCAGATTAATTAAGATCGATCATGTAATAATGGGCCGAATTCTGCTATAGCAGACTGATGTTGATTAAACTCGCCCTAGCAAATTTCTGGCCTGCTGCTGAAAGGGTGAGCAGCTGACAACGTAACAAAAGGAACCCCAGTATCTGGGACCTGAGGGACACAGCAAGGGATCGTGCATCTCCTTAACCTCAATCATATTGAAGGATTGTGAAATTAACAAAGAGGATGGAGAAGGAAATGGAAGGTAGAACACAACACCAAATCAGGTACAGAAAGCAGGCAAAAGAGAGGAAAAAGAGAGATTGGATTGAGGAAGAGAGAAAGAGGCAGGAAGGAAAAGTAGAAAAAAAAGTCACATTTTAAAATGTCTGGCAATAATGAAAACCTGAACAAATGAGGTTCCACACTTACAGTAGTTAATTTTCAATGCCAGTGATATAGCCAGTAATCAATAATTCTTACATTACTAAAAAAAGTTTTAAGTACTCAAGACTTATTGTTCGCATCTACTGTACAAATACAACTGCTACATGACATTCAACGTGTTTCATAGATAAATGAGTCAGTGAGATACCATTTCCATCAGATTGAAAGAAGTGTGGCTTAGTTTGGACATTTGTGTATAACACATATCTGCCCCACCTGGCACTGCTATTTTGTTTGTATGTAAGTAACAGCAAGCACCATTTACTTTGGCAGTAAAATCTGGGCTACTGCCTCATGCTGATCCCTGCACTAGGGCAAAAGAAAAATGAATACAAGTCTCTGGCATGCAAGTTACATGGTAGCTCCAGCCAAAGGTCTAGGAGTAAGCTGGTTCGATTCTGCTGGGCAGTACAGAGGGGGTTTAAACCAACCTAGGTTTCTAAAGTGGGATGTCCAAAAGAATTCCGAAAACATCAACCAGACCAAAAGCAGTTTTTCCCCTTATATAAAAAAAAAATCAATCTTGGTCCAGATTGTTGAGTAAACTTTGAGAAACATTTACGCGTATCGTGCGCAAGGTATTTTCTAACAAAATTAATACAAATGTCTAGAACAGGACACGCACACACACCTTGGAGTGACTATGTGAAATATTTCAGTACTTACTTCATATGCTTGAGGACTTGTCAAGCATCGTGCTATAGGGCCACACCAGCTGGGCAAAGTGGCGGTGAGCGGAGGACCACTGTGCGTTAAGATTGGCTTCAGATAACTGGAAGGTTTCCTGTTAAGGGGGAATTCGAAAAAGCACCGAACAAGAAAGGGAAATGTTTCTAGATGCTTTGAATTAATTATTGGCCAACATACTACTGGCACCAATATAAATACAATACCGTATCTAGCTGGTTTGCAGTGTTCATTAATCTATGAATTAACTTTACTGATGAGTTATTTCCTTTTCCAAGTCAGTCATTCTATAATAGGCGCCACATTCTTTGCTGAAGGAAAAATTAATAAGAAGTTCATGGCTCAGCACTATTAAAATCAGACCTTCTGCAGTAGCAGAAATTATGGGTGGGATTTAACGCACACCCATGCTGGTAGTTTTGAAGACAGGGGCACACTAAATCCAACAGTTGCCCGCTGCCTACTCACCTGCCTATTACTCCTAGCACACTTATACCAGCGGTGGGAGTAGCATCAGGCAACTAATTGAGACCTCTAAACAGACAATTAACGCCCACTTAAAGGTTTCATCCCATCATCACCAGAGAGGCCCACACCAAGCAGCCTGTCAGAGGTTTCTTTGTGTGGGCTGGTGTATGGCAGGGGGTCCTTCCTTAACTGGTCTCCTGGGCCCACCAGCATCCCCTCGCCTGCCAATCATTGCAGGTTTATGGACATTGTTTGTCACTGAGGCAGCAAGAAGGGCCATTTAGAACAAAAAATAAAGAAAACTACAGCACCAGGACAAGCCCTTCGGCCCTCCAAGACCATGCCTATCACAATGCCCTATCTAACCTAAAACAAAACTTTCTGCTCTTGGTCCATATCCCTCTAATCCCTCCCTATTCATGTACCCATCCAGATGTCTCTTAAATGTTGCTAATGTGCCTGCATCCATCATATCCTCTGGCAGTGCGTTCCAAGCAGCCACCACTCTGTGGGAAAAGTTTCCCCTGCACATCTTCCTTAAACCTTCCCCCCGCTCTCACCTTGAACCTTTGCCCTGGTGATGAAGGGCTGAGTTGCGAAGAGCAAGACAGGGGGCTGAGATAGAATATTTTAATTCAAAGAAGCCCCAGTCAGTTACACACCTGGTGAAAAGCTCAGGCAGTTGTGCAAGTCTGCGATGTGGTCAGTGTCAATGAAGCCTGGGAAGAGCCTATTTTTTCTACAGCGGTAGCTGACAGTAAACAGATCAAGATGGAGGTGGGGACAGGAGCCTCCACATCTGTAATTAGCGAGCAAACATACAAGTTGACGTGGAACTCTAACCGAACACCAGCTCTTATTCCAGCAGAGTTTAGTCTACAGACGTACACCGGAGAGTCCATACAATTGCTTGGTGTGTTGGAAGCCTGTATCTGGAGTACTCACCTGATGAAGGGACAGTGCCCCGAAAGCTCGTGCTATCAAATAAACTTGTTGGACTTTAACCTGGTGTTGTGAGAGTACTTACGAAGCCAGTTAAGCAGCGGAGAGATAGATTTCCTACCCTTGGGTGAGCAGAAGCAGCTATAAAGGAAATTAAACTCAGAGGGACTCTGAACAGTGAACTGGTTAACACATTTGCAGCAGTTTCCTTTGCATGTCTTTTCAACAGTGTTTATGTTGAGCAGATTGGATGACAAGATTGAATTCAAAACTCTACACTAACCAGAATAAACACTGTACAACAGTGTGAATACAGTGAAGAAATAAAATCCCTGCTTTTAAGAGAAACCACTATTTTCCAAAAGCACAGAATCACTCAGTTAGCCATCCCAGTAGCGGATCTCAGCGAATATTAGGCTTGCTTCAATCGACTAAACCATTCAGAAACAACACCCTACATGTAAAGTTTCAACATGTTGGATAATCCCATAAATCATAGTAAAGTTATTGTTCCAAGATGCTTCTATTGAAAGCAAACCAAAATATCACATGACCCTTCAATGCAACAAGCATAAACATCTGCTAAGCAGCTGTGCTGGTGGGAAACCTCAATATAAACTCGAGCACAAGCAGATTGAAAAACAGCTTTTTTTTTCCCTCTGAACTCTCAACTGCGGCTAATTGAACTTCCATCAAAATTGAGATTGTCCTTGCAACTCTCACCACTCCTTTTCGATATGCTTTTGGATAATGATCTACGGTTTCACCCCTCTGCTACGTCAGCCCAGATCTTCTAGCCTCTGGATAGTCGGAGATCATAAGTAACTAATCAAGCTGCACTAAGGAACCCCTCAGGGATCTCATTTTTATTCAGTCACGGGACAAGGGCATCGCTGGCTGGCCAGCATTTATTGCCCATCCCTAATTGCCTGAGGGCAGTTGAGAGGCATAGAATCTCTACACTGCCAAAAGAGGCCATTCAGCCCATAGAGTCTGCACTGACAACAATCCCACCCAGGTCCTATCCCAATCACCCCACATATTTACTCTACTCGTACCCTTGACATCGAGGGGCAATTTAACATGGCCAATCAACCTAATCTGCACATCTTTAGACCATGGGAGGAAACCAGAGGAAACCCATGCAGACATGGGGAGAATGTGCAAACTCCATATTGAGTCAACCACATTGCTGTGGCTCTGGAAACACATTTGGCCAGACTAGGTAAGGGCGGCAGATTTTCTTCCCTAAAGGACATTATTGAACTAAATGGGTTTTTCTGACAAATGACAATGGTTTCATGGTCATCAGTAGATTCTTGATTCCAGATATTTTTTATTGAATTGAAATTCCACCAGCTGCTGTGGTGGGATTTGAACCGGGGTCCCCAAAACTTTAGCTGAATTTCTGGATTAATGGTTTAACGATAATAGTCCAGTGATTAATAGTCTAACAATAGTCTCAATGTACCTCCAATGCAATTCCCTGCTCCCCAACTTCAGATTGTCCTGACTTCCTGAGTGGAATAGTTATCCAGGGAATTTAGGCAGAAAAATCCTAGTCTAATAATTCCTAGATAACTGTACAAATGATCCCCCAATCACTCTACACTGACCCGCCAGACTTCCCCCTTGACTCCCTCTCCCAACCCTCTGACTCCCTCCGCCCCCCCCCCCCCCCGAGCAGACTAGCCCCCAACATAGCCCTGATTCCGATTCCCCTCAAACCAATCTGACTGCCCCCCAAAACCCAACTTTCTGACCCTTGACCCTCTGATTTTACCTGACAAGCCCCCACCACCTGACTACTTGCCACACCCCACCAATATCCTCTGACCTGACTAGCCCCCTCATTCAATCCTCCCCCACCATAAGCCCATAAGACACAAGAGCAGAATTAGGCTACTTGGCCCATCGAGTCTGCTCCACCATTCAATCATGGCTGATGTTTTTCTCATCCCCATCCTTCTGTCTTTTCCCCATAACCCCTGATCCCCTTATCAATCGAGAACCTCTCTCTCTCTGTCTGGAAGACACTCAATGACCTGGCCTCCACAGCCATCTGCAGCAGAGTTCCACAGATTCACCACTCTGTGGCTGAAGAAATTCCTACTCATCTCTGTTTTAAAGGATTGTCCCTTTGGTCTGGGGTTGTGCCCTCTGGTTCTAGTTTTTCTTACCAGCTGAAACATCCTTTCTATGTCCACTCTATCCAGGCCTCGCAGTATCCTGTAAGCTTCAGTAAGATCCCCCTCATCCTTCTAAACTCTGACGAGTACAGACCCAGCGTCCTCAACTGTTCCTCATATCACAAGCTCTTCATTCCAGGATTATTCTTCTGAAGATGCTTTGGACCCTTTTCAAGGCCAGCACATCCTTCCTTAAATACTGGGCCCAAAATTGTTCACTCAGCCATCACCTGCCCAACCAAATCTCCCTTGATCTGATCTCACCACTCGATCCAGCTTCCACCCACCTGGATGCCACGCTACTCCCTTATCCGCTTACTTGACATGTGTTTCCTCTTTTTCAATACCTTTACTTCTTTCCTGAAATACGCTTTTAGTGCAATCAAGACTTGTGTTGAAACTCAAGAAAGCCTGTTGGATTGAGTTCTTTGTAATAAGCACGTCAATGGCTCAGTACAGACACTGAATTAATATGTTCACCATTGTAAATTTCAAGCATGGGTTTCCAACATACTGCCCTCTGTAAACTTGAAGCTAGCCAAAACTCCATACCCATGTCCTGTTCGTCAATCAACCCTATGCTCACTGGTCAACACTGACTCCCAGTCAAGATTTTAAAATTCTCATCCTCATTTTCATGATTTCACCTCTCCTTATTTCTGGCATCTCCTCCAGCCCCACAACCCTTTGCGATCTTCGCTCTCCTCTAAGTCTGGCTTCTTAAGTCTCCCTGTTTTTAATCGCTCCATTAATGGTGGCCATGACTTCAGCCACTTTGGCTCGAAGTTCTGGGACTCCCTCTCCAACCTTCCCTGCCTTCTTACTGCACATTCCTCCTTTAAAACCTCACTCTTTGACACAATGGAGCACTGGCTAGCACTGCTGCTTCACAGCACCAGGGAACTGGGTTTGATTCCCAGCTTGGGTCACTGTCTGTGTGAAGTCTGCACATTCTCCCCATGTCTGCATGGGGTTTCCTCTTACCATCCGAAAGATGTGCCGGTTAGGTGCATTGGCCATGCTAAATTCTACCTGAACAGGCACTGGAGTGTGGTGACTCGGGGATTTTCACCATGTTAATGTAAGCCTGCTTGTGACACTAATAAACTTTAACTTAGATCATCTGATCTAATGTTTCCTTAAGCGGCGCCATGTGATATTTTGGTTATAATGCTTCCGAGAAGGGCTTTATTGCCGGGCTCTCTGATTGCAAACTATTCTTCCATCAACGCCAATTTATTATTGGATTTCAAGCTTTTGAATTACTTTGGCAAGTTTTGTAGCATAAACCAGAATGCAGGATCATTTCAAAATGGGATCAGGGAGCGCCAAGGAGTCGCGTTACAGCTTCACTTATCCCAAAATATTTGCCAAAAACAAGTCATAAACTGGATTTGAATCCTGGTGTTTTTTGGAAAGATGAAACAACCCTGATGTTCACAATGGTTGCCGCCTACATCACGCTGGCCAACACAAGTAGGGCTGGTATTTTTATAGGAAATAGCTGCTGCTTAAAGCACACTAGGTACAAACATCCATCACCACAAGCTCTGAATCTCATCTAATCCAGCAAAAGGGCTGCATTTTTCTTTTGTATTTCAGAAGGATAGAGTCTCCATCATGCCAAAAGACTGAGGCTTTTTTCCCCCCAAAAGCAACCAAATTAAAATCCAGATGAAGCAATTCGACAGGAAACAATATGTTACCTCACTGGATCCCAGCTAATTTTTTTGATTTTAATTTGGAAGTGTTAGGCTTACTGCATGTGAGATAGTGGGAACTGATCGTTAAGGGTAATGTTCACTCTAAGCTGTGCAAGTGTGTGGCTTTGCTCAGAATACCAGAATATACTGCACAGTGCAACCAACAGGAGACGCACAACCAACCGTAAGACATAGGAGCAGAATCAGGCCATTTGGCCCAACAAGCCTGCTCCGCCATTTGATCATGGCCGACATGTTCCTCAACCCCATTCTCCTGCCTATTCCGCATAATCTTTGATTCTCTTATCAATCAAGAACCTATCTATCTCTGTCTTAAATACACTCAATGACCTGGCCTCTGTGGCAATGCATTCCATAGATTCACCACCCTCTAGCCCTAGTGTGTGGTAGCATGGTGGCACAGTGGGCAGCATGGTGACATAGTGGTAGGCACTACTGACTCGCAGTGCCAGGGTCCCAGGTTCAATTCTGGCCTCGGGTCACTGTGCAGAATTTGCACATTCTCATTGTGTCTATGTGGGTTTTCTCCAGGTGCTCCAGTTTCCTCTCACAGTTCAAAGATGTGCGGGATAGGTTGATTGGCTATGCTAAATTGACCCTTGTGTCAGGAGGTTCAGCAGAGCAAATGCGTGGGCTTACGGGAACAGGGCCTGAATGGGATAGTGGTCAGTACAGGCTTGATGGGCCAAATGGCCTCTTTCTGTTCTGTAGGGATTCTATGATGCTCAACAATCATAAAGGGACTGCACTGTGCAACAGATAGCCTGTCACAAAGGAAAAAAAAAGACAACATCAATAAAAAATGTTTATAGAGAATGATACAAACTTAAACTGAAACCAGATGGTTAAATTCTCAATTATACTGTGCGAGAATGGGAGTAGACTAACCACAGCAGCAGAACATGTCCAGAGTCCAAATCCACTTCTACAAAAGTAGCTGGCAATACTCAAAATTCAAAATTCAAAATAGACGCTAGAGGAACTGTTTCTTTCTTATTGCAATTGAACCATGTTTCCAATGCTGGGAAACAAAAGTTGGCAGATCTTAATTCCAAACTTTTCATTCTCACATGGAACATAGCAACTCGGTATGAGAGTCAGCTATTGCAACTGGACACATTCCTAGGCTTTCCCCTCCCATTTGGTCTATGAAATCTGGCAAGCATCATTTAAATGGTCTGTAAACATTGCCTCATCCAGACCAACTTCACTTGTAGCCAGATGTTAACTTGACATGAATTATCCTCTGGATCTCTGCCGTTATTAGATAGAGGATTCAGGTCAAGGAGGATTTCCTTCCAATACATAATTCACAAACAAAATGGGGTCCTGATGATGGGTTTTGTGCCTTTGAACCAGAAATATTCCCCTCCTTCCTTCTGGGCAATAGCCTGGTTTGCTGCTCCCACACCCTCTGCAGTTCGGAAGAATGGAAGGTGATCTCTTTGAAATATGTATACATTGAAACAGGCTCGATTTGGCAGACACTGGCTGGTGTCTAGGACTAGGTGGTCACAGTCTCAGGATAAGGGGTCAGCCATTTAGAAACATCACTCAAAGTTATGAATCCTTGGAACTCTTTACAGCAGGGAAAAAAAGTATTTTCAAAATTGAAGTCTACAGATTTTTGGACAGGACTGTAATCTGGGGCGATGTGAATAGGGTGGTACAGTGGAATTCATGTAGATATCAGCTGTGAATAGTGAGGCAAACTCAAGTAGGCATATTACCTATTCAAAAATCAAAAACAACAAAAATCATGATTCTCTACTGCAGTACAGAGGGGCTACTAAGAATCCCAGCATAGGGTCATGAATGTAGCCCTGTCTATCACTCAAACCAGCCTCCCATCCAGTGACACTGTCTATATTTCCCGCTGCCTTGGAAAAGCAGTCAGCATAATCAAGGACCCCATGCACCCCGGACGTTTTCTCTTCCACCTTCTTCTGTCGAAAAAAGATATAAAAGTCTGAAGTCACGTACCAACCGACACTAGAACAGCTTCTTTCCTGCTGGCATCAGACTTTTGAATGCATCTCCCTCACATTAAGTTGATCTTTCTCTACACCCGAGCTCTGACTGTAACACTACATTCTGCGCCCTCTCCTTTCCTTCTCTATGAACTGTATGCTTTATCTGTCTCATGCATAAGAAACAATATTTTTCACTGTATACTAATATATGCGACAATAATAAATCAAATCAAAAACTTAGCTCCGAGCTTTGTTTTACCAGTTTATACATGGAGCGTTTTCCTCCTTGACATAAACTTGCACTGAGCAAATGTGCTGAGTTGACCATTAGCAGGGGGCCTTGCTCACATATCTTTGTGAACAATGTAAGTACAGACAGCTTGACTTGAGCTTACCACTATTGTGCATTACCTGACCTAGAATAGCCGGCTCTTTGATTGGTCCTGGGGCTTGCTGCTCTAAGTGCGTGAGATAGTCGATATCTTTTCTCAAAGGTAGGGAGTCTAAAACTAGAGGGCATAAGTTTAAGGTCAGAGGGGAGAGATACAAAAGGGTCCAGAAGGGCAATTTTTTCACACAGAGCGGTGAGTGTCTGGAACAAGCTGTCAGAGGTAGTAATAGAGGCAGGTACAATTTTGTCTTTTAAAAAGTGTTTAGACAGTTACATGGGTAAGACGGGTATAGAGAGATATGGGCCAAATGTGGGCAATTGGGACCAGCTTAGGGATATAAAATAAAAGGGCAGCAAATTGGGCCGAAGGGCCTGTTTCCATGTTGTAAACCTCTACGATTCTAAGAAATTGTCCCAAATGCACTCCAAGAACTCATCTGACAGGCAACCTTGCCAACCTGATTCACTCATTCAGAATAAAGTCACTTGTGATAATTGTGGTTAGGTTGCTGGTTACCCACAGATTGGTAAAGTTGAACTTATTTTTGTTTACAGAATAAAACTTATTTTGCGGCACAGAGTTTCCTTTTAGGTTCTCAAAGCTTAAATCACCCAAAAATCTAAATGTTATCATGGAGTTTGCATGTTCTCCCAGTTTGGGTTTCCTCCGGGTGCTCAGTTTTCATCCCACAGTCCAACAATGTGTAGGTTAGGGGCATTAGTCATGATAAATGCGTAGGGCTATGGGGGACAGGGTGGAGGGGAAGGCCTGCTTAGGATGCTTTTTTCTGAGGACTGATGCAGACTTGATAGTCCGACTGGCCTCTTTCTGGGATTCTATGGAAAAGATTGTAACCCTCAAAATCGATGAGCCTGACACGAGTGTCACAAGTCGGCTTACATTAACACTGCAATGAAGTTACTGTTAAAATCTCCTAGTTGCCACACTCCATCTGTTTGGGTATCACAATTCTCATCAACTTTTACAGATGCACCATAGAAAGCATTCTTTCTATTGTATCACAGCTTGGTATGGTTTCTGCTCAAGACTGCAAGAAGCTACAAAAGGTCGTGAATGTAGCCCAATCCATCACACAAACCAGCATCCCATCCATTGACTCTGTCTTCACTTCCCGCTGCTTTGGCAAAGCAGCCACATAATCAAGGACCCCGCATATTCTCTCTTCCACCTTCTTCCATCAGAAAAAGATTAAAAAATTCTGAGGTCACGCACCAACTGACTCAAGAACAGCTTCGTCCCTGCTGCCATCAGGGTTTAAAATGGGCTTACCTGTCATTAAGTTGATCTTTCCCTAAACCCTGGCTATGATCGTAACACTACATTCTGCACTTTCTTGTTTCCTTCTCTCTGACGGTATGCTTTGTCTGTATAGCACGCAAGAAACAATACTTTTCACTGTATATCAACACGTGACAATAATAAATCAAACCAAATCAAACTGAGGGAGAATTTTGCATGGTTGGTGCACCTAACCATAGAACATTACAGCGCAGAACAGGCCCTTCGGCCCACGATGTTGCACCGACCAGTTAAAAAGCAATGACCCTCTAACCTAAACCAATCCCTTTCCATCCATAAACCTGTCCACGGATCTCTTAAACGCCCCCAAACTAGGCGCATCTACAACTGCAGCAGGCAGGGCATTCCAATCCCTCACCACCCTCTGGGTAAAGAACCTACCTCTGACATCTGTCCTATATCTACCACCCCTTAATTTAAAGCTATGCCCCCTCGTGCTAGCTTTCTCCATCCGAGGAAAAAGGCTATCACTGTCCACCCTATCTAAACCTCTAATCATCTTATATGTTTCAATAAGGTCCCCTCTTAGCCGCCTTCTTTCTAATGAAAACAACCCCAAATCCCTCAGTCTCTCCTCATAGGACCTTCCCTCCATACCAGGCAACATCCTGGTAAACCTCCTCTGCACCCTCTCCATCGCCTCCACATCCTTCCTATAATGTGGGGACCAGAACTGCACACAATACTCAAGTGCGGACGCACCAGAGTTTTGTACAGTTGCAACATGACGTTGCGGCTCCTAAATTCAATCCCCCTACCAATAAACGCCAAGACACCGTATGCCTTCCTAACTACCTTATCTACTTGATTCCCAACTTTCAGGGATCTATGTACACATACACCTAGATCCCTCTGTTCATCAACACTATTCAGAGTCCTACCGTTAGCCCTATACTCTACACATCTGTTATTCCTGCCAAAGTAAATTACCTCACACTTTTCCGCATTAAACTCCATCCTCCACCTCTCGGCCCAGCTCTGCAACTTGTCCAAGTCTCTCTGTAAACTATGATACCCCTCTTCACTATCTACCACTCCTCTGACTTTGGTGTCATCAGCAAATTTACTAATCCACCCAACTATACCCTCGTCCAGATCATTTATAAAAATTACAAACAGCAGTGGCCCCAAAACAGATCCCTGAGGCACACCACTCGTAACCGAACTCCATGACGAATACTTTCCATCAACCACCACCCTCTGTCTCCTATCAGCTAGCCAATTCCTGACCCAATTAACTAAATCACCCCCAATCCCATACATCTGCATTTTCTGCAGAAGCCTTCCATGTTGAACCTTATCAAATGCCTTACTAAAGTCCATATATACCACGTCAACTGCCTTACCCCCATCCACCTCTTTGGTCAATGTGTGTCTTTCAGTATGTCTTTCAGACTGTGAGAGTCAGAGCACTTGGAGGAAACCCACGCAGACACGGGGAGAACGCTGTCTATGCGGACTCCACACAGACAGTGACCCAAGGTGGGAATTGAACCTGGATCCCTGGTTCTGTGCGGCAGCAGTGGGGAAATCTCATGGTCAATTGGAGTTTTACAGTATTGTAGGTCTTGGACAAGGTCACAATTAAGGCCAGCAGGCAATTCAACTTTTTAAAGAGTAGCTAGGCAAATATTGGGTTGAAAATGCCCAAAGATCTTTAAGAAGGTCAGAAAATCTACAGAACACAATGGTACCAGAAACAAAGTGAACATTATTTTTGAAATGCATATTTGAAATGGCCTTCATCGCGAGGGGGATTGAATATAAAAGTAGGGAGGTCTTGCTGCAGCTGTATAGGGCATGGGTGAGGCCGCAGCTGGAGTACTGTGTGCAGTTTTGGGCGCCGTACTTATGCAAGGATATTTTAGCCTTGGAGGGAGTGCAGAGGAGGTTTACTAGGCTGATGCCGGAGTTGAGGGGGTTGAGCTATGAGGAGAGGCTGAATAGATTAGGCTTGTACTCGTTAGAGTTTAGAAGAATGAGGGGAGATCTCATTGAGACGTATAAGATGATGAATGGGATGGATAGGATAGAGGTGGAGAGACTCTTCCCGCTCAGAAAGGATAGTAGGACTAGGGGGCATAGCCTCAAGATAAAGGGGGGGGCGGTTTAGAACAGAGTTGAGGAGGAACTTCTTCACTCAAAGGGTGGTGAATCTCCAGAATTCTCTGCCCGTTGAAGTGGTGGAGGCTGCCTCGCTAAATATTTTTAAGACGCGGGTTGATGGGTTTTTGATGAGAGAGGGGATTAAGGGTTATGGGGAGAGGGCGGGAATGTGGAACTGAGCCACGGCAGATCAGCCATGATCTTATTGAATGGCGGGGCAGGCTCGAAGGGCTAGTTGGCCTACTCCTGCTCCTATTTCTTATGTTCTTATGTTCTTATATGATCAGTTTTCAGTTGCACAGATAGTCTGTGATGGACTTTTTTTTTGGTTAATTATCTGTGGTGGTCAGAGAGAAATTTGAATGTTTTCTAGTGGAAGTTGTTCCCTTTGATTTACTCACCATAAGGATATTGTGCAATAAGTCAAATCAAATGCTTTTTATTTGATTGGGAGACACAGTGATGAAGCGGTAATGTCACTAGACTAGTAATCCAAAGGCACAGGCTGATGCTCTGGAGACATGGGTTCAAATCCCACCATGGCACAGCTGATGGTGGGATTTAAAAGCTAGTCTCAGAAATGGTAACCATGAAACCATTGTCAATTGTCATAAATACCCATCTGGTTCACTAATGTCCTTTAGGGAAGGAAATCTGCTGTCCTTACCTGGTCTGGTCTACGTGTGACTCCAGAGCCACAGCAATATGGTTGACTGTTAACTACGCTCTGAAATGGCCTAACAAACCACTGGGGGCAATAAGGGATGGGCAACAAATGCTGGACTAGCCAGCGATGCCCACGTCCCATGACAGAAAAAATAAGGGTCGGAAGTTAACCTGCATCAGGCTTTCTCAACCGAACAATGTGTGCTCGTTTGCAGAAGAAACAAAGATGAAGGAATTTAAATCTCTTGGTGAAACTCAAGACACAGCAATACACAGAACTCAAAACACTGATTACATCCTGGAGATAAAGTATCTCAATTCGATACATCAGCATATAATGTGAAAACAACAGATACATATCTGAAGTACAGGAAATTACTCAGCATGTTTGCGCTGCTAATGATTCAATTTTTGCAAAAAAATCAGCTTCAATTAAAATGTTTAATCTACTGCAGCATCTGACCACTATGGTGCCCCATGCTTGAATCAGGTACAAAAGGACATTTGCAGGGAAAACATAGACAATGTAGTGTTGATATCGGGCCTTTAATATAATAAAATTTCCCAAGGCACCTCAAAAGAAACAAAATTTGACACCAGGTCACAAAAGAAGAAAAACTTGGTCAACCACTATGTTTCCAGGAGCAACCTCAGAGGATCATCATAGATTCCCTACAGTGCAGAAGGAGGCCATTCAGCCCATTGAGACAGCACCAACAACAATCCCACTAAGGCCCTACCCCCTTAACCCACGTACTTACCCTGCTAGTCCCCCTGAGACTAAGGGGCAATTTATCACAGCCAATCCACCTAACCTGCACACCTTTGGAGTGTAGGAGGAAACCCACGCAGACACAGGGAGGACATGCAAACGCCAGTCACCCCGAGGCAGGAACTGAACCTGGGTCCCTGGCACTGTGAGGCAGCAGTGCTAACCACTGTGACATGCTGAAGAAAGAAAGAGTGAAAGGAGGGCAGAGAGATCTAGGGAGGGGATTCCAGAGCTTAGGCTCTGGGTTTCTGAAGGCACGGCCACCAATGGTGGGTAATTAAAATTGGGAATGTTGGACAGGCCAAATGTAGGAGGAGTGCAGAGATCTAAGCGATTGCGGGCTGAAGAAGCTTAATGAGATGGTGTGAGGCGAGAGTCAGGCAATATAACAGAGAGGGAGAAAGACAATGATGATGTGGTATAACCCTAACCCTAACATCACAACAGCAAACAGTCTTGTTCTGCCAAGGACAGAGATTGACCACGGAACAGAGTAGAGAACTAAAAGTATTTTTTCTAATAATTCAGCCAATGGGATGTGGGTTTTACTGACGAGGCCTGTGCGTACTGCCCATCCCTAATTGCCCCCGAGAAGGTGGTGGTGAGCTGCCTTCTTGAACATCTGCAGTCGATGTGGTGTAGGTACACCTTCAGTGCTGTTAGCAAGAGGGTTCCAGGATTTTGAACCAGCCGATGATGATTTCTGCCTTCCCAATATTAATTGGGGAAATGTCCATTCGTTCAGTGTTACACATTTAAGTATTTGTGATACTTTAGATTATGATGATCTATTTGTAAATTATTTAAGCATAGTTACGACATGGATATTAATTGGGTTAGTGAAAGGTGGATGTCTGTAGAATACTAAGGCTGATGCATGAAATGTCCTGGTGTTCCACTCATTGTAAATTCCGGAGCATACATTGGAGTGACTGAGGGGTGGGAAAACAGTATACCGTTAGCAAGAGAATGCTTACCAAGAGGTGGTGAATACAAGGCCGCAAGAAACACACACACACACACACAACAGAATCATAGAATCCCTACAGTGCAGAAGGAGGCCATTCAGCCCATCGAGCCTGCAACGACAACAATCCCGCTCAGGTCTTATGCCCGTATCCCACAAATTTACTTTGTTAGTCGCCCTGACATTAATGGGCAATTTAACGCGGCCACTCCACCTAGCCCACACACCTTTGGACAGTGGGAGGAAACCGGAGCACCCGGAGGAAACCCACGCAGACAAACCGCAAATTCCACACAGACAATCATCAGAGGCTGGAATTGAATCCGTGTCCCTGGTGATGTGAGGCAGCAGTGCTAACCACTGTGTCACCGTGCCACCCCAGGAAGTAATTCCAGCTCCTCTGAATTCACATGTCACACGACAGCAATAAATCTTCCTTCCCTGACTGGGAATCAGACCTAGACTGGAGTGGTGAAAGTGCCGAATCCTCACCAGTAGATCAACAAGAGAGGTCAGGAGACCAAATTAGAAGGGATTTTGCATAGGATGGTTAAAGCCATCAGAGGTACAGGTTCAGTTAATAAGAGTTACATCTCAAGGGTCAATTCAATGGTATGGTGCTGCTAAAAGGGGGCAGTGCTGAGGGAGGCAGAAGGACACCCTCTTTTTAAGGACGACTCCCTGTTTGGGCAGTAGGCGGGATTACCGCATCTTAGAAACATAGAAGATAGGAGCAGGAGAAGGCCATTTGGCCCTTCGAGCCTTCTCTGCCATTCATCATGATCATGGCTGATCGTCCAACTCAATAGCCTCTCCTCCCATAACCTTTGATTCCATTCACCCCTACTGCTATATCCAGCCATATTCAATGTTCTGGCATCAACTGCTTCCTGTGATAATGAATTCCACAGACTCACCACTCTTTGGTGAAGAAATGTGTCCTCATCTCCGTCCTAAATGGTCTACCCCGAATCCTCAGACTGCGACCCCTGGTTCTGGACTCCCCCACCATCAGGAACATCCTTCCAGCATCTACCCTGTCGAGTCCTGTTAGAATTTTATGTCTTTATGAGATTCCCCTCATTCCAACGAAAACAATCCTAACCTAGTCAATCTCTCCTCGTACGTCAGTCCCGCCATCCCCAGAATCAGGCTGGTAAACCTTCACTGCGCTGCCTCGAGAGCAAGAGCATCCTTCCTCAGAAAAGGAGACCAAGACTGCACACAATATTCTAGATGTGGCCTCACCAAGGCCCTGTGTAATTGCAACAACACATTCCTGCTCCTGTACTCGAAGCCTCTCGCAACGAAGGCCAACGTCTTCCTGATTCAATCCCATTTGTGAGGGGATGGGATTGAATCAGGAAGGAGTGATATACATCTGTGCAGGCAAGGAGTGTTCGCTCCACAGGATTTAAAAGAAAGGCTAGCAAACATCCTTTCTTTTAATCAATTAATCTGATCTGCAGGAGAAACATCAACCACTGACTGAACATAAGTGTGCAGAACCACCCAGCTATTTAAAGTGCGGAGGTTGGCGCTTATCTCACCATCAATTCGCACATGCCTTCAAGAAGCGAATTAGCAAATGATGAGGGAAGTAGGGTTAAGGACTTGGTTTCACCTTGTGTGGTCAAGGTTTTTAAATCTACTTCCTTTCTCTTTCTAAACTATTTGTGGATTTGTACACTGCTGAGAAACAACCAAATGGTTACGACTGATCATCCCTGAGATGTGTTAACGCTTTGGTAGGTCAGGGTATGTGTTAGCTGACTGTGCCCTTTAGCTGCTGCTGCAAGTGCAGGATGTGGCTTTGCAGGAGGCGTGAATCGCACTCACCGAGTTTCTTTTTTGCCATGTTCTGAAACGAGACACAGAGAGCGGGACAATGTACCAGTATCCCTTGCCGAGGCAAAACGAATCAGCAAGGGCAACGTGCAAGGCCAAAGACCCATAAAGACCAAAAGGAGGTGGGACGGCAAGGAAATGGCCACCGGATGGCACAGGCTAAAGTCCAGCCTGCATTCCGGCTAGTGGCTGTTTTGCAGGGTGCGGGGCAGGAGGCTCATCCACCCCATCAAAAAGCCCAAGGTCAGACCTTGCAAGGATTTTACCAGAGAAGGTGAGCTTTGGAAAGCCCGTTACAACTCCATCAAACGAGCTAAGGAGAGCCATGAAGTGGGAAGGCGGCAGGGAGTCAGAATTCATTTAGGTGGTGTTTGGGGCTTAAGGATGGCATGAGGAAATTCAGTAAGGGAGAGACTGGATGCAGGAGGATGATTCCATAGAAGTGCCAAACTTTGGTCAGGCATCTTTTCTTTTTATTCATTCATCGGGACTTGGGTGTTGCTGGCTGGGCCAGCATTTATTGCCCATCCCTAGCTGCCCAAGGTCAGTTGACAGTCAACCACACTGCTGTGGCTCTGGAGTCACATGTAGACCAGACCGGGTAAGGATGGAAGATTTCCCTCCCAAAGGGCATTAGTGAACCAGATGGGTTTTTCCAACAATCGACAATGGTTTCATGGTCATTAGTAGATTCTTAATTATAGGTACTTTTTTATTGAATTCAAATTTCACCGCCTGCCCTGGCGGGATTCGAACCTGGGTCCCTCGAACATTCGCTGAGTTTCTAGGTTAATAGTCTAGTGATAATACCTCTAGGCCATCGCCTCCCCATCTACTTGGATGGTCCTTCTCTCAAAGGGTTCACAGCTGTATTTTTAATTGCCAGCATTCAAGGGCTGAAGTTTTCCATTTATTGGCAGTGTGTTGCCGCAGGTGGGAATAGCAGCGCTGAGAGGTAATCGGCCTCAATGGTGGCTTTCTCTGTCCTATTGCCCGCAACGCAAAAACAAAAATTGGAAGGGCTGACACCCAGAACATCATGCCGGGCAAAAACACTGCCAGCAACTTATTTCTTTAAAGATCAGGCACTATTTTTAAGTTCCAGGGCTGGGGAGAGGGGTAGGGGTATTATCAGGCTCTGGGACTTGATAGTTAGATGTAAATTTATGTTAATGGGGTTCCTGACATTCAATGTTGGAAATCCCATTGGGGGGAAGACAGAGATGGTGGTGGTGGTGGTGGTGTGTGTGTGTGTGTGTGTGTGTGTGTGTGTGTGTGTGTGTGTGTGTGTGTGTGTGTGTGTGTGTGTGTGTGTGGTGAGGACACAATCTTGATGAAGAACATGCAGACTCCGCACAGACAGTGGCCCAAACTGGGAATCAAACCCGGGTCCCTAGTTTCCTCCTACACTCCAAAGATGCACAGGTTAGGTTGATTGGCCATGATAGTGTCAGAGGGATTAGTAGGGTAAATACGTAGGATTACGGGTTGGGCCTGGGTGGGATGATTGTCGGTGCAGGCTTGAGGGGCCAAATGGCCTCCTTCTGCACTAGAGTGATGTCCCATTGACGTACAATGAGATTTGGGCCTCTCAAAAGATTTTGCACTCCATTCGTGCCCAATGTAAACAGGAATGAAAAGTACCGGCCCAAGGGTTAGACCTGTTGCCAGTCGAAGGGATGGTCGGAACTCTTTGAGAGAGTCAGCTGGGATGGGCCTGCTGGCTTCCACCTTGGCTCTGGCCTTAGTTCCATAGACTGAGATGGCAGACCCGGCTCCAACACCAAGTGGAACTTTCCACCAGGAAGATTCAATTTGCTGGCAGCCTGGCAGGATCAGGATGGTCAACTTCTCTGGATTTCACAGGATTTTCCTGTATTTGGGAGTACTGTCCCAGGGGATCGTGCTTCCTCTGTAACACGGCCCTTTAAGTTTCACCCATGCCCTCCTCCGGTCCGTGCACACTCACAGCCCTGTAAACCCCCCTGACTCCACTCTCACAGCTCAGCACATCGACTCCCCACCCACTCACCAAACCTCTAACTTGTGCGTTGTCACAGCCCTGCTTTGTTATGAGCAGGCAACAGGCAGTTTTGGAGTCCAGAGGAAGCTCAGTAATTAGATCGGCAGTGTCAGATTCTCGAGCTGTTCCACACAACAGATAACGGAGCATTATCCACAGATACCTTTCACCAATCCAGCGGTAGAATTAGGTCAACGTTGTCCTAAATCATGAGGCAAGAGAACCCTCTGACTGAAACAGAGAACGGGGCTGTGAGATTCTGACAAAGAAGCCATTTTATAGCCAATGAAAAGGATACTTGTGATCAAAGCTGTACCACAACCTGAACAGCCACGCACTTTCCTGCTTCGTTCTGCTTGTTCTTTCAGGGTGTGCAGCATCCTAGAGGAAAGGAACAGAAACACACACGTTAAATGATACCTCTTGAGTTACATTGACAACAGGCAGGATTTTCCATCCCCCGAAGCAAAGACTTTAATTCGGCTATCACTGAAGCTGGGTATCATCCATCTTCAAATCATATCACAATAAATCCTCCAGGAGGGAATTGTTAATCTGCTTTCCACCCTGATACAGCATTAAAACAACCAAAGTCTCAAAAGACATTCCCCCCATGCTACATTTCTGGGATCACACGCACCATCCGAACTTGGAACTATATTGACTGGTCCTTCAAGACAGAGAGTGTTCAGTGCCTGGAGTGCGTTGCCAGAGAAGGTGGTAGAAACAAACACAATAGCAACGTTTAAGAGACATCTTAACAGATATTCAAACAGGCAGGGAATAGAGGGATACACATGGATCAGGACGGTGGTTCATCACCACCAACTCATGGGCAATTAAAAATGGATAGTCAACGCTGCTTGCCAACTCATGAAAAATATACTGATCATTTAACAACACAGAGTTGGCTTAAGGCTGTGACTCAGTAACACGGGTGAGCTCTATTGTAAAACAAAATACATGTTTACCAGTTTACTAAATGGTAATCAACCGGCAGAGAATTCCTACTCCATTTCCCCCACGCGGCATGGCTTCAAACCACAACTGTAAGAGTGGAACGGCTTCACATTTCCGGCACTCTTTTCGTACCACCTCAAGGGCATCTCTGTAATATTTACAGCCACAGGGAAACTCAGAACTCAGTCTTTAAAACTTGCTTCAATGTGTATTATTAAAATGGATTTCTTTTGAAGTTGCAGCTGAAGGAAAAGAAAGAAAGAATTCCCAATCCTGTCATCCAAATAAATTATGGAAGTGTCTCCAGCTGAACCGGAAATGAATCCGAGTCCGTTTGCCCCCCCCTCCCCACCGCCATATGATGGGTCTACCTCGGGTTGTGTTGGGTTGAGTTTAACTATGGTTTAGACACTTTCTGTCTCCTTCACTTTCTTCTTCTGCTTCGAGGGAGGGAGAACATCTGTTTGTTGCTGCCTTCTCAGTAGCAATGCAAAACATACCAGCCTTTGTTTTACCTCTGGCATCCTGGTAAAGGATTAGAAGTGGCAGCATAGATCCTGCCACCGGAGCTGTTTGATCGGCTAAATGCAATTTTTCAATTCCTCATCCCGTAGCAGCAAAGAAATTCAATGCTGTGCTTGAAACACAAGGATTAGGACACCCCATCCTTGCTTATTGTGGGGGAGAGGGGCATCTCAAACATTACTGTGTATAATCGTTTTCATTCCAATTTGCCATTGAAAAAATAAACCATTTCTGTGCATCCAAGTCCACATATCATTTATCTCCGAGTCAAAGGGGCAGGGAGGTGCATTAAGTTGACCTTTCATGGCACAGTCGTTAGTCCTTTTTGTTCTGCACTGCTGTGTCTCAGCACCAGGGGCCTGGGTTCGATTCCTGGCTTGGGTCACTGACTGTGTGGAGTCTGCACGTTCTCCTTGTGTCGGCATGGGTTTCCTCCGGGTGCTCTGGTTTCCTCCCACCGTCCAAAGATGTACAGGTTACGTTGATTGGCCATACTGAATTGCCCCTTAGTGTCCTGGGATGCATAGATTAGAGGGATTAGCACGGTAAATATGTTGAGTTATGGGAATAGGGCCTGGGTGGGATTGTTGTCAGTGCAGACTCGATGGGCTGCACTGTAAGGTTTCTATGATTTCTTTACACCCTAGCTACGACTGCAACAGTACATTCTGCACTCTCTCCTGCCTTCTCCATGAATAGTATGCTTTGTCTGTATAGCAAAAGAAACAATACTTTACACTCTATTCTAATACATGTGACAATAATAAATCAAATCGAATGTGCCAGGGAACTGGAGAATGGTAAATAAGAACATAAGAACATAAGAAATAGGAGGAGTAGGCCATCTAGCCCTTCGAGCCTGCCCCGCCATTCAATAAGATCATGGCTGATCTGTCGCTGCTCAGTTCCACTTTCCCGCTTTCTCCCCATAACCCTTAATCCCCTCTCTTATCAAAAACCCATCAACCCGCGTCTTAAAAATATTTAGCGAGGTAGCCTCCACCACTTCAACGGGCAGAGAATTCCAGAGATTCACCACCCTTTGAGTGAAGAAGTTCCTCCTCAACTCCGTTCTAAACCGCCCCCCTTTTATCTTGAGGCTGTGCCCCCTAGTCCTACTGTCTTTTTTGAGCGGGAAGAGTCTCTCCACCTCTATCCTATCCATCCCATTCATCATCTTATACGTCTCAATGAGATCTCCCCTCATTCTTCTAAACTCTAACGAGTACAAGCCCAGTTTATTCAGCCTCTCCTCATTGCTCAACCCCCTCAACTCCGGTATCAGCCTAGTAAACCTCCTCTGCACTCCCTCCAAGGCCAAAATATCTTTGCGCAGGTGCGGCGCCCAAAACTGCACACAGTACTCCAGCTGCGGCCTCACCAATGCCCTATACAGCTGCAGCAAGACCTCCCTACTTTTATATTCAATCCCCCTCGCTATGAAGGCCAGCATCCCATTTGCCTTCCTGACCACCTGCTGCACCTGCAAGCTGGGTTTTGTTACACCCCTGTTCAAAAAAGCTTGTAAGGATAGACCCTGTAATTACAGGCCAGTCAGTTTAACATCAGTGGCGGGCAAGGGATAAAATTAATAGTCAGTTGGAAAAATGTGGGTTCATTTCTAAAGGGGAAACTTCATTTAACTTGCTTGAGTTTCTTTGAGGAGATAACGGAGAGGGTTTATGATGGTAACACTGTTAATGTGTTGTGCATGGACTTTCATAAGGCATTTGATACAGTGCCACACAAAAGACTTGAGAGAAGAATTTTAGAGTAAATAGAACAGTAGCAACGTGGATACAAAATTGGTTGAATAATAGGAAGCAGGGAGTAATGGTCTTTAGGCTAGAGGAAGGTTTGCAGTGGTATTCCCAAGGGGTCAGTATTCGAACCTTACGTTTCCTGATATAAATAAATGATCTAGATCTTGGGGTGCAGGGGACAATTTCGAAGTTTGTGAATGATACAAAACTTGGAAGCATTGCAGAAGGATATGGACAAGTTGGTGAAGTGGGCAGATAGATGACAGACGAAGTTCAACGCAGAGAAGTGTGAGGTGATGCATTTTGGTAGGAAGAACATGGAGAGTCAATATAAAATAAGGGGTAAAATTCTGAAGGGGTGCAGGAACAGAGGGACAGTGCATAGATCATTGAAGTTGGTGGGACAGGTGGTGAGAGCAAGTAATAAAGCAGATTGTATTCTAGGCTTATTAATAGGGACAGAGAGTACAAGAGCAAGGAGGTTATACTAAATCGAAAGGGAATTAGACTGTTATCTGAAAAGGAAGAATGTGATGAGTTATGGGGAGAAGGTAGTGGAGTTACACTAGATGAATTTCTCATTCTGAGAGCCAGTGCAGGTGCAATGGGCTGAATGGCCTTTGTCTGCCCTGTAACAAATCTGTGAATTGGTGAGAATTGAAAGAAAGTTAATATCTGTGACTAACAAGAGAGTCAAAGATTGTTGGGTGTCGACAGAATGTGGACATCATTGATTTGATTTAATTTATTATTGTCACATGTATGAACATACAGTGAAAAATATTGTTTCTTGCATGCTATACAGCCAAAACACACTGTTCATAGAGAAGGAAAGGAGCGAGTGCAGAATGTAGTGTTACAGCTAGGGTGAAGAGAAAGATCAACTTAACGCAAGGTAGGTCCATTCAAAAGTTTGGCAGCAGCAGGGAAGAAGCTGTTCTTGAGTTGGTTGGTACGTGACCTTAGACCACTGTATCTTCTTCCTGATGGAAAAAGGTGGAAGACAGAATGTCCAGGGTGTGTGGGGTCCTTAATTACGCTGGCTGCTTTGCCAAGGCAGCTGGAAGTGTAGACAGAGTCAATGGATGGGAGGTTGGTTTACGTGATGGATTGGGCTACATTTACGATCTTTTGGTCAATTCCTGCTCCTAATTTGCATATTTGTATGTTAAAATGAAGCACCAGGAAAACAATAAAGGAGTCATAATAAAAATAAAGAAACAGATCTAACTTTCCACTCGCAACACATGGTAATCTACTGAGTTACCTCTACTTCTGCCACAGGAGAAATGATCTTGCTCATGGGTTAAGAAATTCTCTGCAAGTACATTAGGATCACAGATTCATACATTGCAGCAGAGACCCTTCAGCCCATTGAGTCTGCACTGACATGTGGGAAACAGCTGAACTCCCACCTAATCCCATTTCCCAGCACTTGGCCCACAGCCTCGAGTGTTATGGTGTGCCAAGTACTCATCCAGGTACTTTTTAAAGGATGCGAGTCAACCCGCCTCTATCAGCCTCCAAGGCAGCACATTCCAGTCACCACCTTCTGGTTTTTTTCACATTTCCCCTAAACTTTCCATCCCTCACCTTGAATCTATGTCCCCTCGTGACTGACCCTGCAATAAAGGGGAACAGCTGTTCCTTATCCACCCTGCCTATGCCCCTCATAATCTTCTTGTGGACATGCCAGAATTGGATGGGGTGGGCACAGTAAGAAGTCTCACAACACCAGGTTAAAATCCAACAGGTTTATTTGGAATCATGACAGAATGTGGACATGGAGCACTGCTGATGAAGGAGCAGCGCTCTGAAAGCTTGTGATTCCAATAAACCTGTTGGACTTAACCTAGTATTCTGAGACTTCTTACTATCCGCATAATCTTGTACACCTCAGTCTTCTCTGCTCCAACAAAAACAATCAAGCCTGCCCGACTTCTCTTCATAACTTAAACATTCCATCCCAGGCAGCATCATGGTGAATCTCCTCCGCACCCCCTCCAATGGAATCACATCTTTTCTATAATATGGCAACCAGAACTGCACACAATACTCTCGTTGTGGCCTCATCAAAGTTCTACACAACTTCAACATGACTTCCTTAAACATCTATTCTTAGGTTAAATGAGACAAGACTTAGTGACTGTTAATGTAGTAAGCCCATAGGAAGATAAGATTATCGCTCCTGGATTACTTACGCCTTGCATCACTTGGAAAGTATCAGTGTTGGGAGCTGGATCCTGGTCTGGATCAACGCCGACTCTGTAAAGAGAAAGAGGGAGATAGCATTGGGGTGGGGGTGGGGGGGGGGGGGGGGGGCGGGGAGAGAGAGAGAGAGAGAGAGAGAGGGGTGTGGTGGGGAGGGAGGTGTAAAAATAAGTCATGAGACAAATAGTACATTGTATTAAAAGGCTGGTTTGCAAAATCTCCATCTCTCTAATCATTGTACAAGAACAGAAAGATCCAGGGCGGGATTTTACAGTCTCGCTCGAGGAAATTCCTGCCCGAGGTCAACAGACATTTCCATTGTCCATCCCTCACCCGCTCCAAATCCCTGTGGGTGGGGCAGCAGAACTCTGGCACCAGTCTCCAATTTTGAAAAGCTTTTAAGGGCTACAGGTATTAATGGCACAGTGGTACAGTGATTGGCACTGCTGCTTCACAGTGCCAGGGACCTGGCTTCAATTCCAACCTTGGGTGACTGTCTGTGCGGAGTTTGCACATTCTCCCCATTTCTGCATGGGTTTCCTTCTGGTACTCTGGTTTCCTCCCACAGTCCAAAGATACGGGGGTTAAGTGGATTGGCCATGCTAAAAATTGCCCCTTAGTGTCCCAAGAAGTGTAGGCCAAATGGGATTAGCCATCAGAAATTTATGGATTACAGAAATGGGATGGGGGGGGAAGGCCTGGGCTGGACTGGGTCAGAGAGTCAGTACAGACTGGAGGGCTGAATGGCTTCTTCTGCACGGCAGCAATCCTAAGAAACGAGCCAAAAAATGTCTCTGGTGGAAGATGAGACAGTTCGACTGGGGTAAAGTGTGAAGGAGACTCACTATATCACAAATCACACTCGGTGTCGCGCCTGGAATTTGAACACCCAGTTTTCAATAAATGTTTGGGATGCAAAATCAATTTGGAATGATATTGCACTAGAGGTGATTCAGTGCAATGCTGCAGCTCGCAGTAAACAGCGGGCACTTTGAAGCAAACCTTTCCCAGTTTCGAACACACTTGCTGACAACATTCCAGACATTACTCAATTTGAGTGACGGAGATATTAATTTAACCTCTCTGAATGGGTCAAAGGCAGCGAGTCGTGGCTGGGATCTCTCTTCTGAAGCCCCCTCGGATCATTCAGCATCTGTATGACTATCACACTCTAGGTCAGACTGCAAGTTTGCTGTCAAAGCACAAGTTCAACCCGAACTAGGTAGGGCCAGTGGCGGGGTGGCTCCTTTAAATCAGGCTCAGATATATAAGAACATAAGAACATAAGAAATAGGAGCAGGAGTAGGCCATCCAGCCCCTCGAGCCTGCCCCGCCATTCAATAAGATCATGGCTGATCTGTCGCTGCTCAGTTCCACTTTCCCGCCCTCTCCCCATAACCCTTAATCCCCTCTCCTATCAAAAACCCATCAACCCGCGTCTTAAAAATATTTAGCGAGGCAGCCTCCACCACTTCAACGGGCAGAGAATTCCAGAGATTCACCACCCTTTGAGTGAAGAAGTTCCTCCTCAACTCCGTTCTAAACCGCCCCCCTTTTATCTTGAGGCTGTGCCCCCTAGTCCTATTGTCTTTTTTGAGTGGGAAGAGTCTTTCCACCTCTATCCTATCCATCTCATTCATCACCTTATACGTCTCAATGAGATCCCCCCTCATTCTTCTAAACTCTAACGAGTACAAGCCCAGTTTATTCAGCCTCTCCTCATAGCTCAACCCCCTCAACTCCGGTATCAGCCTAGTAAACCTCCTCTGCACTCCCTCCAAGGCCAAAATATCTTTGTGCACGTGCGGCGCCCAAAAATGCACACAGTACTCCAGTTGCGGCCTCACCAATGCCCTATACAGCTGCAGCAAGACCTCCCTACTTTTATATTCAATCCCCTTCGCTATGAAGGCCAGCATCCCATTCGCCTTCCTGACCACCTGCTGCACCTGCAAGCTGGGTTTTTGTGACTCATGCACAAGGACCCCGAGGTCCCTCTGCACCGTCGCCTGCTGCAGTTTTTCGCCCCATAAGTAATAGTCCTTCCTACCAAAGTGGACCACCTCACACTTGCCAACATTAAATTCCATTTGCCATTTCCTGGCCCATTCGCCCAACCTATCTAGATCCTTCTGCAGACTCTCCACACCCTCCGCACAATTTGCCGTTCCCCCAATCTTGGTGTCATCAGCAAATTTCGACACCCTACACTCGGTTCCCTCCTCCAGATCATCTATATAAATGGTAAAAAGCTGAGGCCCCAGCACCGACCCCTGGGGCACTCCACTAGTCACCATCCGCCAATCCGAATAGCACCCGTTGACCCCCACTCTCTGCCTCCTATTTGACAACCAATCCTCTATCCACGCTAACACCCTACCCCCAACTCCATGTCCCTCGACCTTCTGCAATAACCTCTTGTGAGGCACTTTGTCAAACGCCTTCTGAAAATCTAGAAAGACCACATCCACCGGCTCTCCTCTATCCACCGCCCCAGACACATCCTCATAGAACTCCAGTAAATTTGTCAGACACGACTTCCCTTTAATGAAACCGTGCTGCGTCTGCTCTATCAAGCAATTCCCTTCAAGATGCCTCGCAATTTCCTCCTTAATGACAGATTCTAACATTTTACCTACCACAGACGTTTAACTAACCGGTCTATAATTCCCCGCCTTTTGCCTGGCACCTTTCTTAAACAACGGCGTGACATTAGCCGTTTTCCAATCATCCGGCACTTCCCCGGAATCCAGCGACGTTTGGAAAATAACCACCAAGGCATCCACTATCACCTCCGCCATTTCTTTCAGAACCCTCGGATGCATTCCATCCGGTCCTGGGGACTTGTCCACAATCAGCCCCTCCAGTCTGTCGAGCACCGCCTTTATGCATGCACTGTTAATTGAAAATGACCAATCACAAGCCACTAAGTCAGCTTTTCGAAAAGTTTCTACTATTGTTCATTTATCTACCCTTATTTCAATTAAACATTCTTGTTTCTTCCTTTTCTAATTACTATTCAACTTATTTTTAAATTTATTCCTCCCTTTGATTTCCATCTTTTTTGCTCTGCCCTCCAATCTGCATTTTCTTCATGTGATTAATTAACTTAACATTGACATCGATTTTCTTACTCTTTTCCTTCAATTTTCTAATATATTGTTCCTGATAATCAAAATTTAATTTTGTTTTTAGTTTTCCTCTTACACTATCCATTTATATGCTCTACAAAGATAATTTACGAACATATAAAGCAACGCACAGTATTAGCGACAGAAGCACATGCAACTCCCCTCCTAACTGTTCCCCTTTCCTTGCTATCTGAAATTAGGCAGCACCTCCAATCTCTTCTGGTCCCTCGAACAACAGTGATGCATTATCACCCTGATTGAAGTTCAGGAAGATAATAGGCAGCACGCTGCCACAGTGGTTAGCACTGCTGTCTCACTGCGCCAGGGACCTGGGTTCAATTCCTGGCTTGGGTCACTGTCTGTGTGGAGTCTGCATGTTCTCCCCAAGTCTGCGTGGGTTTCCTCCCAAAGATGTGCTGGTTAGGTGCACTGGCCATGCTAAATTCTCCCTCAGTGCACCCGAACAAGTGCCGGAGTGTGGCGACTAGGGGAATTTCAGAGTAACTTCATTGCAGTGTTAATGTAAGCCTACTTGTGACACTAATAAATAAACTTTAACCTTATTCTCACAGATTGCAGCTTTTTCCCCGATGACTGATATCGAGCTAACCAGCCTGTAATTTCCCATTTCTCTGTCCCACCTTTCTTGAAGAGCAGGATTACACTTGTTTCAAACTGCTGGGTGGAGACCATTTGTTGGCTCTTAGATCCTTGCATTGCTCCAATACATTTTCTCTGCTCATATTAATTACTTTAAATTCCTCATTCTTGTTAGGCCTTTGTTCGCCCTCTATTGCCAAGATGCTTCCCCCAAGGATCCCCGTGCACTCTCAGGCCAGCGGAAAAAGACGCATTATTTCATAGAAGAGATGAAAAGTTCTCTGAGTCCTGGCCAACATTCATCCCTCAGCTGACGCCGGGTCCTTTGGCCATTACCATACTGATATTTGTAGGAGCTTGCATGCAAACGGGACTTCCTGCATTACAATAGTGACAAACTTCAGGAAGTACTTGTCAAAGACACCACATCTTCGCTCTCAGCAGCTCATTCATTTTACTGACAGAAACAGGTCAGTTGGTTTGAGAAGTTTTTGCCTATATTTATGCCTTTCTCCATCAAAATCAACATTTCCAGCTCTTAAATTTTCATGTTTTCATAGAATCCCTACAGAAGGAGACCATTCAGCCCATCGAGTCTGCAATGACCACAATCCCCAAAACCCTATTTATTTACCCTACTAACCACCTGATCCATTTAGCGTGGCCAATGCGCCTAACCTGCACATCTTTGCACTGTGGGAGGAAACCAGAACATCTGGAGGAAACCCAGACAGGCACGGGGAGAATGTGCAGGCTCCACACAGACAGTGACCCAAGCCAGGAATCGAACTCGGATCCCTGGCGCTGTGGGGCAGCAGTGCTAACAACTGCGCCACCCCAAATTTTTACGGTCTCCGAGTGGCAGATTTCCTTCCCCATTAGTTTTTACAACTATGGTTTAACTTTTCTCTGCCCTGTTGGGATTTGAACTCAGGTTTGCGCTGGGTCTCTGGATTACTAGTTCAGTGACAGTACCACTACGCCCCTGCCCCCACCTCCCCTGTGTGGGTGGCACAGTGGTTAACACTGCTGCCTCACAGCGCTTGGAACTCAGATTCGATTCCCGCCTTGTGTTACCCCGTGTCTGTGTGGGTTTCCTCTCATCATGCAAAAATGTGCAGGTTAGGGTGCATTGGCCGTGCTAAATTCTCCCTCAGTGTACCCTAACAGGCGCAGGAATGTGGCGACTAGGGGATTTTCACATTAACTTCATTGCAGTGTTAATGTAAGCCTACTTGTGACACTAACAAATAAACTTTAAACTGTTTATCTAAATTTCCATTGAAATAGGTCTGTGGCTACTCCATGCCAGGTTAAAGTCCATGAGGTTTATTTGTAGTTTATTTGGTACAAATAAACCTATTGGACTTTAACCTGGTGTTGAGAGACTTCTTACTGTGTTTACCCCAGTCCAATACTGGCATCGCTACATCATGGATACTCCATGCAGCACATTTTGACCACCTTCTCGGTAAATAGGCTTCTACCAAGCACCCAATTCCATTTGTTAGTGCCCTTCTTGTGTTTGCGGTTCTTGGGTGTGAAGGTGGCAAGGATTTTAAACAGGGTTGGCTCTGTTGAATGCTGCAGTTTGGGAAATAGTGGTGGATGAGGTGGAGATGCGGGCGTTGGACTGAGGCGGGCACTGTAAGAATCCCAGGTTAAAGTCCAACAGGTTAATTTGGAATCACGAGCTCAGTGAGTGATGAAGGAGCGGCGCTCCGAAAGCTCGTGATTCCAGATAAACCTGCTGCACTTTAACCTGGTGTTGTGAGACTTCTTACACGGGAAACAGCGGGCAGTGCGTGGGAACGAGCGGAAGAAAACGTGGGATTTTGACACTGCCAACCACCTCCCAGCTCAGGGCTCTGTGCATTTGCTGATGCCCTCATAAAATTTTCATTAATATAAAAAGGAAAGTGTGTTAAATCAGAATTGAAAGCACAATGCTCCACGGAGCACACTATTGCCCCTGGCACTTTACAGGATGCAGCATTAAGGGTTGATGGAATTTTTTTTAATATATATACTATCAACACCGTATCCTTTCCCGATTCCAGTATCGGGAGTTTTCAGTGCATCCTTTACACAGTGTTTTTCACTTCAACAGCCAGTGAAGTTTTCATGCCTGCACCCCAATCGCAAAGGATATTTTTATAACAACTGCAGGATATGAATTTGTTTTTCCACTGATGCAAAATGCAACAAAAAAAATTAATAAACTCAAGTGCCGATTGTGTCAATAATTCAGGGGATTGATCAGATTGGAACAATTTGAGGAGCTAGAATTCACCCCCTCCCCACCCCCCCGTGCAGTGGGGATCATCGCTGCTTCGTTCCATGAGCTATGTGGAAGGTGAACGCGTCAAGAGACGCTTGGTTTCACCCAGATACAGGTACAGTGTTACAAGCTGCCTCATGCAAACTGGTGATGGGTAACACTAGCTTCCCTTCTAGGTCAAGCTTTCCAACTGCTAAAATGAGCTGCGAACAAGTTACTGGAACAATGCCAGCGTGACGGCATTTCTGCCCTCGTGGCATCGCTCTAAGCAAAACCCCAGCTCTCACCCTTCAACTGAGGCCCAAATTATTCAACTCATTTACTCATTAGCATCACAAGTAGGCTCACACTGCAAGGATGATTTTATCTCTAAACCGCTCAAGTTGAGAAGTCTTCATAGAATCCCGGCAGTGCAGGAGGCCATTCGGCCCATCAACCACAATCCCACCCAGGCCCTCTCCCCATGACCCCATGCATTTATCCTAGCTGGTCCCCATGACACTAACGGGCAATGAAGTTACTGTGAAAACGCCCCCGTCCCCTGTTCTGGGACATTGAAGGAGAATTTAGCAGCGTCAATGCACCTAATCAGCACATCTTTGAGCGTGGGAGGAAACCCAGACTGATGTCATTCATTTCCAGCAGAATACACTGTTTTTATCTTTACTGGGGAGGGGAGAGTGAAACTTGGTATGAGTAACTCTCCTCTTACTCCAGTTGTCGCTCTGCAAGTTTCGTTTTGTCTCTTGCACTTTTTCCTGTTTGTGTAGATGTCGCCACGATGCTGGCGAGGGAGCTGAAGGGAGGTATGGCGACGGTTGTGGAAAACGTTGGCCGTAAAATACCAGGAAGAGAGCTGAGTTGGTCTGTGATGAGGATCCGCGCCCCTGACAGGCTCCTTGTCCCTCTCTGTTTTGGGAAGAAACAAGCCAATACGCCAACTATCCGGCCTCACCATTCGGAAATCAAAGCCAGTCGCGAGAAAAGCGGACGCAAAGAGAAGGTCGGCACAGCATGTTGACGCACACAGGACAAAAGGCGGAGAGGCAGCTGTGAGAAAATCTTGCACGAGCCGCAACGAGAATGGCAAGGGAGCTGCTCCCACACAGGCCAGGAAAAGTACAGAAATCCGACTATATTTGATGCCTTTTTTTTAATCAAAGAAAGAAGAAAAAGAGACATTCGGGGAGAAGCCAGAAGTGCAAAAAGAAGCCCAAATCTGGATTAGAGGACATTCGAGGATTAGCTGGCACTGGAGGCAGGGCAGAGAGTGCGGTGTTAGTTTAACAGGCACGCTGAGGCCAGCTAAGTGTGTCACCTGAAGTAACTCCAGCGGTCAACGGCCAGATCCTCTGCCGACGGAACTCGGTCACCAACTCTGAGGGCGGTATGGCACAAGAGCGGAACGTCAGAATCACCTCGGCACAACTCCGTAAACACCTACCTCGCGGTCCCCAGCAACCGGCCTACAGCAGCCGCAGGCAAGGCCTACTTAAAAAAATCGAACAAACTCCCAAAGGTGGGGAGGGGAACTTTTGCCAGTGATGCCCACACAACCAGAGGGAGATGGAGGGAGTACAGGCAAGGATTACCAGAATGTTTGCCTGGTACGGAGGGTACCGGCTATGAGGAGAGAGAGTGAATAAACTGGGATCGTTCTCCCTGGAAAGACGGAGGCCGAAGGGCGAACGGATAGAAGTTTATAAAATTATGAGGGGTACGGATAGGGTGAACAGTTGGAAACCTTTTCCCGGGGCAAAAAAGGACAAGGGGCACAAGTTCAAGAGGGGAAAGTTCAGTAGAGATGTGCAGGGGAAGTATTTTTTTTAAACACACAGACAGTGGCGGCGGCCTGGAATGCACTGCCAAGTGAGATGGTTGAGGCAGAGACGTAAAAGACATTTAAGACTTATCTGGGTAGGCACAGGAACAGAATAGAGGGGAATGAGGCGGTTGGTCTAGATAGGACAACGTGATTGGTGCAGGCTTGGTGGGCCGCAAGGCCTGTTCCTGCGCTCTTTGTACCTTTACATCCCAGGAAAGAATAAAACCAAATCCGTATAATGAAAATGCAAAAGGATAAGAGGTTACAATCATTTAGAATCTTTTTTTTGCCTGTTTCCGCTTTCCCTTTGTCCTTCCTTTTGAAGTTTTAAAAATGTTTTATTTCCTCACCTCATGCACTCCCCCACCTGCCAACACCCCGTTAAGGACTACCTCTAGGAAGCGCAGAAGAAGACACATTATATCATCCTTGAATCAGAGCGGGGAAGGAGGCCATTCTGGCCATCGTGTCCATGCTAGCTTCCAGAATAAGCTACCATTTCAACTCATTTCTCTGCTTTATCCACTTGCAGAATTTTCCTTGGTATTTAAATGACAAGTAAAGAAATACCAGGATGATTTTGTTTTCCATTGCTCAAGTTGCCCAGGCCCTAATCCCATAACCCTACGCTTTTACCCTAGCTGGTCCCCCTGTCACTAAGGGGCAATTTAGCACGGCACAGACATGACCCAAGCTGGGAATCAAACTCGGGTCCCTGGCACTGCGAGGCAGCAGTACTAACCACTGTGTCACCTTCAACAGTTTGTGCTGTGAAGAATAGAACATTCTGGGGTGTCCAGCACCCCCCTTTCCCCAGGACCAGGTATAACACAGTCATTGTCCCGAACCTGCTAACCTGTAGGACTTTAGAAGGCTGGTTTTGTGCTGTGGGCCCACGCTGTTTGGATCGAGATTGGGAAATCTCCTTTTCAAAAAAGGCGGCTTGAAAACGACCTACGGAATGGGGAAAAGTTCAGCAGTCACCCTGGCAGACTCCGAGGTGAACCCGAGGGTCCAGCCATTCCCTGGCAGAGGGACAAGAGCGTCGTGTGATTGGCTGGACTGGCTCAATGGCCAAATTAACACCGGTTCCCACTGGCCTGTGGCCAGAATGCTGGTCTGTCGAGAGCAGTAAAAATTACAATGAGGCACCAAAACGGCAACAGCCAGCGGACCCCCGTCTCTAAGCACAAGGAACGGGTCAGTCGCTTTTCACACACACATCCCACCTGGGGGGGGGCTAACTCCTTCATAGCAATCGCTGCTCCCATATCGAGTTTTGTGCCGTCCCAGCACTACGGGCCTCAACAGATCTGGGTTTCTTCCATTCAGAAAGAGGCCCCTTCGGCCCATCACGTCTGTGCTGGCCATCGAACACTTATCTATTCTAAACCCATTTTCCATGGTCTGTAGCCTTGTGATGCTATGGCATTTCACGTGTTTCCTAAATGTTTTGAGGGTTCTTTCAGGCAGCGAGTTCCAGATTCCCCTCAACGTTTTTCTTCAAATCCCCTCTAAATCTCCTGCTCCTTGCCCCCTGGTTATTAACCTTCTACTAAAAGGAAAATGTTTCTTCCAATCTACTGTATCCATGTCCCTCATAATTTTGAGCATGCTCTCTGTCTCTCTCTTCCCCCCAACTTTTGCTCTCTCCGACTCCCTCTCCTCCTTCCGTCTCTTGCTCTCTTTCCCCTCCGCCTCGTGCTCTCTCTCCCTCCCTCCCTCCTTGCGCTCTCCCTTCCACCTCTCTCTCTCCCCCCCCCCGCTCCGCCTCGTGCTCTCTCTCCCTCCCTCTCTCCCCTCAGCCTTCTCTGCTCTGAGGGAAACAGCCTCGATCTAACCAGCCTCTCTTCATGGCTGAAATTCACCATCCCAGGCGACATGCTGGTGAATCCCCTCTGCACGCTCCCTCGTGCGATCAAGTGGGTTTCCTCCGGGTGCTCCGGTTTCCTCCCACATTCCAAAGATGTGCTGGTTGGGTGCATTGGCCGTGCTAAACTCTAAAATCTCACTCAATGCACATGAGCAGGCGCCAGAGTGTGGCCATGAGGGGATCTTCACAACAACTTCACTGGAGCGTTAATGTGAGCTTACTTGTGACACTAATAAATAAAGCTTAAAATCCTTCCTTTAGTGTGGTGATCCAAACTTCACACAGTGTTCTAGTTTTATACAGCTCCACCATAACCTCCCTCCTCTTATACTCTACACAGCAGCTAATAAAGGCAAGTATCCTGTACGCTGTCTTCAGGGGCGACTGCCTTGCAAACCCACTAAAGCTGAACAAATCTGACATAACTGCTTCCACACCTTCAGCTGCCAAGAGCCTAAACTCTGGAGCTACTGCCATAAAACTCTGCGCCTCTCTTTCCCCAAATCCTGCCTGTCGCACTCCATCTCTCCCCTCCGCCTCTCGTGCTCTCCCTCTCCCCTCCACCTCATGCTCTCTCTACCCCGCCGTGCCCCACCCTCTGCCCTTCACCCCACCCCCGCCTCATGCTCTCTCTCTGTCCCCCTTGCCTCTTGCCCTCCCTCAAGCTCTCACTCCCTCCCTCTCTCCCCTCCGCCTGGTGCTCTCTCTCTCTCTCTCTCTCCCTTCCACCTCTCGTTCTCTCTCTCTTTCTCCACCCTTTGCCCTACCCTCCGCCCCTCGCCTTACCCCTCTCTCTCTCTCCCCTCGCATTCCCCTGCCCCCCTTTCTCCTTCTCTAAGGCAGCTCTGAAAACCAAGCATATTGATTAACTGTCCTTCTATATCACACGAACCTTCCTGTCAAGTGTCTGTGGATGCTGAAGACACTAATGGCTGGAAACAGCTGCTAGTTACAAATGGGGTGAATTCAGTTTGTGGAATCACCTCAAGAAACCTTCACAGCAGAAAACAGGTTGTTAATCCCGTCTTCAGCAGTGGAATGACAACTCCATGAATGAAATATTTTCATTTCGCAGACGATCCGTTCTCAGATTCTTGGTCTTTGGGGTAAAAGTCACACCCAGTGGGGACACATTGCAAAAAAGTATGCCAACCCGGGGGCAAAAAACTGACCCAGTTTTACTTCTTCGCTCAAGGCTCAATTACCAAGCTCCCTCTTGTTGAGAATCAAATGTCAGGAAAAGAAGTGGAATTTTAAGGGTACAAGTGGGAAGTGCAGCGGTTAGGAGACAACAGAATTGGGTGTAGTTTGGGGGCATATGGGCCTATTGTCCGAAGTGAACAAGGACAGCACAGTGGTTAGCACTGAGCACTTCCAGAACATCCTGTTTTTGTTTCAGATTCCCAGCAGCAGTTTCTGCCTCTGTTTCTGTTACACTTCAATAAACCAGCTCACCAAAACATTTCTCAAGGGTGTCCAACACACAAAAAAAAAAGGACAATGAAAATATTTGCCGCTTGTACCCTGACTGGGATCAACAGCTGAGCAAAAGCTGCATTTGTCATCTGCATCCTGTCAAAAAACAAAAACAGGAACTTCCCCTCCCGCAACGATTCCTAAAACATAAACGGGTCAAGGGAGACCAGGGCAGCTTGGGGAGATTTTAAATCCTCGCTGAAATGTAACAGCCCATCCGGACAGGGTCGTCTTAGCTCTGAGCACCATCTGCTGTTCAGTCAAGGAACTGCACCCAAAGATTTCTCTGTGAGCTGATGGGAGTCATGATGTGGAGATGCCGGTGTTGGACTGGGTGGGGTAAAGACAGTAAGAAGTCTCACAGCACCAGGTTAAAGTCCAATAGGATTATTTGGTAGCAAACGCCACTAGCTTTCAGAGAGCTGCTCCTTCGTCAGATAAGTGGGAGCTCTGTGAACTTACCTGACAAACGAGCAGCGCTCCGAAAGCCAGTGGATTTTGCTACCAAATAAACCTGTTGGACTTTAACCTGTTGTCGTGAGACTTCTTCCAGCTATTAAAGCCACAGCTGCCAAAATATTTGGCACTTACCATTACCACAAGACAGGCATTTTTTAAAAAAAAATATATAAACAAAAACTCTGCACGTCATGGGGTGGTACGATGGCAGTGATTAGCACAGCTGTCTCACAGTACCAGGGACCTGGGTTCGATTCCAGCTGGGGTCACTGGCTGTGTGGAGTCTGCACATTCTCCCCGTCTCTGTGTGGGTTTCCTCCAGGTGCTCTGGTTTCCTCCCATGCTCCAAAGGATGTGGTTAGGTTGATTGTCCATGCTAAATTGACCCTTAGAGTCAGAGGACTAGCTAGGGTAAATGCACAGTGTTATGGGGATGGGGCCTGAGTGGGATTGTTGTCGGTGCAGACTCGATGGGCCAAATGGCCTCCTTCTACACTGTAGGATTCTATGATGCTACGATCTGGAATGTGCTGGACGCAGATTCAGTGATCACTTTCAAAATGGAATTGGACTTCTGCAGAAAGAAGGGCAGGGGAATGGAACTAATTGGACAACATTCCCAGAGAACCGGTACACGGAGTCAAACTACTCATTTCTGGGCTTTAAGATTCAAAGTTCCCGAGTCTTAGCAAGATACTCCTGGGAAGTGGTGGAACAGTGTCACAGCGGTTGGCACTGCTGCTTCACATCGCTAGGGACCTGGGTTCGATTCCAGCCTTGGGTGATCGTCTATGTGGAGTTTGTACGGTCTCCCCGTGTCTGCATGGGTTTACTTTTGTAATGTGGGCTTACATTAACACTACAATGAAATTACTGTGAAAACCCCCCGAATCGTCACACTCCAACACCTCTTTGGGGACACGGAGGGAGAATTTAGCATGGCCGATGCAGCTTATCAGCACGTCTTTTGGACTGTGGGAGGAAACCTGAGCGCCCGGAGGAAACCCAGGCAGACACGGCGAGAATGTGCCAACTCCGCACAGACAGTGACCCGAGCCAGGAATCGAACCCAGGTCCCTGGAGCTGTGAGGCATCAGTGCTCACCACTGTGCCACCGTGCTGCCCTTCTGGTGCTCTGGTTTCCTCCCACAGTACAAAGATGTGCAGGTTGGGCAGACTGGCCATTCTAAATTGCCCCTTAATGTCCAAAGATGTGTAGGTTAGCTGGATTAGCAAGGTAAAGCTGTGGGATTGGGTGGAGGGGAGGGCCTGGGTAAGGAGCTCTTTCGGAGAGTCAGTGCAGACTGGATGGGCCAAATGGCCTCCTTTTGCACTACGGGGTTTCTCCTCTTCTTTACTTAGAGGGGAATCTGAAAAACAAACACTTCAGTGCAGTGGCAGATCCAGCTGAGCGACCTACTGGTTAAATGAATGTTCTTGTGACAAAATTCAAGTTAAAATAAAACCCGACCCACAGTAGCCATTCAGAATGGAGTTAGATGCTGACCTGATCCGTAACCATGACAACGTTGGCGTAGTGCCTCCCCCGAAGACCCAGACGGTGAAGAAGACAATGAGCAGGGTGGTGGTGAACATCATTTGCCGGGCGTAGGTGGCGGTGTCCCGGATGGCAAGAGCAAAGGCCATGGCTCCTCTCAAACCTGCAGGAAGAACAAGGGTCACACATCGAGGTATTCAACACTCGGAGAGCGAGTCACGGTCAGGCTCATCCTTAACATCGGTGAACCGAGAGGAACGGTCCCCCTCCGCCTGTGGCTCAGTGGGTAATACATGTACCCCCTTGAGTCACGAGGGCTGCGAGTTCAACTCCCACTCTAGAGAGTTGACCATATGGGGCAGCATGGGTGGCACACTGGTCAGCACTGCCGCCTCTCAGCGCCAGGGACCCAGGTTCGATTCCCGGCTTGGGTCACTGACTGTGCGGAGTCTGCATGTTCTCCCCATGTCTGTGTGGGTTTCCTCCCACAGTCCAAAGATGTGCAGGTTGGGTGAATTGGCAATGCTAAATTGCCCCTTCTGGGGACGAGCTAGGGTAAATGAATGGAGTTACGGGGATAGGGCCTGGATGGGATTGTGGTTGGTGCAAACTCAATGGGCCAAATGGTCTCCTCCTGCACTGTGGGGATTCTCCAATTCTATGTGGCACGGTGGCTAACATTACTGGACCATAGACTTGGCTCAAGCTCAGAATGGTGAGCGGGTGGGCAAGTGGAGCTCAGTCCACGAAAAGATCAATCATGATCTTATTGATTGGCGGAGCAGGCTCAAGGGGCCAGATGGCCTACTCCTAACTCTTAAGACATCACTTCAAATCCCAACAGTGGAACAAAGAGAATTCAAATCGGTTACTGAAATGCTATTCTGATTAATATCTGGTGTCCTTAGCCAGTCCAGCCTAACCATGGCTCCTTACCTGCAATCATCATCATGTGTTGGAAGTTCCATCCTATCTTGTGCTTTCTGGCCAGATTCAGGAAAAAGGAGAGTGGGTAAATGTTGGCAGCTCGCCCCAGGAGGATAGCAATCTGATCAGCAAGAGCTGTTAAGGCCCACAATGACAGGAATCAGACTGCAGGCAGGTGACCAGCTAAATCATCTGGAGTTCATTTCTTCAAACAGACCACTCAGCCCCACAGACCTGTGTCTATCCCAGTGACCTTCAGCAGGCAAGGCTGAGAGAAATATCAACACCGTTCAAAAATCACAAGGAATGGAGCGAGATAGGGAGAGACTGTTCCCACTGCGGGAGTATGGGGAAACATAGCACACGAAATGGAATGGAACATTTAAATTATGAGAGAGGTAGAGTAGGCTTGGGTGGTTTTCTCTGGAGCAAAGAGGGGCGACTTGGTTGAGGCTTACAAGATTATGAGGGGCTTGGACAGGGTGGATAGGGAGCCGCTGTTCCCCTTACTCGAAGGGTCAGTTACGAGGGGACACAAGGTAAAACTGAGGGTTGGGAGGTTTAGGGGGGATTTGAGGAAAACCTTTTTTTACCCAGAGGGTGGTGACGGTCTGGAATGCGCTGCCTGGGAGGGTGGTGGAAGGGGGATACCTCATGTCCTTTAAAAAGCACCTGGATGAGCACTTGGCTCACTATAAACATTCAAGGCTGTGGGCCAAGTGCTGGCAAGTGGGATTAGCTGGGCAGGTCAGGGTCTTTCATGTGTCGGTGCAGACTCGATGGGCCGAAGAGCCTCTTCTGCACTGTAGTGTACCACGATTCTGTGAATTTGATCGGCAAAAGATCCAGAAGCGACTTGAGGAAAAGTCTTTTCGTGCAGCATGTGTTTCGGGTCTGGAACGCACGGCCTGAGAGACTGCGGTGAGAGAACAGTCAATCACAGCTTTCAATTGGGAATCGCAGAATCGTCTGAAGAGGTAAACATTACAAAGGAAATTACAGCACAGGAACAGGCCCTTCGGCCCTCCAAGCCTGTGCTGGTCATGATGCTCGAACTAAAAATAAACCTTCTTCCCTTGCTTGGACTGTATCTCT
Source organism: Carcharhinus amblyrhynchos (assembly GCF_965287045.1). NCBI lineage: Eukaryota > Metazoa > Chordata > Chondrichthyes > Carcharhiniformes > Carcharhinidae > Carcharhinus > Carcharhinus amblyrhynchos. The sequence goes on from NC_137333.1 coordinate 94,358,516, forward strand.
CTATTCCCTCCCTATTCACGTATCCATCCAGATGCCTGTTTAATGTTGTTGATGTGCCTGCTTCCACCACCTCCTCTGGCAGCACGTTCCAGGCCCCCACCACCCCCCGTGTGAAAAATCTCCCCCCGCACCTCCCCTAAACATTCCCCCTCTCACCCTGAACCTGTGCCCCCTTGTAACTGACACTCCCACCCTGGGAAAAAGCCTCTATTACAGACCTATGGGGAATGTTAAGCGGGCGGGACGAGTCCAGTTGCTCAAGCAGAGAGACAGTATGGAGACGATGGGTTGAATGGCTGGTTACAGCACAGGAGGTGGCCAAAGTCAGTGTCCTTCTACTCCCTTCTCCCTCGCACACCTGCTTAGCCTTCCCCTAAATATCTCTGAACCATTTGCAGCAAATACTTCTTGAGGTAGCGTTCTCACCATCCACTGGGTAAAGAAGCTTCTTCAGAATTCCCTGCTTTGATTATATGTGACTTACATTCACAGACCCACTACAAAAATAAACACGCTCTAAGTTTACCCTCTCAATTCCCTCCAGAATTTTAACGGCCTCTATCTAAGGTCTTCTTCCCCATTCAGACACATAATTTACTCAGCGAATTTAAAAAGGAAACAGTAAAGAGAGGGTGACGTAAGGAAGGGAGAATGTGCCTGGGAATATGTTGTTCAGGCAATGGGGGCTGCGTTTGCTTTGGGCTGCCCATGAACGAACAGCAAGGCCAGAATGTGGGTGACGAACCTTGACGTAACGGCATCAGCTTCCCCACCGTCTGGGAGCATAGCTTTCAGCCCGGCCATTGGCTTGTCACTTTGTCTCGCGGCGACACGGTGGCACAGCCGCTAACGCTGCTGCCTCACAGCGCCAGGGATCCGGGTTCGATTCCCGGCTTGGATCACCGTCTGTGCGGAGTCTGCATGTTCTCCCCGTGTCTGCGTGGGTTTCCTCCCACCGTCTGAAAGACGTGCTGATTAGGTGCATTGGCCAGGCTAAATTCTCCTTCAGTGTACCCAAACAGGCGCCAGATGTGGCGATTAGGGGACCTTCACAGAAATTTCATTGCAGCGTTAATATAAACCTACTTGTGACACTAAGAAATAAAATGAGACGAAAATCGGGAGAATAAAGGAAAAACATCTGCTGTTACTTCCCTGGAATCAATGCTCGATAATGAAATCACCAATTCCAAAGCTGTACATTGCAACAGCAAACATTTCTCCAACATCCTTAGTAGGTTCCTTTTACATAGATTATAGTACAGAGACAGGCCATTCGGCCCACATATTCCATGCTGATTTTTGAGCTTCACCGAAGCTTTCTCCTGCCCTTCCACATCATGCACTTACCAGCACTGTCCCCTGTTCTCTTCTCTCTCATATACTTACCCAGCCTCCGCATAAATGTTAATTTTAAGAAAAGACTTCTGCACTTTGTTCACGAATTTAGTCCAAAAAGCTACTGGAAGTAAAATACCCTGTTTAAAAATAGTGAGAATCAGCATTCCTGTTTAATTAATTCAGGCAGCAAATCTGCACTGCGCTACAGCGAACTTCCTTCGCTAAAGCAGCAGGAGTTTGCAGTAAAGGATACAAAGGCCCCCAGAATGAAGATGGGGTTGAAGATGTGGTTCTGAAACGTGAATAGTGCCAAACCCATGTAGGAAAATATGAAGTTTTCAGCCAGGAAATTCAGAACTTCGAACAACTGCAAAACAAGATGGTGATGTTAGTGTACAGGACACGGGGACACACTGCAGTTTGCGAATTTAGAAAAGCTGCAAAAGGTCTCAGGCTTTATACCCAGTGTAAAAGTGAGAGGGAAAGCAAACAGATAAGCACTGCCTCACCTGGTGGACAGAGTCAGTCAGTGCCCCGGCAGTGTACCACTGGCGGAGAGAGCCAGTGCCCCCAGGTTGCCATCCAGCAGTGTACTACTGACAGAGCTGGGAACCGCTGGTGTAGCTTGCCCGCACCTCATGGGAGCAATGCAGTGGCACAGTGGTTAGCTTGGGCCCCGGCACCAGGGACCAAGGTTCGAATCCTGGCTTGAATCACTGTCTATGTGGAGTTTGCACGTTCCCTCCCTGTCCATGTGGGTTTCCTCCGGGTGCTCCGGTTTCCTCCCACAGTCCCTAAGACGTGCTGCTTAGGTGCACTGGCCATGCTAAATTCTCCCTCAATGTACCCAAACAGGCACTGGAGTGTGCCAAATAGAGGACTTTCACAGTAAATTCATTGCAGTGTTAATGTGAACCGACTTAGATTAATAAATAAATAAAATTGTCGATTGTCAGAAAAACCTACCTGGTTCAATAATGTCTTTTAGAGAAGGAAATCTGTCCGTCCTTACCTGGCCTGGCCTACATTTGTCTCCAGAACCACAGCAATGTGGTTTATTCTTAAATGCCCTCAGCATGGCAATCAGTTCAAGGGCAATTAGGGATGGGTAATAAATGCTTTGACACAACCCATGAATGAATTTAAAAAAAAATCACTCCAGCACTGATGGCCCTGCCTTCAATTGCTTAGGTCCTGGCTCTGGAATATTCTCTCCAAGGCCTCTTCCTCTGCCCTGCTTTCCTCCATTAAGACACTCCTTAAAACCTACCACATTGACCAAGCTTTTGGCCACCTGACCCTACATCTCCTCGTGTGGCTGGGTGTCACATTCTATCCACCTGGAGTCACGCGTTTGTCCACAGAACCGCCTATCTATTCCTTTAACCCTCCCATCCCCCACCACTATCTCACTGCCAGCCCCCTACCTTCCCTCTGAGGCAATCTGGTCCTCCTGTCTTACCTTTTGTACCCCTGTTGATGCCTTTTGGGGGGGCCACTGGGGTAGTCTTTGGACCAGGACTATTCTTCTTCTTCTTCCCCTTCCTAACAGTTACCCTCCCATCCCGTCCCCCAGGCCCTGGGACCTCCACTTGACCGTGGTTCATAGCCATTATTGCCTCGTACTCCCTGACCAGAAACGCATCCTCTAAATGCAGCTCTAATCGCCTGACCCGGGCCCTTAATCTGGTTTCCAATGGGGATACTATAAGCATAGACATGGGTCAAGGGTGGAGTAGGAAAAACACATTGTTAAGATGGCGGCGCGGGCTCGTTGGGCCGAAGGGTCTGTTTCCTGTGCTGTGTTGTTCTTTGTTCACATTGGAGATTCTATGTGTTGTATTGGAAGACATAGAATCCTCCAGAACAGGAGGAGGCCATTCAGGCCATCAAGTCTGCACCGACCACAATCCCATCCAGGCCCTGTCCCCATAACCTCATGTATTTACCCTAGCTCGTCCCCCTGACAGTAAGGGGTGATTTAGCATGGCCAATCCACTTAACCTGCAAATTTTTGGACTGAGGGGGGGAATCCGGAGCACCTGGGAGGAAACCCACGCAGACACGGGGAGAACACGCAAACGCCACACAGACAGTGACCTGAGGCTGGAATTGAACCCGGGTCCCTGGCACTGTGAGGCAGCGATGCTAACCACTGTGCCACACTCTGTTTCGTCACATCCCTGCGAAGGACACATGTTTGAAGATCGGGTTGGAGAATTGCTTTTGTTAACTGCCACAATTACCATGATATCCCAGCAACGGGCTAGCAGTAAATCCTGGAATTACAGTTAGCAAATGGAAGTGGACTTCTGCAGTCAGGTGGGAGAGTTGAAGAGAAAATCCCAATCAGCAACAAAAATCCTCACCGAAGATCATCCATTTGTAAAGTCATCCCTGTCCCAAAAGATAGGAGGTCATTCAGTCCTTCGATCGATGGCTGATCCATACTCCCGTTCTTTCCCCATATCCCTCGACACCTTTACAGTCTAAAACCTCTCCGTTTCCTTCTTAAATATATTCAGTGATTTGGGCTCCACAGCTTCCTATGGTAGAGGATGCCACAGGTCTGCCACCCTCTGAGTGAAGAGCTTTCTCATTATTTGGCTTCAATTACCTACCCCATAGCCGGAGACCATGATCCCTTGTTCCGGACTCCCAGCCACAGGGAGCAGCATCTCTACATCCAGTCTGTCCAGCCTTCCCCAATGTTAATTGCTCCGACCATTTAGCAGCGACACCTTCAGTAGCCTAGATCCCAAATCCTGGCAATCTCTCACTAAACCTCACGATTCCTTCAAGGCACTCTTTAAAACTGACCTCTTTAACCAAGTCTTCAGCCACCTATCAGACAATCTCTTTATGAGGCTTGGTGTCAAGTTCAATGACACTCTTGGATGCCATACAAGTGTAGGTGGTCAGGTGATAGATGCATGGTGGCACAGTAGTTAGCACTGCTGCCTCACAGTGCCAGCAATCCGGGTTCAATTCCGTCATTGCGTGGAGTTTGTATGTTCTCCCTGTGTCTGCGTGGGTTTCCTCCGGGTGCTCCAGTTTCCTCCCACAGTCCAAAGGTGTGCAGGTTAGGTTGACTGGCCACGTTAAATTAATCTTAGTGTCGGGGGATTAGCAGGGTAAATATATGGGGTTACGGGAATTGGGCCTGGGTGAGATTGCAGACCTGGGGTGCAGATTCGATCGGCCAAATGGCCTCCTTCTGTATGGTAGGAGTTCTATGATTCTATGATAGTAAATATGGGCTAGAATTCTATCCAACTGTATCCTTCCTGTGGGCAGCACGGTGGCACAGTGGTTAGCATTGCTGCCTCACAGCTCCGGGTTCAATTCCAGCCTTGAGTGACCGTCAGTGTGGAGTTTGCACATTCTCCCTGTATCTGTGTGGGTTTCCTCCCACAGTCCGAAAGACGTGCTGATTAGCTGGATTGGCCATGAAAAATTGCCCTTTAATATGCCAAGATATATAGGTCAGGGGGATTAGTGGGTAAATACATGGGGTTATGAGGTAATCATAAAATCCCTATAGTACAGGAGGCCATTTGGCTCATTAAGTATGTTCCAACAGCAATCCCACGCACGCCCTATTCCCATAACACTACACATTGACCCTGCTAATTCCCCCTGACAGTAGGGTCAACTTAAACATGGCCAATCAGCCTAACCCGCACACACTTGGACTGTGGGAGCAAACTGGAGCATCCGGAGGAAACCCACACAGACAAGGGGAGAATGTGTAAACTCCGCACAGGCTGTGACCCAGGCTGGAATTGAACCTGGATCCCTGGCACTGAGGTAGCAGCGCTGATCACTGTGCCATCCCATGGGGTAATCATGGGTCAGAGTTGGTGCAGGCTCGATCAGCTGAATGGCTTCCTTCTGCACTGTACGGATTCTATGATTCCTAGTTTAGGCCAGTGGTTTGGACTGCCACTCTGCTGTGACGTTCCAACTCAAAAAGATGAATTTTTCAAACTGACAGCGAAGGAATGACACCAGTGGGCTTCCATACCTGCTTTGTTCGGTCTCTGGACTCCGGTGACAGGTTATTGTAGGTGTAATGAGCCTGTGTAATTCCACAGAAGAGGACTGCAACCACACCTGCACACAGGAAAACAAGGCTAGTTAAAACAGGAAGGCTGGTCAAACTCCTTCTCATTTCAGATATGTGGCGAGTAATATTTGTGGCAGACAAGTGCCAGGCAGTGGCCATCTCTGTCAAGAGTCCAACCACCTCCACTTGATGTCCAATGACACTATCGTCACGGAATCACTCACTATCAACACTCTGGAGGTTAACGTTGGCCAGAAGTTGAACTGGACCAGTTTATATAAATACTGAGCTTACTAGAACAATCCGGCATTGGGAATCCAGCAACTCCCGACTCCCCAAAGTCCGTCTGCCATCTACAAGGCACAAGTCAGGCGTGTGATGGAAAACTTTCCACTTGTCTGGATGAGTGCAGCTCCAACAACACTCAAGAAGCTTAACACCATCCAGAACAGAGCAACTTGCATGATTGGAACCCCATTCACCAACCTAAACATTCAATATCACCCATACACAGTGGCTGCAGTGTGTACCATCCATAAGATACACGGCAGCAACTCACCAAGGCACCTTAGATAGCACGTTCCAAACCCACAACCCCCAACACAAGGAGGATAAGGGCAGCAGATACCTGGGAACACCACCACCTAAAAGTTCCCCTCCGAGCCAATCATCCTGACTTGGAAATATATTGCATATCCTTCATTGTCACTGGATCAAAATCCTGGATCTCTCTCCCTAACAGCACAGTGGGTGCACCTACACCACATAGACTGCAGCAGTTCAAGATGGTGACTCATCACCATCTTCTCAAGAAGGGACAAGCAATAAATGCTGGTTTAGCCAACGATGCCCACATCCTGTGAATGAATAAATAAAAAAAAATTCAGCACAAGAATGGTACAGTGGCGCAGTAGTTAGCCGTGCTGCCTCACAGCGCAAGGAACTCGGGTTCAATTCTGGCCTCAGGTTATTGTCTGTGTGGAGTTTGCACATTCTCCCCGTGTCTGTGTGGGTTTCCTCCGGGTACTCTGGTTTCCTCCCACAGTCCAAAGATGTGCAGGTTAAGTGAATTGGTCATGCTAAATGACCCTTTGTGTGCAAAGATGTGTAGGTTGGGGGAGATAAGTGGGGTAATGAGGATAAGGTCTGGGTGGGATGCTCCGTTGGTGCAGATTCGATGGGCTGAATGTCCTGCTTCTGCACTGTAGGATTTTATGAACCCTATGGCCGGAATTTTAACCAGCACACCCGCACAAGGCTCATCATAAAATTGTGCCCAAGACCAAGGGAGAATGATGTTCTGTGAGCCACACGCACCCCGGTTCCAGGGCAGGTGTGCCAGTAAAATCAGGGCCAATGATTCCACAATCTCTGCAGCCAATGAGATGCAAGTTTGAATCCAGAAAACATGGGAGCCAATCGTCTCACTGAACTGGGGTAGGCAGAGGCGGGGTTGTGGAGGAGGCGGGGCTGAGCTATACAAATGAGCGGCATAGGGTTCCTGACTTGGACCTGGGTTCGATTCCCGGCTTGGGTCACTGTCTGTGTGGAGTTTGCACGTTCACCCCGTGTCTGCGTGAGTTTCCTCCGGGTGCTCCGGTTTCCTCCCACAGTCTGAAAGATGTGTTGGTTAGGGTGCATTGACCTGAACCGGCGCTGGAAAGTGGTGACGAGGGGAATTTCACAGTAGCTTCATTGCAGTGCCAATGTAAGCTTTATTTGAGACTAACAAATAATCTTTTTTTTATTACTTTTACTTTAAGTTACAGAACAACTTATTTGTGATACTTGTGGCATGTTTCTATTTTAAAACCATGATTTACTGGGCAGCAGAATTTTTGATGATGATGCCATTGTGAACTTGGGAGAACTTAGAGAAGAAGTCATCTTACTGCACGTAAGTATGCCCTTCAAGGGGATTCCTGACATATTAGCAAAGGGATTGCAAAAAAATATAAAGCACAAACCCTAAGACCAAATTCAGCTTAAAACTCATCGACCTGCCCACGTCCCACTGCCGGAACATAAAGAGCAGATCTGTTTTATCCATAAAGGTGAAACAGTCGGCAGGTTACAGATGTGCAGCCTCTGGAGTCAAGACACAGCAACTGATGCAAGTAATAAATCATCAGCTTCTCACTTTAGTGGCGATCCAAACCTCTCTCCCGCTTGTTAAACAGAGTCACTCAGGCTGCAGAGAGCGAAGCAAGCCTTCCATTCAAGTTTTCCACACCATCCATCAAATCCCCTCGCCTCGCAATCATGGCCCAATAATGGAAACCTTTTGTTCTCCGTAAGGGAGAAGAGCCTATACAATTTCCCCCACCTGCCAGACTGCAGCAATGTCCTGATTGAGTGCTGTGCCACGGATTACTTCACGGTTTACAAAAGGAGCAGTCAGTCCCTGAAGCGGGGGCTATTTTCCTGCCAGACTCCAGCTGAATTCCAATGAGACACAATACATCGGAGGAGGCCTGGATCTGGGAAACTAATTCACTTGGAACGAAGCGTAGGACAGCAGCCACACAGGCTCTCCCCGCTTCCTCCAGCATCCACTACTTTTCAAAAAGATTTAATTTTGCACTGCCATCGCCACCAACCTGATCAAGATTAAGTTTCGATTAAGGCCCTCTGTTCTTTTCTGATGTTTGCCTTGAAGCGTATAAATTCATGCTTATCCAAGGTTCTTAGAAATGGTATTTCGTGTCTGCATTCTCAGATTAGTTCCACATGGGAGACAAAACCCTAGAATCCCTGCAGTGCAGAAGGAGGCCATTCAGCCCATTGAGTCTGCACAGACCACAATCCCATCCAGGTCCCATCCGTGTCACACCATATATTTACTCTGCTAATCCCCCTGACACAAAGGGTCAATTTATGGGTGTAACGGTGGCACAATGGTTAGCACTGCTGCCTTACAGTGCCAGGGACCTGGGTTCAATTCTGGCCTGGGTGTGGAGTTTGTATGTTCTCCCCAAGTCTGTGTGGGTTTCCTCCAGGTGCTCCCACAGTCCAAAGATGTGGGCGTTAAGTGGATTGGCCGCGCTAAATTGATCCTAGTGTCAGGGGGATTAGCAGGGTTAATACATGGGGTTACAGGGAACCGCCTGAATGGGGATTGCTGTCATTGCAGGCTTGATGGGCCAAATGGCCTCCTTCTGCCTGTAGGGAGTCTATGATTCTGTAATTTAGCATGGCTAATCTGCCTAATCTTCACATCATAGAATCCAATAGTACAGAAGGAGGCCATTTGGCCTGTCGAGTCTACACTGACCACAATCCCACCCAGGCCCTATTCCTATAGCCCTACATTTTATTCTGCTAATCCTCCCGACACTGGGGCCAATTTAGCGCGGCCAATCAACCAAACCTGCACACCTATGGACTGTGGGAGGAAACCCACACAGAGACAGGGAGAACGTGCAAACTCTACATAGACAGTCACCCGAGGCTGGAATCAAACCCGGGTCCCTGGCGCTGTGAGGCAGCAGTGCTAACCACTGTGCCACCATGCTGCCCCTCTGTTTAGCCCCACTGAGTGGTATGTTTTGACCTAAACTTACTGGAGCACCACCTCCTATTCGCACCAATGCACCACTGTCTACATTATACATACTAGCCAGCCCTGTGGCAGCTCTGAAGAAAACAGATGGACAATTTTGTGCCACTTTACAGGAGCGGGCCCCTCTATCCTACCCTTTCGTTCATGGCTAAAAGCTGATTTATATCTTTATACCTGCCCTGGCTCCGTTACCCTCAATCTCCTCATTTGACAAAAATCCACAGTTTTGCGATCGTTACTTGGCCCCCCAGTCTCGGCAGGCTTGTGGAGAAGGAGAATTTTTCATCTCCAATAGCCCTCCCGCACAAAGAAATGCTTCCGGATATTACCCCTGGCCCTTGTCCTGGACTCCTCCCACCTAAGAGAATACTGTAAATAACTCGACCTAGTGTAGAAGACAATTCCATTTCCCCAGCCCCAAAAAAATCATGCTTTTGCATATACTTGGCATAGGTCAACCTTCTTTACAGCCACAACACTCAGCTTAGTCATCAGAATCATGCCCACAAGTGCATGCTTTACATTCTGATTGGTACCTTATAAACTGGGTGCATGCGATCAAGCAGACAATATAGCCGGTGTTGTGAAGATGCTGGGTGCTTAAGACATGCCCACTCTTTGCATCGGATCTGAACTGAGGAGCCTATTGGTCCATATCCAAAGTGACTTCCACCAAATGGGATTCCTGCCACAGGGCTAGCATAAGGGGAGAGGAACGAATTACCACACTTGGGTGCAGGTGCCCTGTGCTCATCAGGAGCATCATCTCCCCCACCACCAACCTCCAAGATGGCCTCCCTAACTGTGCCTCCTTTAGGGCTTCCACATCTTGACCCCCAACCAGCTCCCCCCACAACCCACTCCCTGGGGTCCCTGATCTTTCCTCAATCAAAGCCCCAGGCTCATGTTCAGCAGCCATATTCCTTCTCCTCAGGTTGGCACCCATGCTACCCCCCTGTTTCTCTAAATCAGAACTAAATTGTCTCTTTCAGAGCTGCCACAGGGCTGGCTGGCATGTACAGTGTAGACAGTGGTGCGCTGGAGAGATAGGGGCTTGCTGTTCAGTTAGGTGTGGGTCCAAACATAAGACTGGGGCTAAACAGAGGGAGATCTACACTACCATGGTCCTGTGTGGGAACTAAGCTGAGAATGCAGATACAAAGTACCACCCTGCGAACCTGGATAAACACGATAAACGCTCCCAGGCAAAGGTCACAAAAGACCAGAGAACCCAGCTTGGGTCACTGTCTGTGTGGAGTTTGTGCATTGTCCCTGTCTCTGCGTGGATTTCCTCCGGGTCTTCCGGTTTCTCTCCACAGTCCAAAGGCGTGCTGGTTAGGGTGCATCGGCCATGCTAAATTCTCCCTCAGTGTACCCGAACAGGGCCAGATTGTGGTGACTTGGGAATTTTCACAGTAACTTCATTGCAGCGTGAATGTAAGCCTACTTATGACGAATAAATAAACTTTAACTTTATTTAGCTTTACTAAGAAATAAACCTGAACTATAATGCTGGGTCAAGCCTGTAACATCCTTCCAAAGGCAGCACCTTAATCCCTGTGCAGACCCGTGTTCCCAGGTTAGTCCAACTCACCAGTGAAGCCGCAAGCTTCCGCCAGGAGGAAGGTGCTCCAGGACATCAGGAAAAAGAGTGCCGTCTCTAGGAGAGGGAAGCAATGCAGCTTGGTGAACTTGGTGACGTGAGAGAGCAGTGGTTAAGGCAACAGCTTAAGATCAGAGATCAAACCTAACGGAATCCCATTCAACAAAAATCAGAACATCCTTACCGGCGAGACTGCAGCGGACTAGCTGATCTTCACTAGCACTGCTCATGAGTTGATTGAGTTCCAGAGTTACCTTCTTTGGCCACGTGCGTCTTACTCACGTTGTCTGCCATTTTGAGATCGTTACATAAGAACATAAGAACATAAGAAATAGGAGCAGGAGTAGGCCATCTAGCCCTTCGAGCCTGCCCCGCCATTCAATAAGATCATGGCTGATCTGTCGTGGCTCAGTTCCACTTTCCCGCCCTCTCCCCATAACCCTTAATCCCCTCTCTTATCAAGAACCCATCAACCCGCTTCTTAAAAATATTTAGCGAGGCAGCCTCCACCACTTCAACGGGCAGAGAATTCCAGAGATTCACCACCCTTTGAGTGAAGAAGTTCCTCCTCAACTCCGTTCTAAACCATGAACAGTTCCCACAAAAAAAAGGGGACATAATAGAACATAAAACTGTACAGCACAGTACAGGCCCTTTGGCCCTCGATGTTGTGCTGAGCTATGTTCGAACCCAAGATCAAGCTACCCCACTCCCTATCATTCTGGCGTGTTCCATGTGCCTATCCAGTAACTGATTGAAAGTTCCTAAAGTGTCCGACTCCAATGTACTGAGCCAGCTAGTGGCTAACTAATTCTCTCTGTTTGGCGTTCGCTCCCTTGGGAGCAGAGTCCAACTTCTCAAGATGAGTAGAAATTCATCACAAAGCACTGGGGGACGGTGGCCTAGTGGTTGTATCACTGGACATGGTAACGTAAAGGCTGTGGGGACAAGGATTCAAATCCCAACACAGGGTGGGACTTAAATTCAATTCATAATCCGGAATTGTAAACTAGTCTCTGCAATAGTGACCATGAAATCATTTCCAATTACCGTAAAAACCCATCTAGTTCACCAATGTCCTTCAGGGAAGGAAATCTGCCACCCTTACCCTGTCTGGCCTACATGTGACTCTAGACATGCAGTAATGTGCTGACCCTTAACTGCCTTCTGAAATGATGTGGCCGGCCACTCAGTTCAAGGGTCATTAGGAATGGGCAACAAATCCTGGCCTTGCCTTCAAAAAAATAAAGAAAAAATAACTAGCTTGCTTCCTATCCCTTTCTCATCTTAAAAGATATTACTGTTTTATGAATACATCTGAACTAAGGATTGGGGAGACACAGATTTCAAGGTTCAAGGCACAAAATGATGTGAGGAAAAGCTTTTTGTTCTACATAGAGTATGGTAATGGCCTGGAATTCGCTGCTTATAAGCATGGAGGACTGGACTGGATGGGCTGAACGGCCTTTTCTGTAGCATAATGACTATCCCATCAGGCACAGGAATCGCTAACAGTTTTAACAGCTGATACCTTCAGATGTGACAAGTGCCAAGTCACTTATTACATGATGGGTGGAAGTGAAGTCTACCCATTTATAATTGTGGGAAGCTAAAAAACGTGAAAGGTCAGGGTACATTGTCACTTCAATTGGCCCAATTCTCCTCATCTTTCTTTCGCCAGATCCCAAGGACATTAAGTCATGTAGAGCTGAAGTTCTGAGTACAGCCAGTAGCTTATTAGTAACTATTCTTCCACTGTACACAGAGAGGGTGAACACTGGCTGCTTATAATAACCACAAAGATAAAAGTGGCATCACAGCAGAGCTTGCGGGTTTAGCCCTTTTTGCAACATCAAGTCTCCATCAGGAAGGCACTGGTATTGAACCATCACTGAAGCAGACCTTCATCAGGTCGAATAACAAACATTATTCTTCAGTCAAAGCCCGTCATCTTAACAATATCTCTTCCCGTAATGTGGCCACTGCTGTCCGGACTACATGATCACGTTTTTTTATTCGTTCATGGGAGATGGGCATTGCTGGCTAGGCCAGCATTTATTACCCATCCCTAGCTGCCCAAGGGCAGTTCAGAGTCAACCACATTGCTGTGGCTCTGGAGTCATATGTAGGCTAGCCTGGGTAAGGATGGCAGTTAGGGTGGCACAGTGGCTGGCACTGCTGCCTCACTGCGCCAGGGGCCCAGCTTGAGTCACTGTCTGTGTGGAGTTTGCACATTCTCCCTGTATCTGCGTGGGTTTCCTCCAAGTGCTCCAGTTTCCTCCCACAGTCCAAAGATGTGCTGGTTGGGTGCACTGGCCATGCTAAATTCTCCCTCGGTGTACCTGAACAGGCACCAGAGTGTGGCGACTAGGGGATTTTCACAGTAACTTCATTGCGATGTTAATGTAAGCCCACTTGTGACACTAATAAATAAATTTCTACTTTGAACTGAATGGGTTTTTCTAACAGTTCATCGTTTCATGGTCTTCAGTAGATTCTTAATTCTAGTTTTTTTTATTGAATTGAATTCAAATTCCACCATCTGTCTTGGGGGGATTCAAACCCGGAACATTAGCTGAGTCTCTGGATAAACAGTTTGGCAATAACACCACTAGGCCATCACCGCTTTTGAACGGCGGAACAAGCTCGAAGGGCTGAATGGCCTACTACTTTCTACGTTTCCATATTGTCCAACCATAGTCCTGCAAAAGTGTCTCCAGTTGGCCTTTTCCTTTCCTCAGTGACTTGCACCAGTGATTTACTGTGTAGTTAATCATGTAGGGTAAGGATACCAGGTGGCATCAGTAAACCAGCTGGGTTTCAACTAGCCCAATAATGACCCGACTTAACACAGAAACATAGAAAAACTACAGCACAATACAGGCCCTTCGGCCCACAAAGTTGTGCCGAACATGCCCCTACCTTAGGGATTACTCGGCTTACTTATAACCCTCTATCTTACTTATTATCTAAAAGTCTCTTAAAAGACCCTTAAGGACTTAACAAAGAACAAAGAAAATTACAGCACAGGAACAGGCCCTTCGGCCCTCCAAGCCTGCACCAGCCATGCTGCCGACTGAACTAAAACCCCCGACCATTTTTAGGACCATATCCCTCTATTCCAATCCTATTCATATATTTGTCAAGATGTGCCTTAAAAGTCACGATCGTATTTAATGAATTAAATTTCACATCTTACTTTGGTTACCAGTAGTATAATCTAGCTGGGTAACGTTGTTTGCAGTAAGAACAGGAACCAATAAACAAATCATCTCAACCACTGGAAAATGATGATCCAATCAATGTCTCCCTCTCTCTCTCTTTCCTGTGATCCTCACTCCCACAGGAATATTAATAAAGCTGCAAAAATGCCAGCTAGTAATTTTCCAGAAAATCTGTTTCTATAAACACGTCTCAGTGGAGCTGGCCTCCATCAGCAGCAGACACAAATCTGTAATATTGTGTCAGCTGGGACTCGTATCTCTGAACTGCAACCTTCATACAGAGAAGCACCAGTCAGACCAGTCCTGATGTCCACCAGCACTAACGCCTCAGCAAGCTCGTCCCCTTCAGCTAAGTGTGCGCGCCACAGTCTGCAAAGGAGAAGATTCTACCAGTAAACCAAGTTATAGGTAAGGGCAGCACGGTGGCCTAGAGGTTAGCACTGCTGCCTTGAAGCGACAGGGACCCGGGCTCGATTCCTGGTCACTACTGGTGTGGAGTTTGCACGTTCTACCTGTGTCCGCGTGGGTTTCCTCCAGGTGCCCCGGTTCCCTTCCATCCTCCAAAGATGTGCAGGTTAGATTGATTAGCCATGCTAAATTGCTAACCTGGTGTTGTGAGACTTCTTACTGAAATTGCCCTAGTGTCAGGGGGACTGGCTGGAGTTAGTGCATGGGGTTACGGGGATAGGGCATGGGTAGGGTGGTGGTCTGGGCAGACTTGATGGGCTGAATGGCCTCCTTCTGCACTGTAGGGGTTCTATGATTAACCAGGCTGAGCTCATTTGGGCAGCAATCCCGTTTCAAAGTTGAGTAGGTCTTTGGTCCGAGTCGCACTCCTGGCACCCCAATATTGTGGCTTCAGTCTGTAGCTGAGGGGGTGTCAAACTGCAGGAAGTATCATCTTCCAAATAGCTGCCCTCACTGGTGGCTGTAATCCATCCCAGCGGCACTATCTAAAGAAGGATGAGGGAATCGTCACAGCGTCTTGGCCAACATTCATCCCCAAATATCACCCAAAAACTATCAGCCTAATTATTGATCTGCTCTTTGGGTCGTACGGACCTTCCAATGTGGAAATTGGGTGAATTTTTCTCAACTTGAAGCAGATTTCATCGGCTGCAAGATATTTTGCGCATCCTGAGGGCAGGAAAGGTGTTATGTAAATGCAACTTCTTTCGTTACCCCATTGTCAAAATGGCTTGCAAGCACCACACACACACACACACACACACACACACACACACACACACACACACACACACACACACGGGTTTCTCCCTGTCGTGGTAAAAGGATATCAGAGCAGTCAGCACTCCAGTTACTGCCCCCATCGCAAACGAGCCACTGAATATTCCAAGAAAGACGCCCACACACTTGAAGAAAGCAGCTGCATCGAAGGTGTGGCTGTTCTCACCCGCTGGCTGGTAAGCAACAATTGACCTTTCGTGAAAACAAAAAATATACAGACTTTATTTCGCCGGGACAGGCACACTCAGACAAACGACCCCCTGCCACACAGACGAGCTCCCCCACCCGCCCCACACACACAGGTAAGCCACCCCCTGCCCCCACCCCACACAGACAAATGCCCCAGACACACACACACACACACACACACACACACACACACACACACACACACACACACACACACACACACACACACACACACAGACGACCCCCAGACACACACAAGTTCCTTACTATGGGAGAAGTGAAGTAAGAATGCTTAATTGCTCTAAAATGATTTCCCACCCGTCCCGGTCCCGAAGATACAAACTTCAGTTATTTTACGACACGTACTGACAATTCACTGTTACCATGGGTACTGACCCCCCACCCACAATGCACCATTACCATCGGTACCAAAACCGCCCCCAATTCACCGTTACCATGGGTACTGACCCTCCACCCACAATGCACCATTACCATCGGTACCAAAACCGCCCCCAAATCACCGTTACCATGGGTAATGACATTCTGTCCACAATGCAACATCACCATAGGTACCAACGCTGCCTCCAATTCGCTGTTACTATGGTTACCAGCATTGCCCCCCCCATTCGCCATTACCATGGTTACATTCATTACCCCCAATTCGCCGTTACTATGGTGCCAACATTCCATCAGTGGTTCACGCACAAGGCTGTTCCTCCCTCGGGTGAATCATCGCAGGGAACACACGAAGCAAAGGCTTTTTAAAAAAATTTGAAATGGCATTTCCACTTACGATGACAGCACAATGGCCACAGCATCATTCAGCACACTCTCTCCAAACAGCAACGCATAAAGGTCAACATCTACCTGAAGCTCATTGAATATGGCAAGGACAGTCACTGTAGAGAGAGAGAGAGAAAGTGGGAAAACTTGCAGTGCAACTCATGAAAAACACAAAAGATTTTGAAAGCTTGAAAGAAAATGAGCAACAACGGTTTCAGAGACTAACTTGGGGGAGATATTTTCCTTGTCTGTGCTTATATTAGCTCCAGACTCGAATAATCTCCTGAACAGTTCTCCAACTTGCACGTTCCAGGAACTTCAACTCACTTCTACATTTGCTGTCCATATTTTACCTCATGATGTGTCCCAATCATTATCAGAATTTCTAAGATTGCAGGCAACACAAAGCTCAGAAGTGTCATAAACACGGAGGAAGACACTGATTGAATTCAAGGTGTTGGTAGACAAACTGGGTTGGCCTCTGGGATTTTGAAGTCAACGTAAAAAAAGACAGACTGTACACGCTAAACTATCCAAATTTAAATTGGCGGCAAGGTAGCACAGTGGTTAGCACTGTTGCCTCACAGCACAGGGGACCTGGGTTCAATTCCCAGCTTGGGTCTCTGTCTGTGTGCAGTTTGCATGTTCTCCCTGTGTCTGTGTGGGTTGCCTCCGGGTGCTCCTGCTTTCTCCCACAGTACGAAAGACGTCCTGGTTAGGTGCATTGATCATGCTAAATTCTCCCTCAGTGCACCCGAACAAGCACCAGAATGTGGCAACTAGGAGAATTTCGCAGTAACTCAATTACAGTGCTAATGTAAGCCTACAGTTGTCATAACCTAGTACTCAGCCTTGTTACCCTCATCTGCATTAATTACGGGCATTTAATATTTCCCTTCTGTCCTTACACCGACACTGGAATATTCAAGGTGGCAGCGAGCCAGAGCATTATGGAATCTCGGTACGGGGATCAGAATGCAGTCAAACATTCCTTTATCCTTTCACAGGATATGGCTGGGTCAGCATTTGTTGCCTATCTCTAATTGCCCTTAAATTGAGTGGTTTGCTAGGCCATTTCTGGGAGCACTTAAGAGTCAACCAAATTGCTGTGGCTCTGGAATCGGTAGGTCAGACCAGGTAAGGACAGCAGATTTCCTTCCCGAATGGACATTAGTGAACCAGATGGGTGTTGGCAACAATCGACAACGGTTTCCCAGCAAAGGTGACTATACCCGCCATCTGGCTCACTGATGTCCTTTAGGGAAGGAAATCTGTCCTCCTTACTAGGTCTGGCCTACGTGTGACGTCAGAGCCACAGCAATGTGGTTGACTCTTAACTGCCCTCTGAAGTGTATCACGCCACCACAGAAAAGTAGCAAAAGAAAGGAATCACTATGATTGTAACTACAGCACAAGAACACCAAGGGTTCAAGAAAGTGGTGCGCCACCACCTTCTCAAGGACAATTACTGACGGGCAATAAATATTGGGCTTGCCAGCGATACCCGCATCGCATATATGAATGAGAAAACCTCGGCAAATGGTAGATCTTTTGGCCTTCTTAATATCTCTCTCAGTTTGGAAAGAGTCCAAATGTAACATTTTATTTATCTGTACCTTCACAAACTCCTCAGCCACGGGCCCCTGACCTTCTAATACCTAAATGCCTTCATCTGCAGGTCGACAAGACAGATTCGAAGATGTGGGATGATGGAAAACATAAATGGCAATACCCACTTACCCTGCTGCTAGCACACCTGCATGCTAACACATACCTGGATCAGTGGCAGAAATGATGGCACCAAAAAACAGGCAGTCTGTGTAGTAAAATCCATCTTCAAGTTGTCCCACTGCATACATCAGCTTCACAATTCCATACATAAAGTTTCTGAAACAAACACAAGAGGTTTTTTTTTAAAAAAATGATTTTTGTTTAAACCACAGCAGAAAATAAGGGAAGAATTTCCACCAATGTTCTCCGAACCGCTGACTATAACTCAAAACGAAACCAAAGTGTACCCAGGCTAGCTGGAGTTTCTAGTGGTCTTCTGCTAAATGAGAGATTGTGGAAAATCTACCTCACAATATTATCCCGGGGCATCTCTCTTGGAGCACCACCAGCTAACATACAACTCCAGATGAGTCATATATCCAGACCAAAGACTTGCATTTATATATAAACATAGAAACTTGAAGCAGGAGTAGGCCATTCGGCCCTTTGAACCTGCTCCGCCATTCATTTTGATCGTGGCTGATCAAATTCAATATCCTGATCTTACCTTCCTCTCTATATCCCTCGATCTCTTTAGCCCCAAGAGCTTTATCTAATTTCTTCTTGAAACCACACAATGTTTTGGCCTCAACTACTTTCCATCGGAGTGAATTCCGCACATTCACCACCCTCCGGGTGAAGAAATTTCTCTTCACCACAGTCCTAAAAGATTTAGCCCTTATCCTCAAAATATGAGGATATGAGTTCTGGACCCCCCACCACTGGGGACATTCTTTCTGAATCTACCCTGTCTAACCCTGTTAGAATTTTATAAGTTTCTATGAGATCCCCTCTCACTCTTCTAAACTCCAGTGAACATAATCCTAACCGACTTAGACTCTCCTCATATGACAGACCCGCCATCCCAGGAATCAGCCTGAAAAACCTGTACTATTGCAAGAACATCCTTCCTCAGATAAGGACACCAAGACTGCACACAATACTCCAGGTGTGGCCTTATCAAGGCCTATACAATTGCAGTAAAACATCCTTATTCCTATACTCAAATCCCCTCACTATGAAGGCCAACATACCATTGCCTTCCTTACTGTCCGCTATACCTTTGCGCTTACTTTCATGGCCGCTGGAACTTCTTTACAACCAGTGAAGAAGCTTTGAGAAATAATTGGGAAACCAGACAGCCAATCTGCACAGCAACTCCCATAAAAACAGCAATGTGACAATGACTGAATAGTCTTTGTGACACTGATTGAGGGACAAATATTGGTCAGAACACCCTGGATAAGTCTTCTTCAAAATAGTGCCATGGGGTCTTTCACATCCACCCAAACAGGCAGATGTCTGCCTGTCTGAAGAGATGGCACCTCCGACGTTGTCCCCTCACTACTGCACGGGCCTTGCTTTTGCGCCCTGGGGTAGCAATTGAACCCAGAACCTTATGACTCAGGGGAAGAATTACACTAACTGAGCCACAGATCACACCATAAGACATAGGAGCAGAATTAGGCCACTCTGCCCATCGAGTCTGCTCCGCCATTCAATCATGGCTGATATTTTTCTCCTCCCTATTCTCCTGCCTTTTCCCCATAACCCCTGATCCCCAACACGGGCTGGACCTCTTCAATTCTGTTTAAAACTGAAAACAGAGTAAGGAATGTGAAATTCACAATTTTTATAGCACATTTTCATTGACACACAGTCTTCTTTTTGGGGAAAAGTGTGGGGGGAGAGATGGAAAAATTCTCAAGCTAATTATCAGCCCACTGAACAACATTATCAACCCCTCTTCTGTGGTCAACAAGTTGGACTCAAACTCAGAGCTCCTGGTCCAGATGTAGGGATGCCATCACTGCACAAGACCTCCTGGGAAACTCACAACGGTTTTGGCTAAATGCAGGTGAAATAAGTCCACAGATGCTGGTGTCCCTTCACCAGATTCTCTTTATTTACAAAAATATCTCCACTCCTAAGAGTGTGTCAGGTACAAAGTCAAAATCCAGAGTTCTTTCTGGTTGTATCACAGCTTGGTATGGCTCCTGCTCTGCCCAAGACCGCAAGAAACTACAAAGGGTTATGAACGTAGCCCAGTCCATCACGCAAACCAGCTTCCCATCCATTAACACTGTCTACGCTTCCTGCTGTCTCAGCAAAGCAGCCAGCATAATTAAGGCCCCACACACCCTGGATATTTTCCCTTCCACCTTCTTCCATTGGGAAAAAGATACAAAAGTCTGAGGTCACATACCAACTGACTCAAGAACAGCTTCCTCCCTCAGACTGCCAGACCTTTGAATGGACCTACCTCACATTAAATTGATCTTTCTCACTGTATACTAATTGTATGTGACAATAATGAATCAAATCAAATCAGTAAATCAGACACCACTCATTATATACATAGGTGAGAGACCCCCCCCTGATAAGGCAGGCCATCTTTCTCTCAATCAAGGAGCTCATATTCCAAGAGGCCCACTTCATGGGTCTTGTCGACGTCATTACAGCAGGAATATCAATTCCTTTAGACCACTTCAAAACCCGTGCACAGTACTGATGAGATTTCAGCATGGCATTGAAAAATGATCAAATTGCAAACTGCCCGAGAGAATCCCAAGTACAAAAACTGGCATTGTTCTGGGCTACCTTACGCAGCCTTGCAATATCTGAACTAAATCCTGGTATTCCCACATTCCACTGGTGTTCAAGATGCAGCTGAATGCCCTTAGATTTGTCTGATTGGTGATGACGTGGAACTATTAAAATGTGGCTATTAACACTCACTGTGGCCCTTTCAAGTGCAGTTCACATTATCGATACTTTTCAGACTGACAACATTAGGTGCACATTTACCTGAACTTCTAGTACTGTGGGTAGAATTTAATGCCCCTCCACGAGGTGAATTTGGAAGCAAGGTGAGGGAAAGAGGGCATTTAATTTAGCTAGGGGGAGTGGGATAGGGAATTAATGCCCACTGAAGGGTTTCACCCACTGGTATGTACTTACTGTTACATAGCAACAGGGAAAGAGTTGAGCCAAGATGGGAGTCAGGGTCCGGATTAAATGGACGAACAAGATATCATTACATTGGATGGTAAAATGCGATTGGCTGAGTTAACTTGTCAGGAATTATTATTGATCTACGTTTGCTGCATGTAGTTGATTTTAAACTAATACCTGATGGGAATGATCACTAAGAAAATCTATAATTGATTTGTTTCTGATTGTTCACGTTAGATCTTTTGGAGAGTCGCTCTAATCCCAGAGTTACTTAACCCTTTGATGGTCTCCAGTCAGCTGCTTGTTTGTCTTGTGTTTTTCTTTTAAAGTAAATGTTACATCTTTATACAGAGATACTTGTCTCTTGGGTTTTGCATTGTCTAAATCAAGATATAACCGGCCATCTCAAAATTACCCCACAACACTCATCAACTCATTCTTCAATTCCTTTCTCCCTCAAGTCCTTCCCCTAATTTGTTCACCGGCAATAGGCGCAGAAAACGGGGAAGTGTCAGATCAATGCCTTGGGTGGCCTGGTGGCACGTTGGTTAGCACTGCTGCCTCACAGCGCCAGGGACTCGGGTTCAATTCCGGCCTCGGATTACCGTTTGTGTGGAGTCTGAACATTTCTCCCGTGTCTGCATGGGTTTACTCCGGGTGCTCCAGTTTCCTCCCACAGTCCAAGGATGTGCAGCTTAGGTGCATTGACAATGCTGAAGTGTCAGGGGATTAGCAGGGTAAATATGTGGGGTTACAGGAATAGGGCCTGGGTGCGATTGCAGTCAGTGCAGACTCAATGGGCCAAATGGCCTCCTTCTGTACTGTAGGGATTCTATGATTCTAAAGTTAGAGAAAGATTATTACCATCGCATCCAGTTATTCTACAACAGGTTTTCACGTGACACTGAGAACCAGAAGCAGTGGCAATCTCGACATTAATAAGACAATAAAATGATCAATAAATGAAAATGGCACTGGCTGAGGAGCCTTCTTCAGTTATTCACATGAGGGAGATACTCACCCTATGACAAAGCAGGACACCGCAGTTCCTATGAATGCATACGCTAGGATGGAGCCAAGGTTCCTGAAGAAATGTCTCTGTAATAGAGAGAGAGACAGAGACAAGGGTTAAAGCATGTAATCATTCAAATTCATTGATCAGTCATACAGAATAGGAAAAGGCCATTTGACTCACGGATCTCACTGTAACTTATAGCATACTGAAAGGCCTGGATAGAGTGGACGTGGGGAAGATGTTGCTATTTTTAGAATCCCTACAGTGCAGAAGGAGGCCATTCAGCCCATCAAGTCTGCACCAACCACAATCCCACCCACGTATTTTTTCCTGCTAGTCCCCTGACACTAAGGCGCAATTTTGCACGGCCAATCAACCTAACTTGCGCATGTTTGGACTGTGGGAGGAAACCGGGGCACCCGGAGGAAACCCACACAGGCACAGGGAGAACGTGCAGATTCCACAGATAGTGACCGGAATTAAACCCGGGTCCCTGGCATTGTGAGGCAGCAGTGCTAACCACTGCGCCGTAATGTCGCTCTGGAGGAGAGACTACGATCCGAGGGCACAGTCTCAGAATAAAGGGATGAGCCTTTAGAACTGAGATAAAAGAGGAATTTCTTCACCCAGAGGGTGGTGAATCTGTGGAATTCATTGCCACAGAAGGTTGTGGAGGCCAGGTCACTGAGTGTGTCTAAGACAGAGATAGATAGGTTCTTGATTGGTAAGGGGATCAAAGGTTATGGGGAAAAGGTGGGAGAATGAGGCTGAAAAACTTATCAGCCATGATTGAATGGCGAAGCAGACTCGATAGGCCAAATGGCCTAATTCTGTAACTCTATCTTATGGGCCTGTGCTGACTCTTGAAGTTGTCCAATTAGACAAAGATCACATTGGAAAAGCAAGGAGTATCTTTGAGCGGAAATGGACATTCTAGAATCTGACAGACATGATGGAGTTGTTGCTTTTCACTTTGAGCTCGAACCAGGACAAGCATCAATTCAGAACCACAGTGTGTTTACAGTGAGATAAATTAGCCAAACCTAGAAAAAAAAACAGTGTAAAAAGTTAACTTGGCTTTTTCCCAGATGGCTGATCAACTTAATCATAACGCTTTGCAGCAGTCAGCGCACCATTTGTCAACTTCATTCACGAGGAGAGCGAATTCGGCTCTCTACACATCACAGCATTATACAGAAACCTTAAACACCAAACAATTAGTGTTGATTACAGCCTCAACGTCCATCCACGTTCCTGCAAACCCAGGGCAATATATTTGTGGGAGAGAAATTCTATTTCAAGCGCCCCTTTTACGCAGCTGTTTAAGAATATCGGGGCGAATTTTCCTGAGCCTCCTGACACGGGAATCGGAACGAGCGGGGGCAGGACCGTGGAAAGTCCCGTTGACCTCGGGTGGGGTCTTCCGGTTTCAGGGCGAGTGCGGTCGGAAAATCCCACCCGCTGTCCGCCTGTTTGGCGGATTGAAGGGCAGAAAACGCTGGGAAACGCGGCATCTTGTGGAGAGAGAGAAACAGAATGGGCGGCCCGCCTCCAGAGGGCACTGTCGCGGGTGAGATGGGAAAATCCGAGAGCTGGAAGATCCGGCCCAATGTTTCTGGTCCGCGACCTCTCATCAGAGCAGGGGAAATTTGAAATGTGATAGGTTTTCACTTGCTCAAAACCTAGGTGGGTAAAAGTCTCTTGGAGAGTGGGTACGGCCTCGATGGACTGAATGGCCTCCTTCTGTACTGTAGGGATTCTGTGGATTTAGAGGGGAAGCGAGGGGGAACCACATAATGCTCCATAAGGGTGACAGAAGCAGATTCAATCTTAATTTTCAAAAGCGAACTGGATATGTATTTAAAGAAGTGAAACAATAGCAGAAAAAGGAGTGAGTAGAGCAAACTAAATAGCAGTTTCAAAGAGCTAGCACAGGCGCAATGGGCCAAATATCCTCTCCAGTGCTGTAAGTTAATACGATCGTAGTGATGTTTGATGCTATTTCTTTAATAGGTGTTTACTACTTGCAAGTTTCAGTTTAAGCTAAATAACTTGCTCAGATTTATATTACATCGTTTGTTCAAAAGACCTGGATCATGTTGCTCATTTTCACCAATATAAAGGAATTCGGATCCATTGGCCTCTCTCCATTACAACGTTCCAAGTTCCAGAAATGCCTCATCATTCTTCTCTGAACCCTATTAACATTTAGTACAGTCATTGGAGAACAGGCCTCCATTCTAATCCATTGTGCCAAACAAGGTAAATCTAAAACTGCACAAAGGTTCCAATTTTTCTCTTCCTTCTTTCACAGGACATGGATGGATGTCACTGGCAAAACCAGCGTTTGTTGCCCATGCATTATTGTCCTTGAACAGAGCGGCTTGCTCGACTATTCTTCGAGTTTAAAGTTTACTTCTTTGTGTCACAAGTAGGCTAACGTTAACACTGCAAATTAAACTCCTGTGGAAGTCCCCCAGTCGCCACACTCCGGCGCCTGTTCGGGTTCACCGAGGGAGTTAAGCAGGAGTAGAACATAGAACATAGAACACTACAGCACAAAATGGCCCTTCAGCCCACAAGTTGCGCCAATCATATCCATAGCTACTAGGCCATAGAACTATCTATAACTCATGAGGTAAACTGTTTAAAAATGTACTCTCCCATGGGACGTGGGCTCTTTGACTAGGCCAGCATTCAGTGCCCATCCCTAGTTGCCATAGAGGAGATGATGGCGTTGAGATTATTAAAGCTGATTAGCATCTCTGAATGTAGATAAACCACCAGGTCCAGATGAAATATATACCATACTTCTCAAGTAAACAAGGGACTGATCATCATTTGCCAATCCTCCCTGTCTATGGTGCCAGAGGACAGAGAATGTTATTCCATTGTTTGAGGGAAGGATAGGCTGAATAATTATAGACCAGTTAGTCTAATCCCGAGAGTGAGAAAACTATTTCTAAAAATTCGGAGGGACAGTATAAATCGTTATTTAGAAAGCTGGGATTAAATCAAGGACAGTCAGCATGGATTTGTGAGAGGACGATCACGTTTGACTAAATTGAATCTTTTCAGGAGGGTCAATGGGGGGAGGACATTTAATGTAATCAACTTGGATTTTAACAAAGCTCGTTCAGTAGAGGCAACAATGGTCGCTATGGCAAATTAGTCAGAATATTAAAAGCTCATGGGTGTCAGAATGTAGTAAGAAGTTTCACAACATCAGGTTAAAGTCCAACAGGTTTATCCGATAGCAAATGCTACAAGCTTTCGGAACGCTGTTCCTTCGTCAGGTGAGTGGAGAGTTCTGATCAGAAACGGGGCATATAAAGGCACAGACAGTTTACAGAATACTGATTAGAATGTGAGTCTAAAGAAAACAATACTGTATCCTGACAATTATAAATCAAAAATCAATATTGATGATGTTTCTCCCCCCTCCCCTCCCCAAATGACAAAGAATGTGCTGGAATGTTTAACTGTTACCTTTTTGAGGCTGTATCCTGCGTAGAATATGATTGGAGGTAGCAAAATGTTGAAGAAAACATCAGGGTCAAAGGTTACCTGCAAAAGGAGGATACAAAAGATGTTTTGAAATTAAATACATTCAAATCCAGACCAGGGCCGGAATTTTCCGGCCAATCGCGCCCCTCTGTCACTGTGAGGATGGAGAATCTGGCCCTCAGCCGAATGTCCACTCACTGCAGAGAGGCTGGAGAATCAACACTCACAATTAACAGGAGGAGTAGGCCATGTGGCCCAATGAGCCTGGTTCCCCCGTTCGATAAGATTATGGCTGATCCAATTGGGATCTTAACTCCACTTCCCAGCTTGTTCTCCCAAACCCTCCATTCCCTCGTCGATCAAAATCCTATCTAACGTGGCCTGGACCCTATCTAATAACCACCTCCACCCTATTCCCATACCGCCACACATTTAGCATGGCCAATCCACCTAACCTGTACATCTTGTGGGAGGAAACTGAAGTACCCAGAGGAAACCCAGCAGTCAGTGAAAGAATGTGCAAACTCCATGTGATGATCCCCAGGACTTGCATGGGGAAAATCACTGATTGACCTCTCTGTGGGACACACTGAATACGAGCTCCCTGGAGATTGGTAATTAACTCACCAGGTGGAGATCATACACTGAGTCCTGTATAAAGCAGGCCCCTGAGTGGGTCTATTATTCCATTGTCCTGGTTGGGATCGGCTTGTGTTCACCACAGGCTTGTAGTTTTTGCTTTACTTTATTTTGTGAAATAAAGCACAGTCCCTTTACAGCTGACGCCTGGAGTTATTGTACTCCACACAGACAGTCACCCAAGGCCGGAATCGAACCTGGGTCCCTGGTGCTATGTGGCAGAAGTGCTAAGCACTGTGTCACGGATTCAATTTTGACTTGGAATAGAATTGGTTAAATGATTGAACAGTGAAAAAAAAACAATCAGGGCTGCAACAAAAGATCAGGGGAACAGTTAAAATGTTAAAAAGATGACAGGCTGAATGGCCTCCTTCTATCATGTATTCATGCCATGGTTTTAGTCACTTATTTATGTGTAGCGACATGGGTTTCCCAACCATAAAGGCTGGGGATTAACAGTGACAGCATAGTAGTGGTAAAGTGACAATGAAACAGGTCCCATAAGGATTGTAATCCTGTGACTCATAGCAAGTGATTACCTAAACTACACAAGGCAAGGCCAGGACAGTATCTGTGCTACGTTCATCCTTAACTGAGACACCAGCGGGGTTGTAATTCTGAGGGAAATAAATATTGCACATTCCTCATCGCTCCCCTGGGTGGGTATCAGATGAGACCGGGATCTCAGTTCACCCGTGAAGCCATTATTCTGCCACTTGCAACCCAAACTTGCACAAGACAAATGCCCACTGGGGTCAGGTGGCAGAGGGTGACCAGAATTCATGGCACCAGCAAGGAACAAGGGCCTGTGAAAAAATAGCGGAAGGCAGAAAGTAATCAGGAAAAGGTAGGCAGGAAGGAAAAAAATACAACAAATTGTACCTCTTGGCAAATCAATATTATTGTTCCGATTAAGTGGGAGGATTCTTAAAAACATTAGTTTATTTTTAAAATGACCACCACAGAACTGAATCTCACTGAAACTTGTAGAATCACTCTGTGATTTTTATAAATGGCCTGGATGAGGAAGTGGAGGAATGGGTTGGTAAGTTTGCTGATAACACAAAGATTGGAGGTGTTGTGGATAGTTTGGAGGGATGTCAGAAGTTGCAATGAGACATAGACACGATGTAAGACTGGGTGGAGAAGTGGCAGATAGGTTTTTGACAGGCAAGGGGATTAAGGGTTATGGGGAGAGGGCGGGAAGGTGGAACTGAGACACGACAGATCAGCCATGATCTTATTGAATGGCGGGGCAGGCTCGAAGGGCTAGATGGCCTACTCCTGCTCCTATTTCTTATGTTCAGATGGACTTCAACCCAGGTAAGTGTGTGGTGGTTCATTTTGGCAGGTCAAATGGGATGACGGAATACAATATTAAGGGTAAGACTCTTCGCAGTGTGGAAGATCAGAGGTTCATGGAACACTCAAAGCAGCTTCGCAGGTAGAGGATGTGGTTAAGCAGCAGTACGGTGTACTGGCCCTCATCAAATCGAGGAATTGAGGTTAGGAGTTGGGAGATAATGCTGCAGCTGTAAAAAACCCTGGTCAGACCCCA
Source organism: Carcharhinus amblyrhynchos (assembly GCF_965287045.1). Lineage (NCBI taxonomy): Eukaryota > Metazoa > Chordata > Chondrichthyes > Carcharhiniformes > Carcharhinidae > Carcharhinus > Carcharhinus amblyrhynchos. The sequence continues at coordinate 94,385,979 of NC_137333.1, forward strand.
CTTGGAGTACTGTGCTCAGTTCTGGTCACCTCATTACAGGAAGAATGTGGAAGGCATTGAAAGGGTGCAGACGAGATTTACAAGGATGTTGCCTGGATTGGGTGGCATGCCTTATGAGGATAGGTTGAGAGAGCTCGGTCTTTTCTCCTTGGAGAGACGACCGATGAGAGGCGATCTGATAGAGGTGTATAAGACGTTGAGAGGTATTGATCAAGTGGATTCTCAGGAGGCTTTTTCCCACGGCTGAAATGGCTGCCACAAGAGCACACAGGTTTAGGGTACTGGGAGTAGGTACAGAGGAGATGTCAGGGGTAAGTTTTTCACTCAGAGGGTGGTGGATGCGTGGAATCGGCTGCCGGCAGTGGTGGTGGAGGCGGATTCGATAGGGTCTTTTAAAGAGAATTTTGGATAAGTACATGGGACTTGGTAAGTTAGAGGGTTATAGATAACCCTAGTCGGTAGGGATATGTTCAGTGCAACTTTTGGGCCGAAAGGCCTGTTTGTGCTGTAGTTTTTCTATGTTCTATTCTATGTTCTAATACTGAAAGGCCTGGATAGTGTGGACATGGGGAAGATGAGTCCATTAGTGAGAGAGCCTAGACTCCAAGGGCGCAGCCTCAAAGTAAAGGGAACGACCCTTTACAACTAAGACGAGGAGGAATGTCTTCAGCCAGAGGGTGGTGAATCTGTGGAATTCATTGCCACAGAAGGCTGTGGAGGACGGGTCATCGAGTGCAACTAAGACAGAGATAGATAGAGTCTTGATTGTTATGGGGATGAAAGATTACGGGGAAAAAGGCAGGAGAATGGGGTTGAGAAAATTCTCAGCCATGATTGAATGGCGAAGCAGGCTTGATGGACCAAATGGCCTAATTCTGCTCCTATATCTTCTGGTAAGACAGATTGAGGGGAAGTAGAGTTTTCACTGCTCCAGACAGTCGAAGCTGGACTGTTAGGGGAGATCCACCACAGCTCAAATTCAACCAAACAGTTATTTAGGGGTTTTTTCTTTCCTTTTTATGCATCGGAATTTAAACTTTGTGGTAGGGATAAGAAAAACCCTCGCAGAAAAATAAAATCTCCCTGACAGAATCTGCTCAGTTCCCTATCAATGTAAATGTGCAGCTGTGGAGTGGGGGTGGGGGGTTGGGTTAATGTCACTACTACCTTTCCTCGATGTATCTCCAGTGTTATCCCCTGAACCTGGATGGGCGAGTGTGAGCATGCTATTCAACCACAAGAACATCACAGCTGAGCCATGATGTCACTAGCTCACACACACACACACACACACCCCCGCCCAAATCAGAACCATTGGCTAAAAAGCTGAGCTGACACGGAGTACATATTTCCAAGATTTTGAAGTTAATTGTATCAATGCGTAGGGGTTGGGCAATGAACCTTTGGCAGCACTCAGAATATCGATATCGCAGCTACCAGAGCAGATCAGAGGTGGGGAATTCTGTGGAGAATAAACGCACCTCCTGGCTCCCCAGAGCCTGTCCACCATCTCCAAGGCATATGTCAGAAGTGGGATGGAATGATCTCCACTTGCCTGGATGACTGCAGTTCGAACAGTACTCTGCTAGACACCAACCAGGGCAAAGTAGCCCACTTGATTGTGGCATCAAGTTGCATCCACCACCTTCAACGTCCACTCCCTCCGACGAACAGTGACAGCAGTGTGTACCATCTACAAAATGCACTGTGCCAAAATTCCTTGGCCAGCATCTTCCAAACTTGCAACCTCAATCCCGAGAGGAACAAGGGCAACAGCTGCATGGGGACACCACCATGCCCCCTTCCAAGTCACTAAGCATCCAAATTTGGGAATACATCACCAATCCTTCACTATCACTGGGTTATAATCCTGGAATTCTATTCCTAACAGCACTGCGGGTGTACCTAAACCACGTGGGCTGCAGCAGTTTAGGGGGCGGCGATGGCCTAATGTATTAATCTTGACTATTAATCCAGAAACTCAGCTATGTTTTGGGGACCCAGGTTCGAATCCTGCCACGGCAAGTGGTAGAATTTGAATTTAATAAGATAAAAAAAATCTGGAATTAAGAACTTACTGATGATCATGAAACCATTGTTGATTATCAGGAAAACCCATCTGGTTCACTAATGTCCTTTAGGGAAGGAAATCTGCCATCCTTACCTGGTCTGGCCTACACACAACTTCAGAGCCACAGCAATGTGGCTGACTTTCAACTGCCCTCAAGGAACTAGGAATAAGCTATAAATACTGGCCAGCCAGCAACGACCATGTCCCACAAATAAATAGAAGTTCAAATAGTGGTAACTCACCCCCATCACCTGCTCAAGGGCAATAGGGAATAGGCAGTAAACATTAACATCCCATGAACAAATTTTAAAAATCCAGATTAAGAGGAACTATTAAAGTATTTCTCACATTGTGCTTTGGTGGGGGGAGGACACAGTCATTGAACTCAATCTTCCTCAGCAGAAAATATACAAATACAAAGCCTTCAGGGTCTTGACCCAATGTCTCAGTTGGAAAACCACATGAAAAAAATATTGATTGCTACTCTTTGGAGTTTACATACTTTGTGTTTTCATACTCAGTAAATGGCAATGGGCAGGGGATAGAAACTGAGACTAAATTTCATCCTGGCCAAAATAGAGACCAAACTTACTGCTACAAATTACTTCACAAAATAATAAATAAAGAGGGGGAATATGGCCTTCTGAGTCTGCTCCACCATTCAATATCATACCCGATCTGATCCTGGCCTCAATGCACTTTCCTGCCTGTTCCCCAACAGCTGAACTTTGTAAGGTTCATTAACCTGTAAATCTCAGTCATCAATATATACAATAATTCAAAATATAGCACTTCTCACAACATCAAACTTCTCAAATTACAATCAATGAAGTTTTCTTGAAGTAGTCATTGCTGTAATGTAGATTTGGCCTCTGCTGCTCTCTGTGAAAGAGATCTCCAAAGGCTAACAACCTTGTGAGAGAAGAAATATCTCCCTCTCTCAGTCTAAATGAGAGACCCCTTCTTTTTGAACTGTGCAGCCTAATTCCTGATTCCCCCATGACAAGAAGCATCCACTCAGCAACTAGTCTGTCAAGCCCCCTCAGAATCTTATGAGTTTCCATAAGATTACCTCTCATTCTTCCAAACTGCCATGGGCATAGGTCCAACTTATTCAAACCTTCCTCATAAGGCAAGCCAAATCCAAATATACATCATCTACTGGTTCCCCTTTATCCACCCTACATCCTCAAAGATCTTCAATAAATGTATCAAACACAATTTCCCTTTCACAAAACCGTGTTGACTGTGTCCGATTGTGTTATGAATGCTAAATGCCCTGTTTCGACTTTGTTAATTTTTCACAACACAGAGATATTAGACTAACTGGATACATTTTCCTGTTTTCTGTCTCTCTCTTTTGTTGAATAGGTGTGCAATATTTGCAGTTTTCCATTTTGCTGGGACCAGAAACGGAGATGCTTTGGAAAATTACAACCACTATTTGTGGGTAGCACAGTGGCATAGTAGTTAGCACTGTTGCCTCACAGTGCCAGGGATGCAGGTTCAATCCAGGCTTGGATCACTTTGTGGAGTTTGCATATTCTTCCCATGTCTGCAAGGGTTTCTTCTCACACTCTAAAGATGTGCGGGTTAGGTTGATTGGCCATGCTAAATAGCCCCTTAGTATCGGGGAATTAATAAGGTAAATACATGGGGTTATGGTGGTATTGTTATCGGTGCAGGCGCAATGGGCCAAATGGCATCCTTCCTTCTGCACTGTTGGGATTATACGATTCTATTCTATGATTTCTGCAATCAATTCTTCTAAGATACTAAGATTCAGCTCATCAGCAGATGTGTCAGCCTTTAATGCCATTAGTTTTGCCTGTATTTTGTACTTCGTACTTTTTCACTAGTGACTGTGATTGCTTTAAGTTCCTTGCTCCCTTTTATTCCCCGGCTTTTTATGATTGTGTTGTGTGTCGTAACATGAGGACAGATCCAAAATATATGATCATAATCTCTGCAATTTCTGTATCCCATTATTAATTCTCCAGTCTCACCCTCTTAATGGATCAATATTTACTTTAGCTGCCCACTCTTTATAGACTTGTAAAAGTTCTTACTGTCAGTTTTTAAGATTTCTTGCTAGCTTATTCTCAATTATTTTCACCCTCTATTATTTTTATAGCCATCTTTTGCTGGTATCTAAAATCTTTCAACCTATCTCTATTCTTGGCTTTTCTTTCAATTTGTTACCATCCTTAACTTCCTTAGTTAGTCACAGATAGTTCAGGCTTCTCGTGGAGTCTACCTCAGTTTACTCTATTTGAGTCTACTCAGAGGGTAGTAAGGGCGTGGAATGCCCTGCCTGCAGCAATTGTGGACTCGCCAACTTTAAGGGCGTTCAAATGATCAGTGGATAGGCATATGGATAACATTGGTTCCACTGGTCGGTGCAACATCGAGGGCCGAAGGGCCTGTACTGCGTTGTAATGTTCTATGTTCTACCTCAATGGAATACATCTACACTGAGAATTATAAAATAGTTCCTTAAATGTCTGTCATTGCTTATCTACCATTTTACCTTTTAATCTATTTTTCCAGCTCACTTTAACTAAATATGTCTTCACAATTTTGAAATTGCCTTTAAGCTTCGGACTCTAATTTCTGACCTCTGTTTCTCATTTTCAATCTAAATATGAAATTCTATGTTATGGTCACTCTTTTCTATATCGGTGACTATGAGATCATTAATTAAATCACATCTCATTACAGTTTAAACAGCCTGTTCCCTACTGGTTCCAAACATAACGTTCCAATAAATTGCCCCAAATGAACTCAAGGAACTTGTTCTCGAGGTTGTCTTTGCCAATTTGACTTGTCTAACCCAAATGTTAAGTGTTCAATTAACCTGTCTGGATGGGTGAAGCTTCACAGCATCCAGGACAAAGTAGCCCGCTTGATTGGCACCACATCTATAAATATTCAACCCCCACACCATTGACGCTCAATAGCAGCAGTGTATACTATCTACAAGATGCACTGCAGCAATTCACCAAAGATCCTGAGACACCAACTTCCAAACCCATGACCACTTCCATCTACAAGGACAAGGACAGCAGATACACGGGAGCATCATCACTTGCAAGCTTCCCTCCAAGCCACTTAACATCCTAACTTGGAAATATAGCGCTGTTCCTTCACAGTCACTGGGTCAAAATCCTGGAATTCCCTCCAGGATGTGGACGTGGACTGTAGCGATTCAAGAAGGAAGCTCACCACCACCTTTTCAAGGGCAACTAGGGATGGACAATAAATGCTGGCCAGCCAGCGACACCCATGTCCCACGAATGATTAAAAAAAAATGTTGCCCAGATTGTTTCTTACAGTATGTTATTTTATGATTCATACTTTGTCCCACAGTGTAGCCAATTTTGTGTGGTGTGTAAACTACTCCAATCATAAACTTCTTTCCTTTACAATTTCTTATCTCCACCAAAATGGATTCTAGCCTTGAACTTTAAGCCAGGATCATTTCTCTCCATTGTGTATGTTGCATCCTTTATTAACAATGATACCCCATCTCCTTTTCCTTTCTACCTATTCTTCCAAAATCTCAAACAGTGAAAGGGGAACAAGGAAAACTGCAAATGCCAGGGATACTAAATAAAGGCAACATATTTGGAAATGGACAGGATAGCCAGCATCTGACAACATAAGGACAGGGAACAGCGCTGAGTTATGGCGACTAACCATGCCAAATTCTGTTGCTACTTTGGGTTTCTGGGATGTCCACTGCTGTTTTGGCACTCAAATTTCCTCAATCTTGGCCATGAAAGATTCTTTCATGACCAACTAGAGGTCTGGAAGGCAATCCTTTATTCAAAGAGAAGAGGCTAGTGGTGGTTGCACTAAACTTGAAATAAATCAAATCAGGAGCTGCAATACAGAAAGATAAAATGTATCTTACCTTTCTCAACATGTCATCTTGTTCCACGTTGTTTATTTCCCCAGAATTGATTTCCCCCTTCAAGGAATATTCATAAAACTTTCCACTGACGTTCACCAGTAGTGTGGTCACTGCCCTGTTTTGGAGGGCACAGCCAATGGGAACCTTGCCGTGGCCATTCGTAGAGGGGATGCCATACCTGAGGATCACTCCAACCAGGAGTCCTGAAAACAAACGAATTGGCCATTAAAGAGCGTGCTCGTTACACAGTACGTTTGGGACGATTTCTTGGAACAACATGTTCTGGAACCAGTCATGCACAAGCTGTTTTAGGTTTGGTAAGATGTAACGAGACACAATCTTTTTTTTTTAATCTATTCGTTCATGGAATGTGGGCATCACTGGCTGAGCCAACAGTTATTGCCCATCCCTGACAGCATTTTTAGAGTCAACCACATTGCTGTGGGTCTGGAGTCACATGTAGGCCAGACCAGGTAAGGATGTCAGATTTCATAAAGGACATTAGTGGCCAGCTGGGGGTTTTTTTTCCCCCCACAATAATCGACAATGGTTTCGTGGTCATCATTAGACTTTTAATTCCAGATTTCTACTGAATTCAAATTCCACCATCTGCCACAGTGGAATTTGAACCTGGGTCTCTCGATTACTAGTCCAGCAGCAGGACCAGTACACCACCGTCACCCCGTCTCAAAGCAACTGATACAGGAAAGAGTGATCATAACATAGAATTTTACATTCCGTTCGAGTGTGAGAAACATGGGTCTGAAATAAGAGTCCTAAACTTAAAGACAATTACAAAATTAAGATGACAGAGTTCATGAAAGCACGCTGGTAAAATAGATTAAGTAGTAAAACAGTAGATGAGCAGTGACAGACATCTAAGGAACTATTTCGTAATTCTCAACCTAGGTTGTTCAATACAGGTTAGCTCCAGCATTGCTGGGGCTTTCGTTAAGCTGTGGGAAAACTGACATGAGTTTAAGTTTATTTATTCGTGTCACAAGTAGGCTAACGTTAACACTGCAATGAAGTTACTGTGAAAATCCCCTAGTCGCCACACTCCGGCACCTGTTCGGGTACACTGAGGGAGAATTTAACGTGGCCAATGCACCTAACCAGCACGTCTTTCAAACTGTGGGGAGCACCCGGAGGAAACCCATGCTGACGCAGAGAGGATATGCAGACTCCGCACAAGCAGGGACCCAATGCTGGCACTGAACCCAAGTCCCTGGCACTGTGAGGTAGCAGTGCTAACCACTGTGCAGCCCTATGTCACATAGGTGACGTGGGAGCAACCTGCATTTAATAACAGAGTGCTATGCATAAGCTACCCACAAGTTATTCGATGGAGCAACTTCCACTGGCAGGACGTGGGTGGGAGTATTAATGACACACCACAGGGTCGCTGTCCTTCATTAGCACTAGTTCAAAATGATGGATTTCTCTATCTAACAGCACTGTCGGAGTATCTTCCCCATGTGGACTACAGCAGTTCAAGGTGGCGTAAGCACCCCCCCGCCCCAGTACATTCTCAACGGCAGCAAGTAATGGGCAATAAACACAGGCCCACATCCTGGCAATGGATCAACAGGAAGAGCAGCAATGGCTCGGACATCTGTTCTGCCCAGCTCATGATCAGCAACCTCCGACAAGATGACGAGATGGCTTTCAGCCTGGATCGGGAAGGCTGAAAATGGGAAGACAGCTGCACGGAGCTGACAGGTGGAAGAGCAGGATGAGGCGTCCTGGCAGCACCCGTGCCCAGTCTGGTTACAACTGCAGAAAGAAATCTGTCGCCTTCTCACAAACGCTTTCGCTAAGAGTAAATAAGGAAAAAGTCTCTCCCGTGGCTTAAAGGCTTGATGAACCAGGGGACACAGATACACCAAAGTTCCGGAGGCCTGGAATACCCTGGCTGAGAGGGCGGTGGAAGTAAATCAAATCATGACCTTCAAAAGGAAGTGGATAAATACTTGACGGGGCAAATTTTACCGGGTTATGTGGAAAGGGCTGGGATCGGACTAATTGATGGCTCTTTCAAAAGAGCAAGTATAGGCAGAGTTGGCTTTTTTTTTTACGCTGTTGGATTCTACTTGTTACACTAGTAAACATGGACTGATATATTCCCCACTGAGCCAGCAGCTCGGAGAACACAATTATATTTTTATTTATTTATTAGTGTCACAAGAAGGCTTACATTAACACTGCAATGAAGCTACTGTGAAAATTCCCCAATTGTCACGCTCCGGTGTCTGTTTGGATACACTGAGGGAGAATTTAGCATGGCCAATGCACCTAACCAGCACGTCTTTCAGACTGTGAGAGGAAACCTGAACACCCGGAGGAAACCCACGCGGACGTGGGAATAACGTGCAGATTCTGCACAGTCAGTGACCCACGCTGGGAATCGAACCCAGGTCCCTAACGCTGTGAGGCAGCAGTGCTAACCACTGTGTCACCGTGCTGCTCCTAACAAACTTATTGCAATTATAAGAAGGATCACAGGAACAGGAAGTAAGCCAATCAACCTCTCAACTACAAGTTCACAGGTACAATGATTTATATAAAGTCAAGTCAAGGAATCACATAAACAGGTCGCATCTCAGAAATAAGAACATTATGAGTTTGTGATAAGTAGTTTTGGAACTCTCTTCCACAAACAGTAATTATTGCTTTGATTACTTGTTAATGAAAAAACACAGATATATAGATATTTGTTCGCCAGTGGTATTGAAAGATACGGGGCAGGGGTAGGTGTTAGGTCAGTCATGATCTCATTGAATAGCAGAGCAGGCTGGAGAGGTTCAATTGTCTAATCTTCCTGCATTTACAACAAACTTCTATCCATCTTCGTTTTGAAGTGTTTAATGGACTTCCAGCCTCAACAGTTTTTTGGGACAGAGATGAAGAGAAATTTCTTTACTCAGAAGCACAGTACACGGCTACACAGTGGGTAGCACTGCTGCCTCATGGTGCCAGGGACCCAGGTTCAATTCTGGTCTCAGGTGACTGTCTGTGTGGAATTTGCACATTCTCCCCGTGTCTGCGCGGGTTTCCTCTGGGTGCTCTGGTTTCCTCCCACAGTCTGAAAGATGTGGGGGTTAGGTTGATTTGGCTATGCTAAATTGACCCGAGCATCAGGGGATTGGCAGGGTAATATGTGGGGTGCGAGAACCGGGTGGGATTGTGGTCAGTGCAGACTCAATGGGCTGAATGGCCTTCCTCTGCACTGTGGGGATTCTATGATTCCACAGAGTGGTCAGTCTGAGGAATCCGCTACCACAGAAAGCATCTGAGACCAAAACATTGAATGTTTGCAAGAAGCAATTAGTTATCGTACTTGAGGTGAAGGAGATCAAAGGATTGGGGGGGGGGGGGTGTGGTGGTTTGGGTGACCATCCATGATCATAATGAATGGCACAGCAGGCTTGAGGGGCTGAATGGCCTCTACCTGCTCCAATTTTCTACTGGGAGCAAGGCAGGAAAAAGAGATTTCCAATTTCACTAAATCCTTTCTTGTGTGAAGATCGAAATACGGGAGCAGGAGTAGGCCATTGAGCCTGCTCCACCATGAAATATATGATCATAGTTGATCATCCATTTCACTGTTTCCCCACACTATCCCCCTGTCCCTTTATATCGTTGGCATTTAGAAATTGGTCAATCTCTGCTTTAAACATATTCAATGACTGAGCTTCCACAGCCCTCTGAGAGCAGAGATTTCCAAAGATACACAACCCTCTGACAAGATAATTCTCCCCATCTCGGTCCAAAGTGGCGTTCCCATTTTATTGAAATGCTGTCCCCTGGTTCTGGCCTACCCGACGAGGAGAAACATCAAATCTGCACCCCCCCCCCCCCCCCCCCCCGGCCTAACCCTCTGAAAGTATTTTGTACGTCTCAATGAGATCGCCTCTCATTATTCAAAACTCTAGAGGATAGAGGCCCAGTTTCCCCAATCTTTCTCCATAGAAAGTTGCCGCCATCCCAAAAGATGTCATCCTTGAAGAGTCTAGTTCCAAAATTTAACACAGCAGAGAGACCATCCAGAAAGGAAATGGCTTCTCTTGATCTACCTTCGTAATTTGCAGACCTATTGATTTTTCACAGCGCTTGAAACAATGGAACACCCAACAGAAATGAAGAAAGCGAAAATTTAAGAGAACAGAGATTACTCTGAATCTTGCACGTAAAAACTGTCCAGTATGGGGAAACTTTTCTTTCCCCCCATAATCTCTATACTCAGGCCTTTCCTTCAAAACCTGACATTGTCAGCTGTTGCCCAGTCAATAGCACTCTGACCTCAAGAGTCAGAAAGTTGTGGGTTCAATTCCTGCTTCAGCCATTTAAACTTTATTTATTAGTGTCGCAAGTCAGCTTACATTGACACTGCAATAAAGTTACTGTAGTCGCCACACTCCAGCACCTGTTCTGGTACACTGAGGGAGAATTTAGCATGGCCGCTGCACCTAACCAGCATGTCTTTTGGATTGCAGGAGGAAACCATGGCACCCAGAGGAAATCCACACAGACAGACACAGGGAGAAGGTACAAACTCCACACAGACAGTGACCCAAGCTGGGAATCGAACCCAGGTCCCTGACGCTGTGAGGCAGCAGTGCTAATCACTGTGTCACCGTGCTGCTCCTAACAAACTTATTGCAATTATAGGAAGGATCACAGGAACAGGAAGTAAGCCAATCAACCTCTCAACTACAAGTTCACAGGTACAATGATTTATATAAAGCCATGTCAAGGAATCACAAACAGGTCGTATCTCAGAAATAAGAACATTATGAGTTTGTGATAAGTAGTTTTGGAATTCTCGTCCACAAACAGTAATTATTGCTTTGATTACTTGTTAATGAAAAAACGCAGATATATAGATATTTGTTAGCCAATGGTATTGAAAGAAATGAGGCAGGGGTAGGTGTTATGGTGTTAGGTCAGTCATGATCTCATCGAATAGTAGAGCAGGCTGGAGAGGTTCAATTGTCTAATCTTCCTGCACTTACAACAAACTTCTAACCATCTTTGATTTGAAGTGTTTAATGGACTTCCAGCCTCAACAGTTTTTTGGGACAGAGATGAGGAGAAATTTCTTCACCCAGAGAGTGGCGAGTCTGTGGAATTCGCTACCACAGCAAGTATTTGAGATCAAAATATTGAATGTTTTCAAGAAGCAGCTAGATATAGAATTTGAGGCGAAGGGGATCAAAGGATTGGGGAGTGGTGGGGTGGGGAAGGATCAGGCTATTGAGTTGGATGATCAGCCATGATCCTAATGAATAGCAGAGCAGGCTCAAAGGGCTGAATGGCCTCCACCTGCTCCAATTTTCTATTGTTTCTAAGTATTAGGAACAAGGCAGGAAAAGAGATGTCCAATTTTCACCAATTTTTTTGTGTGAGCATAGAAATATGGAAGCAGGCATAGGCCATTCAGCCCATTGAGCCTGCTGCATCACGCTCTACCTGCCCAGACAATAGCATTCCGACTTCGGAGTCAGAAAGTTGTGGGCTCAATTCCTACTTAAGCCATTTAAAGTTTATTTACTCATGTCACAAGTAGGCTTACATTAACACCACACTGAAGTTACTGTGAAAATTCCCTCGGCGCCTGTTGGGGTACACTGAGGGAGAAATTAGTAATGCACCTAACCAGCACATCTTTCATACTGTGGGAGGAAACCAGAGCACCCCGAGGAAATTCATGCGGACACTGGGAGAATGTGCAGACTCCACACAACCAAGCCGAGTATTGAATCCAGCATGGAGAACATACAAGATTAACAGAGACCCAGACTATGCGCTTGAATGGGCACTATTTTAATAAAAACGGGGGAACCCCCCCTCACCCCCGCACTCTGTGTCCTACACAATATTCATCCCACAACAAACAAATGAAGCAGAATCTATGAAGTAACAGTGGAAATTGGCAACTTCCTGCCCATTCCCGCAGCCCAATTGGCCAGACGTCTCAACTATACACAGCCAATTGTCTAGCGGGTTACCGCAGGATTCGATGTGGCCAGTCATCCTGGCTCCGAGCAGAAGATCCACTTACTTCCAGTCCCACCACTGGGACATCAGCTGCTCCAATAAGATTCCGCCTATTATCTGGTTATCTATTTGTTGTTTGTGGGAGCTTACTATACGCTAATTGGCTGCTGTGTTTCCAACATTACAACAGCAAATTCACTTCAAAAGCACCACCATGGTGCATCCCCAGGTCCTAAATGGTGCCTCAGAAACGCTGACTCTCTCTTTCCAGTCGAACAACTTGCAACGTAGCGCATACTAGTATCTGCCGTTCCAATTTGAGAGCTCATCGTGTTGTCTGGACTTCTGATGAAGTCATGATGTAGAGATGTTGGTGTTGGACTGGGGTAAACACGGTAAGAAGTCTCACCACACCAGGTTAAGTCCAACCAGTTTATTTGATAGTAATCCCTTGTGGGATTACTACCAAATAAACTGGTTGGACTTAACCTGGTGTTGTGAAACTTCTTACTTCTGATGAACAGCAGCAGGAGGAGGGGGAAGAAATGGAAATTGGAAAGGAAGTCAGTAACCAGGCTCAGTCACCTCTGCACATCTTTCCAAAACCATTGGCAAGATCAGTAAACAGTCTCACAATACCAGGTTAAGGTCCAACAGATTTATTTGGGACCACGAGCTTTCGGAGCGCTGCTCCTTCATCGGGTGAGTCACTGGCAAGATCAACAGACACTGGTGAGATTGGGTCTTCTGTCAGCTTTGTTTAATGGATGAATGAACAAATCCCAAGGCGGGCAGGGTGGGTAGTCTTTTGGCACAGCGAGTCGCTCTGGGCCAGAACTTCCAGGTTCAAGTCCCACTTGAGGGCTTGATGGCCATGGAAGCCAAGTTCACAACCATACCAAAAGGGGTTGACTGTCACTCTAAGTCCTTCCAATACACCAGGTGGCAGGCAGTAAGAGCGGGAGAGTTTCCTGGTCAGAGGAAGGCAACAACAAGCCATGGCAGTACTTCACCAGACACAAATTACGGACCAATGGAAGTCATTACAATCCTAGTTGGTATTACTATTGGATGGAAAGATTCCAGAATGGAACCCTGGGTCAAAAGATGGTAACTTTTTACTTATTTAAGAAAATGTGGAGAGAGTGTTACAGGACTATTAGTTTAAGAAAACAATCATTAAACACAGAAAGTTTGATTACAATACAGTACTTCTTTACTCCCTCCCCACCCCTTTGCTTCACAAGCAGATACAGTTTTCAAAGATAACACCATTCTGAAGCCAAATGGCCAATACCACTAATCGATCTTCTGTGTACTTCTCTCCCCCCAGATGACTGTCACAAGTGTTTCTACACTCCAATACCAAAATGTCAGGCTTTAAAATCTGCCTTCAAACAATGCTTTTGATCAGCTGTTTGTATTATGCCACTCCAGGTTTTGCAACTATTCTTTCAAAGAAAGCTTCCACTCCACTTTAACAAGGGATCCAACTCCAGATTTTCCATCTCTCCTTTCAGATTTTCTTGGTCTTAAATGCTTTGACGCAACCTCAGGTACTCATTCCCCAGTAGAATATTTTGCTTCAAACAACGTAAATAAGAACATCAAATTTTATGTTTGCTTCAGATATGTGGCTCATCAGTAGCTGACCTCATCAGCTCTTCTTTTTCCTCAGTCTGACTTTGCCTTTCATAAGCAGTACTGTGTTCTCAAGGCCCTCCTCAAAGTTCAGACTTCTTGGAAACGGATCTTAATTTATCTAGCTTCCTTATCTAACTGTTCTTTAGATCTCTGTATTCGTTTTCTTCGCCATTACTCCATGGTATGGTTTTTCTGCTAGGAAACGTGAGAGATGTTCAGGCGCAAATCTTATAAAACTGACTGCCAATGAATTCAGTTAAAACTACACACAAAAAGCATTCCTACCCTGGATGCTAAGCAATTGCTTTATATTTCAGCTTGTTTACTTTTCACACTATAATCCTCTCTAAGCAAAATAGACGCGCAATTGGGCTGACCAAACCCCCACACATACAAACACCTTTGCCACTCATGATTCCAACTACAGGTTTACCTAACCGTACACAGAAACACTAAATTAAATCCAATTAAAACTACATCTTATTTCTAATAATTAACAGTATAAACATAGATCATAAGTTATAGGAGCAGAATAGGGCTACTTGGCCGATTGAATCTGCTCTGCCATCCAATCATGGCTGATAGGTTTCTCAACTCCATTCTTCCACCTTTTCCTCATAACCTTTGATCCCCTTACCAATCATGAACCTGTCTCTGTCTTAAATATACTCAATGACCTGGCCTCTGCAGCCTCCTGTGGCAATGAATTCCATAGATTCACCATTCTCTGGCTGACCAAATTCCTCCTCATCTTGATTCTAACCTGAGGCTGTGCCCTCGAATCCTAGCCTTCCTCACATCTGCTCTATCCAGGCCTTTCAATACTCCGCACGTTTCAATGAGATCCCCTCTCATCCTTCTACACTCCATTCAGTACAGACTCAGAGTCCTCACACACTCATCACGGATCAAGCTTTTCATTTCTGGGATCGTTCTTGTGAACACCCTTTGGACCCTCTCCAAGGCCAGCACATCCTTCCTTAGGTACAAGGCCCAAAATTGATCACTTAAAATTCCCTCTGTTTTCTTCAGGTCCATGGTCACCAACGTCCTCCGGTACCTGAAGAAGCAGGAGATGTAGACTGAGGGAAGATGTGGGGGAGACCAGAAGGGGAGGTAGTGACAATATAAAAGCCATGAGGTTTATGTATAGTTTTGTACTCTCATGCTGTGAACAAGCTGACCTGCACGTATGCAATTAATCACACTCTGTAGTCTAGCTGTACCTAGTACCAAGTGTTTTAACTGTCATGTAAGGATTTATTGCGACGAGAGTGTGTACAGATTTGATTGGTTTTCAGAACATTATGAACTGTGCATGCAGCTATACTACCGCTCTATTGGTGTAAAAGAGTCGGGGACAAGTTGTAATAGGTTAATGCTCTGGAAGCCTGCCTACAGACTGGGATAAGTGTTTGGAAAATGGAGTTAGTTTTGCCTGGGTGTGTGGGACCACTGATGCCTGCCCACCCTAAGGAAAACTAGCCCCGACGTCGTAAAAGAATAAAAAGGTATAAATCTTCCATCCGGAGTTGACTTGATTATTATCAAAGCAAGCCGAACGCAGAGCGCCGAACCTTAGAAATTGTCAGTGGTCAACAATATAAGAGAGTCATTAATGAATCTATGAAAAAATAAGGTAAATCACAAGTGTGTGTGTGTGTGTGTGTGTGTGTGTGTGTGTGTGTGTGTGGTGTGTGTGTGAGAGATTGTTAAATAAACACTCCATTTAGAAACAGAATTGGTAGCAGCCAGCAGTGAGTTCTGAGATGAGACCATTTACCAAGCTCCTGACTTATTTCCTTTATGATTTCCTCCCACCATTATCTTGTGCTCAATTCCTTTTTATGAAAATGTTCCCTTTGCTGCTGATCTACAAAGATTGCAGACAACACAGGAGCCGCCCCTTCCATTTAAATAACCTTCCTCACCTACAAAGCATCAGTGACATCCAACCCCACAACTAGGAATAAAAGCTTCACGTGCCATCATTAGTGCAATGTTGGGTTAGCGACATTGATGCGCATTTAAAATCAGAATGAAACGTTCTATTGCGGTCCAGACAGCTGCTCCCAGTGAGGGGAGTTGAGGTTGAAGTTGAAAAGCAGGCTTGGGAAGAGTTGGCCAGACCTCAGAAGGGGCAAACCCAATTGCAGATTCAAGGCTACATGAAGATGACTCAGCCCAGAATCAGAGATCTCCCGGATCCATCAGCTTAGGTCTTCATAAGGCTATCCTGCTAATCTAGAAAGACAGAACCTCTTAAAGTGCAGCACTCTCTCAGTACTGCACTGGAGTGGCCACTAAGATTATGTTCTCAAATCTCTGGAAAGGGCTTTAACCCCCATTCAGGTGTGAGTGCTACCAATCGAGCCAAGGTTTTCACCTAACACTTCAATGCAGGTACTTAACAGGATAGGAAAATGAACAAGAATGTACTGTCATGTCCTCAAAACATGAAATAAATCATAAGCGGTTTAAATCTTTTCTTTCTTTGCTATGAATTAGACTCTGCTGAAACAAAGAATGGCTGCTACAGGTCACATGATCCACAAGTTGGCTACCGTTCCTGGAAATGTCCAACAGCAGTTACAGGTCAAAAGCTTAACCTTGTGAAATCTCTCACACACGTCAGTGTCCAACTCTTAAAACGATAACGATGCTTTCATACCCAGCAGGTGCTTTCACACCCACACAAATCTTCCATTTTCCATCCAAATGTTGATTGTACTTGAGATTAGCAAGTCATTGCTTGAGAGTTGATCGAGTGACCAAGACCTTGTTGAAATTGCTATGGCATTACTGAATCATAGTTGTTTAATGACAACACCACTAGCAAGTTCAAAGGCCTTAATTAACAACTTGGCTGAGTAATACTCAGTAAACATACTTCAGTGGAAAGCCTAAAGTAAACATCAAGTTCCTTTCGAACTAATAGCTTGAGCCTGTGTGCTGTAACTTACGGATACGGCAGGACAGTGGGAGTTTCACCCATTAAGAGACAGAAGAACAACAACTTCATCCAAAAGGTGCTCATTTTGAAGCATTAATACGTCTCTCAGCTATCGACGTTAAATAAGCCAAAGTCAGGTGAGGTGCCTAGCCATTTAGCACACCGCATACTTCCTGCCTAGAGGGGCTGTTTCTCTTCCCTTAATGAGATTCAAAAGCCATACTAGATTATACAGTGAAATAACTCCCCAGAGGCCAGTGTCCTTTCACCAGTTTCCCTTTATTTACAAGCTTAACTCCACTCCTAAGAATGCTTCAGGTACAGAGTCAGAATCTGGAGTGCCAGTGGTCCTGACTCACCTCTGTGTACATCCAATTGAGACTCCTTGACGGGCAGGCAATTATTACTTCAATCAGGGAGCTCATATTAGAAGCCGATCTCATGGGCCTCGTTGAGGTCATTACATATAGGTGAAGAATGAAATAAAATTTTGTCCAAATGGACTCCATTACTGGACAAGTAATCCAGAGGCCTCGCCTAAGGATCCAGAGACATCCCATCCCAACACCTAGGGGAATTTAACTTTAGCTTAAAGAATAGTTCAGTTAAATAAGTCTGAAATAAAAAGATAGTATCAGTAATGGTAGACATGAAACTACAAAACTGCCATAAAAATCCAACTGATTCACTAGTGTACTTTAAGAAGATAATCTGCCATCTTTACCTGGTCTGGCCAATAAACAACTCCAAATATATAACATAAGAAATGTGAGCAGGAGTAGACAATTTAGCCCCTTGAGCCTGCTCCGTCATTCAATGCGATCTCAGCCTCATCTCCACCTTCCTGCCCACTCCCCATAATCCTTTGCTCCTTAGCTAATTAAAAAACCTATCCATCTCCTCCTTAAATTTATTTAGTGTTCCAAAACAAAAAGGCAGATTGGACTCTGCTGGATTCTCTCAGCAAATTTTCAATCTAGAATTTGTGTTCAGGCTCTGCAGGGATTCTAGCTGGACACAGTTTTAATCCATTCTTCATCTGTACAATCCATTCCGGCCTTTGGAAAGAGGAAGAATCCTCATTGGCGGGAAGCATAAATGTGGTAGATTCCCTACAGCACAGAAGGAGGCCATTCAGCCCATCGACACTACACTGACAAGAGTCCCATTCAGGCCCTCTCCCCGTAACCCCACATATTTACTCCACTAATCCCCCTGACATTAAAGGGGCAATTTAGCATGGCCAATCCGCCTAACCCGTATATCTTTGGACTGAGAGAGGAAACCCTCAGACACGGGGAGAACGTGCAAACTCCAGACAAACACACACCCAAGCCGGGAATCGAACCTGGGTCCCTGGCACTGTGAGGCAGCAGTGCTAACTAACCACTGCGCCACAGTGCTGCCCACTAGACAGACACCTTGTCTGTCTTTGCTGGCTCATTTAATATCTACGGTGAGAGATTTATTTATATTTCTGAAAGAAGAAGTTGATGCTCTTCTGATTCTCAGTGGGTGAAACTCAAATGTATCTTCAGATATATATAGGGTGGAATTTTCTCATTCCTGCTGTAGCGGGTGGGACAGAAAATCTGGCAGACCATTTAAAGGTCCATGGACCTCAGGGGGATTTCCAGTCTTTGGGTGTGAGCAGCCAGAACATCCTGCCCATAGAATCAGAGTTTTTGAATTGCTCTGGCCTTCTCGTGCTTATCCTGCTATTTGAGTGTCCTATACCAAAGGGTGCATCCACCCGTGATTTGCAACACAGGAGACTGGGCAGCCAGTCAATGGTGGAACTGGCTTCGTTCTTCGTTAAGGCGAACTCAGGATTTCCAGGTAACGTTTGTTAAAACCAGTGCAAAGGCTCGACGTGAATGCGGCGTTGGTGGTATCGTGCCAATTGGCTTGCTGCAAATAGCACATGGAATTCTTCCATGTCTTTCGAGGAGGAAGTTGTTGCATATCCATATCTCTTGGATTGTACAAATGAGTGGAGATCGTGACTGTGTTATGGACCTTCAGGCAAATCACTGCATCAATGCCAACAAACATTTCAGTGCTAATCAAGTGAAAGCCTCCCAAAATCACCCAGCAACAAAGAGAATGATGACCCAATGTAGGCATTGTTGTCCTGGATTGCCACCTAGTCCAGTGCTTGGCTGACCCAATTGTAAGGTCAGTGAGAAGTCTCACAACACCAGGTTTATTTGATAGTGGGATTACTATCAAATAAACTGGTTGGACTTAAACCTGGTGTTGTGAGACTTCTTACTATGTTTACCCCAGTCCAATGCTGGCATCTCTACACCATGACCAATTGTTAGGTGACATTGGAATCTTTGCAAGGCTTTCAACACCTTAAATCATGCTTTGGAGGTGAAGCTAGAGATCTTTGGAGCAACAATGGTGTCCAGTCAGAGCTCTATCATACAGCAATGCTAAAGGCATTTTTAGGAAGGAACTAAAAGAATTCCATACATTATCCCTTGCAATACAGGAGCCTGGATTTTCTCCTATGAGGCAAGAACA
This sequence comes from Carcharhinus amblyrhynchos, assembly GCF_965287045.1. Lineage (NCBI taxonomy): Eukaryota > Metazoa > Chordata > Chondrichthyes > Carcharhiniformes > Carcharhinidae > Carcharhinus > Carcharhinus amblyrhynchos. The sequence continues at coordinate 94,405,095 of NC_137333.1, forward strand.
GGTGGCATGGTGCCACGGTGGCTACCACTGCTGCCTCACAGTGCCAGGGACCCGGATTTGTTTCCTGGCCTGGGCGATTGTCTGTGTGAAGTCTGCACATTCTCCCCATGTCTGCATGGGTTTCCTCCAGGTGCTCCAGTTTCCTCCCACAGTCCAAAGATGTGCAAGTTAGGTGGATTGGCTATGCTAAAATCGCCCCTTAGTGTCAGGGGAACAAGCTAGGGTAAACACATGGGGTTACAGGGATAGGGTCTGGGTGGGATTGTGGTTGGTGCAGACTCGATGGGCCGAATGGCCTCCTTTGGCACTGTACAATTCTACGGTTCAATTATTCTAGGAATCCGAGACCTGTCCATTCCGACACAGATGGAGGCACAAAAATCTGGCCCAACGTTTCCAATACTGAAGCCTTGTCAAGCACAGGTACAGTTGGCCTTGGTAAGACACTAACATAGCTCTGAGTCACATTGCGGGAACTGAAATAGGCAAGTATTCCCGGCCTGAGAAGCAAAAACGTAACAGAAAACAACCTCAGGATATTTAGTTTGCCCACTAATATCAGGGAGGGAATGACACTTAGATTACAACATCCCTCAGTTGAAAACAAACACCAGGGGTGGGATGTTATGGCCTCGCTCGACCCAAAACAGTAAAATCCTGCCCGAGGTCAACAGACCTTTCTGCTGTCCGCCCCTCGCCCGCTCTGATTCCCGTGGCAGGTGGAGTGGTAAAATTCCGGCCAAGAACAGTTAAAAAGTCAAAAAGTTACACGGTGGCTGCAAGCAATGATTGACTGTTCAGGGTGATGGTCCTACACTGCGCAAGATGATCTGTGGTTCTCACATGGGGGTTTAGTCGTTTCCTTCTCTATGAACAGTATACTCCGTCTGTAAAGTGCGCAAGAAACAGTACTGTTCACTGCATCCAATACATGTGACAATAATAAAGCAAATTGAACAAGTAAACACCCAACAGCAATTGAGAAGTTTAGGATGATTCATTCATGCTTGATTCTAGTCAAATTAAACTTTATTTATTAGTCACAAATAAGGCTTACATTAACACTGCAATGAAGTTATTGTGAAATTTCCCCAGTCGCCACACTCTGGTGCCTGTTCGGGTACACTGAGGGAGAATTTAGCATGGCCAATGCACCTAACCAGCCCGTCTTTGGACTGTGGGAGGAAACCGGAGTACCCAGAGGAAACCCACGCAGACATGGGGAGAACGCTTGGCAGGAATAATAGTAGGAGGGACTACTATTTAAAGGGTGAAAAGCTGCAGCATGCTACAGTGCAGAGGGACCTGGGGGTCCTCATGCATGAGTCGCAAAAACCCAGCCTACAGGTGCAGCAGATGATCAGGAAGGCAAATGGGATGCTGGCCTTCATAGTGAGGGGGATTGAATATAAAAGTAGGGAGGTCTTGCTGCAACTGTAGAGGGCACTGGTGAGGCCGCAGCTGGAGTACTGTGTGCAGTTTTGGTCGCCGCACTTGCGCAAGGATATTTTGGCCTTGGAGGGAGTGCAGAGGAGGTTCACTGGGCTGATGCCGGAGTTGAGGGGGTTGAACTATGAAGAGAGGCTGAATAGACTGGGCTTGTACTCGGAGTTTAGAAGGATGAGGGGGGATCTTATTGAGACGTATAAGATAATGAAGGGGATGGATAGGATAGAGGTTGAGAGGTTCTTCCCGCTCAGAAAGGACAGCAGGACTAGAGGGCACAGCCTCAAGATAAAGGGGGGTGCGGTTTAGAACGGAGTTGAGGAGGAACTTCTTCACTCAAAGGGTGGTGAATCTCTGGAATTCTCTGCCCATTGAAGTGGTGGAGGCTGCCTCGCTAAATATATTTAAGTCACGGGTAGATAGGTTTTTGATAGGCAAGGAGATTAAAGGTTATGAGGAGAAAGCGGGTATGTGGAACAAAGCCACTTCAGATCAGCCATGATCTTATTGAATGGCGGGGCAGGCTCGAAGGGCTAGATGGCCTACTCCTGCTCCTATTTCTTATGTTCTTATGCAACGTGCAGACTCCGCACAGATAGTGACCCAAACTAGGAATCAAACATGGGTCCCTGGCGCTGAGAGGCAGCAGTGCTAACCACTGTGCCACCATGCTGCCGCCTCACCCCAAGGAACGACCAGGCACAGTATGAAAAGGCAAAACCCAGCCGCTAAATCGGTTTGAAAAAGATTCAACAACCTCATCAGCTGACAAAACTATTATACCACCAGAAACTGGGCAGTGTGGCAGAGGAAGGGGGAGGGGGGAGCGGAAACGTGTGGGAAAAATAGGACTGAAAGACTGATTGGTAATGCCATTGGTCTATTTGCAAGTGGTTTCTTTTTAATCATCATCTTGTCAAATGTTTGTTCTGTTTTGAGAAAGTTCTGTTGCTACTTGAGTAGTCTTAAAATAGAACTTGCACGTCTCAACCAGGCCAGTGCTCGAGATGAATGAGTAATTGAAATTTCCCTGCTGCATTGGCTGGAACCACTAACTGTAAAGGGCTGATAAGATACAATGGCGGGTGAGAGTTACCTCAGACTAAAGAGGGCGACAAGAATGTACCGTCTACTGAGCGTGGAGACAAAGAACTAAATGAAATTTAAACTCAGCACAAAAGGAGCTGATTGGGTGCCTGGAGTCAGATGATTGGGGTTGACTGGCATTTTGAAGTGTAAAAGAAGGACTGCAAACATTGCCTTCCAGCAACTGAGAAGCTGAGATTGCCTATCTTGAGGGAGCGGACACAAATATTGGTTAATCACCTGCCCTGGAGACTGAGGGGTGATCTTAAAGGTGTACGAGATCATAAGAGGCATGGATAGAATGAATGCACTCAGTCTTTCTCCCAGGGTTGGGGAATTGAGAACTAGAGAACTAGATTTAAGTTAAGAGAGGAAAGAATTATGGGGAACATTTTTACACAGAGGGTGGTACACATGTGGAATGAGCTGCCAGAGGAAGTGGTTGAGGCAGGGACATTGACAACATTTTAAAGGCACTTGGACAGATAGGTGGATGGCAAAGGTTTAGAGGGATATGGGCCAAAATGCAGGCAAATGGGATTAGCTTAGATGGGCATTTTGGTCAGCATAGACCAGGTTGGGCCGAAGGGCCTGTGCCGTCAATTCTACCATTTTATATAGAAGATATCTGGCTTGTACAAGTGGTCACACCAGAGCCTAACATTTGTCAAGTCCAAGGATTAGAGGCGATCAGGATATTACACACTAGTAACCTCACATTCACTATGTAGACCAAGTAATCAGAGCTGGAAACCACTGCTGTAATATATCATGCTGCATCGATCTCTATCCTGTGCCTAATCAAGGCATTCTGTCACCAACTGGTATCAGATCAAATCCTTAAGTAATAATCTTACAGTTGCTTCTTCTCCTTCAACCGAGACTTGATATTTCTTCCCAACTCACAGAGCCAGGATCTTAGCCAGCTAATCACTGACCGCTCTGTAACATGGCGGTACTTGTGTGTGGGTATGTCGCTGCTGGGGACCGGGCTGTCGTTTGTGGGAAACCAACTGATTCCCCACCCATCCCAACACAGGAAAGGGGTCAACTGCACCAAGGGAAAGCCCATCCACACCTGAATGCTCGAACACTACATGATGTTCAGACTCTGATTTTGCCTTCCATCTCTCTTCTCTTTTTGTGGAGCAGGTTCCGGGAAGCCCCCAGTGGTCAGATCAACCTCCTGCCCATAAAATTACTGTCACACATCTAGGGAAGTGATACCAGTGAACAATCAGCAATCTGAGAAATCTCTACCATCTAATATAGAATCTCTACAGTGCGGAAGGGGACCGTTCGGCCCATCAAGTCTGCATCGACCAGAATCCCACCCAGGCCCTATCCCCATAACCCCATGCTGGTCCCCTAACACTAAAGGGTCAATTTAGCATGGCCAACCCACATAACCCATACATCTATAGCAATGGTAAAGCTTGCCAGCGATACCCACATCCTTTGAACGAATAAAAATTCATACTTCATGCAATCATGAAATTTCATGATTGGAGAATGTACACAGTGAGGGAATGGATCAGTCATTTACAATGGTCAAACATAGAAGGCTTCAAGGCAAGTCCTGGATTATTTTACACCTCCTGAGAACTAAGTTCAATTACGGTAGTTACACTCCCAACTCCAGCTGAGATTAGCTAGCTCAATAAAAGACTTTGGCTTTTGCTGATCCAGTATAGTTCACTGCTTGCCACAGTGCTCTTCTTTCTTTAAAATAGAGGGAGAAATCTGTATCCTCAAGGTAAGTTGGCCTTCTATACGATAACATCCTCCACTCAAGCGATTCAGAAACAGATTTGCACATCCAATTGTTTCTCATGAGCCTTTACAATGACTTGCAAGAGCAAGCCCCAGTGCTACCTACATCATCAACACACTCAGTCCCCTTGTGGCTAATTCCAACCAATTTGGAATGAAATGCAATGCAACACTTTAAGAGCTTATTCACTAACGCAATTCTTTTCCGTGCACCAAGGCAATGTTTGAGTGCCTTGTGGAGAAAGGCAATTTACAACCACATTCCCCTCACTTTCGATGGGAGCAGATGGACTGATGGTTATTAGACTGAACTCAGTCTCTCTCATTCCTTTCCTAAAGCGCTCTCAAGAGAACATCAACTGCAAAAGCAAAAAGTCTGGCCATCAAGACAGAGACTGAATCATGTCTTCTAACTATTCCTATGTCACCTGCCAAATCCAACTACATTCAACATTTCTTAACACCGAGAGACTAGATTAGTTCCCAAGGCAGGTAGGGGTCCACGTTCACAATGCATGAAAGCTGGGTGCACAAGAAATCCAAATGATTAAGGGAGCATGTTGCCCTTTTATCTCAAGTGTGTTGATTTGGGAAACGGATGTTTCCATTGTACAGAGCCTTAGTCACACACCATTGAGTGTATTATGTTCAATTTTGAGCACCATGCCCCAAGGGAAGAGATATTGGAGTGCAATCTTCCCAAAAAATTTAAGTGTCTGATTGTCCTCAACAAAGTCCTGGAACTCCCTCCCTAACAGCACTATGGGTGTACCTACACCATATGGACTACAGTGGTTCAAAAAAAAAGCAGCTCACCACCACCTTCTCAAGAGCAACTGGGGTGGGTAATCTAAGTTTTAGTGAGTTTATTTATTCGTGTCACAAGTAGGCTTACATTAACACTGCAATGAAGTTACTGTGAAAATCCCCTGGTCGCCATACTCCTGTTTGGGTATACGGAGGGAGAACTTAGCATTCAATGCTGGCCTAGTGTTAAAATGGGTAGTGTGGACTTGTCGGGCTGAAGGGCCTGTTTCCTGTGCTGTGCTGTCCTTTGTTCTTTAGCCAGCGTAATAGTGTTTTACTCCGATTTTTTCAGTGAGCTACCCAGCCGGAATTCGGTTTTTTTGGGTGCAAGGCCAAGCACGCCAGCAAAACAGGGCCGGGAAGATGGCTTGCGGCAGGAGATTCGTTTGTGCCCAGCATGCTCTCTTTCTGGCTCGTGGCACCAACCAACCGGAGCTGCGAGCCCGAAAATTTGCGCCATTACCTTGGGGCAGGGTAACATACAAAATCACCCGAATAATAGAGGTTTAAAGAGTTAGGTTACAAAACACCACACAGATAAACTCACTCTAAATAGTTTAGGTGGCACGGGAGTCCTCAAATCAAAGACTCGAAAACGACAAAGGGAATCTATAGGGTTAAAGAAAGAGAAACTATTTCCTTTGGTGAGGATCCTTTGGTTGTCAAATAGGAGGCAGAGAGTGGGGGTCAATGGGTGCTATTCGGATTGGCGGTTGGTGACTAGTGGAGTGCCCCAGGGGTCGGTGCTGGGGCCTCAGCTATTTACCATTTATATAGATGATCTGGAGGAGGGAACCGAGTGTAGGGTGTTGAAATTTGCTGATGACACCAAGATTGGTGGAACGGCAAATTGTGCGGAGGGTGTGGAGAGTCTACAGAAGGATCTAGACAGGCTGGGTGAATGGGCCAGGAAATGGCAAATGGAATTTAGTGTTGGCAAGTGCGAGGTGGTCCACTTTGGTAGGAATAATGGTAGGAAGGGCTATTACTTACGTGGAGAAAAACTGCAGCAGGCGACGGTGCAGAGGGACCTCGGGGTCCTTGTGCATGAGTCGCAAAAACCCAGCTTGCAGGTGCAGCAGGTGGTCAGGAAGGCGAATGGGATGCTGGCCTTCATCGCGAGGGGGATTGAATATAAAAGTAGGGAGGTCTTGCTGCGGCTGTATAGGGCATTGGTGAGGCCACAGCTGGAGTACTGTGTGCAGTTTTGGGCGCCGTACTTACGCAAGGATATTTTGGCCTTGGAGGGAGTGCAGAGGAGGTTTACTAGGTTGATGTCGGAGTTGAGGGGGTTGAGCTATGAGGAGAGGCTGAATGAACTAGGCGTGTACTCGTTAGAGTTTAGAAGAATGAGGGGAGATCTCATTGAGACATATAAGATGATGAATGGGATGGATAGGATAGAGGTGGAGAGACTCTTCCCGCTCAGAAAGGATAGTAGGACTCGGGGGCACAGCCTCAAGATAAAGTGGGGGGGGAGGTTTTAGAACGGAGTTGAGGAGGAACTTCTTCACTCAAAAGGGTGGTGAATCTCTGGAATTCTCTGCCCATTGAAGTGGTGGAGGCTGCCTCGCTAAATATTTTTAAGAAGCGGGTTGATGGGTTTTTGATAAGAGAGGGGATTTAGGGTTATGGGGAGAGGGCGGGAATGTGGAACTGAGCCACGACAGATCAGCCATGATCTTATTGAATGGCGGGGCAGGCTCGAAGGGCTAGATGGCCTACTCCTGCTCCTATTTGTTATGTTCTTACGATCAGATCAAGAGGGAATAGATATGAAATTCAAGCAAAGACAGTTCGGGGTGTAATTGCAAAATGGACCATTCTTTCCCCAAAAGGCCATGGGTGCTGATTCAGTTGAAGTTTCAGAATTTGAGCAATCAGTTTTTGTTAGCTTCAGGTATCTGGAAAGATGAAGGAAACAAGAACAGGGTAAGTGGAGTTCAGGAACAGCCATGTGGAACAGGCCAGGGGACTGAGTGGCTTAAGCTTATTTCTGTAATAAAAACATTGCAACAATCTTTTTAATTTCTCACTTGAATGTTGACAAGTCAACATTTATTGCCCACCTGCAAGGAAAGGAATTAGACGAGGGTCAGAGTGTGTCATGATGGCAGGTTTCTTTACCTGAAACTGACTGCGAAAGGTGAAACGTTTCTTTCTCAGAGGCCAAAGTCAACTGTGTTCATAGAATAGAAGAATCGTATAATTTCTACTGTGTAGAAAGGAGGCCATTTGGCCCATTGAGCCTGCACCGACAACAACCCCACCCAGCCTCTATCCCCGCAACCCCACATATTTAACCTGCTAGTCTCCCTGACACTAAGGGACAATTTAGCATGGTCTATCCATCTAACCTGCACATCTTTGGACTGCAGGAGGAAATTGAAGCATCTGGAAGAAACTCACGCAGACACGAGGGACTCCACGCAGACAGTCACCCGAGGCCCGAATTCAGCCTGGGTCCATGAGGCGGCAGTGCTAACCACTTTTTGTTTTAAATAGAACAGTCCAGCAGCTTTAGGGTTATCTCGTTGATGTCCACCGCAGAAATTGCTAAAGATATGGATTCAGAGATAATGAAAACTGCCAGAGGTGGCCTTTGAACTATTAATCCCTGGGCCAGTATCATACCTCTACATTAACATACTCCTACTGTCATCATTTCCTGTTGCGCGCATTGCGCTTCCCTATCACGCTGCAAATCGCAAAAACCTTTGCCCCCCTCCCCCGTACACTCATAGCTGAACTTCTATTTTGATAAACTGACCTCAGACCACAACTATACCATCAGATGTAAACATCACCCATTAGTATTCCTGTACACCGTTAGCAGCCAGAGAGTCTTCTTCTCTGTCTTTATTTATTCTTTCATGGGATGTGGGCATCGCAGGCTAGGCCAGCATTGATTACCCATCTCTGTATTGTGCTTGAGAAGGTGGTGGTGGCGAGTTGCTTTCTTGAACTGCTGCAGTCCCTGTGATGTAGGTACACCCAGAGTGCTGTCAGGGAGGGAGTTCCAGGATTTTCTTGAGGACAACCAGTTGTTTGTTTTACCATTTGAAAAAACAATCGGTGTAGATCACTTTCCAGTGACAAGATAAAAAAAACGTTTCTTGCACGCATACACAAAAAGTGGTGTGAGCGATAAAAATGTGCACACATCTGGAAACTCAGAGAATATGTAGATCTCCCCTGGTTCCTTCTGTCATTTAATGGCAGACAGGAAATTGAATGAAAAACTAACCTTCTTCAAAAGGAAGGAGCCCACTTTCCACACAATACAAACAAATAGGTACAATTGCTTAAGTGTGTCAAGCTGTGGTTCACTTGGTAGCACAGCTGGATCTAAATCACAAGGTTCCAGGTTCAAATCCCTCTGATGCCCATGTCCAGGACGAGGGAGCATTTCACCGTTAGAACTCTATGCTTTAAATGTATTGATTAGGTGCATTGGCCAGTGTACCCAAACAGGCACCGGAGTGTGGCGACTAGGGGATTTTCACAGTAACTTCATTGCAGTGTTAATGTAAGCTTACTTGTAACTAATAAATAAACTTCACTTCAAGTTCATGTTGCAACACCCTTTTCAGTCGGTCACCATGCACCTACTGGTTTGGAGCTGGAATAAGTACATAATCCAAAAGGCACACTATTCCCAAAATTCGGTTCATTCTCCTTTGAAAAATACAAAGAGCTGAAGGAACACCAGATGGTAGACAATGAAACAAACGCATCCACGTGTCAATGGTCAAATGTAACTTAGGCTCATCATTTAACTCCAAGTTGCGGATAGGCATTTGTGAGATCAAATTTTAAGCAAGCTTGAGTCCTGACAACATTGAGAACAGATTCTCCACGTTTGCCAAAGTATTAGGCAGATGACATTCCAGCATCTGATTTATAATTGTCTGTAGGAAGATGGAAATATGATAGTGACAAAGACTTGGAGGGATGAAATGTAGGGCAAGGGGTCAACTATGTCAGCATCATGTGCCTCTGATATGACGATGTAACATCACATGATTGAGTAACAGCAATCTGAAGAGAGGAGAGGTTTCAACCTTGTGCAGATTTCCCATTGTGTACATGGTAGGCATAAATAAGGAGCAATGGTTTTTGAACAACCTACAGTCTTGAGCTAAAGTTAGAAAGGTTATTTATTAGTCACAAATAGGCTTACATTAACACTGCAATGAAGTTACTGTGAAAATCCCCTAGTTGCCACATTCTAGCAACTGTTCGGGTACACTGAGGGAGAATTTAACATGGCCAATCCACCTAACCAGCATGTCTTTCAAACTGTGGGAGGAAACCGGAGCTCTCAGAGAAAACCCACACGGACACAGGGAGAACGTACAAACTCCACATACACAGTGACCCAAGCCTGGAATCGAACTCTGGCATTGTGAGACAGCAATGCTAATCTCTGTACCACCGTGCAGGCCCAAAGCTGTTTGCTTTGGAAGAATAAACCAGCCCCAAACAATCCTGTCTAGATCCCGAACGCACAATGAAATAATAAGACCACATGTGACTTTGGTACAACTATTATATATGAGAAGCCAAGTTTTCTACCTTAGATATAATGCTCTCAGTCTCAAGTCTTTTTAGCTCTTGCTCTACTTTCTCCACCACACCTTGTTCCCCCCACCTCCCTGGCCACAATAAACACCACAATGTCCTCACTGGGTAACTGGTACCTTGCTCCAATCTGATGGCTTTCAACAATCTCCAATAGCTTGGGAACGTAGCACTTCTCAAGCATCTGCAAAGTGTCCGACAGCAGTGTCTCTTCTGGCTTTTTAAGACCAGAATTTTAAGTCCATTTCTTAGCAAAACAAAACCTCTCAACTCCTTTGCTGGTTTAGTGGAATCTGCGCAAACGCAACATTGTTCAGCTAGGGAAATCCATCCTTGTCACCAGTGTGTAGAATGAAAATAAAACACTGGTGCATACACATGGAGTTTTAATGCCTAACTGAAACTGGTTTATTCAAGTTTGCTTGCATGCATACATACATACGCACAAAAATGACTAGACGGTGCTCTTACAATAACTTTATAAAAAGTTGATTTTTTTCCACAGATGTTGTCAATTTGAGCATATTGTGCCAGCTATATACAAATATATTATAATTATGCTTCGACAAGCTGCCATGGCTACAACATTATTTTTGAGCAGGTCAGTGGGGCAGGGGAACAGAGTTATGATGTTGCTGTATAAATGCCAATGCTTCACTCATTGCTTTAGATCAAAATCTTGCATTCTTGGAATGGCAAGTGATTAGATAGGAAATACACCAATCACTAAGTAGAAGGCAGGAAATAAACTACCAATCAAAATAATGATAGACAATGAACAATCACCTCTAAAGAAACCATGAAGCTATCCTGCTTTCAAAGTGTTTATCTTTAAATATACTTATTGGAAAATGTTTTTAAAATTGCATTGCTTTCACAACCTCAGGTCATCCCAAAGTGCTCTATACAAACAAAAATCTTTTAAATGTACATTAGTGACATTTAAGACTTATCTGGATAGACATATGAACAGAAGATGAATAGAGGGATACAGGCAGTTGGTCTGGGTAGAACAACGCGATTGGCACAGGCTTGGCAGGCTGAAGGGCCTGTTCCTGTGCTGTTCTGTTCTTTGTTCGTTCTACTCTGACCAGGTCAGCAGTTCATTGATGTTGGTTGAGGGATAAATATTGAACAAGAAACCGAGGATAACACTCCTGATCATCTTTAACTAGTGTCATTAGATCTTTTACATCCACCTTATAGAACAGATGGGGCGTCGTGTTACTGTCTCTTCAGAAAGACAGCACCTCTGACAGTGCAGCACTCCTTCAGTATTGTGATGGACTATCTAGATTTTCTTCTCTTCATGCTCTGCAGTAGGACCTGAACTCCAAACTCTGACTTTGAGATGGCAGTGCTACCCATTGAGCAACAGCGATACATAAATGCAGTTTAACAAATGCATAACATATTAAAACTGGATTTTACACCAGGATACATTGACCTGAGTGTACTGTTGAATATATAAAATGTGCCATGATGCGTTCCACATAAGTGACCATCGAAACAATGCTCACTGAAATGACTGGTCATGTTTAGGCAAACATCTGCGGAAGGACAAACCCTCACTGAGTGAGTTCTGAAGAAGATGGGCAACAGAAGAAGTTGGGCAATGGACACCCATGTCCCATGAATGAATAAAAAACAGAATAACAGACTCAAAATGTTAACTCTGTTTCTCTCTCCATAGATGCTGCCAGGTCTGATGAGCTTTTCCAGCAAGTTATGTTTCTACTATCGGGTTATGAATTTATTGCTACATTCTATGATATAGAATCATATAATCCCTACAGTGCAGAGAAAGCCATTCAGTCCATTGAGTCTGCACTGGCCACAATCCCACCCAGGCCCTATTCCCATAACCCCACATATTTACTCCATTAATCCCTGGCACTAAGGTCAAATTTATTATAGCCAATCAACCTAACCCGCATAATCTTTGGACTGTGAGGAGGAAGTTGGAGCACCTGAGGAAACTCATGCAGACATGGGGAGTATGTGCAAACTCTGCACAGAAAGTGACCCAAGGCTGGAATTGAACCCAGGTCCCTGGAGCCGTGAAGCAGCAGTGCTAACCATTGTGCCACCGTGCCACCCCTTGGAGAGATCAACCACCTGAAATGCTGACACTGTTTCTCACCCCAGAGCCGTTCCCTATCTTAGCTGGCCGTGTTTGCTTTGGTCTATGCCACTTTATTAGCTGGATTTAAGTGTGATGCAAGGCAAGGTTGGGAGTGAGAAAACAGGAGTTGTTGAATGCTTCACATTCACTCATTCTGACTTCAATCAAATCTTCAGGAGATTCAATCTTAAAGTTACCCCAGATCCTCGATTTCAAGATTGGTGATTGAAAGGGAGATGTCAATTTATGTACATTTTTAAGTAATATTTATTGATTTCACCCACACTCAATTTGTATTAACACATCAGATATTTGACTTTCTGCACCAGTAACTTGGTTTAGGATTCCTTTGGAGAACATGCAGTGTTTTTCCACGTTTAAATTTTTAATGACTAGTTAGTTCAAAGCTAAAGATGGGAGTTTATTTGGAAGTATTAAGGCTGAAGTTTATTTATTATTTTCACAAGTAGGCTTACATTAACACTGCAATGAAGTTGCTGTGAAAATCCCCTAGTCGCCACACACTGGTGCCTGTTCAGGTACGCTGAGGGAGAATTTAGCATGGCCAACGCACATGCCCAGCACGTCTTTTGGACTGTGGGAGGAAACCGGAGCATCCAGATGAAACCCAAGCAGACACGGGGAGAACTTGCAAACTCTACATAGATAGTGATCCAAGCTGGGAATCGAACCCCGGGTCCCTGGCGCTGAGAGGCAGCAGTGCTAACCACTGTGCCACCATGCTGCCAGGGTGAGGGAGGTGGTTAGTGTAGTTAACCCTTCAGGATCACTTGGAATGCTCCAGACATTAATTTCCTGCTCACTACAATCATATAAGCTTAAAAAAATTCTTCTCATTTACTTTCCACACTTTTGTCTATCAATTTTGAGACAAATATGAAAAAAAATGCTGTACAATCTGGTGGTGTGGTGCTTGCGGGGGTGAGGGGGTCAGGTGGTGACATATCCAGGAATACATCAACCAGGTGCATGCTATCAAATTCAGGGAAGTGGTGGAGGAGTGGAAGGGGTATCGTGGAGTTTTATATCACGTGATATTATTCCGCAGTTGAAGGGGACTGGTAGGACGATGGGAGGAGGGGTACAGGAGTGCACGGGATGTAGGGGATGGGCTGGAATGGGGTGAGAACATGTTGCCAGCAGCAATCAACACAGCAATCCTGAGAGTGCTCAGCTTTCCCGGGGTTTCCTGAACTTACACCCTCTCTCACCTGAGGCACTGTAACAATGGAATAGAGAGAGGGACTGTCTTTCTTGCGGAGCCAATTATAAAGAGTTTATAGCCCAACTGCAATAACTTGCATTTTCCAGGTAGGCCCTCATGGTTTTATATTCGAGACCTAATCAACTTACAGGATGTGGCACAACAAACTGGGCCAGAATTTATTGCCCATTCTTAGTTGCCCTGAAGGTGGTGGTGCGCTGCCTTCTTGAATCGCTGCAGTCCCTGATGTGCAAGTACACCCACTCAAAGATACATAAGTCTGAGGTCACATACCAACTGACAGCTTCTTCCCTGCTGCCATTAGAGTTTTGAATGGATCTACCGTGCATTAAGTTGATCTTTCTCTACACCTTAGCTATGACTATAACACTACATTCTGCACCCTCTCTTTTCCTTCTCGATGAATGATATGCTTTGTTTGTATAGTGTGCAAGAAACAATACTTTTCACTGTATACTAATACGTGTGACAATAATAAATCAAAGCACTGTTAGGGAGGGAGTTCCAGGAATTTGAACCAGTGACAGTGAAGGAACGGCCCACATATTTACAGGTCAGGATGGTGTGTGACTTGGAGGGGAATCCCCAGGCAGTGGTGTTCACAGGTATCTTGTCCTTCTAGATGGCAAAGGTTGTGGGTTTGGAGGGTACTGCCCGAGGAGCCTTGGTGAGTTGCTGCAGTGCATCTCGTAGATGGTACACACGGCTGTCACTGTGTTCAGTGGTGGAGGAAGTGAATGCTTGCGGAAGGGGTAGCAATCAAGCAAGCTAGTATAAGTCAACATGCATAGGAAAGGTATGGTAAAGTTGCCATAGTCCCCAGTGACCACCCTTTGAGGGGAAGGATTGACTGGAGGTTATTTAACCTGAGGATCACCACACTCAGGCAAGGGGCAAGGTTGAGAAGGCAAGTTTTCATGAATAATCTCAGCTGGTATGGAAACTGAACACAGGTTAGTGACATCCTCTGTATCACAAACCAGCCATCCAGCCACTGAGCTAACAAACAATCTACACGCAAAGTATACGTGCCTCATTGCACAAATAGACAATTGGCAATTAGCAGTGAGAAAAAGTAGTGTAGGTTAAACCAAAATTATCATTGTACTCACTTCTACCCTTTAATTGAAAAGTAGGGTAAAATTAAAGGATCATTACAGACAGGGAAACAGTGTTCATCTCTTCTTAGTTTACATATCCAAGATAATCTGGATGGCACAGTGGTTAGCACCGCTGCCTCACAGTGCCAGGGGCCTGGGGGCTTGATTCCCGGCTTGGGTCACTGTGTGGAGTCTGCACGTTCTCCCTGTGTCTGCGTGGGTTTCTTCCGGGTGCTCCGGTTTCATCCCACAGTCCAAAGATGAGTGGGTTAGGTTGATTGGCCATGCTAAATTGACCCTAGTGTCAGGAGGACTAGCTAGGGTAAATGCATGGAGTTATGGGGATAGGGTGTGGGTGGGATTGTTGTTGGTGCAAGCTTATTGGGCCGAATGGCCTTCTTCTGCACTATAGGGATTCTGGGATAACCCAAAAATTCTCCACATTGGAGAAGGATGGCACCTCCAACGGCGCAGGCCCCCTTCAGTACCGCTCTGGTGTGCTAACCTCGACATCCATGTTCACGGCCTGCAGTGGGATTGAACCTGTGGCCCAGTGACTCTAGGGGTAAGAATGGTGCCAACTGAGCCACAGCTGATGCTCTAAGATTGACGATCATATTTAATAGTGGTGATGGTATGAGAGCTAGGGCAGGGAATGCCCACACTACCAATCTGTATAGGGAGCTAAACAAGTGTGTGCCAGGCCTATTTAATAAGGGATGGGTGGGGATAGATGGCAAAGATTGAGGCAGCAAGTGAGAAAAGTGGCCGGTGTTGGTCCAAGTCTCAAGCGCAATATTGCAGGAATACCCTTTAATACCGACCTACAATGCTCAAATTCTCCTTCCCGCTTTTTGAGAACCACAAAGGCTGAAACTTCCTCCTATCCTGCAACCCTACGTTAGCTCTGTGCTCTTACAAGTCACATTTCTTGAGCAGCTCTCACTGCCAGTCATGCTTTCAGCTAGTAGGGTCTCATTGTTACATCCCTCCCTAATCTCCTCTCCTTTCAGACACTCCTTCAAACCC
Source organism: Carcharhinus amblyrhynchos (assembly GCF_965287045.1). Taxonomy (NCBI): domain Eukaryota; kingdom Metazoa; phylum Chordata; class Chondrichthyes; order Carcharhiniformes; family Carcharhinidae; genus Carcharhinus; species Carcharhinus amblyrhynchos. The sequence goes on from NC_137333.1 coordinate 94,420,291, forward strand.
ATTTCTTTGGCCAAGCTTCATGAATATCTCAGTAAAGTGCCTCCAGGTGTTTTGTTAAAGGCTGTATCTAAAACATAAGAACATAAGAAATAGGAGCAGGAGTAGGCCAACTAGCCCTTCGAGCCTGCCCCGCCATTCAATAAGACCATGGCTGATCTGTCGTGGCTCAGTTCCACATTCCCGCCCTCTCCCCATAACCCTTAATCCCCTCTCTCATCAAAAACCCATCAACCCGCGTCTTAAAAATATTTAGCGAGGCAGCCTCCACCACTTCAACGGGCAGAGAATTCCAGAGATTCACCACCCTTTGAGTGAAGAAGTTACTCCTCAACTCTGTTCTAAACCGCCCCCCCTTTATCTTGAGGCTATGCCCCCTAGTCCTACTATCCTTTCTGGGCGGGAAGAGTCTCTCCACCTCTATCCTATCCATCCCATTCATCATCTTATACGTCTCAATGAGATCTCCCCTCATTCTTCTAAACTCTAACGAGTACAAGCCTAATCTATTCAGCCTCTCCTCATAGCTCAACCCCCTCAACTCCGGCATCAGCCTAGTAAACCTCCTCTGCACTCCCTCCAAGGCCAAAATATCCTTGCGTAAGTACGGCGCCCAAAACTGCACACACTACTCCAGCTGCGGCCTCACCAATGCCCTATACAGCCGCAGCAAGACCTCCCTACTTTTATATTCAATCCCCCTCGCGATGAAGGCCAGCATCCCATTCGCCTTCCTGACCACCTGCTGCACCTGCAAGCTGGGTTTTTGCGACTCATGCACAAGGACCCCGAGGTCCCTCTGCACCGTCGCCTGCTGCAGTTTTTCTCCACGTAAGTAATAATCCTTCCTACCATTATTCCTACCAAAGTGGACCACCTCGCACTTGCCAACATTAAATTCCATTTGCCATTTCCTGGCCCATTCGCCCAGCCTATCTAGATCCTTCTGTAGACTCTCCCCACCCTCCGCACAATTTGCCTTTCCACCAATTTTGGCGTCATCAGCAAATTTCGACACCCTGCACTCGGTTCCCTCCTCCAAAAGGCAGGTGATTATCAACACAAATTATTTTGTACAAGAAATAACCCATTTTTAAACAGCTAACATTCAGGGTGCTGGTACTATAACAATACTATTTTTTGGGGAACCAGATTATTTGATAGGTAACACTTCCTCCTCGGAAAACCAATCCTGCCTGCTTGTAGCTAAAGGGACTTTCCAACCATTTCAAAGGCCATTGTTTACATGAGAAGGTATTCAAAATGCAGAACCACCAGGAATGTTTTTGTCACGGGGATCGTTTTGTAACTATTTGCATTCTTGCATTTGCAGAAGCGAAGAAGACAATCACAATCCATCTTAGCAGGAGGTCAGAGTACAAACAGAAAGAGGGGATGAGGGTTCGGCAAGTGGCAAGAGAGAAGACAAAAGAGGGGAAAGAAAGAGAAGAGGGAATGGATAAGAGCGAGAGGCAGTGGGGTAGATTGAGGAGGAGGAGGATGGGGGCGGGGGGAGCAGGAAGGAGCGGAAAAAGGAGAGACACGAAAGAAACAGAGACAGAGGGTGGGATTTTACAGCCTCGTTCATCCCAAAACCTCTAAATCTCACGCAAGGTCAACAGACCTTTCCATGGGCTGCTCTTCGCCCATTCCGATTCCCATGGTGGCCGGGACGGTAAACTTCCAGTGAGAGAGAGAGAGAGAGAGAGAGAGAAAAAAAGAGACACACACACACACACACACACACATAAAGAAATGAAAAGAGACAGAGAGACACAACACACAGACAGAGGGGGAGAGGGAGAGAGAGAATGGGATAGACAGAGACAGAGAGAGAGACGGGAGGTTTCGAAGACTGTTGTTTCGTGATAGGCAAAAATGTACTTTAAAGGATGTAGCCATTGCTTTCTATGAGAGCAAAGGAGTAAGGATTATGCAAGTCACATGATCAGTAATGAAATAAAGCCAACTCTTCATTAATTGGTAATATCATATAATTTACACACAATGGATGACGCAGGTAATCGAAGTGGCTACATTAGGAGGTCAGGGGAACATTGCAGAGTACAGAAAACAAAACGTATACTGACAAAGTGGTACTGGAGTAATCCAGATTCTTTGATTGATAATCCAGTGAATGGGAATTCAAAACCCTCCAAGCAGTTCGAGAATTTCAATTCAGCTTGAAAGGAAAATCCTGAAGCGTTAATACATCTGCTGTAAGTATACATGATAACGGGACTCTCAGAGCCAATGTGTATTAATAGGAAGGAAGCCTACACAACCTGTATGTGACTCCAGTCCCAGAATAACATGGCTGCCTCTTGACCTGCCCTCTAAAATGGCCAAATACACAGCTACTCCGGGAAACCAGGGCTGGGCAATGGCTGGGGAGATGGTGGCACTGTGGTAATGTCATTGGACTAGTCATCCAGAGGCCCAGGCAGATGGACGCTCTGGGTTCAAATCCCACCACAGACTTTGGTGGAATTTAAAATCAATTAACAAATCTGGAATACGGATCTGGTTTCAGTAATGGTGATCACGATAGCTATCATTGATTGCTGTTAAAACCACATCTGGTGCACTCGCCTCCTACAGGGAAGGAGATCTGCCATTTCAAGGGCAGTTAGAGATGACCATAAATGCTGGCCCAACCAATGACACCCACGTGCCAAGAATAAATTTAAAAGCATACTTGATACCCACACAGGCCAGTTGAAAAAGGAAAGAAAAATCTATTTTGTTCCTCAGCTTGATAGCACAAACTTTCAGGGAAAAATCCAGACAGAGAGGAGTTGGGACATTATGTTACAAGTGTACAAGACATTGTTACGGCCACATTTGGGAAACTGTGTACAATTCTGGCCTCCATGCTATAGGAAGGATGTTATTAAAGGAAAAGTGTGCAATAAAGATTTACAAGGATGTTACTGGGACTGGAAGATTTGAATTATAAAGGAGAGGCTGGATAGACTGGGACTCTTTTCCCTGGAATATAGGAGGGTGAAGGGTTTATAAAATCATGAGGGGCATAGATAAGGTGATTAGCTAAATGTCTTTTCCCCAGGGTAGGGGAGTCCAAAACTAGAGAGCATAGGTTTAAGATTAGAGGGGAAAGATTTAAAAGGGACCTGAAGCGTTTCAAACAGAACGCGATGCGTATATGGAATGAGTTGCCAGAGGAGGAGGTGGTAGAGGCGGGTACAATTACAACATTTAAAGGACATTTGGACAGGTACATGGATAGGAAACATTTAGAAGGATACAGGCCAAATGCAGGCAAATGGGACATGTTCAGTTTAGGAAGCCTGGTCAGCATACAGATGAGATGGGCTGAAGGGCCTGTTTCCGTGCTGTATATCTCGATGATTCTTATCACTTCAATGTGTGACAGGGAAATGACAATAACACAACGCGCATGGGCCTTGTTATGAGGTAGCAAAGAGAGAAAAATGGACGAGGCAGTCATTTTCATAAAGACCATAAATACTTCATGTAGGGCCCAGAGGAGGTGGGACCAAGACAAGAACATTCACAAACTACAGGCCCAAGACAGGAGGAAATACCTAACACTCTGGAAACTTGAACCAGATGCAGCTCCCTTCAGGCCGTGTCTGTTTGGGAGGCCGGGCTGGGTCGAACTGTCTGGTTTTCAGTTTGGACACAGCTGCGGATCTGGTGCGCACTGCGGCCAGTTTGGGAAGTGGATCTCCCGTCCACCACTCTGCGTTTGCACTCACACGTCTTGGCATATTGCCAAATGCCCTGAGCCAGTGTAATCAGGCAACATTTAAAAGGTATGATTTTTTTTAAAGTTATAGTTTGCAACTTTGCTTTAAATAACATACTCCCACATGTCTAAGCTTGGTGACTTGGTAAAGTTTGATCAATATGGTAAAAATGGATTGATTGAAACAAAAATGCATTTTAAATCAGTTTCAAAACTGTAAATAATTTACAAAATGTTTCTGGTTAGATTGCGCTTCAAAGTTGCATTTATATAGCACTTTTTACACAGTGGCAAACACTGCTGCGTCACTGCACTGGGGACCCAGGTTCAATACCCGGCTTAGGTCACTGTCTGTGTGGAGCCTGCACATCCTTCCCACGTCTGTATGGGTTTCCTCCAGGTGCTCCGGTTTCCTCCCACAGTCGAAAAGACACGTTGGTTAGGTGCACTGGTCATGCTAAATTCTCCCTCAGTGTAACCGGACAGGAGCCGGAGTGTGGTGACTAGGGAACTTTCACAGCAACTTCACTGCAGTGTTAACGTAAGCCGACTTGTGACACTGACAAATAAACTTTAAACATTACAGCCAATGAAATTCTTTACTGTTAGTTACTGTTCATAGAAACTCTACAGAGCAGAAGGTGGTCATTTGGCCCATCGAGTCTGCACCAACAACAAACTCACCCTACCAATCCCACCCAGGCCTTGTAACCCCACGTAATCCCCCTGACACTAAGGGACAATCCCAACCAGACCTGTTCCCCATAGCCCCAAGTATTTACCACACTAATCCCCCAACCTACACATCTTGGGACACTAAGGGACAAGTTAGTATAGCCAATCTACCTAACCTGCACATCTTTAGAGTGTGGAAAGAAACTGGAGCACCCAGAGGAAATCCATGCAGACACTGGGAGAACATGCAAACTCCGCACAGTCACCCAAGTCCCTGGCGCTGTGAGGCAGCAGTGCTAACCACTGTGCCACCATGTAAGGTAGAAAACATAACTGCTAATTTGCACTCAACTGTGTGATAATGACCAGATAATCTGATTTTCAGGACATTGACTGAGGGATAAAAATTGGCCAGGGCACAATGCCTTAAATCGTGCTTTGGGGTCTTGGGCAGCAGACAGGCGGGGGTGTCAGTTTAACGTCCGATCTGAAAGTCGGTAACCTCCAACAGTGCAGCACTCCCTCGGTGCAGAGCTCTGATGGAGAGTCATACATTCTCGAAACATTGACTCTATTTCTTTCTTCTCGGATGCCTGCTGGGGTTTTCCCAACATTTTCTGTTTTTGTTACACTGCTATCCGATTCAGCCAAGAAGAAAAAAAAAGTGTGATCAAGGGGAAACTCCAGGTGAAAGTGTTTATCACTTACTGCCCGTTTCCAGATCTCGAATTACAGCAGAATATATTGTGGTGAGGGGAAGGCCTCAGTGGGTGGAGCAGGCGAGATACACTGGCAACATTGAACCGCAATTGGGCTGCAATTCTTCTGAGAAATGTATCTTACTTTACTCAAGAACTTATTGCAGTGTTCTTCCCCAACTGAATAAGGCAAGTCACATTTGGTCATTACAATCACATTTTAACATTTGCACAAAATACGTGCTTACTCATATTGCCGTACATTGCCACATAGAACATACAACAGTGTAGCATAGGAATAGCCCCCTCGGTCCAAAATGTTATACCGAACATGATGCCAAATTAAGCTAATCCCTTCTGTCTATCCTTGGTCCATATCCCTCGATTCCTTGCATATTCATGTACTTATCTTAAAGCCCCTTAAACACCCCTATTAAGTCTGCCTCCACCACCACCCCTGGCAGTATGTTCCACACCTACCACTCTGTGTAAAAAAACTTGACCCTCACATCTCCTTTGAACTTCCCCCCTAAGTGCATGCCCCTATTATTAGACATTTACAATAATGGTGACACCCTGCGGTGTGTTCAGTCCTTTCGCTCTTAGACTGCAGATGAGTAAGTTATGCACCGTCACACATACCAATACCAAACAGTGGAGAGTAGAGATTTTGAAACAAAGAGACTTCTCTCGCCCATCCCAAATTCTGGTGTAGCCCACACACAGTTATCAAATCAAACTTTCAATTTGTTGCGAATACATGAAAAGGGCGACCCGATCTGGGCAGCAAGTGGGACTGGAGTGGATTCCCATTTTAAACCTTGTCTTATTGACGCTGTATTAACCTCCACCTTCATTACCCAGCTGTGGGCATAAAAAAAATCCAGGAGCCAGTTGTAATGCAGGACGACCCAATATCCAATTGTCTGCTTTTTCTCCCCAGAGGTTCCATAGGTTAAAAACCCAGCGCTCACTCCCAAGCGACATTTATCTGAGTCATAAGTGATTCATTCTTTGAAGAGGCTTGCCAAGAACTTTAATCAGTTGGGTCAGAGCAATTAATTGCTGCAAAATGTCCAGATTGTCAATATTGAAACCTGGTCTCAAATTGAAAGTTTAAAAGCAGTTAATGAGAAAGAATTGCACACAGTGACAGGATTCTAAACTGTGCCCACTTGCAAGGAAGGTCCACTACAGAGCAAGACAAAAGTAGCAACGTTCGAGTTATAGATCTAAAGTGTCACTCATTCCGTCTCCTTCCACTACAAGGCTACAGGCTTGTTGCTGCCATGGCAGGTGAAAACTGAATCTCAATGCCACAGTTTGTTAGCTTCAAACTACCGATGCTGGAGGATGGAGCAAAAGATACAAATACAAGAACGCTTAAGAAAGCAGGGAACTGGAAAGGGCCAATTTCAGGTTATTCAGCCTGTTTCCCCTCCCCCATAAACCTTGTACAACCCATCATAGACACCAGATTTCTCTACATGATTTGCCTTGTAGTAGAGACAAACTCCGGAATATCTACTCCAATGTTCTCTATTAGAAATGCCACTTTGATTTTGATTTGATTTATTGTCACATGTATTAACAGTGAAAAGTATTGTTTCCTGCACACTATAAAGACAAAGCATATTGTTCATACAGAAGGAAATGAGAGAGTGCAGAATGCAGGGTTATAGTCATAGCTAGGGTGTAGAGAAAGATCAAGATAATGCAAGGTAAATCCATTCAAAGGTCTGATGGCAGCAGGGAAGAAGCTGTTCTTGAATCGGTTAGTACACGACCTCTGACTTTTGTATCTTTTTTCCTGACGGAAGAAGGTGGAAGAGAGAATGTCTGGAGTGCATAGGTTCCTTAATTATGCTGGTTGCTCTGCCGAGGCAGCGGGAAGTGTAGGCAGAGTCAATGGATAGGAGGCTGGCTTGTGTGATGGATTGGGCTACATTCATGACCTTTTGTAGTTCCTTGCAGTCTTGGGCAAAACAGGAATTATACCAAGTAATGATACAACCAGAAAGAATGCTTTCTATGATGCATCTGTAAAAGTTGGTGAGAGTCGTAGCTGACATGCCAAATTTCCTTAATCTTCTGAGAAAGGAGAGGCATTGGTGGGCATTCTTAACCAAAGTGTTGGCACGGAGGGGGGCAGGGGGGGGCACCAGGAGAGATGACTGGTGATCTGTACACCTAAAAACTTGAAGCTCTCCACCCTTTCTACTTCATCCCCATTGATGTAGACAGGGGCATGTTTTCCTCTATGCTTCCTGAAGTTAATGACAATCTCCTTTGTTTTGTTGACATTGAGAGAGAGATTATTGTGGTCAATGCAGATTCGATGGGCCAAATGGCCTCCTTCTGCACTGTAGGGATTCTATGATTATATGATAACTCTGTCAGTATTGGCTATCGAGGTTCCAGGGCAGCGTTCTAGAAGACATTCATAGGCCACCAATAAGGAAGCCTAGTGCTGTATCCAAGCAGAGGCAAAGATGGGGGGTGGGGATTGCCTTGTCCTCTTTGAAAAGGCCCAGTAAGGATTTACGTTTGGTAACTATAAAGAAATGCCTACGATAGATACATTGGCGGAACTTTTTCACACTGAATACAACTACCAACTCTCCATTCTCAATCTGTGAATACCTTCACTCTGCATCCAAAAGGGTCCTGGAGGTATACGCGGTAGTCTCTTCCATCGCCCTAGTTGGAGGACTCATTGCTGCCTGATGCCCCTGTAGTTCCTGAGCTCCCTTTTTCGGCGTTCTCAAGTGATAAAGCTATTTCATTGACAGGAAGGGATGTCTGGCAGGTTGTCCTAGACTTTGCCTACAACCCTTAAGACTGCAGGCTAATCAGGGGTGGGTGGAAGGGCAGTGACAAACCCACCCGGGTAAATTTATAAATCCGCCGCCTGCAACCCTGTGTGAGTAAAATTGAGCCCTTGCTTTCCTGTTACACAAAATGGAATAAGAATTCCTCCGAGCTTAATATTCAGGCAAAGACAGACGAATCAGAACTGGGAGTTCAGCAGTGTTGTTAAGCAGTAGAAATTGCATTGCAAGCCCTTTCCATGATGTTTTCGAAACAAGCCATTATTTTTGCATTGGTTCTGTGAGTCATACAGGTGATGCAAATTTAATCGACATCTACAAGGACAAACAAGTCATTGCAACACAAAACCCAAGTTTAACAACATGAATAAAAATGGAATGTATGACAAAAAAAACCAACATTATTATTTCACCCTCTCCAATGCCTTCTCATCTTTCTTAATGTGTGGTTTTCAGAACTTGATACAATACTCCAGTTGAGGCTGAACCAGTGTTCCATACAAGTTTAACATAACTTCCTTGCTCTTGTCCGCCACACCCTGATTAAAGCCGAGGATGCTGTAAGCTTCATCAACCACTGTCTCAATATGTCCTACCATCAATGGTTTCCGCACAGATAGACCCAGATCCCTGTTTCTGTACTCACTTTAGAATTGTATAAGTATTTTGTGTTGACTCTCCACCTTCTTCCTGCCAAAAAGGATCACTTCACATTTTATTAAATTTCATCCATTCCAATTTCATCCATTGCACTAACTTGTTTAAGCCCCTTTGAAATCGTGCACTATCCTCACAGTTCACAATGCCTTCAAGTTTTGTATCATTCGCAAACTTTGAAATTGTGCTCTGTATACTAAAGTCTAGTTCATTAATAGGCATCAGGAGAAGCAAGAGTCCCAACACCAAGCTTTAGGGAAACTCCACTAAAAACCACCTGAAAAAAAAATCCACCTCAGCCTGAAAACAATCCACTGTGGCGACACAGTGGTTAGCACTGCTGCCCCACAGCGCAGGGAACCCGGCTTTGATTCCTGGGTTGGGTGACTGTGGAGTCGACACATTCTCCCCACGTCTGCGTAGGTTTCCTCCAGGTACTCCAGTTTCCTCTCAGTCCGAAAGACATACTGGTTAGGTGCAATGGCCCTGCTAAATTCTCCCTCAGTATACCCAAACTGGTGCCAGAGTGTGGCGACTAGGGGATTTTCACAGTAACTTCATTGCAGTCTTAATAAGTCTACTTGCGACACTGATAAATGAACTTTAAACACCACCCTGTTTCCTATACTGAGCCAATTATATAATCATGTTGTTATTCCCACCTTATCCCATGAGCTCAAGTCAATTGTGCAGCACTTTATCATATAAAATGGATAACAACTTATTTTCTCTTCACTGTAAAAGGAATGTGAAACTTACAATCACAGGCAAATTCACTTCCCAAATGTGTGTCACCAAAACTACTGCTCACTCTTTCTGTGCACACAATAATCAGCAGCAATTGAAACCCTACAAATACAACTGCTCAGCTCGTTCCAACATCAACACACACCAGGGAAGGGAGATAATTTGTGATGTTTGGCACACACTGAGGTGTGGCCAATTCATTGCAATTGAGCCTGCAAAACCCACCTCACTCCGGAGGGTTAACCAGCTATAGAACGGAGCGAGTATTGCACAGTCCTCTCACAGTCCAAAGATATGCAGGTTCGCTTGATTGGCCATGTCAAATTGCCCCTTAGTATCCAAGGATTTATAGGTTAGGGGGATTAGCAGGGTAAACATGTGGGGTTACAGGGTAAGCCTGGTTAAGAATCGGTGCAGACTCGATGGGCTGAATGGCATCCTTATGGGGTGGCATGGTGGCAAAGTGGTTAGCACTGCTGCCTCACCGCACCAGGGACCCGGGTAAGATTCCCGGCTTAGTTCACTGTCTGTATAGAGTTCGCATGTTCTTCCTGCGTCTGCTTGGGTTTCCGCAGGGTGCTCCAGTTTCCTCCCATAGTCCAAAGATGCACTGGTTAGATGAATTGGCCATGCTGAACGCTCCCTCAGCGTACCCAAACATGTGCCGGAGTGTGGCGGCTAGGGGATTTTCACAGTAACTTCATTGCAGTGTTAATTCTTCCAGCTTAGAAAGGATAGCAGGACTAGAGGGCACAGCCTCAAGATAAAGGGGGGGGCGCGGTTTAGATCAGAGTTGAGGAGGAACTTCTTCACTCAAAGGGTGGTGAATCTCTGGAATTCTCTGCCCGTTGAACCGGTGGAGGCTACCTCGCTGAATATTTTTTAGTCACGGGTAGATACGTTTCTGATAGACAGGGGAATTAAGGGTTATGGGGAGAAAGCGGGAAACTGGAACTGAACCACTATCAGATCAGCCATGATCTTATTGAATGGCGGGGCAGGGTCAAAGGGCTAGATGGCCTACTCCTGCTCCTGTTTCTTATGTTCTTAATGTAAGCCTTACTTGTGACTAATAAATAATAAAAAGCTTTACTTTTATGCACTGTAGGGATTCTATGAATGCTTAACTACCATCTTATTCACAAAAACAAAAGTAAAATACCGCAGATGCTGGAAGTCTGACTATAAAACAGAAAACGCCAAAAACACTCATCAGATCTGGCAGGAGAGAGAAACAGACTTGATGGTTCGAGTCCATGTGGCTCTGAAGGAGAGTCATACAGACCTGAAACACTGGGCAAAATCCTCCAGTCGCTCATGCCGGTGGGATTCTCGGGTCCCACTGACAGTGCGCCCCCTGCCACAGATTTCTCAGCAGTGTGGGACCTCCCTCACCCACTCACCCTCACTCTTACTCATTCACAGCAGTGGGAACAGAGGATCCCACCCCCCTGCGGCTGCCTCCCACATGCTGAGGCAGGGCTGGAGAGTCTCACCCATTGACTCTCCACAGATGTGGTCAGGCTTGCTGCGTTTTCCCAGCATCCTCTGCTTTTATTAAGTCTTATTGACGCCCAATTGTTTGGCGCTCCCTGGTACTGAAAGGATTTGGTTCGGATCACGAAAATTGCTCGATGAAGGAAAAACAAGGACTGAAGTTCATTTCGTTTGTTTTCTATCATTCTGGAGACACATGAAATAGGAATAAAAGGAGTTGTTGGCCTGTTGTGGACATCAATCTTTATCAAATAATCAACAGACTCAGACCACGAGGTGAGGAAATCCCCTGGTGGTGAAGAGTCTTGGAAAACATACATCAAAAATCACCTCTTCCTCCCAAGCATACCACACGCCACATCTCAAAATGACTCGCGCTGTATCCCAAATTACTACTTTCTCAAGCAACTCGAATTTGAATGCATTCAATATTAAATATTTCCGTCTCCTTGGGAGCCCGATTCAGTAATGCTTCCTCAGATTTGTTCTAAATCACAACCCCCCCACCTACTTTAAGACCAGGCCATGAACTTATTGCTACAGTTCTGGACGAGGTGAAGCCGTTGTTTAAGAAGGGTGCCAGGCAAAAGGCAGGGAATTATAGGCCAGTTAGTTTAACGTCTGTTGTAGGTAAAATGTTAGAATCTGTCATCAAGGAGGAAATAGCGAGGCATCTTGAGGGGAATCGCTTGATAGAGCAGACGCAGCACGGTTTTGTTAAAGGGAAGTCGTGTCTGACAAATTTATTGGAGTTCTATGAGGATGTGTCTAGGGCGGTGGATAGAGGAGATCCGGTGGATGTGGTCTTTCTTGATTTTCAGAAGGCGTTTGACAAGGTACCTCACAAGAGGTTATTGCAGAAGGTCAGGGGGCATGGAGTTGGGGGTAGGGTGTTAGCGTGGATAGAGGATTGGTTGTCAAATAGGAGGCACAGAGTGGGGGTTAATGGGTGCTATTCGGATTGGCGGTTGGTGACTAGTGGAGGGCCCCAGGGGTCAGTGCTGGGGCCTCAGCTATTTACCATTTATATAGATGATCTGGAGGAAGGAACCGAGTGTATGGTGTCGAAATTTGTTGATGACACCAAGATTGGTGGAACGGCAAATTGCGCAGAGGGTGTGGAGAGTCTGCAGAAGGATCTAGATAGGTTGGGCGAATGGGCCAGGAAATGGCAAATGGAATTTAATGTTGGCAAGTGCGAGGTGGTCCACTTTGGTAGGAATAATGGCAGGAAGGACTATTACTTACGGGGCGAAAAACTGCAGCAGGCGACGGTGCAGAGGGACCTCGGGGTCCTTGTGCATGAGTCGCAAAAACCCAGCCTGCAGGTGCAGCAGGTGGTCAGGAAGGCGAATGGGATGCTGGCCTTCATAGCGAGGGGGATTGAATATAAAAGTAGGGAGGTCTTGCTGCAGCTGTATAGGGCATTGGTGAGGCCGCAGCTGGAGTACTGTGTGCAGTTTTGGTCGCCGTACTTACGCAAGGATATTTTGGCCTTGAAGGGAGTACAGAGGAGGTTTATTAGGCTGATACCGGAGTTGAGGGGATTGAGCTATGAGGAGAGGCTGAATAAACTAGGCTTGTACTCGTTAGAGTTTAGAAGAATGAGGGGAGATCTCATTGAGACATATAAGATGAAGAATGGGATGGATAGGATAGAGGTGGAGAGACTCTTCCCGCTCAGAAAGGACAGTAGGACTAGGGGGCACAGCCTCAAGATAAAGGGGGGGCGGTTTAGAATGGAGTTGAGGAGGAACTTCTTCACTCAAAGGGTGGTGAATCTCTGGAATTCTCTGCCTGTTGAGGTGGTGGAGGCTGCCTCGCTAAATATTTTTAAGACGCGGGTTGATGGGTTTTTGATAAGCGAGGGGATTAAGGGTTATGGGGAGAGGGCAGGAATGTGGAACTGAGCCACGGCAGATCAGCCATGATCTTATTGAATGGCGGGGCAGGCTCGAAGGGCTAGATGGCCTACTCCTGCTCCTATTTCTTATGTTCTTATGTTCTAAGTTAGTGTGACAATCCCGTGCTCGCCACACTCCAGCCCCTGTTCGGGTACACGGAGGGGGAACTTAGCACGGCCAATGCACCTAACCAGCATGTAAGTCAGACTGTGGGAGGAAACCCACGTAGACATGGGGAGAACATGCAAACTCCACACAGACAGTCACCCAAGCTGGGAATTGAACCTGGGTCCCTGGTGCTGTGAGGCAGCAGTGCCAACTTCTGTGCCACCCATCGGCATTGCTCTACATTATCCAGCCCCTTCAGAATTCCAAAGAAAGCAGCCACAAAAGTTCAATTTTCTCCTTTCCAGTGAGAATGTGCAGGATTGCTAATCAAAGATCCAACTCCTCTACTTCTCAGTAATTCCGGCAGCTCTAGGACCTCGTCCTTTCCAACAGTTACAACATCATTTTATGAACTGCAGTAATCAGAACTTACACGGAAGTCCAGGTGCAGTTACACCACGATTTATGAATATAAATTACTTCACTATTTTGGCTTGATATATCCCAATACCTGTACTGTTTTCTCAGTGTATCATCGCAACATCAAGCATTGTTGTGACAGCTTCAATTTATTGTCAATCACCACCCTTCCATTTCTTTCACCTTCCAGACACATTATTTTGACTCTATTTAATTCCTGGATTTCCCCATGTGAAGCATTTTCCTTTGCTTTGGATTGAAATTAATCTCCCACCCATTTGCTCAAATTCCAGGCAAAAAAAAAATCAAATAATTCTGTCGCTGCCCCCTGGTCAACTTTTGGAGTCTACCACTTTCACTAGCTTTACATCACCTGTAAATTTAGTCTTTGGGTATGTGACTTATTTTTTGTTTGTGGGTTTTAAGCATCATCAGCAAGGCTAGCACTTATCGCTCACCCTAACTTAAAGTTTATTTATTAGTCACGAGTAAGGCTTACATCAACACTGCAATGAAGTTACTGTGAAAATCCCCTACTTGCCACACTCTGGCACTTGTTCAGGTCAATGCACCATAACCAGCACGTCTTTCAGACTGTGGGAGGAAACCCACGCAGTCACGGGGTGAATGTGCAGACTTCGCACAGACAGTGATGCAAGCCGGGAATCGAACCCGGGTCCCTGGCACTGTGAGGCAGCAGTGCTAATCACTGTGCCACCGAGCTGTTCAATAATTTGCCCCTGATAAAGGTGATCAAGACCAATCTCTTGAACTCTTGCGGTACATGCACAGTGCTGTGAGGGAGCGCCAGGATTTTGATCCAGTGACGGTGAGGAAATGACAATATTCCTGACACACGCCTAGTCTGTTAGTTTTTGATTTAATGTCGTAAGTAATAGTTTCTAGTGAAAAGTATTGTTTCTTGCGTGCTATGCAGACAACACATACCATTCATAGAGAAGGAAAGGAGAGGGTGCAGAATGTAGTGTTACAGTCATTGCTAAGATATAGAGAAAGATCAACTTAATGCGAGGTAGGTCCATTCAAAAGTCTGATGGCAGCAGGGAAGAAGCTGTTCTCGAGTCAGTTGGTACATGATTTCAGATTTTTGTATCTTTTTCCCTGACGGAAGAAGGGGGAAGAGAGAATGCCCAGGGTGCACGGGATCCTTGATTATGCTGGCTGCTTTTCGGAAGCAGCGGGAAGTGTAGACAGAGTCAATGGATGGGAGGCTAATTTGCTTGATGGACTGGGCTTCATTCATGACCCTTTGTGGTTTCTTGCTGTCTTGGGCAAAGCAGGAGCCATACCAAGCCGTGACACAACCAGAATGAATGCTTTCTTCGGTGCACCTGTAAAAGTTAGCAAGAGTAGTAGCAGACATGCTGAATTTCCTTCGTCTTCTGAGAAAGTAGAGGCGTCGATGGGCTTTCTTAACTATAGTGTCTGCATGGAGGGACCAGGACAGGTCGATGATCTGGACACCTAAAAACTTGAAGATCGCAGCCATTTTTATTTCGCCCCCATTGACGACGGGTGAACAACAACACATCATCGATGAGGACCTCAATCGACACCATTAGTCACTTTGAGGCTGGTTGCAGCGTGTCTGAAGATGACTGATCAGGCCAATTCGGGCATGGAATGTCCTGGCACATACCGGACAGCGTGTAGACGCTGTAGTTGTCGTGCTGCTGGCTCTGGACTTGTGTAGCTCGCGCTTAAGTTGTGCTTCAGCAATACACCTTGCTTTGTGAGCTTGACAGCCCTTGTGGATGAGGCAGCGCCAGGTAGGGCGGTTTTGCACCAACGTTTCCCAGGTGGCCGTGTCAATGTCGAGCGACTTCAGGGAGGCTTTGAGTGTGTCTCTGAAACGTTTCTTCTGCCCTCCGTGTGAGCGTCTTCCAGCACAAAGTTCCCCAAAAAGGAGCTGCTTGGGTATGTGCTTGTCTGACATACGGATGACATGACCTGCCCACCGGGTCTGCGCTCTCGTCAGCAGTGTGTGGACCGATGGTAGAACTTGCTCTAGAGAGAACTTCAGTGTCTGGTACTTTGTCTTGCCATCGGATGCATAATATTCTGTGAAGACAAGTCACGTGGAAATGATTGAGCTGTCTTGCATGCCTTCGATACACAGTCCACGTTTCACAGGCATACAGGAGGGTAGTGAGTACCGCGGCGCTGTAGACCTTCAGTTTTGTTGCTGGGCTGATTCCTTGACGTTCCTATGCAATGGAGTGCAGTCTACCAAAAGCAGAACTTGCCTTTGCTATTCTGCAGTTAACTTCTGCATCAATAGTCATTGCTTGGGAGAGGGTGCTGCCAAGATAAGTGAACTGGTCCACTGCCTGTAGTTTCTGCCCTTTCATTGTGATTATGGATTCTGTGTATGGTGCACATGAGGAGCAGGCTGGTGCATGACTTTGGTCTTTTTAATGTTGATGGTGAGTCTAAAGTTGTCCCAAGCCGTGGAAAATTTGTCCATACTGACTTGTATCTCTGGCTCTGAGCCAGCATACTGACACGATATTTGCTGTGCGCCCCATTGATGTAGACAGGGGCATGCCCTTCACTACCTATGACCTTCAGGACTTGACCAAACCAAGTTGCTGACAATATTCACTAGAAGAGGTCTCAAAAACAATCTTGTGGGATCCCACTAATGACATTCTCCCAATTCTCTCTGGGTTCCATCAATCCACTAATTACATACCATTGTGAAGTATTTCCATTGAGTCACACATATTTTATTTTCAGTACAAGCCTTTCCTAAGCAACTGATGCTGTGTATACTCGGATTTCAAAGATTTTATAACAAAGACTTTGTTGAAACAGGAGCACACCCCAATCACTGTCCTTTTTGTCACACCCTCAAACAAAACATATAAGATACATCAGCAAGACCTTCCCTTCATGAACCCATGCTAGATACATTTTATGATTTTATTTCTAGCCAAATGTTTTATCATTTAATTAATAAGAGTTTGTGTAAATATATCTACAATAAGATGTTAAACTCACTGACATGCCTAGCCATGACTACATTATATTCTACACTCTCTCCTTTCCTTCTCTATGAACGGTATGCTTTGTCTGTACAGCACACAAGAAACAATCCTTTTCACTGTATGCTAATACACGTGACAATAATAAATCAAATCAGTTTACACAGAATTTGAGAGCGCACCAACAGGCTATTTGGCCTACAAATGTATGCTGGTCTTTATTCGCCACATGGCCTCCTTTCACCCATCCAGATTAGTTTCTCCTTAAATGTATCTACACTTAACTTCAACCATTCCATATGGAAGTGTGTACTACATTCCAACCACTAACTGGATACAGAAGTCTCTCCTGGATCTCTTATTGGAACCATATGGCCTCAGTTGAGGAGCCTGCTCAGATATCATCCCACCTAACTCCAGTAACTGATCCCATGATGAATATTACAACACCACTTCCTCCTTTTCACCTGAAGACTCTATATCCCGGAAATATTAAGCTAACTCCTCCCTCAATCATGTCTACATGATATCATACTCCCATGTGTTAATCAATGCCCAGTTCATCTGCCTTACCCGCAAGACTTAAAATGCCATCCAGCCTGGTCATAGCCCCTACTGTCTCAACATGCCTCTATTTGTATTACCTGCTAGACTGATGTAATTTTTCTTTGATTGTGCATCACCCCCCCCCCCCCCACCCCCCCCGCCGACCACTGCACACTGAGACGCATCTTCCTCCACATTAATCTGAACCCCCAACAACAGCACTAGCACTTCTCCCCGCAGATGTTGGTCCTATTCCAATTCAGGTGCAAAAATCCAAGTTGGACAGGTCCCATTTTCCCCAGAAATGGATCCAATGATCCAGGAAACTAAGGCCCTTCCTCATGTCCCATTTCTTCTGCCACACACTATCCTCCTATTCCTATACTCACGGGCACGTGGCACCAGTAGTAATCCAGAGATTACAACCTCGGAGGTTCTGCTCCCTAAGTTCTTGCCGCAAGACCTCATCTCTCTTTCTATCTGTGACATTGGTACGGTCTCTGTCTGTGCATCCTCCCTCTTCAGAATGCCCCACCGTTATTCAGTCACATCCTTGATCCTGGCGCCAGGTGGGCATCACCTGGGCATCATCCTTGAGTCATGTCTGCGGCCACGGAAGCGCCCATCTACACCCCTCACAAGTGAGTCTCCTACCACTATAGGGGTGGCACAGTGGTTCGCACTGCAGCCTCACAGCACTTGGATTCAATTCCCAGCTTGGGTCACTATCTGTCTGTATTTTGCACATTCTCCCCGTGTCTGTATGGGTTTTCTCCGGGTACTCCAGTTTCCTCTCTCAGCCCAAAAAGATGTGCTGGTTAGGTGCATTGGCCATGCTAAATTCTCCCTCAGTGTACCCGAACAGGGGCTGGACTGCGGCGACTAGGGGAATTTCAGAGCAATTTCATTGCAGTGGGAAAGAGAGCCTAATGAACTTTACTATTGCTTTTCCACTCTTACTCCTCCCCATCTTGTGTGCAGATAAGCTACCCACAGTACACAAACCTGAGTCTGGCTGCACTCCCCAGAGAAACCATCGCTCTCACTGTTTCTCAACACAGGAAAACTGTTCTTGTGCGAGACGCACTCTGGGGGTTTCCTACCCAACTGCCTGCTTCTGACTGGTGGTCACCTAATCCTTTCACTTCCTTAAGCTGCGAGGTGCTGCCTCTAGAAACATACGATCCACCAACCTCACGGAAGCTGTGCCTCTAACCCCGGCTTTCAAGCTAGTCAAACAGGTGGCACTTCCTGCAAATGTGGTCATTCAGGGTGCACAGTGTGGGGAGGAATTTCCAATAATTTCAAAGCTTGCATATGATGCAAAACTTGACAATAAAATCAATCGTGACCAGGATAGTAGTAGCCTTCAGGAGAAACACAGAAAAGGTATATTTAAATGCAATAGAAACCGGAAGCCGCTGTAGGTCATATGACCCTTCAAGCCTGCTCCG
Organism: Carcharhinus amblyrhynchos; assembly: GCF_965287045.1. Classification (NCBI taxonomy): domain Eukaryota; kingdom Metazoa; phylum Chordata; class Chondrichthyes; order Carcharhiniformes; family Carcharhinidae; genus Carcharhinus; species Carcharhinus amblyrhynchos. Next base: position 94,438,566 of record NC_137333.1, read on the forward strand.
CCATTCATTTTGACCATGGCTGACCATCAAATTCAATATCCTGATTCCCCCCTTCCCTCATGTCCCTTGATCCCTTTAGCCCCAAAAGAGCTACATCTAATTTCTTTTTGAAATCAGGCAACGATTTGGCCTCAACTACTCCCTGTGGTAGTGAATTCCACACATTCACCACTCTCTGGGTGAAGAAATTTCTCCTCACCTCAGTCCTAAACCCTTATCCTCTCATCTCTCCCAAAAGGCCACTGGGCAAGTTGTGAACCTCCGCCCCAAAGTTGTTGTATTTTGTCACGTGTTCTGTTGCGGATGAAGGAACCCAAATGTCTCATTTGCGTTCCGCAGAAAAAGGAGACAAATCAGAAGAGGCATGGCCTTAAAAAGGACTGTATTGGTAACTGCGGTTAGTCAGGGGGAAAAGCCTGGATCAAACCCCAATTTCAACACGTTATTTTTATTCACAACAGCCCTTTAGGAGCACTCGCTATTTTTGCAAGGGTGTCTGGTGAGAAGGGAAAGCTGTACTTTAATTCAATCTGATCTTAAATTTTGGCTCTGACTCAGTTTATTAATTATCTGTAAGGTGAGGAGAAACCAAGAGAATGGGGATGAGACTCATATCAGCCATGATTGAATGACAGAGCAGTCTCCACAGGCCAAATGGCCTAATTTTGCTCCTATATTTTATGATCTTCTGTAAGCTTTACATAGAACATACCTCAAAGAAACAGGCCATTCTGCTTGACTGATCTGTTCTCCAGCATTTATACTTCCCCCAATCCCCGTCTGCATACATTTATATTATTCCTTTCTTAATCACACGTTTATCTAACGTCCCCTTAAGTTCACCCATGTGTCACGTCACCTCACTGACTCCTGATAGAGTCATACAGTGCAGAAAAGGCCCTTTGGCCCATCTACTCTCAACTGACAATAACTACCACTGAAGGCAGGCTAAAACTATTTTCCTGCACTTGTCACATATCCTTGAATATTATGATATTTCAAGTACTCATCTAAATGTTTTTTTTGAGAGGTTGTAAGGTTTCTAGCCTTAACTACCTTCCCAGACGGTGCATTCCAGATTCCCACAAACCTCTTGAGCAAAAAAGTTTTTTCCTCAAATCCCCCACCCCTCACCCTAAAACTGCCCCCTCGCGATTGACCACCTCAAACAAGGGGAACAGCTGCTACCCACTCACCGCGTCCATACCCCTCATACATCTTACACACTCCAATCATGTTCCCGCTTAGACTTCTCTGCTGTAAAGAAAACAATCCAAGCCTATCCAGCCTCTCCATCCCAGGCAACATCCTGGTGAAGCTCCTTTGTACTTCCTCCAGTGCAATCACATCCTTCCTATAGCGAGATGACCAGAGCTGCACACAGTACTCCAGCTGTGGCCTAACCACTGCTCTGTCCAACTCCAATATTACCTGTTGTTCTTATAAGAACACAAGAAATATGAGCAGGAATAGGCCATCTAGCCCTTCGAGCCTGCCCCGCCATTCAGTAAGATCACGGCTGATCTGAAGTGGATCAGTTCCACTTTCCTGCTTTCTCCCCATAACCCTTAATTCCCCTGTCTATCAAAAACCTATCTACCCGTGACTTAAATATATTTAGCAAGGTAGCCTCCACCACTTCAACAGGCAGAGAATTCCAGAGATTCACCACCCTTTGAGTGAAGAAGTTCCTCCTCAACTCTGATCTAAACTGCACCCCCCTTATCTTGAGGCTGTGCCCTCTAGTCCTGCTATCCTTTCTAAGCGGGAAGAATCTCTCTACCTCTACCCTATCCATCCCTTTCATTATCTTATACGTCTCTATAAGATCCCCCACTCATCCTTCTAAACTCCAACGAGTACAGACCCAGTCTATTTAGTCTCTCTTCATAGTCCATACATATGGACTCTATATACCATGACTGATGAAAGCAAGTATCCTGTACGCCTTCTTGTATTACTGATTCACACACACACACACACACACACACACACACACACACACACACACACACACACACACACACACACACACACTAACCAATCGCCAGGTAAAAAAAAATTCTCCTGAATTAATTAAGTATTGTACGAAGTCTCACAATACCAGTTTAAAGTCCAACAGGTATGTTTGGTAGCAAAAGCCACTAGCTTTTGGAGCACTGCTCCTTCGTCAGCTAAGTGGGAGCCCTGTTCACAAACAGGGCATATAAAGACACAAACTCAATTTACAAAATAATGGTTTTGTAAATTGAGTTTGTATCTTTATATGCCCTGTTCACAAACTCCCACTTACCTGACGAAGGAGCAGTGCTCCGAAAGCTAGTGGCTTTTGCTACCAAATAAACATGTTGGACTTTAACCTGGTGCTGTGAGACTTCTTACTGCGTTTACCCCAGTCCAACGCTGGCATCTCCACATCTTAATGAAGTATGCCAACTTAATTAGATTCCTCCATTAAAATTCCGAGCCGCATTAGAATTTTTAAAATATGTTTCTTTTTAATTCGTACATCTAATCATGCAAGAAGCACAGAAGATACTGTACTGGTCTGTGATTTTTGAATGAGAAAGGAAATGTCTTATCTCCAAACAATCTGCATTTTTGCTGTGGTGTGGCCTGACCCCAATTAAACCACTTTTGTGAATTTTAAATAAAAAATGTTTCAACAATACCCGGTTAATGCCAGAGGCAGTAGCGTTATAAAAGGCAAAAGAAATGCAGTCTGACCACATTGGGCTAACTGGTTTGTAGACATTTTTCTTTATTCAGTCTTGGGTTTCTGAAGCCGGCGCTGTCACTCAGCTTGAAGAGGGAGCGAGAGAGTACAAACTCCCCCACAGCCCCCCCAATTTGAAACTCTGTTTTCTCTCTCTCCACAAAGGCTGCCAGGTCCTGCTGAGTGTTTCCTAAGCTTCCTGCTTTCATCACCACCACACCCCCCACCACCACCACACAATCGCTAACTGGGCACGGTTCCACAACTGGAAGGAAATCCTCTGATACTTCACCCTGTAGACGATACTCATGAGGAAGGTCACCCCGGATTCTCAGCAAAGGCCCGGTTTCACCCAACAGGAGCAACTGGAGGTCAAGGGTCGGACTGCTCAGTACTGATCCCCCAGGTTAGATGGGAAGATGAGGGTAACTGTAAATACTGTAGGGAATCTATGATTAATATAATTGCGGCCAAGTGGCTAAGGCAATGGACCAGAAATTGGTCCAGAAATTGGGGGTTGTTCCGCACAGGTTCGAATCCTGCCAACTGCGCATCTACCTTTGGGGTTTCAGTTCAGTCAGGTAGCACAGTTGGTGCAGGCTTGGAGGGCCAAAGGGCCTGTTCCTGTGCTGCAATTTTCTTTGCTCTTTTAGAGAGGAGGCCATTCGGCCTATCAAGTCTACACCAACCACAATCCCACCCAGGCCCTATTCCCATAACCCTTGCTAATGCCCCGACACTAGGTTCAATTTAGCACGGCTAATCAGCCTAACCCACACATCTACGGGAGGAAACTGGAGCACCCAAAGGAAACCCACACAGTCACGGGGAGAATGTGCAAACTCCACACAGACAGTCACCCGAGGCTGGATTTGAACCTGGGACTCTGGTGCTGTGAGGTAGCAATGTTAACCACTGTGACACAGAGAATCCCGACAGTACAGAAGTTGGCCATTCAGCCATCGAGTCTGCACTGACAACAATCCCACCCAGGCACCATCCCCACACCCCATGTATTTACCCCGCTAATCCCCCTGACATCAAGGGTCAGTTTAGCATGGCCAATTCACCTAACCTAATGCCTGTGGTTAGCACTGCTGCCTCACAGTGCCAAGGACCCAGGTTCGATTCCCAGCTTGAGTCACTGTCTTTGTGGAGCTTGCACATTCTCCCCACGTCTGTGTGGGTTTCCTCTCACACTCCAAAGATGTGCGGGTTAGGTGGATTGGCCATGCTAAATTGCCCTTTATAGTGTCAGGGGAGCTATCTAGGGTAAATTCATGGAGATATTGGGACAGGGCCTGGGTGGGACTGTGGTCAGTGCAGACTCGATGGGCCAAATGGCCTCCTTCAGCACTGTATGATTCTATCCATGGATCAACCACAGGCCAAAGACTGTACCTCAAACCTAGGCCGATGGGTCTGGACATAACAACCACTCACTGCTCTGACTGGCCAAACTTACAGTTTCAGTTCATCTTTAGCTCACTTTGTATATCTGCAGCGTGCAAACACTCTGCCATAGATCTGGCCCCAGCAGTAAACCAAATGTGTAGAAGTTGGTTGACAACACATCAGTGGTGTTTGAACAGCTGAGTTCAGCAGGATAACTAAAAAAAAATTTCAGTTAGCGGATCAGAATGGGGCAGTTTGGGTGGAGCGGTTGTATGACTAATCCTGTGGCATGCCCTCAATGCGCTTTCGGCTATCTTAGCCTGAAGTCTAAGAGACCGAGGGTGGGATTCCCCAGAATAGGTCATCGGCAAGACAGCCCTGCTTGGAAGGCCTAATCTTGGTTCAGGAATCCCGTCCCCTCAAGTAAAACATTGCCGGCAGCTTCAATAGCAGATAGGTAGGTGTCTGTGGATAACCTGCTGATGAACAATTTTTCCCAGGGTTACAGAAGAGAAAAGAAAAAAAAATATAGTTCTGTCTCATTTGAAATTGAAATAAGGCATGGATTTTCTACAGGCCTTGCTGCACTCTTACCTCTCCCACCTACAGAACAGAACACAGACGCACACTCACAACACGAATAATTGCCTCAGAAGGTGGACAGGGAATTACTGCAAACACAGGGATGGAGTTCCAGGAACAAAGAGTGCTTATGCTACTCGAACGTTTATTTATTAAATCTATTAAATCCTAAACACGGTCATTCTACTCCAATCAGGACCACCATGGTTTTAATTGAATTGCATTTAATGTAGCTTTTTCAGAAAGTTATTTATAATTCAGATCATGCATTCCAGCTCTGACAAGCTCCCCTCTCTGGCTGGTGGGCGACTGCCAGGAGTTGACCACAGAAACAGGACCTACGTTTCTGTCCATTAATCTGCCATTGGCGACATTTTAAAATGTATACTGTCTAACTCTTAACAGAGGACACAAAATACAAAAGACCCCAACCGTGAATAATTCAGGAGAGTTTTCACGTGAACCAACACCGACACTAGCCTCAGGGCGGCATGGTGACACAGTGGTTAGCACTGCTGCCTCACAGCACCAGGGACCCGGGTTCGATTCCTGGCTTGGGTCACTGTCTGTGCCAAGTCTCCATGCTCTCCCCATGTTTGCTTGGGTTTCCTCCCACAGTCCAAAAGCCAAGCTGGTTAGGTGCATTGGCCATGCTGAATTCTCCCTCCGTATACCCGAACAGGCACCGGAGTGGGGCAACTAGGGGATTTTCACAGTAGCTTCATTGTAGTGTTAATGTAAGCCTACTTGTGGCACTAATAAATAAACTTTAAACTAGACAATGATACAACTATGGAGATGATATTCCAACACAGTTATTTATTTCACACACAAACAGAAAATGCTGGAAAATCTCAGCAGGTCTGACAGCATCTGTGGGAAGAGAATAAAGCAAGAAGTCTCACAACACCGGGTTAAAGTCCAACAGGTTTATTTGATAGCAAAAGCCATGAGCTTTCGAAGCGCTGCTCCTTCGTCAGGTAAGTGGGAGTTCTGTTCACAAACAGGACGTATAAAGACACAAACTCATTTTCCAAGACAATGGTTGGAATGCAACACTTTACAGGTAATCAAGTCTTAAAGATACAGACAATGTGAGTGGAGAGAGGGTTAAGCACCGGTCAAACAGATGTGTATTGTCTCCAGCCAGGACAGTTAGTGAGATTTTGCAAACCCAGGCAAGTCATAGGGGTTACAGATAGTGTGACATGAATCCAAGATCTTGGGTGAGGCCGTCCTCACGTGTGCGGATCTTGGCTATCAGTCTCTGCTCAGCGACTCTGCGTTGTGTGTCGTGAAGGCCGCCTTGGAGAATGCTCATCCGAATATGAGAGGCCGAATGCTCATGAGTGAATTGATGGACTGTGAATTAACACCGATTACTTGCCTGGGCTTGCAAAATCTCACTAACTGTCCTGGCTGGAGACCATACACATCTCTTTAACCTGTGCTTAACCCTCTCTCCACTCACATTGTCTGAATCTTTAAGATTTGATTACCTGTAAAAACTCACACTCCAACCATTATTTTGTAAATTGAGTTTGTGTCTTTTTTGCGAACAGAGCTCCCACTTACCTGACAAAGGAGCAGCGCTCCAAAAGCTAGTGGCTTTTGCTACCAAATAAACCTGTTGGACTTTAACCTGATGTTGTGAGACTTCTTACTATGTTTACCCCAGTCCAACGCCAGCATTTCCACATCAGGAGAGAATACACGCAATGTTTCAAGTCTGGATGGCCCTTCATCAGAGCTGAAACTTGAAAAGTTGGCTCTATTCTCTCTCCATAAATGCTGTCAGACCTGCTGAGATTTTCCAGCATTTTCTGTTCTTGTTTCAGATTCCCAGCATCCGGGGCAATTTGCTTTTATCATAGTTATTTAGTTATCAGCTTGGTTTAGTTGGTAGCAGTCTCAACTTTCAGCCAAAAGACTGTGGGTTCAGGCCTCACTAGGCTAACACTGCAGTGCAGTGCTGAGTGACAGTTCTGTTAGCCTCAGTTAAGACAATAAGACGAGGTTCAACCTCTTTGTACTGATCGGCACAAGAGATCTGATGGCACAATGAGAAGAACAGGAGCTTTCTCTTCGTGTGCTGGCTAATCTTGAACTCTCAATCAACTTCACCAAAATGAGACTAAGTAGTAAACTACCTCATGGCTGTTTGTTCACCATTGCTGTGTGCCCATTAGTTGTTGCATTGACCTACATTACAACACTGATTACACTTCTAAAATAATGCACCAGCTCCCAAGATACAAAGACTCTTTCCTCCAAATTGTACATGTACTCTCATATTCATGAGTGCATTTTTATGAGGGTACATTAATTTTAATGTAGATGAAAGTGGAAATCTCCTGTATTGTTTTGTCCAAATCTTTGGAATATGACATATTAGGAGTCTTGCAAATTTGCATGACCCACTGCATCTTTGAGTCACCGCCAGTCGGTAAAGTCAAAACTTAGACACAGAATTTTCTCTTTGCTGAGAGTTTATTGACATTAAGGGGAAGCGATGGCCCAGTGGTATTATTTCTGGACTATTAATCCAGAAACTCAGCTAATTTTCTGGGGACCCGGTTCAATTCCCGGCACAGCAGATAGCGGAATTTGAATCCAATAAAAAACATCTGGAATTAAATATAGAAACATAGAAGATAGGAGCAGGAGGTGGCCATTTGGCCTTTCAAGCCTGCTCCGCCATTCATTACGATCATGGCTGATCGTCCAACTCAATAGCCTAATCCTACTTTTTCCCAAATGAATCAACTGATGGCCGTTGTCAGTTGGCAGAAAAACCCATCACTCATGTTATTTAGGGAAGGAAATCTGCTGTCCTTACCTGGTCAGGCCTACATGTGGTTCCAGAGCCACAGCAATGTGGTCGACTCTCAACTACCCTCTGAAATAGCCTAGCAAGCCACTCAGCTCAAAGGAAACTAGGGATGGGCAATAAATGCTGATGTGGAGATGCCGGCGTTGGACTGGGGTAAACACAGTAAGAAGTCTCACAACACTAGGTTAAAGTCCAACCTGATGAAGGAGCAGCGCTCCAAAAACTAGTGACGTTTGCTACCAAGTAAACCTGTTGGACTTTAACCTGGTGTTGAGACTTCTTACAATAAATGCTGGCCAGCCAGCGACACCCATGTACTGCGAATGAATAAAAACATTATTCACTCTCCTGCTTGCGGACAGACCCAGGCCTTCCTGTCACTCACCACTTCAACACTCCACCCTCCTTTCCTGTCCATCCTCAGCCTCTTACAAATGTTCTCGCAAACCCCAACGCAAACTTCTGATTGGGCACTTTACTGCCTTCCGGACTGAACATGGAGTTTGACAGCTTCAGGGTATGAACTCTCCCCTCCACCTTCACCCTATTTCCATTTATTTTATTTCATCTCATTTTTTTCTTCTCATTCATCCATTTTTCCACTTCTCCATTCCCGCTTTCCATCTTGTACCTCCTCCCCCCCCACCATCCCTTTCAAGGCCAAGGCCATATTCCTCAGACAATCCCTATACCATCCGTACCTCTATTCTGCCACTCACACATTCTGATCATTTCAACGGACACTTTTAGCACCTTTCTCCGTGGTTTCAAAAAAAAACCCACTTCCCGTTGGAATTTCTCACCTCGCAAAACTGCAGCTTTTGTATCAATTCATAGTCACAGAGTCACTGAGGTTTACAGCATGGAAACAGGCCCTTCGGCCCAACTTGTCCATGCTGCCCTTCAACATACTTCATGTAATTGATTTATATTCCCGGGAATATGTCACTAAAAAAGCCAAGAGAATCTTCAAGCACGCTTCTCCTGCAGTAGGGGAATCCAAGCCGACATCTTGATCGCCAAGTCTTTCGTCAAAACCCCAATCAGGAGCATCAGATAGAAGTATACAAACAAAATGAGCAATTTTTTTTTTGAAGGAAATTAAAAATGAAGTCATGTTTACAACAACTTATCTAGTCCACCATTTATAAAAAATTAAAACAAATGATCAGTAAAATAAACAAATTAAAGATTGGTGGTGGTGGGGGGGATGCGGGGTGACAGCCCCAAGTGGGGTATTATAACTAAAACAAAAATGAAACTTAATTCAATCAAAATCTAACTCTTGGGGGTGACGATGCACCCCAGCTCCCCTCACTGCCCAGCGAGTATCGGCCTGGATACTAGGGAAAACTGCCCTGCTTACCCACAAAAATCATGCCGTGGGACCTTTATTGCCCACACGAGCAGTCTCAGTTCAATATCTCATCCCAGAGACACCGCCTCCAACAGCACAATGCTCCTTCAGTACTGCTGACCCACACTGGATTTCATTTCAGTAATCAATCCAGAACCTGTGGTTCAGGAGGAAAGAGTGCTACTGGCTAAGCCACAGCTGACACAGTGCCCTATTTATAAAGATTTGTAAGCTCACCCGTGCCTGAGGCAGAGCGATTTTACCATCTACCATTGTGGGATTCAAGCCAAGTATCCCAGAGCTCTAGATCTAAGGTCTATTCAGATCAGTGACATGGACCACAGGAGGAAGCCAGTGCCCTTTTCATATGTGCGTAAAATACTTCATTAATACTTCATTGGTGTACCCTAACAATGTAATGGCTCGGTGGTTAGCACAATTGCCCCACAGCACCATGGCCCAATTCTGACCTTGGGTCCCTGTTTGTGTGGAGTTTACACGTTCTCCCTGTGTCTGCGTGGGTTTCGTCCCATGGTCCAAAGATGCACAGGTCAGGTAGGTTGGCCATGGTGAATGTGTGGGGGTTGCGGGGATGGGGCAGCGGAAGGGCATGGGCCAGATGCTCTGTCAGAGAGTCAGTGCAGTTTTGATGGGCCGAACAGCCGTCTTCTGCACAAGCCATCAACTGTGTTCCTTAAATGCAATACCCAGCATGTTATTTGTGCCTTCCTCAACGTACAAGCTGGATAAAACTAACTTGGTAGAAGAACCACCCTTAACAGTTCCCCTTTCCATCGGTCCTTTCGAAGTCAGAGTGACTTAGGTTCATTATTTTGTGGTGGTTTGTGTCCAGGGGATTGGCTTGTATCAAACAGAGTGGGGCAAATTACATTCTGTACGGTGTCCGTGATGGTCACAGACAGGATCTTATCTTTGCTGACGTACTTGGTTCAGTCAGGAAACCAGCTGATCTTGAAGATGTTGATTCTTTTGCACTTGGAAGATTAGAAAAAAGCCAGATCAACAGCGCAATATGATTAGCACAGCTTCCTGATTCAAAAGTGACAAGTTGAATAAGTCTTATAAGTTCATAGAATCATAGAAGCCTCCAGTGCAGAAGGAGGCCTCATCAAGCCTGCACCCACCTCAATCCCACCCTGGCCCTATTCCCACAACCCTATGTATTTACCCTGCTACTACCCCTGACACTAAGGGGCAATTTAGCACAGCCAGTCAACCTAACCTGCAAATATTTGGGTTGTGGGAGAAAACCAGAGCACCCGGAGGAAACCCACACAGACGCAGAGTCCTTTTTGAAAGGATCTGTAATCACAAATCTAACCACACCAGTAGGTCAGACGTTACCACTCTGATACCTTTACTCCAAACAGCGATTTAAATGTTACTTCCTATATGAAGTTTTTACTCCAACAATGGTTGTCATGTTTGTCAATATATGTCCAGAATCACAAAGCATTTTATTGATTTTAAAGTTAGATTTATCTGTGCTAACAATATAATAGGCATTACATAAAATTGTCGCTGGTACAGTATTTAATAATGATTTTGAGGAACAGATATTTACTTATTAAGGCGAGTCGCCATAGTCCTAAATGACCATAGACTGACCAAGGTTGAGAAGGTGGGGCCTTCATGAATAACCTCAGCTGATATGGGAACTGAACCCACGCTGTTGGCATCGCTCTGCATCATGAATAGAATCACAGAATCCCTACAGTGCAGAAGAAGGCCATTTGGCCCATCACGTCTGCACCGACCACAATCCCACCCAGGCCCTAATCCCATAAGCCCATATATATATTTCTTTTAAACACAGAGGGTGGTGGGTGCCTGGAACTCGTTGCCAGGGGAGGTAGTGGAAGCCGATACAGTAGTGACATTTAAGGGGCGTCTTGACAACTACATGAATAGAATTGGAATGGAGGGATTTGGTGCCTGGAAGGGGGGTTTTAGTTCAGTTGGACAGCATGGTCAGTGCAGGCTTGGAGGGCTGAAGGGCCTGTTCCTGTGCTGTACTTTTCTTTGTTCTTTCTTTGTTTTATCTTTACCCCGCTAATCTCCCTGACACTGGAGCCAATTTCACATGGCCAATCAACCTAATCCGCACATCTCTGAAGTGTGGGAGGAAACCGGAGCACCTGGAGGAAACGCACGCAAACATGGGGAGAACGTGAGACTCCAGACAGACAATGACCCGAGGTCCCTGGCACTATGAGGCAACAGTGCTAACAACTGTGCCATCCCTATGAACCAGCCTTCCAGTCATCTGAGCTAATCGACTTGCCCTTACGTATCAGTGTGATGGCTGTGCTTGCTTCTCACTGCAGTCTGGCTCTTCTCGACAAGAAGCACGTCGAGGAGAGGGGCATAAAGGAATCAGGAGGAGAGTGGGAAACCGCAGGAATCCTGAAGAGAACAGAACATGCCTTTAGACAATGCTGACTTTTTCTGTCAAAAGTCTTGACCATGGCAAACGGGGAAGTCATCCACTTCACCCATCCTGGGGCACTGGCTCCCTGGAAGGTATCTAAAGAACCTCCCAAGGTCGGCAGATTCCAGTTGGAGAACTATGGGAATAACTAACAGGCATTACGTGCCCTTTTGTCGCGAGATAAGGATTTCTCCACGAGCATTAAAAGATGGCAAAAATTTGACTTACATGTGGCGCAGCTGACATATAAAACTCCCCAATCCCTTACTGACAGTGCAACCAGATTTCACCCAGATTGTGCTGGTGAAACTGGCACAAAACGTGACTCCTGGGTCTGGCTTGACATTAGGGCGGCACAGTGGTTAACACTGCTGCCTCACTGTGCCTGGGACCTGGATTCAATTCCCAGCTTGGGTCACTGTCTGCACGGAGTCTGCCTGTTCTCCCTGTGTCTGTGGTGGGTTTTCTCCAGGCGCTCCGGTTTCCTCCCACAGTCCGAAAGATGTGCTGGTTAGGTCCAAGCTAAATTGTCCCTCTGTTTACCTGAACAGGAGCCAGAGTGTGGTGACTAGGGCATTTTCACAGTAACTTCATTGCAGTGTTAATGTAAGCCTACTTGTGACACTAATAAATAAACTTAAAACTTGAACTTGTTTTAAGGTGGTTAAGGGGGGGTTAAGTCTTGCAATGAGATTTATCCTTCAAACCTTCCATTCCAGTAATAATCCATACCCAAGAACAGAGCTGGGATTGGGAAAGCGTCCTTTGATGAACTGCTTTGGTAAATTAGGCCTCTCAGAGCATCACTCACTGATCTTGGTTAGTGAGGAACAGGAGCTGGGATTCCCGCTGGGAGCTATCACAAATACCTCACTTAAAAAGGGAAACAGAGGCCCAGAGATGAGGACACCATCAAGGCCAGTAATAGTAGAGGAGAGGGAGTGAAGTAAATCAAGAAGCAGCGATTAGATGGCAACTAACTTGCCGACATGACGTAAATTGGAAAATATATTTTATTGCAGGGCAATGAAAAATAACCAGCCACAAGCAGAAAATGCATTGTGCCCCAGTGTCAAGAGGCACAAGTGTAATGTGGTGACAGGCCAGGCTTCAACTAAATATGGATACATTTAAAATCACAACTTCATTTTTTATCTTTTAACATGCACACACTTTCAACCAAAATTTCTTTAAAAATCATTGAATCCTACGGTGCAGGAGGCCATTTGGCCCATCATATCTGCACTGACTCTCTGACAGACAGAGCATCTGATCCAGCTCTATCCCTGTAACACCTGCCCCCCGCCCCCCCCCCCCCGTATTTACCCCACTAATGCCCCTACACAATGATTGCCTGGTATTATCGCTAAACTATTAATCCAGAAACTCAGCTAATGTTCTGGAGACTGTAGTTCGAATCCCGCCACAGCAGATGGTGGAATTTGGATTCAATTCAAAAAAAATTTGGAATTAAGAATCTACTGATGACCATGGAACCACTGCCGATTGTCAGAAAAACACATCTGGTTCACTAATGCCCTTTAGGGAAGGAAATCTGCCATCTTCACTTGGTCTGGCCTAATGCATTCTTTCTGGTTGTATCACAGCTTGGTAAGGCTCCTGCTCTGCCCGTGACCACAAGGAACGAGAAAAGGTCGTGAACGTAGCCCAATCCCTCATGCAAACCAACTTCCCATCCATTGACTCTGTCTACACTTTACGCTGCCTCGGCAAAGCGGCCAACATAATTAAGGACTCCACTCACCCCTGCTATTCTCTCTTCCACCTTCTTCTGTGCAGTTTTGGGCGCCGCACCTGCGCAAGGATATTTTGGCCTTGGAGGGAGTGCAGAGGAGGTTTACTAGGCTGATACCGGAGTTGAGGGGATTGAGCTATGAGGAGAGGCTGAATAAACTAGGCTTGTACTCGTTAGAGTTTAGAAGAACGAGGGGAGATCTCATTGAGACGTATAAGATGATGAATGGGATGGATAGGATAGAGGTGGAGAGACTCTTCCCGCTCAAAAAAGACAGTAGGACTAGGGGGCACAGCCTCAAGATAAAGGGGAGGCGGTTTAGAACGGAGTTGAGGAGGAACTTCTTCACTCAAAGGGTGGTGAATCTCTGGAATTCTCTGCCCGTTGAAGTGGTGGAGGCTGCCTCGCTAAATATTTTTAAGAAGCGGGTTGATGGGTTCTTGATAAGAGAGGGGATTAAGGGTTATGGGGAGAGGGCGGGAAAGTGGAACTGAGCCACAACAGATCAGCCATGATCTTATTGAATGGCGGGGCAGGCTCGAAGGGCTAGATGGCCTACTCCTGCTCCTATTTCTTATGTTCTTATGTATCAACCGTCTCAAGAACGGCTTCTTCCCTGCTGCTGTCAGACTTTTGAATGGACCTACCTTGCATTAAGTTGATCTTTCTCTACACCCTAGCTATGACTGTAATACTACATTCTGCACTCTCGTTTCCTTCTCTACGAACGGTATGTTTTGTCTGTATAGCGCACTTTTCATTGTATGTTAATATATGTGACAATAATAAATCAAATCAAACGTGACTCCAGAGCCACAGCAATGTGGTTGATTCTCAACAGCCCTTGGGCAACTAGAGATGGGCAATAAATGCTGGCCAGCCAGTGACGCCCATGTCTCATGAATGAGCAATTTAGAAAAAAAAACACATTTGGGACACTAAGGAGCAATTTAACATGACAAATCCGCCTAACCCGCACATCTTTGGACTGTGGGAGGAAACCAGAGCACCCAGACATGGGCAGAATATGCAGACTCCACACCGACAGTGACCGAAGCTGGGAATTGAACCCAGATCCCTGGCACTGTGAGGCAGCAGTGCTAACCACTGTGCCGCCCAGCACAATATGAAAAGTGCTGTCTGCAACACGTTTTAATAATGCCTTTATGTGATCTTGTATTTACTGAAGCATATCAGCAAGATGGCTGTACCCACACCTCAGCTATGCGTCTGTCCATCCTTGATATGATGTTTGCTGCACTCTGCTCCTGCCTCTCACCTCATACCAACCGGCATCTGGCTGCTGCTCATTCATTTACTGCTCCAGTCACGGCGCGCTGGGCCATTTCCCAAAGTCAGCCTTGCTTCTTAAGCCCTTTCACCTGATTCACTTTCACCTGATTTCATGGATCTCCGGAAAGTCTCTCGAGGCCTCAGTTTGAGAACTGCTGCGCTAGCTTCAGGGTCACACACACAGCTCCAGGCACAGCTATTTCCTCAGGCTTTAGTTCAAGGACATAGATACCTTGGAATCATCTGGTCACATTTTATGTACGTTTCTTTTCTGTGTCCCGTTTATTTACTTCTGTGTTTATCTAAGGTGGCACAGTGGTTAGCAGTGCTGCCTCACAGTGCCAGGGACCTGGGTTTGATTCCCTGCCTGGGTGACTGTGCGTGCTGAGTTTGCACATTCTTCCCATTATCTGTGTGGGTTTGCTCCAGTTTCCTCCCATAGTCTGAAAGGCGTGCTGATTAGGATGATTGGCCATGCTAAATTCTCCCTCAATGTACCCAAACAGGCGCCGGAGTGTGGCGACGAGGGGATTTTCACAGTAACTTCATTGCAGCGTTAATGTAAGCCTACTTGTGACACTAATAAATCAACTCAAACTAGAGCATCATCAGCATGGCTCACTAGTGACGCTAGGTTTTCAGTTTATTCCCTGCTGAGAGCCTCTTCCTTCTCTTTTTAACCTTTGAACTTCACTACTCCAACAAACTCCTGGGAAGTTTTAAAAATCCTGTTTTGGGATTTTAGCAAGATCATGCAGGAAGATAACGTACAACTACCATAGAGGAGCTGCAACCTGTTGTAACTTGTGGGATCATGTAAAAACTCTGATCAGTGTTTAGAATCATACTGCGCTCAGGTAGCGTGGCCCACATGATCGGGCCAGACCCTACGGAGAGACAGCGTGGGAAGCCGAACGCGTGTCCGGGTGGGGGAGGAACCTCAAATGGTGCCAGGGCTGAGTAGAGAGAGTAGACATGTATTCAGTTCAGTAGACCATCGCCTGTACATGTATAAACACTGCTGATTAAAAAAACCTTTCATAACTTGAAGCCACACGTCGCTTGAAGTTATTACAAATATCGCCTTTGCAGTTATATCTAATATCATCTCTTCCAATCAACAACACCAGGCAACACAAAATCCACCCACAACAATAATACAGATTTAAGACATCAGTGTTTCCCCTTTCATTGAATCAAAAAGAGTAATTCTGTTTGAACTGTGATGGCAACTTTTCAGTTCAGTCAGTCTGAGTTACATTATATGTAAGGCCAGTGGCTAGCAGGGACAGTGCTAGCTTCCTTCAAATGAAGCTTCTTCACTGTAATGGTGGTTGTTGGACTCGGGGATAAATTCAGATCAAGCCTCTGAAGCAAGTTACTTTTATCCCCTTCGATGGGGTATCAACGGTCCAATCTAAGCAACAAATTATCACAATCTATGATATTTTGAAAGCTTTGGATCTGCTCGCAGTTTCTGCTGTGTCGCATCACACTTCTGCCACCCCAACTTCTTGTCTCAAAAGCAGCAAATCAGGATGGAAGGCTGCCAGAAATCCACCAATCGAAAAAGCTTCAGAGCATTGGTGAAAACCACCAATCCTGATTGGTTCACCTTCTCCTTCACCGATTGGTCAGGGGATATACTCAAGTGCAAAGGTTGCCTTTCAGTAACTGAAATTTCCTATGTCCCAAAAGTAAGATCTATAGCAAGACATTTAAAAATAACATGCTAGACCTAAATTATAAAATTGTCTTTCGTGCCTCTGATTAACCTCAAACAGAATTTTAATTCGAAAGGCTTCATCAAGCTTGGACATCATCCTTTCGCTTGTCGCTGTGGCTCACACAATCAGGATTATGTGGCACGCTCAAAAGATTTCCAGGACACATTCGTAGAATTCCTAACATAAAACCATTACAGCTCGAGTCCTATGTTGCAGTTCTGGAATCCACATTACAGGCAGGATGTGATAGCACTGGAAAGAGTGTAAGGGAGATTTACCAGGGTGTTGCCTGGGCTGAAGAGATTTAGTTATGAGGAGAGATTGGATAGAATGGAGTGGTTTTCCTTGTAGTAGAGGAGACTGGTGGCAGAGGTGGTGGTGGGCAAAAGTCGGTGGGGGGGGGGGGGGGAGGTACGTGATTGCGATGTGTAGAGTCATAGAGATTTACAGCATGGAAACAGACCCTTCAGCCCAACTCGTCCATGCAGCCCTTTTTTTAAAACCCCCAAACTAGTCCTAATTGCCCACGTTTGGCCCATATCCCTCTTACCTATGTAACTATCTAAGTACTTTTAAAAAAAAACATTGTACCTGCTTCTACTATTTGGTCTGGCAGCTCATTCCAGACGCTCGCTACCCTCTGTGTGAGAGAATTGTCCCTCTGGACCCTTTTGTATCTCTTCCCTCTCCCCATAGGCAAACCTATGCCCTGTAGTTTTAGATTCCCCTACCTTTGGGAAGATATTGACTATCTAACTGATCTATACCCCTCATTATTTTTACAGACCTCTATAAGATCACCTCTAAGCCTCCTATGCAAATTATGAGAGGCATCGATAGACAGGAAGAAATTTTACCCCTTGGTGGAGGGAACAATGACCAGGGAATATATAATTAAGGTAAGGGGCAGGAGTTTTAGAGGGAATGTAAGGAAAAGCTTTATCACCCAGATGATGGTGGGAGTCTGGAACTCACTGTTTGATAGTCAGAAGCTTATTCCCTGGCTGGAAGAGTCAATTACTAGAGGGCATAGGTTTAAAGGAGATGTACGAGGCAAGTTTTTTTTTCACACAAAGGATGGTGAGTGCCTGGAACTCACTGCCGGGCGAGGTGACGAAAGCAGATACAATAGTGAATTTTAACAGGCAGCATGGCAAATACATGAATAGGACGCGGAGAGAGAAATATGGTCCCCAGAAGAGTGGGTTTTAGTTCAGACAGGCAGCATGGTCGGTGAAGGCTAGGAGGGCTGAAGGGCCTGTTCCTGTGCTATAACTTGCTTTGTTCCTTGAAAAGGTAGTGGAGGCAGAGACCCTCATAACATTTAAGAAGTATTTTGATGTGCACTTGCAATGTTGGAAAATGGGATTAGAATAGTTAGGTGGTTGTTTCTGACTGGTGTAAATGCAATGGATTGAATGGCCTTTTCTGCATTATAGAACTTATGATTCTGTAATTATGACAATAAGGCGCAGGAGAACGAGGCCATTTAGCCCATCAAGTCTGCTCCACCATTCAAGATCATGATTGATCTGATGTGATAATCCTCAATTCCACTTATCCTTATAATCCTCGATTCCTTTAATGATTAAAAATGTATCGCAGCTTCTACGGCTCTTTGCAGTAAAGAATTCCACAGATTCACCACCCTCAGAGCAGAAATTCCTCCTCATCTGTCTTACGTGGGCTAAATTACTCCGAGATTATGCCCTCTGGTCCTAGCTTCTTCCATAAGTGGGAAACAACCTCTCAGCATCTACCCTGTGAAGCCCTTCCGAGTATGCTATACATCTCAATAAAGTTGCCTCTCCTTCTTCTAAACTCCAATCAGTACAAGCCCAACCTCTCCTCATTAGAAAATCCCCCCTAAACCCACAATCAACCAAGTGAACCTTCTCTGGACTGCCCCCAACACCAGTATATCTGTCCTTATAACAAGGGGACCAATACTGTTCAGAAAATTCCATGTGCCCAACTTGAATCATATAGTGCAGAAGAGGCCCTTCGGCCCACCGAGTCTGCACTAGCACATTGGAAAAACCTGAACTCTCACCTAATTCCATTTGCCAGCACTTGGCCGATAGCCCTGAATGTTGTGATGTGCCAAGTGCCCATCCAGATACTTCTTAAAAGGATGCAAGGTAACCCACCTCTACCACCCTCCCAGGCAGCGCATTCCAGACCATCACCACCCTCTGGGTAAAAAAGTTTTTCCTCACATCCCCCTAAACCTCCTGCCCATCACGTTGAACCTATTTTCCTTTGTAACTGACCCTTCAACTAAGGGGAATAGCTGCTCATTATCTGTCCATGTTTCTCATAATCTTGTACACCTCGATCAGATCACCACTCAGTCTTCTTGTCTCCAACAAAAACAATCCAAGCCTACAAAATATTTTTCAGGGTTAAATTCCATGAGGGATATGGTCCCTGGAAGGGTAGGGGTTTTTAGTTCAGTCGGGCAGCGTGGTAGGTGCAGGCTTGGAGGGCCGAAGAGCCTGTTCCTGTGCTGTAATTTTCTTTGTTCTACGCAACCACTCTTCATTCAAGTTCCATCCCAGTCAGCATCCTGTGAATCTCCTCTGCACCCACTTTAGGGCAATCACATTTTTCCACTAATGTGATGACCAGAACTCCACACAGTACTCTAGCTATGGCCTCACCAAAGTTCTATACAACACTAACATGGCTTCCCTGCTTTTGTAATCTATGTCTCGATTGACGAAGGTAAGTGTGCCATATGCCTTTTTCACCCACCCTACTAACAACGCCCTTTCACGTTCAGAGATCTGTGGACGAACATCCCAAGGTCCCTTTGTTCCTTAGAACTTCCTAGCATCCTGGTTAGCAGCAGTTAGCACTGCTGCTTCACAGATCCAGGGACCTGGGTTCAATTCCCAGCTTGGATCACTGTCTGTGTGGAGTTTGCACATTCTCCTCATGTCTGCATGGGTTTCCTCCCACACTCCAAAGGTGTGCGGGTTACGTTGATTGGCCATGCTAAATTGCCCCTTAGTATCCTGAAATGCATAGGTTAGAGGGATTAGCGGGTAAACATGTAGGGATAAGGGGGTAGGGCCTGGGTGGGATTGTGGTCGGTGCAGGCTCGATGGGCCAAATGGCCTCTTTCTGCACGACAGGGTTTCTATGATTCCTATGATCCTACCATTCATTCAGTGCTTTCTTGTCAAATTACTGCTTCCAAACTGTATGACCTCACACTTTTCAGGGTTAAATTCCAGCTGCCACTGAATGAAAGTAAATTACTGTGGATGCTGGATTCTGAAACTGGTTTCAGATTCCATCTGCCACTTCAGCATTCCGTCTATATCTTCTTGTAGCGCAAGACACTCCGCCTCACTGTTAACCACCCAGCCAAACAACAGTCTCTTGCTATTCAGTGGCATATCAAAAATTATTTGAAGAAAGAAGCAGCGATTACGTTCACAACTTTATTCAAATTAAAATATATATATCATTTTAAACAAACAGTGCCCTAGAAATTTGGATGGTGGTGCAGAACAGGTGCCATCAGATCAGCTGCCTATTATACGCAGTGTCAGATATTTAATTTAATTGACTACAATTATAGGCCTGTGTGTAAGAAAGCGACTTACTCAGCAAAACAGTGGCTTAAATATGATTGATTACACAACAGTGGCAGCTCTTGCTCATGTTTTAAATTACAATCATTTATTTTCCTGCTTAATAATATTTCTGTCCGTGTTTTTGAAACTGATTTGACTACAATAGATTTAAGCCAGTTTCCAATTTTAAAAAACATACAAAAATATTTTGCTTCTATTTCAAAATGCACATCAAATAGAGAGACACACAGAGATTTAGATGTGGGTGGCACAGTGATTAGCACTGCTGCCTCATAGCACCAGGGACTTGGGTTCGATTCCCGGCTTGGGTCACTGTCTGTGTGGAGTTTGCACATTCTCCCCGTGTCTCTCCTCTGGATGCTCCGGTTTCCTCCCACAGATTGAAAAATGTGCTGGTTAGGTGCATTGACCCGAACAGG
Source organism: Carcharhinus amblyrhynchos (assembly GCF_965287045.1). Taxonomy (NCBI): domain Eukaryota; kingdom Metazoa; phylum Chordata; class Chondrichthyes; order Carcharhiniformes; family Carcharhinidae; genus Carcharhinus; species Carcharhinus amblyrhynchos. The sequence goes on from NC_137333.1 coordinate 94,458,704, forward strand.
CGCTGGAGTGTGGCAACTAGGGGAATTTCACAATAACTTCATAGCAGTCTAAGTCTTACTTGTGACTAATAAATAAACTTCACTTTAAAAAGATTCAGGATAGACCATTTAGGACAGAGGTGAGGAGACATTTCTTCACTCAAAGAGTGGTGAGCCTGTGGAATTTATTACCACAGGAAGTAGTTGATGCCAAAACACTGAATGTATTCAAGAGGCAGCTGGATATAGCACTTGGAGTGAATGGGGTTGAAGGTTATGGGGAGAAAGCAAGATTAGGCTACTGGGTTGGACGATCAGCCATGATCATAATGAATGGCGGAGCAGACTTGAAAGGCCAAATGGCCTCCTCCTGCTTCTATCTTCCATGTTTCTATGAGATAGAGATGCTATCTTATTGTTTCAATTCACAATTTTAAAATTTGATTTGATTTATTATTGTCACATGTATTGAGATACAATGAAAAGTATTGTTTCTTGCCCACTATACAGACAAAGCATACCGTACATAGAGAAGGAAAGGAGTGGGTGCAGAACGTAGTGTTACAGTCATAGCTAGGGTATAGAGAAAGATCAACTTAATGTGACACAGGTCCATTCAAAAGTCTGATGACAGCAAGGAAGAAGATGTTCTTGAGTTGGTTGGTACGTGTCCTCAGACTTTTGTATCTTTTTCCCTGACAGAAGAAAGTTGAAGAGAGAATGTCCAGAATGTGTGGGATCCTTGGTTATGTTGGCTGCTTTCCCGAGGCAGCAGGAAAGTCAATGGATGGGAGGCTGGTTTGCATGATGGACTGGCCTATGATTTGTTATTGTATCCATTATGGATGAGTGGAATACTAATTATTTGTTGTCGATTTGAAAATGCCAGAAGTGGGATGCAATTGTTTAAGAGATTTAAAATATTAAAATTTTAAAATTCCATCCTTGTATTCAAACCCCTCACCGTTCTCATCCCTCCCTATTGTACACTGTACTGGTTCCTCATTTAAGGAAATATGCATTAGAAGCAGTTCAGAGGGGTCCACTAGACTAATACCAGGAACAGGCAGGTTGTTCTGGCCCCCTCAATTTCCACTGCCCACTGCTGGCAACTCACTGCCCCAGCACTAAGCTCTGGAATTCCCTTCCTAAACCTCCCTTCCCCTCTCTCCTCCTTAAAAATCACAGCTCTTTGGCCAAGCATTTGATCATCTATCGTAACACTTATGTGGCTTGCTGTTAAACCTTTGTCTGATTTACTTGGCTGTGAAGTGTCTGGAGACATTTTATTGAAAGACGCTTTGAAAATACAAGTTATTGTTATTAATCAATAACACATTTGATGTTCAGGCTCTTATTAAAAATATATACTCTGGGACATGTATCTTGGGGATTTTTTTTAACCTGAAGCAATTTGTGGAAGTGTTTATGATTGACATAAATGTTCTTCACAAAGATCTGGAAAGCTTACACAAATGAGTCAGCTGACCCCATGATCCTCTTAATGTGGTCAGGCATATTCCCTCTTCCCCTCTGTTGCTTGCAGACTTCAGGGATCCATCAGTGAGCCAAACCCACAGGTTTTACCTACGCGTACTCCCCTACGCGAGATCTCCCCTTAGAAGAATGAGGGGAGATCTCATTGAGACATATAAGATGATGAATGGGATGGATAGGATAGAGGTGGAGAGACTCTTCCCGCTCAGAAAGGACAGTAGGACTAGAGGGCACAGCCTCAAGATAAAGGGGGGGCGGTTTAGAACGGAGTTGAGGAGGAACTTCTTCACTCAAAGGGTGGTGAATCTCTGGAATTCTCTGCCCGGTGAGGTGGTGGAGGCTGCCTCGCTAAATATTTTTAAGACGCGGGTTGATGGGTTTTTGATAAGCGAGGGGATTAAGGGTTATGGGGAGAGGGCGGGAATGTGGAACTGAGCCACGACAGATCAGCCATGATCTTATTGAATGGCGGGGCAGGCTCGAAGGGCTAGATGGCCTACTCCTGCTCCTATTTCTTATGTTCTTATGTACTCAGGGCACCCTCCCACTCCCCAATACAAGCAAAACACAGGAACAATTGCTGCCAATCTGCCGTACCCTATCAGTTCCAAGAATTTAGCAAATCCACAGTGATTCTGAAAGTTCAGGGCCAGAATTCCTCACCAGTCCTGTTTAAAAGAAAGGTAGCAAATGGCCTTCATCGCAAGTAGATTTACGTACAGGAAGAAGGATGTTATAATAAGTCTTTGGATGTGGAAGTCTCTTCACTAAAACCCCTTTATTTACAAACTCTAACACAGTACACAGACTGCTAGTAGTTAGCAGTCTATCTCCATGGGTGTCAGAAGAAGTGGCACTCCCAGTTAAGTACAAGACAAAGACTCCCTGATTAGCCCATCAGTTGGATCCTTAATCCGGGATATCTTTTCGTATCCAACCAAAATCAAATTAACTGAGGGACAACTCAAAAGGGGCGGCTCCCTAAAAGGGGAACCACGCAAAACAAAAGACAAAGCAGAAAGGAAACTTAAAACATCAAATTAAAATGTAGTTAAGGGGGTCAATTATATATCCCAGATCCTTAAACAGGGAATTCATACACCAATAAGCCAAACTCAATGGCCTGATTGAAGTCATTATAGTTGTCTTATTGTAGCCGTACATGGCCTTGGAGAGATAATACCTGGGGTATCCTGTGACATTTTGGTCACCTGATCTAAAGGAAGATACACTTGCCGTGAGGGAGTTCAACAAAGCTTCACCAGGCTGGGATGGAGAGGTTGTCCAATGACAAAAGATTAAACAGACAGGTCCTTTATTTGTTGGAATGTGAAGACTCAGGGGTGGTCTCACTCAAACATAAAATTCTTGCAAGGCTCAACAGAGTAGATGCAAGAAGGATGTTTCCCCTGGCTGGGGGCGGTCTAGAAGCAGGATTAAGACAAGGCTGGTAAATCTTTGTTATTCTCTGTCACAGAGGCCGGTGAAAGCTCAGCGGTTGAGTATGTTCAAGACAAAAGTGTGGAACTTTTGTGTCCCATCAGTCACAGGAATCATAGCGGGCAGGGGCAGACCACACAAAGGTCCACTGACCTCGGGCACGAATTTCCGACCTTGTGGCAAGCGCCAAGATCGATAGATTTCCACATATTAAAATTGTCAAGAGATAAGTAGATTGTGCAGGAAAATGGTATTGAACTCGAAGGCAAGTAACTCAGCTCCTGACTCCCCAAAACCTGTTCGCCATCTACATGGCACAAGTCAGGAGTGTGATGGCATACTCCCCACTTGCCTGGATGGGTGCAGCTCCAGCAACACTCAAGAAGCTTGACACCATCCAGGACAAAGCAGCTCGCTTGACTGGCACATCTACAAACACTCAATCCCTCCACCACTGACGCATCAGTGCATACTATCTACAAGATGCACTGCAGCAATTCAAAGATCCTTAGACAGCACCTTTCAAACCTATGACCACTTCCATCTAGAAGAAGGGCAGCAGGTACATGGGCAGACTCACCATTCTGACTTGGAAATATAATCGGTTGTTCCTTCACAGTCGTTGGGTCAAAATCCTGGAATTCCCTCCCTAATGGCATTGTGGGTCAATGATGTGAAAATGCCGGTGTTGGACTGGGGTAAACACAGTAAGAAGTCTCACAACAGCAGGTTAAAGTCCAACAGGTATATTTGGTAGCAAACATCACTAGCTTTTGGAGCACTGCTCCTTTGTCAGGTGAGTGGGAGTTCTGTTCACAAACAGGGCATGTACACATCTCTTTACCCTGTGCTTAACCCTCTCTCCACTCACATTGTCTGTACCTTTAAGACTTGATTAGCTGTAAGGACTCGCAGTCCAATCATTATTCTGTAAATTATTTGAGTTTGTGTCTTCACATGCCCCGTTTGTGAACAGAACTCCCACTCACCTGTCGAAGGAACAGCGCTCTGAAAGCTGGTGGCGTTTGCTACCAAATAAACCTGTTGGACTTTAACCTGGTGTTGTGAGACTTCTTATTGTGGGTCAACCCATAGTACATGGACTGCGATGACTCAAGGCAGCTCACCACCACCTTCTCAAGGGCAACTAGGGATGGGCAATAAATGCAGGCCAGCCAGCGATGCCCATGTCCCACAAAATCAAAGATCAGCCCCAATCCCCGAATGGCGCAATGAGGTCAAAAGACTGAATGCTGCTCCTATGTCTTACGTTAAAAAAAACAATGAAATCCCCTTGTTCTTCACGCTGTTAACCATCCGTTTTGCTGCACATCACCAGTTTTCAAAAACAATAATGTTAAAAGGATGAAAATGAGCTAGAGCAGTAAATATTTTAAATAAAAGAATGGCTCTTTATGAATAAGAATAACCAAGGCCACTGACTGACCTGTCTCACACAAGAATTAAGCATTTCTATTTTCAGTCCCCCATTATTCACCCCTCCCCAAAGAAATCTTCAGAAACCCTTCTCAATAAGAACTATAAATCCGTGACTGATCAGCACATTAAATAACATATTAAGTTTATTTATCAGGTGTCACAAATAGGTTTACATTAACACTGCAATGAATTTACTGTGAAATTCTCTAGTAGCTACACTCTGGCGCCTGTTTGGGTACTGAGGGGGAATTTAGCATGGCCAACGCATGTATCCAGCACATCTTTCGGACTGTGGGAGGAAACTGGTGCAGCCGGAGGAAACCCCCGCAGACACAGGCAGAACGTGCAAACACCGCACAGACGGTGACCCAAGCTAGGAATCAAACTTGGGCCCTTGTGAGGCAGTAGTGCTAACCATTGTTGCAAAGGGCATTACCCCTCCTGTTGCAAAACAATTTTGCATTTATAGAGTGCCTTAAATTATCCCAAACTACTTCATCGAAATGTAATCAAACTAAAACAGACACCAAGCCAAAGGAGGAGACATACTGACACCTTAAACAGAGGCAACAGTGAAACACAGATTATCTGCTGTCAAAATACTACAGAGCTACTTGCGTCACACTGTCTGAGGCTTCTGTATCTAATCAGGAGGAAAGAAAAGTTACCGTTAGCAAGTCACTGGAGTAAATGGAAGTCAAATCAGCAGTTGCAGCAAGCCAGCGACAGGTCAGTTAAAATCAAACTTAAAAATTCAACTGCTCCAACCCAAATGTTAAACACGCAATGGTTTAAACCATTTCAAATCCAAGGATTCGTACAATCTGCTTAATATCTCTATCCTACCTCCTGCACTGCTCCCTCCATCATGATAACTAGCAGAGTTCAAATCCAGCGTTTCCACTTCTCTCCTTCCAAAAACATAACGATTTCACACATCTTCAACTTGTTAATCCACCAGATTAACAGCTTCAATTTGTCCACAAATAAACCCAGTCAAAATATAAACAGGCAAATATATTTACTGCATCTGGAAAAAGGGACACACATCTACATTCTGTCTCACAAAAGGTATAATATTTATTTCCCTTCAAAGCAGTTTCCAAAGCCTTGCATGAAGCTCACACTCCAGGAGTGTCACTTTCACTCCTGAACATTTTGCTGTAAATCTCCTCAAGATTTTTTTTAATAAATCAAGCAGTTTATCACCCTCCTCCAAATGCCCATGAGCAATGCCATGGGAGATGTATTAAGTAGCTCTCCTGTTTCTAACTGTAAAGCTTACTGTGATTGCTTGTCACTGGGACATTTATTTTCCAGTGTGCAGGGACAGGCAGGCACAAAACATAACGTCACATCAAGAGGTGTGCAGAAAGCAGCTCATTTACCCCCCGGTTCCAGAAGCGGGGGGGGGCACTCAAGATAGGCGTGGGTACCACTAAGTGGAAAAGAAAAGCTACAGACATCCCTCAATTCAGTAAACTCTTCCAAATCCAGAAGAAAATCTAACATAATAAACGTGTATTTATGCAGCTAAACAGCACCACATTGAGTAATTACTGGGTCTGTTTGGTGCAGAAAAATATCACATGCACCTGTTATGCAGTTGTACACTGAAACAGCACATCCTCTGGGATTAGACACTATAACTTTTACCAATTACAAAAAGGTTGGCCTACCAGGTTCTCTTTTAAGTTGCAAGGGCCCCAAACACCCCTTGCCAGCCCTTCCTGCCAGCAGGGTCTCCTGGTCCCTCACAGCAGATTCCCAGGCAGCACAGCAGGTGAACAATTGGCTTTTCTTGCTGGAGGATGGCCAACAGCGAGACATCTCCACCCCATCAAAAAACACGCCGTGGAGTGTCTGACAAGAAGATTTGTGTACAGGAACAAGGGTGTACCCTTGTGTAAGGAAAGACAGTCATTCTGTCCAAAGGGATAACTTAAGGCAGCACAGTGGTTAGCACTGCTGCCTCACAGTGCCAGGATCCCAGATTCAACTCCAGACTGAAGTCACTGTGCGGAGTCTGCACATTCTCCCCGTGTCTGAGTGGATTTCCTCCGGGTGCTCTGGTTTCTTCCCACAGGTTAAAGATGTGCGAGATAGGTTGAGTAGCCATGCTAAATTGACTTGAGTATCAGGGGAATAGCAGAGTAAATATGTGAGGTTACAGGGACAGGCTTGATGGGCCAAATCGTCTGCACTATATTAAATATCATGTGATTACTTTTAAAAAATAATGGGGGGGTGGGGGGAGACTAAGTACAGTAGCAAGCAACGCCAGCAGTGGCTTTTCCACTGACCAGAATGGATCCTGCACCAAAATCTGTCCTTGCAACCTCAATAATGTTGTTCAGGCACATTCCCCTATGAGTCACCTGGCAAGGCAGCAGCTGAGTCATCCTCCTGCTGTCAGCTGATGTGTTCAAAGGTCCCAGCGCCAGATTTGAACACCACTCCAGCGCATTCATATCATTCTCTCCAGTCTTCCCCAGGCTGTGCAGAATGTCAGCAACCCGGAGGGAAAAGGCTGGCACCCTCAAGAAGAAATCTGTTCCTCGATGCAGCCACCCCCATCTCGAGCCCATCACCTGCGAGGTGCCTACGCCCCACTTGGTCTTCTACCCACTGCATCTGAAATCTTTGCGCATCTCCTTCCAGCAAAGGGTGCGGAATCCCTTTCACCCCTTGGTTTCATGCAGCCTTGTTGGAGTCCAGCTTCCCTCCTCTTGGTCGTTCCTCTGCCTTCCATTGTTCATCATCCACCCTGCCACCTTATTCAATGACGGGCAGTCTCGAGGGACTGAATGGTCTACTCCTCCTTCTTGACCGTGTGTAACTTACCCAGTTTTCAAGTTAGAGTGGCCTTATTTTTGGCTTAAGGCTGCCTCACTTCAGTCACATACTCATCCATCTGAACCTTAACCAAAAAGGTCTTATTTTCTCAAATGATTATTCATTTACTTTGTTAAATGCACCTCAGATAAATGCGTGTTAAGATTTTTGCTATCCCCTCAGACAATACATAATGGGACCTCAGGGAATGGGCTGTTGACCAGCTCATGACTCAATCTCAAATTGAGATTGGCAACAGGAGAAAGAAAAAGCAAATCTAAAATAAAAATGTTTGATTTTATGTGGTGCCTCGTGGCATTTAAGTATCTGAAAACACCACGCAATGAATTACATTTTTGGAATGCATTGTTGCGATATAGGGAAGTATTACAGCTATTTGGTGCCAGCTTATAATGCAATGAGTGGTCAGTCCATCTATTTTGTTGGTGGTACAGCTTGAGGAAGGGATGGTGACCAAGAAACAGTGATAACTGCCTTTGAGTAGCACCATGGAATATTGTTTTATATACCTCAACACCCGAACAAGGAGATAGGGCCTTGACTTAATTTGTTGACCAAGGAACCACCATCAACATCCTACGGGTGACCATTGACCAGAAACTGAACTGACTAACCATATAAATACTGTTTAGAACAGGAAAGAGACTAGAAATCCTGCGGCAAGTTACTCACCAAAAGCCTATCCACCATCTACAAGGCACAAGTCAGGACTGTGATAGAAAACTCTCCACTTGCCTGGATGAGTGCAGTTCCAATGACACTCAAGAAGCTTGATACCATCCAGGACAAAGCAGCCCGCTTGACTGCTACTCCTTTCACAAACATTCAATCCCTCCACAGTGGCAGCCATGTGTACCATCTACAAGATGCACTGCAGGAATTCCCCAAGACTCCTTAGATTGCATCTTTCATGACCACTACTATCTTAGAAGGACAAGGGCAGCAGATACCAGGAATGCCACCACCTGGAAGTTTCCCTTCAAGTCACTCGTCATCCTGTCTTGGAAACATATCACCATTCCTTCACCGTTGCTGGGTCAAAATCCTGGAACCCCCTCCTTAACAGCACTGAGAGTACTTACATCACAGGGACTTCAGCAGTTCAAAAAGACAGCTCACTCTCATCTTCTCGAGGGCAATAGGGATGGACAATAAATGATGTGAGCAAGTGAGGCCCACACCCCATAAAATATTGTTTTTGTAAAGCCCCCCTGACAACAGTCCTTTCCTTTTGTATGCTGGACTAACAGCAGCTGCTCAGATCCTGCTGTGGATCCCCAACCCAGAACCATTCAACCCCAAAGCTACCAACTCAGCCAAGCTGATCCTCTCAAGGAACATGGAGTAGGAGTTGACCATTCGGCCCTTTGAGCCTATTCAATAAAATCATGGCTAATCTGGCCGTGGTCTCAGTTCCATTTTCCCACACTCCCACCCAGCATAACCCTCGACTCCATTATCTATCAAAAAAATCTGTCCCGCTTTGCTTTGGTTAAATTAAATGACCCAACCTATACCACTTTCTTGGAAAGATCTTGACAAACATCCTTAGACAGCATCTTGCAAACCCATGACCACTTCCATCTAGAAAGGGCAGCAGACACATGGAAACACCACCACCTGCAAGTTCCCCTCCAAGCCACTCACCATCCTGACTTGGAAATATATCAGCTGTTCCTTCGCAGTCACCGGGTGAAAGTCCTGGAATTCCCTCCATAACGGCATTGTGGGTCAACCCACAGAACATTGACTGCAGCGTTTCAAGAAGGCAGCTCACGACAATCTTCTCAAGGGCAACTATGGATGACCAAAAATGCTGGCCTAGCCAGCACACCAATGAAAAAAACCATCAGGCAAATGATCCACAAGAGAAGAAAATTCTCCTCATCTCCATACTAAAGGGGAGACCTTTTATTCTGAAGCTATGGCTTGCACACAAGTGGAAATATCCTTTTAGCATCCACCATATTAAATGCCCTCCTGATCACCTCATTCTTCTAAACTCCAATGGGCATAGACCAGTTAGGTCATAGAGTCATAGATGTTTACAACATGGAAACAGGCCCTTCAGCCCAACTTGTTCACGCACTTTTATTTTTATAACCACTAAGCTAATCCCAACTACCCACATTTGGCCGATATCCCTCTGTACCCATCTAACTATCTAAATACTTCTTAAAAGACAAAATTGTACCTACCTCTACTATCATCTCTGGCTTGTTCCAGACATTCACTACCCTGTGTGTGAAAAATTTGCCCCTCTGGACACTTTTGTACCTTTCCCCTCTCACCTTAAACTTATGCCCTCTAGTTTTAGATTCCCCTACCTTTGGGAAAAGATATTGACTGTTTAGCTAATCTGTGCCCCTCATTATTTTATAGACCTCTATAAGATCACCCCTCAACCTCCTACGCTCCAGAGAAAAATGTCCCAGTCTATCCTGTCTCTCCCTATAACTCAAACCATCAAGTCCCGGTAACATCCTAGTAAATCTTTTCTGCACTCTTTCTAGTTTAATAATATCCTTTCTATAATAGGGTGACCAGAATTGCACACAGTATTCCAAGTGTGGCCTTACCAATGTCTTTACAACTTCAACAAAGTGTCCCAACTCCTGTATTCAATATTCTGACCAATGAAACCAAGCATGCCAAACGTCTTCTTCACCACTCCGTCCACCCATGACTCCACTTTCAAGGAGCTACGAACACGTAGCTCTAAATCTCTTTGTTCTGTAAGTCTCCCCAACGCCCTACCATTAACTGCCGAAGTCCTGCCCTGGTTCCATCTACCAAATTGCATCACCTCGCACTTGTCTAAATTAAACTATCTGCCATTCGTCAGCCCACTGGCCCAATTGATCAAGATCCTGTTGCAATTGGGGATAACTTTCTTCGCTCTCCACTATGCCACCAATCTTGGTGTCATCTGCAAACTTAAGAACCATGCTTCCGATATTCTCATCCAAATCATTAATATAAACGACAAACAACAGTAGACCTAGCACTGATCCCTGAGGCACACCTCTGGTTACAGGCCCCCAATTTGAAAAACAACCCTCTACAACCACCCCCTGACTTCTGTCCGAAATGTTAACTCCTCTTCCCTGCCCCCCTTTCTGACGTCGCTGATTCTGCTGTTATTCTTAGCTGTCCCTCCCCCCCTGTACAGTATTTAGCAAAAATCCATAAGGGGGGGGGGGGGAGAAGAAACATTTGGAATAACTGCAGAAACGGCAGTGGCTGGAAAAAATTAAGAGAATTGAACCCATGATTCAAAGTCTCATTAATCTTTGTGCTCGACCGACGGCAACGCCAGAAATCCTCCACTTATTAGACTGTGGACCAGCAGGCCTGAGTTAATGTTCCACCAGTAGGCCTGCTGGTTCAGCCGGGCAGTTTTTACCCCATGGGAAATGTTAAAACAATCTATGACAATTTGTTAACATTATAGCTTGTTCAGCTTGACATGTATGTATGCAGGCAATTGCATTTTTATATACACACTATACACGTATATAAAATGCAAATGCCTAAATACATACACGCCAGGCTAAAGTGAAGGGAGTATACAAGAGAAGCCAGAAATGTTCTCGGTTTCTTAAACCCTGTAATGTGGTTGACTCTCAAATGTCTTCTGGAAATGGAGGGCAGTTAGGGACAGGCAATAAATACTGGTCCAGCCAGTGATGCCCACATCCTGTAAGGATGAATTAAAAAATGTTATTTAACGTTTAAAAAGAAATGAAAAAAAGAGAAGGCAGGTCTATTTAATCTCCCCTAAAAAATTATTTAACATATAGAAGCATAGCATCCCAACAGTGCATAAGGAGATCATTCGGATCATCAAGCTTGCACCAACAGTCCCTATCGCACACACAAAAAAACCCTAGCTAGTCCCCCTGACACGAAGGGACAATTTGGCATGGCCAACTCACCTAAACATGTGGTGCAAAACTGCCAACTTCTCAGCTAAAAGAGTAGCAAAGTGGTTAGCACTGCTGCCTCACGGTACTAGGGATCTGAGTTCAATTCCAATATTGGATGATTGTCTGTGCTGAAGTTTGCACATTCTCCCTGCGTCTGCATGGGTTTCCTCAGGGTGCTCCGCTTTCCTCCCATAGTCTGAGAGACTGCAGGTCAGGTCAGGTCGAGTGGTCATTCTAAATTGCCCCTCAGTATTTCAAGATTAGGAGGGGGTGAGCAGAGTAAATACGTAGGGTTGATGGATCATAGAACCCTGTGGGATAAACCTGAGTAAGAGTTGGTCAGGGCTCCATGGGCCTCCTTCTGCACTGTAGGAACGCTATGATAGAAACATATATAGTTGCCATGCTATTTATCTTTAAAAACGACCTATTAATAAACACGGAGGAGGAAGAGGTTTCGGTGGCACTGGGTAACTATGATGCAGCAAAGGGGGGGGGAAAAAGGTGGATGCAGCCAGGCACGCGGAAATGATTGACAGAGGCCCACTGGCCAGTCAGGGCGGTGGCTGGGAGAGGGGGTAGCCAATGGTGTGAGGTGGGGGCGGGCTCTGAGCCAGCTTGGCGGTAGGGGGCAGAGACTCTTGTCAGTTTCAGTCTCAATTCACAAAGATGTACAACTGAAATGGCAACATGACATTCCAGGCGGAACCCACATTAAACACACGAGATTCCAAACACATATACATTGTATTCACAGAGTTCCAAATGGTTACAACACGTGTGTAAATGACAATGCGACCAACCTCCAAATACAAAAGCTCTCATTTTCGTGGCACTTATTGTCTTTAAAAAAAAACACAGAAGGGTAAATTATCCTCACCATATATCATTGCCAAGCCAGTCTCATGGAGAAAACGGAAGCGCCGGTGCTTGAAGAGCCAGATGGTGAGGATGGTGAGTGTGAGCAGCAGGATGAAGAGCAGCAGATTAGCGCTGTCCTGCCGGTGGCTCTCTTCCGCCTCTTTCTCCGTGGCGATCTCCTCCATGGCGCTGTCTGCCCGGCACCGCCGACTCCACATGCTCAGCAGCAACCAGAGCAGGACGGGCAGGGTCTTCTTGAGGCCGCCGAGCCCAGCTCCCCAGTCTCGGCTGCTGCTGGTGATCTCCATTGCCACAGCAGCTTACCTGTTTGCGTGTATGTGTGTGTATGTCTCTAACCTCTGTGATTTGACTGCTTGTCAATACTGCGTAGGATCGGGGAGAAGAGGCGGAGAAAGAAAGGAGGAGACTGTCTTGATACAAACCCCGCCTCACGCTTAAAGAGGCAACGCTTTTCCTGTAGCTTATTTAAATTATATTCAGCGCTTATTTTTCTTTGCAACGCCACAACACCCTTTCAAAGAACAATTAGTCCCAGCGTCCTGGTAAATAATTGATTTGATTTATTGTTGTCACATGTGTTAGGATGCAGTGAAAAGTATTGTGCCTTGTTTGCTATACAGACAGAACATGCTGTTCATAGAATACATAGGGGAGAAGGAAAGGAGAGGGTGCAGAAAATATTGGGTGGAATTTTCCCATCCTGCCTGCCAGGGGAATTGTTGGGGGGGGTCGGGGACTGACCGTACAAAGGTCAAAAGTAACCAAAAGAGAAACTGCTGGAAAATCTCAGCAGATCTGGCAGCACCTCTGTAAGGAGAGAAAAGAGCTGATGTTTCGAGCCCAGGTGATCCTTTGTCAAAGCCACAAGACGTAAAAAGTGGGAGATATTTATACTGCAGGGTGAGGGAATGAAAGATGAATCATAGTCACAAAACCAAAGGGAAAGGCTGCTAATGGCAGCCCATAGAGAGAGAACAGACAGCGTGAATGGCCAAACAGCAGAGAAGCTGAAATCAGAGGGTAAACCGTGACACATTAAGGTGTGCAGGCAGGGGGGAGGGAATGGGTGGGAGAGAGGTAAAATTGAGAAAAAGAGGGAAAGGGAAGCAAAGAGGGAGAAAAGGTAAGGAAAGAGGGATAAAATGGGGGAAAGAGTAAGAGCAAAAAGAAAAATAAATAAAGACAATAAAAAAAGGAAGGGTAGAGAACAGTTGGAAATTAAATAAAATGAAAACAGAGGGGTCGAGTTAATCATCTGAAATTGTTGAACTCGATGTTGAGACCGGAAGGCTGTAAAGTGCCCAGCCGGAAAATGAGGTGCTGTTCCTCCAGTTTGCGTTGAGCTTCACTGGAACGTTGCAGCAGGTCAGGAACTGACATGTGGGCATGGGAGCAGGATCGTGTGTTAAAATGGTCAGGATCCTGATTGTGCACAGACCGAAGGCAGTCAGCAAAGCGATCACCCAGTCTACGCTTGGTCTCTCCAACATAAAGGAGACCATGCAAAGGTCCGTTGACCTCGGATGGGAATTTCCAGCCTTGGGGCAAGCTTGGCCAGAAAATCCCGCCCGGTGTTACAGTCATAGCTCGGGTGTAGAGAAATATCGACTTAATATAAGGTAGGTCTATTTAAAAGTCTGAATGCAGCAGGGAAGTAACTGTTCTTGAATATTTATCCCTCAATCAACATTGCAAACAAAACAATATATTTTGGTCATTGTGACATTTGTTGTTTGTTGGAGCTTGCTGTGCACAAATTGGCTGCCACATTTCCAACATTACCACAGTGACTACATTTCAAAAGTAAAGCAAAATTAAAGGGGAGATTAAAACTAGAGGGCATAGGTTTAAGATGAGAGGGGAGAAATACAAAAGTGTCCAGAGGGGCAATTTTTTCACACAGAGGGTGGTGAGTGTCTGGAACAAGCTGTCAGAGTAGTAGTAGAGGCGGGTACAATTTTGTCTTTTAAAAAGCATTTAGACAGTTCCATGGGTAAGGTGGGGTAGAGGGATATGGGCCATATGTGGGCAATTGGGACTAGCTTAGTGGTTTAAAAAAAGGGCGGTGACAGATATGGCAAATGGAATAATTGCAATGGCTATGTTTGCATAAATTTTCAGAAAACTGGGGACTATTGGGAAAGATAATGAAGCATGTTATTGGCAGGGAGGGTAGCAAATTAATTGAAAATCTTGTTGCAAAAGAGAAAATAGTGAATAGGAATTAAAGGTTGTTTCTCAGTGTGGTTGGAAATAGATAACAATGTTCTGCACTGTTCTGGGACCATTCCTATGGACTACTGACATCATCATGAACAACAACAACGGTGTGTTTGTGTAGCACCCTTCATGTAACAAAATATCCCAAGACATTTCACAAGAGCATTGCAATACAAAATATGACACCGAGACACATAAGGAGTAGAGTCAGATGACCAAAAGCTTAGAGAGGTAGGTTTTAAGAAATACCTTAAGATATTTAAAAAGAAAGAATGTGAGGTGGCGAGACGGAGAGCTGTTGGGAGCGAATTCCATATTGCCCCTCTGGATCCTTTTGCATGTCTCCACTCTCACCTTAAACCTATGCCCTCTAGTTTTAGACTCCCCTACCTTTGGAAAAAGATGTTGACTATCTAATAATGTAATTAATAGTGTAATTTTTGAATAAATGAGCAACATACCTACAACAAATGACTGTCAAGACAATAGTGTGAAATTTAATTGTACTGGATTCTTAATATATAATTGTGGGAAATGTTCATCTAGTGCTGGATGTCATAAATGCAATCTAATCATTTACCAACAATGGAGGACTTGGGAGAGGATTGGTGGCACTTGGGTGTCAGCAATGGACATGCAACATTAAAGTTGTGTCTTCGAGTGTTGTCACCAAGGTGCAGCATGTAGATGACTTAGATGAGAAATAAGAGGAGGCAGATTTAAAGGGAGGGACGGAAACAACATCTGGGGAGAGAGCTTTAACCATGTCAGCTAATTTGGTTCCCCAAATGGGGAAGTTGGGTGGTCAGCAGGAATAGAATCAAGAGAGCAGAAGGTGGATTTCACGGACAAGGTGAACTCAGAGGAGAGATGGAGAGAGACTAGAGAAAGATGTGAGTTCAGGCTATGTCAAAGAAATCCATGTGCTCCTTGTTCTTTACTTGAGGGGAGGGTGGAGGGGACAAAAGACAATTTACAAAAAACACAGGGTTATCTTTGATAATCCTGGAATAGCGAGCTGTTTTAGCATTTGAGATTAGGATCTAATGGTGTTTGTGGGGTTTAGACATCCATGACCAAATCTAGCTAAGCCAGTTGTGTGCTATGATATTTCCAGTTTTCCTTTGGATTTAAGGGAACAAAGATGAGGATTGTAGGGGAGGTGAGGGAACAGGCATGTTCTGAATGTGAGAGAGAGTGGATTTATTGAGGGACTGTGGTATCAAAGGTGGAGCCAAGGATGTAGTTGAGTAAATTTGTTACTGTTGAAATATTGCGGCAAAGGACCAAAAGTGAGACACATGTAACTTTTAAAGTGCAGTTCTACATGATTTGAGGTCAGTCTTTTCTAAGAGCGCATACAGAAGGAAGAAGGGTTGGGTTGTGGAAGGGAGAAGTGTTACAAAGAAGAGATGGCTATCTGTGTAATTGACACAATGGATCTAGGAAGATCACCAGAGATGGCAGGGATAAAGGAGCAGTCATGAAAATGGGTTGTGGAGTTTACATGGAGGGAGGGATTTGAGGAAGATAAAAGGGCAATGAACTTTGAGAAGAGAAGGCAGGATGAGTTGAGATGGAAATTGAAATCAGCCAGGATGAGAAGACATCTAGTACAGAGACCAAAGGAGTAAAACAGTGAAGATATCTCAACAATAAAACTTTTATTGTACTTGGGTCAAGAGTAATGATTTTTAAGGAGGAGTGAAACAAGATAAGATGTTCAAAGATGGGGAAAGTGTCAGAGGAGTAGATGGTTAGGCCAATTGTAATCTGATCATAAGGGCCATACTGCCGTCCCAACAGTCTTGACCGGGTGAGTGATGTCAAGTAAAAGCGGGTGGTGAGGCTTCCTTAAGGAGAAAGCTGTCTTCACTCTCTGCCAGATTTTCCTTCAGGTAATGATATTGCTGAGATCTTCCATAATAAGTTCACGGATGACAAAAAGACCTTGTTCACAAGTGAACAGACTTTCGGTAGGGAGATGCATGGAGAGCTGGTGAGGGCAGATTCCACAGGGCAAAGAAATGGAAGGAGTGAGTTGGCCAGGAAGAAAATTATCAAAATTAGCCCCCAATGAGTATGCTGCCTGGGAAGGTCAACAAACAATTGGGGTAGGTTAGTTAGGATGACTTTTCATAATGGGCCAGCGAAGAGTAACTCGATGATTGAGAGAGGATTGCGAGAGAGACACAGTGGGAAGCTGTAGCCTTATTTAAGAGAGGCGCAAACCTGGCAACCAAGCAGAAAGGTGGAGGAGGGCTGAAAGGTTGGGGAATTGTGAGGGCAGAGCACCTGAGAGTGGAGAGGAGAAAGGAGGCATGACAGCACAGTGGCCCAGTGGGTAGTGCTGCTGCCTCACAGTGCCAGGGACCCGGTTCAATTCAGACCTCAGGTGACTCCCCATGTTCTCCCCATGTCTGTGTGGGTTTCCTCCAGGTGTTTGGATTTCTTCCCGCATTCCAAAGATGTGCAGGTTAGGTGGATTGGCTATGGTAAATTGTCCCTTAGTGTCAGGGGGATTAAATACGTGAGGTTATGGGGATGGACCTGGGTGGGTTTGCTGTTGGTGCAGGATCAATGGACCAAATGGCCTCCTTCTGCACTGTAGGATTCTATGAAAGGAGAGAGGGCTCTTGGAATGATAGGTCTCGTAGGTAAAGAGAATTGATTGAACAAGTCAAAATGGATTCATTAAAATGTTGTCTATAACTCCACAGGAAATGGTATCTAAATTTTCACTCAAATTATGGAGATAAAGTAAAAATAGTTCTGAGGATGTTGGTGGAATCAGCAAATAAAACAGAATTTGGTGTCATTAAGTACAAGATATACATTGCAATAAAATAAATAGAAATCCTTAATAAATGGGAGAAAATTAGCTGATGTGAAAAAAATGTGGATTTGTGTAGTTCAAGTTCACAATGTATTAAAAGTGCACCACAAGGGGATGAAGACATAAAAATGTTAACAGGGCGGCATGATGGCACAGTGGTTAGCACTGCTGCCTCACAGTGCCAGAGACCTGGGTTCGATTCCAGCCTCGGGTGACTGTCTATGAGGAGTCTGCATGTTCTCCCCACATCTGCATGGGTTTTCTCTGGGAGTTCCGGTTTCCTCCCACAGTCCAAAGATGTGCAGGTTAGGTTGATTGGCCACGCTAAATTGATCCTCGTGTCAGGCTGATTAGCAGAGTAAATATGTGGGGCTGCAGGAATTAGGCCTGGGTGGGATTGTGATCAGTGCAGACTTGATGGGCTGAATGATCTCCTTCTTCACTGTTGGGATTCTATGATTGGACTCTATGAATACTGGATTGGACAGGAAGTGGTACATAAATTAAAAATCAAGTTATAATCTTATAAAGATGACAATTGGAGTACTGTGCAGTTTTGGATTCCATTCTATAGAAATGATATTGCGGCAATATAATGGACTAACAGTGCAGCCTCCGTGGGTTTATGCTTAGTCTGTGTCATTGCAAGTTCAGAGACTTTAAGAAAATTTCATACAATAGAATCCCTACAGTACAGAGGGAGGCCATTCGGCCCATCTGTACGAATCACAATCCCACCCAGGCCCCATGCCTGTAACCCCATGCATTTACCCTAGCTAGTCTCCCTGACACTCAGGGACAATTTATCATGGCCAATCAATCTAACCCGCACATCTTTGGACTGTGGGAAGAAACCAGAGCACCTGGAAGTAACCCATGCAGACACGGGGAGAACGTGCAGACTCCACACAGACAGTGACCGATGCCAAAATTGTGCCCAGGTCCCTGGCACTGTGAGGCAGCAGTGCTAATGGAGTGCTTTTTTTGTTAAACATTATGTAGGGGGTGATTTTACAGAGGTGTTTAAAGGAAGGGAGAGAGTAGATCGAAACAGTGAATGGGGGAGAGGGGGATGGCACTGAAGGGACTTGAGGTTTATCGCAAGGCATTTAGGTTGAGAGCAGGAGAGATTTTTCTTTAAACATAAGGCTGGGGTTTTTGCATCTCTGCAGACTAGTTTGAAAGTGGGAATGCTCCTAAAATCCAAATGAATGGCCTGCACATTGCCTGTCCAACTTTCCCTGACCTGTCTGAAATGTTAGGGCAGTGGAAATGTCTCACAGCTCACTCACCTTGGGCTTACTGAGGTCTGTAAGTGGCTGATTAATGGCTATTTAAGGCCCTCATGCCACCCTACTGAACATTTACCCACAACACAGGGAGGCCCACACCAAATGGGTAGCCGAGCAAATTTAACTGCGCTGACTCCTGCTCTGAGCAAGACCAGAGGAAACTACAAAGGGCTGTGAATGTAGCCCAGTCCTTCACACAAACCAGCCTCCCATCCATTGACTCCGTCTACATTTCCTGCTGTCTGGGAAGAGCAGCCGGACATTCTCTCTTCCACCTTCTTCCACTGGAGAAAGATACAAAAATCTGAGGTCACCTACCAACCGATGCAAGAACAGCTTCTTCCCTGCTGCCATCAGACCTTTGAATGGACATATTATATATTAAGCTGATCCTCCTCTTTACCCTATCTGTAACTGCAACACTATATTCTGCCCCCCTCTCGCGATGTACTCTATGAATGGTATGGTTTTGTCTATATAGCGCACAAGAAACAATACTTTTCACTGTATCCCAATACAGGTAATGGTAATAAAACGAATCACTCTGAAGGTCATATTACCCTCTTTACCCTCCCTGCCTGGCTTCCCAAACCAAGCTTGTCAATCTCCTCACTGGGGCTTGGCAGCCTGGACCCGGCGATACTCCTGAATTATATTAAATTTGGGCTTCTCTTTGTCCCCTGTAATACCAGCAGTGGCCACTGGTGCTGCTGGGACTACAGAGCCTCGGGGCATCAGATTGGCCAGCAACTCTCTTAAAGCAAGACCATCTCCCTAGATATTGAGGAGCCTTAAAGCAATCACTGCTGGTGAAGAGTTAGATTGCTGAGGAACCAACTGTTAGTATGGTGGACAGGCTTGTCACTGACCTTATAGCCATACGGTCTGGGACCACAGTGCCCCATAAAATTCAATCTGTAGTCAGAATCCTGACAATACAAAAGGAGGCCATTCAACCCATTGAGTCTGTACTGACCACAATCTCACCCAGGCCCTATTCCCATAACCCCATACATTTACGTTGCTAATCCTCCTGATACTAGGGTCAATTTAGCATAGCCTAACCTGCCCACCTTTGGACTGTAGGAGGAAACCGGAGCACCTGGAGGAAACCCACGTGGACATGGGGAGCAAGTGCAAACTCCACAAGACAGTGACCTGATGCTGAAATTGAACCTGGGTCCCTGGTGCTGTGAGACTGCAGGTCTAACCACTGTGCCACCATGCCGCCCAGTGTTTGAGACTAGTGAATTGATAGTAGATAGAAAAGAGAAGGAAATCAGGAATGAGTGTATGAGAATAGGCTTGTGAGAGGCATAACTATTATATTCCACATTTTAATTTCTGGGTAATTGTATGTTTAAAACATAATTCTCAAATTTGCCTAACATTTCACAAGAGGCGTATTCTGAATAGCAATTAAAAGAATTGCCAAAATGCAGGGGATGTACAATCAGAAAGCTGGATGAACAAGCAACAAAATCATGGCTGAATTTGAGGGCTTTGAGAGTGGACATTGAAAGATGTCCATCTCCCCTGAGTCTATCATATTGCTGCCAATATTTGGAATTCACTAACTCACAATAAACCAGCTGGTAAATAATTTAAACTAAGATTACGTTGAAACTAATTGTTGAGCTCATATGCAAAATAGATTCATTTGTGCTAGAGATGGGGAATTACCTGAATGAAATTGAGACTGTTAAGTTAGAAAATTGCACAAGGGAGTTTCCTTTTCACTGAGCATTCTTTCTCCTGATCTTTGATTTATTATTATCACATGTATTGGGATACAGTGAAAAATATTGTTTCCTGCGTGCTCTACAGACAAAACATACTACTCGTAGGGTACATAGGAGAGAAGGAAAGGAGGGGATGCAGAATATAGTGTCACAGTTACAGATAGGATGTAGAGAAAAATCAAAAGAGCTTTGACAAAGGGTCATCTGGACTCAAAACATCAGCTCGTTTATCTCCTTACAGATGCTCCCAGACTCCTGAGATTTTCCAATATTTTCTCTTTTGTTGTCATTGGCAGGAGGGTCAGTAATCAAGGATCATCAATTGGCAGATAGGCCCAAGGGAAGATGTTTCTTGACCCCATAGTGTTTTTTTTTCGATAATCTGGAAAGTACTGTCCAAATGTGTGGTGGAAGCAGATTTAATAAGAATTTTTAAAGCAGGTAAATTTGGAAACAGAAACTTTGCAAGGCAATTGTGAATGATGAGGGGAATTGTCCAAATGGATTGTTCATTCAATGAATGGGCACGATGGACTAATTGGCTTCCTTCTGCACTACATGATTCAATGAAACTAATTCTCAGGTCATCTATTCAGTTCACATTCTGAGGTGTTTACTGGTGATAGAAGCCCTCAATTTTACCAGTGATCAATGAGTGTAATTTCTTGTGTAAACAAAGGATCGAGGCAAAGGTTCATCTAACGTAAGACCATAAGACCTAGGAGCGGAAGTAGGCCATTCGGTCCATTAAGTGTGCTTCTCCATTCAATGAAATCACAACTGATCTCTGTGGCTCAGTGGTTAGTACTACTGCCTCATAGTGCCAGGAACCCAGATTCGATTCCCAGCTAGGGTCACTGTCTATGCTGGATCTGCATGTTCTCCCTGTATCTGCATGGGTTTTCTCCAGTGCTCCGGTTTCCTCCCAGTCTGAAACACGTGCTGGTTAGATGCATTGACCATGGAAAATTCTCCCTCAGTGTACCTGAACAGGTGCTGAAGTGTGGCAACCAGGGGAATTAACAGTAACTTCATTGCCGTGTTACTACAAACATACTTGTGACACTAATAAATAAAGTTTGAACTTAATTCTTATGTTGCTATTTTTAAAGGTTATGGTACAGTGGTTAGCACTGCTGCCTTACAGCGCCAGGGACCCGGACTCAATTCCAACCTTGGGTCACTCTGTAAGGAGTTCTCCCTGTGTCTTTGTGGGTTTTCTCCAGGCGCTCCGGTTTCCTTCCATCGTCCAAAAGGCATGCCGGTTGGATGGATTGGTGATGCCAAATTGACCCTAGTGTCAGGGGGATTAGCAGGGTAAATATGTGGGGTTATGGGGATAGAGGCTGGGTGGGAATGTGGTGAGTATAGGTTGGATGGGCCGAATGGCCTCCTTCTGCACTGTAAGGATTCTATGAAAACAGTAAAAATTAAATAAAGGTATCAAACTGAATCAGTACCTAGGATGCTAGATGTAACACCATTGTGTAACAGTGATTTATTCCAGTGTCTGCCCGAATTCCCCATCCCACCCTCGCGCCGGGGAGTGCGCCGCGCTCTAATTGGTGGTCACGAGCAGAACCCTGCCTATGATTGGCCTCTGCGGTCTACGCGCTGATTGGTGAACACGGAAACCTCTTCTCCGATTGGTGGACTGGGGGGGGGGGGGGGGCCCTTGTGTTATCCCGTGCCCTGATTGGCCGAACGCGGACTGGTGGAAGGACGTCCTGTGCTGTGATTGGACTTTCAGGCAAGAGATCCGATTGGTCGACCTGTGTCCTATACTGATTGGCTGGAAGGCGGTACGGGCTCCTACATCCGGTTTTTTCATTGGCCCCGACCAGGATCGTTAGCTTCCACTCCCCGCCCCCCCTTGTCAGGTGGAGCAGGCAGCCAAGGTGATTTGTGGAGTACGTGGTGATTGACAACATCATCTCGCCTTTTGATTGGCTGCAGTAGCCGCCAGAGAGCGGCATTGGCCCAGAGATGGGTTTACTCTGATTGAACATCCCGCCAACCCTCCCGTCATTGTGATTGGTGGCCACTATTCCATCTGCCAGGTGATTGGCCGATGATGATTGTGATGGGAGCAGCCCTGGAATATCCCGCCCTGTGATTGGCTAAAGCCCTTGCCGAATCCAATTTGCGATTGGAGAGTTTCGCGCTGCCCCGTACGGTGATTGGCCAGCTGTTTGATTGGCTGCAAGCCGTCCCACGAGGTGATTGGTGCTGCTCCTCGCTGTTTGATTGGTGGGCGTCCATCCGCCTGCCCTGTGATTGGCCAGCTTGGAGCTGTTGAAAACGAGGTGATTGGCGGGAATGCGGCCGGCCTGATTTGTGATTGGCGGGTTGCAAGTTGCTCGACGCTGTTTGATTGGCGGGCAGGGGACCCTCCGGCAAGGTGATTGGTGGGTACTCGACGCTGTCTGATTGGTAGGTTGCGATCGTCCTGCCCTGTGATTTGCGGGTTTCCTCTCGCTGCTCGATTGGCGAGTTACCAGCTGCCTGCCCTGTGATTGGCCGTGTCCGGTAGGCAGGGAAACGGGAAGCGGTTGTCAGGGTTTGAGGGAGAGGCCGAGGGGCCGGAGCGGGGAGTGAGGGAGAGGAACGGAGATAGAGAGTGAGGGCGAGAGCGGCGGCCGGAGCGGGGAGTGAGGGAGAGGAACGGAGATAGAGAGTGAGATCGAGAGCGGCGGCCGGAGCGGGGAGTGAGGGAAAGGAAAGGAAAGGAGAGGCGGCCGGCGGAGCAGAGGGCGAGGCCAAGGGGGATCCGCGGGCGGCCGGAGCGGAGTGAGGGAGAGGGGGCCGGAGGGAGAGGCCGAGGGGAAGCCGCGGGAGAGGGAGGAAAATGGGCTGCCTGTTCTCGCGGAAATCCAAGGAGAAAAACAGAGAGAAGAAAAAGAAGAAGAAAAAGGACGGAGCCGAGGCCGAGGCTGAAGAGGGAGTGAAGCAGTACAGCTGGGACCAGCGGGAGAAGGTGAGGCCCGGGGAGAGGGAGCTGCGGAAAAGGCTAATGGTGCAGCCCCCGCTGGAGCTGATAATCTGCCCGAGGCTGCGGTCAGTGCTCAGGATTGCAGCTGGTCTTTACTATGCGCCTGTATGTGTGTAGGTATATACACACGAAGTTTATACATGCATATCTGCACACACAGGCACATAGAAAAGAATTGCGTACACACATGAAGTATGCACATAGCCAGACGCATACATAAATATCTGCACACACAGCCATATAGAAAATAATTGCATACAAAGACCTAGAGTATGTACATACATTGCAAGCATTCTATGATGTACACGTACACATGAAGTATACACATGTATACACGTGTACATTATAGAATATGATTGTCACGTACGTTCATATTCTATGGTTCTATGTCTGTATGCAGTTCTTTTCTATATGTCTATGTGCATATGTGTGTCTGATTGAATTGATTCTATGCATACTTGATTTATTGTCACGTGTACTAATATACAAGAAAATTATTTTCTTGCGTGCTATATAGACAGGAGGAAATGAGAGTGTGCAGTATGTAGTGTTGCAGTCATAACTAGGGTGTCAAGAAAGATCAACTTAGTGCAAGGTAAGTCCATTCAAAAGTCTGAAGAAGTTAGTCTTGAGACATGCCAAATTTCCTTAGTCTTTTGAGGAAGTGCAGACGTAGGTGGGCTTTCTTAACTATAGTATCGACGTGGTGGGGAGGAGGGGGCGGTGGTCAGGACAGTGGTTGGTAATCTGCACACCTAAAAACTTGAAGTTTTTGACCATTTCTACTTCTATCCCTGTTGATGTAGATAGAGGTATGTTTTCCTTTATGTTTCGTGAAGTCGATGACGATATCCTTCGTTTTGTTGACGTTGTGGGAGAGATTATTGTTGTCGCACCAGTTCACCAGATTCTCTACCTCATTCCTGTACTCGAGTTGGAGGGAATTTGGCCACATGGTCATAGGTATATAAGGAATATAGCAGGGGGCTGAGAACACAGTCTTGTGGGCACCGGTGTTAAGGATGATCATGGATAGTGTGTTGCTGCCTATCATTACTGATTGTGGTCTGTGGGTTAGGAAGTTGAGCATCCAGTCACAAAGGGATGAGCCAAGGCCCAGCTCACAGAGTTTGGAGATGAACGAGTACATGTCTTTGATTTGATTTATTATTGTCACATGTATTAGCATACAGTGAAAAGTACTATTTCATGACGCTGTACACACAAAGCATATCGTGTATATGCAGTGTACAAAGCATACTGTATACATGCGATTCTTGTGTGTGTGTCGGTGTATATTCCCTGTACATATGGGGATATGGTGAGGAGGTGAGTCTGGACAAGAAACTGTTGAAGTTAGTGCTGAATGGCCTCCTTCTGCACAGTAGGGATTTGTGTGTGTAAGTGTAATAACATGTAGTTAAGCAATGTGGACAAAATTACGAGCGACATAGATAGGAAGAAACTTTTCCCCTTTAATAGAGGGGTCGATAACTAGGGGCTTCAGATTTAAGGTAAGGGACAGGAGATTTGAGGAAAAGCTTTTTCATCCAGAGGGTGGTGGGAATGAGGAAAGCACTGCCTGAAAGAGTGGTAGAGGTGGAATCCTCGTAACATTTAAGAAGCATTTAGATAAGCATTTGAAATGCTATTGCATACAAGGCTACAGGAAAATGGGATTACAGTAGTCAGGTGCTTGATGGGCTGAAGGACCTCTTGTGCTGTAAAAATCCATGACACTAATGTATTACAGTACTGGAAAATATTTTAAGTGCATACTGTAAAACTATCTATTCCAATCAATTTTAGGCAAATTTCTGACCCTGGTGTTTGTTTTTAAAAAAAGTAACAGAGAATCTACAGACATTTAGAGAGGCATGGACGTATTAGGGACAGTCAACATGGCTTTGTGAGTGGAAGATCATATCTAACGAGTTTGAGTTTTTTGAAGGGGTAACCAAAAAGATAAATGCAGTCGACCTTGTCTACATGGACTTTAGCAAGGCTTTTGACAAGGTACCTTGTGATAGGTTGTTGCACGGGGTTACATCTCATGGGATCCAGGGTGAGGTAGCCAATTGGATATAAAATTGGCTTGATGATAAAAGCCAGAGGGTTGTTTTTCAAACTGGAGGCCTGTGACCAGTGATATACCTCAGAGATTGGTGCTGGGTCCACTGTTTGTAATTTATATTAATGATTTGGATGTGAATTTAGGGGGCGTGGTTAGTAGGTTTGCAGATGACACCAAGATTGGTGGCATAGTGGACAGTAAAGAAGGTTATCTAGGATTGCAACGGGATCTTGATCAATTGGGCCAGTGGGCTGATGAATGGCAGATGGCGTTCAATTTAGATAAATGTAGTGTCACATTTTGGTAGATCAAATTGGGGCAGGATCTACTCAGTTAATAGTAAGGCGTTGGGGAGAGTTATAGAACAAAGATCTAGGAATACAGGTTCATAGTTCCTTGAAAGTGTAGTTACAGGTGGATATGGTGGTGAAGAAGGCATTCAGTATGCTTGGTTTCATTGGTCGGAACATTGAATACAGGAATTGGGATGTCTTTTTAAAGTTGTACAAGACATTAGTAAGGTCACACTTGGAATACTGTGCACAGTTCTGGTCACTTTATTATAGAAAGGATATTGAAAAGATTTACTAGGATGATACTGGGACTTGATGGTTTGAGTTATGAGGAGAGGCTGGATAGACTGAAAATCTCTTCTCTGGAGCATAGGAAGCTGAGGGGTGAAATTATAGAAGTCTATAATATAATGAGGGGCATAGATCAGCCAGATAGTCAATGTCTTTTCCCAAAGGTAGGTGACTCTAAAACTGGAGGGCATAGGTGAGAGGGGAGAGATAAAAAAGGCCCAGGGGGACAATTTTTTCAGAGGGTGGCGAGTGTCTGGAACAAGCTGCCAGAGGTAATATTAGGGGTGGGTACAGTCTTGTCTTTTAAAAAGCATTTAGACAGTTACACGGGTAAGATGGCAAGAGAGGGATATGGGCAATTGAGACTAGCTTAAGGTTTAAAAAACTGGATGGCATGGACAAGTTTGGCCAAAGGGCCTTTTTCCATGCTGTAAACTTTTATGACTCAAAGTTCCAATGTGAGCATGAGTGTCATGGTTTGTTTTTAGATTTGTGGCTAAAGTGTAATTTCTTTCTGTGGACATGGGTCACATTTGTAGACTTTCACAATGTAGAGCGAGGTTTCCAGGAGGAGCTAACAACTTTGTTTCCGTCTCTGTTTCCTCTTCACCACCTCAGCCCCTAGTTTTATTCCTTTTCTCCAGTTGCAGTGTTCTCTATCTGAGTATGGAGAAGCCACAACAGCAACCACAGCAGAAATTGTACTTGCGAAGTACATTTTGTCTTGTCCTCCTGTTATGATGCTTTGTAGGGTATGTGGTTTTAAACCCCATTGCTGCATCTCTCCCTGCAACATTACACGGAATGACAAAAAGTAGTTTTTGATAATTGTGCATCATTGTTGTAAATATCTCCTGTTGGTCAAGTTTTTACTGTTACAACAGTTTCTGTAAGGCTGTGAAAAGTAGCTGAGAGCCTGTAAAACCACAAGGTGACCTGTTTTTTCTGTAATTCTACTGAGGTCTGGCGAATTGCACTTCAAATTGGTTTACTTCTGTAGTTTTGCACAGTGGTTAGCACTGCTGCCTCACAGCGCCAGGCATCCAGGTTCAATTCCAAGCTTGAATCACTGACTGTGTGACGTCTGCGCATTCTCCCCATGTCTGTGTGGGTTTCCTTCAGGTGCTCCAGTTTCCTCCCACAGTCCAAAAGATGTACTGATTAGGTGCTTTGGCCATGCTAAATTTTCCCTCAGTGTATCCAAACAGGTGCCAGAATGTGGCGACTAGCGGATTTTCACAGTAACGTCATTCATCACAAGTAAGCCTACTTGTGATGAATGAATAAACTTAAACTTTAGTTTTATTAACACAATCTACTTGTTGGATCAGAATGGGGACCCGCTTCTTGAAACTTCCTATTTGAGCAGATGACCAAAAGCTTTGTCAAAGAGAGATGCCCTGGTGTGTGAAGTATTTCCAGAACTTCTGCTTCCATTTCAGATTTTCAACATCAGCGATATTTTGTTCAAGGTTCAGTCAACTAGAATCTAGTTTTTCATTCCATATTCCCCTAATTGTCTTCTGTTTGCACTGATTCCCATAGTGTCACGGTGCTAGCTGCTCTCATCAGCTGACCATATTTAACTGGAGATTTTAAGCTTTGTTTTGAGTATGGATGGTTAAGTGGCTACTCTTTGCCTGTGGAGGTATTCGCAAATGATCCAAGCTCCGTTCTCGCTTAACATTCTGTTTATTGGCATTTACTCACCTGCTCACCTTTGCACAGTTCGGTTTTCACCAAGGGCATACGGCTCCTGATCTCATTTCGGCCTTGTCTGAAACATGGACAGAAGGGCTGAACTCAAGGTGGGAGTCACTGCCCTGGACATCAAAGCAGCATTTGACCAAGTATGGCACCAAGGAGTCCTGGCAAAATTGAAACCAATTGAAGTTGGTGGAAAAACCCTCGATTGATTTGAAACATACTTAGTACAAAGGAAGATGGTTGTGATTGTTGGAGGCCAAGCATCTTAGCCCCAGGACATTGTTGCAAGATGTCCTCTAGACAGTGACCTAAGCCAAACTATATTCAGTTGCTTCATCATCCTTCAATCACAAGAGAGTTTCTATTTCCCCATGCCATTTGATGCTACTTCAATCTGATTTAAAATGGCGTTCGGGGTGTAGCGACTTCTTGCAAGCTGTCCCCAGCATACCCTCCAGTTCTATCTTTTACTTTCATTCAATGCCTTTAAAACTGTACTCTAACTCATTCAAACTCTCTAACAATGATGACTGTAACACATTACGTTACATCCTGCGTCCTTTCCTTCTACCCTATGTATTCTATATACAGTATGCATTGTCTGTATAGTGCACAAGAAACAATACTTTTTACTGTATACCAATACATGTTGCAATAATAAATCCAATCAATCACTGAGCACACCATCATCAGCATCCTGGAGAGTACCACTGACCAGCCAGATAAATGAAGTGGCAACGAGAGCACATTCGAGGTTATGAGTTCAGTGTCGTGTGACTCACTTCCTGTCTTCCCGAAGTCTGTTCATCATCCAGATTGCACAAGTGTGATGGAATATCCCACTCGTCTGGGTGACTGCAACTCCACAGTGCTGTCCAGGTCAAAGTAGCACACTTGTTTGACCTTCAGTCCACCACCTTGAATATTTGTTCCCTCCATTACTGGCACTCTGCCATTGCACTGTGTACTATCCACAAGATGCAAGAAGCATCTTCAATAGCATCTCACAAACTTTCCCTGCTGTCACCGAAATTGATGTCAGGTCAAAATCACAGTACAAAGAGGATTGCTCCAGACAAACTGCTTTGTTTGTGGATGAGGGCAGGACTAAGCAAAAGAAAGATGGGCCTGAATTTTGAGGATGGCGAGTGCCAGTTACATTCCATTGAGTTGATTGGCATGTCCTAACAGCTCTCTGGAAGGTACTTCACCACATAGACTGAAATAGTTCAAGAAGGAAGCTCATCAACACCTTCACAGAGATAATAGAGATGGCTGATTAAATTCTTGCCTTGACAGTGATGCCCACATACATTCCATAACTGAATTAACAAAAATTCAGGAGTTGATGAATGGCTTGGGGAGCTGGAGGACTTAGACAATCGCCACTTGGCTGAGAATTAATTTTTGTGTTGCAATAAAATGCATTAGGGTGATGGAGTTGGTAGCATGTCTTATTCCTTCACCGTCTTAATCAGCACAGCCAATATTCATTGAGCTACTGTTAGTGGTCTTAGCGCCATGGTGTTTGAATTTTGGATCTTAGTAACTTTTCACAATCTCAAAGTAAGTGCTAACCAGAGAATGAGGTTAATCATTTCCACTGAAGTTGTTCATTGCAAAGGATAGTTATGATCTTTTTTTGCAGAATCCTACATTAAAATCAAGTGCCAGAGATTCTTTTTGACCATGAGATATTTGCCCCAAGTAAATGTGTTCATTGTCTTATTAACTTACTCAATATTGACTCTGAGGTGATGCAATTTCTTATCCTGGTTTCTGTCATCTGCTGCCAAGGCTAAACTATTGAATCTATTGAATCTATTGAATCTATTGAATCTATTGAAACTATTGAATTAGAGTTTAGAAGAATGAGGGGAGATCTCATTGAGACGTATAAGATGATGAATGGGATGGATAGGATAGAGGTGGAGAGACTCTTCCCGCTCAAAAAAGACAGTAGGACTAGGGGGCACAGCCTCAAGATAAAGGGGAGGTGGTTTAGAACGGAGTTGAGGAGGAACTTCTTCACTCAAAGGGTGGTGAATCTCTGGAATTCTCTGCCCGTTGAAGTGGTGGAGGCTGCCTCGCTAAATATTTTTAAGAAGCGGGTTGATGGGTTCTTGATAAGAGAGGGGATTAAGGGTTATGGGGAGAGGGCGGAAAAGTGGAACTGAGCCACAACAGATCAGCCATGATCTTATTGAATGGCGGGGCAGGCTCAAGGGGCTAGATGGCCTACTCCTGCTCCTATTTCTTATGTTCTTATGAATCTGCTTAATGTAAAAAGGCAACGCCTTGGGGTGGGTTAAGAACATAAGAACATAAGAAATAGGAGCAGCAGTAGGCCATCTGGCCCCTCGAGCCTGCCCCGCCATTCAATAAGATCATGGCTGATCTGTTGTGGCTCAGCTCCACGTTCCCGCCCTCTCCCCATAACCCTTAATCCCCTCTCTTATCAAAAACCCATCAACCTGCGTCTTAAAAACATTTAGTGAGGTAGCCTCCACCACTTCAACGGGCAGAGAATTCCAGAGATTCACCACCCTTTGAGTGAAGAAGTTCCTCCTCAACTCCGTTCTAAACCGCCCCCCCTTTATTTTGAGGCTGTGCCCCCTAGTCCTACTGTCCTTTCTGAGCGGGAAGAGTCTCTCCACCTCTATCCTATCCATCCCATTCATCATCTTATACGTCTCAATGAGATCTCCCCTCATTCTTCTAAACTCTAACGAGTACAAGCCCAGTTTATTCATCCTCTCCTCATAGCTCAACCCCCTCAACTCCGGCATCAGCCTAGTAAACCTCCTCTGCACTCCCTCCAAGGCCAAAATATCCTTGCATAAGTATGGATTCTGATGGTTAACTAATAGTTTATTTCCTGTGAAGTGCCTTGTTTACAAACACCTTGCATAATGTTTTAAATCTTCCACAGAGGCT
Organism: Carcharhinus amblyrhynchos; assembly: GCF_965287045.1. Lineage (NCBI taxonomy): Eukaryota > Metazoa > Chordata > Chondrichthyes > Carcharhiniformes > Carcharhinidae > Carcharhinus > Carcharhinus amblyrhynchos. The sequence goes on from NC_137333.1 coordinate 94,489,111, forward strand.
CATTGTCTCTCTGCAAATCTTTTGGCTTCAGTGGCATGCAGATAAATGTGAGTTTTTAATGTGATTCAGATGACAACTGCACAGTTAGTTGTTGCTAAATGTGTAAGTTCAGCAATGATTTTATTGTGAGATTTTTTTTAAATGGCAGTCTCCAGAGAAGCTCAGTTGCACTACTGCCCCATTGTAGAATTGGGAAGGAGATTGAATCATAAGAACATAAGAAATAGGATCGTTGGAGTATGTGCAAGCATTTCATTGAAGAAGTTGGGTATTACACAACCCTAGCTTGCAGTGCCCCACCCAAGGCCTTTTTTTAAAGCAGAACTAAGTTACTGGAAGTTTGCACTAAGTGTGCTATGTTATTTCCACTTTGAAACCATTTTGGGTATGAGACTGACCTGTGACAGTCTTGCCCAAGTCCCTAAATTATGGTGTGCTTTACATAAGAACATAAGAAATAGGAGCAGGAGTAGGCCATCTAGCCCTTCGAGCCTGCCCCGCCATTCAATAAGATCATGGCTGATCTGTCATGGCTCAGTTCCACATTCCCGCCCTCTCCCCATAACCCTTAATCCCCTCTCTTATCAAAAACCCATCAACCCGCGTCTTAAAAATATTTAGCAAGGCAGCCTCCACCACTTCAACGGGCAGAGAATTCCGGAGATTCACCACCCTTTGAGTGAAGAAGTTCCTCCTCAACTCCGTTCTAAACCGCCCCCCCCCCCTTTATCTTGAGGCTGTGCCCCCTAGTCCTACTATCCTTTCTGAGCGGGAAGAGTCTCTCCACCTCTATCCTATCCATCCCATTCATCATCTTATACGTCTCAATGAGATCTCCCCTCATTCTTCTAAACTCTAACGAGTACAAGCCTAATTTATTCAGCCTCTCCTCATAGCTCAACCCCCTCAACTCCGGCATCAGCCTAGTAAACCTCCTCTGCACTCCCTCCAAGGCCAAAATATCCTTGCGTAAGTACGGCGACCAAACTGCACACAGTACTCCAGCTGCGGCCTCACCAATGCCCTATACAGCCGCAGCAAGACCTCCCTACTTTTATATTCAATCCCCCTCGCTATGAAGGCCAGCATCCCATTAGCCTTCCTGACCACCTGCTGCACCTGCAAGCTGGGTTTTTGCAACTCATGCACAAGGACCCAGAGGTCCCTCTGCACCGTCGCCTGCTGCAGTTTTTCGCCACTTAAGTAATAGTCCTTCCTACCATTATTCCTACCAACGTGGACCACCTCGCACTTGCCAACATTAAATTCCATTTGCCATTTCCTGGCCCATTCGCCCAGCCTATCTAGATCCTTCTGCAGACTCTCCACACCCTCCGCACAATTTGCCGTTCCACCAATCTTGGTGTCATCAGCAAATTTCAACACCCTACACTCGGTTCCCTCCTCCAGATCATCTATATAAATGGTAAATAGCTGAGGCCCCAGCACCGACCCCTGGGGCACTCCACTAGTCACCATCTACCAATCCGAATAGCACGCATTGACCCCCCCACTCTCTGCCTCCTATTTGACAACCAATCCTCTATCCACGCTAACACCCTACCCCCAACTCCATGTCCCCTGACCTTCTGCAATAACCTCTTGTGAGGTACCTTGTCAAACGCCTTCTGAAAATCAAAACAGACCACATCCACCGGCTCTCCTCTATCCACCGCCCTAGACACATCCTCATAGAACTCCAATAAATTTGTCAGACACGACTTCCCTTTAACGAAACCGTGCTGCGTCTGCTCTAGCAAGCACTTTCTCTCAAGATGCCTCACTATTTCCTCCTTGATGACGGATTCTAACATTTTACCTACAACCGACGTTAAACTAACCAGCCTATAATTCCCTGCCTTTTGCCTGGCACCCTTCTTAAACAACGGCGTAACATTAGCCGTTTTCCAATCTTCCGGCACTTCCCCGGAATCCAGCGACGTCTGGAAAATAACCACCAAGGCATCCACTATTACTTCCGCCATTTCTTTCAGAACCCTTGGATGCATTCCATCCGGTCCTGGCGACTTGTCCAGCCCCTCCAGTCTGTTGAGCACCGCCTCTCTAGTAACAGTAATGTCATCGAGACCCTCCAGTCCTACCACCTTTCCATCTCTAACACCTGGCAAATTATTCACGTTCTCCTCCGTGAAGACAGAAACAAAAAAGTTATTCAAGACCTCGGCCACATCCCCATCCCCTACCACTAAGTCCCCCTTCTCATCCTCTAAGGGACCAACGTTCACCCTAGCCAGCCTCTTCCTTTTTATATATTTATAAAAACTCTTGCTATCCTTTTTTATATTTACCTCCCTCACTCATACATTTCCATTTGCAATTTAACAACCTTGATGTCAAGTTATCATTACTGCAATCTCTGCTACTATTTATTTGCCCTGTGCAATGACCTTCATCCTCCTTTGTAAAGTGTTGAAGTAAATCTAATTTCAGTGTTGCCTGATCACTGATGTCCTTAAAAATTGCAGAGATAATTCCCACATGACCTTTCATGTGAAGGCTTCCTGGAATCTGCCTTTTAAGGTACCAGTTAGACAAACTGGACCATATCATGCGCTTATGAATTTCGGGTAACGAAACCTCAGTGATGCATGCAAGTTATGGTGGCGCAATGGTCAGCACCGCTGCCCCACAGAGCCAGGGAATCGAGTTCAATTCCCGACTTGGGTCATTGTTTGTGTGGAGTTTGCACTTTCACCCTGTGTATGCATGGGTTTCCTCCGGGTGCTCCAGTTTCCTCCTTCAATCCGAAAGATATGCTGATTAGGTGCATTGGCCACGCTAAATTCTCCTTCAGTGAACCTGAAGGAGATTTTCACAGTAATTTCATTGCTTTGTGAATGTAAGCCTACTCGTGACAAATAAATAAACTTTAAATTTTATTGTAATTAATTCTAGCTTTTTCATGGCACAGATGACTGGCTACCTCTGAACTGGACATTGGAAATATATTTCAACGATTTCCAAAAGCTATTATCATGGCAGAGTAAATGTTACACAATTCCTTTGCTACAAAGTAAACCTGTACTCCTGATTACAAGAATGTTAGCTTTTTTTGTGAAGTATATTGAACTTCAGCGGCTCTTAGTGAATTGTAGAGAATAAAGGAGCAATTGTCTTGCTCAGTAACAACAAAAAGAACCAGTGCAAATTTGTACCCACTACCTGCCAGCATCAATCTCACTTTGTTTTGTCATTGGAGATATAAACATGAAAATTGCAAGTCAAGAGTGCACAGCATGTAATATTTCAGATTCATGATGTTAGAGGAAACTGAACATTTATTCATTAGTGTCACAAGTAGACTTGTATTAACACTGCAATGAAGTTACTGTGAAAATCCCCTAATCACCACACTCCGGTGCCTTTTTGGGTATGCTGAGGGAAATAGGTGCATTAGCCATGCTCAAACAAGCACATCTTTCGGACTGTTGGAGGAAACCTGAGTACCCAGAGGAAACCCAGCAGACACCAGGAGAATGTGCAAGCTCTGCATAGACAGTCAGTGACCCAAGTCAGGAATCAAACCTTAGTCCTTGGTGCTGTGAGACAGCAGTGCTAACTATTGTGCTACCATTTTAGCCTAGGAACAAACTTAGGAACAAAAAGTGAGGAGAACTTACGATGGATTGAAGTGATATGGGTCAGTCAACATGACAGAAGCCGTGAGATTGTGCTCACTGTTGATCAGCCCATTTGAGTTCCTGTTCAGTGGTAGTAGTGTGACTGAAAAGGGAATTTTAGTTTCAGTGCAAGATCTTTCTCAAGCATGTAGTTGAAGGGGCTACACATTTAAACATGCTTTAATTCATCCATTTGTGGAATACAAATATCCTGTAAAAGTTCCATTTCTATGGAGTCATTTTGAGGTTTGAACATCCCACTGAAAGTAAACAGCTACTCCTTCGTAATGAGACATTTGTGTTTTAGTTACAAGATGCAGATTGTTTTCAGGTGGGGCTTTGTTTCCTGTACTGAATGGAAAGGATGTTAACACAATTCCTATTTTGGGCATTCATTGTCTGCATCATGAGCACACTGGGGTCATGTTTTGCACAACCAGTTTGCTCCGTCTGGTCCCAGTTCTATGCTTTGGACCCAACCAACCTTCAAAATTTGATTAGTGCAACATTTCCATTGCCCACACCACAACCTATTCTGATTCCTCTGTCTGAAATTTCTGCTTTTAAAGAAAAATCATTCATGGCAGGTGGGGATCGCTGGCTGGGCCAGCACTGGGCCTCCCCATCCATCGATCAGAAATAACGAAGGTGCCGTGGAGTCAGTTAGTACACTGCTTTTTTCTCTGCAGCCCAGATTTGAATCCAATCCAAGTGCAAAAGGAATATTTCTCTTCCTTCTAGCTGAATATACCACAAGTAAAATGTTTAATCAGTCTGAAACCATCAGTTGGATGACATGCGGTTAAAAAAAAAACTGAGTGCCCAATAGCAGAAAATTTTGCTCCATGATTTGAGCATGCAGTTTTATTACTGCAGGTTTTTAATTCATTCATGGAATGCGGACTTTACTGGCTAGAAAAACATTTATTGTCTATCCCCAATTGTCCTTGAGATGCATCACCTTCTTGAACTGCTGCAATCCATGTGGGATAGGTACTCCCACAGCGTAGTTAAGGAGGGATTTCAGGATTTTGACCCGGCAACAGTCAAAGAATAACAATGTATTTCCAAGTCAGGGTGATGTGTGGCTTGGAGGGAAACTAGATGTTGGCGATATTCCCACGCATCTGGCGTTCTTGTCTTTTTAGGTGGTAGGGGTCATGGATTTAGAAGGTACTGTTGAAGGAGCCTTAGTGTCAGTTCAAGGAAACTGAAGTATAAAGAATATCTTGAGGGTTATCAGTGACCTAATATGAGCAAAGTATGCCTTGAATTCAAGATACTTGAGTATTCTTCCATTAAAATTAATTTTGCACCATCAACCTCTCCACTTTTTTAAGAACTCCCATAAAAATCCAACTTTTTAAGCAAATACTTGATAAGCGTAAGCAGTTCTTCTTGTTTCTTCAAACCTGATGTACATGGACCCCGATCAATTCGCTCTTCCTGATCCTGTTACATTCCAGTGAACTGCTTTGATTCTCTCTGCAGCCTTCCCGTTCACTCAAACTTAACCATATCTGATTACCACGCTCTGCTCCATCTCCTTTCCTTCCCTCCAAGGATCAGTCATGCCCTGGATATCATCAGTTGGTTCACCTATTTCTTCCTGTAAATTTCATGGACACATTAGCTATGTTGGGATTGGTTAGCTCAGTTGGCTAGATAGTTAGCGTATGGTTTTGAATATTGGTAACAGTGCAAGGTTGATTCTCATTCTGGCTGAGATGGACTTGAGGCCCTGCCAGAGAGTGGAAGGCAGTGGCAAATCACCACACAAAAAAAAACCACCAAGGAAATAGCTGAGGATGAAACATCAGCGGACAATGAGTCTTTGGGCAGAGCACTCTTTGAATGGTATTAGCTATGTTATTAAACTCCAATTTAAGCATAACTTGGGGGAACGCACATAACTTCAAATAACCACAGACTATTAAGCGTAAATGGAATTTGTGCAAATTCACAGCTAAAATGAAACAAACTTGTAAAAGATTATTAAACTTACTATTTCTGTGCCATGTTGCCCCTCCCTATCCTTATAACCCTGTGCTTTTTTTCTCTTTTTCATCTAATTCTCAAATTTAAGGGTTGTAGGATGAAATCTTTTGGTGCCTCGTTCACAGTAATGACTGGGAACGCCAGATCATTTAAAAAAAAAATGTAAAGTCTTTACTGATCACTGACGTACAATTGCGTGGGTGATTTATTTGACTTCAGTATTTCACCCAGATGTATTAATTAGCAAGCTATGATGCTCACTGCCTGTTAGGTGGGACTGTGGTAACTTGATAAGTATGTTGTTGTACTAATACTCACCACCCCCATCTGTGGGCAATTGGGAATGCTGGTCTTCCTTGCGACACCCTGTCCTGAGAATGAATATTTTAAAAAAACATGTCTGCCTGAGTTGGAAGGTTACTTGAACTATTGTAACCTTTATTAGTCCTGCAGGTTCCTGCGTTTGTAATGAGATTACACTTGCGTGAGCTAACGCAAAGCTCAGATATGCCTTAATTGTCTAAGCACTAGGCTTTTTAATTAGGCTGTGCCTGTGTAAATGTGATTTACTTGTTCTGCTTTAATTATGTAGGGAGGGGATGTGAGGTAGGTATCCTCTGGGAAAACTGTAGCTGGGCTTGAGATAACAAAGAACTGTGTGTAAATGGCTGTTTTTCATTAAACAAAATTTCTAGTGGTTAAAGTCACTGATTACACCAGTTCTTGTTTATGTAATCGCTAGACCACAGTGAGGGATTAAAGCTAAATCTGGCCTGGTGTTGCTGGCTTACAGTCTGATGCTGTGTTGGCAGTAGTGTGAATATTTCCATGCTTTGTACATGCTCAGAAGGTGGACATACTGTTTGGATACAAGATCTACATGTGGGTGTTAAATTAATAGATCCTTTCACCCTTGCCAGTCTCATGTGGATAGTGTAGGTTTATGGCCTGGATTTTGCGGGCAGCAATGAACGAATAGATCGGTTTTTTCTGCCCACAGACTTTCAGTGGACGTTTGGAATGATGAGAACACCTTGCACAGTATCCTGTATAGGGAATCCCAGACCTCTGTGGCCAGAGCAAGCATCTGTGTCTGCTTCACATGTTACAATCCCCATGGGGGGAAAACTGTAACTCAAAATAACCAAACTTAAGAACATAAGAACATAAGAAATAGGAGCAGGAGTAGGCCATCTAGCCCTTCGAGCCTGCCCCGCCATTCAATAAGATCATGGCTGATCTGTTGTGGCTCAGTTCCACTTTCCCGCCCTCTCCCCATAACCCTTAATCCCCTCTCTTATCAAGAACCCATCAACCCGCTTCTTAAAAATATTTAGCGAGGCAGCCTCCACCACTTCAACGGGCAGAGAATTCCAGAGATTCACCACCCTTTGAGTGAAGAAGTTCCTCCTCAACTCCGTTCTAAACCGCCTCCCCTTTATCTTGAGGCTGTGCCCCCTAGTCCTACTGTCTTTTTTGAGCGGGAAGAGTCTCTCCACCTCTATCCTATCCATCCCATTCATCATCTTATACGTCTCAATGAGATCTCCCCTCATTCTTCTAAACTCTAACGAGTACAAGCCTAGTTTATTCAGCCTCTCCTCATAGTTCAATCCCCTCAACTCCGGTATCAGCCTAGTAAACCTCCTCTGCACTCCTTCCAGGGCCAAAATATCCTTGCGCAGGTGCGGCGCCCAAAACTGCACACAGTACTCCAGCTGCGGCCTCACCAATGCCCTATACAGCTGCAGCAAGACCTCCCTACTTTTATATTCAATCCCCCTCGCTATGAAGGCCAGCATCCCATTCGCCTTCCTGACCACCTGCTGCACCTGCAAGCTGGGTTTTTGCGACTCATGCACAAGGACCCCGAGGTCCCTCTGCACCGTCGCCTGCTGCAGTTTTTCGCCACGTAAGTAATAGTCCTTCCTACCATTCTTCCTACCAAAGTGGACCACCTCACACTTGCCAACATTAAATTCCATTTGCCATTTCCTGGCCCATTCGCCCAGCCTATCTAGATCCTTCTGCAGACTCTCCACACCCTCCGCACAATTTGCCTTTCCCCCAATCTTGGTGTCATCAGCAAATTTCGACACCCTGCACTCGGTTCCCTCCTCCAGATCATCTATATAAATGGTAAATAGCTGAGGCCCCAGCCTTACAGAATGACCTCTAAATGAGAGAATTACTAGCAAAATCCCACATTTTTAAAAGTTTTTACTTTAAAACCCAAATCAGAACCAACGCAAATTACACCTGTATTAACAGGGAAATGATACTTCCAACAAAAAGGTACATTTTACCATAAATAATTGACACAACAAAGATGTGTCTTATGCAATCGTAAGCATTCACATCACTCCCTGCACAAATGAGACGCTGCAGAGCTGTACTGCTGCGCAGTATGCTGTTCTGTACTCCTGCAGGGCAGATCAGGAGGCTTATCTGACAAAAGCTTTCACTTCTGAGTTTCATAGGTACAATTACCGTCAGCAAGGTGTACTCCTATGAACACTCTCTCCCTCTTCAGACGTGTTCTGATTTTGTAGCTTTCCAGAGTTCCAAACCCCCACCCCCCATTCTCCAAGTTAACAATCTGGCCACTTTTGGGAAAAGACCAGGCTCTTCCACATCTCTGAGCTATTCAGACAGCTTTCTAGGCTTTGGATGCATTTTAACTCGCACAAGAGCTCCTGACTGCTTTTTGGCCAAATAGAAAAGCTAATCGCTTCCTGAGACTGATTTGCTTTTACTCCTCACAAGAATTTAGGGCGTCCCTCTTTCAAACTCGTGGGCTTTCTCTTTGTGTCTGCATTTGGGCCTCCACCCATCAGCCCCTCTACTCATAACCATCCTCTGTGTCTGTCAGCTGCATAGCTTTTTAAAAAAAGTGTTTGAGATATTTGTGATAAGGGACTTTGGTAAGTTTCTGCCATGCATCTTGTAGATGGTACACACTACTGCTGCAATGCGTCATTGGTGGAGGAATTGAATGTTTGTGGAAGAAGTAGTAATTAAGCGGGCTGCTTTGCCCTGGATGGTGTTGAACTGCACTCATCCAGGCAAATGAGAATATTCCATCACACTCCTGACTTGTGCCTTGTAGATTGTGGACAGAATTTTTGGAATCAGGAGGCAAGTTACAGGATTCCCAGCCTTTGATCAGTTTTAATAGCCACAGTATTTATGTGGCTTGTCCCGCTCAGTTTGTGGTCAGTGGTAACCCCCAGGATGCTGATAGTGAGGAATTCAGCATTGGTAATAGCATTTTGGATATCTAACTCAATTGACAAAAATAAATTGAAGATGAAAGTTGTTTGATCATTACTGGCGATGTGCTCCAAGCTCATGAGAGCAACTGCTTTGTTTGAAATGTCATTGTGGTAAGCTATGTCAGAACTGGTGGGTTTAATTGCTTGGTGTAACTGCTGCAGTTAACACAATGCAGCAAATGCGTGTGCTTTGTTCAAGACGTGGAAGTGAAAAAATTGATCTTGAAGGCATAGAGAGAAGGGAAGGAAGGCTGCTGCTTCCTGCCACACATCCTCTTCAGAATAGGATTTCATTACTGTTCTGGATGCTCTACAAAGTATTGGCAAACATGAGATTTTCAACATCAGCAACCTATTTTTACATAGTGCCATTAAGGTAAAAAAAATTCCAAGGAGTTTCACAGGAGTGTTATGAAGGAAAATATGACTCATTAGCTCAGATGATCGAAAGTTTGGTCAATGCGTTAGATCTTTTGAGAAGTTGGGTGAATTGGAGCAGTGCAGTAAGGGGATTTCGTACCTTAGAGCAGGGATCCTCAAACTATGGGCCACATGCTCCAAGGCAGTAATGGCTGCTGGGGAGCTCAGCTTCATTTCTGACAGCTGCTTGCAATTTTTATTTGCCAATGGGCATGCCCTAATGAGCTGCTAATGGGCTGTTCTCTGAGGCCCTGTTGTTGCTGCAAAAAGCTGTGAAAGGGCAGGTGTTGAGAAATTGTGTCTTTCTTCAAGTGCCCCACGTTCAATACCTCCTCCCACCAGTCAATAGCTCTCGTACTCCACCAAGTTTTCAGCTAGTGTGTGTGTTTCTCAGTCTGGAGGCATTGAGCTGGGTTTGGGACGCATTGGCTTAGGATATACTGAACTGAAGGCACAGCCTCCTGTGGTAGAGTGATTAATATCAGGGATGTTCAGAAGTCTAGAATTGGATGAGGGCAGATATTTTGTACTTTGTCTCTTCAAAAGAAAAGTACTCTTAATGATAACATTCCTTTAATTCTGAAGCAAACTGTCAGCTTGGCTTACAATTTCAAGTTTTGGAGCGTGGTTTGTAACTGCTTTCTTCCTCAAACCGAGCCAGGCTGTCATTTAGCAGTGAATGTATTTGTGTAACTACTTTAACCCAATGTTTCCAGAATGACTTGCAAAACTCATAATTTTCATAATTCGGTAATAACACAATGTTAATATGTTGTACAACTTGAGCCCATTTGCCATCTGAACCATTACAGGATAAACTGTCATTGTTGGTGTATAAAAAATGGGATGGGTGAGCGGAGGGGGGGGATCGACTTTACGTCAAATATAAAAGTGAACCATAGGTGTGAGCATATAAGATGTCTCCCACTCCAAAACACATGCAGCAAAAAATTGAGGCTTACTACTAATGTGAGTATAGCATAATACTGCTGAAACGGAGGTTGACTTTATATGCCATGTATTTGTAAAAATATGACTTTTGGGGATGGAAATCTAGGGTCGACTTGTATACTTTTGTGGTATCACAAATATGCTGATGAATTTAAGGGATGTGATTTTCTAAAATATTTGGAGGTGTTGGACAAGGGAGGAATGTGCAGAGGAATCTATTGTAACTAAGGTTCTTGACACTTTCCAGACTTTCTGATTTTCTGCCTTCCAGAGGAACGTAGGATTTTGCTAGGTTCAGATTCCATGGATAAGGGGTCTCCTAGCGGCTCCTCCCAAGTGCCTATTCTGCACAAGTGTGAGCCTGCCTTTTTTGGTAGACTTGTCGATTTTTGCCTTCAACCATACGAGTCATTCTCTCATAAATCAGGAATGGTTTGATAGCAATAGGAGCAGTAACCCAATCATTGACTCCTCCTCTTCCTTGCTGTCTCTGTTTTGAAGCTACTAACCAACTTGGATCAACTTGTTCAGCAGAAACTGGAAAATGAACCCAGGACTGATCAAATTTCACCTTTTAGTTATTCCTCCTGCTTCTAATAATTTTCTCCCTCCCTATCTTGTGAGCGCATTGACTCTTTATTGGGCACCAGGCCTGTAGACATCACAAAATAGTTACAGTAGAGAAGGCGGCTATGCAGCCCATCGTCTCTGGACTGGCTTTTTAAAGGAGTAATTCCATTATTGCCAATCTCTTGCTTTCTCCCCATTGCCTTGCACGTTCTTTCATTTCACATAATCCAAATTCCCTCTTAAATGCTACAATTGAACCATCCATCAGAGCCTCAGTTGGTGCATTCCAGATCCCATTTGCTGCACGAGTGTAGAGTGTCGAAATTTGCTGATGACACCAAGTCTGCAGAAGGATCTAGATAGGCTGGGCGAATGGGCCAGGAAATGGCAAATGGAATTTAATGTTGGCAAGTGTGAGGTGGTCCACTTTGGTAGGAAGAATGGTAGGAAGGACTATTACTTACGGGGCGAAAAACTGCAGCAGGCGACGGTGCAGAGGTTTAGAACGGAGTTGAGGAGGAACTTCTTCACTCAAAGGGTGGTGAATCTCTGGAATTCTCTGCCCGTTGAAGTGGTGGAGGCTGCCTCGCTAAATATTTTTAAGACGCGGGTTGATGGGTTTTTGATAGGAGAGGGGATTAAGGGTTATGGGGAGAGGGCGGGAAAGTGGAACTGAGCAGCGACAGATCAGCCATGATCTTATTGAATGGCGGGGCAGGCTCGAAGGGCTGGATGGCCTACTCCTGCTCCTATTTCTTATGTTCTTATGATTTTTTTTTCTTTGTCACCATTGCTGCTTTTGCCAATAATCTTAAATCTGTGTCCTCTTGTTCTCAATTCCCCCCATCAATAGGAATATTTTTTTCCCCAATCTATTCTGTAGAGACTCCTCCTGATTTTGTATACCTCTATCATCTCTCCTCTCAACCTCCAACGAAACCAGTCCTGACCTCTTTGATCTATTGATATGCCTGAAATCCCTCCATCCCTGGAACCATTTTCGTGAATTCTTTCTGCACTCATTCTGGTGCCTTCACATTTTGCCTAAAGTGTGGTGTCCAGAACTGGACACCACACTTTAGTTGATTTCAAAGCAGTGCTTCAAAGAAACTTAACATAACTTCCTTGCTCTTGTACTCTGTGTGGCTATTAATAAAGCCAAGGATCCTGTATGCTTTATGAATCACTCTCTCAACCTGTCCTGCCGCCTTCAGTGATTGGGTGCACACATCCAGGTCCCTCTGCTCCTGCACCCCCTTTAGAATTGTATCCTTTAGTTTTTACTGTTGCTCCATGTTCTTCCTTAGAAAATGTCATAATATTTTACCCAATGGGGCATTCTTTGTGTGAGTAAAGCTGGTGACTGCTACATGCAGTTTTATTTTGAGAATTATTACAATTGGTCTTGATTATGTCCGCCCTCTTATTCACGTGTTCACCACCATGATTTTTTCCCCTTCCATCCTGCTCAGGGTTGCTGGTGGGAACCTGTGAAGATCAATTAATTGAATGCAGATCAGCATTGGGACCTTGGGCTTTTCTGTGCTAGTAACCATCTTGACTAGCTGATACTTGTCTTACCCTTGAGCAGATATAACATAGGCAAAGAGATTAAAAACAATAGTGATGTATTAATAAGCCAAAGCTTTCCATGCTAAGACTCCGATCTCTGTTCAATATGCTGGGTTGGGAATTTTTGTTCGTGTTTAAAGTATTTTTTTTATTCCAATAGGTTGATGTCAAAGATTATATGCTGGTTCAGTTAAAGGATCAGACCGTGGGACGATTGCCTGGTAAAGTTGCTGGCGAGCAATTTGTCATCCAAGAATGTGAAAATTGCAACATTTACATTTTTGACCATTCTGCCACCATCACCATTGACGACTGCACCAACTGCAGGATATTTCTGGGACCCATCAAGGGCAGTGTTTTCTTCCGCGACTGTTCTGACTGTAAATGTGTTGTGGCTTGTCAGCAATTCCGCACTCGGGATTGCAAAAAAATGGATGTCTTCCTCTGCTGTGCAACCCAACCCATTATTGAATCGTCCACAGGCATGAAGTTTGGCTGCTTCCAGTATTATTATCCTGAGCTGGGCTACCAGTTCAAAGATGCAGGCTTGAGCATCTTCAACAATAACTGGAGCAATATCCATGACTTCACCCCTGTTGCAGATGAGAACAACTGGAGCTTGCTACCTGAAGATGCGACACCCCAGGATTTTGTTCCCCTTCCTGACTCAGAGGAGCTGAAATCGGTCCGGATCTCCACAGAGATGAACAGGAGCATTATTCCAGTCACACGGGGTCAGAGACAAAAGAGCAGTGAAGAATTGTGCTTGGTAGTGTTTTTTGCCGGAGATTATACAACAGCCAATGCCAGGAAGTTGATTGACGAGGTGAGTAAATTGCATGCTTACACTTAGTGCTACCTTTTTTGTACTTTTGCCATTTGTGACTTTGTCAAAACCAAGGTAAGTGATGCTGCAGTGTGCTTGAAGAGAATTGTGCTGCCAGGGGACAAGCTATGGGATCCCGCTCAGAACAGCTTGTCAATGTTTCGATAACTTTTCATGCCATTGCTTTAATCTCAATGCAAAACACATGCCAGATTAGTGAATTATGGAAAGTTTAAAAAAAAATTGTCAGTTACAGCTATATAATTTGATTAAAACAGATAAAAGTCTATATTTTGGGATTGTGGAGTTGTAAGTCCCAGCAAGGAGGCATGTTGCTCCAGGCTTCACAAGTGCTTGTTGGATCTTGCAGGAGCAGACTGAGATGATCTGCATTTTGCCTCATTAGTGGAAATATGAAGGCTAGGTGAACTTTGTGGTGCAAAAAAAAAGCAGATTTTTAAAATCCACAAGTATTGAGAAACTAGAGAAAACAAGGCAATAAAGCTTACTGAGCAAACCTGGGCATGACCAGCAGAATGGTTTCTTATGCACTGAATCTCTATTTAACATATAGTGCTTGAAGGTACCGGTGAAGGTGTGCTGTCCAATTCCATTTCATTCTGATCTCAATTGAGTGTTGTGGTTGATTTGATGCCCGTCAGCTTTGGGGGTAGGAAGGGGTGTAAATTGGGCTAACTTCCTTGTTTCTTATAAGTCAATAACCTCTGCATACATTTGTGTGTACGGGATTGAGATTGTTGTGTAGGGCAGTCATTTGCAAAGCTTGCATGTGAATATTTGTCACCTGAGCCAGGTGTTGAGGGGTTGATCTAGGCCAATGGCTCCTAGTAAAGACTTCAGGTGCAAAGGACATTGTCAAGAAATGTGGACAGGGAAAAAAGGCACGAGAAATACTTTTAAAATGGCAAATTGAACATTTAGAGTTTTTGATTCAATATATGTCAATTATATTGACTTGTGCAGTTGGACATTGTACCTGTGACCTTAAGAACTCTGACTGAAGGCCAGCTACTTTCCCGCAAAGGGGAAGAGTTGCTTTAGTCTGCTGCTGCATTATCCAATAAGCACTTGTGAAGCCTGGAGCAACATGCCTTCCTGCTGGAACTTAAAACTCCACAATCCCAAAATATAGACTTTTATCCATTTAAATCAAATTATGTAGCTGTAACTGATACTGAAGTATTTTTTAAACTTTCCATAATTCACCAATCTGGCATGTGTTTTGCGTTGAAATTAAAACAATGGTATGGAAGGTTGTCGAAACGTTGACAAGCTGGCACATACTTGGTATTTTAAAATCGGTATTTTAACAGTTACTTTTCTCTGCATTGTTTTAGTGCAAGCGATTTTCATATATGAGTAAAAGAACTTAAAAATAAGTTTGCATTCATTTAGTACTTTTTGTGACCTCGCAAGCACATTACTACCACTGAAATAAGAGGTGTGGTAGTCAGTTTGCATAGAGTAAGCTCCCACAATATCACACCAATGTGATATTGACTGAGGAATAAATATTGGCCAGAGTACTGGGAATAACTGCTACGCTTCCTTGAAATAGTGCCATGGGATCTTTCACATTCACCTTGGGCTAGATGGGCCTTCAGTTTAACACCTCACCTGACAGATGGTTACACTGACATGCAGTGTTCCCTGAGTGTTACTGGATGTCGGCCTAGACTTTTGTGCACAAGTCTCTGGAGTCGGACTTGAACCCACAACCTTCTGCCATGTAATACAAAATAATTTAAGCTAATACTAAATCATTTGTGTTTCTTGAAATCCTTGACCAAGCAATAGAAAATCAGCCAATATGTATTTAGAAGAAGGTGAATGCTTTAAACTCGGGTGAGTAAAAGCTCTTTATTAAGGGATGTTCAGGTAAAGAACAACTTGTATTTTCATTATGTCGCTAATATAAAATGTCTTATGGTGCTTCATGTGGGAGAGAATGATAAGCAATCAAACCATCTCGACCAAAATGGTTGACAGCATGGCCAAAAATAGAGACTTCTGATCGGGGTCACAACACAGGGTGGAGTAATTAAAATTTTCAAAGAATAGATGTGAGGTGATTGCATGGAGTTATTGCGAAACAGTGATGCTTTTCGCAGGAGCTGAATAAGATAGATTCAGTTTTCCCAATGCCCAGTTGGGGAACTGTCTCATTTTGTAATTTGATATCCAGGAAGTAGTCTAGCAAAACAGATCATCATGGAATCAAAGATAATTAAGAGATGCAGCTGGGTGTTGCCAGCTGTTGTAAGCTTTATTTTTCCTCAAATAAACTCCAATATACTGATTTTGTTACTAACGGCCTGGGTTCATTTTCCGAAAATTTGTATGGAAATTCAAATTCAGTTGTAGACTTACTGGCCCTGATTTTACCGGCACGTCTGCCCTGTAATTGGGGAGGGCGAGGCTTGCAGAATGGCTTGGTTTCGGCCACAATCTTACAAGCCTCTGGCAGGCATGCTGGTAAAATTCCAGCCACTGTGCCTGAATTGTGGCATTAACTAAGCAGCAGTACAGAATTGGAGCACGAAAACTCTCATTGGACCTGTTGGCAAGGAAAATGCTTCATCATTATGGCAGGTAATCAATGTCAAACTAAGGCACATGGAATTCAATATGGATTAAGAGAAGATATACTCAAATTCTTACAGGAAACAATTAAACTGTCTGAGGATAATTTACTTAAAGAGAAACACACTTGCTAACTATAAACACAGCACATCCTGTGATTTTTCAGCCTTGCCCTCTTGCATGAGTTGCAATTACGGAGAGGCAGAGAGACTAGCCAGTGTAGCATTGCAAATGTCAAGTCTGACGGTGACAAGTCATGGGATAAGGTAGCAGAAAGTAGAAGCAAGATTAGTGGAGGGAGAAGTGAGCAGTTTTATGATGGGATAGAAACTGGAGCCAAAAGCTCACTGGGGTCAAATAGAGGTTGTGAACAGACTTGTTCAATGCAAGAGTGTGGTTAATGAGCGTAGATCGAGGTGGTTAGCACTGCTGCCTCACAGTGCCGGGGATTCGGGTTTGATTCCCGACTTGGGTCCCTGTCTATGCAGAGTCTGCACATCCTTCCTGTTTCTGCATAAGTTTCCTCCAGGTGCTCTGGTTTCCTTCCACAGTCTGAAAGACGTGCTAGTTAGGTGCATTGGCCGTGCTAAATTCTCCCTCGATGTACCCAGAGTATGGTGACTAGGGGATTTTCACAGTAACTTCATTGCAGTGCTATTGTACGCCTACTTGTGACAGTAACAAATAAACTTAAACTTAAAGATTTGTGGCATGGTCTAAAGATCATGACTTTCCAATTTTTAACTCCAGGAAACTGTGGATGTCTAATGTTATGCTATGTTGGAAACCATTGAGTAAACCTAGATATCTGGGCTCTTGTAAGGTGTTTGGATCTTTTTCTGTTTGTTTGACTAGCAAATTATTTTGAAGGTTTTTATCTCCGTGGTGGGAAGCTTTGTGGAATGTGCTAAAAGTAACAGTTAATGCTGATGACTTTGAAACAAATCTGGAGGGAGTTTTAAGGTCTGACTGTAATGTGTACGTTGCTGAATACACTTGAGTTGGGGCCTGTGTACCCAAGTTCATTAACACCTTTCAGCAGCTTTTCTTATGTCATTAATGTTCGCAGTTCTTACATAAAAAAAGTTGGTGTCTATTTACTTCAAGTGCCTTTTTTTCCTTCAGTTATTATAGGCTGTTAATTATTTAAACCAGCCGAGCCCATATTCACAACCAAGCAGCTTGGTAGATTATGCTTGATGGCAAATGGAATGTGTTTCAGTCTGATCACTCAATTATCAACGTTATAAAATTTCAAGAATCATACAGCACAGAAGCAGACCATTCAGCCCATTGTGCCTATGCCAACTCTCTAAAGAACCATCAATTAATTCTCCTTGCTTCTTCCTGCTGCTATGTAGATTGCTCTGTTTCAAGCATATAAATTAATCTCTCTTTGAAAGTTACCATTGAAACTGCTTCTACCATCTTTTTAGGCAGTGGATTCCAGATCTTAACTTGCTGTGTAAGTTGTTAGTGGAATCAGTGTTCTAAGCTGTACAATTATTGGCTTTTGTATTTAGTGCCTTACTAAAAATATTGTAGGTGGCTTATCCTATCTTTCCAGCTTTTCATTTCCTGGTAGCTCAAAATAAAACTTGTCATTTCTCTAATTTGGTATAGAGTGCTCCTGGTAGTGAAACTAACCATCTTGTTTTCACCTTTCAAAAGATGACTCTAAAGGATTTTGCTCTTGTGCAAACGAAAGAAATTTCAATGCGACCAGATGATGCCAACAGAGTATTCAAGGAGAAAGCAGCCGAGTTTATTCCAATGCTTCAGCAAGGTAATGTTATATTTTGGGGGGAAGGAGTATTAATTTTATTCAATGAATTTCTTAAATCCATACAATTCTATTCCTCTTCTTCCCCCTCCTCTATCCTCCAATTCTCTCTCATGGTCTGTTGGAGCATCAAATATGATGTTTGTAATAATCAGTGTGTCATGGGGTACCTTTGGGATTTAAACTGTCATTCCCCCTTGCTGCATTTAACATTCTGCTATCTTCCCTTGATGAATCATTAGTTTCCACCAATAAATATTGGGAAGACTGAAATCATTGTCTTTGTTCTCCTTGGCATTTCCCACAAGCTCTGTTCCCTGTCAACTTTTCAATACCTGGTTAACTCTGAAACAGAGTTCGATTGTTCCCCACTTGATGTTGTGTTCTCCCTGAGTTGAATTTCCATTCATATATTGTACCACTACCAAAATTACCTGCATCTACCCTGTAATATGGGATGGATGCAGATTTGGGCGGCATAGTGGTTAGCAGTGCTGCCTCACAGCACCAGGTACCTGGGTTCGATTCTCGGCTTAGGTCACTGTCTGTGTGGAGTTTGTACATTCTTCCCGTGTCTGCATGGATTTCCGCTGGGTGCTCCAGTTTCCTCCCACAGTCCAAAGATGTGTAAGTTAAGTGGATTGGCATGCTAAATTGTTCCTTAGGGTCAGGGAACTAGCTAGGATAAATGCATGGGGTGATGGGAATAGGGCCTGGGTGGGAATATGGCCTGTGCAAACTCAATGGACCAAATGGCCGCCTCCTTCACTGTAAGGATTCCATGAATATTGCGCAACACTGATTGTCCTTCAATTGATTTGCTGAAAACCTCACCGTGCCTTTGTTACCTCTCGATTTAATTATTCTGTGCTTTCCTGGCCAGCCTCCTGTCTTCCACCCTCCTTAACTTTGGGGTCATCCAAAACTCTGCTACTTATATCTTAAAGCTTTCCAAATCTCATTCACCCATCAGCCCTGTGCTTGCTGATCTGTAAACACTCCCAGTCAGACAATGCTGTATTTTAAAACTCTTCATCCTTGTTTTTCAAATCCCTTTGCAGCCTTGTTTGAATAACTGTTTCCTCATGGGGCCCTATAAACTGTCAAGCTCTTTATACTCCTCCTCCTGTGCAACCTTATTTACTCTGCACCATTGGTGATCAAGCTTTTAATTGTCTTGACTCTGAAAATCCCCTCCTAAATAACCCACCGCTCTCTTCCCCCCATTCTTCAGGATGGGGTTGGAAACCTAACTCTTTGACCTAACTTTTGGTCATTTTCCTAATTTACTAATGGTTCATTATCGTAGCACTTTTTAAATTTATCACTCCTGCTTAGAGCTTTTACGTTTTATTGTGTTTAATGTGTTGTGTGAATGTAACTTGTAGATTGAGTATTTCAAATGTTTTTATTGATCGTAATATGCTAAAAATGTTAATTTTCAAATGGAAAGTGTTCCAGCTGTAGATGATCGAATGTTTTTTTTTAGTTTACTGGAAACATTAGCTGGAAGTGATTGCTTCAGGGCAATAAGGTAATAGAAATGTGATGTAAGAAAAAACTTCCATGCACAATGAGTGGTTCAAGAATGCACTACCTAGAAGACAAATTCAATCGAGGCATTCAAGAGGGTATTTTGTGCAGGGTTATGGGGAGAAAGCAAGGGAAATAGCACTAAGTTGTGATGCTTGTTTGGAGAGCTGGTGCAGACACAATAGACCATATGGCCTCCTCCTGCGCCATAACAATTCTGAGTTAAATCTTGTAGATGGAAGAATTTTGTAATGCTTAAATCTGACTCAATGATCCAGAAGTGCTACATGGAACATTGTGTTCCAATAGCTAATGCTGTGCAATGGTCTAGTGGCATTATCGCTAGATGATTTATTCAGAAAGTTTAGCTAATGTTCTGGGGACCTGAATATGAATTCTGCTACTGCAGACGGTGGAATTCGAATTCAATAAAAAATATCTGGAATTAAGAATCTACTAGTGATTATGAAACGATTGTTGGAAAAATCCATCTCATTTTCTAAAGTCCTTTTAGGGAAGGAAATCTGCTGTCCTTACCTGGTCTGGCCTACACATGACTCCAGAGCTATGGCAATGTGGTTGACTCTCAATTGCCCTCCGAGGGCAATAAATGCTGACCAGCCAGTGACACCCATGTCCCACGAATAAATTAAAAAAAAAAATGCATGTTGGAACACTGTAAAAATGCAGCCATTTGTGATGTCTTTGCTTGATGTTAGAAGATGACTGCCAACCACCCAGATAATGAGCTTCTCATTTAACACTGTGCAGTAAATGTGTATTGTTTAGCTCTTTTTGAGGACTGGCAGTAGAGTGATGGGATGAATGGCCACGTTCTTGTCTAAACTTCTATCGTTTCACTTAATGATATAACCTGAAACCCAATAGATATTACCTGTTGGCAGTGAAGTGAGTAAATAAGAAATGATTGCATCTGAGTTTTAGAATTGTACAGTTTGCAGTCACAGTATTGAACTCATCTCATGTTATCTATCTTTCTCTGCAGGCCCTGTTGTTTCATTGGAATTTAATGGAGATGGTGCAGTAGAAGCATGTCAGAATATAGTCAGCTCTGTGTTCAGTGCTTCAAAGGTAATAAGAGCATATTGTGGCCACAGTTTCACTATTGGATATACTAAGTGACTGACTCGCAATGCTCATTGTTAAAGTCTGGAACTAAATTTGACAAAACTGATTTTTATAATACCATGCAATAAATAACTTGAATCTGTTCAAATATTGAGCTGAGTCGATTCCTTTTGCTCAAAATGTCAACACTTCTATAAACGTAAATATCGTCTTTTGAATAAGCAATGCTAATGGCATCTTTGGGTGTAAAGATGATGCTTTAACTGAGCATATTCAGGATCCTGTAGCTGACCACATGTGGCATTGTCAAATAGCACTTGAATTATACACTGCATTGAAAAGAACAATTCTGACTAGCAAAATTAATTTTTTTTGTATCTAATGCATCTACCTTGCCACCCTTATCCTTAATTCAAGTTCTCAAAAAATGCATATTTAGCTCATGATTGCACTCATTTATATTCATCCTCTGGATAAAAGCAAATAACTACCGATGTTGGAATCCGAAACCAAAAGAGAAAATGCTGGAAAATCTCAGCAGGTCTGGCAGCATCTGTAAGGAGAGAAAAGAGCTGATGTTGCCTTTGACAAAGGGTCATCTGGAATCGATTTTCTCTTTTGGGGTCAAGATGGATGGATTTTTGGTAGAGATATATGAGGAGTTTGGTTTATCACCAGGAGAAAGTTTTGCATGATTTTCCTCTTTATTCCCAGCTTCTTCCTATTCCTGTTGCTTGTTTATATAACAATTTGCTCACCAGATAATGGTGAAATGTGGGCTTGAGCCCTCTGCTGTTTTATGGCAAGTACAAAGAGCACTTAATGAGTAGCAGCATGCTGAGCAAATCAGTTCCCAGTAAAACGTGAGAGTGCATTAGCACATTTTCCAGACCACACTGGGGGCACAGCTCAGATCTCATGAAGTAGTGCAGTTAGCAAGTTTAGTTCTTGGGAACAGAGGCAGATTAAAGAGATATCAGAGCGAAGTTAGGAGACTCTTCTATATGCAAAGGCCTCCACCAGCTGTTATCCCAAGTTTGCTCAACAGTCTACCACTTGGGTGGAGGCAATGGCATAGTGGTACTGTCGCTAGGCTAGTAATCCAGAGATCCAGCGTGATGCTCTGGAGACCCAGGTTCGAATCTCACCATGTCAGATGATGAAATTTAAATTCAATAGAAATCGGGTGAAGACCATGAAACCATTGTTGATTGATGTAATTACCCATCTGGTTTACCTGTGTCTTTTAGGGAAGGAAATCTGCCATTGTTACCTGGTCTGGCCTACAGGTGACTCCAGATCCATAGCAATGTGATTGACTCTTTAACGCCTTCTGGGATGGGCAATAAATGCTGGTCCAGCCAGCAATGCCCACATCCCTAGTCAGGAAGAAAAGGAAGGTGTACAAGAGGTTCAGGGAATTAGGAGATGTTAAAGATCTTGAGGAGTATAAGGACTGTAGGAGGGAACTTAAAAGGGAAATTAGGAGAGCCAGAAGGGGTCATGAGAAGACCTTGGCGAGTAAGATTAAGGAGAATCCCAAGGCCTTCTATAAATATGTGAAAGGTAAAAGGATAAGAAGAGAAGGGATAGGACCGATAAAAGGTGAGGGGGGAAAGGTTTGTGTGGAACCAGAAGAAATGGCGGAGGTGCTTAACGAGTACTTCGCCTCAGTATTCACGGTGGAAGCCGATCTGGGAGATTTTGTTATGGATTTGCAGCAGATGGAAAGGATTGAGTACGTGAATATTAAGGAGGAGGATGTGTTGGAACTTTTGAATTCTATCAAGGTAGATAAGTCGCCGGGACCAGATGGGATGTACCCCAGGATACTGTGGGAGGCGAGGGAAGAGATTGCAGAGCCCCTGGCGATGATCTTTGCGTCGTCAATGGAGACGGGAGAGGTTCCAGAGGATTGGAGGATTGCGGATGTAGTTCCTATTTTTAAGAAAGGGAACAGAGATAGCCCGGGAAATTACCGACCGGTGAGTCTGACCTCAGTGGTTGGTAAGCTGATGGAGAGGCTTCTGAGGGACAAGATTTACGAACATTTGGAGAGGTTTGACATGATCAGGAATAGTCAGCATGGATTTGTCAAGGGCAGGTCGTGCCTTACAAGCCTAGTTGAGTTCTTCGATAATGTGACTGAACACATTGACGAAGGAAGTGCCGTGGACGTAGTGTACATGGACTTCAGCAAGGCGTTTGATAAGGTCCCCCATGCAAGACTTCTTGAGAAGGTGAGAGGGCATGGGATCCAAGGGCCTTTGGCCTTGTGGATCCAGAACTGGCTTGCCTGCAGAAGGCAGAGAGTGGTTGTGGATGGGGCTTTTTCTGAATGGAGGTCAGTCACCAGCGGAGTGCCTCAAGGATCTGTTCTGGGACCCTTGTTGTTTGTCATTTTCATAAATGACCTGGATGAGGAAGTGGAGGGATGGGTAAGTAAGTTCGCTGATGACACGAAGGTCGGTGGTGTTGTGGATGATCTGGAAGGATGGCAAAAGTTGCAGCAGGACATAGATAGGATGCAGGACTGGGCGGAGAAGTGGTAGATGGACTTCAACGCGGATAAATGTGTTGTCGTCCATTTTGGCAGAACCAACGGGATGAACGAGTACACTATTAAGGGCAGAAGTCTGAGTAGTGTTGAGGAGCAGAAGGATCTTGGGGTCCGGGTCCACAGGACTCTTAAATCGGCCTCGCAGGTGGAGGAGGTGGTCAAGAAGGCGTATGGTGTACTGGCCTTCATTAATCGAGGGATTGAGTTTAGGAGTCGGGAGGTAATGCTGGAACTTTATAAGACCCTTGTCAGGCCTCATTTGGAGTATTGTGCGCAGTTCTGGTCACCTCACTATAGGAAAGATGTAGAAGCTATTGAAAGGGTGCAGAGGAGATTTACAAGGATGTTGCCTGGACTGGGAGGCATGCCTTATGAAGTTAGGTTGAGGGAGCTGGGACTCTTTTCCCTGGAGAGACGAAGGTTGAGAGGCGACCTGATAGAAGTTTACAAAATGTTGAGAGGAATAGATAGGGTGGACTCTCAGAGGCTATTTCCCCGGTTTGAAATGGTCGCTACGAGAGGACACAGATTTAAGGTGCGGGGAGGGAGGTTCAGAAGTGATGTTAGGGGTAAGTTTTTCACTCAGAGGGTGGTGAGTGAATGGAATCGGCTGCCGTCAGTGGTGGTGGAGGCGAACTCGCTGGGGTCTTTTAAAAGACTTCTGGATGAGTATATGGGGTTTAATGAGATTGAGGGTTATAGATAGGTCTGTAGGTTGGTAGGTGATGTGGTCGGCGCAACTTGTGGGCCGAAGGGCCTGTTTGTGCTGTAGTGTTCTATGTTCTATGTTCTATCCCATAAAAACGAATAGAATAAAAAGTGTTCCACAAAGTTGAAAGATGAACACCACCTGTGGGCCACCTTGATGTTCAAGACATTCAATTTCTGCTGCTTACTCGTCAACTGTTTTTAATTTGGCTTCTCATGAAAGGCTTTGAAGCATGCCAGTTCTTTGACAAAATCCCTGAAATGAACATTTGGTGAACCTGACATCCTGTTCACACAATGTGCTCAGATTTACTGCTGCTTCGAGATGATTGGTGTCAGCTGCAGCCCTCCCTGTAAATGCTTCCTTTGTCATTATAAATCAGCCTTCAGTTGGTTGTGGATCTTGCGCGCCAAAATAAAAGAAGCCCTTATCAGAAAGTTCTGAACCATGACAGAAAATGTCTTATGGCGTGAGCTTATTTTACTTTAGATATTTTGTGTCACTGGAGAAAGACGAATGTTCATCTTTTTCTCACTTGCATTGCCCTAAGGGGCTGTCCCCATCCAGTCAGACCCAGATCATTGATGTAAATCAATAATTGTCAATTGCCACTTTTTCAATTGGTGCTCATAAGTTTGGGAGTTATCAAGTCATAATCTATTTTTATTGATGTGTGTGTGTGGGTGTGGGTGGGTGGGGCAACTACTATGTTCCATTTGTTAGCCCATTGCTTGTGCTTTAAGAGTGCAAAAGAGAGGTAGAGAAATCCAACAATGCCCTGTTCCTGACAAAGTGCCGAGGACACCTTGTCACAACCAAAACTTTGTTTCAGCAGACGTGCAAGGGCTATGACAACACCCTCGCTCTAAGCAATGGTTCCTGCTCCATGACATCAGTGTCTGAACGAGGGACTGCATGGACATGGGTATCACCCGCACCATGACAGGAGTTGTTGACTGCTGGACAGACCATTATCTAATTGGCTTTGTGATCATCAATGTGACCCCAAAGCAGGAATAATGCCTCAGGAAAATCAACACTCAGATACTCAAAGACCCTGATAAGAGAGCTCTATTCAGCCAGTGTCTCACTGCCAATGTGGCAATTTTTGAGCACCCAGAGAAACATTATCAACAGCAACTAGTCTGCTCTCAAGGCCTTCATACAAAGAACAACCCAGCACGGGAAACAGGCCCTTCGGCCCAACGAGCCCGCGCCGCCGCATCACCCTACACCTATTCTACCCTGCGTGTCTACGAATGGAACCCCTAACTTAGCCAGATTCAGGGGAGAATAGTGTCAATTTAGTAAACCAATCAGCCTAAGAGCACATCTTTGGGGTGTGGGAGGAAACCGGAGCGCCCGGAGGAAACCCACGCAACCACAGGGAGAATGCACAAACTCCCACAGAGACAGGCCCAGATCCATGTATCTGCACAGCCAGCAGTGCTAGTCACCGAGCTGTTGCGGCGCCCGTCTACCGGTCCACGATCAAGCACACACACCGACACGAAGTACTAGGCCACTCCCGGAACCTCCAAGAGCAGCCCACGCACGAACCACCGTGTGCATGCCCCTCGTTTGACAATGAGGTGGACCTCCACCTGCGGAATAAAATGACAAAAACGTTAACTTACAAGTCTGCATTTCCGGTGCCTCTCGAGGTTCTGACCTTATTTAATAGCCCCTACTATAACCCTCCATCCTCGTTTCACTCATGTGTCTGTCTAACTGAACCTTAAACGAGTCCAACGTTCCTGCCTCCACCACCCTCCTCGGTAGCGCGTTCCATACCCCCACAACTCTCTGCGTAAAGAACCTTCCTCTCTCATCCAAATTCATAATTGGCACCTGTGAAGAGACGCTTGATCACTTGACCAGGAAGCACCAAGACCGGTTTGATGAGAATAACCAGAAGCTGATAAAACACAAGCACAAGGTTTTTTCTGAATCTGAAACAGTAATCCAGATCTAGAGCAAGAAACCAGCTCTATGGAGGCTGAAGGCTAAGGTCCAGCAAAAAAAAAACCCTGACCAAAAGAACAGATGGTGAGTAGAGAGAGTACAAGAGATCCAGTGGTTAGCCGACAATCATGATGAACAAATTTTCTTCAGCACGTTCAAGACTACCCCTCCCCATTGCTGACCAAGAATAGAGAGGCCATCAACACTGGCTGGAAGGAGCACTTTGTAGACCTTAACAGAGACTCTGTTTTCAACATGAGTGTCCTTGACTCCATCCTGCAGCATGCTACCTGCCATTATTTCAGCAAACCCCAACCCAGCAAGAGGCAGAAAAGGCCATTTAACATTAGGAAGCAGACGGAATCCCTGCCAAAGCACTAAAACGTTGTGGGGAAACTCTCTATAGGCATGAATACATGATCTACTTTTCCCTGATCTGGAAGGCCAGGAGATCTCGGAGACACAGTAATCTTCAAAAAAGGTGTCAAGTTGGCCACAGAGATGGTTACTGCAAGAGTTCTCTTTAATCAGCATCCCCTTGTGGCTGAACAGTTCCTCCCAGGGTCCCAGTGCAGATTCCGCTCACTAAGCAGCACAACAGACATGATCTTTACCATGCAGCAATTACAAGAGAAATATGGTGAACAGCACCAGCCCTTGTACATGACCTTTCACTTCACAAACGCCTTTGAAATTATCAGCCGTGAGGAATTATTGCTCCATTTTAGTTGCCATGAAGGTTTGTTGTCACCCTTCTGCTTGCTGCACAATGACATGCAAGTCATGATCTTAACCAACGGATCCATCGCAGACCAGTTCACGATTGGACTGGGGTTAAGCAAGACTGTGTCATCGCACCCACACTCTTCTTGATCTTCCTTGCTGCAATGTTCCGTCTTGCCCCTAGCAAGCTCCCCATTAGGATGAAGCAAAACTCAAAAATAAACAGGAATCTCGTCAACCATGGCCACCTATAGGCCGGATCCAAGGCTGTCCCATCCTCTGTCGTTGAATTGCAGTATGCAGATAATGCTTGCTTGTGTCTATGCACACTGAGTCCAAGCTCCAAACCATCTTCACCAAGACATACAAGCCATGGGCCTTGGAGCAACTATCTGTAATACAAAGGTACTCTACCAACCTGCCCCTGCCACACAGCAGTCTCCCCCGGTTACCAAAATCTACGACGGGGTCCTGGACAGCATGGACCACTTTGTTTACCATAGGAGCCTAATATTAGCAAGGGCAGATCTTTGTGACAAATTTCAACACTGTCTTCAGTGTACCATGCATCTTTTGGTCATTTGAGAAAGTGTATTTGAAGGCCAAGACCTCAGGCCTGACACCAAGCTCATGATCTTCAGAGCAGCAGTGATATCCGCCCCTCCCCTATATGGCTCAGAGATGTGGACTGTGTACAACAGGCACCTCAGAATCCTGGAGAAGTGCCACTAGCTGCCTCCACAAGGATCGGTGCACCAGGGTCAGTGTTTTCGCTCAGGCCAACATACCCAGCATTGAAGCATTGACCACACTTGGACAGCTTCACTGGGTGGGCCACATTGTCCATATGCCTGACATGAGAATCTCAAACCAGGTGCCCGGAGGAGCTTTGACATGGCAAGCGAGCCCCAGAAGGGCTGAGGAAATGGTTCAATGACACCCTCAAAGTCTCCTTGAAAAAGTGCAACACTGAAACGACACTTGGGAATCCCTTGCTCTAGACCACCTGAATTGGAGGAAAAGCATCCGGGAAGGAGCTGAACGCTCGTGTTTCATTGCTGAGAGCAAGTCGCAGTCAAGTATTGACATTGAAAGGAATGCATGGCAATTTGGATATTGCACCCACCCACTCCTCCAACTACCGTCTGCCCCGCCTGTGACAGACTGTAGGTTCCACATTAAACTCTTCAGTCAGCTGAGAACTCATTTTTAGTGTGAAATCAAGTCATCCTCAACTCCGAGGGACTGCCTAAGAAGAGTGCAAGAGATTCCCTAGTGGATCTGCTGTTAGCACAACATCCCATGTGAAAATGAGCAAGTCAGTAAATTCTTTAAGCTCCATATTCTTTTGATGCAATTTCATTCCAGTGAATGAAAGCTTTCAGTAGGATGGGTGATACTAGTCAACTTTGTTCCACCTCTATTTCGAGACAAATATTTCTGTAGGTCTCTTGTTTACCCCTTTGTTGATTTTTAGAATAGAAGTACACCTCAGCAAAATCTTGGAATTCCCTCCTTAACAGCACTCCAGATGTTTAAAATATGCCATCAAATAATATAAACACATTGGATAAAGAAGGAACAGCCCTGAAATTATTTTTTTAAAACTTAAATTGTTTTGAAATGGCATGCTGTCTTATTCTGGTGTTGCAAGTAGCTGTTCTTTGGTTACCATTCATAGGATACTAATCAACCATTTTTAAAAGCATCATGAGGCATGGAAGCTTACACAGTATTCTCTTTTGTTTCTGTTTGCTAAACAGGTCTTTGTTTCTGAAAGCAAGGCTTCAGCATCCCAAGATGTGGACAATTTCTATAATTATGCTGATATACAGATGGGAATATGAAAATCAACATCGGCTATGTGTGAATATCTGCCCATGGTTATTTTTCCGTCAAGTAGAACATCATAGCATTGAACTACTGGAAATGAGTGATATAGTGAAGTATGGGTGGTTTTAGTTGAGATTTAGCATCCTGAATGTAACCCTGTGTGAACTGTCTTCAGAATAATGCTTCGTCAGATGAATGACCAAAGCATTTTCAGCAGTTTTATACAAGCCTGTCTCTTTAGTCCTTTGGCCTTTTCCATAGAGAATAATTCTTAGAGGAATCCTTTGAAGGGAAGATGCAGGATTTTGGCGTACTCTTTATTCAATATGATCATAGAATATTACCACATCAATTTTACCTATTATGCATTTTCTGATCCCAATTTCCCTGTCTCTTTTTTCTCATTTTATTAAATGAAATTAAATATTAGCCTAAGCAAAATTTGGATTTAATTCCTATGTGCTCTCCTGCCTGTATGCCAGTTAACTGTCTTGAGTCAAGTTAGTCCCCCTCTTTTATGGATCATTGCAGATTTGGCAACAATCTGTATCCATTTAGGCTCTTAAAGTAAATAAAAACACTGATTGTGGGGTGTCCCCCTAGATGGACATACTGAAAATTAAAATTTTTTACTCCATCCTTCAAGTTAAAAAGCCAATGTTCAGAATGGAGCGGACAAACCCAAATCCATTTCTTGCTCCAAAAACCAAATTCAAAATCTGACTCATGGTCTCCATAAGTGAGACAAACAAAATCCAAGCTGACAAGATAAGGCATTGCGGTCCATCTTGGCCTTGATCTGGCGCTTGATCTTGGCTGAGAAGAAAAGGAGGCTTGGGCAATGCAGTTAGAAACGTGAACTAGCTTGGAACTGCCTAACACTGGGAAATTGAGTTACAGATGGGTTAAATAGTATCACTACCTTCTAAACCCATACCCATGTCCATCTAGAAGGACAAGGGCTGCAGACACATGAACAGTAAAAGAATTAAGGGTTATGGTGAGCAGGCAGGTAAATGGAGCTGAGTCCACAAAAAGATCAGCCATGGATCTTATTGAATAGCAGGGCAGGCTCGAAGGGCCAGATGGGCCTACCCCTGCCCCTAGATCTTATGTTCTAACACCACCTGGAAATTCCCCTCCAAGCTGCTCACCATACTGACCTGGAATTATATTGCTGTTTCTTCACTGCCACTGAGTCAAAATCCTGGAACTCCCTCCTTAACAGCACTCCAGCTGCACCTACACCTCCGGAACTGCGGCAGTTCAGGAAGGCAGCTTACCACCACCACCTCCAGGGCAATTAGGGATGGGTAAGAAATGCTGGCTTTTGTATGTAATCATCCTGTAAATGAATATTTTTTAAAAAAAAGGAATGCTGGTTAAAAAATAAAATTCTAAGTTTAATTTTCAACAGAATGTACTCCCCCAAACTAGCCTTCCAAAAGGATTTTGTTTCAAGTATTTTTCATTTTTTTTAAAACCAGGAAAATTACATTTGTGGTACTACCGCATTGGGATCAACTTAATTGATTTCTTACTGCAAGAGAAAAATTAAAATAGTTTGAAAGTAAATTTAGATTTTTTTACATGTGATGTAAATCTTCTAGCAATATGCCAGATTATAACTTCCTCTTTATAATAATGCCATATTACATTTTAGAAAAAACTAATGACAACAATTTACTGTATAAAATGTTCTTTAGATCTACCTACACTGAGACATATCTTGTTGCAACAGACTCTTTGGCTTGCAAACGTTACTATGGTTTTATGAATGCTAAGGGAGTTATTAGGGATGCTTCGGGAAGGTGGAATTGCAGTAAAAGATCAGTTATAATCATATTGAATGGCAGAGCAGGCTCTAAGAGCTGAATGACTTAATATCAGAAATATTTCTTATGTTATTGTGTTTCAAATCTTTTGAGGTAAATGGTGGCTTCTGAAATTTCTCTGCTAGAATCTTCTATTAAAGATTTTAATTATAAACGTAATCAATATTTTTGCATATGAAATTGTTTTTAGTAAACTTTATAATGTTTCTTTCAGTAAATGCACATACTGTAAGTGTGAAATTGTGAACTGTAGTTTTAAGAATTAATTCAAGGAGTCCCTTAAGTCCCAAAAGCACAGATGTTTCAGCATGTAACTGAGCAAAATTGTCCATACGAACGAGATTTAAATCTCTAATAAAAGGGTATATTAAGAAGTCGCACAACAACAAGTTAAAGCCCAACAGGTTTATTTGGAATCGTGAGCTTTCGGAGCACTGTTCTTTCATCACCTGATGAAAGAGCGGTGCTCCGAATGCTCGTGATTTCAAATAAACCTGTTGAACTTTAACCTGGTGCTGTGATACACCGTAGTCCAACGCTGGCATTTCCACATCATAATGAAAGGGTGGTATGGAAAAGAATTTGTGTGAAGGACTGGGTAAACTGTCATCAATAGTTGTTTCTATTGATGCTACTTCGGCAACCAGGAAGTCCCTGTACTACAGAAAGATTTCTCCCTCATTTTGATGCACTGATTTGTCGTTGTTGGTCGTATTGCTCATAACCCAGCTGAAGTTGACAATTTGTAGTCACAAGCCAAACTGGAGGAGCTGCTGGAAATCAAGTTATTGAGACCAAAAACTTTGCCTTGCTAGATTTTGAATAAAATTGATTTGGATATTTATACGCTAACCAAAATGACTGCAGACCTATTTCTACCTTTGTTTCAAATGCAATATAGATTCAATGAATTATGAACGGTACAGCAAAGGAGGAGACCCATGGTTATCTACGAGGGTAACTCACTTTGTCCCACTCTTTTTCTGTGTGTCTGCAAATTCTTCTTGGATAATTATGCAAGGCCTGGATTTTTATCTGCCTTCATCACACTTTCAGGCAATATATTCCAGATCCTAACTAATCATTATATTTTTTAAAAAAGTGACCCCCCGCCCCCACATATTGCTGTTGCTTCTTTGGTTAATCTCTTTAAATCAGCATTCTCTGTTTTCAATCCTTTTGCCAAAGGGAATAACCTCTCCACATCTGTCTAGACCTCTTATCATTTTGAAACCCCTCAAAAATCTTCTCAATCTCTTCCGCAAGAAGGACTGTCCGAACGTTTTCAATCTGTATGCTGTGCAGAATTTCTTTATCTCTGGCATCATTTTTGTGAATCTTTTCTGCACCTTCCCTAATGCCTTCATATCCTTCCTGATGTATGGTGCCCACACCTGGATAAAAAAACTCCAGGTGAGGTGATGTTAGTGTTGTGTACAGTTTTATCATAACCACTTTGCTTTTGTACTCTATGCCCTTGTTTAAAAAGCCTAGGCTTGTATACCTCCATAAATATTCACTTCTCTTCGGTTTCGTATTATC
The DNA here is from genome assembly GCF_965287045.1 of Carcharhinus amblyrhynchos. Lineage (NCBI taxonomy): Eukaryota > Metazoa > Chordata > Chondrichthyes > Carcharhiniformes > Carcharhinidae > Carcharhinus > Carcharhinus amblyrhynchos. Next base: position 94,520,540 of record NC_137333.1, read on the forward strand.
CTGACTTCAGTGTTTTTTGTTCACGCTTTTTATTTTTCCTTTGTTCCCTGATGCAACAGAGCAAAGTTTCTAGTTCTTCTCAAATTAGTCCATTACTAATCCCTAAAATATATTTTTGTGTGACACTTTCACTGAAGAAAACCCTAATGCTACTTGTTCCAACATTAGCTCTGGCACAACTAAGTGAAAAGATTTTAAAAATAAAATGAAAGAATGCATAGCATAGAAACAGGCCAATGGTCCATGTTAATGTTTATACTCCACATGAGCCTGTTATCACTCTTCCATCTAACCCAATCATCAAGATCTTCTTCCATTTATTTTCCTCTCGTGTTTATCTAGCTTTTCCTTAAAGGTGCCTATGCCATTCACCTCAATAATTTACTACATTCTTGGGATTTCATTATAAATGTTAGTTTCTACAATGTTATAATTCCCAGAAATCATGCACAACACCATTGAAAACCTGTCTAGAAATCAATGGAGAAAATTTAAACTTGTTGGAGAAACTCTTTATCCATAGATCATAGCTGATGATGACAGAGAAACCAGCTATTGGTTTCGTCACATCTGTGCCAGTAAGCCTAATGCTGCTGTCCCACTTGCTCCATGCACCATTTAATATTCCTGACTTTAAGCTGCTGTCCAATTCCTTTTTAAGCAACAATTCTGCACGAAACAATTGTGGCATATTTATTACTCCGTGGAGTGACTTTTCCTTTTGTAAAGTTGTCTTTAATTCTTTGTGCAACTGTGATAAATGTGTCTGTGTTCTCATTACCATTTGGGAATGCTATCATTACCTTTACGTAAGTCTTAACCTTAAAAACTTTATTGAGTCACTCCTTCAATTCTCTGCTCTAGCAAGAGAAAAAAAAGTGATAAAAACAAATATGTTTTTAAAAACTGGAATCTTCTGCATTTAGGATAATGCAAAAAGGTAGGGGATGGGCCACTCATATCAACTTGAGATGCGACTCTTTATCTTAGTCGACCTACCTCAATTAGCCTCCAGAAAAATATTTTTGTTGTATTCCCTGATCCTCAAATGTGATTGCACTACAAATAAAAGAATACATCCATGTGTCTTTCTTCTCTCTCATCCCACAATTCAACCCAAGTTACTGAAATTTCTGCAAAACTGGAGTCATTGCACTCTGAAATTTCAATCTCTGTTTATACTCTAGTATCTGACAGAATATGATTGTTCTGTTACTCCTGCAACTTGCACATCATAATCCAACAGCAATCTATAGACTCTTTCCAGATTTCTTGAACCAGTTATTAAGAATGGCAAGATTGTAAGAGGTTCAAGCCCCACTGGTGCCAAAATAGGTTGACATTAAAGAAGAATGGCATATTTTACGAGATTAGTTACAATACTTTCCCCAAAATTCCATATGAATATCCATACATTTGATTTCTGATTTTCCTCCTCTTCCTAAACAGTAGTGTTGCATTGCAGTGACTTTAGTTCCACAGAATTTGGTTGTCCTCAGTACTCTTGTACATTTGCCACTCTTCATCTATGAGCCTAGATTGCTCAATCATCAGAGCGGAGCATAATCCTGCCCTCTATTCAACTGTAACCATGTGTTGAGCTTATTGGGCAGCAACTGGGAGAGGTTTACAGCATGGTAACAGGCCCTTCAGCCCAACTTAAGGAGAGGGCAGTCTTGACTTGTTGATTTCCCAGCCCAACTACATGGAGATCAAACTTAATTCCTCAAAAGTTAAACTTTAAATAAGTTACTCCTTATCAATGAATATACGTATTTTATTAATTTGACACACATTTAGAGTCTTAGTACTTCTCCAATGTTGCTATTGACTACAAAATGAAGTTCTTTGATGAGAAACTGGAATAGATGTGCCTTCCAATACATAGGAGTTTCAAATACGATTCCATTTAGGGGAAAAAGAATGATTTGTAAAGATAGCTTGCATTTTAAAAGCTAATCTACTTTGCTACCTTGGTTATGGTTTCTGAGAATATGCTGCTTAAAATTAAATAAAACCAAAGGAATTATCTGTTCTGTTCAAAACTAGTGGGACAATTTAGTCATTCCAGGCTGCTCCAAATTCCAGCTATATAATACTTTCCATAGGATCAAAGAACAGTACGGCACATGAAGAGGCCATTTGGCCCATTGAATTTGTGTTGGCTCTTTTGAATGATTTGGTATTTCCACTCCCTATACTTCAAATTGGCTTCACAAGTACAAAAACATTCATTTTGTAGGAGTTATTTTGGCCTGTTTTCCTACAGAGCAATTTACTGCTTTAAAGATCTGTTTCAGCAAAGGCATGATCATGAAAGCTACATTTCATTTTGTTTGAACATATGCCCTTTGAGCAGTAGAAGAAACTAACATGAAATGGTTTCACCAGTATTTAGCCTATATGTTTGTCAGCAATTAATCATGTTGCTTGTAATTTTGTAAATTGTGCAATTTGTATGTAACTATTTTTCCCAGTATTTGTTGTAAACTTTTTTTTATTAAACACTACTATATAATTTATGGTGTTTTGTAGAAAACTTGATTTTTGCTTTGATTCTAATCAGATGAAAATAACTCAAGCTTGTCCTATGGATGAAGATTTAAATCAATACGCTCAAATTCCTCAATAGTCAGGACGTGCTGTAAGACCTGCCTGCTTTAGCTCTCCGGGACTTTGTCACAGTTTTGTGGTTGAATATTATGCCCCTAGCCCTCATCCCTTCCATCCCCTCCCTATACTCCATCCATGCCAAGTCATGTCAACTCAAGACCTCATCCCCATAGCTTTCCATACCCTCCAAACCAACCTATGTTCCCCGTTCATCCCATGATCACTTGTAGCCTCAATGCCAACTCATGGCTCTCCACATATCCCTTGGCCCATCACAGTCCCTGTGCCAAAACATGACCCCATCTGCTACCCTATTCCCTTATACTCCTAATGCACATTTATCAAGTATCCACCATGGGGCTGACCTCAAGCCATGCTGATTTGAAATAAAATAGGTTTTTGCATTTATACATATACATTCTCATAAAAACCTGCACACTATTTTTAATTCCACTCAAGCACTTAATCCATTAGAAAAACCTATTTGTATTTGAAACTCCACATCAAAGACTCATCTTGTTAAAAACCTCTTGGAGCTGTCAATCAAACAGTGAACTTGCAATCACTATGACTCTTACTGTAATAATGATAGGTTGTTGAAGTAGTGAAATAGTAATAACACTCTAATGATTACCCTTAGGGTTATGGCAACAAATGCTTATTGAAACTACGAAGAGCAATTTCTCAGTTGCAAGCTGTTCTTCCCACCTCCAATTTAAAGGACAGGCTTTCTAAATAATTTGACAATTCCACAAACCTTGTCCACTTTTGATGTGCATTTCATATTGAATCTTTAAAAATTGTAAATCATACATTGAGGGATAAGACTCTTGCTTCATCAAAAACATTTGAGCTTGGCATTGCGTCCAAATAACTCTGCTGGGCTTAAGTTTCCCCTATGTTTGAGTCACATACTGCCCTTGTTCCCCTCCCAGCAATACTAAGATCTGTTTGAAATGAGGGCAGGATCTCCAGGTGCCAATGCCATTTTGATTTGATTTATTATCACATGTATTTGTATACAGTGAAAAGTATTGTTTCTTGTGTGCTTATATAGATAGCTCCTGAGATCAGCCCCAAGATGGATACTTGGTGAATGTGCATGAGGAGTACAAGGGAAAAGGGTGGTGGGTGGGGTTATATATTGGCATAGGGAGTATGATGGGCCATGGGATGTGTGGAGAGCCATGAGTTGACATTGAGGCTACAAGTGGTCATGGGATGAGTTAGGAACATAGCTTGGCATAGAGGGTATAAAAAGACATTGGGGTGGGGTCTTGAGTTGACATGACTTGGTATGGATGGGGCATAGGGAGGTGGTGGGAGGGATGAGGGCTAGGGAGCCTAATATTCAACCACAAAACTATACGGATAGCATAGGGCAGCAGTTAGCATTGCTGTCTCACAGTGCCAGGGATCTGGTTCAGTTCTGGCCTTGGGTGACTGTGGAGTTTGCATGTTCTCCCTGTGTCTGTGTGGATTTCCTCTGGGTGGTCAGGTTTCCTCCCACAGTCCAAAGACATGCAAGTTAGGTTGATTAGCCATGGTAAATTGACCTTAGTGTCAGGGGATTACTAGGGCAAATATGTGGGGTTACAGGAATAAAGCCTGGGTGGGATTATGGTTAGTGCAGACTCGATGGTCCAAATGGCCTCCTCTTGTACTGCAGGGATTCTTAAAAAAAAGTTCTAAAGCATACTGTACATGGAGACAAAAAGGAGACAGTGCAGAATGTAGTGTTGCAGTCATAGCTGGGTTACAGAGAAAGATCCACTTAATGCAAGGTAAGTCCATTCAAAAGGCTGACAGTAGCAGGGAAGAAGCTGTTCTTGAGTTGGTTAGTGTATCTTCTTCTCGATGGAAGAAGGTGGAAGAGTGTATGTCTGGGGTGCGTGGAGTTCTTAATTATGCTGGTTGTTCTTCTGAGGCAGCAGGAAGCGTAGACAGTATCAATAGATGAGAGGACTGGGCTTCATTCACGACCCCTTGTAGTTTCTTGCAGCCTTGGACAGAGCAGGAGCAATACCAAGCTGTGATATAATCAGAAAGAATGCTTTCTATGGTGTCTCTGTAAAAGTTGGTGAGAGATGTAGCAGACATGCCAAATTTCCTTAGTCTTCTAAGTAGAGGTGTTGGTGGGCTTTCTTAACTATAGCGTCAGAATGGAGGAACCAGGACAGGTTGTTGGTGATCTGGTCACCTAAAAACTTGAAGCTCTCAACCCTATACTTCATCCTCATTGATGTAGACAGGCATGTCCTCCACTGTGTTTCCTGAAGTCGATGACTATCTCCTTCCTTTTGTAACATTTTGGGAGAGATTATTGTCATTGCACCAGTTCTCCAGATTCTCTATCTCTTTCCTATACTCCATCTCGTTGTTTGAGATCTGACGCACTCAGGTGGTGTCATCAGCAAACCTGAAAATTGAGTTGGAGAGGAACTTGGCCACACAGTCTTCTGTGTATAAGGAGTATAGTAAGGGGCTGACGCACAGGCTTGTGGAGCACCGTTGTTGAGGATGATCGTGAGGGAGGTTTTGTTGCACATCCTTACTGGTTGTGGTCTGTGGATTAGGAAGTTCAGAATCCACTCATGGGGGGAGGAGCTGAGCCCCAGGCCACAGAATTTGGAGATGTTTCATAGGAATAATGGTGTTGAAGACTAAGTTGTGGTTGATGAATAGGAATCTGACATGGATGTCTTTGTTATCTAGATTTTCTAGGGTTAAGAGCAGGGCCAGGGAAATGGCATCTGCTGTGGACCTGTTGCGGTGGTAGGCAAACAGTAGTGGATCCAGGCAATGTGGGAGGTCGGAACTGATTCATGCCATGACTAACCTTTCAAAGCACTTCACTATGATGGATGTCAGAACCACTGGACAATAGTCATTAAGGCACGCTGCCTGGCTTTTCTTTGGTACCGGGATGATGATACGGACCGAAATCTCCACAATTCCTTGATAAAAGTTGGGGCTGTGGAGTTTAAGAAATAAACTGAGTTAATTAGAAGCTTGAGAAGAGCAGAGTGACTTGTGTCAGAAAGATATTGGGCTTCTTTACTGCATTCAAGATAGTTTTCAGTAGAAACATGTTCCTGGACCAACTAAAGGGTAGGACATACTAGCTTTAATAATGAACCAAAACTTGGATAAATGTTCCCTTACTGATACCTTAACACCAATAATGATATGTATGAATTCAATCTTGGGTTTGAAAGGAGAAACAGAAGCGTTATTAAGATTCTAGATTTTGGTATGGGTGATTCAAGAATTTGACAGCACAAATTGATTGAAGTTGTCATTGGGTAAAATTATAAACAAACAATGGAAGGTGTTCAAAAATAATTTGGTTTAAAGCATGGCCAATATATATCCCCAAGGGGCAAGAGCTTCATGTATCAAATGAAATAAGCATGATATAAAACTAAATAAACAAGCTTATACAAGTTCAAAAAGTGGGATAGATCAAGGGGAATGAGATTGATATGTAACAGGTAAAGCAATCTGATTGAATGCTTGTGGGATATCAAGATTAACAGTTTTTACAGTTGAGAAAAGGGGTAGTTGAGGGTAATATGCAGTCTCCCAAAAAAATTCAAGTAATATAGCAAATGAAAATAAGGAAATGCACACTTGTTGAATCTATTTCTGTACTTTTGTCAGTTTTCATAGAGGAAGAGATTAATATACCCGATTTGTAAGCAAACAGATAACGTATCAAGGATTAGAAATCATTAAAGCTAATGTAAGAAAATCGAATGAGATAAAATACTAAAAACTGACATCTCCTAGACCTGATAGTTTCCGCCAGAGTTTTAAAGGAAGTGTGAGAAATTTGCAGATGTTTTAGCCATAATCTTTCAAAGTAGTGTTGATTTAGGAACTATCCCTTTATATTGGGAAATCACAAAAGTGACCTCTTTATTTAAGCAAGGTAAATGAAACCAGGAAATCTGTAATTCAAGATAGAGTGACTGAATATTTAGAAATTGGAGTCAACATAGATTTGTAAAGGATATCTTGGAAGAGCTACACAGAGATTCACCAAAATGTTACAAGGACCAAAAGGGTTTGATTATGAGTTTACATAAATTAGCCTGATATTTCTTGGAATACAGTTCACGTTGTGATTTGCGGATTTATGGGAGTGGGGGAGGTCTCTACAGGGAGCCATAAAAAAAAACTAAGATGGGAGATGTGTCATTTTGGAGCGGCAATCTTAACCAATAACCTTAAATATGAGGATCGATGTTTGCTGACCAAGAATATTAAGGTAGAATGAAGTTGGTCTACAGATAAGCAATGATGCTATTGAATAATAGAATAGCTCTGAGGGGCTGAATGGCCCTATGTAATGTTCTGTTCCTATGTAATGGAGCAGCTGAATATCAGATGTTCCTCTTTCTTTAAACATTACAAAAAGTGTTTTGAGGAGTTTTGGACTGAAGATGAATTGGCAATAAATGAGTAAATGTTAATTTATAAAATTATAGAAACAGTCCTGCCTGTCATAGAATCCCTAGTGCAAAAGGAGGCTATTCGGCCCATTGAGTTTGTACTGACCACAACCCCACCCAGGCCCTATTCTCATAATCCCACATATTTACTCAGATAATCCCCCTGACACGAGGGTCAATTTAGCATAGTCAATCAACCTAACCCGCACATCTTTGAACTGTGGGAGGAAACCGGAGCACCCGGAGGAAACACACAGGGAGAACGTGCAAACTCCACATAGTCAGTGACCCAAGCCAGGAATTGAACCCTGGTCCCTGGTGCTGTGACGCAGCACTGCTAACCACTGTGCCACCATGCCATGTAGATCAGCACATGGAAAAATCTCAACCATAACGAAGTGTTGGAATGTTTTTGCATTTTGGTTTGCAAGAGAATACTTAAATGCAATTTATTCTCAGCCATCTGCCATGAACCAAATTCTATCCGTGGCCAAAATGTAGGCAATTATTATTGTGAGGCGAGCCAGGCAATCCGTGGTTTCCACTTTGCTTTGCACCCAAGCTTCATGTCAGGCCTGGGTGGCACAGTGATGAGCACTCCTGCTTCACGCACCAGGAACTTGAGTTCAATTCCAGCCTTGGGTGATTTGTGGAGTTTGCATGTTCTCCCCATATTTGCATATGTTTCATCTGGGTGCTTTGATTTCCTCCCACAGTCCAAACGTGTGCAGATTAGATGGATTGGCTATGCTAAATTATCTCTTAGTGACCCAAGATGTGTAGGGTTAGGGGGATTAATGGGGTAAATATGTGGAGTAAGAGGAATAGAACCTGAGTTAGGTATACTGTCAGAATGTTGGTGCAGACTCAATTAGCTGAGTGGCCTCCTTCTGCACTGTTGGGTTTCTGATCTGCCTCTGAGTTCCCCACTGACTCTTTTCCAAGCTTCTGTTTTGAGTTCAGTGCATGCTTTGTTTATCTTGTATTTTTCATCTTTCACTGGAAAGACAGAGACTGACGGGAGACCTGATAGATGTCTACAAAATCAGAGACATAGATAGGGTGGACAGTCAGAGGCATTTTCCCAGGGTAGAAGTATCAATAACAAGAGGGCACATGTTCAAGGTGAGAGGGGGAAAGTTTGAGGAAGATGTGTGCAGAGAGTAGTGGATGCCTGGAACCTGCTACCAGAGCAGGTGGAAGCAGGTGCATTAACAAAATTTAAGAGACACCTTCATGGGTACATGAATAGGGAGGAAATAGAGGGATAAGGACTGAGTAGGGGCAGAAGGTTTATTTTTTAATTAGGGCATCATGATCAGTGCAGGCTTGGAGGGCCGAAGAGCCTGATCCTGTGCTGAATTGTTCTTTGTCTGCATCAAAGATGAAGAACTGGAGTTGGTTGAGAGCTTTAAGTTTCGAGGTGTTCAGATTACTAACAATCTCGATGGGTCGAATGGTCTCTTTCTGCACTATAGGGATTCTATGACCCCTGCTTGCATTTTCTATGGAATCTTCCCCAAATCATGGAATTTTGGAAAATTAAAACCAATGCATCAACTATCTCAGTTACTTCTTTTGAGACCCTAAGATTATGATCTTTTCTGCATCCACCCTGTCAATTCCCCACAGGAAAAATGAGTAAATCCAGCTGTTTTTTTCAGCGGGACTTTCAAAATGAATCTTCCACACTTTTGTGCATTGCAGAGTGCACTAGCATGAATCTTATTAAAAAGCTGTGGGTGGGGCCTAAACTGAGAGGCCGGCAGCATAGCGCTTAGTGGGCCACTGCACATGCACCGATTTGTCAACGCTGAGATTGGCACATGTGCTGCAGCCCTGTACTGCTGGCCTCCCAATTGCTCCCTCTGTCACCGCCAAATGCAGAATGGCAGTGGGAACCCTCACCACCACCAATCACACCCTCAGAGGTGCTGCTTCCATTAGGCCCCACTTCCACTGGCCCTGCTCCTTTCGCAGTGTCTGGGCAGTGCCACTTTGCCCCTTGAGCAGTGTAGGGGGCCAGCCTGACACTGCCAAGCTGGCTTTACCCTGACCTCCTGGGGGGGCCTCGACGGCCCCCGTTCACTCCGGGGGGTGGGGTTGGCCTGCCAGCTCCCTGCTACGGGAGAGCTATTGTAAACCCTACTGGAGTGAAAAACTCCTGGCAGGTGTGGGGGAGAGGAGGTGAGTGGGCCCAGAGACTTTAGTGCCAGTCCCACTAATAAGATAATACTCATTTCCATAATTTATACAGCTCTGCATTGATTTCTGGCTCAGAGCTGATAGTGCTGGAAAGCTGGCGGCTAGAGATGCACGGAGGATGTAGTTCCCAGTGGGAAGACTGCTGCATAGTGCCCACTTGATTCTCCCAGCAGCGCAGTGGGCTATATGTTTCAGCAGGCTATATATAATCAGTCCCTATATGTTTCAATAAGATCATCTCTCAATCTTCTGAACTCCAATGGATTCAGGCCCAGGCTGTCTATTGTTTCTTCATAAGACACCCATCCTGGGTGGAGTTCTCTGAACTGCTTCCAATGCATTTATATCCTTCAGGACACACTTATCTCACTTCCCTTTAGAGGATTATGAAGCAATTAAAAACTGTTGAACACACCAGGATTTTGCAAATATTCCTTGTGCGATCAGGGAGGAGGAAAGTAGGGTCATTGGGGAATTTGCTTACTTTTCAAAAGCATCAGTTATTTCTCCCAGTGAGACTGGATTAGCAGTGGCTTCACTTCAATATCAAGGGACTGTGTTGTCTCTTCAGACAAACAAATTTTCCCCTACAGGTGTTGTAACTTCTAGCCTCAGTGACTGATAATAAAAAGCAGTTGAGTGTGTCTGAATTGGAAGACTAATAGCTCATATTTTTCATTTGCTGCCTAAATAATTTTGTAATCATGAAGTAACTGCTTCGAATAATATTAATTCTCAGGTTGTGGGTGTCATTGGCAAAGTCAGCATCATACACCCTACTTTTCTTTGAGAAGGTGATGGAGTGAATTGCTGCAGTTCATGTGGTCACGGTATGTGCATTGTGTTGACAGGTATGAGAGCTCCAAAATTATGACCCTCCTGTTCACACTTTCCACCCATGCTCCTGCTTGCTGTTTCTATCCTGATTCTTGGGGCTTCCTGCCCCTCTCCTGGGTCCTTACATAGAATCCCTGCAGAAAGAGGCTTTTCAGCCCATCAGGTTTGCACCAACAACAATTCCACTCAGGCCCTATCCCAGTAGCCCCATATGCTTATCCGCTAATCTCTCTAACCTACGCATCCTGGGACACTAAGGGTCAATTTAGCATGGCCAATCAACCTAATCCACACATTTTTGGACTGTGGGAGAAAACTGGAGCACCCTGAGGAAACCCATGTGGACGCAGAGGGAACGTGCAAACTCCACACAGACAGTGACCCAAGCTGGGAATTGAACCCAGGTCTTTGGCACTGTGAGGCAGCAGTGCTAACCATGGTGTGCCGTCCTGTTTTGAGCGATGAGCCTGCTATGACCGAGAGTGAAGGAGAGAGCAAGAGAGGCTGTAAGTGGAAGTCACCTGTGGGAGGGTTGAGAGAGGAAGGAACTGAGTGGAGGGTTGGGGGGGCTTGGTGAAAAATGATGAGTGGAAGAGTTGATGAACAGGAAGCAGCAAAAAGGAGGTAAGTAGAAATAATTAATAAGATATAAAGAGCTCTTGAGTTAGTAAGAGGATTTTTGAAACAAAAACAGAAAATGCTGGAAAATCTCAGCAGGTCTGACTGCATCTGTGGAGAAAGAATAGAGCCAACGATTTGAATCTGAATGACCCTTCATCAGAGCTGGATTTTTTGACCGGTTCAGTTCAAGGCAGTCAAAAAGCTTGTTGTGTAAAAATTATAGTAATTTAACCCACACTTATTACATGGTTTCTTATGAGGTGATTTTTGGTTAGCACATTTTTGTTTAGCTTGCCATTTTTAGGAACAGATTAGAAGTACTAAACGAAGAATAGTTTTACCCCATTATGACTGAATGCACAACTGCCAGTGGTGGAGTGAAGGAAATCAGATGTGTGAGGGGCTAAAATTAGAAGAGCACAGAAGTATGAGATGGTTGCAGGACTTGAGAAGATGGGGAAGAGTGCGAGGCCAGGGAAATATTTGAAAAAAAGAATGACAATTTTTAAATTGTAGTCTTGTCGGATCTCCTGGTAGAGGTTGCAGGTTCGGAAGGTGCCGTCGAAGGAGACTCTGTGAGTTGCTGCAACAGAGAATTCCAGAGATTCACCACCCTTTGAGTGAAGAAGTTCCTCCTCAACTCCGTTCTAAACCGCTTCCCCTTTATCTTGAGGCTGTGCCCCCTAGTCCTACTGTCTTTTTTGAGCGGGAAGAGTCTCTCCACCTCTATCCTATCCATCCCATTCATCATCTTATACGTCTCAATGAGATCTCCCCTCATTCTTCTAAACTCTAACGAGTACAAGCCTAGTTTATTCAGCCTCTCCTCATAGCTCAATCCCGTCAACTCCGGTATCAGCCGAGTAAACCTCCTCTGCACTCCCTCCAGGGCCAAAATATCCTTGCGCAGGTGCGGCGCCCAAAACTGCACACAGTACTCCAGCTGCGGCCTCACCAATGCCCTATACAGCTGCAGCAAGACCTCCCTACTTTTATATTCAATCCCCCTCGCTATGAAGGCCAGCATCCTATTAGCCTTCCTGACCACCTGCTGCACCTGCAAGCTGGGTTTTTGCGACTCATGCACAAGAACCCCGAGGTCCCTCTGCACCGTCGCCTGCTGCAGTTTTTTGCCACGTAAGTAATAGTCCTTCCTACCATTCTTCCTACCAAAGTGGACCACCTCACACTTGCCAACATTAAATTCCATTTGCCATTTCCTGGCCCATTCGCCCAGCCTATCTAGATCCTTCTGCAGACTCTCCACACCCTCCGCACAATTTGCCTTTCCCCCAATCTTGGTGTCATCAGCAAATTTCGACACCCTGCACTCGGTTCCCTCCTCCAGATCATCTATATAAATGGTAAATAGCTGAGGCCCCAGCACCGACCCCTGGGGCACCCCACTAGTCACCAACCGCCAATCCGAATAGCACCCATTGACCCCCACTCTCTGCCTCCTATTTGACAACCAATCCTCTATCCACGCTAACACCCTACCCCCAACTCCATGTCCCCTGACCTTCTGCAATAACCTCTTGTGAGGTACCTTGTCAAACGCCTTCTGAAAATCCAGAAAGACCACATCCACCGGCTCTCCTCTATCCACTGCCCTAGACACATCCTCATAGAACTCCAGTAAATTTGTCAGACACAACTTCCCTTTAATGAAACCGTGTTGCGTCTGCCCTATCAAGCAATTCCCTTCAAGATGCCTCGCAATTTCCTCCTTAATGACGGATTCTAACATTTTACCTACCACAGACGTTAAACTAACCGGCCTATAATTCCCCGCCTTTTGCCTGGCACCCTTCTTAAACAACGGCGTAACATTAGCCGTTTTCCAATCTTCCGGCACTTCCCCGGAATCCAGCGACGTCTGGAAAATAACCACCAAGGCATCCACTATCACCTCCGCCATTTCTTTCAGAACCCTCGGATGCATTCCATCCGGTCCTGGGGACTTGTCCACAATCAGCCCCTCCAGTCTGTCGAGCACCACCTCTCTAGTAACAGTAATGTCATTAAGACCCTCCAGTCCTACCACCTTTCCATCGCTAACACCCGGCAAATTATTCACGTCCTCCTCCGTGAAGACAGAAACAAAAAAGTTATTCAAGACCTTAGCCATATCCCCATCCCCTACCACTAGCTCCCCTTTCTCATCCTCTAAAGGACCAACGTTCACCCTAGCCAGCCTCTTCCTTTTTATATATTTATAAAAACTCTTGCTATCCTTTTTTATATTAAGTGCTAGCCCAGCTTCATAGCTTCTCCTACCCTCCTTTATCAACTTCTTTGTCAATCTTTGTTGACATTTAAACCTTTCCCAATCCTCTTCTCACCCACTGCTCTTAGCTACTCTAAATTCCTCCGCTTTTAATTTAACACTTTCCTTCACCTCCTTCGTTATCCACGGCTTATTACCTCTCCTCCTACTGTCCTTTTTGACCATCGGAATAAATTTCTGCTGAGCACCAAGAAAGATCTCCTTAAAGATCCTCCACTGCTCCTCAGCAGACCTACCTTCCAATGCGCTCCCCCAGTCCACATTCGCCAATTCTTCTCTCATCCTACCATACTCCCCTCTATTCAAACAAAGGACGCGTGTCCGGGAACCCACTTTCTCCTCCTCCATCTGCAACAGAAACTCCACCATGCAATGATCACTGTCTCCAAGAGGATCCTTCACCGCAAGGTCCCTAATTCTACCCGCCTCATTACATAGCACCAGATCCAAGATAGCTCGCTCCCTCGTCGGCTCCAACACACACTGTTCAAGGAAATATACTTTTAGTCCAATCAAAAAACCCAATTCAAATTGAATCCAATTCATGGTCCCCACTTGAGGGACAAAAAAAGATCCAAGCTGATAGGATGAGACATTACACCCCCTCCTGGGCTTGATCTAATGCTTCATCTTACTCAATAGGCTGACATTGCTTTGAAAAATTGAATCAGGTAAAGCCTCGGTTTAACCTCATTGGCTACCCTGATCTTTTACCCTACCGAAGCCTGGGCAAACCATCATCGCAGGCGTTAGCACGCCCCCAGTGCAATGGGTTAGCTCATCACCTGCTTGATCATGGTTTCACCCCTGCCAGGTAAACATCCTTATACATTTTGGCATATAAGAGAAGTGCCTCAGACAATTCAGTGACAGTCCCACACTTTCTCTGTTGTGGAACCAAAGGTAATTAGGTATGTCTGCAAGACTCTCACCAGTTTTCAAAGATGCACCATAAAAAGCATCCATCTTTGTGTTGAGTCTCTTTCTTTTTCTCTTCCTGTTGTGAATCTCTCGTTCTGTGTGTTGCTGAAACTCTCTGTCTTTGTTTGGTCTCTGTATGTTGTTAAGTCTCTCCATATGTGTGTTGTTGTCTCTTTCTCTCTCCGTTCAGTCTGTCTCTTTGTGTTGTTCTGTCTCTCCACATTCATGTGTGCTGTTGAGTCTCTCTGTTTTTAAGAACATAAGAACATAAGAAATAGGAGCAGGAGTAGGCCATCCAGCCCTTCGAGCCTGCCCCGCCATTCAATAAGATCATGGCTGATCTGTCGCTGCTCAGTTCCACTTTCCCGCCCTCTCCCCATAACCCTTAATCCCCTCTCCTATCAAAAACCCATCAACCTGCGTCTTAAAAATATTTAGCGAGGCAGCCTCCACCACTTCAACGGGCAGAGAATTCCAGAGATTCACCACCCTTTGAGTGAAGAAGTTCCTCCTCAACTCCGTTCTAAACCGCCCCCCTTTTATCTTGAGGCTGTGCCCCCTAGTCCTATTGTCTTTTTTGAGCGGGAAGAGTCTTTCCACCTCTATCCTATCCATCCCATTCATCATCTTATACGTCTCAATGAGATCTCCTCTCATTCTTCTAAACTCTAACGAGTACAAGCCCAGTTTATTCAGCCTCTCCTCATAGCTCAACCCCCTCAACTCCGGTATCAGCCTAGTAAACCTCCTCTGCACTCCCTCCAAGGCCAAAATATCTTTGCGCAGGTGCGGCGCCCAAAAATGCACACAGTACTCCAGTTGCGGCCTCACCAATGCCCTATACAGCTGCAGCAAGACCTCCCTACTTTTATACTCAATCCCCCTCGCTATGAAGGCCAGCATCCCATTCGCCTTCCTGACCACTTGCTGCACCTGCAAGCTGGGTTTTTGCGACTCATGCACAAGGACCCCGAGGTCCCTCTGCACCGTCGCCTGCTGCAGTTTTTCACCCCGTAAGTAATAGTCCTTCCTACCATTCTTCCTACCAAAGTGGACCACCTCACACTTGCCAACATTAAATTCCATTTGCCATTTCCTGGCCCATTCGCCCAGCCTATCTAGATCCTTCTGCAGACTCTCCACACCCTCCGCACAATTTGTCGTTCCCCCAATCTTGGTGTCATCAGCAAATTTCGACACTCTACACTCGGTTCCCTCCTCCAGATCATCTATATAAATGGTAAAAAGCTGAGGCCCCAGCACCGACCCCTGGGGCACTCCACTAGTCACCATCCGCCAATCCGAATAGCACCCGTTGACCCCCACTCTCTGCCTCCTATTTGACAACCAATCCTCTATCCACGTTAACACCCTACCCCCAACTCCATGTCCCTCGACCTTCTGCAATAACCTCTTGTGAGGCACTTCGTCAAACGCCTTCTGAAAATCTAGAAAGACCACATCCACCGGCTCTCCTCTATCCACCGCCCTAGACACATCCTCATAGAACTCCAGTAAATTTGTCAGACATGACTTCCCTTTAATGAAACCGTGCTGCGTCTGCTCTATCAAGCAATTCCCTTCAAGATGCCTCGCAATTTCCTCCTTAATGACAGATTCTAACATTTTACCTACCACAGACGTTAAACTAACCGGCCTATAATTCCCCGCCTTTTGCCTGGCACCCTTCTTAAACAACGGCGTAACATTAGCCGTTTTCCAATCATCCGGCACTTCCCCGGAATCCAGCGACGTTTGGAAAATAACCACCAAGGCATCCACTATCACCTCCGCCATTTCTTTCAGAACCCTTAGATGCATTCCATCCAGTCCTGGGGACTTGTCCACAATCAGCCGCTCCAGTCTGTCGAGCACCGCCTTTCTAGTAACAGTAATGTCATTAAGACCCTCCAGTCCTACCACCTTTCCATCGCTAACACCCGGCAAATTATTCACGTCCTCCTCCGTGAAGACAGAAACAAAAAAGTTATTCAATACCTTAGCCATATCCCCATCCCCTACCACTAGGTCCCCTTTCTCATCCTCTAAAGGACCAACATTTACCCTAGCCAGCCTCTTCCTTTTTATATATTTATAAAAACTCTTGCTATCCTTTTTTATATTAAGCGCTAGCCCAGCTTCATAGTTTCTCCTACCCTTCCTTATCAACTTCTTTGTCAATCTTTGTTGACATTTAAACCTCTCCCAATCCTCTTCTCGCCCACTACTCTTAGCTACTCTAAATTTTTGTGTTGTGGTCTCTCCGTGTTGTCTCTCCCTGTGTTGTTGTGTCTCTGTGTGCGGTTCAATCTCTCTGTGTTGCTGTCTCTCTCTGTGTTGTGTGTGTGTGTGTGTGGTTCAATCTCTCTGTGCTGTTGCGTGTGAGATTCAGTCTCTCTGTGTTGCGGTCTCTTTCTGTCTTGTCCTCTTGTCCAAATGGCCTCCCAAGCTAAGTGACGGTTGGCCATCCCACAATGCCTGGCGGTGGGTTGAGTTGCCGGGCCCGGGCCTGGCGCATGCTCAGTGGTTGCTGTCAACAGGAGGCACAGTGAGTGAGAGAAAAAAGCAGCGAGAGCGCCGAGTAGCCGAATAGGAGAGCTCCTGTCCTCAGCGAGAGTCGAGGGGGTAGAGTTCCACTCATGGAGTGGCGGATTGCCGTGTCCGAAGGCCCGGAATGGTCGGTGAGTGCGTGGAAGCTGGCTCCCGGGCCTCGACTATTTTCCCTTTGTGTATGTGTGTGTTATTGGGGTGGGGGCAGCGCTTGTACTCGAGGCCGCGGCGGAGCTATGGGCCTTTCCTCCTCCTGCCGCCACTCTTGTGCATGCAATGCGGTCGGCCCTCCACCTCCTTTTGTCTTTACATATTCTACCCTTTTCAAAGGAAATATACTTAAAGGAACAGTTAAAAGTTGTGCAGATATAACATATCTTGTACTTGAAGGGCGAGTGGCCACACGGCGGCGGTGGCGGCTGGATGGCTTTGGCGTGTCCCTCTGTCTTTCCCCTTCAGCATTTTGCTGTTGTGGAGGGAGGACTGCTTCACATTGAGCTTTGGCGCCAAGGCCAGCCAACCAGCCTGACTGACTGACTGCTTCCAGCTACCTTCCTTCTTCCTCTCACTTCAAGCTACCAGCCTCATTCACTCTGCAGATTGGGAGAACTTTTTAGCAGCAATCCCCAGTTTGTTTTTGTTTGCATTGCATTCTTAAAAATAAAATCTGCATTGTGCGATTTATTGGGTAGAAGTTCGGAATGTAACTTGCAGTTTGTTGTCATATGTTAAACACTGTTCCATTCATTTGTAGTTAACAATTCCTCGTTTTTTAAAGCTTTAACATAATGGAAGAAATAAATTGTAGTTTTTATCAAGTCACTTTTTTACGTTGAATTAAAACATCCTTGTGTCCCCTTTTTGTTGTAAATACTTTCCTTATCTACGCTCAAAAGAAAGAACATTTTTTCATACAGTGCTTCCTAGATAATCCAATGTACTTTTACAGCTAATGAATTACTGAAGAATAGTCACATTTATATCTTAGAAAACAGGACGGTGGCCAGATAATCTGTTTTTGTGATATTGGATGAGGGATTAATATTGGCCAAATATCAGGGAGAACTTCTCTAAGATACTGCCATGGCATTTATTTTCAAACTTGTGTGGCAATAAGGCTAGGGTTTATTGCTGCTCTAATTGTCCCAGAGAAAGTGGTGGCAAGCTGTCTATTTGAACAGCTGTACCTTGTGTGTCGAAGATATCCCACAGTTAGGTAAAATGTTCCAGGCTTTAACTCAGTGATGAAAGAACGACAGTATTTTGCATTTCCAAGTCAGGGTGGTGCACAACTCGGAGGGGAACAGTTGACTCCCTATCCCTTTTTGGGTAATAAGAGGTCATGGGTTTGGAAGGTGCTGTTGTAGAACTCTGGGGAGTTGCTGCAATGCATGTTGGAGATAGTGCACCCTGCAGCAAGTGTGCTGGTGTGAGGGACTGGTGGATGGGATGCCAATCAATCAAGATGCTTTGGCCTAAATGTTGCTGAACTACTTGTCGTTGGAGCTCTGCTCATCCCGGCGAGTGGGAAGTATTCCATCACGTTCTTGACTTGTGTCTGGTATGTGGTGGAAAGAGTTTGAAAGACTCAGAAGGTGAGCCACTTAACTGTTGCTATAGCCACTGCATTTGTGACGAGTCCAGTTTAAAAATTATGGTCAATTGTAGTTATTACCTTGCACTTGTGTGCTACTTACCACTTATCTGCCCAGGTCACATTGTTATGCAGGTTTTGCTACATGTGAGCACAGACTGCTTCAGTATCCTAAGAGTTCTGAATGAAACTTATGACGGAGGGGAAATGATTAATGAGATAGCTGAATGTGGTCGGCCTAGGACATTGCCCTGAGGAACACCTGCAGCATTGTCTTGGGGTTGAGATGATTGAACTCCAAAAACTACAAACGTTTTCTTTTGTGCAGGGTATGACACCAGCTGGTGGAGAGTTTTCCCCTGATTCCCTTTGACTTCCATTTTGCTCCTTGGTGCCACTGTCCTGATGCTAACAATGTGAAAAATTGTTTGTCCACAAATTGCAGGGCAAATCTAATTACCGCCCAATCAGTTTATTCACAAAACATCACCAAAATGATGGGTGGTGTCATTGAAAAGAGGCATTTGCACAACAATAACCTGCTCGTTGACACCTGGTTTGGCATCTGCTAGCATCACAACTCCAGATCTCATTACAGCCTTAGTCTAAGCATGAACAAAAGAGCTGAACTTGAGGTAAGATGAGAGTGACGACTCTTATTTGACCAAGTGTGGCATCAAGAAGCCCGAGCAAAATAGGATGTTGTCAAGCTTGGTAGCCTTTGTTAGATCTGGTACATCCATCTGTTTCTTGATATCACGTGAAATGAATCAAATTGGCTGAAAACTGGCATCAGTATTGGTGGGAGCTACAGGAAAGTGGTGAGATGGTCAGTACTTCTGCCAATAGGTAGAATGCTGCGGCCTTGTCTTTTTACTCTTGTGGTAGGTTCAGCCATCTTTGAGGATGGGGATGTTCATTTTCCTCCTTTATTCTCTTAGTTCAGTCACCCACCATATTACATCTGAATGTCGCAAAACTTTGGTCTTTTGGTTGTGGATTACTTAATCTGTCTATGGCACGCTACTTCTGTTTAGCGTGCATGTAGACCTATGTTATAGCTTCACTAGATTGACACCTCATTTTTAGTTATGCCTGGTGCTATTCCAGGCATGCTCATTTTCACTTGTTGAACCTAGGTTGATCTCCTGGCTTGATGGTAACTGTAGAGTGAGGGATATGAAGGCCCATTAAGTTACTGATGTGGTGGAATATAATTCTACTACTATGGCCCACAGCACTTTGTGAATACCCAGTTTTGAACTTGGATTCAAAACAGAACCCGATCACGGTTTAGGCACAATACAAGTGCCACACTATACGAAGGAAGATAGCCTCATTATGGAAATGAAATTTTTATCTTCAGTGTGTGGTTGTCACTTCTAGCTGTACAGTTGTGGACAGATGCCTCTTCCTGTGGTGGGTGGCAGTCAAATAGATTTTTTTCGAAGTGTTAGTTCGCACGTTACAGATGCAGTTTGACAGCTATGTTCTTCACAGCTTGGCAGTCATGCTACCAATCCACTCATCATCATGGGGACTTAAGTCCTCCATCTAAAGTATATTCTGTTTCCTTGGTACCATCAGTGCCTCTTCCAAGTGATGCTCAGAACGGAGTTGTATTGATACATCTGTTGAGGGAGAGCAGTATCTATGTTTGGCCAGGTGCCATGAGTCAATGTTCAGGATTTCCAGGGCCACATTAACCTGATACCCTTGAGTGACTGGAGACAGCCCTGCTCATAATATAAACATGCCCATGAATTGTGTTGGAAGAGTTCAGGATTTTGACTGAAAGGTATGATTCTGTGAGCATGCTGTATTCCTCTATAAGACTGCTCTCCCACTTGACAGTGAGGAGGATTTTGCAAAGTTGACTGCACTTTGTGTGCTGTAATGTCCAAAAATGGTGCCTAAGCAAGACCTGCCTGGAGTCTAGTTATGATGTAGAGATGCTGGCGTTGGACAGACATTCTGTCCTCAGATCTGTATTTTTACTGCCAGTTTATGTGTGTCTTAGTCAGGGAATGTAAAATCTCCACAGTGCATCAAGTCTGCAGCTACCCAAAAGAGCACCCATCCAGGCCCTCCCTTCCGCTTTATCCTTGTAACCCTGAACGTTTGCCATGGCTAATCTGCCTAACTTGCACATCTTTGGACACTAAGGCTCAATTTAGCATGGCTAATCCACCTAACCTGCACATCTTTGGACTGTGGGGGGAAACTGAAGGAAACTCATGCAGACACGGAGAATGTACAAACTCCACACAGACTGTGACCCAAGACTGGAATTAAACCTGGGTCCCTGGTGCTGTGAGGCAATGGTGTGTTATCTCCACTCTAAGGACAGGGATAATCAGCTAGTGTCTCAGCAAAAGATGGGTGTTTCCTACTGGAAATTGTTATATGAACTTGAGGAAAATGAATGATTTGTTTCTTTCCAAAAGCTTTAAGTCAACATACGTCATGGGCATTTTTGTACAAAGTGATTGCACGTGCAGTATGAATCACTCAACAGCAGATTGTTTGGCTAAGTATGGGACAAGTTTGCTAGTAAAACTCAATCACTGGGGCTTTGGTGGGGCGCAGGGTAAGATCTCATGCCTAGAATCATATCTGGCACAAAGGAAGATGTGCTTTTTTTTTTTGGCAACCATTCATCTCAGTCTTGGAGCTTCGCCAATACAGCCTCTGAGGCCCAATTATCTTTAACTTTCATCAGTGATCTTGTTATCTGTAATCTTGCCTCCATCATATTATCATAAATGGGCCTGTTTGCTGCTGATTGCACAGGGTTCAGCTCCACTCATAATTCCTCAGGTAACGAAGCAATATGTGCAAAAAGATCTAGTCTTGGATTGGTTGGTCGTCAGGAACGTTTGCGCCACATGAGTGTGTGGCAGTGACCATTTGTACAATGAGAACATGACATTAAATAGCATGACAATCTTTAGAGTATCCCAACCATCAGTATCCTGGGAATTATCATTGACCAAAATCTGAATTGAATCAGCAATGTAAATGTAATGGTTACTGCTGCTAGTAGCTTGCACCCTGATTCCCCAAAACACCTCTCCTACCTGTAAGGTACAGATCAGGAGTATTATGGAATGTGCTCCACTTGCTTGGATGGGTGCAGCTCCAATAACACTCAAGAAACTTGACACCATCCAAGAATTGAAGGAAAGTAATGACCTATGTTAAGCTGACTTTCTTTTCCTCTTAAGCTTATCCTTACTCTGCTTGGCACCAATCTCAATCAATCTGGGCAATGGAGTGCAAGGCTGCATCTCACCATACTGTTGGGCAGCGTGTTCATACACAAATGTGTTGTGAACTGAGTTTCCAAGGCAACCTTGTCTGTTGTATGAAGCTGAGTAAATGTTTTACTTGTAACTGAGGAAGGCTCATTAATGAGATATAAACTACGTTACTTTTAACAGTGACAAAACTCTCATCTTCCTGGAATTGCAAGTAACAAGAATTCAATTAAATCTATTCAATTTTGCATTAACTAATCTCTGTCCTTCACCCAAAATGGATGATTGTGTCTCCAGTGGCCTGCCTATGTCTCTCCAACTCCCTTTCCTCTTTAAGACCTTCTTTAGACCTCATTTGGTAAAGAGTTCAAGTATCCCCCTCCTTTGACTTGTGGGAAGTACCCAGGAATGTTCATCTACATTGACAGCATTAGGTAAATGCAAGTTTTTGTCAAAGTGTAATTGTTGTTGTGTATTGATGGTCTTGCAAATCAACTCAGTTAGTGTTGCTCCTTTTCTGATGATGCAAGGTTCATTTTATGGCGCAGGAAGGAGTTTCCGTCTGACTTTCTTGGATATAATTTCATGGGATGTGGGCATTGTTGCCAAGGCTGGCAATTAATTTGCCTTTCCTGTTGAAAAGGAAGTGCTGGGCCCTGGTATAGAATCATTGATGTTTACATAGAGGCTCAACTTGTCCACACCACCCAGTTTTTTCCACTATGCTATTCCCAGTTATAAGAACATAAGAAATAGGAGCAGGAGTAGGCCATCTAGCCCTTCGAGCCTGCCCCGCCATTCAATAAGATCATGGCTGATCTGTCGTGGCTCCGTTCCACTTTCCCGTCCTCTCCCCACAACCCTTAATCCCCTCGCTTATCAAAAACCCATCAACCCGCGTCTTAAAAATATTTAGCGAGGCAGCCTCCACCACTTCAACGGGCAGAGAATTCCAGAGATTCACCACCCTTTGAGTGAAGAAGTTCCTCCTCAACTCCATTCTAAACTGCCCCCCCCCTTTATCTTGAGGCTGTGCCCTCTAGTCCTACTGTCCTTTCTGAGCGGGAAGAGTCTCTCGACCGCTATCCTATCCATCCCATTCATCATCTTATATGTCTCAATGAGATCTCCCCTCATTCTTCTAAACTCTAACGAGTACAAGCCTAGTTTATTCAGCCTCTCCTCATAGCTCAACCCCCTCAACTCCGGTATCAGCCTAGTAAACCTCCTCTGCACACCCTCCAAGGCCAAAATATCCTTGCGTAAGTGCGGCGACCAAAACTGCACACAGTACTCCAGCTGCGGCCTCACCAATGCCCTATACAGCTGCAGCAAGACCTCCCTACTTTTATATTCAATCCCCCTCACTATGAAGGCCAGCATCCTATTAGCCTTCCTGACCACCTGCTGCACCTGCAGGCTGGGTTTTTGCGACTCATGCACAAGGACCCCGAGGTCCCTCTGCACCGTCGCCTGCTGCAGTTTTTTGCCACGTAAGTAATAGTCCTTCCTACCATTATTCCTACCAAAGTGGACCACCTCGCACTTGCCAACATTAAATTCCATTTGCCAGTTCCTGGCCCATTCGCCCAGCCTATCTAGATCCTTCTGCAGACTCTCCACACCCTCCGCACAATTTGCCGTTCCACCAATCTTGGTGTCATCAGCAAATTTCGACACCATACACTCGGTTCCCTCCTCCAGATCATCTATCTAAATGGTAAATAGCTGAGGCCCCAGCACCGACCCCTGGGGCACTCCACTAGTCACCAACCGCCAATCCGAATAGCACCCATTGACCCCCACTCTCTGCCTCCTATTTGACAGCCAATCCCCTATCCACGCTAACACCCTACCCCCAACTCCATGCCCCCTTACCTTCTGCAATAACCTCTTGTGAGGTACCTTGTCAAACGCCTTCTGAAAATCAAGACCGACCACATCCACCGGCTCTCCTTTATCCACCACCCTAGACACATCCTCATAGAACTCCAATAAATTTGTCAGACACGACTTCCCCTTAACGAAACCGTGCTGTGTCTGCTCTATCAAGCAATTCCCCTCAAGTTGCCCGCATTTAGCCCATATCCCTCAACCTATCTTACCCATGTGACTGTCTAAATGCTTTTTAAAAGACAAAATTGTATCTGCCTCTTACTATCTCTGGCAGCTTGTTCCAGACACTCGCCATGCTCTGTGTGGGGAAAAAAATGGTCTTCTGGACTCTTTTTTGCATCTCTCTTCTCTCACCTTAAACCTATACCCTCTAGTTTTAGACTCCCCTACCTTTGAGGAAAAAATGTTGATTATCTATCTTATCTATGCCCCTTGTTATTTTATAGACCTCTCTAAGATCAGGGAACTAAGCTCCATTCTACCCAACCTTTCCTTATAGCTCAAACCATCAAGTCCTGGTAGCACCCTAGTAAATCTTTTCTGCACTCTTTCTAATTTAATAATATCCTTTCTATAATAGTGACCAGAACTGTATGCAGTATTCAAAGTGTGACCGTACCAATGTCTTGTACAACGTCAACAAAACGCCCCAACTCTTGTGTTCAATTTCCGACCGATGAAACCAAGCATGCCGAATGCTTTCTTCACCACCCTGTACATTTGTAACTCCACTTTCAAGGAGCTATGAATCTGTACCCTTATATCTTTGTTCTCCCCCAGTGCCCTACCGCTAACTGAATAAGTCCTGCTCTAGTTCAGTCTACCAAATTGCATCAGCTTGCGTTTATCTAAATTAAACTCCATCTGCCATTCATTAGCCTGCTGGCCCAATTGATCAGGATCGCGTTGCAATCCTAGATAACCACTTTCACTGCCACTTTGCCATCAATCTTAGTGTCATCTGCAAACTTACTAACAATGCCTCCTAAATTCTCATCCAAATCATTAATATAGATGACAATTAACAGTGGACCGAACACCAATCCCTGAGGCACACCGCTTATTACAGGCCTCCAGTTTAAAAAAAACAACCCTGTGCAACCACCCTCTGGCTTCTGTCATTAAGCCAATTTTGTATTCATTTAGCTACCTCACCCTGGATCCTGTCAGATTTAACCTTGTGCAACAACCTACCATGTGGTACCTTGTCAAAGGCCTTGCTAAAGTCCATGTAGACAATATCAACTGCACTGTCCTCATCTACCTTCTTGGTCACCCCTTGAAAAAACTCAGTCAAATTCGTGAGACATGATTTTCCACTCACAAAGCCAAGCTGACTCCCTAATCAGTCCTTGTGTCTCTAAATGCTTATAGATCATGTCTCTTAGACTATCTTCTCACAACTTATGCACTACAGATGTTAGCCTCACTGGCCTGAAGTTCCCAGCCTTTCCCTGCATCCCTTAAACAAAGACACAACATTTGCCACTCTTCTATCTCACCTGTGTGTTATCAGACCATTGCAGTCCATATGATGGAGGGATTCCCATAGTGCTATTAGGTAGGAAATTCTGATAACATGAGAGAGAATGAAGAAATTGTGTTTTGGTGTGACCCTAAAAAGCTTCTATAAATATGTCAAAACAAAGAGATCATTGTAAGTCACTTAGTGTCCAAAATGGGAGAATTTGTAATAGAGAATGTGGAGCATTTAAACGACTACTTTAGTTCTGTATTCACAGAAGAAGGCACAATAATGCTAGGGAATTAAGAGTCTAGTAAGCAGGAAGAAATGAAAGGAGTTAGTATTAGTTTAAAAAACTGCAGGAGAAATTAATTGGACTGAATGCTGATAAATCCCCAGAGCATGATGATCTACACCCCAGGGTACTAATGAAGGTGCCCATGGAAATAGTGGATATGTTGATTCCAGATTGGAGAATGGCAAATGTAACCCCACTATTTTAAAAAAGGTGGGAGGGAGGAAACGGAAATGCGACCAGTTAACCAGGTGTAGGGAAAATGCTGTTTTTATGACTTGGAGGAGAATTTTGGGACTGCTGTTCCCATGCACCTGCTGTTTTGTGTTGTAGATTGTGGAGGTTTCAGGTTGGGAGGTGCTTCCAGGGAAGCTTTGACAAGACCGCAGAAGTGCATTCTGTCAATAACATCCGCTGTGGTTACATTGCCTGTGCTTCACTTACCTTAAGCATCCCGCACCTCTCCAAATCATTTATACATTCATATATTTGCATTTAGTTTTCATGTCTTTGTTTTGATTTTGGAATTTTAAATTTTGTAACATTTTTTAAAAAATTTATTTTTTTGTTTGTCATTTATTTCCTGCATTATTCAGAAAAAACATCATGCTTCACTAGTAAACTGAAGTGGTTATCACTGACCTGGTTGCATTTTATTCTACTCTGCTGCATTTGATACTGACTTTGAAGGGAGGATCATTGCATTTTAGGAGTGAAATGTGTCTCAAATACTTAAAGCCGTTGAGATGCCTATAATCACCGGGTGCTGATATATTTAACAGTTTGACCAATCTCATGATTAGAGATCAGAGTCACTGCCTGGGGGTATGATTTAACAATCCAGAGTTGAATTTCCAATTCCCATTTCGGATACATGTTCAGATAATTGGATAGGAGAACTACAGATAGTCTTGGAAGACTGTAAAGACCATATGAACATAAGAAATAGGAGCAGGAGTAGGCCATCTAGCCCTTCGAGCCTGCCCCGCCACTCAACAAGATCATGGCTGATCTGTCGTGGCTCAGTTCCACATTCCCACCCTCTCCCCATAACCCTTAATCCCCTCGCTTATCAAAAACCCATCAACCCGCGTCTTAAGAATATTTAGCGAGGCAGCCTCCACCACTTCAACGGGCAGAGAATTCCGGAGATTCACCACCCTTTGAGTGAAGAAATTCCTCCTCAACTCTGTTCTAAACCGCCCCCCCCTTTATCTTGAGGCTGTGCCCCCTAGTCCTACTGTCCTTTCTGAGCGGGAAGAGTCTCTCAACCTCTATCCTATCCATCCCATTCATCATCTTATATGTCTCAATGAGATCTCCCCTCATTCTTCTAAACTCTAACGAGTACAAGCCTAGTTTATTCAGCCTCTCCTCATAGCTCAACCCCCTCAACTCCGGTATCAGCCTAGTAAACCTCCTCTGCACTCCCTCCAAGGCCAAAATATCCTTGCGTAAGTGCGGCGACCAAAACTGCACACAGTACTCCAGCTGCGGCCTCACCAATGCCCTATACAGCTGCAGCAAGACCTCCCTACTTTTATATTCAATTCCCCCTCGCTATGAAGGCCAGCATCCCATTCGCCTTCCTGACCACCTGCTGCACCTGCAGGCTGGGTTTTTGCGACTCATGCACAAGGACCCCGAGGTCCCTCTGCACCGTCGATTGCTGCGGTTTGCAAAGGGGAGGGGTGATGTGTTGGAGCAGTCATAGCCTCTTGAATTTGCACACTTATGACTTAGAAAGTGCCTTCTTGTGTATTTTGAGCGACGTTAGATGGATCTTGACCTCTGTTGATGTTCATTGTTTCTCAACTTGCTAGGTCATTCAACCATCACTTTTGACAAGTTAACAGATGATTGCTCCTATGGATATTGAACCCAGGAAAAAGTCACCTTTTCTTGGAGGGGCAAAATGTTACACTGTGATTTCTATTGTTTTCTTAAATTGGAGAATTGGAGACTTTATTCTAGCCAGGTAAATTTTAAATTATGCTATAAATCTAGCCATTGCAGAACTGCTGTATTATGTTGTTTGACTGGGTTATTAGCTTAATTCACATGTTCATAGAATCACGAATAGTACTGAATAAAAGGAGGCTGTTTAACCCATTGAAGTCTGCATTGCCTTTGCATCAAGTATAGAAGCAAGGACATTGTATTAAACATTTATAAATATGAGTTGGGCCTCAGCTTGAGTCTTGTGCCCAACACTGGATATTTGTGAAGGACATCAAAACTTGGAAGCAGTGCAGGGGAGATTACTGTAATTGTGCCAGCGATGAGGAATGTCAGTTAGCTGGAGTGGGGCCACTTAATGGAGGCGTTCAAAATCATGAAAAGTTTAGTGAATAGTGGCCATTTGGTCACTGGAGCCTGTTATGCCACTGAATGAGATCACAGCTAATCTGTATCCTAAGGCGAGTGTCATGGTTCCATATCCCTTAATATCTTGGCTGGCAAAAAACTATTACTCTCAGTTTTGGATAAATGCTTACAGGGGAGGAAATAGCAGAGTAAGGGCATGGGACCAATCGCTTAGCTCTTTTCTGATACAGGCACAATGACCACCTTCTCTTCTGTAAAATTGTATGATACAAATTGAAGACAGTTGTTAAACTATGAGGCTGCCTATGAGCTTATTATATGGATCAGCCCTCTTAAATTTAATTGAGGCTTTAGATCAGAACTGATGGCAGTGGACTTTTGATAGTTTTTAAACAACTTTTGTTGATACGAAGCCTTTAACACTAAAGCATTCCAAGATACTTCCCAGGAAAATTGTCAGACAAAATATTACTACGAGATTAATTCAAGAGTAATCGCTGTCATCAAGATGGGGGCAGGAATGGGAGAGGAGATGCAGTTGTAAGTAGGAAGCAATGTTGTCATTAAGATTTCAGTAAATCACAAAAGGAACAAGTGAAATTTTGATGCTGTGCCCACTTGAACTGAAAGGTGGCCAGGAGGATTTTGTCTTCACATCTTTGGATTGCCTGAGGAGAGCAGCTGTTTTAACTCTAGGGTGAAAAACTGATGGTTTCAGGTTAGCTGTTCATTGCTACTAGTCAAAAGAATATGAAGTGAACAGGTTTGTAACATTCTTTGCTTAAATGTTCTCCACTTCCATAGTGCATTGCTAATGATGCCTGTTGAATAACAATTTTGCTTGCCAAGAAGAAAATAATAGCATTATTAGGCAACGTTTAGTTTGTGGTCATTGGGCCCTGTGTTTGATTTTTGATTTGATTTATTATTGGCACATGTGAAAAGTATTGGTACAGCGAAAAGTATTGTTTCTTGCACGCTATAGAGACAAAGCATACCATACACAGAGAAGGGAATGAGAGAGTGCAGAATGTTGTGTTACAGTCATAGCTAAAGTGTAGAGAAAGATCAACTTAATGCAGGATAGGCCCATTCAAAAGTCTGACAGCAGCAGGGAAGAAACTGTTCTTGAGTCGGTTGATACGACTTTTGTATCTTTTTCCTGATGGAAGAAGGTGGAAGAGAGAGTGCTCGGAGTATGTGGGGTCCTTAATTATGCTAGCTGCTTTGCTGAAGCAGCGGGAAATGTAGACAGAGTCAATGGATGAGAGACTGGTAATGACAATAATTAATTTAAAAAAAAAAGTCAACATAAGCATCCGTGAGGCTCTGTGCATCAACAGCAGCAGCAGCAGAATTGTATTCCACCACAGTTTGTAACCTTATGCCGTGGCATATCCCTCAATCATTACCCAGAGAGTATCCCTGGTTCAGTGATGACTGGAAGAGCATACCACAAGCAGCACCAGATACACCTAAAAATTATATACCAACCTAGTGAGATTATAACAAAGAATTACGTGGAAACAGCATGCCACAGAACCAAACAATCCCAACTATCAGATTAGTAACTGGAGACAGTGATTTTACAAACATCCTCGTCCTCAATGATGATAAAACCCAACATGAGAGTTCAAAAAACTAGAATTGAGTTTTTTTTTGAAGAGGTGACAAACTTGAGGGAAGGACTGTGGATGTAGTTATATGAACCATAGTAAGGGGTTTGATAAGGTCCCACATGGCAGACTAGTACAAAAACTGAAATCACATGGGGTTCGAGTGGGCTGGCTGGAAGGATACAGAACTGACTTGGTTATAGAAGACAGAGTAGCGATGGATGGGTGTTTTTTACAGAATGGAGATCTGTAGTGTTCCGCAGGGGCCAGTGCTGGGACCTCAGTTGTTTGTGGTATACATCAATGATCTGGAGAAAAATCTGGGTAGGTCTGATTAGTAAATTTGCAGGTGACATGAAGATTGGGGATTGTCAGAGGGTACAACAAAATACATATCGATTGGAGCCTTGGGCGTGTTTTTGGCAGGTTGAGTTTAATCTGGACAAATGTGAGGTGATGCATTTTGGGAGGATCAAATGTAGGTGTGAATTATACTTAAGTGGCAGAAACCTTAGGAATATTAATATAGAGGGATTTGGGCATGCAGGTCAGCAGTTCCCTAAAAATGGCAACATAGGTGTCAAGGTGCTTGAGAAGGTATATGGCATGCTTGCCTTCATCAGCTGGGGCATTGAGTACAAGAGTTGGGAAATTATGTTGCAGCTATATAAAACATTGGTTAGGCTGAATTTGGCATGCAGTTCTGATCAGCGCACTACCAGAAGAATGTGGAAGCTTTGGAGAGAAAACAAAGAAGGTTCACCAGGATGTTGGCCTGGTTGTGAGGGTGTTGGCTTTGAGGAGAGGTTGAATAAACTAGGATAGTTTTCACTGGAAAGGTGGGTGCTGAGGGGAGACCTGATAGAGGTCTATAAGTTTATGAGAGGCACAGACAGGGTGGATGGTCAGAGGCTTTTTCTTGGGGTGGAAGTGTCAATTAGAAGGGGGCATGGGTTCAAGGTGAGAAAGGGAAACTTTAAGGGAGATGTGCAGGGAAAGTTTTTCATGCAGAGAGTAGTGGGTGCCTGGAATGCAATGCTGGAGGAGGTGGTGGAAGCAGGCACACTTTTAAAAGCATCTCGATGGGTACATAATTAGAGGGATGTGGACTGATTAAGGGCAGAGGTTTTATTTAGTTTGGTTAGGATATCATGATTGGCATGGGCTTGGAGGGCCGAATGGCCTGTTCCAATGCTGTATTTTTCTTTATTCTTTAAATTTTGCAGCCATCTTCAAACAGAACTACTGAACGGATGAACCATCTCAGCCTCTCCCTGAAATCCCAACATGACAGATGCCAGCCTTCAGCTAATTCAGTTCGCTTCATGTGAAATGAATAAATGACTGAATGAATTGGATACGATGTGGAAATGCCGGCGTTGGACTGGGGTAAGCTCAGTAAGAAGTCTCTCAACACCAGGTTAAAGTCCAACAAGTTTATTTGGTAGCACAAGCTTTTGAAATGTTGCTCCTCCTTCGTGTGTGTGTGAGGAGCTGTGTTCACAAACAGGGCATATAAAGACACAGACTCAGTTTACAAGATAATGATTGTAATGTGAGTTTTTACAGGCAATCAAGTCTTAAAGATACAAACAATGTGAGTGGAGAGAGGATTAAGCACAGGTTAAAGAGATGTGTATTGTCTCCAGCCAGGATAGTTAGTGAGATGTTGCAAGCCCAGGCAAGTCATGAGGGTTACAGATAGTGTGACATAAACCCAAGATCCCAGTTGAGGCTGTCCTCGTGAGTGCGGAACTTGGCTATCAGTTTCTGCTTAGCGACTCTGCGTTGTCATGTCGTGAAGGCCGCCTTGGAGAACGCTTACCCGAAGTCAGAGGCTGAATCCCCATGACTGCCGAAGTGTTCCCTGACAGGAAGAGAACACTCTTGCCTGGTGATTTTCAAGCAGTGTTCACTCATCTATTGTTGTAGCGCCTGCATAGTCTCCCCAATGTACCATGCTTTGGGACATCCTTTCCTGCAGCGGATAATGCGGATAACATTGGCTGAGTTGAAGAGCGTGTACCTGGTGGATGGTGTTCTCATGTGAAATGATGACATTCATGTCAATGATCCGGCATGTCTTGCAGAGGTTGCTGTGGCAGGGTTGTGTGGTGTTGTGATCACTGTTGTCTGTTTGAGATTGTGCAGTTGTTTGAAGACAAGAAATGGGGTTGTGGGGATGGCCTTGGTGAGTTGTTCGTCTTCATCAATGACATGTTGAAGGTCCAGAGAAGATGTCGTAGCTTTGGGTCTTCCGATCATGCTCTCGTCCCACATACTCCCCACATTGGAGATCTGTACTATCTGCCTAAGATATGCAAGGCCAACCCACCTGGCCGTCCCGTTGAATCAGGCAATGGGACCTTGTGTGAGAACCTCTCTGGCTGCGTTGAGGGCATCCTGAAACTAACTTATGAAGAACCCCCAGCTTCTGTCGTGACACAGCGGACTTCCTACAGAAACTCAGTACACCATGGAGCAGTTGAACCAGGAGCACTCCTTGGCACTCTACACCAGCATCCCCCATGACAATGGCACTGCTGCAACTGCCTCAGTACTCAACGCTGACAACTGCCAATCTCCAGACGCAATTCTACAACTCATCAGCTTCATCCTGGACCACTGCGTCTTCACCTTCAACAATCAGTTCTTCATCCAGACACACAGAACAGCCAAGGGGACCAAATTTGCACCTCAATATGCCAGCATCTTCATGCACAGGTTTGACCAAGACCTCTTCACCGCACAGGACCTTCAACTGACACTATGCACTAGATACATCGATGACATTTTCTTCCTTTTTGGACTCATGGCGAATAATCACTGAAACAGTTATATGATGACATCATCAAGTTCCATCCCACCATCAGACTATCCAGAATCATTTGCATTCTTGGACAGATGCATCTCCATTAAGGATGGTCACCTCAGCACTTCACTGTACCGCCTCACGATGCTCCTTTTCTCCAGCTTCCACCCTAAACAAGTTAAAGAAACCATCCCTTATGGACAAGCTCTCCATATGCACAGGATCTGTTCAGATGAGGAGGATTGCAACAGATGTCTACAGACACTAAAGACGCCCTCGTAAAAACAGGGATATGGCACTTGACTCATCAATTAACAGTTAATGTGGCGCACCACATCGAAAAACTGTGCTGACTTCCTCAGAAGACAAACACAGAACACGACAGAGAAGCACCCTTCGTCATCCAGTATTTCCCTGGAGCGGAGGAGCTATGACAGCTTCTCCGGAGCCTTCAACATGTCATTGATGAAGACGAACATCTTGCCAAGGCCATCCCCACAACCCCACTTTTTGCCTTCAAACAACTGCACAACCTCAAACAGACCGTTGTCCGCAGCAAACTACCCAGCCTTCAGAAGAACAATGACCATGACGCCACACAACCCTGCCACAGCAACCTCTACAAGATGTACCGGATCATTGATTCAGTCTCTGATCTTTGGGCAATCGTCCTCCAAGGCTGCCTTCACGATACACGACAACACAGAATCGCTGAGCAGAAACTGATAGCCAAGTTCCGCACACAAGGACAGCCTCAACCGGGATCTTGGGTTCATGTCACATTATCTGCAACCCCCACAACTTGCCTGGGCTTGCAAAATCTCACTAATTGTCCTGGCTAGAGACAATGCACACCTCTTTTAACCTGTGCTTAACCCTCTCTCCACTTATGTTGCCTGTACCTTTTAAGACTTGATTACATGTAAAGACTTGCATTTCAACTACTATCTTGTAAATTAAGTTTGTGTCTATATATGCCCAGTTTGTGAACACAAATCACTCACCTGAAGAAGGAGCAACACCTCTGAAAGCTTGTGCTACCAAATAAACCTGTTGGTGTTGTGTTGTGAGGTTTTTTACTGTATTGGATATAACAAAGGATATGGCTGCCTTTCCAACATTCTGGTTGTAGTGCTGAAAACATGCTCCAGATCCTGCTGCGCCCCCAGCCATATTTTTCGGCTGCTCTGCTGGTACTTTCCTGATGTGTGGAAAATTGCCCAGTTATGTCCGGTACATACGATGCAGGGTAAATCCAATCCAGCTAGTTAACGTTTCATCAGTCTACTTTCAATAATCAACAAAGTAATGACAGTGGCATTTAAGTGACATTTACTTGCTGATGACCTGCTTACTGATGTCTTGTTTGGATTCCTGCAGGACCGCAGTGCCAGATCTCATTGCAACTTTGTTTGAAACTGAGACAAAAGAGCTAATCTCCTGAACGAATCTGAGAGTGACTTGCCTTGATATCAAGACAATATTTTGGCAAATGTTGCATCAAGGAGCCAAAGCAAAGCGGAAGTCAACTGGATGAAATCTCTACACTGGCTGGTATTGTCCCTTGCACGCAAGAAGGTGGGTTATGGTTTTTGGAGGTCAATCATCTTACCTTAGGTGTTGCTACAAGAATTCCTCAGAACACTGTCCTCAATTTTAGTTGCTTCATCAGTTACTTCCCCTCCAAGATCAGAGGTGAGGACATTTGCTGATTGTAGTATTCAGTTGCATTCTCAACATCTCATGAAGTGGTTAATACCTAAAAGCAGCACAATCTGTATAACAGAGTGGATAACTGTTAAGTGGCAAATAACACGTGTCACGGAAGTACCAGGCAATAACCATTTCTAAAATGAAAAAAATCTCATTCCTTCCCCTTGATGTTCATTGGCATTACCACCACTGCCTCCATCTACATTCTGGGGGTAACCATTTGCTTAGCTGAATCAGCCATCAGTACTGGCTTAGAAGAAGGTCAGAAACTGGATATTCTGTAGTAAGTCTCCTAACATCCCAGAGACTATCCACCATCTATCTACAAGGCACAGATTAGAAATGCAATTAAATGTTTGCAATTTGGATGAATGCAGCTCCCGTCAGCACTGGAAGCTCAACACTCTCTCAGAAAAGGGCGCCTGCTTGTTTGGCATCCTGACCACCACCTTAAACTTTTACCTCCTTCCGCTTCTGGTGCACAGTGGCAACAGTGTGTACTGTTCACAAAGTGTACTGCAGCAGTTCAACAAGGCTGCTTTGACCGGACCTTCCAAACATTTGACCTTTGCTGCTAAGAACCAGGACAACATGCGCATTGGAATGCCATGCTAGCAATTGCCATCCAAGTCACTGAGCATTCTAACTTATCACAATTTCTTGTTGCCACTGGGTCAAAATTCTGAAAGCTCCTTCCAACATCATGTGTGGGATCTACACGACATGAACTGCAGCAATTGAAGAATGCAACTCACCGCCACCACCTCGGGTAATTAGGGATGGGCATTAAATGTTTGCATCATTAGCTATCCTTACCAGAAAGAATGTTGATTTGGTGACCAAATTGATTCTGCTTACCTAATAAAACACAGGCATGCAGCATAATATTCTAGATAAACAATTGACAATATTGCTAAGATAAAGCAGAAACTGGGTATGTGGGAAAAGGTGCGTGATGCAGGTCTGACTCACACCCCGATCTTACGCTACCGCAGTTGCCCAAGCCATGTTCAAGTTCATCTGGAGATCGAAGATGGGTTGTGCCTGCAAGGACACCTTGCATAAATCTCTGGATAAGAGAGGGTAAAAAAAACTGCATCCAACACGACCTTCATCTTGATAGTCACCTTTTGTGAATGTAGATCCTCAGTGTGCAAATATGAAGTTCCACTATTTGCTGATGCTCTACCTGTCCTCAGTGTTGCAAATGATGGGCCTGGCCACGTTGCTGCGGAACGCTCCCAAGACATTGTGCCATATCACCTGTCCCCCTTGGAAAAAATTGTTCAGAAAAACACCTTTGACCACAAGGTGATGAAGCAGTCGTTTCCTTGTCCTCGAGGTCCTGAAGGAAAATAAGACGGTGAATCCCTGAGAGTTTGACAGAATGCCTCGTCAACTTTCAATCAAGCACAAAGACCTAGCTTGACTGGTGGTGTGAAGGGCACTCCCTGTCAGATTCTTCATCCAAAGTCTTTGCACTGCCACACACTACCCTCAAAGTGGTTGCAGGAGGTGGAAGAGATGGTTGCATACTTCCTTGGAATGATACTTTATAAAGAAGGTCTAGTCAGAGACGCAGTGGTATTTGGCAAGGTTCATCCTTCGCAGCTCTGACCAGGACTCTCTGCTCTGTGGGCTGTTTCCAGGGACACGTACTAACACAAATATCAACCGCTGCTGGGAGATCATCAATGCGGTGAAAGGTGCACTTTGGTCTGCCTGAAACCTGTTGATCTTCCAAATCAAAGAATTGCCCTTGACCGAGTGTTTCAGACTAGCATATTCCAAGGCCTAGGACTCCATGCAAAGGGATGCACTTGAACTTGGGATTGATGTTGCTATGGCGCAATGGGAAAGGCTTTTCAACCAATGATTACCGAGGGGCTGGTAACTGTGAAAAAAGCCCTTGGACTTTATTTCTAACAGTATGTAATTGTACTGATGCACCGCAGAGTGCAACATGACCGACGTTGTTTGAAAAGAATTGTATTTGCAGATCAAGTGTAGTATCAACATGCTGTCCTTGGTTGAAGTCATTAGGTTATACTTCCGCTTCATTTGAAGCAATTTTTAAGTGGCATCTCGGCCTTTTGGCTAAGATGCAAATGAGATCAAGCCTTGGAGGAGGAGCTATGCCTACCCCGATCAGTTTGGATCGAGTGTCTCAACTTGTTGAGACTGAATTGAACTAGATTTGATTGAATTGGAATAAAAACAAAAAAAATTGAAATGTTTATCATGTACTCATTACTGAACTGAAGCACCTCCGGTGCATCTTGATCTCTGGAGAAAATCTGAATACAATTGCACTTTACTGTTACAACAATTTGAACCGTTTGTGTGTCTTTAGATTTTGTGTAAGTAAAGTGTATTTTGGAAAAAATTGTTATTTTGTTCTATGTCTGAGGGTTGAGTTTGAATTGCCTTTTCTGATTCTGCCACATCTAATCGATTGTGGCATTGTGTTGCAGAATTGATGGGAAGTGTTGTGGTTGTTCGAAGATTTGGCATTCCTGTCAGCAGTAAATTATTGGTGGTTGTTAGTCTGCTTGTATGTTGGTTGCTTGTGCTGTATGGTAAAGAGAGGAATTTTATAAATTACCTCATTGGAGGCGTTTGTCTATATGTTAACTGACAGTACTAAAGGTTGTGTGTGAGTAGAGTGCATGGAGTAGAACAAATCTTGACAACCAAATCTAAATCCACTGAGTAAATTGCCAAACTGGCAAATGGAATTTGACTGAGCCAGATGAAATTTTTGCATTTGGGTAGAAATGACACTGAGCACACTTGAACTTCACATGGAATAAAACTAGATTATTTGATAAAAGGACCTCGGTGTTTTGATTCATAATTCTTTTAAAGGTTCATGACCAATGCCCAGAAACTTTAGCCAAAGCAAATAAGGTGTTGGGTTGTATTAATAGGACTATTCAATACACAACAGTGCATATTTTGTTCTTTACGACCTTGGTTTGACTGCATTTAGAATACTGTCTAGTTTTGGTGGTCGCATACAGTAGGTGATATAGAGGCTATGCAAAAGATTGGGGAAGGTGCCAGTCAAAATGATTTACATTTTAAAATTCTTAATTAGTCATTTTTTTAAATGAAACTGAGTCTATTCATTGTGGAGATATGTAGGCTTGGAGGTAATTTGATCAACGTCAACAAAATATTTAAAAGGCTAGATTATATTCTTGTGTGAGGGGAGGAATGAATTAGCTCACTTGGCTAAATGGCTAGCATGTGATGCAGAATAACCAATGATGTGGGAGCAATTCCTGCACTGAATCTGATTGTTCATGCAGGCCTGTCTCCTTGTCTTATCCCATCCTTGATACAATCTAGTGTTCCTCAAGCTACATTTACCACCTGTTTGTGGGTCTGTGGACAATGGCTAAGTACCTTGCCTTATACTAAAATTATCCAATAATACAATCAAGATAATAGAAGACCAGAGGTAATGTGTATATGTTCTGTAAACATGAAAGGTCGGCCATATTTTAGACAGTGTATTTTTTTCCGAGGACCTTTTTGTAACTTGTTGCTGGTGAGTGCAGTGAAATGCTTACTCTACAAACCTTCAGTGGAAAGCTAGACAGGTTCTTGGCTGGGTTAAAGCTCAAATCTTTGGTCCTTGAAATAACAAATGTAAACCTGATCAAAGTGATGATCTGGACTAATTTTCTACTATTTAAAGGAGCCTGAGATGAATAGTCCCAGGTAAAAGTTGAGGCCTTTTAGACTGCTGCAGATTTTTGATGTTTGTGTATCAAACATTGGTGGATAATGTGGAAGTAGCTTTCTTTGTGTCCTTGGCTCTCTGGAAATTCTTGATTTGCATGGGTTGGAGTAACATGAAAAGCTCCCACGAGTGTTTGCACTATTTTTGCACTTCAGTTGTTGGTTTTGTGACTTGCCCTCCTAATCTGAATTGGAATTGGTTTTGCTATTCTTGGTCCATCCTTTCGGCTGCCTTCAACTTTGCATGCTGTTTACCTGTTATGAAACTGGAGGTAGTCTTTCTGTGGATGTGAAATTGTCCAAGTATCTGCAGCTAAAAATTATTTGCAAATGACCAATTTAAAATAGCAAGTTAATGTTTGGTTTCTTTCCATTGCAAGAAAAACTAGTATCTTGACTGCTGTACAATTAATCTGTATCTTGTCTAAGTTAGTTGAGGGGTTTAAAGAAAAAACCTCCATTCCTTTCATGTCATATTAAGGCACAGTGTGCATTTTGTTAACCTTTGGTTATCTTTGGTAACTCAAGTTGTTCTCATTGTTGAGCATAGTTGTTGAATATTTCTTTTAGTCATTGGTCATATGGGCTAACTTGGTACTATCCATACGAACAAACGAAATAGGAGCAAAAGGAGGCCATTTGGCCCCTCAGGCCTGCCCTGCTGTTTCATAAGATTGTGACTGATCTATTTGTTTCCAAGTTCTCCATTCTCCATTCTCCATCAACCCCTGAAAACGTTTGATTCCCTTGTCTAACAAGAATCTATATGCCTCAACCTTAAAAATAATCAAGAACCGCACATCAACCACTTTCTGAGGCTGAAAGTTCCAAAGTCACCGAACACTCACTAGGAGAATAAAATTCTCTTCATCTCGGTCCTAAAATTGTCACCCCTAATTTTAAAACAGTGCTTTCTAGTTCTGGGCTCATTCACAAGCGGAAACATTCTTTCCAAGTCCATCTCGTCATGACAAGTCACCCCTGATTCATCTAAACTCCAGTGGAAACAAGCCTAGTCTGTCTGACCTTTTTCTTATAAGGCAACTCACTTATTCCAGGTGTCGATTCAATAAACCTCTGCTGAACTGCCTCCAATGCATTTGCATCCTTCCTTAAATAAGGAAACCAAAACTGTGCACCCTGTTTGAGAATCCAATTTGATGCCTATGCATGCCCACATAGCAGGAAACTTAAGCCAGTTGGCTGATCCCAGTTGCTGCCCTGTATCAGGTCAAATTAACTTGGCATTGACTGAACTGAAAGCCTTGCTAGTATGAGTCAGCTATACAATTACTTTACTAACTAGTTCCAGAGGAAATCAAATCTGCTTTTAAACATTTGCTTCAAGCAAAATGAAAAGAAGTGCATTTAATATGGACCATGTTATGAACTGTATAAATCCAACCTCGAAAATGCCCATGTTTATTATTAGAATGATTGCTCATTGAGCCTCTACTGGCATTTGCAGGTCTAGGTCTGTAGAAGTTGAGTGAAGACATTTGTACTTGGTTAAAATGTTCTAACAAATTAATATCAGCTTGTGATGACTCTACATTTCTGACCAGCGGCCACAATATTGGCTGGCACTTCCAGATTCATATTGCAGCATGAGCTGAGTTGTTAATCCAAGGATCTTCCTGCCCCTTGTGGATGTAATAATTTAATGCCACAATTTTAGAGAAGAGTAAGTTTGCCTTCCCTGATCTCCTCCCTCAATCAACATCAGGAAAAAAAAATTTTGGTCATTATCTCATTGCTGTTTGAGAGAGTTTTCTGTGTGTAAATTTTATAATGGCGCCTACGCTTCAAAAGTGCTTCAAAACTGTTAAATACTTTGGGGTGTTCTGAGGTTCTTAACTGGTTTCAACTCATCAGCGCACAATGCAAACCTACCTTCTGATCTCTTAGAAATTTCTTTGTTTGCTTTTGTTTCAAGCCTACCCAATTCAGCATAATTTGAATGTTTTGGTGTTTTCTCATGGGACCAGAGCCACTTATTTGCAGTTTATTTAGTGATGAGTAGCCTTAGCACTGTCACATGGTACTAGTCAGAAGTCTCACAACACCAGGTTAAAGTCCAACAGGTTTATTTGGTAGTAAACGCCACTAGCTTTCGGAGCAATGCTCCTTTGTCAGGTGAGTGGGGAGTTCTGATCACAAACAGGGCAATATAAAGGCACACACAGTTTTCAGAATACTGATTAGAATGTGAATCTCAAAGGTGCAGACAATGTGAGTGGTGTTAGCATTAAGTATAGGTTAAAGAGATGTGTATTGTCTCCAGACGGGACAGTAAGTGAGATGTTTTAAGCCCAGGCAAATCACAGGGGTTAACCTGGGCTTGCAACATCTTGCAACATGACTCTAGACAGGACAGTAAGTGAGATGTTGCAAGCCCAAGTTAACCCCCATGACTTGCCTGGGCTTGCAACGTCTCACTTACTGTCCTGTCTGGAGACAAATACACATCTCTTTTAACCTATGCTTAATGCTATCTCCCCTCATAATTTGCACCTTTAAGACTTGATTAGGTGTAAAGACTCGCATTCTAATCAGTATTCTGTAATCTGTATGTGTCTTTGTATGCCCTGTTTGTGATCAGAACTCCCCACACACCTGACGAAGGAGCAGTGCTCCGAAAGCTAGTGGCGTTTACTACTAAGTAAACCTGTTGGACTTTAACCTGGTGTTGTGAGACTTCTTACTGTGTTTACCCCAGTCCAACGCCGGCAGCTCTACATCATGACATGGCTTGAGCACAGATTGTACCATCCTTAATAGACTTTTTCATTGAGAGGTAGACAGTTTCAATCCAGAAGCTTGTTTCCTGTTTGGTGCATTCCTAGGCACTGGTGCCTCATAGCACCAGTCGTTAGCACTGCTGCCTCACAGCACCAGGGATCCGGATTTGATTCCCAGCTTGGGTGACTGTGTGGAGTTTGCGCATTCTCCCTGAGTCTGCGTGGGTTTTGTCCCACAGTCTGGAAGATGTGCTGGTTAGGTCTATTGACCCAAACAGATGCTGGA
This sequence comes from Carcharhinus amblyrhynchos, assembly GCF_965287045.1. Taxonomy (NCBI): domain Eukaryota; kingdom Metazoa; phylum Chordata; class Chondrichthyes; order Carcharhiniformes; family Carcharhinidae; genus Carcharhinus; species Carcharhinus amblyrhynchos. The sequence continues at coordinate 94,560,790 of NC_137333.1, forward strand.
GCAACTAGGGGAATTTCACAGTAACTTCATTGCAGTGTTAATGGAAGTCTTACTTATGACAAACAAAAAAAACTTTAACTTTGGTATCAGGACTTGCTAAAATCTAAATAGGTTTTCTGTTGTCAACACAGCCCTTCATTTCTTTGAAGATCCTGATAAATTCATTGTCCGTGACTTTTTTATAATCAGGTCGATCTTTTATCAAAATGAATCATCAGTCATATTTTCAGTTTCATCTGTTGTGGAGCAAGTCGTTAAGCATTTATGGATACGAGGCCAAATCATCGATCGTAGTTCAATCATTTAGATGGACCGTAGTGTCCTATTTCATTAATTAACTGAAATTTCATGACATTGTTTTTGAATTAGTTTGTACTTTTTCCCTCCACTGTTGAATGTGGAAGTTCACTGTGTGTTGGCCTCTCTTTTTGAATCTGTGGCTCCTTGTCTTACTCTACATTTATAAGGTAGTCACGATCTATTTGTATTTACCTTTTCCAAGTCTTTAACTATCTTTTACATACATGTATACATCATCTGTTGAGCAAGTTTGTTGTAAACTAAGAAACCCACTTTTTCCAATCTGTACTTTTTAATTTAGGCACCAAAATCTGCAAACAGTCTTGTGGCTCTTACCTGCATTTCATTCTGTGCCACAATCAATTTTTTGCTTCAACACAGAACTCAACACACTATTCAAATATGGTGTCATCAGAGCACTGTATACTTTTGACCACAACTTGCATGATATATACTCTACTGTTTGATATATGATCTAGAACAAAGAACAGTACAGCACAGGAACAGGCCCTTTGACCCTCCAAGCCTGCGCAGCTCATGAGTCCAACTAGACCATTTGTTTGTGTCCCTCTTTTCCCAGTCTGTTCATGTGGCTACCTAGATAAGTCTTAAACGATCCCAGCATGTCCGCCTCAACCACCTTGCTTGGCAGTGCATTCCAGGCCCTCACCACCTTCTGTGTAAAATACGTCCCTGACGTGTTGAACCTTGCCCCCCTCACCTTGAACTTGTGACCCCTTGTGTTCGTCACCTCCGACCTGGGAAAAAGCTTCCCACTGTTCACCCTATCTATGCCCTTCGTAATTTTATGCACCTCTATTAGGTTGCCCCTCATCCTCCTCCTTTCCAGGGAGAGCAACCCCAGTTTACCAATCTCTCCTCATAGCTAAGACCCTCCATACCAGGCAACATCCTGGTAAACCTTTTCTGTACCCTCTCCAAAGCCTCCACGTCCTTCTGGTAGTGTGGCGACCAGAACTGGACGCAGTATTCCAAATGTGGCCTAACCAACGTTCTATATAGCTGCAACAACATATGCCAACTTTTATACTCTATGCCCTGTCCAGTAAAGGCAAGCATGCCATATGCCTTCTTTACCACCCTGTCCACCTGTGCTGCCACCTTTTAAGGATCTGTGGACTTGCACACCCAGGTCCCTCTGTGGTCTATACTCCTGGTGGTTCTGCCATTTATTGTATAGCTCCCCCCTACATTAGATCTACCAAAATGCATCACTTCACATTTTATCTGGATTAAATTCCATCTGCCATTTCTCTGGCAATGTTCATCACTGTCTGCAAGTCCAGCAATCTTTGTGTCGTCCGCAAACTTACTGATCACACCAGCTACGTCTTCCAAATCATTTATATATATATTACAAACAGCAGACGTCCCAGTACAGAACCCTGCGGAACACCACTAGTCACAGACCTCCTACTGGAAAAAGACCCCTCCACTGCTACCCTCTGTCTTCTATGGCCAAGCCAGTTCTCTACCCATCTAGCTAGCTCACCTTTTATCCCATAAGATTTAACTATTTGAACCAGCCTGCCATGAGGGGCCTTGTCAAACGCTTCACTAAAATCCATATAGACGGCATCCATGGCCCTTCGCTTGTCAATCGTTTTTGTCACCTCCTCAAAAAACTCAACCAAATTTGAGGCATAACCGCCCTCATACAAAACCATGCTGTCTATCGCTAAGGAGATGTAATATTAATTTTGGCTTTGTTTACTGCTTTGCATTGATTGGATGTCTTGAGGATCAAATCTACTAAGATTTATGGTTTCAATTGCTTAGCTATTTAAGCAGCATTCATGGAGCATGTATGTTGCACATTTTTCTTCCAAAGTGCCATAATTCTCGCCAACCAGCTTTAAGTTTAATCTGCCATTGTTGTGATCATTTGCATATTCCTTGCAGCACTGTAATTTGTGACAAATCCTTCGATTCCACACCCTAATTTAGAGTCTACATATGTGACTAATTGTAAGAGTTTCTGAATTCAAGTTATTGATATACATTAGTAATAATGTGTATCAATAACTTCCAACAGTGACCCTTTGGCGTGTCTCACAGAAGAACTTCAACATAACATGATTAACAATTACTTTGAGTACACCATTAAATGTGATTTTTATATTATTGCTTTCATACTAACTTTTTGCCATTCTAGGGCTGGCAACTTTAGAAATGCCAATCTAGTAAAGCTGATAGAAATCCTAAAATTATTGGAGTCTTGTTGAAAAAGAGACATGCTGTCAAAGATGGTCATCTTCCCCTCATTCAAACAGTTCATAAACTGGGTAGCACAGTAGCACATTAGTTAACTCTGCTGCTTCACAGCACCAGGGACCTGGGTTCGATTTGCGGCTTGGATCACTGAGTGGAGTTTGCACGTTCTCCTCATGTCTGCGTGGATTTCCTCCTCCTGCTCCGGTTTCCTCCCACAGTCTGAAAGATGTGCTGGTTAGGTGCATTGACTTGAACAGGCACCAGATTGTGGTGACTAGGGAAATGTCACAGTAACTTTATTACAATGTTAATGTAAGCCTTACTTGTGACTAATAGATAAACGATCAAAACATAGGGTGGACTAGGAGATTACAGGGATTGGGAACGTCCGAAATGTGGAGTTTTTTCAAGGAGCAGCTACTGCGAGTCTGTGATAGGTATGTCCCTGTCAGGCAAGGTGGAATTGGTAAGGCTAGGGAACCGTGGTGCACCAAAAAAGTTGATTCGTTGGTTAAAAAGAAAAAGGAGGCTTATGTTCGGATGAGACGTGAGCACTCGGATAGTGCACTAGAGAGCTTTAGATTGGCTAGGAGGGAGTTGAAGAGCGAGCTAAGAAGGGCTAAAAGAGGACATGAGAAGACTTTGGCTGATAGGGTTAAGGAGAATCCTAAGGCGTTCTATAGGTATGTCAAGAACAGAAGGTTGGTTAGGGCAAGGTTAGGGCCAGTTATAGACGGCAGAGGGAAGTTATGTGTGGAACCGGAGGAGATTGGTGAAGCATTGAACCAATATTTCTCTTCGGTGTTCACGCAGGGGGACACGGATATAACTGAGGAGGACACTGGGTTGCAGGGGAGTAGAATTGACAGTGTTACAGTTGATAAGGAGGATGTGCTGGATATTCTGGAGGGTCTGAAAATAGATAAGTCCCCTGGTCCGGATGGGATTTACCCCAGGATTCTCTGGGAGGCAAGAGAAGTGATTGCAGAGCCTCTGGCTCTGATCTTCAGGTCGTCGTTGGCCTCTGGTATAGTACCAGATGATTGGAGGTTAGCGAATGTTGTCCCATTGTTTAAGAAGGGGAACAGAGACTTCCCCGGGAATTATAGACCGGTGAGTCTCACTTCTGTTGTGGGCAAGGTTTTGGAAAAAATTATTAGGGATAGGATTTATAGTTATTTGGAGAGTAATGAGTTGATTAGAGATAGTCAGCATGGTTTTGTGGCGGGTAGGTCGTGCCTTACTAACCTTATTGAGTTTTTTGAGAAAGTGACCAAAGAGGTGGATGGGGGTAAGGCAGTGGACGTGGTGTATATGGATTTTAGTAAGGCGTTTGATAAGGTTCACCATGGTAGGCTTCTGCACAAAATGCAGATGTATGGGATTGGGGGTGATCTAGGGAACTGGATTAGGAATTGGCTAGCGGATAGGAGACAGAGGGTAGTGGTTGACGGTAAATATTCATCATGGAGTTCGGTTACAAGTGGTGTGCCTCAGGGATCTGTGTTGGGGCCACTGCTGTTTGTGATTTTTATTAATGATCTGGATGAGGGTATAGTTGGGTGGATCAGTAAATTTGCTGATGACACCAAAGTCGGAGGTGTGGGAGATAGTGAGGAAGGGTGTCATAGTTTGCAGGAAGACTTAGACAGGTTGCAGAGCTGGGCCGAGAGGTGGCGGATGGAGTTTAATGCAGAGAAATGTGAGGTAATTCACTTTGGTAGGAATAACAGATGTGTTGAATATAGGGCTAACGGGAAGACTTTGAATAGCGTGGAGGAGCAGAGGGATCTAGGTGTATGTGTACATAGATCCCTGAAAGTTGGGAATCAAGTAGATAAGGTTGTTAAGAAGGCATACAGTGTCTTGGCGTTTATTGGTAGGGGGATTGAATTTAGGAGTCGTAGCGTTATGTTGCAACTGTACACAACTCTGGTGCGGCCGCACTTGGAGTATTGTGTGCAGTTCTGGTCCCCACATTACAGGAAGGATGTGGAGGCTTTGGAGAGGGTGCAGAGGAGGTTTACCAGGATGTTGCCTGGTATGGAGGGGAAATCCTATGAGGAGAGGCTGAGGGATCTGGGGTTGTTTTTGCTGGAAAGAAGGCGGCTAAGAGGGGATCTTATTGAAACATATAAGATGATTAGAGGTTTAGATAGGGTGGATAGTGATAGCCTTTTTCCTCTAATGGAAAAATCTAGCACGAGGGGGCATGGCTTTAAACTAAGGGGGGGTAGTTATAGGACAGATGTCAGGGGTAGGTTCTTTACCTAGAGGGTGGTGAGGGATTGGAATGCCCTGCCTGCTGCAGTTGTAAATGCGCCTAGTTTGGGGGCGTTTAAGAGGTCTGTGGACAGGTTTATGGACGAAAAGGGATTGGTTTAGGTTAGTTGGTCGTTGTTGTTGTATTTTTTTAACTGGTCGGCGCAACATCGTGGGCCGAAGGGCCTGTTCTGCGCTGTTATGTTCTATGTTCTAAAAATAATACCCAATGGTAAATGAAACAACAGTTTGCACTACTTGAGAAGAGAGTGCTACTTGGCTGGCAAGTGGTGTCTGATTGGTAGGGGTGTTGCCATGAGCTGAACTATATTTTTGATGTCTTGAATTTAGCCTTTGTTGTAACTGTCTCAGGTATACAACTGTTGTTTGACAGAACATTTCGATTTAAGTTTTCCCCTTGTGTTCATCAGGACAGTTCATAAGAATAGCTGTAGGAAAGGGGACAATAATTTATAACATATGAGAAGGAACAACGTAGTTAAGCTTCAATTTTAAAGTCACACTTATGAAAATCAAATGAGGATTGTTGCTAAAGAACCAATAGGGCAGTCCTAATCTAGGAGCAGTCACCAGCATATGGACTATGGTGCATGTCCAAAGCTGGCTGTTTTTTGATTTGGAGAGTTAGTGTAAATTGGCAGTATAACTCAGTACTGTAGCATTATACTGTTCTCTAAATTATAAATCTGTGAAATGGTTGGATACAATTTAACACTGCCATTGATTACAGATTTCTGTGGAATCTGTATTCCTGTGTGCAAGTTCTCCACAAATTTCATTTTCTTGCATTCAAAACATTAAATGTTCTTCCTGGAAGTTGAACTTTGCTTTCACTAATTTTTGACTTGTCGTGTATGCAATCTGCTGAAAGCCAAATCAGTGCAGTTAATATTATCAATTTTGTAATTTATGAGCATACTTTAATTATGAAATGGGGACTGCTCAGGAAATAATTTTATCTCTTTCATTGGCTTTGTTGAAGTGGGATCTAATTTAAGATAGCATTACTTTCTTTTAATACATGACCTGCTTCTAAATGAATTTTTAAACTAAAAGAAAACTAAGATTTGTGAAGCTTCAAAGAAGATGAACATTAATTTTTAAAATTGAATCTATGTTGTAGTACAGTTGATTATTGCTGAGCTACAGCAAAGCAATAAGAAAAACAGCAAATCGCACTAAATTAAGTTGGCGGAAGTAGGAGGGGAAAAAAATCGTAATTGCTCTAATGGAATAAGCGTATGGCCATCATGTGAACTCAAAGGTGCATCTGCTCCACAACTCCAGCATCACTGTTCAGCAATGTGAGAGCTGCTCACACACTCAGTTTCAGTGTAGTGCATGGTGAATAAATACAGAGCAAGGGTCTGATTTGACCCCAGAGCAAAGTAGCCCATTGTGCAATTTTACTTAACCACTTCAGCCTTTGCAACCAATGGAGTGCACTGATTAGAATGTTTTATTTAAATAAGCAAGTGTATGATTTGCCTTTTTCTTGCAGTTTAATTTGACTTTTTAAATTATATTCCAAAAGAGCGTTTTCTTAAGCTTCTCTGTATGGGATGACCAGTGAGAAGTCTCATAACACAAGGTTAAAGTTCAACAGGTTTATTTGGTAACAAAAACTGCTAGCTTTCGGGGCTTTTCCCCTTTGTTTACCTCAGTCCAACGCTGGTATCTCCACATCACGGGATGACCAGTGCAGATCTTGACATATTCGCAGATGCTATAGAGTCAGAGGTTTACAGCATGGAAACAGGCCCTTCAGTCCAACTTGTCCATGCCACCATTTTTTTATGCCCCTAAGCTAACCCCAATTGCCCACATTTGGCCCATATCCCTCTTTACCCATCTTATCCATATAACTATCCAAATGCTTTTTAAAAGACAAAATTGTACCCACCTCTACTACTACCTCTGGCAGTTTGTTTCAGACACTCACCACCCTCTGTGTGATAAATTGCCCCTCTGGATGCTTTTATATCTCTCCCCTCTCCCCTCTCACCTTAAACCTATGCCCTGACTTTCCCCTACCTTTGGGAAAAGATATTAACTATCTACATTATCTATGCCTCTCTATAAGATCACCTCTCAACCTCCTACCTCCAGAGAAAAAAGTTCCAGTCTATCCAGCCTCTTCTTATAACGCAAACCATCAAGTCCAGGTAGCATCCTAGTAAATCTTTTCTGCCCTCTTTCTAGTTTAATAATATCCTTTCTATAATAGGGTGACCAGAACTGCACACAGTATTTCAAGTGTGGCCTTACCAACGTCTTGTACAATATCAACAAGACATCCTAACTCTTGTATTCGATGTTCTGACCAATGAACCCAAGCATGTTGAATGTCGTCTTCACCACTCTGTCCGCCTGTGACTCCACTTTCAAGGAGCTATGATCAGGTACCCCTAGATCTCTTTGTTCTGTAACTTACCCCCAACACCCTACCATTAACTGAGTAAGTTCTGCCCTGGTTCAATCTACCAAAATGCATCACCTCACATTTATCTAAATTAAACTCCATCTGCCATTCATCAGCCCACTGGCCCAATTGATCAAGATCCCGTTGCAATCAGAGATAACCCTCTTCACTATCTTGACTTTAAAATTGCAGTTTCTTATCTAGAGGAAAAAAAATGTTGAAAGCATTTTTTGGTTAGTACATACTAGCTGAAACAATGGTGCTAAGTTAACAAATAAAAATATTTAGTTATGTTATCGTACAGATTGTGTTGGCTTTTTCAAAGAACTATCTAATTAGTCTCATGCTTTTTCATTTATTCAAAGATGTATTCAGTTCCTTTTTGAAGGTTATTATTGAAGTTCCTCTTCAAGCTGTGAATTGCAGATCCGAGCATGTCGCTGTGTAAAGCTATTTTCCTCCATCTTCCTCCTTTATTCTTTTACCATGTTTCTTGCGTCATCAGCCTCAGATGGATAGAAGCCTTGTGGCCTGGCAGACTTTTAACTGAGACCTCTTACAGTCCCATCTACTTAGTACTCTAAATCAAATTTATATCATCAAAAATATGGTACTCCCATGGTCCATTTTATTAAAATCAACAACCTTGATATTTAGTTTGTTACATTTGATCATTGACATTGACTGCTATCTGGCAGTGTGATCTCTGTCATTGCAATCATGTATAAATCAGTTGCGCGAACCTTGACATATTTTCTCTTTCCATCTTCTCTACCCTGTGAAATGAATTTTAGAAGTGTCCATCTCATATAGTGAAGCATGTTTATACGGATTTGCTGCTAAACTGGTAATTTTGTTCAGAGGCTAGTGCGAGGAACTAAGGCTAGTTAAGACATATTGTTGAAACAGTGAAAGTCTGGAAGATCTGGTTTAGATGCGTTTTATTTGAGCGCCAGGTGACAAAATCAATTATGTTCCAGTCTCCAGTAATGATTAAACCTGGACATCTTCAATCCTTTGAAAATAAAGGAACGTTGGAATTCCCAGATGAGATAAGACCATGGTGCATTTATTTGTGTTCTACCATACTGGTATTCCCATGATACCTTGATGGTGGAGATGTGTACTAATCATCGTATTTTAGCCTATAATAGAGCCACAGATGTGGAAAAAATCCGAGTGGTGGAACACTTTGAGGACCAGATACAGTGTGCCAAAATATTATTTCCTGAAAGAAATCTATCTGATCCAGAATCCAACCTCTTTGTCCATTTGCATTGTTCCGTATCCTCTGTATACTGTGGCTTCCAAAATTGTGTTGTGTTTTAAGTGCGGCCACATCTTATGATTTGCCGAGTGAAATTACTTTGGTATTTTGGCTCAATATTCAACTTTTAACGTATCCCAACGTTGATTTGCTTCACTTAGTGCCTCTGACTGTTGTTTCAGTAGCTTCAATTTGACAGCCAGAATCCCTGGTCCCTTTCAATTTCCATGAACATTTTTTCCATTTAAATAATAGTCCCTTCCCACTTTGCATTTTTGTGTGTTGAAATTCCATCTGTTTGCTCGATTTCCATGTAAGTTCAAATCCTTTTGTATGCCTAGCCTGTTCAGCTTTGGGATTTTCCACCTTCATTTGCTTTGTACAGTCTGCAACATTATGCTTTATGACATCTTGCCCCATATCATGTATTCAAGATGGAGCCGGTGTGAGGCGACCTCTTGCAAGCTGTGCCTAGCATACATTCTAATTCTATCTTTTACTCTCGTTCTGTACTTCTAAAACTTCATTCTAACTCTTTTATATTCTGCACTCTCTCCTTCTCTATGAATGGTATGCTTTGTATAGCAAGAAACAATACTTTTCACTGTGTGCTTATACATGTGACAATAAATCAAATCAAAAAAAACATTCATGAATTTATTAAACAAAGGAGGTCTTAAAACAAACTCTGTGACCCCACTGGTAATATTCTGGTTGTTCATCCATCATCATCGATGAGCACCTTGACACCATTAGTCATTTTGAGGCTGGTTGCGGTGTGTCCGAAGATGACTGATCAGGCCAATTCGGGCACGGAATGTCCTGGCACATACTGGACAGCGTGTAGACGCTGTAGTTGTTGCCCTGGTGGCTCTGGACTTGGGCAGCTCGCGCTTAAATTGTGCTTCAGCAATACACCTTGTTTCGTGAGCTTGACAGCCTTTGTGGATGAGGCAGCGCCAGGTAGCGCGGTTTTGTGCCAACGTTTCCCAGTTGGTCGTGTCAATGTCAAGCGACTTCAGGGATGCCTTGAGTGTGTCTTTGAAACATTTCTTCTGCCCTCCGTGTGAGCGTCTTCCAGCACAGAATTCCCCAAAATGGAGCTGCTTGGCTATGCGCTTGTCTGACGTACGGATGACATGACCTGCCCACCAGGTCTGCACGCTCATCAGCATTGTGTGGACTGATGGAAGACTTGCTGTAGAGAGAACTTCCACACACTGCTGCAAGGTAATATTCTACAAGGTGGATACATGCCAATCCCTTTCACCCAGTTAATTACATTGTGTCCACTGTGTGGTATTAATTGAATCCCACTTTTATTTTCAGTACCAGCCTTTGGAGAGTATCTTTATCAAAGGCTTGATGAAATCCAAGTACATCACATGCACTGCTTTTCTCTTTGTCGTGCCTTCAAAGAAAACCAGGAAGTTAAGCTGACAAGATCTTTTCCTTCATGAACCCATATATAGATTGAAATAAGAGATAACCAATGCTCCGGGCTCATCTCTTTAGATAGAATTTATAAATTTCCGTAGCTTCCTTATGCTCGCTTGTGACTGTCATAGGTAGTGTACCAGCACTACTACGGCTGCTTCTGATTGTGTAATTTAAGACAGTACAGATAAACCTGATTTATTTGCACAGTCTTAAATTACACAACCATCAATTTTACTATGTTGATTTTTAGAAAATGGATCCACAACTGTATGCAAAATCTTTGGTATATAATTTCCTGAACAATTTTTACAATTTACTGTTACCTTTTTAAAAAAAATGTCTGGCTTCTTACAAACTTCCTAACCCCACTAGTGTTTAATGCTCTCTGATAGTTCGCCGAACTATGAGTAAACCCATAAATAACTCTGTGGCAGTGAACATAGTTTTTGAGCTTTGTTTACTTCTATTTTCTTTAGTGTACCTCTGTGACCTTTATTAAATTACAGATGTACATTATCCCTTCGCTTTTATAATTTCAGTGCTGGTTGGACATCCCTTCATCTGCAACCTCCTTTTGTTGGGTCTCTTAATGTGTCCTGAAAATTGTGTACAGGCAGCTGTGAAACCATTTGAAAACATGCCAGCGACATCTTAGAAGCAGCTTGGGCTTTCTCATCATCATTATTATTATAAGGAAGTTTATTGCCATTTCCCTCATGAACTGTACTAGACTGTTTTAGTTCAGTGACAAATATTCTTGTTTTAAAATTGATTTTTTTTTTCCTTGTATAGCCTATAGAGCCTGAAAAAATAATCTTTCCCTACACTTCTACCAATTATGAAATAGAATATCGGAGCTCTGGAGCACTTAAAAATTCATGGGACATGGGGCATCGCTAGCTAGGCCAGTATTTTTATTGCTCTTGAGCAGATAATGGTGAGGTTCCTTCTTGAAGCACTGCACTGTGGATACACACACACTGATGTTTCAGAGGAAGTTACAAGGTTTTGACCTAGCGACACGGAGTGGTGATATAGGTGCACTTCAGGATAGTTTAAAATTTATTATTGTCACAACTATGCGTTCACTAACACTGTTACTGTGAAAATCTCCTAGTTGCCACACTCCAGTGCCTATTTGGGTACACCAAGAGAGAATTTAGCCTGGGAAATGCATCTAATCACGCCTTTTGGATGCAGGAGAAAACCCATACAGACACAGTGGAGAACGTGCAAACTCCACGCACACAGTAACCCAAGACGGGAGTCAAACCTTGGTGCCTGGTGCAGTGAAGCAGCAGTGTGTGCTGCTGTGCTGCCCTTTGGTGTGATGGTGTGCGCCGTGATGGGGAGCTTGCAGGTGGTGGTGTTCCCATGCATCTGATTCTCTTGCCCTAGGCGGCAGAGGTCGTGGGTTTGGAAGATGCTGTCAAAGGAGCCCCAGTGAGTTGCTGCAGTGCATCTTATTTGTAGATGGTACACACTGCTGCAACTATTGTTGGTGGTGGACGGCTGCCAATCAAGCAGGTTGCTTTGTCCTGGATGGGGTCATACTACTTGAGCGTTGTTGGAGCTGCACCAATCAGCAAGTGGCGAATATTCCATCACGGTCCTGACCTTTGACTTGTAGATGGTGGAAAGACTTTGGGAGGTGAGTTACTAACCACGGAATTTGCAATCTCTGAACTGTTGTTATAGATACTGTATGTGACTGCTCCAGTTCAGTTTCTGGTTAATGGTAGCCCCTAGAATTTTGATCATGGGGGATTCAGTGATGGTAATGTCGTTAAGTGTAATGAGATGATGATTAGATTCTCTGTTGTTAGAGATGGTCATTGCCTGGCATTTGCATGGTGTGAATGTTACTTGCTACTAGTAAGCCTAAACCTGACTGTTGTCCAGGCCTTTAACCCTTTTAATATTTTGTCTAAATTGAGTTTTATTAGGATTTCTGTAGCAAAACTTTAAAGACTTCCATATTTTCAATTGATTTTGCAGGGAAACACTTGACTTAGTTTTAGGAATTGGCAGTATTCACTGACTGAGATTCGTATCCAAGGGAGGCAGGTACTGTGCAAATTTGGCCTTTTGGTAAACTTATGTAATCTGAATGTTAAGTGGAAACCCTATCGTGTTGAGGACTATGCAAAGATTTCTGGCTTGAATATGTGGACCTGATGTTTATTCTAAGCTGCCTTTGTTTTAAGTCATTTCAAGGTTAGCATCACAGCTGAGCCTTAATTCTGTCCTCACTCAAGATCCCCATTTGTGAATTTTCTAATGAGTAGCCAAACAATGATCAGGAACACTGGTTGCTCGCTTTTACCACTTGTGTTTTCCAACGAAGGTGTTTTAAGATAAAATTTTACACCCAACTATTTCTCCAGCTGAGCACTAAGTATGTACAGAATTGAATTTGAACCAGAGGTATCCTGGTTAGTCCTGCAGTTTAGTTTTCTCTTATTAGTTAATCACTCAGATAATGGTAAGGCATTGGGGAGAGTTACAAAACAGAGATCTGGGGGTACATGTTCATAGCTCCTTGAAAGTGGAGTCACAGGTGGACAGAGTGGTGAAGAAGACATTCAGCTTGCTTGGTTTTATTGGTCAGAATATTGAATACAGGAGTTGGGACATCTTGTTGAAGTTGTACAAGACATTGGTAAGGCCACACTTGGAATACTGTGTGCAATTCTGGTCACCCTATTATAGAAAGCATATTATTAAACTAGAAAGAGTGCAGAGGAGATTTACTAGGATGCTACGGAGACTTGATGGATTGAATTATGAGGAGAGGCTGAATAGACTGGGACTTTTTTCTCTGGAGCGTAGGAGACTGAGGGATGACTTGATAGGGGTCTATAAAATAATGAGGGGCATAGACAATGTAGATAATCATTATCTTTTCCCAAGGATAGGGGAGTCTAAAACTAGACAGCGTAGGTTTGAGGTGAGAGGGGAGAGATACAAGAGTGTCCAGAGGGGCAATTTTTTTCATGTGGAGGGTGGTAAGTGACTGGAACAAACTGCCAGAGGTGGGTACAATTTTATCTTTTAAAAAGCATTTAGATAGTTACATGGGTACGATGGGTATAGAGGGATATGGGCCAAGTGTGGACAATTGGGAGTAGCTTAGAGGTTTTAAAAAAAAAATAAGGGTGGCGTAGACAAGTTGGGCCAAAGGGTCTGTTTCCACGCTGTAAACCTCTATGATTCTGTTAGGCTATCAGATGCACTACGGCATTGTTTCATTATTGAATGATGCAACGTGTAGTGGTAGTGACAATTTTCAATTGGTCATCAATCCTTGAAGTACATGCGTAAATTTTGAAACTTTCAAATATTTAAAGTGTTTACTGAATTAATTTTTTTTCTCTCCCTTTGCAGAGCTGACTTGTGTGGATGATGGATTCAGCACCTGATATACAATATTGAATTAGTATGTGCATATACTTAGAATTTATGGTAAGTGAGATGTGCATATTTGAATATCCACTGGTGTGGAATTAAATCAGTGCTGTATTTGATGTACTAGAATTGGAAAACTGAACCTCTTCCTTTCCTTTAAAGGGCATGACAGGATGAAACGCAACAGACATTTGAGCAGCAGTGACAGCTCAGACAATGAGAGTAAGTGAAATGATGGAATTGTACCCCTCCTATCCAAGTGTATCCTTATAGTCATCTGTTTTGTTTTGCCTAAGACCGCTAGCTGTTATTTCTACATTTACCATGTCAGAGAACGGCATGATGCCATTTGGGATATTCATTTTGATTCCCCATTTCAAAGTAAATCCCCATTTCAAAGCCTGAGTTTTGACACTTACTGGCTTCCATGCAAGTGACAGAAGCAATCAAGGTAATTATATGAAAGTGGAAATGTTACTTTGGGAGATCTTACTTCTCTGAAATTGCAGCAATACTGCTCAGACAATGGCTTGTAACTTCCTGGTACCCCAGCATCAGATTTGGGGGCTGATCCAAAGATGTGCTGGGAAATCCCTTTCCAGTGTTCCCAGGTAACGGTTTACATGACAGTAGTCAAGTGCGAACTCTCCCTGCACAATTGTGCTGTGCTGGTAACCATTTGACATAACGAATTTCAACTGCTAACTTCGGATGCATCTGCCCGTGATGCACTTTTAGTTACTCTGAAAGAATTAAAAGAAATAAAACCACTTCTAACTTCAGTGTAACTATTCTAACACTCTCATGGGCCATCCCATTCTCCTTGACCTAATGTCCAACATGTCCCATTCATTTACCTTCGACACTTACCTTCTTCCTGGCCTGTTATTTTCAATGGGACATTTAAACTCCCCTCCTTAAAGGCTGCTAGGGGCGTGACTCCTTTGCTTTGCTTCTTGCTGGAGTCATGAACGTACTGAGCTGTGTGAATGTTACCCAGCTTGAGTCAGGGAGGTTAGGCGAGACAGGCATTTTAGAATTTTAATGTAGGTAAATCAGTACAGAGTGGCAGTCTACTGCTGATTGCCACTTGGAAGAAGTCTGGCCCTTGTGCTTCAGAAAGTTCCTTTGAACTGCCAGTTATTTAAATGAGATGCACATTGATAAAAAAATGTTCTTGGAGAGAAAGATATTCCAAAGAAAGGAGGCTTTTGCGATATTGTAGTCAGTCTTCCAAATTAAACTTCTGTGATTAAGCTGTCAACGGGAATCTGTACAATATGTGCTGGGGGACGCGTAAAACCCATCACCGTCACCAAAGTTGCCTCCAGATGAATTACCTCAGACTATTGAAATGCAAATTCTGCAACGTGTATGAATGCCAGTAATATTTAGGATTAACACTCAATCCGTGGTCCAAAGGATTTTTTTCTACATTTGCCCTTGAGGTGCAACTGAGACTTGTAAGACAGCTTTTATTTCCCATCTTTAGTTGTTCTGGTGAAAATAAGTCAATCACACAGATTGGACTGGAGTCAGAATTATCCCAGACTGGGTAAGAGTAGCAGACTTCCTTCACTGAAAAGCACATATAGTGAATGAGGAACTGATTATCCAAATTTGTATTTATAGTTTCCCAATTTACCTGTTAGTTTTAATCCTGTTTTGAGTATCTTGTTCTTGCAACATATTTCAATTAGATCTCTGATTGTGTGATGTCTCGTGTCTTAATCTTGGCTTTATGTTATGTTCTCAACGTTGATTATTGTAAAACTTCCTACGTAGGTCCTTCAACGTCGCTGTCCTCCCATTCAAAGTACAGGAGTGACCGGCATGCCTCTGCACGTGGGAAGAAGAAACTTGCTGAGGTTGGTACATAATGTGAAACAAGTTATTATAAATGTTTAATTTGTAAGGCTTAAAAAGAACTTGATTTTCACTGTGTGACAAGTAGACCATGAATTTTTGGAAAAAAAACGTGTATGCATATATGATTAAACTTTGAGCCCTGGCAATCTTTCTCAAGTAGGGAAAAATTGCAAGAAAAGTCCAAGATTTCCCTGTATCCGTGGGAGGTTAGCTTTTGACACGCAAGCTTCTGTAAACTTAGAATTATAGTGAATTTATCATCTGACACCTTCTAGAGCTTGCAGAAATTTTTTGGTTTCCTAACCAGTATGGTGGCACAGTGTTTAGCACTACTGCCTCAGTGTCAGGGTACCTGATTCAATTTTGGCCTCGTCCCTGTCTGTGTGGAGTTCGCACACTCTCCTGTATCTGCGTGGGTTTTGGTGCTCTGATTTTCTCCCACAGTCCAAAGATGTTCAGGTTAGGTGAATCGTCGATGCTAAATTGCCCTTAGTATCGGGGGAAAGGCAGAGTAAATATGGGGAGGTTATAGGGATAAGGCTAGATAGGATTGTTGTTGGTGCAAGCTTGATGAGCTGATTGGCCTGCATCTGCACTATATTGATTCTATTCTAACCACAAAGCCAGAGAAATAAAGATCTATAACTTTTCTTGTAAAGAAAATTCTAATTTGGGTAAATTTTCTTCCGAGATCTTTGCACACAACCAATGTATAAACAATCGATTCCTATCTGAAACGGGGCAAAGAGCAGGTTCACAAGAATGGTACCATGACTTATTGGATTGAATTGAGATCCTGTTTCATAAACTGAGCTTGAATTGCCTTGCGATTAGGAGATATTATAATGATCTGATTCAAGGTGTTTTGAATTTTGAAAAGATCTGATTGACTAGGTACAGAAAATAAACTGTCTCCTCTGGTGGGGGATATCAAAAGCAAGGGGCATGATTAGAATCAAACAATTCAGCAGCAAAATCAGGAAGCACTTTCAATGTACAGCATGGTAGAATTTTGGAATGTTTTTCCTCCTCCTCACCCTCATACTTCCCAAAAAGACAGGGGTTACTCTGGCAATTTTAGGCCTCAAGATTGAGAGGGGTTTTGTTAGCTAAGGGCAGATGGAGTTAAAGAACATATGGGTGGAAAAATAAAAATTCAGTTGTAGATCAGCAGTGATCTAATTAAATTGCATAGCAGGCCCAAGGGGATGAGTGACCTTCTCCCTTATCCAACCGCATCCCTGCTTTACAGGGAGAGTGAACTGATTTTCACCTAGACCTTAATATGAGCAAATATAAGCTTGATAGAATTGAATTCTGATAGTTGAGACTTCCTTGAAGTTCATCAGACTGGCTTTCTCGTGCAAGACAAAAGCAGAGTACTGCGGACGCAGAAGCGCTGGAAAATCTGAGCTTTCTTGTATTTTTCTAACAGGAAAATTAAAAGTTAGGACAAATCAAAAGATCAGTGAATGAGATAACCCTTCAGATTTCTTAATCTGAATCTGTTGTTGGCGTTGTCAATTTTAGAAAACATATCATTGAGCATTAAAAATATTTGGGGAAAGGGTTTCAGTTTATTGTCATTTTAAGAAAAAAGTAAAGAATAAAGAAAAGGCATGGGGACTCTTGTACTCTACTCTTGTATTCTCCCTGGCTGAAACGGTGAATGATCTGTCCCAAAAAGCCTTTGCTTATTCTGCTGAGCATTTAATCACTAGATGGTGCACAAGAACTGCTTAGGATGAAACTCTCATGTTGATGAGCCATGTGAGGAACTATGAAATTGGGCCAGATTCTTACCATGGTGCAGCACAGTGCGTTATCTCCTCTGCACATTTTGGCAACCTCTTTAAATGTTCATTTAAATATTTAGTTTTGCATTTGTAGGTATTCAGAAAGGATCTCATCAGTGCCATGAAGATTCCAGACTCCCACCATGTGAACCAGGATGAATACTATCTGTTAGCTGATCAATGGAAGCAGGAGTGGGAGAAAGGAGTTCAGGTTCCAGCTAGTCCAGAAACCATTCCAGATCCATCTGTTAGGTAACTGTTGTTTCCATTAATTGTTACAGGTGCCTGACACCTAATGGGTCAAAATTGCAAATACAGTTTTGTGCTAAAGATTTGAGTGGACATTGTATATGAATTCCTGTTACATTCTTGATAATGTTAATTCTCTTTGCCCAGAAATTGTTTTGGACATAGCAAAACAACAGCACGTCAGTAAGTAAACCTGGTCAGGAAATGCATGTGGCACAGGAATATCTGAAGTGGAAAAATGAGGTGCATGTTATAAAAGTTAATCACAACACTCTGAAGTTTGGGACTTAAGCAGTAATGGGTAGAGAAATTACTTTGGAGTGTGAGAAAATACTGAGTGATGTGTCCCAGTGATGATGATTGGATTATTTGTACCTCTTATAAATTGAATCGAATCCAAAGCAACATGATAAATTGGAAGTTGAAATCAAACTAGCATGAGCAGTGAAAATTAATTAATGAGGACTTGCCAAATGACTTGGATGTGCAAACTATTTGAGTGGTCAGAACATTGGCAAGTTCGATGCAGATAAATATGAAGTACTGTACAAAGTTAGGCAAAATGAACAAAGCAGGTACTTGGACAGTGGTGAAGTAGTAGTGGGAGACTGGGGAGTCTTAATGGACTTGACACCTAAGTCCTGAATATCAGCATTTAAAATATCCAGTGGAATAATGAACAATTTTAGTCAAACAGTACGTTGCAAATCAGGAAGTCATGAACAAAGTGTAGTGTGTGCTGGTCAGCCCACACCTTGCATATTGCCTATTTCTGATCATCAAGAAGTGAGGGAGGCATTCAAGCCCGAGAGGCAGTATAAACGTTAACCACAGGGCTGATCCTTGATCTAGTTGGTCACCGTCTGTGAGAAAAGATTGGAAAATATTTGGGCTTTTATTGCCTTGAAAGTCCAAGAGATGATAGAGGTGTAAGATTGTAAATATATAGACAAACCAAATCCATCCAATTGCTTAGATAATTGTACTGGTCTCAGAAAGTTGACCTTCACAAAATGAGCAATACATGAAATAAAATGCAGACTACAATAGTGGAGACAAAGTCTGGAATCATTTAAAGAAATACTTGTGATTCAGTCCGGCTGGTTGAACTAAGATGGGACAAATGGCCTGTTGCGTCTGTAGTTATTTTGTCAAGTGACTCCAAGTGTGTTCTGACATCTAAAGCTGAAGGTTTGAATGGATTTCTCAACTTTTGACAGCACATCAAAGTAATGTGATGCCTAAAGAGGAAAATTACAAATTAAAATTCTTATGTGCAATCTTGGCGCTCTGCTTCCCCACCCCTACATAAATTCCATAGTTCTGTCTCTGACTGTTCCTCTGTAACCACGAATAATGATCCCTTTCTTAACTAATGTTAAATAATACTGCTTCCCTGAGAGCGAAAAGGGCACGGATTCAAAAACTCGAAATTTATTTTCATGTAAAGTAATATTTAGAAACTAACCAAATGTAAAATTTTAGTTTGTATGATTAATTTATACCTAGTTTGTGATTGTTCATGGATTGGAATAGTAACTTCCTACTGAATGAAATTAAATCTGTAAACATTTTGCCTGGGTAAATCCATTCAGATTGGTACTTTTGCCGCACAGACCTTGAAGGTTCCAGATTCATACTATGGCCTCTGCTTAATTAGGAGATTACGTCTAAATTCTAATAAGGTGCTAGAGCACTGAATTTGAGAAGAGAAATTAGGCCCAAGTTTTGATCTAAAGAACTTAAGAAGGCTTTTGCACTCTTGTCTAGTGAAATGTTTTGTTGTAAAGTTAAATATGTGGGAATACTGGAGCTAGATTGATTCTAATTTGGTGTTTTTTTTGTTTGGCCGTTTTAGGGTTATTGTGGAGAAGGTGAAGGAGACTTTGTTCACGAAACCACGGAAGTATATCCGCTGTTCTACCACTGAACCCTCGGACCCTGGCTATGTTAACATCCTAGAACTGGCAGACACTGTGTGCCGTTACGACTTGGATGATGTGGATATTTACTGGTTACATGCAGCAAATGAAGAACTAAGAGAAATGGGTGCGCCTGAATTAGTTTATCCAGTACCACGCTACGTATATTTGCCACATTGGATGCAGTCATCTTTCCTTGTTAAATATTAATTTGAATACTTCCTGGCAAATAGTATTTGAAAATTCAGACCACTCATTTGTTCCGAATTATGAGGTTGTGGGTATGGTAGTTTCAATACGGGATGGTAAATATTAAATTTTTATTCAATTTAATATTTTCATATGCCTACCATCACTCATATTGGAGGACATAAATTATTAAGTGGTGCTTTTTTGGTGCTAATCTTTTACATAAAATGTTTTATTTTGTGATTTGGGCTTGGTTTTCTTAGAAAAATTAGATCAATAGATGAGGAAAAGAACAATGACTTTTTTTTCCCTCTCCACGAGTTGCAACTTTCCAGTTGGGTCAGGGAACCAATAAGGAGTTGGGGCTGCAATTTCGCCCCAAAAATGATCAGTGTAATTTGGTTCATTTGCCTGTGTAGAAAGACCTTAGTGACTTGTGGGACACTGCAAAATGGAGCGTCAGGTAGCAACCATTTTATGAAATGTAGGAGCATTGATTGCACCAAACTCATTTGTGTAATTACTCAGCTTTTCCATCTCCATAACATCACCTGACTTCACTCCTCTCATTCATGCCTTCATTACATCTAGATTTGACTATTTCCACACACCCCAGGCTGGTCTCCGACATTCCGCCCTTTGTAAACTTGAGGTTACCCAATGCATTGCTGTCCAGGCATTAACTTTTTCCTAGTCCCATTCCAATTTTCCTATAACCCTTGTGCTCACTGACCTAAGTTGACTCCCTGTCAACCCATGCTTTGATTTTAAAATTCTCATCCTTGTTTTAAAATCCCTCGGTGGCTACGTCTCACCCTAGCTCTGTACCTTCTTCCAGCCCCACAATCTTCCGTGAGCATCTGCACTCCTCCAATTCTGTCTTCCTTGTACTCTGATTTTAATTGCACAAGCTATTTTCTATACCCATAAGCTCTGAAAGACCCTCCTTTCACCATGTCACTTTACTGTTGCCCTCTAGATGCTTCTTAAAACCAAGCAGACTTGATATCTCCTTATGTGATTTGGTGTCGTATTTTGTTTGATAATGGTCCTGTGATGCACCTTGGAATGTTTTATCACAGGAACGGCATTATATTACAGTTGTCCTATCTTCACATGCAATATGGAATTGGAGGGCTTTGGAGCATATTAAATTCTTAAGAAGAACAGTGTCTTCAAAGTGGTTTCCTGTTGCTTGATGATGGGTAATCATGAAGATTCATTTGAATAATAAGTAAAAGCAATTTTTTAATTAAAATTCTCTTCATTCAGGGTGTGGCTTAATTCATGAATGCACAATGGAGAAAACTATTGAAGCACTGGAACGTCACTGCTATGAAAACATGAACCATGCCATAGAAACTGAAGAAGGGCTGGGAATTGAGTACGATGAAGATGTTATCTGTGATGTCTGCCGCTCCCCTGATAGCGAAGAGGGCAATGAGATGGTCTTTTGTGATAGATGTAATATCTGTGTCCATCAAGTAAGTTGAAATGTTACCCATTCAAAAATAGAATAAATGATTGAAAAATTGTAAGATAGGCTGAGATCTTCCGGTCTCCAGATAGTCATACCCCTGAATTACCTGGAAAGTTTCAACTTCGGGAGGGCAAACCTCTTGCATCTGGAACCCTCTGAAACTGAGCTAAAATCAAAGATTTTGGATGGTTTTAACTCACCAGAAGTTACCCAGGAAAAGTTAGGATTTAAAACCAGTTCTCATTCCTGAGCTACGAAACGACCTGAACTCACCCCCTCCACCTGATTTCCCCCTGGATTTCCTGCCCTGGACTACACCCCTAACCTTCTCTGAGCACCCATCGACAATTCTGCTCACTCTACCCACCTACCCTCCCAATCCCACCCTAACCCCTTGCTCAGATGAGCTGCTGTCATACCTCTACCCACTTGCCTGTCCCCTCACCTTCTCTCCACAGCTTCTCATAATGGTTGGGATATTCTAAATTTGTTGGTATATGGCAGTTAGTGCTGTCAAAAAGGAGTTGTGCTCCCCTGACTTTTCTGCATTACAAAGCAAGATTCTCTGCTCCATGTTTGTAAAGGGGCTAGTTTGGAAGTCCAGGCAAGTAATGTGGAGCTGTGGTGCAAGCTAAGTAAATAGGGGCAGAGTGGCAATCCATTGGCAAAATTGAGGCATAGTTATAAACATCACTGGGTTGGGTCTTGCAGTACTACAGTGAAACCCTTAGCTTTGCACCTGTACAAACGTACAGGTGTTTGCTTTCTGTTTGGTCTCTGTTAACTAAGCGATATTGATCACATGGTCAGCAGATGTTAATGAGGTATTTCAAAATGAACAAAGAAAATACCAAAATGGCCAGTGTGGAGCAGGGAAACTCTGACCATTTAAGTTAAGCAAAACACAATTGTTTAAAAGTTTGAATTCAAACCCAAGATCCTGGGAGATTTATAGATATGTAAATATTTTCTTTAAAATTAATTCTCAGATGTGGGCAGTCCAATACAACTAAATGGTTTTCCTCAAAAGTGCACTTCAAGGAACAATTTGAGAAGCAATAACCTTGATATGGGACTGGAAGCAGACTAATATAGAGCAGTTAAGGGTGGGAGATTTCCTTCCCTGATATGAACCAGCCAGGTTTGTAATGGCAGATGTATCCCTTCTGGTGACTTGGCTCGGGATTTTTGTTTACAGAATTCAAATTCTCAGTCTGCTTGGGTTTCTGGAATTGTTACAGGTCTTAGGATTACCAGTTTAGTAGCATAACCGCACTTTGCGTACCCTTCTTTCTGAGAATAGGAAAATAAGGAATCACCATTTCTTAAAATAAGGAATCACCTGCTTCACCATTCAATCAGACCATGGCTGACCTGTTCATGTTTTGAATCCTGCACTTCTAGTTACCCTCCCTGGTAACCTTTGATTCCCTCACCTAACAAGAATCTGCCTACCTCCATCTTAAAGATAATGAATGATCTTATTAAACTGAAAAGGGTGCAAAAAAGATTTACAAAGATGTTACCAGGACTGGAAGGTTTGAATTATAAGGGTAGGCTGGAAGGTAGGGAGATGAGTGGTGACCTTATAGAGTTTTATAAAATTGTTTGGGGCATAGATCATGAATAGCAAAGGTCTTTTCCCCAGGGTAGGGGAAGGCACAAGTTTAAGGTGGGGGGGAAAGATTTAAAAGGGACCTGAGAGAAAACGTTTCACACGGAGGGTGGTGTGTATATGGGATGAGCTGCCAGAGAGGTGTTGGAGGCAGGATGTTGACCAGCAGCAGTGAAGGGATGATGATTTATTTCCAAGTCAGGATGGTGATTGGCTTGGAGGGGAACTTGGGAGATGGCAGTTTTCTGTGTAACTGCTACCCTGCCCTGTAGTGGTCACAGGGTTGGAAAGTGATGTAAAAGAGCCTTGGCAAGTTGCTGCAATGCATCTTGTAAACAGCACACAGTACTGCCACCGTGTGCTAGAAGTTGATGTTGAAGATGGTGATTAAGGGCACTGATCAAGCAGGCTGCTTTGTCCTGCTGCATGTATGTCTGCATTTTTTTTAAAAGGTGGGGACTGACTACGGGGTGGTATACATTTAAGAAATACAAATGATTTTTTATAATTTTTATACCAACTATTAGTGTGGGATCCAATTCAGGAAAGTTAGAAATATGTACATTATTGCCTATTTGTTCGTCAAATTTTATTGACCAGTATGTTTTTTGCCAAATTTCTTTTACGCTCAGGCATGCTATGGGATTCTGAAAGTGCCTGAAGGTAGCTGGTTGTGTCGCACTTGTGTACTTGGAATTTATCCTCAGTGTCTTCTGTGCCCAAAGCAAGGTGGAGCAATGAAAGCCACACGTGCAGGGACCAAGTGGGCACATGTTAGCTGTGCCTTGTGGATACCTGAGGTAAGAAGTAACATTATGGATTTATTTTAGCAGAAACTTCTGTCTATGTCCTTATTGTTACTTTTTTTCCCCTCCTAGTGTGCTTACACATCTGAATTCAGGTAAAGCTAAAAGCTCTACGTGTTTTATTCAAAATTTGTCTTTGTTCAGATATTAGCTTGATGTGAAAACAAAGTCCTTTTTTGAATATTTAAAAAAATCATTCAAGGTGCCAACTGTTTTGGGACCAGATCCTACTTACCTTGTACTGAGACAAGAACCAATTTTCTTAGATGTTATTGTCACAATAACTATACTTCTAATAACTACTTATAATAAGAACTATACCTCAATCTCTAATTAGAAAATTGTCAACATTGGGTTAGCAGAACTTGCTTGGTGAAGAAGTGAAATAAATTCCACATTTAAAAAAAACAACACAGTAATATGACTTGTTTCACAGTAGAATGTTCTCTTTCTTCTGAGAGTGTTAATCCCATGTCCGTAACGTGGCAGGAAAAATAGTGTCATCAATTTTAATTCTGAGCATAGCACAATTTAATTTAAAATGCCTCAAAGCTGTTGTTGCTGCTTCACCTTGCTTGCCTTGTCAGGAGAGTTGAATAAATGTAGATTTAGATTTATTTTAGATTTTTAATGGCATCAAGAGAAAGCAGGCGTATGCATAGAGATGGAGGATCAGCCATGATCATATTGAATGGTGGGTGGAAAGGCATGACCTACTCCTGCTCCTAGTTTCTATGTTAAATGTTAGGAAAGGACACACCTGTGGTTATTACCTCTCATTTATGCTGATTCTCTTGGCACTGTGGCCCAAGCAGCATCGCAAATCAGCAACACAGCAGTGGGCTCTTATCATAATCCAGTGAGTGACGTTTTGGGGAAAAGCTGTTACTTCCTATTTAATTCTGCATCAAGAACTAATTGCAGTTGCACAGATTCTGAGTGCCCATGTGTATAATCAAGTCAATTACTTCGGTTGTCACTTTCTGTCTGTGTGTTCTGAGTTCCTTCTTGTCAGCTGTGATTAGACTGGCAGCATTTTGCATCTCAGCCACAAGGTTCCTGGTTCAAATCCCACTCCAGGGCTTGTGCACAAAAATCAAGGTTGACACTCCAATGCTGCATTGTCTTTTGGATGATGTGATGTGAACTGAGGCCCCATCTGCCTGCTTGAGTGGATGTAAAAGAGATCATGATACTATTTTGAAGAAGAGTAGGGGAGTTAACCCTCACGTCCTGGCTAATTATTCCTCAAGCAATATCGCAAACAGATCGTTAACACATTGCTGTTTTTGGGAGTTTGCATTATGCAGATCGACTGCCTTTCCTTCATTACAATAGTGACTATACTTCAAAAAGCACTTAATTGGCTGTAAAGCACTTTGGTCATGAAAATCCCTACCTAAATGCTACCTACCTGCAGGGCGGCATGGTGGCACTGTGGTTCGCACTGCTGTCTCTCAGCGCCAGGGATCCGGCTTTGATTTCCGGCTTAGCTCACTTCACTGTCTGTGTGTGAAGTTTGCACGTTCTCCCTGTGTCTGCATGGGTTTCCTCCAGGTGCTCCGGTTTCCTCCCACAATCCAAAGATGGACAGGTTAGGTGTATTGGTCATTCTAAATTCTCCCTCAGTGTACCCAAACAGGTGCTGGAGTGTGTTGACTAGAGGACTTTCACAGTAACTTCTTTTGCAGTGTGAATATGAGCCTACTTATGACTAATATTTAAACTTTTTTAAATACAAGTTGGACTTTTTTTCCCCACTGTTTTTGTTATCTTGTTAGTAGAAGTTAGTTATTGTTTCACTTTGTCCTCTAATTTTGGGACAAGTTTGTACCAGATGCCTCTGTTAAATGCTATCAGCTTTAAGTTCGTAGAGATGACCTTTTAGTTGCCTTATAGATTTTGGTTTTATGCTGATGAACCAATACCACCCTAATTTGCTAATATTATGGAAAAGTGTGCCATGAGGCACTGGTGACAGAAGTTTTGGGCTTAATTATACTTTTAAAGGATGAGATTAATCCAGTTGTAATTGATAACTGTGCACTGACCAGCCAATATTTATTGAATATGAGTTTGAGCAGAACTAAATTATCTTTGCAAGAAATAATTTTAAGGCAGGCAAGTTTGAATTATGGCAGCATCCTGTGAATAAAATCAAGTATTAGATTTTCATCTTCACAGTAGAAATAATGTGATTGTAATAAATATTGCTATTTATTGTTAAGTGTTTCTCAGCCATTTATCTGAAAGTGCATTTGATTGTGAGGATCCTTACCCAATAAATGGTTTGTTTGACTTAAGAGAATGTTATTAGGAAATTATAACTGTTTGTACTGTTGTCATCCGGGCAGCATGGTGGCACAGCAGTTAGCGTAGAATTGGGGACCCAGGTTTGATTCCTGGCTTGGGTCACTGTCTGTGTGGAGTGTGTATGTTCTCCCTATGTCTGTGTGGGTTTTCTGAGTGCTCTGATTTCTTCTCACAGTGCGAAAGATGTGCTGGTTAGGAGCGTTGGCCATACAAAATCCTCCCTCAGTGTACCCGAACAGGCGCCGGAGCATGGCAACTAGGGGATTTTCACAGTAACTTAATTGCAGTGTTAATGTAAGCCTACTTGTGGCACTATATTTAAACAAATTTTAAACTTGGTATTCTGTTTTTTCTTTAAACTCATTGAGGACTCCTTGCTGACAATTGACACAATTGGTCGGTACACCATTCCTGAAACAAAAAGAACCACACTGCTCCACTTTAAAAGAAGCTAACAGACTAAAGCTGCATATACAACAAACAAAATCAGAAAATGCTGGAAAATCTCATCAGATCTGACAGCATCTGTGAAGAGAACAGAGCTAATATTTTGAGCCTGGATGACCCTCTGTCTTAATGCTGATATCATTATGAAGCCGCATATAAATTGATTCAAAATAGAATCCCTAAATTGGGATTAATTTTTTGATGTTGGTCTTTTTTTCAACTTTGGGAAATGCTGTAATCTATTTTCTTATGGCCATAGGTCAGTATTGCCTGTCCTGAAAGAATGGAACCAATTACAAAAGTGTCTCACATTCCACCAAGCCGATGGTCATTAGTCTGCAGCCTTTGTAAATTGAAGACTGGTGCCTGCATTCAGGTATGCCTCTCCCAGGAGACATGTGGTTAAGGGGTGGATATATGATGAACGTGGCTGCATTGTGTCTAGATGAAAAGTGCTCAAGGTCTCCTGCCATTGTCATATATTTGCATGTATAAATCCATCTGTTGCAACATTGATTCTAACATCTTTCATCAGTTGCCTTTGGCTGAATATGAAGAAATTAACTAGGTGCTTCAGCCAGGGAGCTGATTGTCTTATCTGAACATTATGGAGCTAAATCTGTTTCTAGCTGAAAACGGATTTCAGGTAGGTATATGCAAATAAATACTAATCAATTTGTAAAGATCATAGTCACTGAAACTGCTTGTGAATATTCCGAGAACCAAAACCTCGGTCTCTATTGTCAGCTGCTGTTTCCAGATGGAATTTAATTTCCTGTTGACAAATGATTAAAAACTTAAATTGTTTTTTATTGCAACCCTATAATCCACCTTTTTACTACCTGTGTAATGTAGACTTTAATTTTTGATGAGCGCAACAAATTGTATGATGTATGAGGAGAGATTGACTAGATTGGGATTGTTTTTTGTTTTGTTCAGACAAATGAGGGGGATCTCACAGAGACTTTTAAAAATCTAACAGGACTAGACAGGGTAGATGAAGGGAGGATATTCCCAATGTTGGAGGAGTCCAGAATTGGAGGTCATGGTCTGAGGATTCAGGGTAGACCATTTAGGATGGAGGTGAGGAGACTTTTCTTCACCCAAAGAGTGGTGAGCCTGTAGAATTCATTATCACAAGAAGTAGTTGATGAAGAACAAGGGGAGATCTTATAGAAACATATAAGATTATGAAGGGATTAGATAAAAGCAGGGAAGTTGTTTCCACTGGCAGGTGAAACTAGAACTAGGGGGCATGGCTTCAAAATAAGGGGGAGCAGATTTAGGATTGAATGGAGGAGGAACTTCTTTATACAAAGGGTTGTAAATCTGTGGAATTCCCTGCCCAGAGAAGCAGTTGAGGCTACCTCATTGAATGTTTTTAAAGCAAGGATAGATAAATTTTTAAACAGTAAAGGTTATGGTGAGCAGGCGGGTAAGTGGAGCTGAATCCACAAAAAGATCAGCCATGATCTTTTGGATTCTCAGAGGCTATTTCCCCGGGTTGAAATGGTCTCTACGAGAGGACACAGATTTAAGGTGCGGGGAGGAAAGTACAGAAGTGATGTTAGGGGTAAGTTTTTCACTGAGGGTGGTGAGTGAATGGAATCGGCTGCCGTCAGTGGTGGTGGAGGCGAACTCGCTGGGGTCTTTTAAAAGACTTCTGGATGAGTATATGGGGTTTAATGGGATTGGGGGTTATAGGTAGGTCTATAGATTGGTAGGTGTTGATGTGTTCGGCGCAACTCGTGGGCCGAAGGGCCTGTTTGTGCTGTAGTGTTCTATGTTCTATGATCTTATTGAATGGTAGAGCAGGCTCGAGGGGCAGATGGCCTATTCCTGCTCCTAGTTCTTATGTTTTTATGATGCCAAAACATTGAATGTATTCAAGAGGCAGCTGGAACTAGCACCTGAGGCGAATGAGATCAAATTATGGGGAAAAAGCAGGATTAGGCTATTGATTTGGATGATCAGCCATGACCGTAATGAATGGTGGAGCAGGCTCGAAAGGCCAAATGGCCGCCTCCTCTTCCTAGCTTCTATATTTTTATGTAAATTGGAACTTCTCCAGCAAAAGTACATATGGATGTCTCGGGATTTTTAGAATAGAGATACGAGTCGACAAAATATTTTGTTCTTGCCATGGCTGCCCTTCCCATTCATAAAGCAATGGTATTGCAGGACGGCTTCCATTGAAAGTGATTCTGCAAGCTGGATCAGTTTCTGCTGCGTTTAACCATGGTGTGACTTGAAGATTCATGATTGAAGTCAAAAAGCACTGAAGCATGATTCTAACCAGACTCTTCAAATGCTTGCTGGAGTATAAAGATATTTTAAACACTGCCAGATTATTTTCAGCTTCTGGACTTTGCCTCGCTGCCTGCATTTTCTTTCATAATTAATTAATTTTCTACAATTTGATGTAAATGTAATGCTGACTTAGAGCAATGTCAGACAGAAATGATGCAGGATTGAATGTGAAATGTGCCAACAACTAGAGCAAATACAATAATTAAAGCTCTTGTGGATTAATGGATTATATACCTGAAGTCTGTCTTTATATAATGCCTATTGCTTCACTTAAATATTTTAACCAGCGAGCTGTAAAGGCCTCCTCCACCTGCCCACTTTATAATTCTATCACCTTGCTCTAGTTGGTATTGCTTTCATTAATTTGTGTTGTCTCGTTAATTCCCAGTGCTCAGTGAAGAGCTGCATCACGGCCTTCCATGTAACATGTGCATTTGAGCATAGCCTGGAGATGAAAACGATCCTGGACGATGGCGATGAGGTGAAGTTCAAGTCTTATTGTCTCAAGCACAGCAAAAATAGACAGAAGCAAGAAGGTGACTGTGAACAAAATTCAAAAATCAGTGAGCAAAAGCAAAAACAGACTGAAACTGAGAAGAAGGGCTTGCGTGCTCAGAAACTTCAGGAGCTGGAGGAGGAGTTTTACACTTTGGTAAAGGTTGCCGATGTGGCTGGTGAACTGCATATCTCTGAACAGGTAGTAGAATACATTTTTGAGTACTGGAAACTGAAGCGGAAAAGCAATTTTAGTAAACCACTGTTGCCTCCAAAGGAAGGTGAAGAAAGTTGTTTGGGCCTACAAAAAGAGGACCGGATCCATTCCAGAATGAAGATGTTCATGCATCTACGCCAAGACTTGGAAAGGGTTTGAAATTTTTTTGCTTTTTTTTATATCTATAATAAAATAGTAATTTGGGCTTACAGGTAACTTGAAAGGAATACTAAAAACTAAAGTTGCTCTTCATTCATTTTAGGTAAGAAATCTTTGCTACATGGTGAGCAGAAGAGAGAAACTGAAGTTGTCACAGAGTAAAGTGCAAGAACAACTTTTCAACTTGCATATTCAACTCATGAATCAGCAAATTGCAGCAGGTAAATATGAACTAGAGCTTTTCATGCATGTCTGGATTCTTTGTTGTTTACCTTTGCTTTAGTGTTGCATTGGATAAGATCGTGGGCAGGGCAGCCGTTGGATTGTTTATTTTGAGGATAGCAAACACGTGAGACGCTTTCAGAAAAGATAGCTGATTCCTTTAAAAGAGATCCAGATCAAAAGCTGTTCAGAAAGATTGAGGATTGTAGAGAAAATACCAACATATTAAGATTTTCTCAATTTGTTCAAAAGAGTTGGAGGAAGGAAATTCCTTAAGATGGGGGGTGGGTGGAATACACTCTCCCTGCCACCTTTCCTCCAAGTCAACACTACACTGAGTTGGAAGCATATGGCCAGTGACAATATGGCCACTGGGTTAAAATCCTGGAACTCCCTAACTGAGATTTACAGCATGGAAACAGGTCCTTTGGTCCAACTTGTCCATGTTGCCCCTTTGTTTTAACCACCAAGCTAATCCCTATCACCTGTTTGGCCCACATTCCTCTATAGCCATCTTACCCATGTAACTGTCTAAATGCTTTTTAAAAGACAAAATTGTACCCGCCTCTTCTACTACTACCTCTGGCAGCTTGTTCCAGACACTCACCATCCTCTGTATGAAAAGATTGCCCTTCTGGACCCTTTTGTATCTCTCCCCTCTCACCTTAAACCTATGCCCTCTAGTTTTAGTCTCCCCTACCTTCTTGAATTACTGCTATCCATGTAGTGTGGGTGCACTCTTAGTGCTAACTCCAGCAATAATGCAAGAAGGTGCTTAGCAACACTTTCTTGGGGAAATTAGGGTTGGACAATAAATGTCAGCAGTGCCCATAATTCCATGAATGAATTGTTTTTAAAAATGATGATGGAAGGAGGAATTGATAATAGAAATATTAAGACCCTGCATAGTGTAGGTCATTATTACTGAAAGGCCAAATGGGGTTTCTTTCATTAGAATTTTACAGTTTTCATTGTTTCAACTGAAAAAATTTTAAAGAAGGTTTTTAGGCATTTGGATTAGAGATGATTGGTATATCTTAATTGTTGAAAGGTTGATGATGAGGCAGTGATTGGAAATATTTTCTCTCTTCCCCCTCTATCATTACAGTAATATATATGTTTTATACCATCTTGTCTTACATTTCTTTCTTATGATTGAAGATTTTTTTGTTTTCTGTCTATTTCTAAAACCATCTTCACCTATTCTATTTGGTTGGAAGTGCTGATATTATCCTCAAACTTTCACAAGCTATAAATCTAATTCCAGTCTTCACTATATTCAATTTTAATTTTCCATTTCTTCTCTTTTCAACACTTGAATTCTTCAACTTTGAGCAAAATTTCCTCATCGGTCCTCCTGACATATCTAGTGCTCATTGTCCCACAGATAGCTATGCTTCTCTAGTTCTGCTGTCCCGATCATCCCCAGTTTTAATTTCTCCACCATTTGGTTCTTGTTCCTTCAGCTGCTTAGATGTTAGGCTTTGGAATTCCTTCCCTTAATCTCTACCTCGCTTTCCTCCTTTAAGACATGCCTTAAATCATACCTCTTTGATTCAAGCTTCAGATCATATGCCCTATCAATTCCTTATGTGTCTCCTGAAATTGTTTCTTTTATAATGCTTCTGTGAAAATGTCATGAGACATGTTATTACATTAAAGGCACTAAATTAGTACAAGCTGTTGGTAGTGTCATTGACTTCTGTATGTGCATCCTGTTGAGTCAGAAACATGATTAGAGGTACGGTAAGTCTGCTGGTTTGTGGTGGGTCTCCTAATTTTCAGCAAATTACCGCAGCACTTTGGCACATATGGGTTGCTTTCCCATGCATCCAGATATTCTGGCTATGCTTCAGTCAGTTCTTGAATCTGAAATCAATTTAATCTCGCACATGCATTCAGCCGTTGTCAGATAGAGGATTGCATATGAGAAATATTGATGGGGTGACATTGTGCTGCAGGTGTTCTGAATCCAACTATGCTTTTACAGCAACAAGGGAACATGGGAATTAGGAGTAGAAGTAGGCAAATCAGCCCTGCAACCCTGCTCCACCAGTCAATCAGACCACGGCTGAACTCTCCTTTGTCTCCAATTCACCTCCCTACCTGTTCCCCATATCCCTCTTTTCCTTTTTTATTTAAAAGACAGGGACAATTCTGCTACAATGTTAATTCCTTCTACAGGGATGAGTAGTGTAGACTGGAGCCCTCCCTTCCTGGAACCAATTTTTCTCTTCCTCACAAATTAATCTGATAGCGCATTCAAGATCCTATGGTGAAATTTTTCTCCTGTTTCTTTGGTTCTTTTGCCTTTCACCTTTTGAAATTGGTGCCTTCTGGTTCTTAACCCATCGCCAATGGAAACAGTTTCTCCCTGTCTACACTGTCCAGATTCCTCATGTTTTTGAACATCTATATCAACCTCAAGTATCATTGAATATATCTAATCTGGTTTTGATGACTTATTGACTTTAATACAGCCAGGCTTTCTGATACCTCATAATAAAAACAAATTATTGTGGTTGCTGGAATCTGAAATCAAAAGCTTTGACAAAAGGTCATCAGGACTCAATGTCAGCTCTTTTCTCCTCTTGCATTATAGATGCTGCCAGACCTGCTGAGATTTTCCAGCATTTTCTCTTAGTTTCTGATACCTCATTATCAATTTTTAGCTTATCTGTATCTCAACTATCCTTTCATTATAATTTTTGGCAACAACATCTTACTTGGCAAAGAATCATAGAATTCCTACAGTGCAGAAGGAGGAGGCCATTCAGCCCATCGAAGCTGCACTGACTACAATCCCATCTAGTCCCCCGATACTAAGAGGCAATTTAGCAGGGTCAATTCACCTAACCTGCATATCTTTGGACTGTGGGAGGAAACCGGAGCACCCAGAGGAAACTTGCGCAGACGTGGAGAGAATGTGCAAACTCCACAAATACAGTGACCTAAGCCGTTACTTGAACCTGGGTCCCTGGCACTGAGAGGCAGCAGTGCTAACCACTATGCCACTTAGTAGCTTAGCCAAACTGTTGTCTTGGTGGGTAGAGAATCTTTTTGGTCCATAAACTCACCTGATGAAGGAGCAGCACTCCTGAAGCTCATGATACTAAATAAACCTGTTGGACTTTAACCTGGTGTTGAGACTCTTTACTGTGCCTATCCCAGTTCAATACCAGCACCTCCACATCATGCTACTTTTAAGACAGCACATATGTGTTAATTGGAAAAAAAACTAAATGATCACAGGAACCCAAATAGTAATAAATTTCATAATATAAATATGTTGAAACAGTCCTGTTAATAATAACAGTGACTTCTTCTCCATCCTTCCCAAAGCATTAGTCACTGGTTTTGCACCATGTATTCATGTTTTCAAATGTATACAAGAACGGACTGCACTGCTTGTTCTTTTCGTTGCACTCACTGTGTCTAAATGTTGTCTCTTTATTTTCACACCAACATCAGCAAAACTTTACCTAGACTCTTAGCACACTGTCATATTTTGTGCAATAGAACACTCATTGTATAAAAATGTACCACTCCATGCGGTGCACATATTCCCAAGACAGGACAGACAAATGTCCTTGAAAGCGCAAAGCTAAAGGCAGTGCCAACACGTGGAACTAGTTCACGTAGAGCAGGAAGATTCCACATTTCGGAGCTGACTAGGTGAGCTAAGTGGGGCTGGAAGTAAGCATGCTATAACAGGCCTCAATACTCCTGACTTAATGAAGTGAAAGAAGAGATCGTTCTTGCTCTTGATCATTGTTCTGTGACCCTTGCTGGGAAAATGCACGGTCGAGGATACGATTAGACTTGGCTGAGATTCTCAAATGACTAAATACCCTGCTGCCATTCAGTACTTATACAGCAAGTCATGAGAAGAAACTATCAATTTTCTGGCTGTTTTCTCCCCGCACCCCAGCAATTAGCCTCTCCCTCGCAGCCTCTTGCAGTAAGATGGTTGCAGTAAGACATGCAATCAATAATTTATAGTTCTGTAGAGCTCTGGAAAGCCTACGATCCCTCCCAAAAGATCACGCGCGGGCTGGCACCTCTTGTAGTATTTGAAGAGCATCCTGAAAGCATCTTCCCCTTGCTCCAGTTAGCCTCACCCTCACAGTATCTTCCCCATCTCAGCACACAACCTCCTTTTCTTTTCCCCCTGCAGATTCATGGCTGCTGCTCTGATCCTCTGTGCCACTACTCACTTTGCCATGGCTTGCTGCTTCTCCATCCTCACTGTTTCTCTCCCTCATTAGTGAGCTATCGGTACCAAATGCAGGAGGGAAGCAGACTGATTGGAGGAGCAATTCCTTGTAGAATCTGTCGCCTCCATTTGTACATATTTTGAACCCTGGCTAGCAATCCTTGGGCTGGATTTTGGCCTACGTGCAGTTTGTTGGACAATCCTACTCTAACCAAAAGGATTCTGGCATTGGTCCTCTAGGACACCCTCTCTTCAAGCAGTGTAATATTTTCCTTAATCAATATGCTCACTTTCCTTCCTGTTTTTTTACTCCCCTGTCTTTCCTGAATACCTTGTACCCGGTCTGCCCAGGTCTATTATTGTCACTATCATATTTCCACTTGACTATCTGTGCCTGGAGCTCACCAGTCTTACTAACCTCACTCCATTCATTCAGATACACACACTGTTAATTTAGACCTCATTGCATCCCCTGTTACTTTGGACCTCACTTAACACCTAATATTATGACTTTGATCCTGGACCACACCCCTAGGTTTTGATAAGATCCCACCTGTTTTGGACAAACAAAAATAAACTTTTGTAAAATAAAAAGGATAAAGCTGTCTATCCTGTATCCTAATATTCAGAGTTAATATGAGGTTCATGTGAATTAGCAGCCAAACTATAGTTGAACACACCACACTATCCAATAAATAGCAACTGTGACCTAGACAGATCTCATGGATCTCTCCGAAATCCACCCAGAAATCTGAACAGCGTTAACCAATCTTATTAAAACTCTGACTCCCTCATGAGGGACTCCAAACTTTTCACTTTCAAAGACCAGGCCTCTGAATTGTTTCAAAGCCGCTCCAATATGAACTGTCTCAAGGACTGCATACCTCCCAGGGTTTCAGTCTCATTTGCTAAGACTCTGTTCCCCTTGATTTCAGAATCTGCACTTCAGTCTGTAGTTACTGGTGCAGTCTCACTGCTGGCATAGCCCGTGGATTCCATCAAACTCCAATCTCCCCAGCTATGCCAAATTATAAATGGCTGCCAGAACTGCTTCTGAACCCTAACCTTTTGCAGCACTGAGCCAGTGACCTTTTGACACCACCTCCATTCCTCAGGACTTCTCAGCCCAAACTACACAAAGTCAGCTAACAGCAATAATTTTGGAGCCTGTTAATAGCAGCAGCGTTTCCTCCGCTGCAGAATGCTCTGCCGGCGCCCACCTACCAAACACGCAGATAAATTGAAAGCGTGAAACTTTCTTCAGCTCCGCCTGATGATGTAACCTTCTGGGGTTCACTGAATGCTTTTAAATAAATTGGAGCCTAGATTTCCAAAGCAAAACAACTCTGGGCTGTAGTACATTTTGCCAGCGGTGTAGACTCCTCGTCTTCCGTTCTCCTGCTAAGTCAGCCCACCGGCTGTTCTATGATCTTGCCTTACTAGCTATTAACTCCTTAAAAGGTTGGGATCATATTTGTTCAAGAGTACTAATCTTCAAGCTGCGTTAGTTTCATTTATTCCAGTTTCTTAACTTTAATCTTCCCAGAACTTAATTTTACCTCTAAAATATTGCTATGAACCTGAACTGGTATTCATAACACTAACTGTTTCTTATTCTAACCCAATTCTCCTAATTCTGCACGCACCTTGTTTTTTCCCTCTAATGGTATATTCTGGCTCCCATCTCCCTGCCAGATTAATTTACGTATTGTAAGCTATTTTGCTTTTACATTTTGCGGGTGGGAGTGGAGTGAGTGTGTGTTTGTAAAAATGGCTTCTCAACTTTTTCTCCCTCATTTTAAGGGCTACCTTTGTCATTACCACGGGAAGGATTGATGTTCCACGACCCTCCAAGAATCACAATAAAGCTAAAAACGTCTACAAAATCTTCACGAAATGCTACCACTGCTGTAAACGGTCCACTTTCCCTCAACATTGATGGCAGTTTGTACAGTAAGAACAATTTGGCCACATCACAAAGCTCCAGAACTAGTGAAAAGAAGCTACAGTCCAATCACTGGCTTAAACATGAGGAAAGAAGCAATGGACTGTTGCTGGCTGGTAGCCGCCATAGGCAGGATGTTCAGGCAGGTAGTTCACTGTTGTCCCCCGAATGTCGAGTGGAGCAGGCATCTGGCAAGCCATCAACGTTTCATATATCACTACGTGGACAATCGACTGATGCCAACGGAAAGACGCGAGACAGCAATAATCCAGGGTTACTCAAATCAAATGGCCTAACAGGCCGGTCAGGCATTATTATTCAGAGAGACAGTTCCAGTCAAACCTCTTATGATAAGGTGACAACTCTTACAAATCACTTTGCCAACCAGGGCACTTTCAGAAAATCAAAACTGGGAGAATTCAGTCAGCCTTGCAAAGACAGGTTGGACAGTTTAGTGAGGACTTCAGAAGACTTCCGAAACTGTGAAAAGCCTTTAAAAAGGGGATCGGCCAAAGATCGTCTGTGGAGTAAACAGCTTTCTGAGCACCAAGCGACAACGGCATACCAGGACAACGATGGTTACTGCCCCGATGTTGAATTGAGCGACTCGGAGACTGAGACTGAGGTTAGACAGGAGAGGAGCAGGCTACGGAAAAGAAACTCTGAAGAAAGCTCTGGTCAAGACTACGGGAGAGACTCTCGGTCACAGCAACACAACAAGGACAACAGAACTAGGTTAAACATGCTTTGTCACATCAATTCAGTACAGAGGTGATCAATACTTGAATAAATAAGGATATTGTGCTATATGTAATTGAGCCAATATTAATCCATTTTTTTATAGCTCTGTATGGGCAGCAGTATCTGAACATGCTGTAGATTACACTCCAGGATGACCTGCCCATGAACAGAGATGAATGACAAGTGCGTTTCTATCAATGTTTTTAAAGATGCAAGTTTTACTTTAAAACTGAATGCCTTATGGTGGTCTCGGGCATTCTAACAATTGAACTATTAAGGAACCATTTAATTATTTTTTTCTGATGACTGGCATTGGTTTATTATTTGCAGCATGTTCTTAGACACAACCAGCTGTACTGAACGTTTTTAATAATCTTGTGAGAATAAACCACGATTTAGCAACGAATTGCCTCCAAAAAAAGAAGTGTAGACGTGTCCCCAGACTGAAAGCACTTGGATTGGTGTCTTGCAATTGCAAATCGCGTAGAAAGTATATGTATTCCATGAAACATTCTGCATTGCCAGCTGATCTTTCTTAACTATTGTGGCGTATAAAATATTTTTCTTTATCTGTCATCTAGGCCAATCTGATTCTTGGTTTTTTTTTAGTCTTTTTTAAATTCACATTCTACATTCTAAGCCCCTTCCGTTGCTGGGGTACACTGAACGGTACACTGAGTCTCTCCCCACCCTTCCTGTTCTCCCCCTCCCCCTCCCGCAATCCAATGCTGTCCTCTGCTCAAAGACGGACATGCTCTGATCAGCTTTACAGCAGTCTCAGCCTTCCAGTTGCAACAAATTTTGAATTTCTCAATAATGCAACGCGTCATCTCATGTTCTGGTTAAAAATGCCCGGGTAGGGGTCAGGTTTTCACAGCTTGATTTGTTTAACACAGTAACTGCAGGGAACTACTGCGTCGTCTGGGAGGCCAGAAA
Source organism: Carcharhinus amblyrhynchos (assembly GCF_965287045.1). Classification (NCBI taxonomy): domain Eukaryota; kingdom Metazoa; phylum Chordata; class Chondrichthyes; order Carcharhiniformes; family Carcharhinidae; genus Carcharhinus; species Carcharhinus amblyrhynchos. The sequence goes on from NC_137333.1 coordinate 94,598,072, forward strand.
GGAAAAGGATTATCGGAAGGTGAGAGAGGAAGAGGAAGCTTCATCCATTTTGCCAAGGAGAGGAAGTACTTGAGTTTTTTTTTAATAACACAGGTTTAAGGTGTCCATACATTGGAAAGGGTTATGGCAGTACACCAACTCCAAATCTGATCCACTATCTAAATGATCAATACCTGTAATTCCTGTTGCCATATTTCTTGAGTTAACTACATGCAATATTACCTCAAATTTGCAGCTGTCTTTGACGCCTTTTTCAGTGTCAGCTCCACAAGTCATTGATGTAATGTTTTGTTAGTGTGTGCACAGCTTTTATTTGTGTAATGTTATTGTACTTTTTATTTCTAGTTTTTCTTAAAGTTGCAGTCAAGAATAGTTTGCCTCAGCTCCTCCTTTTGAAGTTAAGCAGGGAGACCAAAATTTGCCAGTCCTTCTACCATGAGTATTTGCATTCAACCCCGTACAACCAAAAGTTCAAAGTTTTACCAAAAAAAAGTACATGATGAGAAAGCATGATAGTAAACCTGCATAATATTCATATTACTGATGCTAGGGAATGCTAATTTAGTTCAAATGTTTAAGCACTAAACTACAGTGAATTTGCACAAGCTATTATATAATCCAGAACAGATAAAATGTACCACCCGCCCCCAACCACCACTGCAATGTGTTATAGAATATGTTTCCCGTTTGTGAAGGCAAAATCAAGCCACAAATTTCGTCCCAAGCATGTTATTGCATTTGAAGACCAAGCATTCTTATAGCCATTTGTCTGTTCCAGCCATCTTTTTTTTCATGTGTATGCAACTTTTTAAGGGGGGGGACAGGTTTGCTAACATCTCCCTGGATGTCCTTCCCCATCTTGAACTTTGAGATTTTTGATTAATGTCACCATTACACCCTCCCCCACAGTCCTTGTTCTTGTTTTGTACACCATTCTGTTTGTACTATGTTTATTGTTCTGTGACCTTTTTTTTAAAAAGGTTTTCTAGTTGTGCTTTTCATTATTCATGGGACAGAAAGAAAAATTGGTTCTTTATAAATAGCGGGTTTTAGGTGCTCTGAGCAGTAGAAGCCGTTGTGTAACTTTTGCTCCCTCTGCCTCTGGTGAACAGTATGCATGAAATGTTTTTATGGTGCTACCATAATAGATTCTGCCGCAAATTTACACCATAAACCTCTTGGTGTTATTTCTTGCCTTGAGTTGAGGCATTTTTTCATTTTATTTTTTGAAGAAAATTTTACATCCTTCTCTAGAAATGAAGAACATAAAATGTTACTGCTGTGTTTTAAAACACAAATCATTCTAAGCAATGGGAGAAAGGAAAGAAAGTGGGCTGTCCTTAAGACGTGTATGATAGTTCATGTGTTCAGATTCACTGATAATTGTCTTTAAAGTATGAATCTTATTTGTTACCTGAATTTTGTGTTTATGTACTTCAATTGTTTTATATATTGAAATTTCTGGAGTTTTGTCACTGACATTTTCTTCCAGAGCATCCTCTTTTACAGGTAGTTTTCTGATTAAAAAGAACATAGATAAAATGTTGTATAGTATTTATTTTGGAAATGTTGGCATTAAATGTGTATCATGCATCCTTGGACACAAGTCCTTAAAGCAGCACTTGCATCAGATCTTTGGAGGAAGAGGTGGTTCATATTGGATCTGGTTCAGCCATCAAATGGGCACAATGCGGACCAGTTTTGGGAAGCAACTTTCTACAACCAGTCAGTACTGGAGTTGAACTTCGGAACTCTCTTTCCCAGAGGATGGTGGAGGCAAGGCTTATGTCTACTCTTAAGGCAGAGATAGATTCTGACTAACAAAAGACAGAATTTATCGGGGTTTTCAGAATGTGGAGTTAAGACCCTAATCAGATCAGCTATTATTGAATGGTGGAGCAGACCCAAGGGATCGAACACCCAACTCTTCATTTATGTCTTGCCAAACTGCCATAAGTGATACTGGCATCAGGGAAGGGAAACAGCACCAAGTCACGATGCCTGTTTGGAGAGTCAGTGCAGACATGTTGGTCCAAATTGTCTCTTGCACCGTAGCAGTTCTGTGATTTTTGTGAAACTGTTCTGCGATTCTGTGGGCAGCACGGTGGCACAGTGGTTAGCACTGCTGCCTCACAGCACAGTGACCGGGGTTCAATTTCTGGCTTGGGTCATTGTGTGGAGTTTGTATGTTCTCCTTGGGTCTGTGTGGGTTTGCTCCGGTTTCCGCCCACAGTCCAAAAGACGTGCTGGTTAGGTGCGTTGACCCGAACAGGCGCCAAAGTGTGTCGACTAGGGGCATTTCACAGTAACTTCATTGCAGTGTTAATGTAAGCCTTACTTGTGACACTAATTAAATCAATAAACTTTTAACTTTAATCTGAATCCTTACAATGGATAAGTTGATTCTGTGTACAGTGAGCACCATCACCTTCTGAACATTGTTTCAAAGTGCAAATGGGGGGGAATTTCTGTCTTTTCAGTTGGGCATATGCTATCATTGTCCAAAAATGAACAGTGACTAACTTTTATCCAGTGATTTATACCCTGCACTTCCATATCACAGTTTATACTCATTCACTACCATGACGCTGGTCTATTTATCCAATTGGCGTGATTTAGGTAACTGGTTTCGGACACTAAATAGACAGCAAAGCTTTTCTTAATTGAACAAAAGGATTTCTCAACAGGAATTTGCTTCTATTGATTCTTGTCTTGGTTTTTAATCCATGAAATTTCCTTCTGCATCTCGATTGATGATTCAGTCAGTTACCATCTGTTCAGAAATTCTCATCTCCCCCAAGGTGCACAACCTGCATTCCCTCTATCTTGAATATCATATTAGAATGAGCCCCAGTGTAGTGCTGTCCTGAAGACCAAACAATGGCCTGATATTCTTGTCAACTATGTGAAACTTGAAACTTCTCTGTGTGCAGTGGAGGTAGTTGCACCTTCCCAGCTATTGTCCACAAGGTCTGCCTGTGTGCTAGGGTCTGATGCTGCATCCCATTCCACCCAATCCCATCACCTGGCTTCTTGCTGCCCCGATTATTGCTTCCCTGCCAATCCTCAATTGCAGAGAGTATAGCCTGCTCCATTCCTTCTCCTTTGGCCCGCACATTGGCACTGCCTGGTGGATCTCTGATACTCCGCCTCCCGCCCCAGTGAGGCCATCACATGTAGTTTCCATTGCTGGGGACCATACATGATACTTGTGCGCGAGAACCTTCACAAGCAAGGCTGTTAAGGCATGTGAACTGGGATGATTGCGTCCAGGGCGCACCCATTTAGAATTGGATTTAAATATTTAAATCAACTTGAGCCCACTCTATCTATCCAGGGCTGATAATAGAAATCATAGAATCCCTACAGTGCAGGAGGAGGCCATTTGGTCCATCGAGTCTGCAATGACAACAATCCCACCCGGGCCATATCCCCATATATTTACCCTACCACTCCCTCTAACTTAAGTATTCCAGAACACTAAGGGTTAAATTTGCATGGACAATCAACCTAACCCATCACTGTGGAAGAAAACTGGAGCATTTGGAGGCGAATGTGCAAACTTCGCATGGACAGTGACCTAAGCCAGGAATTGAAACCAGGCCCTTGGAGTTGCATCCCTCACGAGGGATAAGATCACAAGGGGTGAAAAATCGGACGCAAACCTGATTTTGCACCTTTCTTGCGATCTTACCAGCTCACCATGCCGATCAACTGGTAAGAAAACCTCCTAAATGTTTTCAAGAAGCAGTTAAATGTAGCACTTGAGGCGAAGGGGATCGAAGGATATGGAGTGATGGCCAGATCAGGCTTTTGAGTTGGATGATCAGCCATGATCATGAATGGCCCATTCCTATTTTCTGTATTTCTAACAGTGCAGCTGGACAATGCATTACACTTTGTTCCAGTGTCAGTCTTGAACTTCAGCCTTGTGTTACTGCAAATCATGTTGAAGGTGGTGAGGATTTTACCCTTTTCTGTGATGGTGTCCACACTCTTGCAATAATGTTCTTGAAGTCTCGCTGCTTTGGCTGAGCTCTAATTCATTCACTGGTGAGAGGAAGGCTGCTGTGGTTTTGAGCTGCAGCACTTAACGAAGTGATTCCATTTCCTACGTTTGCATCTTTTGCCATCTGCAAAATAAGCTGTTCTGTTCTAAAGGTGCTGTTAGAGCGGGGTGTTCCCTGTACTGTGAATACTTCTGCTTTCCATTTAAAATTCCTGCTTTTTTTTTCTGATTGTTCAGTTGACATGGAGATACTAATGGCTGTTTGTAATTTTGGATTTTTCTGTTGCAGTAGCTGCTTGCAGACTAAATTGATGTAATTTCCACAAACTATTCGATCCCTGACTAGTTCGTCTGTTAGCATTCCAAACATGTTTCTTTGCCAAGTTTTTCAGGGTGTCCCCATGAGATTGATCACTTGCTTTTAGTTGAATTGAAGCATGTCTGAGGCTTTTTTAAAACTGGAATACTGATATTCTCAAACTTAATTAGAATGATTTCAGTGTCCTCTTTTTCCTCCGCCATTTGGAAAACAAAGTACGCCATCTTTGATGGCCACATCGTGGGCTCGCTAAACATACTATAAACCTGTACCTTTGTTGACTTGCGCCACTCCTTGAACATTTCCCAGCTATCTGCAGTGTTTTCATCAAAGGACAGCAGGTCAATGTGGCCAAGTCCTTTTGCTGTACAGCCTGACACCACGTAAATGTGTTGGGTTCCCAAAACACAGACAACAAGGACTTATACTGAAGAGTAATTTATTCAGTAGCTTAGCAGCTACTTCATGCTTGTAATCTGCCCCTGCACCCGACACGTGAACTCTTTTGTAGCCGCATTATTTTTTTTCTACTTGGTTTAAGGTAATATATGCTGGTCCAGCCAGTGCCACCTCCAACCCATGAAAGGCATAGGTTAAATCAATTTTACCAAGACATGTCTGGGGACAAAAGATGTCCAATGCTGTATTGTTCCATGCTTCCTGCAAGATTGTACCCCTCGCAAATTCGTGAAGCGTTCCATATTTTTCAAAAAAGACAGTAGGACTAGGGGGCACAGCCTCAAGATAAAGGGGAGGCGGTTTAGAACGGAGTTGAGGAGGAACTTCTTCACTCAAAGGGTGGTGAATCTCTGGAATTCTCTGCCCGTTGAAGTGGTGGAGGCTGCCTCGCTAAATATTTTTAAGAAGCGGGTTGATGGGTTCTTGATAAGCGAGGGGATTAAGGGTTATGGGGAGAGGGCGGGAAAGTGGAACTGAGCCGTGACAGATCAGCCATGATCTTATTGAATGGCGGGGCAGGCTCGAAGGGCTAGATGGCCTACTCCTGCTCCTATTTCTTATGTTCTTATGTTTCTTATCCCCTTTCACCAGTTTTGCTTTTGCACTTTCCAGCTGCCATCCTCCCTCTGCATTGTCCTGAATGCCTACTCAACTGGCTGTCTAAAAAAGAAATAGACATTAATGACTTGAGGATATCCCAAAATGTTTTCCTGCTGTTCAAGTGCTTTCGGAATATAGGCATTATATGGGGCGACATGGTGGCACATAGTTAGCACGGAATTCAATCCCAACCTTGGGTCACTAGCTGTGCGGAGTCTGCACCTTCTCCGTTTGCCTGCATGGATTTCCTCCAGGTGTTCTGGTTTCCCCCCACAGTCTGAATGACGTGCGGGTTTGGTAAATTGACTGTGCTAAATTGCCCCTTACTGTCCCAAGATTTGTAGATTAGATGGATTAGCCATTAAATGTGTGGGGTTACAAGGATAAGGGTGGCTAAGAGGGCCTAAATAGACGTGTTGATTAGGTGTTTTGGCCATGCTAAATTCTCCCTCAGTGAACCCAAACAAGCGCTGGAGTGTGGCAACTGGGGGATTTTCACAGTAAGTTCATTGCAGTGTTAATGTAAGCCTACTTGTGACACTAATAAAAATAAACTTTAAATGGTTTGGATGTGGGAATTGTGGTAAAAACTTTATGAATAGAAAAGTCCTGCAAACAACAATGTGTTAGTCAAGTTGTCTGAGGGAAGAGTATTGGCCAGGATACCTGGTTAAATTCTCTTTTGGAATAGTGTGGTGTGATTCTTTCTTTGTCCATCTGAGGGCGACTGGCCCTTGGTTTAATATCTCATCCAAAAGATGAACGTTCTTAACAGTGTAGTGTTCCCGCGGTGCTGCACAGGGATGTCAACCTAGACTTTTGTGCTTGAGCCTCTGGAATGGGACAATCCAGAACCTTCTAACTCAGGTACATAAGCTACAACTGAGAAATGACTTGGCACTCTTCATTTCAGTCTGGATTCCATATCGACCACCTTCAAAACCACCTCCCTCAAGATCACCAAACATATCCTATGATGCTAGTGTATCACATCAACCTGTCCTACTCAACCTTAGATCAGCCTATATGATACAATTAATACCTGGGCTTGATCTAATCACTCATCATGGGATGGCACAGTGGCTAGCACTGCTGCCTCACAGGGACCTGGATTCAATTCCTGACTTGAGTCACTGCCTGTATGGAGTTTGCACATTCTCTCCCTGTCTGCGTGGATTTCCTCTGGGTAACCCGGTTTCCTCCCACTGTCTAAAGATTTGTGTTTTTTGGGTGGATTGACTGTGCTAAATTGTCCCTTAGAGCCTCAAGATTTGTAGGTTAAATGTGTGGAATTACAGGGATAAGGGTGGGTGGGATCGCCTGGGTAAGATCATCTGTCAGTCAGTGCAGATTTGATGGGCCAAATAGCCTTTTCTGCCCTGTAGGGATTCTATGCTCATTGCCTCTGCTTGGCCTTTTCATGTTGCATTGCAGCTTATCCCTAAATGATTGACAGTTACTTCCTGCACCCTTACAAAGTTACCTACAGAATGCCCCAGTGTTCCATTTTTGGCTCCATCTTATTATTTGTGCTGTTCTGTAGCGTTCTGAGGTACGATTTAATCTGTATGAGTGAGGGCATATCCAGCTTCCCGAGCATTCTGCCTGACCTGCAAATGTATGATGGCCTGTCCAAAATATTTTTAGAAAAGGGCTGCATTTCTTTGATCTGAAATTCCTCATTTTGATAAGAGCATGAATCCACTGAAGCATTTGGTTGGTGTCCATTATTACACATGGTGCAGAACACTGGATGCACTGAGGAATAAGCACAGACTGAACTGGGTCAGAGCCAGGGCTGGGTGACACCTCTGTGCAATACTGACATCTTGAGCTTGATTCAGTTACTGCAGTTTGAACTGCACAATAATTCATTCGTCCGCTGATATTGGCAGACTGCTTCAAAGACCATTTGGTTGCTCTCTTTTCACAGATTCGAAACCTGATGTTAGCTTCATTAGCTATCAAAGGGGGTGTTATTATTAGTCTCTGTGTCACTAACAGCCACAGTTTCAGCTCCTGAGCTGCTCAGGTGCCTCCTGCCGGAGAGTACATGTATCTGGATATAAAGAGTGGCTGCTTCAATGCAATATCAGATTCTGTGGAACTCTAGTAAAAAGAGTGCAAATATAATTAGCAGCAGATGTGGTTAGATGCACTTCTGCTGCAATCTCTGATCCATTATTTCACTCAGTGTTGTCAGGAAAAACCCTTATCTCCAGGAAATGTAGACTTGTGACTTAGGAAACATTGTCCTTGATTCAAGGCTGACATCCACTGAGGGTCATGAGTTTGTATCATGGGTCTTCCCATGACTGAACAGGCCAGTTGGCAATCTGGCACATGGGGCAGGACGTTCCACCAGATGGTGGGGGTCTGGAGTGCAGAATTTGCTTCCCTTCTCTGCTGTCACTTTGCCTCATCTTGGTCAGAGGAACAGGGAGGCAACTCGCTATCTAAATAGAGAGAAACTTCAAAATGCTTTGGTGCAGAAGGTTCTGGGTGTCCTTGTGCATGAATTGCAGAGAGTTAGTATGCAGGCGCAGCAAGTAAAAAGGCTAATGCAATAGAGTATAAAAGTAGGAAAATGTTGTTGCAACTATGTAGGGCGTTGGTGAGACTGCATTTGGAGTATTGCACACAATTTTGGTCCCTAACTTGAGGAAGGACATAAATGCATTAGAGGCTCACCTGATGAAGGAGCGGCACTCTGAAAGCTAGTGGCTTTTACTACCAAATAAACCTGTTGGACTTTAACCTTGTGTTGTGAGACTTCTTACTGTGTTTACCACAGCCCAACGTCGGCATTTCCACATCATGGCTGTAGGAACCAAACAGTGTGTGTCAGCAGGCTCCTGACTTTCCCAACTAAACTCATCCCTGTTCTCATTGGTGGTTATTTCCCCACTGGTTAATACCACTTCGGATTACCTCATATTCCTGTGCTACTGTTCCTTTGTGGTTGTAATTCAGCCAGGCACATATGGATGTGATCAGTCCTTGCTGAGAATTTTTAATAGCAATTTTATTCCGTACAGTGGGATCCAAAAGAACGATCATATATCAATCAGCAAATAATCAAAAACGTATTTCAATGAAGAAAACTTTTGACTTAAGTATGTTTTCTTTTTCAAAAAATTCTCTACACTTTTAATAGTACAATAAACCCGTTATATACTGATGAAGATATTATTACAGATTCTGAATAATTTTTAAATGTCTGCATGGTGGTTGATTTTTTAGCATGTAGGCATCTTTTAAAAGAAAGATGGCTGCGGAGAGAGGCGACTTCTTGTGAGTTGTCTCCAGCAAATCCTCTAAGTCCGAGCTTAACTCCAATCCCGACAAACTGTCTAACCAACTGACTCAAGAACAGCTCCTTCCTGGCTGCCAGACTTTTGAACAGACCTATCTTATATTAAGCTGATCTTTCTCTTCACCATTTCAGTAAGCGCAACACTATATTGTGCACCCTCTCTTTTCTTTCTCCCCATATACTCTATGACTGGTATGTTTTGTCTGTATAGCCTGCAAGAAGCAATACATTTCACTGTATCCCAATACATGTGGCAATAAATCAAACCAAAGCCATTGACTTAAACATAACTGCACTTTGTTTTTTTCCAACAGATTGGCTCCAAGTGATGGTGAGCTGATGTGAAATTTTCTAAATAGCCAGGGAAAGGTTTAACTGGATCCCAGTTGACTCATTATTGAGGTTAATGACTAAACCTTTTTAGACTATCATCCAAACATGATACCGACCGCTTTTGAAATTAGTTCCTGAAGCAACACAGCAAACATCACAATGTTGGTGTGAAAGAGCATTACGTAAGTTAAAAGTAGAGAATAAGGCTGAATTTAGCACAGACAGCAGGCTAGCAGTTGTCAATGCGATTCTTGGTAGTTGGTAGAAAGTAAGCAATATTAGAAAGACAGGCATTAATTTATTGTAACTTCATGTTGCTTGCGCAGCTTCACTTGCAATGTTGTGTTTTGAGCTCAGTAAAATCCTGGAACTAGGATTATATGAATGATGGACTGTTTGTGGCAGTATCGATTGAGGATGGAATCTTGTGGGAAGACTCTTTGAACAATGCACTTGGAATTTGATTTGATTTATTATTGTCACATGTATCAGCATATAGTGAAAAGCATTGTTTCCTGCGTGCTATACAGACAGAGAGTATCGTTCATAGAGAAGGAAAGGAGAGAGTGCAGAACGTAGTGTTACAGTCATAGCTAAGGTGTAGAGAGAGAGATCAACTTAGTGCGAGGTAGGTCCATTCAAAAGTCCGACAGCAGCAGGGAAGAAGCTGTTCTTGAGTCCATTGGTACGTGACCTCAGACTTTTGTATCCTTTTCCTGACGGAAGAAGGTGGAAGCGAAAATGTCCGGGGTCTGTGGGGTCCTTAATTATGCTGGCTGCTTTGCCGAGGCAGCGCAAAGTATAGACAGAATCAATGGATGGGAGGCTGGTTTTTTTGTTCACCTGACTGGAATAGGTTAACTAAACTCAATTTTTCAAAAGATGGGAACTCCAACAATGTAGCTTCTCTTCAGTGCTGCACCAAGTGTCAGTCTAAACTCACATAGCCTTCTGCCTGAGGTGAGCATGTCACCAAGTAAGCTAGGTTGAGGATATTTTCTCATACGTTACTAACAGTTTTCCTGTAGTTTTGTTGTTTAACTGGTACATTATTCTATGTATCAATGCAATTTTCCATTGCTGAAGTGTTAAAGCACATTCCTATCTGTCTTCCTGGATGAATGTGAATCATACCATTGCTGTATTTGAATAGGATCTGGAAAGTTACCCAATTTTCTGGATCACATTTAACCCTCAATTAACAGAGCTAATTAGTTTTATTGCAGTTTGTGAGACTTTGCTGTATTCAGTTAGCTGGATGGCCGGTTCATAGAATCTCTACAGTGCAGAAGGAGGCCCATTGGGTCTGCAATTCTCCAAAAGAGCATCCTTACCCCGTCCCATCCCCTGCCCCATTATCTTAAAATGGTCTTCTTTCCATTTGTCAGCCCAAGCCTGGATATTGTCCAGGTATTGCTGCATTTGGACTGCTTCAGTGTCTGATGAGTCACAAATGGTGCTGAGCATAGTGCAGTCATCAGCTCTGAAAGCAAATTACATGCCACCCAGTATGACTTCTGTGGACGTCTCATCAAATCCCCGCAGATGATTGTCACACTGTGAGCCAAATGATCTCACTAGAACTCTGACTTCCACATAAGTATTTCCAAACACCATTCTTGGGGGAAAAAAAACACGGTGGAGACTTCTCTCAAATGATGCTTTTCCTTGGATGCCTTTACCAAGAATCCAATTCCAGGATTTCAATTCCTCTGCATTGAATTGCCACATGCATTCAAGTGTCCGCACAATCTTTCAGGTATCCAGCCACACCAATAGAATACTATTGTTTCATGGACTGTATTAAGTTGTCACCAAACTTTTGAATTGCATCAGATGCTTGGCTTCTTACCTAGCTGGCTTTATATCTGCTTTTTGCAGCTGTCCCTTTAACTCGGAGCACTTTCTCTGCCTTTTTTCTTGAACTGTCCTGAGTGGGACCTTGTTCTGTTTCTTGTTCTTTGTTCCTTCTTCCAACTCCTAACTCCCTGCCTTCTGGACTTTGCTTCTTCTTTTGGAAGGTCTGTTTTCTGCAGCTTTCTCATCCTGTCCAGCTTCTCAAATCTAAACTCAGAAACTCTTTCCAAGTAAGGTGTCTCATGGTTGCTAAGCAACAATCTAGTTTTCCTTAAAACCCTGTTTACTATCACTTTATGAAACCTTTAATTACAACGCAGGCACAGTTTAAAATGACCAAAATGCATAGAAGGCACCTTTGTTTAACATGAAGCTGGCTAAAGTTTTAGATCTTTCTTTTACAGAAACTCAGAATTAAACCTAAAGCTATACGTTGTTTTTAACATCCATAAAAACAAACACAAATTGTTTAAAACTACCCCTGTTGTTTCCTGACAGAGATGGTTCAAAATGTTACTGCCTGTATCTTAAGCTCAAATCCTATCCGGTCCCCCATCAGCCCAGGGCTCATCAACCTTCATTGTCTCCCAGAAAAACAACAACTCAATTTTAAAATTCTTGCCCATGTCTTCATTCCATGGCCTCGATCCTCCTGATAACTGTCATTGCCTCCAGCCACACAATCCTCTGAGATACCAGCATTCCTCTACTTTGAGTGTCCCCCAATTTTAATTGCTTCATCATTGCTGGCCATCAGTTACCTGGACCCCAAGCTCTGCAACTCTACCTTGTTTTCTGCAAGCCATGTTTTTGGTCATCAGCCCTAATATAGCCTTGTGCGTCTTGGTATGGTATTCTGTTTTGTATTGCTCCTTTTGAAGTTCATTGGAATGGTTTGCTGTGTTAAGCTACAATGTTAGAAGTCTTGGGCAGGTGAGACAGGAAATGGGCTGCAGTTAGCAGCGTAGAGAGTCTGCGTGCCTGGGATAGGCAAACCAGCAACATTTATTTTTTAACTCATTGGATATGGGTGGTACGGTGGCACAGTGGTTAGCACTGCTGCCTCACAGCGTCAGGGACCCGGGGTTTGATTTCCAGCTTGGGTCACTGTCTGTGTAGAGTTTGCACATTCCCCTTGTGTCTTTGTGGGTTTCCTCCAGATGCTCCAGTTTCCTCCCACGCTCCAAAGAGGTGCAGGTTAGGTTGATTGGCCATGCAAAATTGCCCCATAGTGTCAGGGGGACTAATAGACTAAACATGTGGGGTTATGGGGTTAGGGCCTGATTGGGATTGTGGTTGGTGCAGACTTGATGGGAATGGCCTCCTTCTGCACTGTAGGATTCTATGGTCGTTCCTGGAATTAGCCTTCAACTGAATCTTAGAGGGCGTTTAAGAATCAAGGATATGGAGTTGCATATAGGCCAGACAAGATATCCTTCCCCATAGAACATTAGTAAACCAGTTGGGTTTTTATGACGATGCTTTCACAATCGTCATTAGACTTGCAATTCCAGAGTTCTATTGAATTTAAATTTCACCATCTGCCAAGGTGTGTCCCCAGATCATTGCCCCTGGGTCTCTGGATTACTGGATTGGGGTGGCACAGTGGTTAACACAGCTGCCTCACAGCGCCAGGGACCTGGGTTCAATTCCGGTCTCGGGTCACTGTGCGGAGTTTGCACGCTCTCCCTGTGTCTGCATGGATTTCCTCCAGGTGCTCTGGTTTTCTCCCCCAGTCCAATTAGGTTGATTGGCCATGTTAAATTGACCCTAGTATCAGGAGGATTGGCAGGGTAGATATGTGGGGTTACAGGAAAAGGGTGGGATTATGGGCAGTCTCGAATGGCCTTCTTCTGCACTATAGGGTTTCTATGATAGTACAGCGACCATATCACTGGGACAGTGTCAATACCAATGACAAGGGCTTGGGGGTCATGGCAACTGATGGCGTGGCCGTTAGTAATGAAGCAATTAAAATAGCAGATGCTGAAATTGGAGGAGCCTCTATCGCTGTCCAATATGTTCTGGTACCTTCCAGAGTAGATCGCCATTAGCCTGTTTGTGTTCACTGCTCATGAGATAAAGAATTGTGCTGCACAACAGTAATCTTGTGTGAACAGTACAATAAATATCCTTGTGTGTCACATTGCTTATATAATGAATGCTTTGGCACTTATTTAGTTGGGAGCAGTTGTCACTGTGGAAACGCTACATTAAAAATAAAGCCTGTCTTCGAGAAATAAAATGTGTAGAGCGTTCTCATTAATAATCTCAACCTAAAACTAGAAATATATAAATGGCTTAACATTGGGCTTATTTTGCTGCCGTCTACAATTTTCCAAAGTTGGCATTTAGAATTTCTTGTTTTTTCCCTTCTTGAAGGAGGATTAAACGGAACCTGCTGATATTTGGAAAGCTATCTTAAAACTCATTCACTAAACTAACCATTAAGCTGGTTTTTCAATTACCACATGGTTCAGACATAATTGCACTCAAAAGAACAACATTACTACGCAGGAGTTAATGAATTGTTTTAAGCTTGTTAATGTTTGAGGGTATAATTGGGTTATTTTGTAATCGTACAAGGACTTTGTTCCCTGCAGGGCAACTTTAAACTTTATTGTTAAAAAGATACTCCATATTGCTACTTTCATTTCTCTCTTTGTCTTTATAGTCAGGCTGCATCAGCGCACTTGTAGTTGCAGTGTTGAAAGGAGTCAAAATAATAAAATCAAAGGACACAAAAGTTTGCCAGTGGGATACCGGTAACTTCCTCGGAGTGGCGATCAGTAAAGTGCATGTCTCACCGGACCTTCTTGACTTAAACCGGGTGAGACTGAAGAAGCTGCGTGTGACCCCTGGCTTCAGGTCAAAGTTCAAAAGTTGCAGGGTGAAGGAGGAGATGACCCCTTTTTACGGCACCAGCTGCCATAATGCAGGTGAGTTTAAAGAGGTCCCATTGAAAAAGAGAAGGTGAGTGAATAGGGTGTGATGGCACTGCCAGATTGGTCCAGCCAAGTGGAGCCGTTTCAAAGAAAAGTACAGCACAGGAACAGGCCCTTCGGCCCTCCAAGCCCATGCTGATCATGATGCCCTAACTAAACTGAGAAAAACCTTCTGTCCTTCCTCAGTCCACATCCCACTATTCCCTTCCTATTCATGTACCCATCCAGATGCTTCTCAAGTGTTGCTAATGTACCTACTTCCACCACCTCCTCTGGCAGCACATTCCAGGCACCCACCACTCTCTGCGTAAAAAAAAAACTTCCCCCACACATCTCCCTTAAACTTTCCCCCTCTCACCTTGAACCTGAGCCCCTGTGTAATTGGCAATTCCACCCTGTGAAAATGCCTCTGACTATCCATCCTGTCAATGCCTCTCATAATTTTGTCGACCTCTATCAGATCTTCCCTCAGCCTTTATCTTTCCAGTGAAAACAATCTTAGTTTATTCAACCTGTCCTCATAGCCAACACCCTCGAGACCAGGCCAACATCCTGGTGAACCACCTTTGCACTCTCTCCAAAGCTTCCACATCCGTCTGGTAGTGTGGTTTCCTGCCTCTAAGAGTCCCAACTCATCAGACTGATGGCACCTTTTTTTTTGTCAGTTAAAGTGACAAGATCTGGACAGTTCCACACCAAAACTGACCCTCTGCAGGATTCTTGTAAGATTTTTGCCCCTTGTTTTCATTCCCCAGTCTGAACTCTGATCCTTACCTGTTGAGTCCAACCCTCTCCCAGGCAACAGTCTGAAACTAAGCCAGTCTGTTCACCACCATGGTGTCACATTGATCCTGTGGTGACCCCTGGCCCATGCACTCAGATGTGGTGAACATTGCTATGATGCCAATCTTATTACATAAAACAATTGGGGCCAGCAACATGTCATTTACTTCTCCAATTTTTACTTTATTTCAGTTCTTTTTGTATATCATAAGAATGAGGAGCCCTCAAATCATCAAGTTTGATTTGATTTATTGCCAAATGTATTGGGATATGATGAAAAGTATTGTTTCTTGTGTGCTACAAAGACAAAACTTACCTTTCATAGAATACATAGGGGAGAAGGAAGGGATAGATTTGTTATTTGTTTACAGTGAAAAGTATTGTTTCTTGCGCATTATACAGACAAAGCATACCGTTCCTAGAGAAGGAAACGAGAGATTGCAGAATGTAGTGTTATAGTCATAGCTAGGGTAGAGAAAGATCAACTTAATGCAAGGTAAGTGCATTCAAAAGTCTGATGTCAACAGGGAAGAAGCTGTTCTTGAGTCAGTTGATACGTGACCTCAGACTTTTGTATCTCTTTCCCAATGGAAGACAGTGGAAGAGAGAATGTCCGGGCGGAAATGCGAGAAACAATACTTTTGTAGGAATAATAGTATAGCAGGCTGAGCTGTAGTCAATAAATAGGAGTCTGACATAGGTGTCTTTGTTATCTAGGTGTTCCAGGGTTGAGTGAGGGCCAGGGAGATGGCATCTGCTGTGGACCCGTTGAGATGGAGGGCAAACTACAGTGGATCCAGGCAGTCCGACAGTCAGGAATTGATTTGTGCCATGACTAACCTTTCAAAGCACTTCATAATGATGGATGTCAGAGCCACCAAACGATAGTCATTAAAGCATGGATAGGGCGCAGAATATAGTGTTACAGTCACAGATCGGGTGTAAAGAAAGCTCAGCTTAACATATGGGAACAAGTGTAAAAAATAGAATTCAAAGGTATGCAAGAAGGCACTTCATTCTGGCACCATCTTTTAAAAAGAAATAATTTAATTAATATAGTGATGGGATTTCATATTATCATTGAATCCCTACAGTGCAGAAGGAGGCCATTTGGCCCATCGAGTCTGTACCGACCACAATCTCACCCAGATCCTTTTCCCGTAATTCCACATATTTATCCTGTTGATCCCCTGACTTTTGGGTCAATTTAGCATGGCCAGTCAATCTAACCAGTATGCTTGCTAAGTAATACGAACAGGACAGCTAAGAGATTTCTTCACTATTACCTTGGTGTTTAGATAACATTTTGTAATCCGATAGTCATGCCAGATTTATCATTGGTACACAACCACACTGGCCTTCACAGATAAGAGATGTGAAAGAATTTTTTAGACAAACGTAGTCGGGGCAGGTTAGCAGGATGACAGCTTCCTGACCTCTGATTTTGTAGGGGGCCATGATGTGGAGATGCCGGCGTTGGACTGGGGTGAACGCAGTAAGAAGTCTCACAAACACCAGGTTAAAAGTCCAACAGGTTTATTTGGTAACAAACACTACCGGCTTTCGGAGCGCTGCTCCTTCTCCCCACTCACCTGACGAAGGAGCAGCTAGTGGTGTTTGTTACCAAATAAACCTGTTGGACTTTAACCTAGTGTTGTGAGACTTCTTACTTTGTAGGGGGCTTCAAGACATTCCCTCCCAGCACTCAGCAAGAGGGAATGTCCTCCGTAGGCCCTGGAGATGGGATGGGGAGGGGGGTGGGGGTGGGATAATTAGCCTGAAGCCAGCGACTTGGGCTAAAGACAGATTAGAGCCAGGAGTCTTGTGGAGAGAGGGAGGGAGATCAGGGCAACAGCAAGAAGCTGGAACAAGGGTCCAGGCTTGTGAGTGGCAGTGCTGAGGAGCCATGGCTACCAATAGACCAGGCAGAAGCCTCTGATTGTGTCCAGAGAGCTGGGAAATGGCAGCCGGAGACCAAGGTGGACCCTTGAGTCTGAGAAGTCAGGAGGAGGGGAGGATCCCCTTCATCCCTGGGCGTCAGAGTAATCCGGCTCACATGAATTAAAACTTCACCAACTGGAATTGAACCCAGGTCCCTGGTGCTGTGAAGCAGCAGTGCTAACCACTGTGCCACCATATTGCCCCATGCATATGCTTAAACCTCTTGTTACACATGCACAGCTAAGGGTTACAATATCTTGGATGTGTTTAAAAGGGGTTTTAATTGGAAAACCTCTGAAAACGAGTTGTGGGGAACACTGCTTTAGAATTTTTTTGTTTTTGACAATTTGACAGGAATGGACCTGTACCTCATAGTTCTTATTCCAGAGTGATGTAACTAACTGTATTTCAAGTACCCCAGCTGCCATGGAGGAATTTAGAATCACGGAATGGATACAACACAAAGGAGGCTATTCAGCCTCTCATGTTTATGCTAGCTCTCTTCGAGAACCATTTACTGAGGACCACCCCCCACCACCCATTCTTTTCTCCATAGCTCTGCCACTTTTCCTGTTTGAAAGGCAAGTTTGTATCTGCCTCCACTCTAACAGAGTGTATTCCCCAGATCCTAATCCTTTGCTGTGTAAAAAAGATCTTCCTCGTGTTGTCTTTGGCTCTTTTGCCATTCACCTTCTGGTGATCCTTCTATCAATGGGAACACTTAATCCTTATCTCCTCCATGCAGTCCCCACATGATTTTGAACACCTCGATCACTTCTCTGCTCAACCTTCTCTTCTTTAAAGAGAGTAGTCCTGTTCTCCAATCTATCCATGTTTCTCAAGATAGAAGCCATTAAATCTCTACAGTGCTGAAGGAGCACAATTCAGCCCATATGAGTCTGCATCAACTCTCCGACAGAGCATCCTACTCAGGGTCTCTCCCCCCACTCTTTCCAGTAACTCTGCGCATTTACCATAGCTAATCCACCTAACCTACACATCTTGGGACACTAAGGGAAAGTTTTGTGTGGCCAGTCAACCTAACCCGCACATCTTTGGACTGTGGGAGGAAACTTGAACACCCGGACGAAACCCACGCAGATGCGAGGAGAATGTGCAAACTCCACAAAGTCATCCAAGGTTGTAATTGAACCTGGTAATTGGTGCTCTGAGGCAGTCATGCCAACCACTGTGCCACCCTAAGATAGTTTATTCCAGTAAATCTTTTCTTCTGAAAGTATGATGCCCAAAATGGAACTTAAGACACCAGTTGAACCAATGTTGTACAAAGGTTCACCGTAACTCTCTGCTTTTATTTCTCATGTCCCTAATATAATATTGGGGCTGCGATCGCCCCAAACTGGAAAATTCTGTCTAAGGTCAATGGATCTTTGCATGGTCCATTCCTCGCTAGCTGCAATTCTCATGGCAAGTGGGGCAGGAAAACTTTCTCCTGTGTGTGTGTGTGATTGACTGCTTTCTCAACCTGCCCCTCCCATCTTCTATAATTTATGTACATATATCATAGAATCCCTACAGTGCAGAAGGAGACCATTTGGCCCATTAAATCTGCACTGACCACAACCCCACCCAAGCCTTATCCCACTCATTTGCCTTAGCTAGACTCCCTCACACCAAGGGGCAATTTAGTGTGGCCAATCCAACTAAGCTACACGTCTTTGGACTGTGGGAGGAAACCAGAGCACCCGGAGGAAACCCACACAGGGAGAATGGGCAAACTCCACACAGGCAGTCACCCAAAGCTAGAATCAAACCTGGGTCCCTTGCTACTTTCCCCTGACACTAAGGGGCAATTTAACATGGCCAATCCAGCTAACCTGCACATCTTTGGACTGTGGGAGGAAACTGGAGCACCCGGAGGAAACCCACGCAGGCACGGGGAGATTGTGCGAACTCCACACAGACAGTGACCCAAGCTGGGAATTGAACCGGGTCCCTGGTGCTGTGAGGCAGCAGTGCTAACCACTGTGCCACTATGCCGAGATTTGCAGGGTTATGACCAATGCCTCTGTAATTTCCATTCTTGCTCCCTTCAGTATGTTTAGATGGATGCGCCTGGGGCCTTACCAGCTTTAAGCAGAGCCAGTCTATCTCCTATTAATAGAATCATAAATCTTAGGAGCAAGAATAGTTCATTTTGCCTTTCGAGCCTGAATGGTTAATCTGGTTGTGGTCTTGATCCCACCTTTGTGTCTGCTACCATCCCCCCAACTCCCTGTTCTGTCAAAAAAATTCATAACTCAACCTTTAATCATTTCAGTGATCCAGCCCCCCCACAGCTTTCTGTGGAAGAGAATGATACAGACTAACAACCTTCTGAGGGAGAAAAAAAATCCTCACCTCAGACCTAAAAGGGAGATCTCTTACTTTTAATCCACCAAATGCCTCAGCTACCCCCTCTTTCGCGATACCCTTAATGGCATTTTCTTCCTTGGTAAAAAATGAGAGGCAAAGAAAAGGACAAATAAAGGATCAGTGGGTGGCAAGGTGGTTAGCACTGCAGTCTGTCAGCGCCAAAGACCCGTGTTCAATCCTGGTTTCGAGTGACTCTCTGTGCGGAGTTTGCATGTTCTCACTGTGTCTGCGAGGGTTTCCTCCCACTGTCCAAAGATGTGTGTGTTCGGTGGATTGGCCTTGCTAAATTGACCCTAGTGTCAGGAGGACTAGCTAGGGTAAATGCATGGGGTTATGGGGATAGGGCTGGGTGGGATTGTGCAGACCCGATGGGCCAAATGGCCTCCTTCTGCGCTGTAGAATTCTGTGAAAGTACTCATGTAGTACCTCAAGCACGCCAACTACCTCAAACACAAATCCCCTTTTTAGTCCTTACCTGGCTCCACTCCTCCTTTTACTATTTATACACCTACGGATGGCTTCTGGATTTCCTTTTCTGTTAACTGTCACTCTCTTCCTATGCTCTCAGTTTGCTTTTCTGATTTCTTTTTTTCACTTTCCCTTGGAACTTCCTCTATTCAGTTTGGCTTCTCACCTGCATTATCAACCTGACATCTGCCATAGACATCCTTTCATCAGCTTTACCTTCCTGTCTATCTCTCTCGGCGCCCAGGGAGCTCTGAATTTGCTTGTTCCTATCTGTCCCCATCTTGTCGATGTAGAAGGCGCCTGGAAGTATGTTCCATTTTTCTTCAGCTCTCTGTCTGGGAATCCCTGTCCGAAAGAGTCAAGGACAATTTTTTCATTCAGAGCAGAAGTGCTGTCCTCGTATTAATGTCAGCCATTCTGCCCACCCAGATAAAAAGTAACAGTTCCTCAATAATCGCAAGTATAACCACTGTTCCAAAGGGACAATTAGAATTTGTGAAACTCAGATGGATACATTTTTGTTAAGTACAGGCATCAAAGGTTGTGGAACCAAGGGGGTAAATGGAATCGAGGCACAGGTTAGCCATGAATTGAGTGCTGGAACAAATGGATAGGGCTGAATGGCCTCCTTCTGTTCCTGTGGCCCTTGCTGATACCGGGTGAAGACATGTTAACATATTTGCATAGAATCATAGAATCCCCACAGTGCGGAAGGAGGCCTTTTGGCCCATTGGGTCTGCAGCGACTCTCTGACAGAGTGTCTTATCCAGACCCTATCCCCGTAACCCCACACATTTACCACGGCCAATCTATCTAACCTGCGCAGCTTGAGCCACTGAGGGGTAATTTAGCATGGCCAATCTACCCAATCTGCACATATTTGGACTTTGGGAGGATATTGGAGCACCCGGAGGAAGCCTACACAGTCATGTGGAGAATGTGGCAAGCCCTAGTCATCCAAGACTGGAATTGAATCCGGGTCCCTGCCGCTGTGAAGCAGCTGTAATAACCATCCACATTTTGTATGATGTATTTTGCTACGCTCGTTTATCAGAGTTGGTAACTTATTTCAAATAAACAATTTGTATTGAAGCTGCCAATAATATCAGATGATGTATTAAATATTCTGCCCCCAATGTCACAAACAATCGCTTCCCCATTCATATCGAGCAATCCTCTTGCACTGTCTGTCCAATGGTAGGTCCACCATGATCTGGCAAAAGGCAAGCTCTCCAACTGGAACAAGGATCGAACCCTTGTTCTTGGTACCGATCTCTTGGCCATTTTTGTACATGCCGCTGGAGATTTGAATAGCAATGGTAGTGACTCCAGCTTCTTTCCATCATATGACAGACCAGGAATTTCGACGTTGGAAGGATTTACAAGTCAATACTCATCAATCTGCTTGGGTCCTGTTACGAACACACCTTCCTTGGTCATCAAGTCCTGGCGTGGACCTAGCACGTTGCAATTCTGACACAGCGAGGCTACCCATTGTGCTAGAGACCCGCCTGCCCCGAGTAGTAACCTTGCAATAAAAATCCAATCCGGCTTCCCAAACATTGCTTCTTAGTTTTTATAGATTAGACAGAAAACTCTGGAATTCTACACAAAATACTCAACTGGAAATTAGTAACCACTTTGTGGAAACCCTACAATCATTAATGGGCCAGTGATCCAATTTCTTCCATTTTAGGATGAATGAAGTGGACAGAAATCAGCTAACAACACAATTTAAAGGTTTACCTTGCTAACAGAGAGGGGATTATCTGCTGACAGTGAAGCCCCTCAAGTTTGCGCTTTGAGTTAAATATTAATTAGCTCATTCCTTGAAAAGGGACTGAACTATTTCAGCCTCAGAACTTACTGCAAGCGCTGACAGTGTTGATCCTGTCTGCTCACCAGGTACTGTGCTTCCAAGACTCTATGATTGTATTAATTTTTCCTGATATTGTGTGGATTCTTGCCAATATAGACAGGAGCAATTCGCAAGGTGATTCCCTCAATCTCCTGGTAAAAAATCCCATGGAATCTTACCCAGGAAACGAATGGGACTGCATGATGGCGCGGTGGTTAGCACTGCTGCCTCACAGCGCCAGGGACTCAGGTTCGATTCCTGGCTTGGGTCACTGTGTGGAATCTGCACGTTCTCCTCGTGTCTGTGTGGGTTTCCTCCGGGTGCTCTGGTTTCCTCCCACAGTCCGAAAGACGTGCTGGTTAGGTGCATTGGCCATGCTAAACTCTCCCTCGATGTGCCTTAACAGGTGCTGGAGTGTGGCGACTAGGGGATTTTCACTATAACTTGATTGCAGTGTTAATGTAAGCCGACTTGTGACACTAATACTTAAATTCTAAAAAAAAATTTTAAATGGGGTGGTGGCAGGTTCAATCGAGGCATTTAGGAGGGCAGTAGATGATTATTTGAATAGGAACAATGTGCAGGGGCATGAGGAAAAGTCGGGGAATAGCACAAAGTCACAATGCTTGTTTGGAGGGCCAGTGCAAACATGTTGGGCCAAATGGCCTCCTTATGTACTGTAACAATTCTGCGGTTCTGTGTTTAGAAGAATAAGAAGTGATTTGATTGAATCATTTTAAGATTTTGAGGGGTATTGACAGGATGGATGGGGAGAGGACATTTTCTCTTGTGGGGGATGGTGGGGGGGAAATCTAGAACTCGCGATCACTGCCTAAAAATAAGGGGTCAAGAAGATTTTTTTCTGCTCAGATGGTTGTGAGTCTTTGGAACTCTTTGAGGAAGAGTTCCAAAGGGAGACAGTGGAAGCAGAGTCTCTGAATATTGTTAAGACAGAGCAAGATTTTTTGATTAGCAAGGGGGTGAAAGGTTATCAGGGTTAGGCAGGAATGTGACGTTGAAGATTATTGGATCCGCCCTGACCTTGTTGAATGGCAGCGCGGGCCTGAGTGGCCTGTGACTGTTCCTAATTTGTATGTTCATACCCTGTATTTGTGACATAAAGACAAGCAAAAGAGAGAAGAGGTTTATTTTTTCTGTTTTTGTATCTGAAAAGTTGAACATTATGCTGCAGAAAGATGTTCAGACAATGCAATGCCTTCAACCTTCTGTACGAGGCAGGGACGTTGTGGTGGCACAGTGGTTAGCACTGCTGCTTCACAGCTCCAGGGACCTGGGTTCGATTCCCAGCTTGGGTCACTGTCCATGTGGAGGTTGCACATCCTCCCCTGGTCTGTGGGTTTCCTCCGGGTGCTCCAGTTTCCTGCCACAGCCCAAAGATACGTGAGTTAGCTGGATTGGGCATGTTAAATTGCCCCTTAGTGTCAGGGCGATTAGTAGGGTAAAATATGTGGGAATAGGGCCTGGCTGGGATTGTTGTCGGTGCAGACTCAAAGGGCTGTTTTTGCATTGTAGGGATTCTTCTTCCTCTTGTACGACTAGCTGCCTGAGGCAGCAAAGGGATAAATAAAATCAGTCATTCTGTCCGATCTTGTATAGTTGAGAGCAAAGCCTGGTGCTCGGGTACAGGATGTCGCAGCTGGGCTGCAGAGGAATCTGGAGTGGGAGGGTGAGAACCCAGTTGTGGTGGTACATGTGGGTGCCAGCGACGTAGGCAAAGTGCGGACTGAGGATCTGGGGAGGGAGTATGAGAAGCTGGGAATGGAATTAAAAAGTAGAACCGACAAGGTGGTCTTCTCTGGGCTACTGCCTGAACCGAGTGCAGACGGGCGTAGGGTTGACAGGATAAAGGAAGTGAATGGGTGGCTCAGAGATTGGTGTGGGAGGAATGGGATCGAATTTATGGGGCATTGGCACCAGTATTGGGGTAGGTGGGACCTGTTCGGGCGGGATGGGGTTGGTCTGAATCGTGCTGGGACCAGAGTGCTGGCGAATCGAGTAAAGAGGACTGTAGACAGGGCTTTAAACTAATTAGGGGGGGGGAGGGTGCGAGGGTAGGTGATGTTAGGAGGTCTACAGTTAAGGATAGGGTACAGGTAAGGGAAGAGGCTGAGGATGTCCCAAGTGGTGGCGTTACGGCAAATAGGGTCCAGAAGAAGGCTGGGATGAAAGCGCTTTATCTGAATGCACGAAGCATTCGGAATAAAGTGGATGAGCTGGTGGCGCAGATCGACACAAATGGATACGATCTGGTGGCCATTACAGAGACGTGGCTGCAAGGTGACAGGGACTGGGAGATGAATGTACAGGGCTATCAAGTGTTTAGGAAGGATAGGCAGGAGGAAAGAGGGGGTGGCGTAGCTCTGCTGATTAAGGACAGCATCAAGGTGGTAGCAAGGGATGATATCGGAGCCAAAGAGCAGAAAGTGGAATCGTTGTGGGTGGAGATTAGGAACAGCAAAGGGAGGAAGACGCTGGTGGGTGTCGTCTATAGGCCCCCGAATAATGATCTGGAGGTGGGGCGGGCTGTTAACGCGCAAATAAGTGCGGCGTGCAGGAATGGGACGGCAGTAGTTATGGGGGATTTCAATCTGCATATTGATTGGTCGACCCATGTTGGACGAGGTGGGCTCGAGGAGGAGTTCTTGGAATGCTGCCGGGATAGTTTCCTGGAACAGTGTGTGTTGGAGCCGACGAGGGAGCGAGCTATCTTGGATCTGGTGCTATGTAATGAGGCGGGTAGAATTAGGGACCTTGAGGTGAAGGATCCTC
Organism: Carcharhinus amblyrhynchos; assembly: GCF_965287045.1. Classification (NCBI taxonomy): domain Eukaryota; kingdom Metazoa; phylum Chordata; class Chondrichthyes; order Carcharhiniformes; family Carcharhinidae; genus Carcharhinus; species Carcharhinus amblyrhynchos. Next base: position 94,622,126 of record NC_137333.1, read on the forward strand.
TTGGAGAGAGTGATCATTGTATGGTGGAGTTTCTGTTGCAGATGGAGGAGGAGAAAGTGGGTTCCCGGACACGTGTCCTTTGTTTGAATAGAGGGGAGTATGGTAGGATGAGAGAAGAATTGGCGAATGTGGACTGGGGGAGCGCGTTGGAAGGTAGGTCTGCTGAGGAGCAGTGGAGGATCTTTAAGGAGATCTTTCTTGGTGCTCAGCAGAAATTTATTCCGATGGTTAAAAAGGACAGTAGGAAGAGAGGTAATAAGCCGTGGATAACGAAGGAGGTGAAGGAAAGTGTTAAATTAAAAGCGGAGGAATTTAGAGTAGCTAAGAGCAGTGGGCGAGAAGAGGATTGGGAAAGGTTTAAATGTCAACAAAGATTGACAAAAAAGTTGATAAAGGAGGGTAGAAGAAGCTATGAAGCTGGGCTAGCGCTTAATATAAAAAAGGATAGCAAGAGTTTTTATAAATATATAAAAAGGAAGAGGCTGGCTAGGGTGAACGTTGGTCCCTTAGCGGATGAGAAAGGGGACCTAGTGGTAGGGGATGGGGATATGGCTAAGGTCTTGAATAACTTTTTTGTTTCTGTCTTCACGGAGGAGGACGTGAATAATTTGCCGGGTGTTAGCGATGGAAAGGTGGTAGGACTGGAGGGTCTTAATGACATTACTGTTACTAGAGAGGTGGTGCGCGACAGACTGGAGGGGCTGATTGTGGACAAGTCCCCAGGACCGGATGGAATGCATCCGAGGGTTCTGAAAGAAATGGCGGAGGTGATAGTGGATGCCTTGGTGGTTATTTTCCAGACGTCGCTGGATTCCGGGGAAGTGCCGGAGGATTGGAAAACGGCTAATGTTACGCCGTTGTTTAAGAAGGGTGCCAGGCAAAAGGCGGGGAATTACAGGCCGGTTAGTTTAACGTCTGTGGTAGGTAAAATGTTAGAATCCGTCATTAAGGAGGAAATTGCGAGGCATCTTGAAGGGAATTGCTTGATAGGGCAGACGCAACACGGTTTCATTTAAGGGAAGTCGTGTCTGACAAATTTACTGGAGTTCTATGAGGATGTGTCTAGGGCGGTGGATAGAGGAGAGCCGGTGGATGTGGTCTTTCTGGATTTTCAGAAGGCGTTTGATAAGGTACCTCACAAGAGGTTACTGCAGAAGGTCAGAGGACATGGAGTTGGGGGTAGGGTGTTAGCGTGGATAGAGGATTGGTTGTCAAATAGGAGGCAGAGAGTGGGGGTCAATGGGTGCTATTCGGATTGGCGGATGGTGACTAGTGGGGTGCCCCAGGGGTCGGTGCTGGGGCCTCAGCTATTTACCATTTATATAGATGATCTGGAGGAGGGAACCGAGTGTAGGGTGTCGAAATTTGCTGATGACACCAAGATTGGGGGAAAGGCAAATTGTGCGGAGGGTGTGGAGAGTCTGCAGAAGGATCTAGATAGGCTGGGCGAATGGGCCAGGAAATGGCAAATGGAATTTAATGTTGGCAAGTGTGAGGTGGTCCACTTTGGTAGGAAGAATGGTAGGAAGGACTATTACTTACGTGGCGAAAAACTGCAGCAGGCGACGGTGCAGAGGGACCTCGGGGTCCTTGTGCATGAGTCGCAAAAACCCAGCCTGCAGGTGCAGCAGGTGGTCAGGAAGGCGAATGGGATGCTGGCCTTCATAGCGAGGGGGATTGAATATAAAAGTAGGGAGGTCTTGCTGCAGCTGTATAGGGCATTGGTGAGGCCGCAGCTGGAGTACTGTGTGCAGTTTTGGGCGCCGCACCTGCGCAAGGATATTTTGGCCTTGGAGGGAGTGCAGAGGAGGTTTACTAGGCTGATACCGGAGTTGAGGGGGTTGAGCTATGAGGAGAGGCTGAATAAACTAGGCTTGTACTCGTTAGAGTTTAGAAGAATGAGGGGAGATCTCATTGAGACGTATAAGATGATGAATGGGATGGATAGGATAGAGGTGGAGAGACTCTTCCCGCTCAAAAAAGACAGTAGGACTAGGGGGCACAGCCTCAAGATAAAGGGGGGGCGGTTCAGAACGGAGTTGAGGAGGAACTTCTTCACTCAAAGGGTGGTGAATCTCTGGAATTCTCTGCCCGTTGAAGTGGTGGAGGCTGCCTCGCTAAATATTTTTAAGAAGCGGGTTGATGGGTTTTTGATAAGAGAGGGGATTAAGGGTTATGGGGAGAGGGCGGGAAAGTGGAACTGAGCCACGACAGATCAGCCATGATCTTATTGAATGGCGGGGCAGGCTCGAAGGGCCAGATGGCCTACTCCTGCTCCTATTTCTTATGTTCTTATGTATGTAAAGCCACCAATGGTGGGTGAAGGGAAGGGAGACACATCTCACTGGAATTCTACAGACCCATCCGCCATGGACTTAGAATGGGTGAGGGGTGGACATCCTCAGGCTCGAGCGAGGCTGTAATATCCCCTGTCGGAAAGGTTGGGCTGGGGGGAGGTTAGAGACTGGTAGGGGTAAGTTTACCCAAGGATTTAAACATAAAGGCAAGAATTCCAGATTGGAGGTGTTTCAGAGCAAGAAGACCCCAGTTTTGGATGAGGGGACATTTTTACTGAGTGTGTGGGTCTGGGAGGCTGGGTGGAGAACATTGGAAGAGTTGAGTCTGGAGGAAGAAGGCATGTTGACATATTCAGCATCAGTTGGGTTGGGGCAGGGATGAAGGAGCGTTGTGTTACAGAGATGAAATGTATCGATTTAAAGTTTATTTATCAGTGTTGCAAGTAGGCTCACATTAACACTGCAATGAAGTTACTGTGAAAATTCTCTAGTCGCCTCACTCCGATACTTATTTGGGTACACTGAGGGAGAATTTAGTATGGCAAATGCACCTGACCAGCACGTCTTTCAGATTGTGGGAGGAAACCGGAGCACCTGGAGGAAACCCACGCAGACACGGGGAGAATGTGCAGACTCTACGCAGGCAGTCTGAGGTAGCAAAGTGATAAATAAAATCAATTATTCTGTCTGATCTTGTGTAGTTGAGGGCAAAGCCACCAGTGATGGGTGAAGGAAAGGGAGGCATCCTCACTGGAATTCTACCCCTCTCCACTCCTGTCTGCTGTGGAATTGGAAAGGGAGAGAAGTGGGCAACAAAAGTGTCCATTGACTTCAGGAGGTATTTTCCAGTCTCGCTTGAGTTAGGCTGTAAAATCCCTGCTGGAAAGATTCGACTGTGAAAGGTTAGAGACTGGGAATTGAACCTGGGTCCCTGGCGCTGTGAGGCAGCAGTGCTAACCATTGTGCCACTGCGCCACCTGTAATTTGGGATAAAGGGGAATGTGAAGTCGAATGCATAGTTTCTTTACCTGTTTTACAGAAGGCCAGCACTGATCCTTCACAGAAAGTTAACAATGATCATTGGAGCTAAATTTTAACTTGCAGGGGCCATGTGAGTTTGGGAGCAAGTAAGAGATTAAAAGCTAGGAAATTGAGAGCAAGTTGGTGCTGACTCGCCCATTTCTGGGTTTAACTGCAGTCTGTTAGGCTGGGTGCAAGTAATCACCTCAGGGTGGCCTTCTCAGGCAACTGAAGACTCAAGCAGGAAATGACACCAATTAACATTGAAACCTCACATCTGATACCTCGCCTGTTTGTGTGAAGGCTTTGTTTGCCAGAAGGCTACTTTCACAACTTTAGAGATCTGTACAATCGATCTCCACTCTGGAACTGGGACCCATTAGACCAGCCAGAGGGCAGCTTATATTCCTCTTACTCTGAACCTCAGCCAATGGCCAAAATGACCAGTAACGCCACCAACAGGAACAGCAGCAGCCTGCCAGCACGGATACACAAGGCCCTGAGCCAGATGATGACACTGATGGCAGACACTTGCAGCCTGCCGCAAGAAGGTTTGCTACCACATTTTACCAATGGCTGTGAAAGTCACCCTCAACATCTTTGTCTCTGTCTCCTACCAGGATTCTGCAGGAGACGCAGCATATTCTGTCCGGTTGGGAATAAGACAGGTGATTGAAGCATAGACACATAGAAAATAGGAGCAGGTGTAGTCCATTCAGTCTTTGAACTACGCCAACATTCAATGTGATGTGGAGGTGCTGGCATTGGACTGGGGTGGGCACAGTAAGAAATCTCACAACACCAGGTTAAAGTCCAACAGGCTTATCTGGAATCATGAGCTTTCGGAGCACTGCTCCTTCATCAGGCAAAGGCCAACATACCATGTGCCTTCTTTACCCCCTGCTGCACCTGCATGATTACTTTTAGCGATTGATGCACAAGGACACCAAGGTCTCACAGAGTATCCATCTCTCTCAATTTACACCCATTCTTCACTTTCCAGTCTGTAATTATCTTGCAATTGTGTCTTTGCCTATATATGCCGTGTTTGTGAAGACCCATTTATGCCAACTCTTTGCTTCCTATCTGCTAACCAGCTTTCTATCCATCTCAAGACATTACCTGCAATCCCATGTGCTTTAACTTTTCATAGTAGTCTGTTTTGTCAGACCTTGTCAAAATCCTTCCGAAAATCAAACTAAACCAATACAGTGGTTTTCCTCAGTCAACTTTACCAGTTACATCTTTAAAGAATTCCAATAGATTTGTCAAGCATGATTTCCCTTTTGTAAATCCATGCTGACTATCTGATTATACCACTGCCTTCCAAATGCTGTGTTATCAAATCCTTGGTAATGCTTGATATCTGAAGAGTGTCCCTGAGATTATAACTATTGACGCATGAAATGGCCTTGATTAGACTGAATCTGCCCCTGCCTGTTCTTGGCTGCACAGATAATAGATAAGGTAGCTTGAAGTCCTAATGCAGTCGTGACACCATGAGAAACAAAATCCCTGGTCTGTGGAGCTAGCAACACCTAAGGTTAAACCAAGAATAAAGATGTCGGAGTGTGCGCTGTCGCCCTGAGATACCGAGGTAAGGAAGGGAAGAGATCGAAGGTCGGTCATTCTAAATCTTGAGTTGAGCAACAATAACTTGTGATCTTTGGTTTATCATGTGAGTATCATCCCTTAGAGCATCTTTAAGGATCTCCTGCTGGAACTGGATGTTTTAATTGGTTTATTGATCTGTATCAGTAATTTAAAAAAAGCAAAAAGGATATCTTACATTTCTATAGTGCCTTTTCCTCCCTCAAGACAGATCAAAGTGTTTTGCAGCTAATTGAGTGTGCCTACTGTGGTAATGCAGGAAACACGGCAGTTTACACATGTTAAGCTCCCACAAACAGCAACGTGATTGCAGCCGGCTCATTTGCTTTAAGATGTTAGTTGAGGGATAAATATTAGCCAGGTACACTTTGGCTAACTCCCCTCTTTTCTGGAATAGTATCAGGGGATCTTTTACATTAAAACTTTTTTTAAGTGTATTAATCAATTCATTCATAGGTGTGAGCAGTGCTGGCATAGTCCAAATTTAATGAGGAGGTGTTGAACCAATGCAGTCCATATCGTGAAAACTCCCGCACTGTGGCTTGGGGGAAAAGTTCTAGGATTTGGCGCAGCAACATTGCAGGGACAGAGATACAGTCCCAGGTCAGGGTGGTGAGTGACTTGGACGATATGGAGAATAGGTGGGGAGCTGGATTTGAGACCAGGGAGAGATCAGCCGTGATCTGATTGAATGGCGGAGTAGGCTCGAAGGGCTGAATTTGCCTACATCTGCTCCAAATTACTACATTCCTATGTCTCGATGTCAAGGACATTCTCTCTTCCTTTACCTTTGCAATTCAGCTTTTTTGTCCATTGTTGAATGAGATTGTGATCTGAGCGGTTCTGGTGAAACCAAGCTGAGTGTGGTGTGCAGGTGTGAGTACTTGATCAGATTGTAGACGATACTTCCCATCACTTTGCTGATGATTGTGGATTGTTGGGGTGGTAATTGGCCAGATCGGATTTATCTTGCTTTTTGTGGACAGAACATTCTTGAATAATTTTCCACTTTCTCAGGCAAATGTAGCTGTATTGGGACAGCTCGGTTAGAAATGTGGTTCCTTCTGGGCACTGGTCTTCAGTAGTAGACACAGTAAGAAGTCTCACAACACCAGGTTAAAGTCCAACCAGTTTATTTGATAGTAATCTCACAAGCTTTCGGAAACACTGTTCCTTTGTCAGGTGCGTGGAACAGCATTTCCGAAAGCTTGTGGGTTTACTATCAAATAAACTGGTTATTTCTACAGGGAAATCTCTACATCTTCAGTAGTAGAGCCAGAATGTTGTAAAAGCCGCAGTATTCACTGGCTCCAGTGTGCTCGGCTGTTTCTATGGAGTGAAAAGAATAACAGTAAGAAGTCTCACAACACCAGGAGTTCAGAACTCCCACCTGCCTGACGAAGGAACAGCCAGTTCCAAAAACTAGTGGCTTTTGCTACAAATAAACCTGTTGGACTTTAACCTGGTGTTGTGAGACATCTTACTGTGTTTACCCCAGTCCGACGCCGGCATCTCCACATCATGAAAAGAATTAACCAAAGACTGGCATTTGTCCTGATGGGAATCAAAGATGAGTTATGCACTTCTGGCTGAAGATAATAAGCCATAAACCTTGTATTTGCATTATTTTCGCTACTTCTCCTGTGAAGTGCCTCAAGCTGTTTTGCAAATCAAAGGTATTATCTAAAAGCCAATTGTTGTATATATTTAAACTCACAGAAAAGAATAAGTATATAAATGTATCATTGTGAAGATTGGGACTATCCAATGTTGATATAAATGTGTCAGGACTCAAGTGAAGGCACACAAAATACTCGCTGACAGGCCACCTCTGACAGGGGTTAGCAGAATGGAATTTATACTGGATCCCAGGAGATGATTACCCCTCCATTTCTCATCTGATTATTGAGAGAGAGAAGCAATTTAGACTTTTGAATCTTTTTTGCAGGAGATGGCTTGCATTAAGATCGAGTGTGTGGTGAGGGATAAGTACAGAATTGGAGAGAGCCCTGTTTGGGAGGAGAAGCATGGCTCTCTTCTCTATGTGGATGTCACTGGTCAGAAGGTGTGCAGGTGGAATGCGGCCACAAGACAAGTGAAAGCTGTGCATGTCGGTAAGTAAAGAATGTTCCTCCAATCGGACAGTTCCACCCCCAGCCTTATATGATAATTGCTTCTTCCCTTTATTAAAATGGGTGAAAGCCTTCACTTTCAGAAGCCCACTAACTGTCATTCCCACTAATTGTACAGCGTGTACCTCTCCAGGGTCACCACAGTAGTGTCCAAAGTCTAAACTGACCTTGTTTTGTGCAATTAAACCTGTTCTAAACTCCCGATTCTTAAAATTTGTCATGACTTTGTCTGCGCTGAAAGAAAGCCTTGAACTCAGCAACTGCCTTATCACTTGTCTTAGAAATGTCCTAAAGCATTTCACAAGAATGTCTTTGAAGTGCCCTCACTATCGTTATGAAAGCGAATGCTGCAGTTAATCTGCACACAGAGCAAGACCCTACAAAGAGTTACTACCAGTCCCAGGCGGGGGGCCCCAGTAGTTGTTGATCTGAGCAAGACCCCTCGACTTGTCACTGTCCAATCCCTGAATTGACACAAATCCAGGTGAGGAAGAGTGACTGGTTTCCTGTCTTTATTCATCATCCTTTGCTGCTAACAAGGTTTAACCTAACAACATTCCCTTTCCCTCGGACACCTTCCCCAGGCCTAATTGTTGTGCTTAAAAAGGAGCTAATTTAACTAGGCTTTTTTGAATGAAGATATAGTAAGTTTATTAACTGCTAGAAAGGTAAAGAGAAATTGTAAAATACTTGCATCTGCATTCATAAGGATCGTAAGAATTGAGTCCAACAGTAAGTAAATATAAGCAAAGTGTTATATGGAAAAGTCCTTGAGTTGGGAAGAGTCGATGATATAGTGTTGTGGCTGATTCAGGTTGATTCTTCCGTTCAGGTGTTCTGTAATTCAGTGGAAAGATTTCAGTTCTTTTTCCAATTGTAATCCTTTTGTTGCATGAACGACTTTCATATTCAGAGAGAGTTTTAGCTGTTCCTGTAAAAGCTGGCTCTTTTTGCAGGGGCCTGCCACGGTTACTGCATTCTTTTCAGTGTGTGGCAAACTTCCAGCTGCTTCTCTCACAGCACTTACACACACACATTCAAACTCACACTCGCACACACTCACACTTAACACACTCACTCACACTCACAGACACCCACACTCACACACTCACATGCACATTCACACAAACTCACACACACACGCTCACATCCACACACATTCACATATAAATTCACACTCTTGCTCGCACAAATACACACACACATACTCACACACAAGCTCACACTCACACACTAAATTCACACTCGCATTCAGACATTCAAACTCACACTCACACACACTCACACTTGCGCTCACACACACTCACGCTTGCATTCACATACACGCACACTCAACACACACTCACATTCACGCTCACACACTCACATTCATACTCATACTCACGCACAAACTCACACTCACACTTACCCACACTCATGTTCACATTCATACTCACACACACACTGACACACATTCAGAAACACACACTCACACACACACACACACATACATGGACATACACACACACGCACACATACACACACACATTCACATTCACACACGCACACCTACACTCTCTCTCACAGACACACACACACAGTCTCACACACACACACACACACACACACACACACACACACACACACACACACTCGCACATACACTCAAACACATATTCGTACTCACATACACACACTCACTCTCACATTCATGCACTCATTCACACTCACACTCTCATACTCACACACACATACTCACACACAAACACTCACACTCACACACACATTCACTCACACACTTTCACATTTACACACACTCACACTCTCACACTTACACACACTCATACACACACACACTCACGCAATCACACACACACTCACACACTCATGCAGACACACACACACACACACACACACACACACACACACACACACACACACACACACACACACACACACACACACACACACTCTCTCTCTCCCAGCCGCAGTATCGGATAGGAGATATCTCAGGTCACTGAATAATCTTTCCCAATATCAATGCAGAATCTGATGGGGACGTCTGGCTTGGATACCAGCCCAACTGGGGAGCTGCAGCCACTGACGCTGGGCTCGATCAGTGGGTGCTCCACCATGTAGTTAATCTCCTCCCAGAGCTGGGCTGGCTTCGCTTTAGATAGTAAATAATTTTCACCTTTGCTTTTTGATGAGCGTGTAAATGCCAATAATGAAACCTGTTACAGCCTCCAGGATTCACCAGTGTGACTCTGCACATTTGATCAATGGCAAAAGCCCCAAATTCATCAGTATTTTTGCAAGTAATCTGTGGAGAAAAATCCTTGTACATATCATAGAGTTAGAGCCTTTATGACTTATGCTAAACATACATCAGGATGTATTTTGTTATGGTACCCATAGAGACCGGTGACAGTTTAAAATAGATCAATTTCTTAGCCACTGACATGGAGGTTTGAAGGACAAAATTTCATGTTTTCAGACTTTTACTGTAGCAAACTAAAATCAACATGGGTCAAACACTGCTTAATCGGCAACTTAAACACCAAACTGAAAAAAAAGTACTTTTGCGTTAGCCAACTAACACATTTGAGACTTCTTACAACTCCGGGTGCTGTGCGCTACACTTCTGGCAAATGTGCAGGATTATAAAAACAAGTCTCTGCAGGCTCATTTCCACTGCATGACAAATCTAACCTTCCAGTTTCCTTTGGGAATAATTCCACTCAGGCTGAACCTTCTAGATATAACATCACAGTCCCTTGTGTCTTAAAGCTCTAACTGTCCCGTTGATTTCCTTTCATACAGAAAATGTAATCCTCACTGCTTGATTGTTAATGAAAACTGTCCTTTCCTGCTTCTCTGCACAGCAGTAGCTATCTCTCTCTGCCTCCCTGTGTCTCAAAAGGCAGTTGCCCTTTTCCCATGAATTAATGTTGTGAAAACTTCAATAAGTTTCTGTTTTAGTTTCTCCCTCCATAGCAAGCAGATCACATGAGCCTGTCTCCAAGTGGCGATGTTTAATATGACCGCGTTAACATCTTTTCAGAATGGTCTGTTTCACTTTAATTTAAAGAAGACATTTTAAAACACAACCATCTTACAAAGCCCAGCTTCATACACTGTGTAAGATCAATTTGTGTAGAGAACAGGCATTATGCCTCAATCTAAATGTAATGAATGTGCTGGAACTGGACAGATTGTCTTTTACAATTGACAGTAACATTCATAGAGTATGCCGGGACTTGCTGTTTGCAACATTAATGAGCAACAATATTTCAGGCAGTATTAACTATTCTAAACGGGAGCAGCAATAGAAATGTTACAGCTGCAGTAATGGAGAGGGGGAAAGGTTAAGCAGTAGAAATGTGCCTTTCTGCTCTGTGGGGAGGGGGAGAGGTCAATCAGGTTTCATGTCCCTGTTGCTATTCAGTGGGCCTCTGCTACAGGTTTGTGATGCCTTACTTTCCCTTCCGCACTGTAATTCACTAGGTAAGCAAACACAAAATGAGTTGCCGCTCGTTCAAAGTTTGATGCGGAGATGCCGGCACTGGACTGGGGTGGGCACAGTAAGAAGTCTCATAACACCAGGTTAAAGTCCAACAGGATTAATTGGAATCACGAGTTTCGGAGCGCTGCTCCTTCCGCAGGTGAGTGCACTTCAAAGGCATTCATCACCTGAGGAAGGAGCGGCGCTCCGAAAGCTTGTGAATCCACATAAACCCATTGGACTTTAACCTGGTGTGGTGAGACTTCTTACCATTCAAAGTTTGGAAGGGAAGTTTATCATTGGACAGGGGGAGAAGGTTAGTGGTGGGGTGGGGTGGTGTGGAAGGAGCAGAATGTTTCACGCTATCAAATTGTATACACCTGCCATTCCGCAGACGCTCCCATTGGATCAGTGGTCCCTCGAAGCTCAGGGGGATATGTTATGGCAGTTGGAAGAAGATTTGCCTTCCTGGACTGGGAACAGGAGACAGTTACTGAAGTAGCTTCGGTCGACCAGGACAAAGCAAACAACAGATTTAACGATGGCAAAGTAGACCCTGCTGGGCGTTTCTTTTCAGGTTTGTCACAGTTTATTTCTTTTGCTTTTTACACCTCCATCCACAGATAGCTTCGTTGAAATTAAATTTCAGCATTTTATCCTTGTGTTAGAATCAACCATAGAATCGTAAAATCCCAATAGTACAGAAGAACGTCATTCAGCCTACTGAGCCAACGATCCTCGTATTCATCTTGCCAATCCCCTGACACTAGGAGTCAATTTAGCATTGCCAATAAAGCTGATCCGCACCTCTTTGGAGTGTGTGAAGAAACCAGAATACCTGGAGGAAACCCATGCAGATATGGAGATAATGTGCAAACTCCACACTGACAATGACCGAAGGTGGGAATTGAATCCAAGTCCCTGGCAGTGTGAGGCACAGTGAGAAGTCTCACAACACCAGGTTAAAGACCAACAGGTTTATTTGGTAGCACAAGCTTTGGGGGTGTCACTCCTTCTTCAGCTGAGTGGGGAGTTGTCTTCACAAACAGGGCGTACATAGACACAAACTCAATTTACAAGATAATGGTTACAATGCGAGTCTTTACGGGTAATCAAGTCTTTACAGGTGCAGACAATGTGAATGGAGAGAGGGTTAAGCACAGGTTAAAGAGATGTGTATTGTCTCCAGCCAGGACAGTTAGTGAGATTTTGCAAACCTAGGCAAGTCATGGGGGTTAGAGATAGTGTGACATGAACCCAAGATCCTGGTTGAGGCCGTCCTCACGTGTGTGGAACTTGGCTATCAGTTTTTGCTTGGCGATTCTGCGTTCTCTTGTATCTTGAAGGCTGCCTTGGAGAACGCTTACCCAAAGATCAGAGACTGAATGCCTATAAATGCTGAAGTGTTCCCCGACAGGAAGAGAACACTTCTGTTTGGTGATTGTTGAATGGTGTTCATTCATCCGTTGTCGTAGCATCTGCATGGTCTCGCCAAAGTGAGGCAGCAATGTTAACCACTGTGCCACTGCATCGCCCGTCTAATCTACTTTAATTGAGGTATTATAGACTTAAAAAGCTGGTAGGATGGGGGTCAGGGTGGGGAAAATGGGGGGGGCTGAAGTTGAATTTTTTTGGAAGAATGGTCTTCTGTAGGGGCTGAATGGCTTTCCTCATCAAAACTCCACTCTTACACTCATTATCCTTGTAGCTTAGAACAAAACAAGCTTTGAGGATTGAGGGATTCTGTTAATTATAGACACACAGACGGATACCTTGAAAGCGATCATTCTTGAGACAAGGCCTTATCGACAATGCTGACAGTTATTGCTCAATGCTGATTGCGTTTGAGAATGGTTGAGTGCTTGCAGCCTGTGCGGCGAAGATGTTTTCATAATGTAGGGAGCTCTAGGCTTTTGACTTGAGATATTTCCAAGTCAGAATAATAAGTGCCTTGGAGGGGAACTTGGAGGATGATGGTGTTGCCATGCTGCCCTTGTCCTTCCTGATTGTAGAGTCAAATTACAGGCTTTTATGGCCTCGCTCGTCCTGAAACCATAAGATCCTGCCCAAGGTTAACGGACCTTGTCATTGTCCGCCCCTTGCAGGTTCCTGTGGCGGGTGGATTGGTAAAATTCCAGTGATAGAGCCAAAGAGCAACACAGCACAGAAGCAGGCCCTTGGGCCCAACCAGTCCACGCTGACCATGATGCCCTCCCCGCTAGTCCCAGTTGCCCACGTTTGGCCCATATCCCTCTAATCCTTTCCCATCCATGTACTTATCCAAATGTTTTTTAGATGTTGCTATGGTACCTGCCTTAACCATTTTCTCTGGCAGCTCATTCCATTTACGCACCATCCTCTGTGTGAAGAAGTTACCCCTCAGGCCCCTTTTAAATCTTTCCCCTTTCACCTTAAACCTACACTCTCTAGTTTTCAATTCCCCTTCCCAGGGTAAAAGATGATGTACATTCATCCTATCTCTGCTCCTCAATAACGTCACCCCTCAATAAGTTCACCTCTCACTCTCCTACATTCCAAGGAATAAAGTCCTAGCCTGGCCGACTGCTCCAGGTTACAGGTTGGGGCAATAATCTACTCAAAAGGTTGAGAAGGTTTAGCTGTTGGATTTTCTTTAAGTTGTAATCTTAGATTTCATGTGAAGCTGAAGAAAATGACCAAACTTGCTAAATTTTAATTTGATTTGATTTATTATTGTCACATGCGTTAATATACAGTGAAAAGTATTGTTTCTTGTGCACTATACAGACAAAGCATACAGCTCATAGAGAAGGAAAGGAGGGAATGCAGAGTGTAGTGTTACAGTCATAGCTAGGGTGCAGAGAAATTATCTATCCAGTGCTTATGAATGTCTAAACCAATGTCCAGTTTATATAACAGACTTGAAATGACGTCCAGGAATGTTTTCCTAAAAACATATTAATTTTATGTATCTTAAATTTTGATTCAATTTTTGCACTGGCAGAGACACTAACTGCTAATGTGAACTTTCTTGCTACATCAGAGCAGTTAGTCATGAGGATTGATGATTCTGAGAATGTAAGAGTTGGCCTTGCTCCGGCGAAACCGGAAATTCCCGTCTGAGGCAAACGGAGATTCCTGTTGTCGGATCCTTGCCCACACCGATTCTGTAGTGGGCGAGGTGGTAGAGTTCCGGCCATTATCTGACCCTAAGTTACAGGATCTCCAGCCTACACTCCCTGTGAATGTGACTGCCCTATTCGAAGCATGGGCTTGTGGATTCATGTCTTACAGTCTCAGTAATGGAAATACTGGCATACACAACTGGAAAGAGGCTGTTATGTATCTGGAAAAGAGGTTTACAGGGCTAATGCTGATTTCTGCTGCAGGGACCATGGCAATGGAGATTCGCCCGGCTGAGGTAGAAAGGCGTCAGGGGTCACTGTATTCCCTGCAGGCTGATCACTCTGTGGTTAAGCACTTTGATCAAGTGGACATTTCGAATGGTCTGGACTGGTCACCCGATCACAAGGTCTTCTATTACATCGACAGTTTATCATTTGCAGTAGATGCTTTTGACTACGATCTGCAGTCAGGAAAAATCAGTAAGTATATTTCAAAACAAACTCATTTCGCTAGTTGGATTGGTCCATTCCATGTTGTACAATCATAGAACCATAGAATCCCTACAGTGCAGAAGGAGGCCATTCGGCCCATCGACTCTGCACCAACTCTCGGACAGAACATCTTACCCAGACCCACCCTATCGCCATAACCCCTCACATCTACCATGGCTAATCCCCCTAACCTACACATCTTTGGACACTAAGGGACAATTTAACCAATCCACCAATCTGATCCACCTAACGTATGCATCTTTTGACATTATGGGGCAATTCAGCAGAGCCAATCTACCTGACCTGCACACCTTTGGACTGTAGAAGGAAACCAGAACACCCGGAGGAAACCCACGCAGACATGGGGAGAATGTGCAAAATCCGCACAGACAGTGACCCAAACTGGGAATCGAACCCAGGTCCCTGGTGCTGTGAGGCAGCAGTGTTAACCACCGTGCCAACCTCCACGGTGCTCTACCTTGATCAAATACTAAAGCAAAATCCTCTGTGTTCCAAAGGTTAAGGCAGATGCCAAAAATCCTGTGGCAGTGGTGCAAGAACAACAAATAGTTCTACTGGAGTATGAGCCAACATTCCTTTCTCAATCAATATCAACTAAAACGAACTAAACTGCTGTGCTTATTTATGGCTAAAACTTTTAGAGAAGCAGGGGGTTTCCTTCTGGCCATCTGAGAAATGGGAGGGGAATACATTCTGGCCCATGGCCATTTCACCCTCCAACAAGTGTAAATTAGCTGGAGGTGAGACTTCTCTGTCTCTCACTCAAGAGGAGTTCCTGCCTCAGAGAGTGAGTGGCCAGTCTGATCTACCAGTATCACTCCAGCTCTCTACGGTATCAGAAACTGCAGTGGACAGCACTGGCAAGCAGATCTCAGGGTCCAAACTCCCTGGGGTCTAAGACCCGGTAAGTGTGAGGTGGGGAGGGGAGCTAGGATCCAAAGGAGGTGTGCAGAGGTCTCAGAGGAGGTGGGGGGGTGTTGGTGGAGGGCTGAGGAGAGGAAGGGGGCACTTGCAGGTGCCAGGTCTTTTGGTGGGGGGGTGGGGGGGAGATACCCGATGCAAAAAGAAGGCTGCTGAAGGAGGTACCCCGCCCTTCCACCCCCACCCCCAGCCCTCCAACACCTCCTGCCCAAGACCTGAACAGAGTTATTTTTTGAGCTTCTCCCCTACCCCTGACCCCTCCCACTATCAGAGAATCATAGAATCATACAACGCAGAAGAGGCCCTTCAGCCCATTGAGTCTGCACTAGAAACACCAGAACTCCCACCTAATCCCAGCTACCAGCACTTGGCCCATTGCCCTGAATGTTATGGTGGGCCAAGTGCCCATCCAAATACTTTCTAAAGGATGTGAGGCAACCTGCTCGACCACTCTCCCAGACAGTGCATTCCAGGCCGTCACCACTCTCTGGGTAAAAAAAAGTTTTTCCTCACATGCCCCCCACCTTAAACTTATGTCCCTTGTGACTGACTCTTCAACTAAGGGGGACAGCTATTCCTTATCCACTCTGTCCATGTCCCTCATAATCTTTAACATGTCAATCAGGTCACCCCTCAGTCTTCCCTGCTCCAACAAAAACAATCCAAGCCTCTTCAACCTCTCTTCATAACCTACATGTTCCACCCCAAGCAGCATCCTAGCGAATCTCCTCTGCACCCCCTCCAGTGCAATCGCATCCTTCCTATAATGTGGTGACCAGAACTCCACACAGTACTCTAACTGTGAGCTCACCAAAGTTTTATACAACTCCAACATGACTTCCCTACTTTTGTAATCTGTGTCTCAATTGATAACGGTCAGTGTTCCATATGCCTTTTTCACCACCCTACTAACATGCCCTTCCACTTTCAGAGATCTGTGGACAAACACGCCAAGGTTCCTTTGTTCCACAGATCTTCCTAATGTCCTACCATTTATTGAGTATCTTCTTGTCAAATTATTCCTTCCAAAGTGTGTCACCTCACACTTTTCACGGTTAAATTCCATCTGCTACTTATCTGCCCATTTCACTATTCCATCTATATCTTCTTGTAGTCCAAACACTCTGCCTCAGTGTTAACTATCCGTCCAATCTTTGTGTTGTCCGCAAACTTACTAATCTTACTCCCTACACAGTCATCAATGTAATTTGTATAAATGATGAATAATAGGGGGCCTAACACAGAGCTCTGTGCTACCCTGCTGGACACTGGCTTTAAGGCATGAAAGCAGCCTTCTGTCATCACCCTCCGTCTCCTATGACTGAACCAATTTATCAGATTATCCTGTATCCCATGTGCAGTTACCTCCTTAAGAAGTCTCCCATGTGGGATGTTGTCAAAGTTTTGCTGAAATCCATACTAACCCAAAAATATTGAGGCTGGGTGGAAAATGGCCTTTACACGGTCAATAAAATGGCCATTTAAGGGCCTCCACTGGGGCAAGGGCGTGCGGCCTACCCTTGCCTTGTCTCCAAGCTGAAAATTGTGGAGAGGTTGGGGTGGGCGAGAGCCTGGTGGGAACACTTTCCCAAAAGTCTTGGGATCACTTCGCTGCTTACAAACCCACTGGAGGAAGGTCAAATTCTGCCCCATGTGATTGAAATTCTTTGCACCATGTAATATGCTCATAAATAGTAAACATGGTGCACTGGCAAGAGGTAACTTGGTCAGGGAAGCTTTAGTCCAGAATCTAATTCTTTATTGGGAAGGGGCCTATTACTTTTCCAGTTAATAAGTCTTTGATGTATCCTAAATAACTGTGCAGCAAATCGAAGGCTGGTGTACAAGCTGGAACAGGAGGAGGCTATTCCTGATGGACAGTGCATCGATGCAGAGGGAAAGCTGTGGATTGCCTGCTATAATGGTGGAAGGGTCCTGCGCGTTGACCCAGAAACAGGTAACTCAATTCAATCTGTAAGCAGAATCTGTCCGTTCTCACGCTTGAAAAAACTACAACAATTTACCTGTTTGGTATCTCAATACTGGCATCAGAATGAATTATTTATTTGCAAAACTGTTTCATGTTATTGTTTCTTCCCCTTCAACCCACCCATAATATCTTCAGCCAGCAAATTATCTATTGCCAGGCTATGGTTAGTGATAAGGGCAACGTACTCGTGAGCAACTTTTAAACCACAGGTTGATGTCCAATATTACATCATCTCCATTAGGTAACCAACTCTGAAAGCCTGTCTAAGAACAGTAACTCACCAAGTGGATTATCATGGTCTTTTTTCAGTGTGTGCAGTCATCACCAAGCCAGGCAATAGCTTCAGCAGTGGCTAAATGGAGCTCTCTGAGGCTTACGCTGAATTTTGTCCAATTATGTTCGTCATTGATTAGGGTGCACAACAGCTGCAGTCTGGGCTCCCTACAAGGCCCCACTTGTGCCAATTTGCCACTCTAAGACTTGGCCAGTGCAGAAACAGTTGAGAAGTGTCCAATGTTGGCATGGCAGGTTGAAATCTAGTGGCTGGGTTGTGGGATTTGTGATGAAAAAGTGCTTTTTAATGGTAGTGTGTTGGTTCCGTCCCTGCTGCCAAATGGCCTCTGCTGTTATCCCTTAGCATGGTGGCCTTAGCTGGGCGGCATGGTGGTTAGTATTGCTGCCTCATAGCGCCAGGGACTTGGGTTCGGGCCATTGTCTGTGCAGAGTTTGCACATTCTCCCCACATGGGTTTTCTCCGGGTGCTCCGGTTTCCTCTCACAGTCCAAAAGACATGCTGGTTAGGTGCATTGACCATACTAAATTCTCCTTCAGTGTACCCGAACAGGTGCCAGAGTGTGGCAACTAGGGGATTTTCACAGTAACTTCATTGCAGTGTTAATGTAAGTCTACTTGTGACATTAATAAATAAATAAGTAAATAGATAAATACAGGCTGGCCTTCAGGGAGCCGAGCAGCTTGTGAATTGGTAAGGTCATAGATACAAGACTATGATCTGCCACTCTGTAACAATTTTCACATCCCTCCTAGCCTAGGCAAATCTTACAGCAGAATTGCTTCTATCACACAGTCCCTGATAGAAACATAGAAGATAGGAGGAGGAGGAGGCCATTTGGCCCTTTGAGGCTGTTCCACCATTCATTATGCTCATAGCTGATCGTCCAACTCAATAACCTAATCCTACTTTATCCCTATAACCCTTGATCCCATTTGCCCCAAATGCTATATCCAGCTGCTTCTTGAATATGTTCAGTGTTTGGCATCAACTACTTCCTGTGGTAGTGAATTCCACAGGTTCACTACTGTTTGGGAGAAGTAATGTCTCCTCATCTTCGTCCTAAATCTATCTATTTATCTATATAGACCATGCCCCACTTTCAGATCATTGTAAAGTATAGGATCCCCACTTTAACCATCATCTGATTGACCACATTGGGTATGTTGCAGCAATACTTGAATGATTTGCAATCCCACAAGGTGCTCAAATGCAGGAAGGTAAAAAAACATGGTAAAACCTATGGTTCATTCTGAAAGTCAGTGGTGAAAGTCCCACCATACTTTGCATTTATGTATTTCCATTATTGCAAAATAGTCAAAATTTCTCGTGTAGATGTAAATATGGGGAACGGATGCTTCGCTCTGGGAAATTAGGAGGGTTAATTAAAAAGGATGGGTTTAACAAAAATGGTTTTCAAAGATGGAAGGAAATAAATGACAGGAGATGGGAGGGAAGGGATTCAAGTAATTAATGGTAGGTGAAAGATACAAAATTCTGAGGGCTGAAGGATAAACAATGGGGTATAGCGATGGCCCAGGCTAATGCCCTGGCGATATGGGTTCAAATCCCACCATGGCAGATGGTGGAATTTAAATTCAGTGAATGAACCTGGAATTGAAAGTTAGTCTCAGTTATGGTGACCATGAAACTATCATCAATTGTTGTGAAAATCCACTTGGTTCACTAACATCCTTACCTGTCAGGCCTATATGTGAATTCAGACTCACAGCAATGTGGTCACCTCTTAACTGCCCTCTGAAATGGTCGGGTAAGCCACTCAGTTCAAGGGCAATTAGGGATGGACAATGTTGGCCTTGTGATGCCCGCGTCCCATGAATGATTACGTTTTTAAACATCAATAAATAAGATTGGAGGGGATATGATGGGTAAAAGGAATGCGTGAAAGAACAGCCTATAAATTAAGAAAGGATCATGGACCTTTACATCATGGGGTTTAACCAGCGAAGGTGTAACGATGGCAGGGATAGTCATTGCTGAAGGTAGAATCAAAGAACCTATAGTACAGAATGGGGCCATTCAGCCCATTCAGTCTACACCGACTCGCTGATGGATCATCTAACCTAGGCCCACCATCCCCCCACCCTATCCCCGTAATCCCATGCATCTACCTCACTAGCCCACTAACATCTTGGGATACTGGGGCAATTTAGCATGGCCAATCCACCTAACCCGAACATATTTGGAGGGTGTAAGGAAACTGGAGCACCCAGAGGAAACCCATGGAGACACGGGAGAATGTGCAAACTCTGCACAGTCACCCGAAGCTGGAATTGAACTCGGGTCTCTGGTGCTGTGAGGCAGCAGTGCCAACCACTGTGCCACCCAGATGTGCTGATTTAATTTGGTTGGATAATAATGAAACTGCATGAAGGTTACTTATGGAAATTGACAATGGGTATGTTCATAGAATCATAGAACCCCACAATGCAGAAGGAGGCCATTTGTCCCATCGAGTCTGTACCAACAACAATCCCACCCAGGCCCTATTCCCGTAAACCCATATATTTACTTTACTAAGCCCTCTGACACTAAGGGTCAATTTAGCATGGTCAATCAACATAATCCTCATATCCTTGGACTGTGGGAGAAAACCCGCGCAAACATGGGGAAAACATGCAAATTCTACACAGACAGTGGCCCGAGGCCGGAATTGAACCCGGATCCCTGTGAGGCAGCAGTGTGCTAACAACTGTGCCACCATGCCGCCGTAATCTCTCGTTGCTTACTATGACAGGTAGGAAGTCATATAATTACAACACAGCAGGCCACTTGGCCCATTGGGTCCATGCTGGTTCCCCATAACCCAATCAGTAAAACCTATTTCCTCCTCTATCCTCATAGCCCTACAATGTATGCCCTTCAAGGGCCCATCCAAATTTCGATTGAAATCATTGATCAAATCCCCTTCCATCACACTTGTAGGTTCAAGTTGCCAGTCATTACTACTCACTGTGTAAAAAGGTTATTCCTCACGTCCCCTCATATCTCTTGCCCAAGACTTAAAGTCTATGGAAGGGACTTTCCACCCCCTCTGTGATGTGTTTTCTAGTGCTGGAAGCACCTTGCCGTTGTCCGACAGCAGGATCTACTGGTCCCATTAATGTCAACGGTTCTCTGTGTTGTTCTCCGGCTGCTGGGGAACCCGCTACAGGAGTTCGCTATCACCAGAACTGGAAGGTCTGCCAGCGGGAAGGGCTGGAAAATTCAGCCCATCATATCCCCTAATCCAACTACTATAGCTATTGGGAACAGCTTTTCTTTGTCCACCAATCATAATCTTGTACGCCTCTGTCAAATCTCCCGTCAAACTCATTACTCCAAGAGGAACAATCCCACCTTCTCCAGTCTGACCTTGTAGCTAAACTCCTCCATTCATTTTGGCTGGAAGAGTCAAAGAAGTTAATTCCTTGTTTGAGCTCGGTTTTAGAATTTAGCATCTGAAATATCTGCTATTCTTCTTCTGATCTCCTGAAATTTGAAATGGCAAAAAACATGTAAGAAGGGCACATGATGCCACTTCTCCAGTCGATATTGAATTCAATTGGGAGAATCCCATCTTAACCATTAGACTCATATTCCGTACTACAAAACTAGCAGATTAATCCATCGTCTGAAATAATCTATGTCCTCACTTTACTCTAAAGTGAAAAAGAAGTGGCAGATTTTGTTTTAAATTCATTTGTGGGACATCGCTGGCTGGCCAGCATTTATTGCCCATCCCTAGTTACCCTTGAGAAGGTGGTGGTGAGCTGCCTTCTTGAATCGCTGCAGTCCACGTGCTGTAGGTTGACACACAATGCCATTAGGGTTGGAATTCCAGGACTTTGACCCAGTGACTGTGAAGGATGGTGAGTGGTTTGGAGGGGAACTTGCAGGTAGTGGTGTTCCCATGTATCTGCTGCCCTTGTCCTTCTAGGTGGAAGTGGTCATGAGCTTGGATGGTGCTGTCTAAGAATCTTAGATGAATTGCTGTAGCACACCTTGTGGATAGTACACACTGCTGCTACTGAGCATTGGTGGTGGAGGGACTGGATATTTGAGAATGTGGTACCAATCAAGTGGACTGGTTTGTCCTGGATGGTATCAAGCTTCTTGAGTGTTGTTGCTGCACCCTTCCAGATACATCGGTTTCCTCCGGGTGTTCCGGTTTCCTCTTACAGTCCGAAAGACAAAGAACAAAGATTACAGCACAGGAACAGGTCCCTCGACCCTCCAAGCCCTGCACCAACCATGCTGCCCAACTAATCCAAAACCTCCCATTCTTCTTGGGACCATATCCCCCTATTCCCATCCTAGATAGGAATAGGCCATGCTGTCATTGGCCATATTAAACTCTCCCTCATTGTGCCCGAACAAGCATCGGAGTGTGGTAACTAGGAGATTTTCACAGTAACTTCATTGCAGTGTTAGTATAACTCTACTTGTGACACAAATAAGTAAACTAAACTTTAAAAACTTTAAACCTAGATAAAATTGATTCCCCCAGGTAAAAGAATCCAGACGGTGAAACTGCCAGTTGATAAGACAACCTCTTGCTGCTTCGGAGGAAAGGATTACTCGGAACTTTACGTAACATCGGCAACAGATGGAATGGATGAAGAGTGGAATCGAAGACAACCAGCAGCAGGGAGCATTTTTAAAGTAAGCAGACACTACAGTGATAATATGACAAGTCTTTGAGGTGACTATCATCGTTCTTAACCTTTTTTGCCTTTGACACTGCCTGTTGGAGTGCACACTGTCAGCGAACTGCTGGTCATGAACCGAGAATTGGGCCATAATTGATTTCCATCCTGGAATGCCCTGACAGAACCAACGGCACAAGTGGAATCTGCTTTAGTAACTTTAAATAAAAGTAGATAATTATTTGATAAATATTTGGTGCTGTAAAACCACCCATCTTGTTCACTAAACCCATCTGGTTCACTAGTGTCCTTTAGGGAAGGGAATCTGCCATCCTTACCCAGCCTGGCCTTCATGTGACTCCAGAGACACAGCAATATGGTTGACTCTCAACTGCCCTCCCAGGGCAACTAGGAATGGGCAATAAATGCTGGCCAGCCACAGATATCCCATGGATGAATAAAAAAAATGCTATGATTCTAATAATATTCTGGCAAAGAGGACTTAACCAAATGTTTACCATATCTACCAGGACAATCGGACTAGAGGGCACAGCCTCAAGATAAAGGGGGGGGCGGTTTAGAACGGAGTTGAGGAGGAACTTCTTCACTCAAAGGGTGGTGAATCTCTGGAATTCTCTGCCTGTTGAAGTGGTGGAGGCTGCCTCGCTAAATATTTTTAAGACGTGGGTTGATAGGTTTTTGATAGGCAAGGGGATTAAGGGTTATGGGGAGAGGGCGGGAATGTGGAACTGAGACACGACAGATCAGCCATGATCTTATTGAATGGCGGGGCAGGCTTGAAGGGCCAGATGGCCTACTCCTGCTCCTATTTCTTATGTTCTTATTATACAGTGCAGAAGGAGGCCATTTGTCCCATCGAGTCTGTACCAACAACAATCCCACCCAGGCCCTATTCCCATAAACCCATATATTTACTTTACTAAGCCCTCTGACACTAAGGGTCAATTTAGCATGGTCAATCAACATAACCCTCATATCCTTGGACTGTGGGAGAAAACCCGCGCAAACATGGGGAAAACATGCAAATTCTACAAGACAGTGTTCATTCTTAGGCATCTTTGGAGGTTAAAATGTAACCTCAGGCCTTTTTAAAGATCAATTCTCCTGTGAATAACTCCATGGATTTTTCTCCATCATTGTGACACTTCCCTTCCTGTTGGAATGAAATGAGATTCACTCTTATTTTGTTACACAAAGCAAAAAGCCACTTGTGCACATCCTCTGTTAATTCAACATTAATGTTGAGCCTGTATTATTTTCTCTTTCAGATTACTGGGCTTGGAGTGAAGGGAATTCCACCATATTCATACGCAGGATAAGAAGCACTGCGAACTGCCTGTATTCTTTTGCAGTTATGATGCTCGCCTGCTGTAAGCAATGTCAACTACATAACTACAAAATGCCACTTTATAAATGCACCAGGAAATAATTAAACTCTTTTGTTCCACATGATCTTTTTTCTATTTTCCCATATTCTAATCCTGGCTTAATATTTAATTGGAATAATACTCAAAAATCGGTGATGGTCATCTAATAGATCTTCTAAAGCAATAAAAATGATTTCTTCAATACTCTCTATTGTGTCACTTTGTTTTTGAAGGCAGTGTGTGTGAATTGGGTGTTAAATGTCACCTTGCCTCAGTGGCAGCAATCTCACCACGGGTTCAAGCCCTACTTGGATACAGCATTGAAAAGTTAATAATCACACAAGTTTAAAAATCACATAAGCTGCTACGAGAGAAACATGGAATCTTTATTAAAGTTGACTCAGATATAGTATGGTGAGTGGCTTGGAGGGGAACCTCCAGGTAGGTGGTAGTGTCCCCAGATGTTTTGCTGCTCTTGTCCTTCTAGATGCTAGTGGTCATGGATTTGGAAGGTACTGCCTAAGGAACCTTGGTGAATTCCTGCAGAGAATCTTGTAGATGGTACACACAGCTGCCACTACTCATTGGTGGTGGAGGGATTGAATGTTTGTCGCAGGACTAACAATCAAGCAAGCTGCTTTGTCCTGAATGGTGTCAAGACTCTTGAGGTACAATTTGAAGAAGTGCAGGTGAGTTCTCCCCATGGCCAAGGCAAAATATATTCCTCAACCAGCACCTTAAATCAGTTAGGTACCTGAGGAGACTAAGGAAATTCAGCAGGTCCGCTATGACTCTCACCAACTTTTATAGATGTGCCATAGAAAGCATCCTTTCTGGAGGTCTCACAGTTTGGTATGGCTCCTACTCTGCCTAAGACTGCAAGAAACTACAAAGGGTTGTGAATGTAGTCCAGCCTCCCATCCATTGACCCAGTCTATGCTTCCTGCTGCCTCGGAAAAGCAGTCAACATCATCACACACTCTCTTCCACCTTCTTCCGTCAGGAAAAAGATATAAAAGGCTGAGGTCTCGTACCAACCAACTCGAACAGCTTTTTCCCTGCTGCCATCAGACTTCTAAACTACCTTATATTAAGCTGATCTTTCTCTACATCCTAGCAATGGCTGTAACACTATATTCTGCACCCTCTCCTTTCCTTCTCCCCTATGGACTCTATGAATGGTATGCTTTGTTTCTATCGTGCATAAGAAACAATACTATTCACTGTGTAATACACGTGACAATACTAAACAAAATCATTTGCAGCTTGCTGTGCAGAGATTGGTTCTTTTTTTCACCATATAAGAACAACGAAGGCTATCTATCCTGTTTTTCTAACGGTTTTTGATTGTGATGTTACAGAGTAAAATGAGAAGTTTTCATCAACTCAGTGATTTCTAATTAATAGTAATCTGGAACGATTAGAGAATTGGATTGCAGTTATAGGTCATGCCCAATTCAATGATCAGCAATTAGGAATGCTGTGAATAGGCCAAGTTAATCTCTGTGCCGTCCTGCTCAGTTACTGCTACCAATTCTGATCTTGTAATGGGCATGTGGTCACACAACCTCAGATTGGAGGAAATCATTATGTTCACTGACAGTATGGAATGCTACCAGTTAGGGTGCACTTATAATATAGTCAACAATAACGACTTGCATTTATATAGCACAGGAGCTCCCTTGTCAGAGAGATATCCAGCCGGAATATGGTTGTCAACTGTGACTAAATGCATTTCTGGAGGTTTGCTTCCATGACTGGCTCCACACTCCAGCCATTAGTCGGCCAACACATCCATCCTTGTAACACTACTGCCTTCCCACACCAATTGGAAAGCAAAAAGACTTATTACCCAAATGGATTACCCGTGGGGGCGGCACGTGGCTCGCACTGCTGCCTCACAGCACCAGGGACCTGGGTTCAATTCTGGCCTCAGGTCATTGTCTGTGCGGAGTCTGTACTTTCTCCCTGTGTCTGCGTGGATTTCCTCTGGGTACTCCAGTTTCTTCCAACACCCCAAAGATGTGTGGGTAAGGTTGATTGGCCATGGCAAATTGCCCCATAGTATTAGGGGGATTAGCCAGGTAAATACATGCAATTAGGGGGATAGGGCCTGGACGGGATTGTGGTCAGTGTAGACTCAATGGGCCAAATGACCTCCTTCTGCACTGTAGAATTCTATGACTATTATCCAAACAGACGCCCCGAATACCTTTTTCCATATTTTTATATCTGGCAAAATGAAATATTCAAAGAAAATAACAAGAACAAATATCCTTTTTAATAACCTCACATTTAGTTGATCTTTTTCTACACCCTAGCTATGACTGTAACACTACATTCAGAGGGACCTCGGGGTCCTTGTGCATGAGTCGCAAAAACCCAGCCTGCAGGTGCAGCAGGTGGTCAGGAAGGCTAATGGGATACTGGCCTTCATAGTGAGGGGGATTGAATATAAAAGTAGGGAGGTCTTGCTGCGGCTGTATAGGGCATTGGTGAGGCTGCAGCTGGAGTACTGTGTGCAGTTTTGGTCGCCATATTTACGCAAGGATATTTTGGCCTTGGAGGGAGTGCAGAGGAGGTTTACTAGGCTGATGCCAGAGTTGAGGGGGTTGAGCTATGAGGAGAGGCTGAATAAACTAGGCTTGTACTCGTTAGAGTTTAGAAGAATGAGGGGTTATCTCATTGAGACATATAAGATGATGAATGGGATGGATAGGATAGAGGTGGAGAGACTCTTCCCGCTCAGGAAGGACAGAAGGACTAGGGGGCACAGCCTCAAGATAAAGGGGGGTGCGGTTTAGAACGGAGTTGAGGAGGAACTTCTTCACTCAAAGGGTGGTGAATCTCTGGAATTCTCTGCCCGTTGAGGTGGTGGAGGCTGCCTCGCTAAATATTTTTAAGACGCAGGTTGATGGGTTTTTGATAAGCGAGGGGATTAAGGGTTATGGGGAGAGGGCGGGAATGTGGAACTGAGACACGACAGATCAGCCATGATCTTATTGAATGGCGGGGCAGACTCGAAGGGCCAGATGGCCTACTCCTGCTCCTATTTCTTATGTTTTTCCTTCTCTATGAAAGGTATGTTTTGTCCAAGGAAGAAACAATACTTTTCACTGTATGTTAATAATAACTCAAATCAAAACAAAATTATCCCCCTGATATTTTTTCTTCAGGGTTGCACAGAGCAATGTCCTGGAGACTGATCTTCAATTCCAGCAGACCTCAGGCTAATCCTGGAGGGTTGGGAACCCTACAGCACAGACAGAGGCAGCATCAGATAGAGAAACGGGGTTAATGACATTCCTATCAATGATTGACTGACACCTCTGTCCCCTCGTCATCGAAGCTGAAATCTGTTACACCGAATTCAAGCACTGTAACTGCGGCTGTCAGGTATTGTAATGGTTTCTTTTAGATTTTCCTCTCTCCCCTTTCTGTAAGTTTACAGGGGACATGTTCCCACACTCTTGCCCACCTCCCCGCTGGAACCACTGTTAGTGTTTGCAGGCGGGAAGGGGGAACCTGGCCGGTGGATATTCTCCAGCCGGGGACTCGCTGCCTTATCACCAGCCGCTTTGCGGAGCTGCCCAAGCGGCATTGCAGCATTTCCCTCAGCCTTCCCAACAGGACTGGCTTAAAGGGTGGGAGAACAGAGAAAAGATATTTTTCTAGAGGCGAATTCCGACTTCTTGGTACCGTGTGCGTTTGTGTGAGAGTTAGATAGTCTGAACGTCAACATTTTAATACATTGTCAGACCACCAGTTCAGCTAATATAGAATCCCTACAATGCAGAAGGAGGCATGAACGATGAATATTTCCTTCTGAGTTAGAGAGTCAGAGTCATTGAGGTTCGGAGCATGGAAAGAGGTCCTTCGGCCCAACTTGTCCATGCCACCCCTTTTTTTAAACCCTAAATTACCTGCTTTTGGCTCATATCCTTCTATACCCATCTTATCCATGTAACTGCTTTTTAAAAGACATAATTGTACCTGCCTGTACTGCTACCTCTGACAGTTTGTTCCAGACACTCAGCACTGTCTATGTGAAAAAATTGCCCTTCTGGATCCTTTTGTGTCTCTACCCTCTCACCTTAAACCTATGCCCTCTAGTTTCAGACTCCCTACATTTGGGAAAAGATATCTAGCTGATCTATGCCCCTCATTATTCTATAGACCTCTATTAAATCACCCATAAGCCTCCTATGCTCCAGGGACAAAAGTCCCAGTCTATCCAGCCTCTCCTTATAACTCAAACCATCAAGTCCCGGTAGCATCCTAGTAGATCTTTTCTGCACTCATTCCAGTTTAATAATACCGTTTCTATAATAGGGTGACTAGAACTGTTCGCAGTATTCCAAGCACGGCCTTACATGTACAACTTCAACAAGACGCCTCAACTCCTGTATTCAGTGCTCTGACCAGTGAAACTAAGTATATCAAATGCTTTCTTCATTCTGTCCACTTGTGACTCCATCGTGAATCGTGATCTTGGCCTTCTCATGATACCTTCTGCTCCCATTGCCAAATCTACCCAACACTGCAACAGGAGCGGAAAATCCCGCAACTTCCGAATTTCTGTGTTTAACTCGCTGTGCTGTCTGGAGACAATACACATCTCTTTAACCTGTGATCAGTGCTCCTTCCACACACATTGTCAGCCACTTTAGGACTTGAACAGCAGGTTAGGTGTAAAGATTCGCACTCTAATCAGTAATCTCTAAACTGTCTGTGCTGTATATGCTCTGTCCGAAGCCAGAACTCTCCATTCACCAGACGAAGAGGGTGTCCCCTTGAAAGCTTGTGAGTTTACTAGCAAATAAATCGGTTGGACTAAAACCTGGTGTTGTCAGACTTTTAACTGCACTTGGGCAGACTTACTCATCTGGTTCACTAATGTCCTTTAGGGGAGGAAATCTGCCATCCTTAGCTGGTCTGACCTGCACCGTACATGAAACTAAGCATGCCAAAAGCCTTCTTCACAATTCTGTAGGTTTGGTGGATTAGCGATGGTAAATGCACAGGGTTATAGGGATGGGTGGAGAGCTATGAACATGTACTCGTAGGTCTCTTTGTTCTGTAACTCTGCCCAACACCAAACATTAACTGAGTAAGTCCTGCCCTGGTTCGATCAACCAAAATGCGTCACCTCGCATTTGTCTAAATTAAACTCTATCTGCTATTCGTCAACAGACCTTTCCATGGTCTGCCCCTCGCCCACTCTGATTCCCATGGCAGGCGGATCGGTAAAATTCCAGCCAGAAGGCAATGTTAACTGCCCTCTTAACTGGCCCCCCTGAAATAGTCTAGCCAAACACTCAGTTTAGGGGCAATTAATGCAATAAAACGCTGGCCCAGCCAGCGAAGCCCATATGAATAAAAAAAGACTCCAGAAGTTAGAGAGGAGTAAGGAAAATTTAGGGTGATGGTTTCACTGTCATTACTACCTCAAACGCAGGGCCAAAGAATGACCTGTGTGTGTAGCAGACAGCCAGATAGAGCCAAAAATCTCCAAATCTGTTGAGAAGTAACTAGATGCTGAAGTGGGAGAGGGTGTGGCTGCAGGGTCTTTTCGGATTAAGGTGTACCAAAGGGCAATTCTTAATCTTACTGCACCTTAAATCAGGTTGTCCAGCTGCATCTTGGACCATAGAATTCCTACAGTGCAGAAAGAGGCCATTCGGCCCAACAAGTCTGCATTGACTCTCCAAAAGAGCATCTTACTCAGGCCCTTCCCTCCGCCCATCCCTATACCCTGCGCATTTACCATGGCTAATCCACCAAACCTACAAAACGATGAAGAAGGCTTTTGGCATGCTTAGTTTCATGTATGGTGCAGGCCAGAGCAGCTAAGGACGGCAGATTTCCTCCCCTAAAGGACATTAGTGAACCAGATGAGTAAGTCTGCCCAAGTGTAGTTAAACACAGAAATTCGGAAGTTGCGGGATTTTCCGCTCCTGTCGCGGTGTTGGGTGGATTTGGCGATGGGAGTGGAAGGTATCGCGAGAAGGCCAAGATCACGATTCACGATGACGTGAAAGCTTGACACGATTGTCTGCTCCCCTGTTAGTGACGGGCCATGCATCCCAACACTCAAAGTCAGGAATCTCATTATAATAAATTTACACACAATTATCAGACCCATACGCTGAAATCACCCACACCACGTCAAGAAGTCCATCAATGGCCGCAGTATGCACGACTGGTCTCAGAGGATATGCACCTGGCGAGCAGCACTCCTAGGGGAGCCTACACGTTAGTGCAACACTCAGAGGAGCTGGGTCATGCGCGGCTAGTGCCAGACTGATACCAGCTAGGCACTGGGTGAACTGGTTTCCAAGCTGTGTCTTTTAAAAACAGCATCCACATAGAATCCCTATGGTGCAGAAGGAGGCCATTCGGCCCTTCAGGTCTGTATCGACCACAATCCCACCCAGGCCCTATTCCCATCACCCCATGCATTTACCCTAGCTAGACCCCTTGACACTAAGGGTCAATTTAGCACCTAACCTGCACAACTTTGGAGTGTGGGAGGAAACTGGAGCACCCGGAGGAAACCCATGCAGACACAGGGGGAATGTGCAGACTCCACTCAGACGTGACAGAATTGAACCAGGGTCCCTGGTGTTGTGAGGCAGTAGTGCTAACCACTGTGCCACTGTGCCATCCATATTGTAAAGTGACTAATTAACTGGTGGGTGAGATGAATCAGATGCCTCCCTGCCAGTGATATGTTGTGGAACCTGATGTCAAAAATTGTTGCGTTGGCCTCCCAGCCCATGGTCAAAGCTGCCTCCATCCCTAGGCTGCATTTCAGCCTTAGCTGAGGGTGGTGGAGGGTGGTGAGGGTATTATCTCAACATGCTAGCTGGATTACCATGTGGCCTTACAAGACCTCAAATGATGTCAAATTAGCAACCTGACTGATTTGATGTTCCAGAACGACCCAGAGGTTGGGGCATGGTGGTAAATGGGGATTGGCAAAGAACTGGGGGGAGAGGGGTTGGGGTGGGGGAGAAGTGGCAGGGTGATTGTGGGCTCTTCTGTCTTTGGTCTTGCCTCCACAGACGTTTAAAAGTTTGTTAATAAAACAGTGAAGGAGAGAAGGGGATCCAATTTAAAGGGTCTGAAAGAAACAGGGATTTGAAGCAGTGGTTGCTATTGACTCTGTATTGTCACCAGGAGTGCTATTTTGTTGTATCCCTTCCAGATGCCACGCTGGTCAGTCTACAAATTGAATTGCAAAGTCAAGAAACAGTGAAGCAACCGTGATATGTTCAATCTTTTCAATATACTGTTGTCCTGGCCTCCCAAATTCAATGCATAGTTGCACGATATAGATTCAAAACATTTTTAACTGCAAGACTTTCAGGCATCTCTAAGAAATCAAACTACCTGTGTTGGGGGCTGTGGATTAGTTTACTATAAAGCAAGACCGGAGTTTGGTTCAGGCTTTGAGGTGATTGACCTCAATACCAATGCTGGATAAACTGTACATAGGGATTACTCATTAATTAGGCACAATTATTTCATTTTAATCGTAATAAGTATCCCAGGAACTTTACAGTAAGACACCCAATCTTTGTTAGAATGTTGTATCGCTTATAATCTATTCAAGCTTCAATCTAAATCCACAATCACTTATTAGTTAACTAACCATAACTTAGCTATGGCTAAGTGCAACACTCCTGTTCCCCAAACCAGATGGTTATGAGTTCCCAGCTTCGATTTTTTTTTAAAATGGAAAATTACATTTAATTTGAAAATCTGATTTATTATTGTCACATGTATTGGTGTACAGTGAAAAGTATTGTTTCTTGTGCGCTATACAGACAAAGCAGACAGTTCATAGAGAAGGAAACACGAGTGCAGAATGTAGTGTTACAGTTGTAGCTAGGATGTAGAGAAAGATCAGTTTAATATAAGAAAGGTCCATTCAAAAGTCTGATGGCAACAGGGAACAAACTGTTCTTGAGTCGGTTGATATGTGTCATCAGACATTTGTATCTTTTTCCTGATGGAAGAAGGTGGAAGAGAGAATGTCTGGTGTGTAGGGTCCTTAATTATGCTAGCTGCTTTACCGAGGCAGCGGGAAACGTAGACAGAGTCAATGGATGGGAGGCTGGTTTGCATGATGGGTTGGGCTCCGTTTGCAATCCTTTGTAGATTCTTGCCGTCTTTGTCAGAGAAGGGGCCATACCAAGCTGTGATACAACCAGAAAGAATGCTTCTTGTATGGTGCATCTGTAGAAGTTGGTGAGAGTCAGAGCGGATATGCTGAATTTCCTATTTCCTTGAGAAAATAGAGGCCTTAATTATAGCATCAGTGTGGAGGGACCAGGACAGGTTGTTGGTGATCTGGACACCTAGAAACTTGAAGCCCTCAACCATTTCCACTTCATCCCTGTTGATGTAGACAGGACCATGTCCTCCACTACACTTCCTGAAGTCATGACCATCTCATTCATTTCACTAACATTGAAGGAGAGTCGGTGTGGAGGGACCAGGACAGGTTGTTGGTGATCTGGATACCTAGAAACTTGAAGCCCCCAACCATTTCCACTTCATCCCTGTTGGTGTGGACAGGGGCATGTCCTCCACTACACTTCCTGAAGTCATGACCATCTCATTCATTTTACTGACATTGAGAGAGAGATTATTGCCATTGCACCTTTTCACCAGATTCTCTATCGCTCTCCTGCGCTCATCATTGTTTGACATCCAACCCACTACGGTGGTGTCAGCAGCAAACTTTAAAATAGAGTTGGAGGGGCATTTGTGGATGTTGAATTTCTTCGTTTAAACTCCTTGCACCCTCCCCCCCTCATCTCCTCCCACCTACCAACCTCCATCTCCACCCCACATTGGGGGTGTAAAATGTCTAATCTAGGCATATGTCAAGTCCTGTCTGATATTAGGAAGCTGCCACCTGAGAGATGAAGCGTAAGCCAGGCTCCTATATAGAGATCTAAAAAAATAGCAAAAGTTGACTAACAATTTCAAAAGGTAAGGAAGTGTCTAAAGGTAACAAAACCTTAGCAACAAAACCTTAAAACAAAAGCTTAGTATCATAACTATTAAGCTATGGTACCTGGAATTGGAGTAGGTACTCCAGTGGGTCAAAAAGACCCAATCTTGCCAGCATTGTGAACATTTGGCACATATATGTGCAGTTTAGGAACTTTCATGCTTTATTACAGCGAATAGGTAAATTATAAAGCTTCTAAAATTGCAGAAGTACCAGGTATGTGGCAAACTGCACAAGAAAAGCCATTCTCTTCCAAATCAAAAATTAATAAGTTATGCTGCATATTATAATCAGTGCAGAAAAGACAGGCCTAACTCCTAATCTCTAATCTTCAGTTAAGAATTAACACTTTCAAAGCTTTTTGTTTCAGGCAATGGCCTCCGTTAAAATTGAATGTGTTTTGAAAGAGAAATACTCACTTGGTGAAAGTCCTGTTTGGGAGGAAAAACATGGCACGCTTCTCTTTGTGGACATCCCTGAACAGAACGTGTACAGGTGGAACCCTGACAGTAACCACGTGGAAAAAGCCCATGCTGGTAAGAATATTATACCTCAGTTTAGTTAGGAATGGAATAAGTGTGGGGACACCATTCCCTGTGTCACTTGTCACTGTATAAGGGGTTGGGTTACGATATAGGTGGAGGTTTAGGAACACAAAGTATGCAATCAGAAGACCAAGTCAAATCAATAAACAATTTATTGCCATGGGAAGGCACATTGCCAAGGTTACTCAAAACTGAAAAAGATTTGATTTGATTTTTTGCCATATGTTTTGGGATGCAGTGAAATGTAATGTTCCTTGTGTACTATACAGACAAAGCATACCGTTCATAGATAACACAGGGGGCGAAGGTTCTCATACAATCCATAGTCAGGTTCCAAAGCAGGTTTATTATCTGATCCTGGTCGCACGCCACAAAGTACACAGCAAATAATCAACACAAAAATCTGATACCCTCCTCACTTTCACCCTGAGGTTTCCTCTCATTTCTTATTGCTCGGCGATCTACACATATAGTCTCTCTAAAGCTTTACAGCTGAACCTCATCTTCAAGATGGAGGTGGAAGCTTCCGGGTTGAAAGTTGCCAATTCTTTCTGGGATGTCTGGTGGCCATCTTGTGTGAGGCCTGGCTGTACCCAGTAGCCATATTGAGTGAATGAGGGACGGCCTGATCTAGAAAATGGAGGAATAAGCATCAGAAATACTGTCCCTCCTGCACCCGGCCTCTTGTGACAATTGACACTTAAATACAGAGAGACTCCGACATTGACCTTTGTTTTTGGCTGGAAACACAATATTCTTCATATTTTCACTTGTCATCCTTTTTCTCACTACGACTATCTCTTGATGACCTATATTGGTATCCTTTTTATTAGTTTCCTATGGCAAAGTGCAAGTGTGTGTGAAATAAAAACAAAAGTGATGGAAATACTCAGCAGTCAGGGCAGCATCTATCATGGCTTGTTGCACACTTTCACTTCCTTCATCCCACTGTTATAGGAGTGGAATTCCCTCTAACTGGGAAATTTGTGGAATATAAATTTAAAAGCCATGGAGAGGTTTTGACCTCATGGTTGTGTAGCGGACTTTGATGTCAGCCTTTAAATTGCTTACAACTTTACCCTTCAAATAACCAGACCAAGTCACAGAGTTCTCTTAAACAGCTGGCATGTAGCCATGATACAGAATTCAGAGATACATAAGCAATTATAGTTTCTAATTCGATTACAAGTAATAAGCATATACCAATCAAAATATAGGAGTTATCTCTTTCCATTCACAGTTATTGATTAAGGTTACATCATGTCTACTGTTGTCTAATTACAACTTGTGCATGTTATATCATTAAGCAATGATAGCCATATCTTTGAATGTGATTTCCAGAAGCAGTCACTTCAATCTTATTGAATTCTGAACAAATGGTAAACAGTGGTAATGATACAATATAGCAGGACTTTCACAATAACAGCTATATCTTAGGACAATATAAAGGAAGGTATATTAACCGCCCTTTATATTGTTCCTTGTTCTAATGGGCAAACATGAGCTACAGCTGCACAATGTTCAATTAAATGGTCCTTGACTCTTATCTGTGTCTGCTTTAATCAAGACCTATAGTTTGCACATAACTTTCCCTGTGTGAGTGAGACATTGCTTGCAGCTTATGTCATTTTTAAACTTTTGTGATTATTGACCCTTTCAATCAGAACTATAAAATTGCAAAATCCAAGCTGCACCCAACAACACAGGGCTGGGCAACAAGGGGTTAACTCCAACATCTAGTTAAAAACAGTGACTTATGCAACAGGGTTTGGACATTGATTGATTGCTATCAGGGAACTAGGGGAATAGTACTGGGGAAATACCAATCCCTGCCACTGACTAATGCAATCAGGAGTGCGATTACATAATACTGTGACACAAAGGGTATATCATCAACCCAATACTCTCAAGGCGTGGTAATACAACTAACATCTGTACCTCGAAACAATAGTACTGGAATGGAGTCATTCAAACCCTCATTAACGTTGGAGCCAAGGTGCTTCACTAGCCGGAGTTCTTTGACCTCACATGACCACTACCAGTGAGAATTGAGTATTTGGCAATCAGCCCAATCTCCAGTCACAGCAGCAGGACTGGATAATCCCAGCCCCAGGCGAGGTTGGAGAATTCCGGCCCCAGTGTCACCATGGCAGATGGATTGTCGAATGTGGTAAAAACCCACCTGGTTCACTAATGTCTTCTAGGGAAGGAAACCTGCCGTCCTTGCCTGGTCTGGACTACATGAGACAGTGTGGTTGACTCTTAAAAGACAAAAGCCCTCTGAAATAGCATAACAAGCCACTCAGTCCAGAGGCAATTTGGGACGGGAAATAAATTCTGGCCATGCCTTATTTCAGTAGTTTAAATATCCCAGCCACTTTGACAACATGGCAGAGTAGGTAAGTGTGTAAGGTGAGAGGGAAGGTTGGCTCCAGGTATCGTAATATGGGTTGAGGGTGGGCATCAGAGAGGATGAAACAGTAGCCAGGTGATCGAGGGAGATAGTGCGGGGGTTAGCTAGGTGATCAAAAGGGTAGTTTGAGGTTGGATGTTAGTCAGCAGGGTGGAAAGTTGGGCAGGAGTAAGGTAGGTTGGGTTGGGGAGGTAGTCGGAGGTCAAGCAGGGTACTCAGGTGGAGGGTTACACGGAATAGGAGGTTCTACTGGGAGTTTGGGGCGTCAGTGGTACAGTTATCTGTAACTGGTTTTAATGATGCTTCGGCGGCACAGT
The DNA here is from genome assembly GCF_965287045.1 of Carcharhinus amblyrhynchos. Taxonomy (NCBI): domain Eukaryota; kingdom Metazoa; phylum Chordata; class Chondrichthyes; order Carcharhiniformes; family Carcharhinidae; genus Carcharhinus; species Carcharhinus amblyrhynchos. The sequence continues at coordinate 94,657,830 of NC_137333.1, forward strand.
GGGTTAGTACTGCTGCCTCATAGTGCCAGAGATTCGAGTTCGATTCCAGCCTCGAGTGAATGCTTATGTGGAGTTTGCACCCCATGTCGGTGTGGGTTTCTTCTGGATGTTCAGATTTCCTCCCACAGTCTGAAAGATTTGTGGGTCAGGTTGATTGGCCATGCTAAATTGCCTTTTAGTGTCAGAGGGACTAGGAGGGTAAATATGTGGGGTTACGGGGATAGGACCTGGGTGGGATTGTTGCCGGTGCAGACCCGATGGGCTGAATGGCCTCCTTCTGCACTGTAGGGATTCTATGATTCTATAACCCAGTGATGCGCACATCTCATGAATGAGTAAAGAATTGCTCATGCTACAGGAACTGAAAATATTCAACTGGATAGCCTTTCCATGGAAAACCCCAGAATGTTTCAGATAGGAGCAGCTGATCACATTTGTCTGGACTTTCCATGGCACCATTTTCAGGAAATATTTATGATATGCCTGAGGCAAATTATTATAAAAGGAGATTATCAAAAAAAATTAGAGTGTCTTTGCTGCCAATGGGAAAAGGATGAGGGCTTTGGTCACCTTGACTCAGTATCTAGAATCAACACTGGACAGATCAGCGTCTTGGGGATTATTAGTGGTTTCCGGCACATTAGAATCATAGAATCATTCAAGAAAAAACAGCGAGATTTACTCCATTCTTCCTGCGAATTCGACACGTTCAAAAAACAAAGACCAAAGAACAACACAGCTCAGGAAACAGGCCCTTTGGCCCTACAAGCCTGCGCTGCCATGTTAACATTCAGTCAGTGCCTCATTCCAATCCTTCTTCTACCTATGACCTTTGTCTACACCTCTTGGACTCCACAATAAAGGTGTGCAAATTTAGAGAATTTATGTGCACCAGGTCAAGGGAGAATCCTGGCCAGATGAGGGTTTATCTTTTAAATAAGACAGGGTTTTTGGATAACCTAACAGTGATTGTAACTACTTAGTGATTGCCGAATGCAGAACTTCTCTGAGGGGGTTGTGGGTGATTGAATGAAGTGATTGTGAATGATCAGAATAAACTTGTCTCGCTGCACGTTCTGCTCGAGCCATACATTTGTGAATCCCGAGCTTGATTACAGGGAGGGTCTCTGAGGGAGAAAAGGGAACCTCTATACTACTGGTGGATATGCCTCCAGCCACTTTTGCTCCAAGTTCTAGAATTCTCTCCCTAAACCTACACATATTCCCCCTTTTAAAGTTTATTTTATTTATTTACTTACTGGTGTCAGAAGTAAGCTTACATTAATACTGCAATGAATTTACTGTGAAAATCCCCTGGTCGCCTGTTTGGGTACAACTGAGGGAGAATTTAGCGTGGCCAATGCACTACCTAACCACCCTGTCTTTTAGACTAAGGGAGGAAACTGGAGCAGCCGGAGAGAACTCATGCAGACACGGGAAGAATGTGTAGACTCCGCACAGACAGTCACCCAAGCCTGGAATCGAACTCGGGCCCTTGGCCCTGTGAAGTAGCAGTGCTAACTACTGTTGCCTCTTTTAAGATGCAAATTAAAAGTTACCCATTTACTAAGCTTTAAGTCACCTCTCTTAAATGTCTCCTTCTTCTGCTCCAGTTGATAACCATCCTGTGCATTGTCTCTGGACATTTTACTGCGATATAGATAAATAAGATCAAAGCAAAATACTGCAGATGCTGGAATTTGACACAAAAGCAGAAAATGCTGGAAAATCTCAGCAGGTCTGACAGCATCTGTGGAGAGAGAAACAGAGTTAACACTCAAGTCTGGATGACCCTTTGTTAGGGATGAAGACAAAGAAAATCGGACAAGATTTATACTGTGAGGGTCGGGGAGGGGTTGGGGTGGGTGTAATTGATAGGAATGGCATAGATTAAAAATCAATGGGAATGTAAATGATGATGATAAGGCTGAGAATGGTGCTGATAGCATCTATTAAATTGAATGGAATGTGTAAACAGTAGAACAAAGGGGCCGAGTGTAGGAATGTGGCAGTTGCTCTGAGGGGTTGGGATGCGGATGGGGGGGAGGGAGAGCATGATGGAAAGTGAGATTTTAGAAGTGGAGAAATAAAAATAAGAATATAATGGAAATGGATGAATAAGATGAAAAGAAGAAATTAAATAAAATAGGAGTGGAGGTAGAGGAGAGGGTTCATGCTGTGAAGTTGTTGCCCTTTCCCCTCTGCTCACTATCCCATCCCAACCCAAACACTCTCTTCAGGTGAAGTAATGCTTCACGTGTATTTCCTTTAATCTGGTCTATTGCATTTGCTGCTCCCAATGTGGTCTACTCTACATCGCAGAGACCAAAAGCAGACTGGGAGACCGTTTTGCAAAACACCTTTGGTCCATGCGCAAGTGGGACCCAGACCTTCTTGTCGCTGGTCATTTCAACACCCCACTCTGCTCTCCCGCCCACGTGTCTGCTCTCGGCCTTTTGCAATGTTCCAATGAAGCCGATTGGCCACTTGACAGCCTTCCGGACTGAACACTGAGTTCAACAACTTCAGAGCATGAACTCTCTCCTCCATTTAATTTGTTGTCACATTGTTTCTAAACTGTCTCATTTTATTTTCAGATGCTCCAGTTGGGGCTGTCGCTCCCCGAACTTCAGGTGGTTACGTCCTGGCCAATGGGAAAGAGTTTCACTTTTTGGATTGGGAGAAAAAGGAGGTTACCAAAGTAGCGCAGATCAACAGTGAGAAAAAGAACATCAGATTCAATGATGGGAAAGTGGATCCCGCTGGCCGCTTCCTTGCAGGTGTGGATGGTTGTCTTGGGGTGTCATTGTCTGCCTCTGTCTCTGCCTCAGCTCATGTGATGCTGAAATCCTCAGGCATGCCATGTGTAATTGAAAGATTTGACTATTCTAATTCTACGGCCAGCCTCCCATGTTTGAGCTCTTCTCAGTCTCGAATGGCTCAATCCCTGCTCACACCGAGTCCTGCCCACAGATCAGCTCTCTGCACGCTGATCTATATTGACTTTGGGTCTAGAAAAGCATCCGTTTTAAAGTCATCATGATTGCTTTCAAATGCATCCAGACCTGTCCCAGTTCCCATCACTGAAAGTTCCTCCAGTCCTGCCACAGTATAACCCCTCTGAAATCTCTGTGCTCCTCCAGTCTGGTATCTATCCTGAATTTGATCACTGCACCTCTGGCAGCCCTCCTTAATCCTCTCCTCTGCATGAGTTCTCCAGTTTCTCAAGCTGTTGGTCACCTGACCTATTCCTTTGAGGCTTAGCGTAAATTTGGTTCATTGTTTTTTATACATTTACTGGGATGTGACCTTCAATTGCAATTATTGTCCATCTCTCATTTCCCTTAGAACAATAACACAGAAATATACAAACATAGAAACTAGAAGCTTGCGTAGGCCATTTGGCCCTTCGAGTCTATCCACCATTCATTATGATCATGATCGATCATCAAATTCGATACCCTGAACTCCCCTTCCCCCCATATCCCTTGATCCCTTTAACCCCAAGAGACATATCTAATTTCTTCTTGAAATCATACAACATTTTGGGCTTAACTACTTTCTGTGGTAATGAATTTCACACATTCACCACCCTCTGGGTGAAGAAACTTCTCTTTACCTCAGTCCTAAAAGGTTTACCCCTTATCCTCAAACTATGACCCCTAGTTCTGGACTCCCCCACCATTGGGAACATTCTTTCTGAATCTAACCCTGTTACAATTTTACAAGTTTTTATGAGATCCCCTCTCATTCTTCTAAACGTCAAGGAATATAATCCTAACAGATTTAGAATCCCTACAATGCAGGAAGGGGTCATTTCGCCCATTGAGTCTGCGCGAACTCTCCAACAGAGCACCCAACCCAGGACCTCCCTTCTGCCCTATTCCCGTAACCGTATGCATTTACTACGGCTAATCCGCCTATCCTACACATCTTTACACTGTGGGAAGAAACTGGAGCACCCAGAGGAAACCCACAAAGAATGTGCAGACTCCGCACAGACAGCGACCCAAGGCTGGAATCGAACGTGGGTTCCTAGCACTGTGAGGCAGCAGTGCTAACCACTGTGCCACCATGCTGCCATCTGAAGGGCAATTGAGGATATGCAATAAATGTTGGCCATTGAGATGGTGGGACAGGGCTACTTTGTTGAACACTGCAGTCTGTGTGGTAAATCAAGCTATTTCCATGATGCTGTTAGGAAGGGAGTACCAGGATTTCAATACAAGTGCTGTGCCTGTGAAGCACCTTGAAATTTTTATTTCTTAGTGTCACATTAACACTGCAATGAAGTTACTGTGACAATCCCCCATACTCCAGCACCTATTCAGGTACACTGAGGGAGAATTTAGCATGGCCGATGCACCTAACCAGCACGTCTTTCAAACTGTGGGAGGTAACCCACACAGACATGGAGAGAATGTGCAAACTCCACACAGACAGCAACTCAAGTCAGGAATCGAGGCTGGATCCCTGGCATTGTGAGGCAGCGTTAACCACTGTGCCACCTGTTAAAGGTGGTCTAAATACACCGGCATTGTGATATTGTCACTGGACTAATAATTCAGAACTCCAGGGGACCAAGGTTCAAATCCCACCTACGTAGATGGTGGCATTTCAGTTCAATAAAAACCTGGACCATGAAGCCATTGTCAATTGTCATAAAACCTGTTTGGTTCATAATGGCCTTTCGGGAAGGAAGTCTTCCATCTTTACCCGCTCTGGCCCACATGTGCCTCTAGATCCACAGTGAATGTTGGTGACGTTGAAATGCTGAGTAAACCACTCAGTTGAAGAGCAGTCAGGGATGGCTAATATATGCTGGCCCAGCCAGCGACGCCCACAACCCATGAATGAATAAGACTAAGAGGTTGTTGGTGGTGTCTTTAATTATTGCTGATGTAACTAAATCCTGGCGTTCACCTTACTGCAATGTTTGATTACAAATTAAAACACCAGTTCACGGTTCTCTTGCTGGCTTTGTGAATGGCCACCGTATTCAGACTTAAGATAAAACAAACCAATGGAGTAAATGGGTTCAAACTTTCCTGTGGTTGTATTTCAGGAACGTTTCGATTAATTTGAGGAACACTGTACACTGTGGCTTTGTGACCAGTGAGAGCAGGTTTGACAATGAAACCTCTTCTGAACTCTTAATTGAAATGACTTTCAGGAACACAAACCAATTCCCACAAACTGGACAGAACACACAATATACAAAGTTCCTCAAACACTCGTAATTATTATCTACTTAAACCTGGTTAAGTGGATTTGTTTCATTGACATTCCTGTTTAGGCATTGAACAAATCTCATGATCTTTTCTGTGAAATATGCTGTGGAAACTAATCTTAGCCCACCTTAGGGACAAGTAAAAGTAAAGTTTATTTATTAGCCACAAGTAGGCTCACATTAACACTGCAATGAAGTTAGTGTGGAAATCCCCCGGTTGCCACACTCCGACATCTGTTCGGGTACGCCGAGGCAGAATTTAGCATGGCCGATGCTCCTAACCAGCACGTCTTTCAGACTGTGAAAGGAAACCGGAGCACACAGAGGAAACACACGCAGACGTGGGGAGGACGTGCAGACTCCACACAGACAGTGACCTGAGCTGGGAATCGAACCAGGTCTCTGGCGCTGTGAGGTGCTAACCACTGTGCCGCCATGCAGCCCCAGTGCTGAGTGTTACTTGTGTGATATTGAAGTGTGATTGTTACGGGGCATTGAGTAATTATTCATTTTTGAAATACTGTAAATCAAACTTTCCAATTAAGACAAGTCTTCACTAAGAGGTGAAATGGAATATTCCATTATAGTGTTTAACAATGCAGCCATTTGCTACTTATTCTAACTGTAGTATTTCCATTTGATTCTTTGACATAAACGATGGCTGATTTGCTATAATTATGCAAGCGATCTTACATAATTATGTATGATTGTATCAGATAAGAAAGATTTATAAAATACTGACACCACCTTAAAACATCATAAACGGCTTTACAATCAGCGAGAACTTCTGAAAATGTGAATCCTGTTGTAAGGCAGGAAGTGCGACGGCCAGCCTACACACAGCAAGATCCCACAAACTGCAGTCTGATGATGGCCACATAATTTGCTTTTTGTGTGGTTGGTTGAAGCATTACAGCACAGGAGGGGGGCATTCAGCCAGTCTTGTTCATGCTGGTTCATCAGCTAGCCCGACTCCCCAGCTCTTTCCCTGGAGAGCTACAGTGTTGTTCTGTTCAGGTGCTTATTCGATAGCCTTTTGAAAACGATGATAGACTCTGCCCTCACCACGCTCTCAGACATTCCACACACTAACTATGGAAGGATTAAAAATTGGCTCAAGACATCAGAGATAACTCCCCTTCCTTGTCTTTGAATAATGCATGGGAGTCTTTACATCCACCTTAGGGAACAGGTGGGTCCATCGTGTAAGGTGTCATTCAAAAAATAGTGTTCTCTCATGTGCTCACCTTAGCACTGCTGCCTCAGAGCCAGGGAGCTGTGTTTGATTCCCAGGTTGCAAAAGTGGGGTGTCAATGGTTTGTATTGCAGTGTGAGAAAAGATGGTAGCACAGTGGACACAGTGGTTAGCACTACTGCCTCATAGCACCAGGGTCCCGGGTTTGGGTTCCCAGCTTGGGTCACTGTCTGTGCGGAGTCTGAACGTTCTCCCTGTGTCTGCGTGGGTTTCCTCCGGGTGCTCCGGTTTCCTCCCACAGTCTGAAAGACATGCAGGTTAGGTGCATTGGCCATGCTAAATTCTCCCTTAGTGTACCCGAACAGGCACTGGAGTGTGGCGACTGAGGAGATTTTCGTTGCAGTGTGAACGTAAGCCTAACTAACAAAAAAAAATTAAACTCGAGACTTGGCGAGGAGCAGCAATGTTCGTGTTATTCCATGTTCCTTGTTAACGAGACTCTTTGTTTTAGGCACCATGGGATTGGAGACTCGTCCTGGTGAATTTGAAAGGCACCAGGGTTCTCTTTATGCATTGCAAACCGATCACTCTGTCGTCAAACACTTTGATCAGGTGGATGTTTCCAATGGCCTGGACTGGTCACTCGACCACAAAATCTTCTATTACATAGACAGCTTGTCTTTCACTGTGGATGCGTTTGATTATGACCTGCAGACAGGAGAGATGTGTAAGTATTACAATCAACATGCTCAGTTCTTTATATCTGTTTACCGATGTGGCTGGTGCATTTCTGACCTGGCCTTAGTTGTCCTGAAGTGAGTGGTGGGCTCCCCCTGGTTAATCTCCAGTGTCACACAGTGCAATACAAAGTCCCAATCTGAGAGATTCAACCACTCGAGGCAAAATGCAGATCCATGCTTAATTCCCCCTTAGTTTCCCAAGATATGTAGGTCAGGGGGATTAGAAATCGTAGGAACCCTTCAGTGCAGATGGAGGCCATTTGGCCCATTGAGCCTGCATCAACAACAATCTCCGTTTAGTTACCTTCCTAATCCTTCTAATCTATCACATTCTGGAACACTCAGGGCTAATTTAGCATGTACAATCAACCTAACCCACATATCTATGGAGTGAGAGGAAACCGGAGCACTCGGAGGAAATCCACGCAGGAGAACATGCAAACTCCACACAGACAGTGATCCAAGTCGGGAATTGAATCCAGATTCCTGGAGCTGTAGGCAGCAGTGTCAACCAGTGTGGTGAAAGATGCTCTGTCGAGTCGGTGCAGGCTCGATGGGCTGAATGGCCTCTTTCTGCAATGTCAGGATTCTATGGATGGCCTGATGGTACAGTGATTAGCTTTGCTGCCTCACAGTGCCAGGGACCCAGGTTCAATTCTGGCCTTGGGTCTGTGTGGAGTTTGCACGTTCTCCCTGTGACTGCATGGGTTTTCTCCGGATGCTTTGGTTTCCTCCCACAGCCTAAAATGTGTAGGTTAGGTGGATTGGTCATGCTAAATTACCCCTTGGTGTCAGGGGGATTAGCAGGGTAAATGCTTGGGGTCACGGGCATAGGGTTAGGGTAAGATGCTCTGTCAGAGAGTCGGTGCAGATTTGCAGGGCCAAATGGCCTCCATCTGCACTGTAGGGATTCCACGATCCTATGTAGGAAAAGGGAGTGAGTTGTAGTAGGTAAACTCTACACTGGTTTATTTTGACAGCAAATCGAAGGGTTGTGTACAAACTTGAAAAAGAAGAAGCTATTCCTGATGGACAGTGCATCGATAGTGAAGGGAAGCTTTGGGTCGCCTGCTATAATGGTGGAAGAGTCATTCGTATCGACCCAGAGACAGGTAAACAAACCATTTACACATTCCCCGTTGTGAGATGTTTTGTAGTGAAGTGTTTTGAAAATCAGCTAATGCAGATATAAAAAGTTGCTTTATTAGTCACAAGTAGGCTTACATTAACACTGTAATGAAGTTACTGTGAACATCCCCAAGTCGTCACATTCCGGTGCCTGTTCGGGTACACTGAGGGAGAATTTAACATGGTCAATGCACCTAACCAGCACGTCTTTCAGACTGTGGGAGAAAACCCACTTGGAGGAAACCCACAGAGACACGGGGAGAACGTGCAGACTCCACACAGACAGTGACCTAAGTTGGGAATTGAACCTGGGTCCCTGACGCTGTGAAGCAGCAGTGCTGACCATTGCGCCACTGTGCCGCCCCACTTAGCTCACTACATGTAATTGTACAAGTGACCAAGGAGGAATATCTCTTTTAGGTAAAAGGATGCAGACAGTGAAACTGCCTGTTAGTAAAACCACATCGTGCTGCTTTGGTGGAAAGGATTATTCCGACCTTTATGTAACAACAGCTACCAAAAGAATGGATGAAGCGTCACTTCAGAGAGAGCCACTGGCTGGTGGGATTTTTAAGGTATGTGGAATTGTCTTACCGTACACTGAGTACAATAAACGATAGGGGAACATTTAAAGGTACAACTGGCCATTTGACTTCTCTCATAAGAACATAAGAACTAGCAGCAGGAGTAAGCTATCTGGCCCCTCGAGCCTGCTCCGCCATTCAATAAGATCATGGCTGAACTCAGCTCCACTTACCCGCCTGCTCACCATAACCCTTAATTCCTTTACTGTTCAAAAATTTATCTATCCTTGCCGTAAAAACATTCAATGAAGTAACCTCAACTGCTTCACTGGGCAGGGAATTCCACAGATTCACAACCCTTTGTGGGAAGAAGTTCCCCCTCAACTCAGTCCTAAATCTGCTTCCCCTTACTTTGAGGCTATGCCTCCTAGTTCTAGTTTCACCCGCCAGTGGAAACAACTTCCCTGCTTCTATCTTATCTATTCCCTTCATAATCTTATATGTTTCAAAAGATCTCCCCTCATTCTTCTGAATTCCAGTGAGTATAGCCACAGTCTACTCAGTCTCTCTTCGTAAGCCAACTCCGGAATCAACCTAGTGAATCTCCTCTGCACCCCCTCCAGTGCCAATATATCCTTTCTCAAGTAAGGCATCAAAGATAACAGCAGGATGCCCCCAACTCACTCAAGTGGCCAGAGATGAAGACTGAAGCATTTATCTGTGCAGATCCCCGAGCCAATCTTTGTCCATTTTTTCCTGCTGCTATCCACACAGATGAGCGTGTAAGCAGGGATTACAAAATAGCAAATTGGACTGAAGATCCGGGGAATTGAACCCATCACTCAGCATTAGCAAACCAGCCGTCCAACCAACTGAGCTAAACCAGCCCCCCAGAGATCTGAGAGCTGACTCTATTCAATGACAGATACTCATGCCCTGAGGTAATAAATTAGAAGTTTTCATAAGAATGAGTACCGTTTTATTTTATTTTCCAGGTTACTGGATTGGGTGTGAAGGGGATTCCATCATATTCATATGCAGGCTAGAATATTCCCACAAGCAGATTCATCACCAACAGGAAGGAGATCTTATGAAATGCTTCAGGATTTGCAATCAGGAAAACAAATTTTAAACTACTTACCAAAAACTATATATCTTTTTCAATTTTTCATGTAAGGTGTACAGTTCTGAAATTGCACAGTTGTGTTAATTCACATAATAAACACGTTCCTACCTGTGCTAATTTGTGTTAAAAAGGGTGTGTGTTGCCTTTTTTTTTCATTCTCAATTTCTCTCCCTAATCTCTCATCTGTGTCAACTATGGCTCAAGTGGTAGCAATCTCATTGAGTCACTAGGTTGTGGGTTGCAAAAGTGGAACTGAGCAGCGACAGATCAGCCATGATCTTATTGAATGGCGGGGCAGGCTCGAAGGGCTGGATGGCCTACTCCTGCTCCTATTTCTTATGTTCTTATGTTATGTTGAACATAAAAGTCAAGACTGATGCCAGAGTGCAGTAATGAGGGAGTGCTGCAGAGCTGAAGGTGTGGGATCTTAGAAGACATGTTAAACCCTAGCTCCTGTCTGACCCCACAGCTGGATGTAAACGATCCTATGATATTTCTTTGTTGAAGAACAGGCAAGCTTCCTCTGGTCAATATTTATGTACCTTCACAACATTAACACTGAGGGAAATCTCAAATCTGAAGGCACAGCTTCAGGATAAAGGATTTATGACTGAGATAAGAAGAAATATCTTTACTTCAGGCTTTTGTATCTTTGGAATTCTCTGTCCCAGACGGTTTTGGATCCTCCATCATTCAGGGCTGAGATAGATGCATTTTTGGACTCTCAGAGATATACAGCTAAACTGAACTATCCCATTTGCCTGCATTTGGCCCATTTCCCTCTAAACCTTTCCCATCCATGTATCAGTTCAAATGTATTTTAGATGTTGTAATTGTATCCGCTTCTATCACCTCTCCTGGTGGTTCATTCCATATATGCACCACTCTCTGTGTGAAAAAGTTGCCCCTTGGATCCCTTTTAAATCTTTCCTCTCTCACCTTAAACCTATGTCTTCTAGTTTTGGACTCCCGTGCCCTGGGGAAAAGACATTGGCTATTCATTTTATTTATGCCCCTCACGATTGTATAAACCTTGAAAAGGTCACCCCTCATCCTCCTATGCTCCAGGGAAAAAAGTCCCAGCCTATCAACCTCTCTATAACTCAAACCTTCCAGTCCTGGTAACATCCTTGTAAATCTATTGGCTGGAAAGCAGTGCGGGACATCTTGAGGTCACGAGGTTAATCATGTTAATGCAATTCTTTCTCTGAATGCAGTGACTCTTCCCAACATGATGTTGTATGGAGTCAATGTCCTCCACTGAAATTGGACTCAATTACTCACCATTGCTTAATGACAATAAACCCTTTACTACAATGTCCCAAATCTCCTTGGGTTTGTTATGGGGTAATTCAAGATGACCGGTACTGTCTTAACTCTAGAGTATTTAATTCATCCATTAAATCTGGACGCGAACTCCCTTCATGGCTAAAGTTACTTCCCTGTTGCCAGGTTACATTAGACACTACTGTAAAGGTCAAAAGCGAATATTCCCACTGATCATTGCCAAACTGGATAGACATGTGATCCACGTCCAGGTACATATCTATCCTGTGTCTAGGCAGTGACTAAACCCTTTCATACTGTTGCAATATGTGTCCCCAAATAAGAAACTTTTTGATATGAATTTTGCTAATTACTGGGTTCCCAGGTCTTTGGCTCTGAACTTTTTACCTTTGCGGCTTTCGGCTGAAGTGAACAATGATTCATACAATACTTGAAATATACTTAAAATATCAGCAGATATGTTTTAGAATCATATTTACTTGTTTGATTCTTTTACTGCATTCACATATGTAAATTATTGTTAGCCTATTAACTTGTCTTAAGAATCATTTAATTCTTTACTGGTGGTCCTGTCAGTGCTTTAATGTCTAAAAATCTTATTGATTGGTTACAAATCTTCCTCTTCAGTTTGAATGCTAAAGATAAAAAGTGTGACTCTATGAGATGGTCTCACTTAACACGGGCTTGGCACTGGGAAAAGTTTGGCAAAGGGCTTTTGGCACCTTCTAAATTCACTAGAAAACCATTTTAAGTTTCATAGGAAAATGGTTGCACCAGGTGGATGTTAGAAATGACCGTGCAGGAAACAATATATTGCGAGGATCCAAGTCTGCGGGGACTGAACTCTATCCAGTTAGGACAGTCTGTTGGCCTGGCCTAAAGCATGCACATCCTCAAGTTAAAAGTTTATTTATTAGTCACACGTAGGCTTCGATTAACACTGCAGTGAAGTTACTGTGAAAACCCCCTAGTCACCACATTCTGGCACCTGTTCGGGTACACTGAGAGAGAATTTAGCATGGCCAGTGCACCTAACCAGCATGTCTTTGGACTGTGGAAGCGCCTGGAGGAAATCTATGCAGACGTGGGGAGAGTGTGCAGATTCCGCACAGACAGTGATGCAATCCGGGAATCTGAGTCCCTGGCACTGTGAGACAGCAGAGTTAACCACTGTGCCATTGTGCTGCCCACCCTGAGAATGAGTGTGGCCTAACTTAGCCTTGCCTAACTCAGTCTTTCACAAGGCTTCAAGCCGTGGTGTTATATGTCTCTTCTTTTGACAATCCAGAGCTTTTGCAGCATTTAGCATTCCTATTATATTGAATTCTTTTTGAAATATTAGTGGGTTTTGATGCTATAATTGTAGCGATAAGTTTAAAAACGTTTAGAAGGATATGGGCCAAACACAGGCAAATGGGACTAATGCAGTTTAGGAAATCTGGTTGACGTGGACAAGTTGGGCCGAAGGGCCTGTTTCTGTGCTGTAGCTCTATGACTCAAATGCATCACCAAAGGGTTAAGTAGTTCTGTCATTTCTAATGTATGCCTCAAGAATTGATTACAGTGTAGTGAAATTCCAGATGGGTATTATACATCATGGTAAGGCCATTTTGACATTTAATTCATGAAAGATAGGCTGCATGTTATATTATTAAAATTCTAAAAATTTATTTCTTAGTGTCACAAGTAAGCTTACATTAACACTGCAATGAAGTTACTGTGAAAATCCCCTAGTTGCCACACTCCAGCGCCTGTTCAGGTGCCCTGAGGGAGAATTTAGCATGGATAATGCACCTAACCAGCATGTCTTTTGGACTGTGGGAGGAAATCGGAGCACACAGAGAAAACCCACGCAGACATGGGGAGAACATGCAGACTCCACATAGACACTGACCCAAGCTGGAATCAAACTCGGGTCCCTGGCACTCTGAGGCAGCAGTGCTAGCCACCGTACCATTGTTTGGGACATATTCAGAAAATTACAATACCTAATATGTCCAATAGGTATTTTTGGGTGCTTATAGTCTTTTCAGCCTTTGCCTCTGTGGCACATTATAATAGTGAGTGCTTGGTCAAATGTGTATCCTGTTCCCAGCAGGGCATGGACCATATACTCTGTGTTTTGAAACATTATGTTGTGTGTCTACAGAGACAAGATTAAGATTCCCCTATCTCTCACAGTACTGCTACCTCTTAGCGCCAGGGAATGGGTTTGATTCCAGCATGGGTCACTATCTGTGTGGAATCTGCACATTCTCCCCATGTCTGCATGGGTTTCCTCTGAATGCTCCGGCTTCTTCCCACAGTCCCGAAAGACGCGCTGGTTAGGTGCATTGGCCATGCTAAATTCTCCCTCAGTGTACCCGAACTGGTGCTGGAATGTGGTGACTCGGGTATTTTCACAGTAACTTCATTGCAGTGTTAATGTAAGCTGACTTCTGACACTAATAAATAAATAACCTTTAACTTTCAGTTGTTGTGCAACAAAATGCAAAAAGGAATGCTTTATTTTGTGGCCCAAGATAAACATTATCAACAGATAAAGAGAAAAAGAGAGGGAGGGACAGTTATTGTGGATGGAACAATGGAAAAGCAAGTTTATAAGTGTTTCATGACAGAATCACAGAATCCCAGATTACTACAGTGCAGAAGAGGCCATCGAGTCTGCTTCGACACATGAAATGCCCCGACCTGCCCACCTAATCCCACTTGCCAGCACTTGGCCCATAGCCTTGACTGTTATGGTATGCCAAGTCCTCATCCAAGTACTTTTTTACCCTGCTCAGAATGCTGTGGTGTTGTGTAGTTTCATTACTGCTTTGTTGCATATAGGTATGTTTAATTCTGCTTCTGTCTGTTGCTTCAGGGTTCGATTCCCAGCTTGGGTCACTGTCTGTGTGAAGTTTGCACGTTCTCCCCATGTCTGCGTGGGTTTCCTCCAGGTTCTCTGGTTTCCTCCCACCAGCACGTTAGGCGCATTGATCCAAACAGGTGCTGGAATGTGGTGACTAGGAGAATTTCACAGTAACTTCATTGCAGTGTTAATGTAAGCCTTACTTGTGACTAATAAATAAACTTTAATTTTTAACTTTAACATTTTTCCTTACTGTATTGAGTTTTATCTCAGTAATGATCACAATGAGAGCAGACGTTTGCATCCTCAAAATAGTCAAGCAGGAGATGTAAGGACACTTTTCTAGCTACTGCATGAGGCACATAATTAAGGCGTGGTGATGCTGAATGATCCCTGTCATTTGCACAGTAAGAAATCTGACAACCGATTTATTGGTGTTGTCAGATTTTTTACTGTGTTTACCCCAGTTCAACGCTGGCATCTCCACATCATTTGCACAATCGCCAGTTTCACTTCTAGTGGCTTTGCACAGTCACCGATGGCAAGCACCCAATATCTTGTGACTTGCTTGTGTTTCCGATCAATATTTCCACATGAGAATGAGTAAGCCTTCTGTCTGATGGTGAGATTAGAGACTGGGGACAGGGGCGTGGTTTTCTGAATTCTCGCCAGTGGTGGCTGGTGGGGGTCTCACCTCCGGGCACTCGTTTTGGGAGGCTGTGGATCAACGTGTCCACAGTGAGGGATTGTGAGCAGTCCAGACACATTAGGGAGATGTAAACAGTACATTACTATCTGGAAACTGACCTGCGTGGCCCTATTGGAACTATATAGAATTAACAGTAAAGAAGCAGACATTTTGACCTCTAAGCTGCTTTTTACGCTCTACAGTTAGTCTCTGACATCCTTAATTCATCTCAGTTTATCTGACAAGTTTACTTAATCTAGCCTTATCAGAGGAACCTGCTGTTAGCTCGCTTTATCTAACTTCCCTACAAAATACACTAGCATGCTTCTCAGCATGTTTTATCAGCGTAAATTGATTTGATCTGATACATTGTGAAAGCAAAACTCATCACCACCATTGCATTTCAATAACTTCTACATTTGGTCTGGGTGGCGAGGAGTTGATGGATATTGGAGCGGGCAGTGGAGGACATTGGGGGAGTTGATGGGCATTGGGGGAATTGATGGATATTGGCAGAGTCGAGGATATTGGGGGAATTGATGGGTATGGGGGGAGTTGAGGATATTGGGGGGAGTTGAGGATATTGGGGGAGTTGAGGATATTGGGGGGAGTTGAAGATATTGGGAGAGTTGAGGATATTGGGGGGAGTTGAGGATATTGGAGGTTGAGGATTGAGGATATTGGGGTTTGAGGGTTGAGGATATTGGGGAAGTTGAGGATATTGGGGGTTGAGGGTTGAGAATATTGGGGAAGTTGAGGATATTGGGGGTTGAGGATATTGGGGAAGTTGAGGATATTGGGGTTTGAGGGTTGAGGATATTGGGGGAGTTGAGGATATTGGGGAAGTTGAGGATATTGGGGAAGTTGAGGATATTGGGGGAGTTGAGGATATTGGGGGAGTTGAGGATATTGGGGAAGTTGAGGATATTGGGGTTTGAGGGTTGAGAATATTGGGAAAGTTGAGGATATTGGGGGTTGAGGGTTGAGAATATTGGGGAAGTTGAGGATATTGGGGAAGTTGAGGATATGGGGGTTTGAGGGTTGAGGATATTGGGGAAGTTGAGGATATTGGGGGTTGAGGATATTCGGGAAGTTGAGGATATTGGGAGTTGAGGGTTGAGGATATTGGGGAAGTTGAGGATATTGGGGTTTGAGGGTTGAATATATTGGGGAAGTTGAGGATATTGGGGGTTGAGGATATTGGGGAAGTTGAGGGTATTGGGGGTTGAGGGTTGAGGATATTGGGGAAATTGAGGATATTGGGGTTTGAGGGTTGAGGATATTGGGGGAGTTGAGGATATTGGGGGTTGAGGATATTGGGGAAGTTGAGGATATTGGGGGTTGAGGGTTGAGGATATTGGGGAAGTTGAGGATATTGGGGTTTGAGGGTTGAGGATATTGGGGAAGTTGAGGATATTGGGGTTTGAGGGTTGAGGATATTGGGGAAATTGAGGATATTGGGGGAGTTGAGGATATTGGGGGTTGAGGATATTGGGAAAGTTGAGGATATTGGGGGTTGAGGGTTGAGGATATTGGGGGTTGGGGGTTGAGGATGTTAGGGGAGTTGAAGATATTGGGGAAGGAGGGGGCAAGGATATTGGAGATGGGGGACTGAGGATGTTGGGGGGAGTTGAGGATATTGTGGAGTTAATGATATTGGGGGAGTTGAGGATATTGGGGAAGGGGAGATGAGGATATTGGGGAGGTGAGGATATTGGGGGTGGCTGGGTGTTGAGGATATGCGGGTGGGTTGTGATTTGATCATTGCTGGGATACAGGGAAAGGGAAGGGGAATGGGTCTTGCTAAATTGCTCTTGCAGAGAATCAGAGCATAGGACATAGGAAAATAGGAATTAGGAGCAGCCTTTCCAGCCTGCTCCACCGTTCAATCAGATCATGGCTGATCTCTCTGTGGTCCACCTTCCCACCTGTTCACCATATCCCATTAACCCCTTGCCTATCAGAAATATATGTAAGTCCTTCTTGAACCATTCAATAATTCAGACTCCACCGTGCTATGGGGCAGCGAACTCCACAAATTCACCACTCTCTGTGAGAAATAGTTCCTTCTCATCTCAGTTTTAAATCTACTGCCTCTCAACCTATACCTGTTACCTCTTGTTCAAGATTATCCCATAAGAGGAAACATTTGGTCTACATTTATTATATCAATCCCTTTTAAAATTTCATATACTTTGATCAGATTCCTTCCCATCCGTCTAAACTCCAGCAAGTATAAACCCAAACTGTTCAATCTCTGCTCATACGTCAACCCTTTCTTTCCCAGAATCAATCTGGTGAACCTCCTCTGAACAGCCTCCAATGCCACTAGATCCTTCCTCAAATAAGGATGCCAAAAATGGATACAATACTCCAGATGTGGTCTCAGCAACAGCCTATACAATTGCAACAACACGTCTCTACTTTTATACTCCAGTCCCTTTGCAATAATGCTAACATTCCATTTGCCTCTTTTAGTACGTGCTGCATCTGTATACCGACTTTCTGTAATCCATGAACATAGACATCCAGATCTCTCTGCCCAGACATATTTGAATCTGCTTTCCAATTAGATAATAATTTGCCTTTCTATTTTTTTGGTCAAAATGGACAATCTCACACTAAACTCCATCTGCCAACTATTGGCCCATTATCCTAGCCTATCTATATCCATCCGTAAAATCTTTATCTCCTCTTCACTGCCTGCTTTTCCACCTATTTTAGTATCATCTCCTTCTGAACTGTAACCATTCTATGATTCTGAATATCCAGTCCTCTAATACCTCTGGACCTTGGCAACACCAGCCTGATTATACTCAATCCCTTTGTGAACTGTCCTTGGTGTAGTGAATGCAATGCCAACATCAGTCCAGGCCCCAGAACTGAACTTTCCAGCTGGTGACACTAACTCAGCAAACTGGTGCCTTTAGAATTAGCAACAAGCTTTCTAGAAGTTTATTTATTAGTGTCTCAAGCAAGCTTACACTGCAATGAAGTTACTGTTGAGGCCACAGTGGTTAGCACTGCTGCCTCACGGCACCAATGACTCGGGTTCGATTCCTGGCTTGGGTCACTATCTGTGCAGAGTCTGCACGTTCTCCCCGTGTCTGCGTGGGTTTCCTCCGCGTGCTCTGGCTTCCTCCCACAGTCCGAAAGTCGTGTTGGTTAGGTGCATTGGCCATTCTAAATTTTCCCTCGGTGTGCCGACGAAGGGATTTTCACAGTCACTTAATTGCTGTGTTAATCAAAGAATTGTAGAATTCATATAGTGCAGAAGGAGGTCATTCAGCCCACTGAGTCTGCACTGACAACAATCCCACCCAGGCTCTATTCCCATAACTCCACATATTTACTCTGCTAATCCCCTGACACTAGGGTCAATTTAGCACGGCCAATCAACCTAGCCCACACATCTTTGGACTGTAGGAGGAAAATGGAGCACCCAGAGGAAACCCGCGCAGACACAGGGAGAACATGCAAACTCCACACAGTTACTCGAGGTCAGAATTGAACCTGGGTCCCTGACGCTGTGAGGCAGCAGTGCTAACCACAGTGCCACTACACTGCCCCGTAAACCCTTCTAACCCACTGATCCATGTGGAAAGCTGCCATCCATTGTGTCAAGTGGGGTTGCAACATGCTTGGTGGGTCGTGCTGTTAGTGATGTGTTGATATAAGGTGCTATTCTACAGAAATCGTTTTAGAGCAATTTGTGAAATAGAACAATGTGGTTCTATTTCCTGGTGGTGGGGGTGGGCAGTACAGAATCTATACAGGGGAATTACATCTCCAAAGACCGCCGATTCAGTTAAATAAATTGCACTGTAGGGGGAAAAATGACAGCAATGTAATAAACAATAAATGCAATTTTTGCTGAATGTGAGATTGGGAACTGGTCTTCGAACTGCATTCAGTCACATCCGCCCAGACTATTTGTTATTAAACACCCGCCCATTCTGAGCTACAAACAGTCTGCAGTTATAGGGAGTTTCAGCTCCAGTTGCACTGAGAGTCCGCAGTGGGAGAACACAGGGCGCTCTGACAGGACAAACCCCCCAGCACTGGTGAGTAAAAGGATTTACTCTCTACCTTTCCGCCTCGGTTTATTTACAAAACCCCAGTCCGATTGCAATTGGTTCTTTAGCTCTGCAAAACACACGAGCTCCCGTCTTGGGTTCTGTGGGCTTGTTTCCTGTCTGCTGAATCCAATTGTATTGGCTTATGCGCTACACACACAGCCAGAGATTCCGCAATATTCTCGATCTGCTGCTTTTAACATCTTGTGTTTAGTTATATCGCCTTTTGACATTGCAAACGCGCGCTTCCCAAGGGCATTAGAGAGCAAGCTTTAACTCGGAGCCACTTAACGAGGTCAGGGCTGATAATTAGAACTTTGCCTCCTTAACTTACAGGAGAGGATTTAAACTGGAGCTTCCGAAAGGGTGAAAGAGCAGCCAGGCCAGAGAGAGGTGGCAGCCATGGAGTGCTGGTTCAGTAGGAATAGGGTTTAACGAGCGGAATGCGCGTAAGCAGTGAAAAGCGACACCGTGGCACAGTGGTTAGCACTGTTGCCTCGCAGCGCCAGAGATCTGGGTTCTATCCCAGCCTCTGATCACTCTCTGTACGGATTTTGCATATACTCCGAGTGTAAGAACATAAGAACATGCATGGGTTTCCTCTCACAGCCCAAAGGTGTGTTGGTTAGGTGGATTGGCATGCGGAAGTGCCCCGCAGTGTGAGGGGGACTAGCTAGGGGGTTACAGGAATAGTGGGAATGTTGCCAGTGCAGATTTGATGGGCCACGTGGCCTCTTTCTGCACTGTGGGTATTCTGTGATTTGTGGAATTCACCACCACAGAAAATGGTTGACATTGTGTGATTTCAAGAGGAAATTGCATCCAGTTCTTGGGTTCAAAGGGGTCAAGGGATATGAGGGGGAAGGAGGAATCAGGATACTGAATGTGATGATTTGTTATAATTATAATGAATGGTGGAGCAGGGCTGAGTGGCTGACTCCTGCTTCTAGTTTCTATGTAGGAAACAATTAGCTACTGCAGTGGGGAAGCTTGGGAATCTTTTGGCATGGATCAGTTGGAAAGGGTACAATGATCTTTCACAGCAGCAATAGTCTCGTGAGAACCAGGGGAACCCAGATTCGAATTCCCAGCTTGGGTCACTCTGTGTGGAGTCTGCAAGTCCCCGCTGTGTCTATGTGGGTTTCCCCCCACAGTCTGAAAGACGTGCTGGTTAGGTATATTGGCTATGCGAAATTCTACCCCAACAGGGGCCGGGAGTATGGCGACTAGGGGATTTTCATAGTAATTTCATTGCAGTGTTAATGTAAGCCTACTTGTGACACTAATAAATAAACTTTAAACTTTGATTTATGACGCACTAGATCTTCCCATATATCTACCATATATCCATATACTAGAATGAGGGAGGACGGAAATAAAACCGGAAAGACTACCGGATACTGCGGCTAAATGTTGTTTATCTTCCTAATGTGGGTATGCCGGCGTTGGACTGGCGTAAACACAGTAAAAAGTCTGACAACACCAGGTTTTAGTCCAACCTATTTATTTGATAATATACTCACTAGCTTTCGGGGTTACCCCCTTCGTCAGGTGAATGGAGAGTTCTGGCCTCAGACAGAGCATATAAAGCACAGACAGTTTAGAGATTACTGATTAAAATGCGAATCCTTACACCTAACCTGCTGTTCAAGACCTGAAGTGGCTGATAACGTGAGTGGAAGGAGCACTGATCACAGTTTAAAGAGATGTGTATTGTCTCCAGACAGTACAGTAAGTGAGGTTTTGCAAACCCAGGCAAGTCATGGGGGTTACAGATAGTGCGACATGAACCCAAGATCCCTGTTGAGACCGTCCTCATGGACCATGCAGACGCTACGACAACGGATGAATGAACATCGCTCAACAGTCACCAGGCAAGACTGTTCCCTTCCTGTTGGCGAACACTTCAGTGGTCACGGGCATTCAGCCTCTGACCTTCGGGTAAGCATTCTCCAAGGCGGCCTTCACGACACACGACAGCGCAGAGTCGCTGAGCAGAGACTGATAGCCAAGTTCCGCACACATGAGGACGGTCTCAACAGGGATCTTGGGTTCATGTCGCACTATCTGTAACCCCCATGACTTGCCTGGGTTTGCAAAACCTCACTTACTGTACTGTCTGGAGACAATACACATCTCTTTAAACTGTGATCAGTGCTCCTTCCACTCACATTATCAGCCACTTCAGGTCTTGAACAGCAGGTTAGGTGTAAGGATTCGCATTTTAATCAGTAATCTCTAAACTGTCTGTGCTTTATATGCTCTGTCTGAGGCCAGAACTCTCCATTCACCTGACGAAGGGGGTAACCCCGAAAGCTAGTGAGTATATTATCAAATAAATAGGTTGGACTAAAACCTGGTGTTGTCAGACTTTTTACTGTGTTTATCTTCCTAGCCAGTGTTCTGCTTTTTACCGTGGTTACCACCGAGGGTGGCACCCCACAGCCCTGGTGACAATTGCAAGAACAACTTAGCATGTGCAAACTCAGCCAATACACAGTTATTTCCCAAGTGTGATCGCAAATTTTGCTTTCTGATTCAGAAATTTCCCCAGTATTCGGAGAAAATAGGGCGACAATGTGAAACTGGCATGTATTGATGGACTGACTCATTCTGGAAGCTCTCGATGTTACAGGTATGTCTCACAGCTCACTGTCTGCAGTGCAATATCATTTTAGGATGTTAAAATGATCTGTTCCCTCACTCTCCCCTGATTTGTTTAGTTACCTTAAATAAATATCCATGAAGTTAGGAGGGACTGTTTTCCTTGGGGAAAGGACAGACAAGAGGAGATTTGATAGAAGTTATCCAAAATTATGAGGGCTCTGGTCACAGTAGACAGGGAGAATCTGTTCCCACTCATGAAAGGGTCGAGAACGAGAGGGCACAGATATAAAGTAATTGACAAAAGAGGAAGAAAGGTTTTTCACAAGTGGTTAGCACTGCTGCCTCACAGCGCCAGGGACGTGGGTTCAATTCCCGGCTTGGGTCATTGTCTGTATGAAGTCTGCACATTCTCCCTGTGTCTGCATGGGTTTCCTCCGGGTGCTGTGGTTTCCTCCCACAGTCCGAAAGACATGCTGGTTATGTGCATTGACCATGCTTAATTCTCCCTCAGCGTACCCGAACAGGCGCTGGAGTGTGGCAAATCGGGAAGTTCACGGTAACTTCATTGCAGTGTTAGTGTAAGCCTACTTGTGACACTAATAAATAAATAAATATACTGTTGTTGAAAAGGAAGATTGTGCAGGCTTAAAGTAAAAAAGTTTATTTATTAATCACAAGTAAGGCTTACATTAACACTGCAATGAACTTACTGTGAAATTCCTCTAGTTGCCACACTCTGGTGCCTGTTTGGGTAACTGCACCTAAACAGCACAAATTTCAGACTGTGGGAGGGAACTGGAGGAAACCCATGCTGACATGGGGAGAACGTGCAAACTCCACACAGGCAGTGACCCAAGCTGGGAATCGAACCTGGGTCCCTGGTGCTATGAGGCAATTGTGCCACCCATGGGGAGAAAAGGGGAGGATGGCACTAAGGAAAAATGCCCATTTGGAGAGGGCACAATGGACTGAGTGGCCTCCTGCCCTGGAACAATTCTGTGATTTTGTGTTGTTGTATTCTGCTTAATTCTTTATATCAAGATCATGGTCTTGAACCTAGATTGTGACTGCACCTATCCCCCCCACCCACAAAAAAAACCCACTTCTCTCCATTTATGTTTATCATTTGGAAGTTAAGCTTTGCAAGAGGCTCAAGCACGACACAATGGGGTGAATGGCTTCCTCTGTGCTGTACTGTTCTTATGTACAATGTTCTGAGCAGACAGGCAGGACCGTATTAGTGCATCAAAGTCATGAGCAGGGAAGCCAAGGGCAACATTAGATATGACCACACACTCCTTTACCTTTCCTCAACTGATGCTCAGTGCCTCCTGCCTCCTCTCAGCCGTCTTTTTGGGTAAATCAAATGAACTAAATTAAACAAACTCAGTGTCAAAGCAAGAAGGGCAGCCTTTAAAAAGAAAGGAACTGCCTGAAACAAAAAGACAAAGTAAGACGGTAACTTAAAACATTAGATCAAAATGTGATTAAGGGGGTGAATAATGCATCTCATCCCTGTGGTGCCCAATGGGCATGGAAGGCCTTGATAGTGCCTCCTCTCAGCTATGTGAAATACCTTGGGATAGTGAATGTTTCCAATATACATCACAAATTGTTGCTATTAGGTGACCAGACTTTCAGAAGTTACCAGGACACAGCTCCCGATAATACCGAGTTTCACATAGAGGGGATTTGAGAGTCTGTGTGATTGTATCCCACTGCAGTGTGGAACTGAGTTGCTTCTCCCTGGCCTGCCTCATTGAGCACTTTTACCTGAAGCTGCATTGCCGGCTGCACGTCCTCCACTAGCTCATGGTTGTTAAGAGACGCTGTCAATGCCACACCATGGCATGGTGGCACAGTGGTTAGTACTGCTGCCTCACAGCGCCAGGGACCCAAGTCAATTCTGGCTTGGGTAACTGTGTGTTCAGAGTCTGCACGTTCTCTCTGTGCGTGGGTTACCTCCAGGTGCCCTGTTTTCCTCCCACACTCGGAAAGACGTGCTGGTTAGGTGCATTCTCCCTCAGTGTACCCGAACAGGTGGCGGAGTGTGGCAACTAGGGGATTTTCACAGTAACTTCATTGCAGTGTTAATATAAGCCTACTTGTGACACTAATAAATAAAAGCTTAGAAATAGAAAGCGTGTTTTTTTTTGTAAAACGATTTTTTTACTCCATCCTTAAAGCTAAAAAACAATTGCTCAGAAACCCAAATCCATTCCTTTCTTGCTCCAAAAACCAAATTCAAATTCCAATTCAATTCGATTCATGGTCCCATCAAGAGAGACAAACAGGATCCAAGCTGACAAGATTGCACAATCTTGGGGCTTGACCTGATGCTTGATCTTAACAGAGTCTGCTGGCCTCCTACAAAACTTTGCCTGCTGATCCACCAGCAGTTTGACTAACTGCCCCCATCCCCCCTCCATTAAACTTGAAGTGGGCAGGTGTGAGCTGGGTTGGATTTCAGGTTGGAAATTTAAACTTGCCACCTGACGTGAACCTACTCATTTTCTAATGGTGAGTAGGAGTGGGGGGCTGGGTATTAAAATTACTACCCAAATGATAAGATGTACTGGCTTGATTTGCATAACTCTGCTTTTGAAATCATTATGACCTCACTACATTACATCCTATGCTTTCAGGCACGGCTTTTGACACTTGCAGCTGGGAAAAGTGAGCGAAAACTCTCACTGGACAATGTATTGTACCCCGCATAATCAACAAGTAGATAACGTGTTCCAAGGTACCTGCAATTGCTGTTTCTTTTCTACCCGTACTGCTGCAGGGTGTAATTATTGGGGACCAGGCGCTACTCTGGGTTTCAGGGGCTTTTCAATTCCCCGTGAACTTGGGTTCAAATCCATGTCTGTTTTTTGGATTTGAATGTCCTGTTTGAACTAAATTCAGGCCATTATTACTCATAGAAGGATAGAAACCCTACAGTGCAGAAGGAGGCCGTTCGGCCCATCGTCTGTGCCGAAAACAATCCCACTCGGGCCCTATCCCCGTCATCCCCGTTAATCCCTCTCACCTACGCATCCGGGACACACAGGGGCAATTTAACATGGCCAACCCACCTAACCTACACATCTTTGGACTGAGAGAGGAAGCCGGAGCACCCAGAGGAAACCCACAAAGACACGGGGAAATGAGTAAACTTTTCATAGATTGTTTAAAGTTGATTTATTAGTCACAAGTAAGGCTTACATTAATATTGCAATGAAGTTACTGTGAAATTCCCCAAGCCGGGAATCGAACCTGGGTCCCTGGCACTGAGAGGCAGCAGTGCTAACCACTGTGCCGCACTATTGTACGTGAGCCAGCAGTTTTGTCTCCAGTTTGGTACTCAGCCCTGTTGGATGGCCACACAGCTATGTGAGAAATGGAAAGGTGAATAATGTTTGGAATGGATATGATTGGCACATTGTTCAGCGGGACAGTGGGAACTTTGCCCTGCATCCAAGCATGTTGGCTGTTTCCAGCACTGGGTGCCTGGGAATGGGAATGGTTCTATTTTCTCTTCACCAGCTTCCCCCATGGGATTTCGCCCGTATTGGTGAGAGCAAAGGCTTCCCACAGCATCGAACAAATTTGGCATCAGTGTCCAGGAATGTATGTGTGAGATATAATGACATGGCTGGGATTTTGTCACTGTGGTGAATGACAGAATCCCGCAAGAGTTAGAAAATGAGAATCTCGGCAGCAAGATCTTGCTTTCAGATTTCCCTGTCCCCCCGCCCCCCCCACCTGTCTCCCGGGCAGTGACGAAAAGGGGTTCCTGTATTTGGGAATCTCGTTTAAATCAAATATTGTTGCATTGAAAGGCTTCAACAAGCCAACATTAGGATATCTCCACCCCTGCTGAACTGACGTCACCTCGGCGTGGTTTACAACAGGTTTTTAAAAGAGGAACCAGGCGGAGGGAATCTGGCAGGAACGCACAAGTAAGCATAGCCTCCAGGGTGGAGAGGGACATGCCCTGGGTAGTATCCTGGCACCATCCCTTGGCATTGCCACCCTGGGGGAAAGTGTCAGGGGCTGTGCCAAAGGGGGGCCACGCTGGAGAGCTTTATTGCAGGGTGGGGTTCCTCTCCTCTGTGGGGGAGGGGGAATGGGGTGGTACCTTGTGTCCATGCGAGTGGAGGTGCTCTCAATGTGTGTCTCTGGGGTGGCAGTGGGGGGGGGGGGTCTCCGTGTACATGGGGGAAGGAGTTCCTTATTGTTATTGGCGATCGGGGCTTATTCTGGCCCTGCCTAATCCAGTGTGACGGTGTGGGCCACGCTGGCAGATGATGTTTGCGCAGAGTGCTGCAAGAAAAGCCATCCATGCAGCTAATGAGCTCAGCCAGCACTCTGTGCAAGAGAGGGAAAATTCTGCCCACGCTGTCTCCTGCACCATCGGCAGCTATTACCTGAGCGTGGCCTGTTGCATTGCAGTGCCCTGTTCTTCCTGACATGGGTGGGAGACCCTGGCACCTGGGTCTCACCCCTTCCAGATGATAGAGTTGAGTTTGTGAACCTGCAGGTGAGGGAATACCAACACAGTGAGTCACTCACCTGGTTTGGAGACAAAACCGATGCTGCAATCTCAAAGGGATAGGAAATCATATAAAACTGATGACTGTTCTTTTAAACTTTCTGTAGCAAATGGCAAATTCGAGGGGAAAGTCGCAGATATTGTTTTCAAGTCTTCTCCAGAATCAGTTTGCCCACTGGATGTCAGATTTGCCAGAAAAATTATGGGACAAGCCACTCTGCCATCTGGCCATTCCAGGTAACTATGGGTCATTTAGTTCATTGTTGTCTTTTATAGTCAACTGGAGAGTGTGGGAGAGGTAAGATATCATTGGGGAAAGTGGTGGCCTCCTGGTACTGTCACATGACCAGTAATCCAGAGACCCAGGGTAATGGGACCTGGGTTCGAATCCCACCGTGGCAGATGGCGAAATTTGAATTCAATAAAAATTAGGAATTAAAAGTCCAATGTTGACCATGATTGGTTGTCGTGAAAACCCATCTGGTTCACTAATGTCACTATTGTACCTGCCTCAACCACTTTCTCTGGCAGCTCTAAGTGATGGCCTAGGTGGGGAGGTGATGGCCTCGTGCTATTATCCGCTGTGGTGGGATTTGAATTCAATAAAAAAAATCTTGAATGAAGAATCTACTGATGACCATGAAACCATTGTGAATTGTCGGAAAGAAACCCTCTGGTTTACTTTA
Organism: Carcharhinus amblyrhynchos; assembly: GCF_965287045.1. Classification (NCBI taxonomy): domain Eukaryota; kingdom Metazoa; phylum Chordata; class Chondrichthyes; order Carcharhiniformes; family Carcharhinidae; genus Carcharhinus; species Carcharhinus amblyrhynchos. Next base: position 94,684,511 of record NC_137333.1, read on the forward strand.
GGGAAGGAAATCTGCTGAACTTACCCGGTCTGGCCTACGTGTGACACCAGACTCAGATCAAGTGGTTGATTCTGAAATGGAGGGCTGTTAGGGATGGGCAATAAATCCTGGCCCAGCCAGCGAGGCCCACACCCCTTGAATGAATAAAAAAAATTGAGCATTAGTGGAAAAAAATGGAGTGTTTCAAGCAACTTTGTCAATGTTGTATTTACACCAAGTTGCAGAAGTAGGGTTTCTGTTGCAGTGCGAGAAAAGATGTGCATGGTGGCATGGTGGTTAGCAGGGACCCGGGTTCAATTCTTGGCTTGAGTCACTGTCTGTGCGGAGTTTGCACCTTCTTCCTGTTTCTGCAAGGGTTTCCTCAGGGTGCTCCGGTTTCCTCCCACAGTCTGAATGACGTACTGGTTAGGTGCATTGGCCATGCTAAGTTCTCCATCAGTGTACCCAAACAGGCGCCGGAGTGTGGTGACTAGGGGATTTTCACAGTAACTCCATTGTAGTGTTAACATAAGCCTAATTGTGACACTAACAAATAAATTTTAAAAGTGAGGGAATGCAAGTGAAGATGGAGGACACTCTTTTCCTTAACTTCTTTCCATCTTCTTCGCAGACATTGCGAATTCAATGCTGACCGAGTCATACTTCTTGCGCTGAATGGAACCATTTCCATTTCAGTCTCCCAGTCTTGGGGATCAAACACATCCCCCTTGTAATACATTCCTCTGCTTATTAAACCCTGATAGTTGTTGCTCAGATTGACCTACCATAAAATTGTGTAAAAGCTGACTTTCGGAATGAAGGAGTTGATTCAGTGGTGTGAGTGTTAGGAGGCGTTGAGAAATGGAACTCTTCTGCAAAGGTTCAATGGTGTTTCCATTTACAATGCCAGAGGACATTTGGCATCAGCCCAGTTTTTAGATCTGAGTGCTATAATCTACTTCAATAATACATCCTTTATTTGTCGTCAGGTGGCTGTGAGTATATGATCAGCTGGTGCATTTATTGTCTGGCCCAACTGGTTCTGAGTTAGCGATATTGTTTGTTAAGTCACGGAGCTATCTGCATTGCAGTCAGGACAAGCCAACTGGGAATAACAAGTTCCTTTCCTGAGAACATTGATCGGCTAATTCTGGTTTCAGAATAAAGCAGGATGTTTCACAACTCCACTGATTAGAATTCAGTTTCACAACTCCACTGATTAGAATTCAGTTTCGCAATTAACGAGGTAAATATGTAGGGTTATGGGGATAGGACCTGGGGTGGGATTGTTGTCGATGCAAATTCGATGGGCTGAATAGCCTCCTTTTGCACTGTAGGGATTCTGTGATTCTGTAAAGTTAATGAGAATCATGAGAGATATTTCTAACTTGATTGCAGTATTCAAGTTTCAAGATAGGCTGGGCGAATGGGCCAGAAAATGGCAAATGGAATTTAATGTTGGCAAGTGTGAGGTGGTCCACTTTGGTAGGAAGAATGGTAGGAAGGACTATTACTTGCGTGGCGAAAAACTGCAGCAGGCGACGGTGCAGAGGGACCTTGGGGTCCTTGTGCATGAGTCGCAAAAACCCAGCTTGCAGGTGCAGCAGGTGGTCAGGAAGGCGAATGGGATGCTGGCCTTCATAGCGAGGGGGATTGAATATAAAAGTAGGGAGGTCTTGCTGCAGCTGTATAGGGCATTGGTGAGGCCGCAGCTGGAGTACTGTGTGCAGTTTTGGGCGCCGCACCTGTGCAAGGATATTTTGGCCCTGGAGGGAGTGCAGAGGAGGTTTACTAGGCTGATACCGGAGTTGAGGGGATTGAGCTATGAGGAGAGGCTGAATAAACTAGGCTTGTACTCGTTAGAGTTTAGAAGAATGAGGGGAGATCTCATTGAGACGTATAAGATGATGAATGGGATGGATAGGATAGAGGTGGAGAGACTCTTCCCGCTCAAAAAAGACAGTAGGACTAGGGGGCACAGCCTCAAGATAAAGGGGAGGCGGTTTAGAACAGAGTTGAGGAGGAACTTCTTCACTCAAAGGGTGGTGAATCTCTGGAATTCTCTGCCCGTTGAAGTGGTGGAGGCTGCCTCGCTAAATATTTTTAAGAAGCGGGTTGATGGGTTCTTGATAAGAGAGGGGATTAAGGGTTATGGGGAGAGGGCGGGAAAGTGGAACTGAGCCACAACAGATCAGCCATGATCTTATTGAATGGCGGGGCAGGCTCGAAGGGCTAGATGGCCTACTCCTGCTCCTATTTCTTATGTTCTTATGTTCTTATTTTAGTAATTGGACATGTAAACTAGGCTGATACTCCAATGGTGCACTGTATTGCAAAGGGTGCAACTATTGGATGAAATGCTTGATGGAGGCCCCATCTGCCTCCACAGACAGACTAAAAAGATTGTGCAGCAATAGTTGAAAGACTAGTAAGGATTTGCTTTTAAAGGAGGAAGTGAAGTGTAGCATGTTAATGTCATAGCGACATTGCATCATAGAGGTTTACAGCATGGAAACAGGCCATTTGGCCCAACTTATCCATGCTGCCCTTTTTTTAACAACTGAGCTCGCCCCAATTTGGCCCATATCCCTCTGTACCTATCTCACCCATGTAACTGTCTAAATGTATTTTAGAAGACAGAATTGTATCTGCCTCTACTATTTACTACCTCTGGCAGCGCGTTCCAGACACTCACCACCCTCCGTATGAAAAAATTTGCAGTACTTTGGGTTGAGAGTTATAAAGAGCTTGGGGCAGGGTGACTGAAGAATGCTACTGGGGAGGCAGTAACTGGAATATGCAGCCGAAGGAGAACTATTCAGATAGGGTGTAGTCAGGAACATAGGGAAATCCTTTCCATCGCTTTGTGTTGTCCCGTTTATGGTGTAAGTTTTGGCAGGTTTATGCTTGATTGACAAAAAAGTGATCCTACAAGGTTGTGACAGTAAAATTATGTTTGTTCCCATCTAGGAAGCCATGACTCGATGACGTACTGCTTAGATTTAAACTCTCCAGTCAAGCCTTCAGAAAAGATTTTAAACTGTTTGGATCATGTAATTCCTTGTATCACTCGACCAGAGATATATAAATGGTGTAAGACACAGGTATGTTGCACCTTTTGCTAATTAGTTTATCGGTCCATTTTGTACCTCAGTTGTCCACATGAAGCATTCCAGGTTATAGTCTCGGTTAGACGCAGAGTGAAGAGTTCTTTTCATCTGTCCAGCAAATTGCCTTGGTTGCAATCGCTGACAAGTACCACTGTTGAAATTTTTTCCCCCATTTCCTACACATCCCATCCTGTAGCCACAGTCAACACCAGTTTCAAATTGGGGACAGTTTTGCGCCCAGTGGGAACTGGTTCAAGGTTGTCTTAACTTATTCCATGCAAGGCATATTCACCTGCACTGGAATCTAGTGCCATCTCTGGAGCTGTCTGACTGGTGACTATCTGACCCACTGCGCAACTTAGTTTTGTTTTGAATCACAGTTGTTTGTACAAAGCAGACTCATTTTACACAGCTCATGCAGACAGAATTTTTATTCATTCATTTGTGGGACGTGGGCATCGCTGGCTGGCCATCATTTATTGCCCATCCCTAGTTGTCCTTGAGAAGGTGGTGGTGAGCTGCCTTCTTGAATCGCTGCAGTCGACGTGCTGTAGGTTGACCCACAATGCCGTTTGGGCAGGAATTCCAGGATTTTGATCCAGAGACTGCGAAGGAATGTCAATGTATTTTCAAGTCAGGACGATGAGTGGCTTGGAGGGGAACTTGCAGGTGGCGGTGTCCCCGTGTATCTGCTGCCCTTATCCTTCTAGATGAAAGTGGTCATGGATCTGGAAGTTGCTAAGGATCTTTGGTGAATTGCTGCAGTGCATCTTGTAGATAGTAACAGCAGTGTGTACTGAGCGTCAGTGGTTGAGGGAGTGGATGTTTGTGGATGTGGTGCCAATCAAGCTGGCTACTTTGTCCTGGTTGGTGTCAAGCTTCTTGACTATTATTGGAGCTGCACCCATCCAGGCATGTGAGGAATATTCCATCACCCTCCTGACTTGTGCCTTGTTGATGGTTTTGTTAAGTGAATGACTATTCTGGCATGCCATGCACGCATTGGACATTCACATCTCTAATGCGATGTTTCATATTACTGGTCAATTTCCACTGTCATTAAACATGAGAGTTCTGAGGTGGAGTTAGAGGGTGAAGATAATGGCACCAAAGTGTGCTACAATAATGTGTCATTCTAGTAAATCTCCTCTGTGCTCTCTCCAACGATTTGGCAACCTTCCTAAACACTGGTACCCGGAATTAGAGACAATGCTCCCACAGAGGCCTTACCTGTGATTTTTTTTTTAAGGTCACCTGAATTCCAAGTTGTTACATTTGAAGCATAAGTGAATCTGTATTATTTACAGTGCATACAAATACAGATGGTAAGTTCCTGAAGGAGAATTATTTAAAGTTTATTAGTATCACAAGCAGGCTTACATTAACTTGTAAGAAGTCTCACAACACCAGTTTAAAGTCCGATGAGTTTATTTGGTATCATGAGTTTTTCGGAGCACTGCTCTTTCATCAGGTGAGTGGAATGGCGTACATTAACAGTGCAATGAAGTTACTGTGAAAATCCCTTAATCGGCACACTCCAGCGCCTCTTTAGGTACACTGAAGGAGAATTTAGCATAAGCAATGCACCCTAAGGCAGTAAGAAGTCTCTCAACGCCAGGTTAAAGTCCAACAGGTTTATTTGGTAGCAAAATCCACTAGTTACCAAATAAACCTGCTGGACTTTAACCTGGTGTTGTGAGACTTCTTGCTGCGTTTACCCAGCATCTCTACATCAGTGCACCCTAACCAGGAAACCGGAGCACCCGGAGGAAACCCACGCAGACACAGGGAGAACATGCAGGCTCCGCACGGTAAGGCCGGAATTGAATCTGGATCCTTGATGCTGTGAGGCAGCAGTGCTAACCACTGCCCAATAGGGTGTAGCGGGGGGACTTTGGCAGTTAGCCTGAAGGCACCATAAGCAGATAGTCTGTTGTGATATCTTTGTGTGTATGTGAGTACAGTTCTCATGTTTGTAAAATTGTCTCTGTCAGCTATTCTATTTGTGCCTTGTCCCAAATTAGTCATGTTACCTGTAGCTTTGTCTGTCCGATTATTTGCAGTCTTTTTCTCTATTTGGTAGGTAGGAGATGTGGGTACTGGCTGTCATTGTGGCCTGACAGAAATTGTAGAGGAATATTCAGGTAGTGATGTTCCCATGCATCTGCGACACTGGTCCTTCTAGATCTTCTAGATGGTAGAAGTCGCAGGTTGGGAAGGTGCTATTGATGGACTTATCTCTCATCCCTCACCCATTGCCATTGCTTTTCCACCTCCCTAGCCCATGTATTCCTGTTTCACTTCTCTTAGATGACTTACTGCGTTTCTTGGCTGCCTCTGAAATAGTGTTACATAACATTCCTGTATAAGCCAGGCATAAAGCACACACTTACAGGAAATGAACTTGCATTTATAAAGTGCCTTTCACAAATCCCAAAGAACTTTATGACCAAATAAGTACTAATTGTAGTCACCATTGCAATGTAGATACCAGATGTGAGATTTTTAATTTTATGTAGCAAGACAGAAAGGAGTTGATAATCAAACCCTGTTCTTTATTTCATAGGAATCAAATATAATTGAACAGTTGGAAGCAGGTATCCGATACTTTGACCTAAGAATTGCACATAAACCAAATGACACATCTGATCATTTATACTTTACACACATGATCTTTACAACCGTAACAGTCTTGGTGAGTGAGTCCTATTGAAAATATCAGGAAATCTGATTCTAAATACAAATGTTTCGCTGGAATAGTTCCTGTCATTTTGCTGACTGCATTTTTGCTACGTTTAAAAAAATTTATTTGTGGAACATGGGCGTTGCTGGCTGGCCAGCATATATTGTCCATCCCTCGTTGTCCTTGGGGGGAAGTTGAGAGTCAACAACATTGGCTGTGGTATCACTGTGGCTTTGGAGTCACATGTAGGCCAGACCAAGTAAGGATGGCAGATTTCCTTCCCTAAAGGATATTAGTGAACCAGATGGGTTCTTCCTGATAATCGACAATGGTTTCATGATCATCAGTAGATTCTTAATTCCAGATTTTTTTTTGTTGTTGAACTCAAATTCCACCATCTGCCATCGTAGGATTCGAGCCCAGATCCCCAGAACATTAGCTGAGCTTCTGGATTAATAGGCAAGCGATAATACATCTAGACCATCACCTCCCTGAGATTTTTTATTGAGAAATCTAGGTCAAAGGACAAGGGTCATAGTGCAGAACACCAGCATTTTTAAAACCATAGAATTCCGGAAGGGATTTACCCTAGGATTCTCTGGGAGGCAAGGGAGGAGATTGCAGAGCCTCTGGCTCTGATCTTCAGGTCGTCGTTGGTCACCGGTATAGTGCCAGAAGATTGGAGGTTAGCGAATGTTGTCCCATTGTTTAAGAAGGGGAACAGAGACTTCCCCGGGAATTATAGACCGGTGAGTCTTACTTCTGTTGTGGGTAAGGTTTTAGAAAAAATTATTAGGGATAGGATTTATAGTTATTTGGAGAGTAATGAAATGATTAGAGATAGTCAGCATGGTTTTGTGGAGGGTAGGTCGTGCCTTACTAACCTAATTGAGTTTTTTGAGAAAGTGACCAAAGAGGTGGATGGGGGTAAGGCAGTTGACGTGGTGTATTTGGACTTTAGTAAGGCGTTTGATAAGGTTCACCATGGAAGCCTTCTGCAGAAATTGCAGATGTATGGGATTGAGGGTGATTTAGGAAATTGGATTAGGAATTGGCTGGCGGATAGGAGACAGAGGGTAGTGGTTGATGGTAAGTATTCGACATGGAGTTCAGTTACGAGTGGTGTGCCTCAGGGATCTGTTTTGGGGCCACTGCTGTTTGTAATTTTTATAAATGATCTGGACGAGGGTATAGCTGGGTGGATTAGTAAATTTGCTGATGACACCAAAGTCGGAGGTGTGGTAGATAGTGAGGAAGGGTGTCTTAGTCTACAGGGAGACTTGGTCAAGTTGCAGAGCTGGGCCGAGAGGTGGAGGATGGAGTTTAATACGGAAAAGTGTGAGGTAATTCACTTTGGTAGGAATAATGGATGTGTAGAGTATAGGGCTAACGGTAGGACTCTGAATAGTGTGGATGAACAGAGGGATCTAGGTGTATGTGTACATAGATCCCTGAAAGTTGGGAATCAAGTAGATAGGGTTGTTAGGAAGGCATACGGTGTCTTGGCGTTTATTGGTAGGGGGATTGAATTTAAGAGCCGCAACGTCATGTTGCAACTGTACAAAACTCTGGTGCGGCCGCACTTGGAGTATTGTGTGCAGTTCTGGTCCCCACATTATAGGAAGGATGTGGAGGCTTTGGAGAGGGTGCAGAGGAAGTTTACCAGGATGTTGCCTGGTATGGAGGGGAGGTCCTATGAGGAGAGACTGAGGGATTTGAGGTTGTTTTCATTAGAAAGAAGGCGGCTGCGAGGGGACCTTATTGAAACATATAAGATGATCAGAGGTTTGGATAGGGTGGACAGTGATAGTCTTTTTCCTCAGATGGAGAAAGCTAGCATGAGGGGGCATAGCTTTAAATTAAGGGGTGGTAGTTATAGGACGGATGTCAGGGGTAGGTTCTTTACCCAGAGGGTGGTGAGGGATTGGAATGCCCTGCCTGCTGCAGTTGTGGATGCGCCTAGTTTGGGGGTGTTTAAGAGATCCGTGGATAGGTTTATGGATGGAAAGAGTTTGGTTTAGGTTAGAGGGTCATTGTTTTTTAACTGGTCGGCGCAACATCGTGGGCCGAAGGGCCTGTTCTGCGCTGTAATGTTCTATGTTCTACAGTGCAGAAGAAGGCCATTCAGCCCATTGAGTCTGCACCGACCAGAATCCCACTCAGGCCCTATCCACAACCCCATGCATTTACCCAGCTAGTCCCCCTGATACTAAGGAGCACTTTAGCATGGCCAATCCACTTAACCAGCACGTCTTTAAATTGTGGGAAGGAACTGGAGCACCTGGGGAAAACGCATGCAGACACAGAGAGAACGTGCAAACTCCACATATACAGTGACCCAAACTAGGAATTGAACCCGGATCCCTGGCACTGTGAGACAGCAATGCTAACCGCTGTGCCACCATGTTGGAGAACTTGTGTGATAAAGCCGTGTTTACATTTATGTGTTTTCACAAGTCTGACAATTTACTTTATTTGGTGCAATTAACATTTTGGAAATGTGTTTTAAAGGAGGCCTTGAAGGAATTTGGACTCTGGCTGGAAGCACATCCTAAGGAAGTGGTTATATTGGCCTGCAGGTTCTTTGATGGAATGAATGAGCAACAACATCATGAGTTAATTCAGGAAATGAAAAACATATTTGGAGCCAAAATATGTTGCAAAACCTCTGTTGTAAGTAATAATCTTGGATTGGTAGCCAACTCATTTCATTGGCAACACCAAAATTAAAAAAAACTTGTGTACTAATTTTGTGAAATTTGATTTAAGGGAAATGGGAGGGCGTATACTCAACTGAGAACAAATGCTCAATGTGTTCCAGAGACAGATTTGAATTCTACTCGTGACTAATTAGCTGCTGGGTCAATTAACGAATGGATCTTTAATGTAGATTTCTGTTTGCAGGAACTTGTTTCACTAAGAAAACTTTGGGACATGGGCTGCCAAGTTATCATTTCCTACGATGACAAAATTGCAAAAGAATATCCAGAACTTTGGCCTCAAATCCCTTATTGGTGGGCAGATACATATGACCCTAAATCACTCGTCCAGTATCTAGAAATCAAGAAACAGACTGGACGACCAGGTACAGAAAATCCGGACCCTTTAATAACGTCAAGAGTATTCCAGATGTGACAGCTGCATCACATGTTTTTCAGAAGTGTAGGACATCTTTGGTGTTTCAATCTATCCCAACAGCAGAATGAATGATTGATGTGGAGAAATCCCACAGCCACCAGTTCATTTTGGTCGCTACATCAGCCACAAACATTGTGAGGGCTGAGATTCTGACTGCCCTACTGGCATGGATCCAGATGTAACATCTGAAAATCGTTGGTGCGCTGCCCAAGATTGGACACTATTCATAAGACCATAAAACACTGGAGCAGAATTAGGCCACTTAGCCCATTGAGCCTGCTCCACCATTCAATCACGGCTGTTTTTTTTCTCATACCCATTCTCCTGCCTTTTCCCCATAACCCCTGACCCCTTATCAATCAAGAACCTATCTATCACTGTCTTAAAGACACTGAATGGTCTGGCCTCTATAGGCTTCTGTGGCAAAGAGTTCCACAGATTCACCATTCTCCGCTGAAGAAATTCCTCCTCATCTCTGTTTTAAAGGATCATCCTTTTAGCCTGAAGTTGTGCCCTCTGGATCTAGTTTTTCCTACTCATGGAAACATCCTCTCCACTTCCACTCTATCCAGGCCTTGCAGTATCTTGTAAGTTTCAATAAGATCTCCCCTCATCCTTCTAAACTCCGAGTACAGATCCAGAGTCCTCAACTGTTCCTCATATGACAAGCTCTTCATTCCAGGGATCATTCTTGTGAACCTCCTCTGGATCTTTTCCAGGGCCAGCGCATCCTTCCTTGGATATAGGGTCCAAAACTGCTCACAGTTCTCCAAATGGGGTATTTACGGGTACGCTTAGAAAATCCACTCTCGGATGCTATTTTGAGCGGTGATACCGAGTCATATAGATTGGAGCTCAACTAAGATAACATTTTGGGTGCAACAGTGGGATGCTGTGCCCCTGGCCTTAAATAAGACAGGCGCAAGAGATATGAGGGTTCCTATCCCTAATCTCAATCTAAAGACCCCGAATAGAGAAGACTTTCTTGAGTTAAGGCAATTTGCTGATACATCCTGCCCTCCCACCCACCCCCCTCATGGTTGATTACCCTATTACTTTTTGTCTGTGCACACATGAATGATTATTTTGCCTTATGTACTGGGTTCTGTGGAAATATTCCTTAGCAGGAGGCTATCAGGGTGGCACGGTGGTTAGCACTGATGCCTCACAGTGCCAGGGACCTGGGTTTGATTCCCGGCATAGGTCACTATCTGTATGGAGTTTGCATGTTCTTCTCATGTCTGCATGAGTTTGCTCCAGTTTCTCCCCACAGTCAAAACATGTGCAGGTTACGTGCGTTGGTCGGGATAAATTCTCCTTCAGTGTACCTGAACAGGGTGCCGGACTGTGGCGACTGGAGAATTTTCACAGTAACTTCATTGCAGTGTTAATGTAAGTCTACTTGGGATTAATAAATAAACTTTACTTTTTACTTTATATCCTCAAGGGAAAACAACAAGTAAAAATAGGAGAAAAATTAGTTGTAACTATTTACCTTTGAAATATTTTACTCGAATAGTGACTGGAAAGAAAAATACTGCACATGCTGGAAGTCTGGTGAAAACAGAAAATGCTGGATATATTCAGTAGGTCTGGCAGCATCTGAGGAGGGAGGAATAAGAGTTAACATTTCAGATCGATGATTTTCCATCAGAACCAGAAAAGGTTAGAGATTGAATTGATTTCAAGCAAGCAGTTGGAGGGAAAGGAGGTGGCGAGGGAAGGATAAAAGGGAACATCAGTGATAGGGTGGCAGGCAGGAGAAATTATAATTAGAAAGCAATATAAGATCCTGAATGAGATTGATAAAGCGGATGTTGAAGGATGTGGACAAAGTAGGCGTGGAGTGAAGGCTTCCTCTTGTGGGGCATTCTAGGACGAGAGATCATAGTCTTATGAACAGGGGTCACAAACTTAAAACAGAATTGAGGAGAAACTCCTTTTCCCAAAGGGTTGTGAATCTGTGGAATTTGCTACCCCAAAGTGCAGTAGATGCTGGGACAGTGAGTAAATTTAAGGAGGAGTTAGATTTTTAATTGGTAATGGATTGAAAGCTCATGGGGAGGGAGAAACAAGAGTTAACATTTCAGGTCAACAGGAAAATGGGGATGTGGAGCATATCAGCCATGATCAAATGGCAGAGCAGACTCGATGGGCCGAATGGCCTAATTCTGCTCCAATATTTTTTGAATTTATGAAAGAAGGTTTGGGTGGCATGGTGGTTAGCACTTGCTGCCTCAGTACTAGGGATTCGATTCTGGCCTTGGAGACTGTCTGTGTGGAGTTTGTGTGTTCTCCCCATGTCTCCATGAGTTTCCTCCAAAGTCCAAAGCTATGTTGGTTTGGTGAACTGGGCATGTTGAATTGCCTCTCACTGTTCAAAGACATTTAATTGAGGTGGATTAGCCATGATAAGTGCGTGGGGTTCTGGGGATGGGGCGGAAAGAAGGGCTTGGGTGGGGTACTGTTTCCTGGAGTTGGTGAAGACTCGATGGCCCGAATGGCACTGTAGGAATTCTGTGGTTTCCTCTTATGGGCGAGTCCAGACCAAAGGGACACTGTTTTAAAATTAGTGATTCCCCTTATGTGATAGAGATGAGGAGAAATGTTTTCTGTCGAAGGGTTGTACGACTTTGGAACTCTCTGCCTCAGAGATGGAGGAAGCAGAGTCATTGAATATTTTTAAGGCAGAGGTAGACAGAGTCTTGTCAAGCAAGGGAATCAAAGGTTATTAGAGGTAGATTGCAACACACAGATCAGCAATGATCTTAGTGGCGGAACAGGCTCAAGGGACTGAATGGCCCACTTATGCTCCTATTTTGTATGTAAAAAAGATGAAAAGTGAAGCAGTGGTTATGATCTGAAATGTTAAACTCAATGTTGAGTCTGCAAGGCTTAATCAGAAAATGAGATGCTGTTCCTTAAACTTCTATTGCGCTTCATTTGGAACATGTTGGAAGCTGAGGGCAGAGAAGTCAGAGTGGGAGTGTTTAAAGTTTAATTATTAGTGTCACAAGTAGGCTTACGTTAACACTTCAATGAAGTTACTGTGAAACTCCCCTAGTTGCCACACTTCAGCACCTGTTCGGGTACACTGAGGGAGAATTTAACACGGCCAGTGGACCTAACCAGCACGTCTTTCGGAGTATGGGTGGAAACCGGAGCACCCGGAGAAAACCCACGCAGACATGGGGACAATATGCAGCCTCTGCACAGACAGTGACCCAAGCTGGGAATCGAACCTGGGTCCCTGGTGCTGTGAGGTAGCAATGCTAACCACTGTGCCGACATGTGGGAGGAGATTTAAAGTGTTGAGCAAGAACATCAAGATCAAGCTTAATAATAATCAGTGTGCTTTGGAATACTTGCTACAGAACATCTTGCAATTTCTTCATAACAATGTTTTATTGAACATAATCTTATCCCAGTTTTATTTTTCTTTCCCAGATGGATTTTTTGTTGCTGGCATAAACCTGACTGAAGATTGGTGGTATATCCTGACTCATCTCTACAGCTCTTTGAAGAGACTCACTTTCCCTAATTATCCATATTTGAGTGATTGGATTAACAAGCAGGTTCCTGGAGGTGGAAAGCACTGTTTTAATATAATTGCTGGAGATTTCATAGGAGCTGGCTACCTGGTACCTGCTGTACTTGCTCTCAATAACAAATTGATATAAAAAAAGAGTGACATTGACAGGTTTATAAATAATTACGAGAAGGTATATTTGCTCAGTTTGTGAGAAAGCTGTAAGCGGCCGTCTTGTCTTTGCGATTACGCTGTCAAATCCAGTGCTGGAATTTTACATGGAGACGGTGGCCTTGCCTTCCAATTCTGCTTGGCTGTGTAATCCTGTAGCTAATTAACACTCATCGGGCTAGAGTCGGGATTGAGAACTGCCGGCTGATCCAACCGGGAATGGCGATCAACCGGGAATGGTGGTCACTGTTGAGACTGCAGGCAATTCCAGTAGAAGTGCCATGAATCTGGACTTATCTTCAAGGCTGGCAGACCCTGGTGAGAAAGGATGGGGAAGGGAGGGGGTGGGTGGGTGCGTGCTGGATTCAGCAGGGCCAGATAACTGGGTTCGTGGGTGAAGCTGAAACAGAACTTGGTGGCAACCACCCCCACCTCCCAGTTCAGTGGACCCTTGGCCGTGGCACCCACCACTTTAAAAATCCCCGCGACTGTTAGAGGAGGCACTTCAGTGGCTACTAATTAGTCAGCTGATGGCCTCAATTGGCCTATGGATGTACAGGCTGCTTGACAGATCCTCTGCCCCAGGTAAAACCCAATAAAGGTGAGTAGACCACAGGCATGACAATGATGCCCAATTTTGTGCCCCACCTGCCTGTCAGCCCCAGGAAGTAGAAAATTCCAGCCCAACTCTTTGATTTGCAGTGAAATTTCCATTCTAGGAATTGAGTTCATAATCCAGCATTGAGCAAGTATTGCATTGTTGGAGATGCTGTGTTATGGATGAGATATTAAACATGGCCATATCGCTCTTCAGATGCATCTAAAGGATTGGCTAGGGTATTCAGTTTAAAAACCGGCAAGTCATGTTGCCGCTTTATAGAACCTTAATTCAGCCACACTTTGGAATATAGTGTTCAATTCTGGCCACCACACTACCAGAAGGAAGTGGAGGCTTTGGAGAGGGTACAGAAAAGATTTACCAGGATGTTGCCTGGTATGGAGGACATTAGCTATGAGGAGAGGATGGAGAAACTTGGTTTGTTCTCACTGGAGCGACAGAGGTTGCGGGGAGACCTGAAAGAAATCTACAAGATTGAGAGGCATGGACATAGTGGATAGTCAGAAGCTTTTTCCCAGGATGGAAGAGTCATTTACAAGGGAGCACAGGTTTAAGATGCGAGGGGCAAGTTTTAAAAAAGATGTACAAGGCAGATTTTTTACACAGAGTGGTGGATGCCTGGAACTTGTTGCTGGGGGAGGTAGTGGAAGTGGATGCAGTAGTGATTTTTAAAGGACATCTTGACGAGTACATGAATGTGATTGGAATAGAGGGATATGGTCCCTGGAAGTGTAGGGGGTTTTAGTTAAGTTGGGCAGCATGGTCGCTACAGGCTTGGAGGGCTGAAGGGCTGTAATTTTCTTTGTTCTTTGATCCTATGGCACCGTCCCAGCAAATCTAGAGGTCACTATAGCTCTCTCAAATTATAGAGTTATACAGCACAGAAGCAGGGTATTTGGCTTTTAATGCCTGTGCCAGTCCTGTCAAAGAGCTATCCAATTACTCCCACTTCCCTCCTCTTTTCCATGCGTGTACAATTTCTCTTCCATTTTATATGTTTATCTGATGCTCATGTGAAAGTTGCAATTGAGTCTGCTTCCACCACTCCTTTAGACAATGTATTTCAGATCACAATTCATTATGTTTAAAAAAATTCCCTCCAGCACAAAAACAGATGAAGGACTGATTGGTGTGTGTGAGATGTCACTATATTCAGAAAGGGTCTAGTCATTCAGTTGAGATGTTCAACCAAGACACTCTTTGCCTATTACTTGAAGGTAAAAGAAAAGTGGACGTTTAGAGTGGTGAGGGGGAGAGTAACCTTGTTGTTTCACCCAGCGGTTATCTTAATGTAACTAAAACATATCAGTGATGAACAAATATTTTAGATTTTTCCTTTCGCTGTACTCCCAGTGAATGTGGTCCTTTCACTGGCGGAGTAGAAGCAGGCCCACAACTTTTCATAATGCTTATTCCTCTCCCCTTCACCTTATTTATAATGATTAGTAGAAAGATAAAAAAGCTACAGTATTCAATACCTAAAGAGAAAATGCCCTTGATGTGACAAAGGGTCATTGAAACATCAGCTCTTTTCTCTCCTTACAGATACTGCCAGACTAGCTGAGATTTTCCAGCATTTTCTCTTTTGGTTTCAGATTCCAGCATCCGCAGTAATTTGCTTTTATACAGTATTCAATAACCAGCCATTATTTCTACTCCACAGCCTCATGAGTATTCATTCTGTGGTAATGAGTATTCATTCTGTGCACAATCTATATACTTGGCAGGGAAGTATCTTTGTAACTGTTACACATTGCATTAATGCACAATAAACCTTTTAAAAAAAACTCATGAACCCGTGTTGAATTGCATGGGAGACATTTATTGGCTGCATGTTCAACATTTTCCCTCTCCACCTTTATTCCTTTTTCCCTGAAGATAACAAATTAACTTTTTATTTTTAATCTTGTGTTTATACAAGCAATAGTCGCAGTCATACCATGATATTTTACTTCTCACTCTAACCAGTGATTGATGAGCTTAATCACTATTGGAACATCACAGCAGAGGCCATAAGCAGAGCTAAGTGGCATACCTACTCAAAGCCTACATGTGTACACACCATTTGTTCAGTCGGTATTATTGGGTGGTGAGCAGAGGCAGAATCCTTGGCCCCTTGCAATTCTCTAACCCAGCCCATTGCGACATTCCCACTATCATAAAAAAATCATTTTTACAAAGAAACTTTTTAACTTCAGGTGCTTTCAGTGCTTATCGTGGAACATCATCATGCTTTCTTTATTGACACTGTGCTAGTGCCATTGCGTTCTTGATACTTTATTTTAAATAAAGTTTCATCCTAGAGATGAGACAAACTAAGTTTCTGTCTGCCGGTCCTCATGAATTAAATATTCCATGGAAAAAGCTGGGATTTCTTCTAGCATCCTGGTCAACAGTCTTCCTGTAGGGGAAGCCGCCAAAAGAACTGATTGGTTGTTCATCTAGTTGCTGTCAATGGACCATTGATTGCGTGCAAACTGTCCATGTTTGTCTACAGAACGATGATTGCTGCACCACAAAGGAGCTTGATACTGTTTTGGAGTTGTTTCTCAAGAGAGGCAAATAGATGCTATTAAGGTATAATTTTTTTTCTCCGAGGGGGAAAAAAAAGGATAAAATCCTCAACACTAGAAAGATATCCTTTCAAAGTTGGAAGAGCTTCCTGTATTTTCCATAAGCAGAGCTGCTAATGATGACCTTCACGTCGGCCAAACCATCTTCTGGCAAAACATCTACTCCCTGCACAGTGGCTTCCTTATATAACCAGCTGAAGCGATTTTAAAAAGAAGCAGTGTTAGACATCAGCATGTTTCCAAACATTAATGCTTCAGAGACCTTTCCTCCACATGGACAGCCCTCACTTTATCAATTCTTAACTATTTAAAAATTCTCTACAAATTCATTAACTTCCACTTTAAAAATAATGAGATTTGATTTAAGGCTCTGTTTGCACTGACATTTCCTTCTTACCTCAGTTGTGGCCCAGACAAATTTACTCGAATAGTGAGGATCAGTTTTCCTGTCGCTCGCAAAACTGCCTCTTCGATTTTCTTCGTCAGTTCATCCATGCCGAGTCCATGAAGTGCCGAAACAGCCACGGCATTTGGATCTGTGAGTTCATATCTTTAATAAAAGAGAGGAAAAAAAACCCCAAAACCTTTAAACAGATTCGGACCTAGAAAAGATTGCTGGGAGGCATGGCCAAATACTGAACAAGACTAGCCACAGAAATATTGTAGCTAAGAGAAGCTGGGAATTCTGTGGAGAGTAACTCAGCTCCTGACTCCCAAAGGCTGTTCATCATGTACAATGATGTGTACAATTTCTGCAGAATATGTCGGAACATGGACACAAATGCCATCATCTCACAAGAACACCATCCACCAGGTACATGGCACATACTCTTGCAACTCGGCCAACATTGTCTACCCGATACACTGCAAGAAAAGATGTCCCAAGGCATGGTACACTGGGGGGACCATGCAGACGCTACGACAATGGATGAATGAACACTGCTTGACAATCACCAGGCAAGGCTTCAATGGTCACGGCCATTCGGCCTCTGATCTTCGGATAAACATTCTCCAAGGCAGCCTTCATGACATATGACAGCGCAGAGTCGCTGAGCAGAAACTGATAGCCAAGTTCTGCACACATGAGGATGGCCTCAACCAGGACCTTGGATTCATGTCACTATCTGTAACCCCCATGACTTGCCTGGGCTTGCAACATGTCCTGTCTGGAGACAATACCACATCTCTTGAACCTATGCTTAATGCTATCTCCACTCACATTGTCTGCACTTTTAAGACTTGATTAGCTGTAAAGACTCGCATTCTAATGAGTATTCTGTAAACTGTGTGTGTCTTTATTTGGTCTGTTTGAGACCAGAACTCTCAACTCACCTGACGAAGGGGCAAATCCCGAAAGCTTAAAAGAACAAAGAACAACCCAGCATGGGAAACAAGCCCTTCGGCCCAACGAGCCCGCGCCGCCATCTTAACAAAGCATTTTCCTACACCTACCTAGACCCGTATGTGTGCGTATGGTACCCCCATTGGAAACCAGATTCAGGGGAGAATAGTTCAAGGACAATTTGTTACACCAATCAGCCTAAGAGCACATCTTTGGGGTATGGGAGGAAACTGGAGCACCCGGAGGAAACCCACGCAACCACAGGGAGAATGCGCAAACTCCCACAGACACTGGCCCAAATCCATGTGTCTGCACAGCTAGCAGTGATAGTCACTGAGCTGTTGTGGTGCCCATCTGCTGGTCCAGTTTTAAGCACACACAACGACGCAAAGTACTAGGCCACTCTCGAAACATCCAAGAGCAGCCCACACACGACCCACCGTGTGCATGCCCCTCGTTAGACAACAAGGTGGACCGACACACCTGCGGAGTAAAAGAGACAAAACATCAATGCAGCATTAGATTTCCAGTAACGTCCCGAGGCTCTGACCCTTTTTAAAACCGTCTCCTATAACCCTCCATCCCTGTTTTACTCATGTGCCTAAGTAAACCTTAAACAAGTCCAGCGTGCCTGCCTCCACCACCTTACTTGGTAGTGCATTCCATACCCCCACGACCCTCTGTGTGAAAAACCTCCCTCTAGTATCCAAATTATACTTCTCCCCCCTCACCCTTAGCTCGTGACCCCTCGTGATATTTGTCTCCAATCTAGGAAAAAGCCTGCCACTGTTTACTCTATCTATACCCTTCATTATTTTATACACCTCTATCAGATCCCCCCTTAATCTCCGTCTTTCTAAGGAAAAGAGCCCCAGTTTACCCAATCTTTCCTCATAACCCAGTCCTTCCGTACCAGGCAGCATCCTGGTAAACCTCCTCTGCGCTCTCTCTGGGGTCTCCACGTCCTTCCAGTAGTAAGGCGACCAGAACCGGACGCAGTACTCCAAATGTGGTCTAACCAACGTTCTGTACAACTGTAGCATTAGACGCCAGCTCTTATACTCTATACCCCTTCCTATAAAGGATAGCATTCCATAAGCTTTCTTCGCAACCTTCTCCACCTGGGTTGCCAACTTCAAAGACTTGTGCACTTGCACTCCCAGGTCCCTCTGCATTTCTGTACTCTTAATTGGTCTACCCTTTATCATGTAACTCCTCCCTGCATTATTCCTTCCAAAATGCATCACCTCGCATTTATCAGGATTAAATTCCATCTGCCATCTATCTGCCCAATATACCAGCCTATCTATATCCTGCTGTGTCACCTGACAATCCTCCTCGCTATCCGCCAATCCTGCCATCTTGGTGTCATCTGCAAACTTGCTGATCACACCACGTACGCCCTCTTCCAAGTCATTTATATATATATATATATATATATATATACACACACAAAGAGAAGTGGTCCCAGTACTGAGCCCTGCAGCACACCACTGGTGACAGACCTCCAGCTAGAAAAGGATCCTTCCACTACTACTCTGTCTCCTGTTGCCTAGCCAGTTTTCAGTCCATCTAGATACCTGTCCCTGTATCCCATGAGCCTTAACCTTTTCTACCAGCCTACCGTGAGGGACTTTGTCAAACGCCTTACTGAAATCCATATAGATGACATCAACGGATCGTCCATTGTCAACCATTTTTGTCACCTCCTCAAAAATTCTACCAGATTCGTAAGGCGAGACCTCCCCTGAACAAAGCCACGCTGCATATCCCTAATCAGATTGCAACGCTCCAAATGCTTATACATCCTATCCCTAAGAATTTTTTCCAACAACTTTCCTACCACCGATGTCAAACTCACTGGCCTATAATCACCAGGGTTATCCCTACTGCCCTTTTTAAACAGCGGTACCACATTAGCTACCCTCCAGTCCTCTGGGACCTCACCTGTGTCCAAAGAAGGGCTTGTGGGTTTACTATCAAATAAACTTGTTGGACTTTAACCTGATGTTGTGAGACTTCTTATGATCATCATGTACAAGGCATAAGTCAAGAGTGTGATGGAATACTCTCCACTTGCCTGGATGGATGCAGCTCCAACATCACTCAAGAAGTTCGACATTATCCAGGCCAAAGCAACCCACTTGATTGCTACCCCTTCCACAAACATTCACTCCCTCCACCATCAAGGAACAGTAGCAGCAGTGTGTACAATCTAAAAGATGCACCGCAGGAACTCAACAAGGTTCCTTAGACAGCACCTTCCAGACCCACAACTACTACCATCTTGAATGATAACAGCAGCAGATACCTGAGAATACCACTTTCTGGAGGTTCCCCTCCAAGTCACTCATCATCCTGACTTAGAAATATATCACTGTTCCTTCACTGTGGCTGGGTCAAAATCCTGAAATTCCCTTCCCAACAGCAATGTGTGTGTACCTACACCATATAGACTGCGGGAGTTCAAGAGGCAGCTGATCTCCACCTTCTTAAGGGCATTAGGAATGGGTAATAAATACCAGCCTAGCGCATATCCCGTGAAAGAAAGAATATAAAAAATATAATTATTTATGGAACACCTAGAGACAGATGAGAAGACAGCAATCTCATTTATCTGAAAGATGACACTAAATAAGAGGAAAAGACCTTTTTCGTCTATCTTGTAATTGCTTCAATGGCCAGACAATCTACTGCTCGGATCATTGGATGGCAGACTCTTGAAATCCCAAGTAAAGGAGGGAAGAAAGAAAAAAAAAATGTTTCGGGTTACTTGAAATGGCAAAGCTTGCAAGTTTTTCATTTCTAGTCTTTAACTTTTTTATTTCTCACTGCTTCAAGCTAATGAACACTTGTTTACAGTCACCATGCCAAGTGTTTATTTGAAATATACTCTTGGCAGCCTTTATTCAAAAAGGGCACGAAGAGTTAGCCATGTAATGCTGACTGCAGTGATGTACGTGGTCAACCATAATAGGAATGGCAGCTCCCCAATAACAATCCAGCAGATTTCACGCTCATTCTTCTGCTGCTGGATCATAAACAATCTGATTTATTGAATCCAGTTCTGCAGCTTCCCATGGTGCAATGTTGATTCATTGATTCTAGATTGCAATCCTGGTTCAACTAAATTACCATATCTGGCAATGGAATAGATTAGATTACCCAGTATTGTCAGATGTTAGAGCACAGCACTTGGAAAATTTCAAGGCAATCAGGTGGAAGCAGGGTCAAATATTTTTTAAGGTTAGATAGATTCTTGCTTACCTGGCAGGGGCGGGGGTGGTTTATCCTCCTGTTCTTAATTTGTATGTTGTATGTATTTATTATTTAATGACCTTTTAAATTTGTCAGGAACAATTTTCAGGGCAGTAGTTTGTTTCTGTCTCTCAAGTTTACCTTAAATTTCTCTGAGTACTATTCTCAGAAAAGTGGGAACCAATTCCTCATGTGGGGCCAATGGGGTTTCCATTAAGTTCAGAACGTAGTCTACATGGGTCCTCACTTTCGAGCTCAAGTGTGTTTTCACCTATCAAGACTTTACAGTTTGCTTCCCACAAAGGCCATTAGACAGGTCAGGATCAGGTTAAATTTGGCTAAATTTGCCTTTCCTTCAAGCTGGGATGTAGGGGGCAATTTGATCCATTTTGTTACGATAACCTAATTTAGGATAGATCGGGGTCACCTGTTCTGTATGGCTGCACGGTACCCAGTGACTGCTCAACTATTGATGCATGCAATCTACATTTTTTTTTTTACACCAATTTTTCCACATACAAATGCATTATTTGACATTGCTACATCAGATTAAAATCCATTCAACTACTTTTATATATAGATATTTACTAAAACACAGTTACGAAATACCTAGGTGAAAGGCATGTGTGCATTATTTTGGCTGTTTGGAATGCACAATAATCATAATGTTCCTACCTCTCTAGAAGATCGATTTTATTGTGTACTTCAATAATGGAATCCAGGAGTTGGTTTGGGAGCTGGAGACTCCTGAGAACATTCAGTACGTTCACTTTCTGATTGTTGGTTTCAGGGTGACTGATGTCCCTGACATGAACTAAAACATCCTGGGTACAGACAGAAAAGGAGAGAGGGTGAGGTGGTGAAATAATGCAGATGTTAATAAAGTGTATATATGAACTAAGCTGGCACAATGTTGATTTCTTGTGTTAGTTACCTACAACAAATATCCTCCAGTAAATTGCCAATATATCTAGAATCACAAAATATTACATCATATCTGGCCCTCTGGTTACAGAAACACTGATGGATGGAAACATTGAAACTTTCCATAATTCTGACTAATAACATCTCTTAATCTTCTTTATTCCAATGGACAGTCCCTAGTTCTCTAATATGACCTGACATCTCAAATAGCACCTCCCTGGATTCCTTCTCCACAACCTGGACATCCCCCTTAAAGCAGGTACCCAAAATTGGACACATTTTTCTAGCCAAAGAGAATCCTTTACATCTCCAAATATCAAAAGTGAATTAAGATGTCAGTTCATCTTAAATACCACTGCACCATAGCAACAGAATAGTATGTATTATAATGATATGCTATAACGGTCATTTGTAAAATAGCATTTTATTCAAATTATACTGAAGATCACCTAATATAACGTGCAACTTAAAAATGTGTTAATCTCAAGCAGCTTTCATGTTTTTATACCCATCTGGGAGGGCACACCAGGGTGGGAGATTTTGAGGCTGCATTCTCCATCTGCGGAAATAGCAGTGCGCGCTCAAAATCCATTAAAAATGACTACTAATGAGGTATAAGATTCAGTCCACAAACACATGGCAAGAATCACTCCCCTTTTTGTGCCAGAACCAACAGTCTGCCATTTTCTGGTAAGATTTCGTCCAGGGCCTTAGTTTAGAGATTTTCAGTTAAAAGAGTAAACTGAGTTCCCTTTTGTCCCTACGTATCAATGTAAAATATTCCAGAACACTACTTCAAAGAGGGGGGTACTTATCCCTGGTGTCTCTGCTTAATATTCAACTCACCATTAACATTTCCAAAAGAGAAAAATCAGAACATTACTCTCTGTGGATTCCCAAACTGATTGCCACATTTTCTAAACTAAAATAATGACAACACTTCAAAAGAGATAAAATACTTCATTGGTTCAGAAATGCTTTGGGAGATCCCAAGATTGCGAATGCAAGTTCTTTTTATTATTTATAACTAGCACAGCATAAATACCTACAGTCAAATACAGCCATTATGGATAACAAGGGGGTTCTCACTAGGTAGCATGGCGGCATAGTGCTTGGCAGCAGAGACCCAGGTTCGATTCCCAGCTTGGACGACTGTCTGTGCAGAGGCTGCATGTTCTCCCCAGGTCTGCGTGGGTTTCTTCCGGGTGCTCCGGTTTCCTCCCAAAGTCCGAGAGACGTGCTGGTTATATGCACTGGCCATGCTAAATTCTCCCTCAATATACCCGACCAGGTGCCGGATTTTGGTGACTAGGGGATTTTCACATAACTTCATTGCAGTATTAATGTATTCCTACTTGTGACACTAATAAAATAAATTTTAAAACTTGTAATAGTTTTTCTCTTGCTTTCTGTGGTACCTTTGACCGAAACGAGCAAGGAAATTCAATCCTTTGCAAGATGGTCAACACTGACAAATAAGAACATAAGAAATAGGAGCAGGAGGAGGCCATCTAGCCCTTCGAGACTGCCCCACCATTCAATAAGATCATGGCTGATCTGAAGTAGCTCAGTTCCCCTTTCTCCCCATAACCCTTAATCCCCTTGCCTACGAAAAACCTATCTACCCGCGTCTTAAATATATTTAGCGAGGTAGCCTCCACCACTTCAACGGGCAGAGAATTCCAGAGATTCACCACCCTTTGAGTGAAGAAGTTCCTTCTCAACTCTGTTCTAAACTGCTCCCCCCTTGTCTTGAGGCTGTGCCCTCTAGTCCTGCTGTCCTTTCTGAGCGGGAAGAACCTCTCCACCTCCACCCTATCCATCCCTTTCATCATCTTATACGTCTCAATGAGATCCCCCCTCATCCTTCTAAACTCTTAACGAGTACAAGCCCAGTCTATTCAGCCTCTCCTCATAGCTCAACTCCCTCAACTCTGGTATCAGCCTAGTGAATCTCCTCTGCACTCCCTCCAAGGCCAAAATATCCTTGCGCAAGTGCGGCGACCAAAACTGCACATAGTACTCCAGCTGCGGCCTCACCAGTGCCCTGTACAGTTGCAGCAAGACCTCCCTACTTTTATATTCAATCCCCCTCGCTATGAAGGCCAGCATCCCATTCGCCTTCCTGACCACCTGCTGCACCTGTAGGCTGGGTTTTTGCGACTCATGCACAAGGACCCCCAGGTCCCTCTGCACCGCAGCATGCTGCAGCTTTTCGCCCTGTTAGTAGTCCTTCCTACTATTATTCCTACCAAAGTGGACAAGAACTACTTAGCACAGCTTCAAATACACTTTTTATTCATTTCCACGTAAAACATACTGTCATGAGGGAGTTCAGAAATATGAATTGCCTGCCTTCCCCTTGTCCTGCCAGCAAAAAAAATACACCTACCTTGATCATTCAAAGAATGTGTTTTGAAAACCATGCCATATCAGGCAGGCATGGAGGACAAGGTACTTGTGCTGGGGTGACATTCTACCAACTTTCTATATTACCATATTTGAAATTTAGTGATGGAAAAATATAGGGCTCCCACAAATATTGTGGACTGGGTGCAATGCAGTGAACAGATTTTTTATAATTAAACTTTCTTGCTAAGTGCAGAGAGCAAATTGTTGCTGTACAATGCCGAATTCTCAATAGAAACTAGGTGTTATTTTCAGATCAACTGAAATTGTAATATAATGGCAGAATCAGTATGATTTCTGGTAAAGTACCAGTTGACTATTTGTCTTCAAAGCACGCTCCTCGAGAAAACTGACTGGATTCGGTACAATTCGGATTTTTATACCCTGCCCCATTTTATTCCTCACCAGTTTCCTGCTTGGTGAGTTAGGTTAAAATGAGCCCCCTCACCCAAGTTGCACTGTAAGGAAACAAACTGTGTCAAGACACTGTGGTTCCCTGGAGAGTAAGCCTTACTGAGCTACCGTTCATGGTGAGCAGGTTGCTAACTGAGATCTTCAATGGAGAAAATGTCTTGTGAGGTGGGCATGGACATGCAAAGCCATCACAGGAACCCTGATCCTGCTCTGATTTGAGCTCCACTTCAACCTGGTGCTCAAACTCAAGCTGATTTTCATATATAGCACTCCACCTGACCAAAGATGTGCAGGTTAGGTGGATTGGCCATGCTAAATTGACTCTAGTATCAAGGGATTAGCAGGATAAATATGTGGGATTGCGGAAATAGGGCCTGGGTGGGATTGTGGTCAGTGCATACTCGGTGGGCTGAATGACCTTCTGTACTGTAGGGATTCTATGACACCCAGCTTAGCCGACTTAGCTGAGACCACCCTGAGACTTTCCTGGTCTACTTTTTAAGTTTCCAGCTAAGTTAATCAGTTGAGCTAAAATACTTAAGTTGGGAAGTAAGTAGCTACAGTCTTTGTGACTTTATTTAAAAGGAACTGACTCATGTAAATTGGAAAATATGTGACAGAAACTGAAACTTACTGAATATGCCACATCCTCTAGAGTTGCTGAGAAGGATTGAACTAAATTGTGGGGAAGTTGAGACAGAAATCCAATTGTGTCAACATAAAGGACCATCATACGACTTGGCATCAAGCCAGCATGGGTAGTAACATCAAGGGTAGCAAACAACTGATCTCTTGGGTGAAGGCCTGAGTCTCCAGTCAGGGTTTTGATCAGGGTTGTTTTGCCTGAATGGAAGATACAAAACACATCAGGTATGAATCAGATTATGGTGTTCCATTACACTAGGCCAGCAAGATGGATTTGCATAAAAGCACAAGAAATAGGAGCAGTAGACCATACACCCTGTCGAGCCTGCTCTGCCATTCAATATCTTCATGACTGATCTTGGGATCCATTACTGCTTTCCCACCAGCTCGCAATAACCCTTGATTCCTAAGTGACTAAAATTCTCTCTCAACATTAAATATATTCAATGGTGGCACATGCATAACCCTCTGAGGTAGAGAATCTCAAAGACTACAGAAGGTGGGGAGCTGGTGGTGTAGTGGTGTTGTCATTGGTCGAACAATCCAGAGACCTAGGGTAATGGTCTGAGGAACCTGGGTTCGAATCCCACCATGGCAAATTATGATAGCCATGAAACCATTGTCGATTGTCATAAAAGCTCAGCTGGCTCACTAATAGCCTTTAGGAAAAGAAATCTATTATCCTTACCTGGTCTAGCCTACACTTGACTCCTGACCCACTGAAATGTGGCTGACTGTTAAATGCAGTTGCAATGAACCACTCTGTGCAAAGGCAATTAGGGACGGGCAATAAATGCCAGCCCACCCAGCGACATCCACATCCCACGAACAAATAAAACAAAAATTCACACTTTTCAGTGAAGTAATTTTTCCTTGTCTCAGTCCTAAATGGTCGGCCCTGTATTTAAAACTCTGCCTCCTTGTTCTAGATTCCCCAGCCAAAGGAAACAATACCTCAGCCTTTACCCTATCAAGCCTCATCACAATCTTTAATGCTTCTTTGAGGCCACAATTCATCCTTCCAAGAATACAGACCCAGTTTACTCCGCTCCTTATAATCAGGCAATCCTCTTATCTCAGGGATCAATCTAACTGCTTCCAATGCAAGTATATCTTTCCTTAAATACGGAGACCAGAAATGTGGACATGGACAGTATTTTTCAGATGGAAGGCTTCCCTGCCCTGCCACCAGAAGAGTGGATGGGGAACACATCCCAGCTAATAACAGTTCATTTACTGCTCCTTTATTTAGCTGAATGTGGGCAATACCTGATGTGGAATGGGGGCCCTGGAGGGAGGAGTGCTACCCTTCTTTCCCACCTTACGGCTTTAATTAGGGCCTTAGGGCCTTGCAGACAGATCGGGGTGAATGGAAGGGCAGTTGCAAGGCCCACCCCACCAGCAAACCTGCCGCTGGGGATCAGGGACCGTAAGGTCATGTCCAGTATTTCAAGTGAGGTTTCACCAAAGCCCTGTACCACTGATATCTTTATTTGTGTATGCTAATCCCTTTGCAAGAAAGGCCAACATAGAGTCATAGAGGTTTACAGCATGGAAACAGGCCCTTCGGCCCAACTTGTCCATGCTGCGCCCTTTTTTAAAACCCTTATGCTAATCCCAATTGCCTGCATTTGGCCCATATCCCTCTATACCCATTTTACCCATGCCATTGTCTAAATGCTTTATAAAAGCCAAATTTGTACCCGCCTCTACTACTACCTCTGGCAGCTTGTTCCAGACACTCACCACCCTCTGTGAAAAAGTTGTCCTCTGGACACTTCTGTATCTCCCCCCTCTCACCTTAAACCTATGCCTTCTAGTTTTAGACTCTCCTACCTTTGGGAAAAGATATTGACTATCAAGCTGATCTGTGCCCCTCATTATTTTACAGACCTCCAAAAGATCAGCCCTCAGCCTTCTACGCTCCAGAGAAAAAAGTCCCAGTTTATCCAGCCTCTCCTTATAATCAACCCATACGGAAAGCATCCTCGTAAATCTTTTCTGCACTCCCTCTAGTTTAATAATATCCTTTCTGTAAGAGAGTGATCAGAACTGTACACAATATTTCAAATGAGGCCTTGTCCAACTTCAACAAGATGACCCAACTCCTGTATTCAATCTTCTGACCGATGAAACCAAGCATGCTGAGTGCCTTCCTCACCACTCTGTCCACCTGTGACTCCACTTTCAAGGAGCTATGAACATGTACCCCAAGATCTCTTTGTTCTGTAACTCTCCCCAGTGCCCTACCATTAACTGAGTAAGTCCTGCCCTGGTTCAATCTACCAAAATGCATCACCTCACATTTATCTAAATTAAACTTCACCTGCCATTCGTCAGCCCACTGGCCCAATTGATCAAGATCCCGTTGCAATCGAAGATGACTTTCTTCACTGTCCACAATGCCACCACTCTTCGTATCATCTGCAAACTTACTAACCATGCCTCCTATATTCCCATCCAAATCATTAATATAAATGACAAATAACAGTGGACCTAGCACTGATCCCTGATGCACACCACTGGTCACAGGCTTCCAGTTTGAAAAACAACCCTCTACAACCACCCTCTGGTTTCTTCAAGAAGCCAGTTTTGTATCCATTTAGATACCTCACCCTGGATCCCGTGAGATTTAACGTTATGCAACAATCTACCAAATAGTTCCTTGTCAAAGGCCTTGCTAAAGTTCCTGTAGACTACATCAACTGCACTGCCCTCATCTACTTTCTTGGTTACCCCTTCAAAAAACTCAATCAAATTTGTGAGACATGATGTTCATGTCTCACAAATTTTCACGCAATATACTTTCCTGATTGTTTTCTGTACGTCCCCCAATTGGTATATCTTGCAACAGGTTAAATACTACATTTGACAGTTTGCATTACAGTCAAAATATTTGAATTTTCATGTTTAAATCAATGTACTGCCAAGTTGTTTCAAAGGAGAGGGATGCGGTATAAGATGATTTATGTAAGAAGCTTTTGTGCAAAGTAAGTGACATATTAGGTTAAGGTGCAATGCGACATGGAGAACCACGAACTGCCACTCAGAATGGGTTAGTTTGCTGATTGCAGCAAAACAGTTCAAACCCGAGTTGCAACGCGTGCATTTTCTTTTTAGTTACTAAACATAAGCATCTTTTCAAATGATTTACCCTATGATCCAGATCTACTGTTCTTCTAACTTTGGTTGCTCTTATTTGTGCCACCTCACATCACCACTAAGAAAAACAATGGTTGGAACAGAAATAAAAGATGGTATGCCGATTGATGACCCAGATTTACCTTTGGCTCTATGCTAATTAAATATCCAGTTGTGCGTACATCAAACTATTATATAGCATCAAATAGATAAAAATATGTCACACTCCGCTAATCCAACATGGGTATTTGGGTAGAGTCAAATTGCCTTTGCAAAGGCACTGCATTCTTAAAATGTGCTATAAAAAATGTTAATGAAGAGAAAAATCACTACATTCAGACTTGTGATAAATCCCAAGGAGAATATTTATTTTTTATTTTATTAATGTCACAAGTAGGCTTACATTAACACTGCAATAAAGTTACTGTGAAAATCCCCTAGTTGCCACGCCTGTTCGGGTACACTGAGGGAGAATTTAGCACGGCCAATCCACCTAACCAGTACATCTTTCAGACTGTGGCAGCAATCCGGAGCACCCGGAGAAAGCCCACGCAGACATGCGGAGAGCATACAGGCTCCACACGTACAAGCTGGGAATTGAACCCTAACGCTGTGAGGCAGCTGTGCTAACCACTGTGCCACTGGGCTGCCCCTTAATCTGATTGAACATAAACAATGCTTCCCTACTTTATATTTAGTGTTTTGAGATCATTCAGGGACAGAGGAAATGATACTGCTTCGATTTTGTGCCGATTATTTTTAGCTATCCTCATTAACATAACACAGCTGCTTTCTGAAAAAAGTGGAATGAAAACTCACCACAGTTGGTGTAGCCCATGACAGAAATAACTGGGAACTCCCTGCGTTTACGCTGGGTTCTCAGCAACCGCCGTTTCTTCTTAAGCTTTTCCAACACCCCTCTAATCTTCAGTTCCCTCTCTTTGAGGAGGCGTTGCTGAACCTCCATGAAGGTCTCACCTGGAAACAGTGAGGGATCATTTTAATTTACCATTGAAATCCATAACAAAATCTGCACAGGACAAGTTTGAAACTTTATTCTGTGCCAAACACTTACTAATGTATTAAATTGAATGCAATGTTTAATTGTAAGGATATTTTTGATAACCGTTCTATTTTCTGAATTTTATTAGCTTGTGGGAGTGGAGTGTTGCTGGTTTTAACTAACATTATTGCCCTAGAAGATGGTGGTGAGCCACCTTCTTGAACCACTGTGGTCCATGTGATGTAGGAAAACCCACACTGCTGTTAGGAAGATAGACTCAAGATTTTGATCCGGCAAGTGAAGGAACGAAGATGCAGTTGCAACTCAGGATGGTGCGTGGCTTGCAAGTGGTGGTGCTCCCATGCACCTGCTGTCTTCATCTTTCAGGATGGTAGAGGTCATAGGTTTGGAAGGTGCTGTCAACGGCATCTTGGTGAGTTACTGCAGTGCAACTTGGAGATAGTACAACGGCTGCCACTGTGCCTCAGGAGTGAAGAGAGTGAACATTGATGCCAATCAAGCGGGCTGCTACCCTGGGTGGTGTGAGTTTTTTTGAGGTCTTGCTGCATATTGGTACCATCTGCTTCAATATCTAAGGAATCATAAATGATGATTGTGCAAACATCCGTGAACATCCCCAGTCCTGCGTTTAGGCTGGAGGGAAGGTCATCGAAGCAGCTGAAGATGGTTGGTCCTCAGAAGCTACCTTGAGGAACTCCTGCAGTGATGTCCTGGGGCTGAGATGATTGACCTCCAATAATCACAATTACCTTCCTTTGTGCTGGCTATGATCCAATCAATACCAAAGACTTTTCCCCTAATTCCCATTGACTCCAGGCTCAGGCTCCTCAATGCCGCACTTCGTCAAAAATTTTTTTTATTCATTCACCGGGCATGGGCATCACTGGTTGTCCAACATTTATTGCCCATCTCTAGTTGTCTGAGAGCAATTGAGAGTCAACCACATTGTTGTTGGTCTGGTATCATATGTAGGCCAGGCCAGGTAAGGATGTCAGATTTCCTTTTCTAAAGGACATTAGTGAACCATTTGCGTTTTTTCCAACAATCAACACTGGTTTCACGGCCACCATTAGATTCTTAATTCCAGATTTTCTTTTCTACTGAATTCGAATTCCACCATCTGTAACGATGGGATTTGAACCCGGGTCCCCAGTATGTTAGTTGAGTTTCTGGATTAATAGTCTAGTGATAATGCCACTAGGCCATCACCTCCCTGTATGCAGCATTGATGTCAAGGGCAGTCATTCTCACATTATCTCTGTAGTTCAGCTCTTTTCTCCATGATTGAACTAAGACTCTAATCAGATCAGTGACCCTGGCAGAACCCAAACTGGACATCAATGAGCAGATAATTGCTGTGTGTCAGTGCCACTTGATAGATCTGTCAATGACACCTTCATCATTTTGCTGATGATCGAGGTAGATAGATGGGGCAGTAAATGGCCATTTGCAATTTCCTGCCTTTTCTGGACAGGACATCCCTCGGCAATTTTTCAGACGCCAAGTCTTGTAGTTGTACTGGAACAATTTACCTAGGGGCATGGTAAGTTCTGGAGCACAAATTATGTACTATTGTCGGAATGTTTCATGGCCCAAAGCTTTCACGGTATCCAGCGTCTTCAGCCATACCTTGATATCACGTAGAGTGAATTAAATTGGCTGAAGGCTGGAATCTGTAACCCCAAATGTATGAACTCCTGAAAGAGGCTGAATTGGAGCCTTCTGGCTGAAGATGATTGCAGATGCTCCTTTCTTATCTTTTGCACTGATGTGCCAGCGAAGGAAGTAAGAAATAGTTGCAAGTTGGAATGGTGTGTGATGTGGAGGTGAACTTGTAGGTGTTCTCACGTGTCCTTTTTGGTGGCAGAGGCCACTACTTTGAAAGATGCTGTCAAACAAGCCTAGGTGAGTGCATCTTGAAGACAGTACACCCTGTGTGCTGGTGGTGGAGGGAGTAAATGTTTGTATGGTGGATGGAGTGCCAATCAAGTGGATTGCTTTGTACTGTATCGTACTGAGCTTTTTGAATATTGTTGGAGCTGCACTTAAACCAAGCAAGAAAATTCCTTCACAATTTCTTGTAGATGTAGAAAAATTCTGACACCCAACTATATAACTAATTGCAAGCTTGGAAGGAGAATTGGGACTGTGAGACTCGGTGCAGGTGAGAATGTGAGCTGCAGAGTCTGAATGAACTGGGAGAGAAGGTACTTCCATCAACACCAACTTGCACCATCAGCAACTTTAGCACAGCAAACTGCTTTAAGACACCTCGCAACATTGAAAATGAACCAAACACTCACAACATGGACAAGTCTTACTGAAGCCTCTGAACATGGGAAATAATATTGTAAGGCAGAGGGGTAAAGAAGAGATTTAAGAGAATGGTACAAGAAGCTCTGTCAAAATAGATGGAATTGGTGTGAAGAGAAGTACAGACATATCAGAATACTAGGATTAGCAATAAAAACAAAAAAGCTTGAAACACTTGGCAGTTCAGGCAGCATCTGTGGAGAGAAATGGAGATGAACACTAGAATTAGGGACTGTCAGAGGCAATCAACACTTTAACCCCTTTCACCCAAGTCCGCAAATGACTAAAACTCTTTTGCTTTTACGGTTTCTGTACGTAGGGTTGGGAGCTATCCCACAGCAGTGTCTACATCATCAAAAACAATAGTGGCCATCCTGAACATCTTCTTTCTACTGACGGACTGGTATTGACTAATACTTAGAATCATAATAATAGAAACCTTACAGTGCAGAAAGAAGCCATCTGGCCCATCAACTCTGCACCAACCACAATCCCACCCAGGTCCTACCCCGATATCCCTACACATTTACCTGCTAATGCCACTAACCTACGCATCTCAGAACACTAAGGGGCAATTTTAGCATGGCCAATCAACCTAACCCGCACATCTTTGGACTGTGGGAGGAAACCGGAGCACACAGAGGAAACCCATGCAGTCACGAAGAGAACGTGCAAACTCCACAGAGACAGTGACCCAGGCCGGGAATCAAACCCAGGTCCTTGGCGCTATGAAGCAGCAGTGCTAACCACTGTGCCAACATGCCGCCTTAAAGCTTAAAATGTTATGTGAAGCAGAAACATCAAATCCATACAGAAAACGTGCAATCCAGAGTCGGAAGAACGTACTAGATTGAACTGATATTACTGGTCAATAAACTAGTATAGCAAACCTATTACAGTAGGAATATTACCTGATCCCATAATGTACCTGGAGCCACCACCTTGTTGGTCTAAGTGAGCCATTTCATTTTTCAGCTGGGACCTGCCAAATAATGGCAAACAATATTCAAATGAATTAACAGCACAACATTGCCATCAGAAGCAGTTATATTGCTGCAAGCCCTCTTTGAAACTAGCTGTTGCAAAACATGCCCAAAGTAAGCACATCTGTAAAGATAAAAATCATGTTCAAGAAGAATAACACGGGGGCACGGTGGCACAGTGGTTAGCGCTGCTGCTTCACAGCTCCAGGGACTTGGGTTCGATTCTCGGCTTGGGTAACTGTCTGTATGGAGTTTGCACATTCTCCTCGTGTCTGCGTGGGTTTCCTCCGGGTGCTCCGGTTTCCTCCCAGAGTCCAAAAATGTGTGGGTTAGGTTGATTGGCCATGCTAAAATTGTCCTGAGACGCGTAGGTTAGAAGCATTAGTGGGTAAAATAAGTAGGGGTTTGGGGTTAGGGCCTGGGTGGGATTGTGGTCAGTGCGGACTCGATGGGCTCTTCCTGTACTGTAGGGTTTCTATGATAAAGTTTCTATGATAGTAAATTAAAATGAAAAATAATCAGTGTATTCTCCCCAACACACATGCAAACACACAAACACTATGTTGCTCAATGTGCCCTCTTTTTTAAGAAAACATGTTTGTGATGCAACTTGGTCTCTCTGTACGTTGGTACTTTGAATCTCTCATTAGGGATTTCTTCAGCAAAGCACAATCAGGCAACTGAGAAGCTTAAAGAAACTAAGACATCAGTGAGCACTTCAGGTTTTGGGAATGGAATTCAGCGACTGGGCAGAGAGAGACAGCAGCCAGTTATGAAGCTACAGTGAGCTACCCGGGATTTCCAATCACAAAAGAAAACCTCATGTTCATCAGCTCTTTTTTGACTGCTGAAAGTTTTGTGCAAGGGGTCATTCATTATAAGCCTATGTGTTGAATGCACTTTTTATTGAGATGAATAGGCAAGGTTGTGCTGGAGGAAAGTAAGACTTTTGAACGTGCACTGTATTCTTTGAGCTAGTGAAAAGCAAATCATTGACAACAAGCCCAAATACCCAAACTTTTTCCCATTTGGCAAACTGGAAACACATCCTCACGAGTGAGATATATATATATTAATACTTATTTATAGATTGTGCCACGAATTTGAATGCAAGCTGGGAGTTGAATTGAATTGATTTATTGTCACATGTATTGGGGACACAGTGAAAAATATTGTTTCTTGTGCACTATACAGACAAAACATACTGTTCATAGCGTACATAGGGGAGAAGGAAAATATAGAATACAAAATATAGTGTTGCAGTTACTGATAAGGTGAGGAGAAAGATCAGCTTAATGTGTGATAGGACCAGCAGGGAAGAAGCTGTTCTTGAATCAGTTGAATTAAAGGATTAAATTAAATTTTCTCCTCATTTTTAAAAGCAAACCGACAAACCCACTTTCAAACTGCATTTATATCTGTGTCTTTTAGCACAGAGGACAATTTGTCTCAACTAAATGTGCCAGCCATTCCTCCCATGCTATGATCAGTTAACATCACACTGTTAAAGTTTTAAGAGAATTATAGGAAATCAAACCCCTACCTCAAGTATGGAATCTCAGCCAACGCTATCTGCAATTTGGCCTCTTTGGTCCGAGCATTGCAACGGAAGATGTGAAGGACAATGGAATACCTATCAAACACTTTAACTCCCCAGGCAGATTCCAACTCTTTCTAACAGAGACAAAGGAAATATTTTACTTAATTGCATTTTACATAATGTAGAATAGCCACAATGAAATATCAAACAGTTACAGCTTCCATACGTATTGTTTGATTCCGTAACAGTGGGACAAAGAATGGTACGAAGACTTTTGAAAGTAAGCTTTTTTTAAAAATTCTTTCATGCGATGTGGACATCACTGGCAAGTTCAGCATTTGTTGTCCATCCCCACAAGCCCTTGAGAAGGTGGGCAAGGGTCATCTTTTTGAACTGCCGCAGTCCATCTGGTCTGTGTAGATTCACAGCGCAGATAGGAAGGCAATTCCAGGATTTTAATCCAGTGACAGCAAAAGAATGGCAATATTATTTGTAAATCAGGATGTTGTGCGGCTTGAAGGGGAACTTGCAGGTGGTGTTATTCCCATGCATCTGGTGCCCTTCTAGGTTACAGAATGTAGTGAGATGGTTAGATTCTCTCTTGTTGGAGATAGTCATTGCCTGGCACTTGTGTGGCATGAATGTCACTTGGCAATTTCAGGATAGTCTAAAACTCTAATTAACTGGCAATTCAAGAAAAGAAATGAAATTCTTCAAATTATGAATTTTTTTCTGAACGGTTTTATAACCAATTCTCCATGTTTACAAAATCTAAACAATGGTTTGTCACAACACAAAATGCAGGTAACACCACCAGTAGCAGCAAAGATATTGCTGAAAATGGTACTGGTTGAACAAAAACTATTTGCAGCAGTACAAAGCTTCTCAAATATATATTTGGTTCTGTAGTTTATTAGGTTGATCCAAGATATTGGAGTGAATGCTGTCTGGTAGCATCTATGCCCAGAATTGAATCAGTATTACACTATTACTTTTAAATAAAATACTTCCCTTTATAGTTTTTCTCAATTTTTTTCCTGAAGGCACTAGATCATTCTGTTATACTGCTCTGTAAGATGCCTTCCAGTATCTTATCCAAACATGCAAACCCAGCCAAAGCATTGACACCCAAGCCAGATTGCCCGATGGCCACAAACTTGCACTTTGCAATGGCCAGGGATTGCTAGATAATCATGGCAGCACAGTGATTGGCACTGCTACCTCATAGTGCTAGGGACCCAGATTCAATTCCTGGCTTGGGTCACTGACTGTGTGGATTCTCCTCATGTCTGCGTGGGTTTCCTCCCACAGTCCAAAAATATGCGGGTTAGGTTAATTAGCCATGGTGTATTGCCTCATAGTGTCAGGAAGACTAGTAGCGTAAATACATGGGGCTACAGGGGATTGTGATTGGTGCAGACTCAATAGGCCGAATGGCCTCTTTCTGCACTGTAGGGATTCTATAATGATGAGGAAGAGGACCATCAGCTGACTTTAAGACAGCTATGTGGTCAGTTAAGCCAGCACAGAATCAAAGGCAAGCCTAGGACAGCCTAATGAAGGAGTATTGCCTCAGAACATGACCTCGCCACTAAAACAAGTCTTTTTTCATGGGCTTGCAGTAACAACAAGGGTATGGAACCTGCGCTCGAAACATGCAGCTTATTGACAACCAATATCTACCCTGGTATAATAAAAGACCCAAAACTGTGAGGAAAATTACAAAATGACAGGAACCAAGGAGTGGTTCAAAGCACATTTTTAAATCTCAGCCACCCCGAGTACTGTAAGAACTTTCTGAACTTTCTCCTCTGTGGCTTATAATTTAGCCACTTAAGTTTATGTATTGGTGTCACAAGTAGGCTTATATTAATACTGCAATGAAGTTATTGTGAAAATAAGAACATAAGAACATAAGAAATAGGAGCAGGAGTAGGCCATCTGGCCCTTCGAGCCTGCCCCGCCATTCAATAAGATCATGGCTGATCTGTCGTGGCTCAGTTCCACTTTCCCGCCCTCTCCCCATAACCCTTAATCCCCTCTCTTATCAAGAACCCATCAACCTGCTTCTTAAAAATATTTAGCGAGGCAGCCTCCACCACTTCAACGGGCAGAGAATTCCAGAGATTCACCACCCTTTGAGTGAAGAAGTTCATCCTCAACTCCGTTCTAAACCGCCTCCCCTTTATCTTGAGGCTGTGCCCCCTAGTCTTACTGTCTTTTTTGAGCGGGAAGAGTCTCTCCACCTCTATCCTATCCATCCCATTCATCATCTTATACGTCTCAATGAGATCTCCCCTCATTCTTCTAAACTCTAACGAGTACAAGCCTAGTTTATTCAGCCTCTCCTCATAGCTCAATCCCCTCAACTCCGGTATCAGCCTAGTAAACCTCCTCTGCACTCCCTCCAGGGCCAAAATATCCTTGCGCAGGTGCGGCGCCCAAAACTGCACACAGTACTCCAGCTGCGGCCTCACCAGTGCCCTATACAGCTGCAGCAAGACCTCCCTACTTTTATATTCAATCCCCCTCGCTATGAAGGCCAGCATCCCATTCGCCTTCCTGACCACCTGCTGCACCTGCAAGCTGGGTTTTTGCGACTCATGCACAAGGACCCCGAGGTCCCTCTGCACCGTCGCCTGCTGCAGTTTTTCGCCACGTAAGTAATAGCCCTTCCTACCATTCTTCCTACCAAAGTGGACCACCTCACACTTGCCAACATTAAATTCCATTTGCCATTTCCTGGCCCATTCGCCCAGCCTATCTAGATCCTTCTGCAGACTCTCCACACCCTCCGCACAATTTGCCTTTCCCCCAATCTTGGTGTCATCAGCAAATTTCGACACCCTGCACTCGGTTCCCTCCTCCAGATCATCTATATAAATGGTAAATAGCTGAGGCCCCAGCACCGACCCCTGGGGCACCCCACTAGTCACCAACCGCCAATCCGAATAGCACCCATTGACCCCCACTCTCTGCCTCCTATTTGACAACCAATCCTCTATCCACGCTAACACCCTACCCCCAACTCCATGTCCCCTGACCTTCTGCAATAACCTCTTGTGAGGTACCTTGTCAAACGCCTTCTGAAAATCCAGAAAGACCACATCCACCGGCTCTCCTCTATCCACTGCCCTAGACACATCCTCATAGAACTCCAGTAAATTTGTCAGACACGACTTCCCTTTAATGAAACCGTGTTGCGTCTGCCCTATCAAGCAATTCCCTTCAAGATGCCTCGCAATTTCCTCCTTAATGACGGATTCTAACATTTTACCTACCACAGACGTTAAACTAACCGGCCTATAATTCCCCGCCTTTTGCCTGGCACCCTTCTTAAACAACGGCGTAACATTAGCCGTTTTCCAATCTTCCGGCACTTCCCCGGAATCCAGTGACGTCTGGAAAATAACCACCAAGGCATCCACTATAACCTCCGCCATTTCTTTCAGAACCCTCGGATGCATTCCATCCGGTCCTGGGGACTTGTCCACAATCAGCCCCTCCAGTCTGTCGAGCACCACCTCTCTAGTAACAGTAATGTCATTAAGACCCTCCAGTCCTACCACCTTTCCATCGCTAACACCCGGCAAATTATTCACGTCCTCCTCCGTGAAGACAGAAACAAAAAAGTTATTCAAGACCTTAGATCTCCTCGTTGTCACAGTCCAACACCTGTTCGGGTACACTGAGGGAGAATTTAGCATGGCCAATGCGCCTAACCAGCACATCTTTTTGACTGTGGGAGGAAACCAGAGCACCCAGAGAAAACCCATGCAGACATGGGGAGAATGTGCATACTCCACACAGACAGTGACCCAAGCTGGGAATTAAACCCAGGTTCTTGGCACTGTGAGGCAGTAGCGCTGCCCTTAATTTCACTTGGTGAAATTATTGCCTGTTCCTTGCTATTAATTATTATGCAGCAATCTGCACATTATACTCAGTTCTTACTTTTACATTATATATTCCAGTTGGATGAAACTTCTTTACCTCTGATAGTGCAGACAGGCGTTCAACATTCATAAACACTGCAGTAATCTGTGGAAGCCCTTTTATTTTTTCTGCAAGACAGTAGCATTTAAATTACAACATTGACTGCATTTCAAACAACATAATTTTCTGCAAAGTGTTTTGGAACACAGAGAGGCTGTGAAAGACGTTGTTTTCTTTTTTAAACTGTAACAAAGGGTTGCTAAAATAGCTTGATCCATTAACAGTGCATCATTTCAAATTTCCTCAACCGAACTTATAGCGGTCCAGTGCATCTCATGTAGTTGTGTGCGACAAAACGTCATAAAATACATTTGTCTGGAATATATTTCTTAAAAATGCACTCTAATTAAGGTGGAAGAAGACATTTGAAGAATGATTTCTTAACCACTGGGAAAACCTGCATTAAGTTACTACAATCATTGTCACTTTCAAATTATACCTTTCAAGGAATGTAATTTAGGAGGCTGTGTATTTTAGCTCAACATTTTATCATTAAGAAAGTCAGTCAAGTTACCTGTAAGAGTCTGAAAATTGCCTTTGCCAAAAATGAGTTTGTTGTCTGGACTTTTTGTAGAAAGAATAATCTTATCAACAACAAGCCAGTTGGGTAGAGTGTTCACAAGAGCGACTGCTTCAGCCATCTGAAGTTCAGCTTGTAAAGAAAGAAAGGGCAGAATTGAAACACCAGTGAATATAATCTCAAGGTGCACAGCAACTATGCAGCGCACAATAGCAGCTGGCCTAGACTATTAAGGCTCTGTTTAAAGATGCTTTCAGGCAAATGAGAAGGCTGCTCATTTAGCATTTGTTGGAAATCCAAAAAACAGAAAATGCAGGGAATGCTAAGCAGCATCTGTGGAGAAAGAAACATTACAACAAAAGGTCATGGACCTCAAAATGCTAACTTTCTCTCTCCCCAGAAGCTGCCAGTATTTCCAGCACTTTGTGCTTTAAATTTTATATTAAAAACCCAATCTATTATGCAAAGCATTCACAAGGCTGAAAAGATTATTTAAAAATTTAGGGGTGAATAAACAACAAATTGTGTAAGGCAAGACTATCTACAGTTTTGATGAAAGTAGGAGGTTATGACCTGAGTCACAGTGTTAATTGATGCACGTCTCCAAAACCCAAGCACAATCAGACACAAAGGGGGCGATTCTCCCACCTGCCTGTTCCTGTGCTGTATAGTTCTTAGTATTCTTTAACAGAAGTTCATAAGATATAGGAGCAGAATTAGGCCATTTGGCCCACCAAGTCCACTCTGCCATTTGATCGTGGCTGATATGCTCCTCATCCCCATTTTACTGTCTACTCCTCCCCGTAACCCTTCAACCTATTATCAAAAATCTCCTCCTTAAATGTACTCACTGTCCCAGCATCCACCACACTTTGGAGTAGCAAATTCCACAGATTCACAACCTCCTCAACTCTGTTTTAAATTTACTACCACTTATTCTAAGAATACAAATTATAATTTGAACTAATGCAGATTTATTGCAACTGTCAATCCTATATCTAAATGTGTGACCATGCATATTGGCACAAAGATTAAAGAGGCCTCCTGCTCTTTGGAAAATAGGTATCTAAATATGTAGGGGAACAGATAAACCTGGAGGTACAGACACATCACTAAGAGGAGTGACACAGTTTAATAGGCTCATTAACTGCCAAAGGCAGTAGAAACTTATTTTCGCAGTGAATGGTGAAGATCACTGCGTCTGACAGTGCGGTGGAGGCAGATTAAATCATGGCATTCAAAAGAAAATTGGATCATTATCTGAAAGGGAAGAATTTCCACTGCTACTGAGAAAAGAGGGGGGGCATGTAGCACTAGGTGAACAACTGTTGCAGAGATCATATGGACATGACAGGCTACTCTATGATTCAATGAAAGGATGAGGTAGAGATGGGACAGAGCAAGGACATATCCCCTTTTCTTCATGGTCTGCCTCTTTTCATTCGGCTCATGTCCAGCACTTGTTGCCTTTGTGATGCCTTGCTCTTATATTGTGGCTTGTTGTCTTCTTGTTTCCTTGTCCTTTTCTTATTATTTTAGTTCTTTTCTTGTGTGGTGCGGTGGATGGGAGTTATATTTGTGGGAAGAGGGAGGGTTGATTGGGACCCCTGGAGGAAGAGGATAGTGGATATGTGGGTTCTGCTGTATTTTAGGTGGTTGGGGAGAGGTAGGTGTGTGTTGGGGGGTGGAGGATATATTTCAAGTAGGTGACCTGAGGAACGCATTTAGCATTCATCCTTATTGCCAGTGAGGAAATGGTGGTAGTCACCTTTTTAACAACTAATTGGCTTGCTAGGCCATTTCAGAGGATAGTTAAAAATCACATTTCAGACAGTCTGGAGTCACGTTTATATTAGATCAATAAAGGTAGCAAAACCAGAAATATTTTTATGACCTTCTAGTAGTCACATGGTCATTATCAATGGCATTAACTTTTTACTTTACATTCTTTTAATTAAAAGAATTTCGATCCTTGTTTTTACAATGCGAACTCATGTCACTCTGTCATTAGTCCAGGCTTCTGGATTAATGGACCATTAACTTAGCCACTGCATTACAGTTCCCATAAAAATCTTAGTTTTCATTAGTTAATAACAAATTTACCTGTTGTAAGATATTGCTTTTTTCCTCCCCACTTTACATCAGGATGAACAATAAATACTCTATGACCTCCTTCAGGCAGGGGAGATATTTGTTCTTGAAATACTTCTTCAAATTCAGCATCAAATAATTCGCATTCTTCATCGGTCATCGCCTCATCATCCTCCTCACTTTGCTTTTCACTTTTTGAGGGCTTTCTGCTGTTGGCACCTTTTCTGTTTTTTGAGTGGCATTTACTTGTGGCAAACCACCTCAAATCTTGCCAAGATAAGTTTCCAGGACCCTGATTTTTCCCTAAACTATTGGAGATGCTTGTGCTTCTCAGAAGCAGTTTGGGGTGAAAACACAAGCGATTTGGCACCAGTGTACCAACTGTGGAGAAACATCTTTCCTGAGACTGTAACTTTTTCAGGGGATGCAGTAAAAATATTCTTGACATAGTCCTCAGTAATCCCATAGCTGTGAACACCAAGGTTACTTATAAATCAGGACAAGTAGCTGTCTGTATTACTGATTTGAAGAGCATATGGTGGATAGGAGGGTTCAGGTAAACATTAGGGTTCAGATACACATCCAGCTGACCCTCACTCCTGCACACGTCCTTAATCAGTTTGCTTCTCAAAATGAATAGAATAAAATAACCATGGAGGACTCAGAATAAAATATCTTTGGGGAGTAAAACAGACCCTAAGTGCCTGGTAAACGTGGCTGGGATTCTGACCCTCATGAAATACAGTAAGACGTCTCACAACACCAGGCTAGTCTGAGGTATCCACTGGAGCTTCCCAGATGGAAGTTTCTCCTCAAATCCAATCCATTTAAGGTTACAATTCAACTTCAAGGCTGGTTCCTCGACTGGAGACTTCACCAGAGCAGGAGGAAAGGCGACCCTGACATTGCTAAGCCCCTCTCGGAAAGTAAAACCGTTGACACGTTGTCTCTTTAATGTTTACTCCACGGAAGGTTTAAACTGTAACACACACAATCTTTTAAAAAATAAAAATCAAAAGAACAATTTATTTCAAACTACTCAGGCCCTGCTACCTTTAGTTAATGACAGAGGAGTTTTTTTTTAACCTCCTATTTAAAATTCGGAAAGCTGCTTGGTGGTGGAAGGGCTGGGCGGCCAGTGTGACCCCGGGGTGACCCGGTGCGGCAGGGATTAGGCTCCGGGTTGCCGGTTGTCCTGGTAACGATGGCAGCGGTGGGGAGGACGGAGCCGCTGCGCGAACCCTGCACCTACCAGCGGCGCTTCCGAGGTACCCAGATACACAACCCCGATCAGTAATGTTCCTCTGACACACATTCAACCATCGCGTTAGGGCTCATCCCGTCTCTGCAGCTGCCCAAGAGGTGGGAGACGCCCAGTGTACTGATCTGATTTATTATTGTCAGTGTTAGCATGCACTGAAAAGGATTATTTCTCGCACGCTATACAGACAAAGCACACCGTTCATAGAGAAGGAAAGGAGAGAGTGCAGAATGTAGTGTTACAGTCATAACTAGGGTGTAGGGAAAGATCAACTTAATATTTGATCTGATTTATTATTGTCATGTGTATTGGGATACAGTGAAAAGTATTGTTTCCTGTGTGCTATACAGACAAAACATACCATTCATAGAGAAGGAAACGCGAGAGTGCAGAATGTGGTGTTACAGTCATAACTAGGATGCAGAGAAAAATCAACTTAGTGCGAGGTAGTCTGACGGCAGCAGGGAAGAAACTCTTCTTGAGTTGGTTGGTACATGACCTCAGACTTTTGTATCTTTTTCCTGATGGAAGAAGGTGGAAGAGAGAATGTCTGGGGTGCGTGGGGGTCGCACGGTAGTTAGCACTGCTGCCTCACAGCGCCAGGGACCCGGGTTGGATTCCCGGCTTGGGTCACTGTCTACGTGGAGTTTGCATATTCTCCCCCGTGTGTGTGGATTTCCTCTGGGTGCTCTGGTTTCCTCCCACGTTCTGAAAGACATGCTGGTTACATGCATTGACCCAAACAGGCGTTGGACTGTGGCGACTGGGGGATTTTCACAGTAATTTCATTGCAGTGTTAATGTAAGCCTTATTTGGGACTAATAAATAAACTTTAAAAATTATGAGAATTAATTAATTATGAGAAAGATCAGTTTAAGGTCAGGGCGGCACGGTGCACCGTGGTTAGCACTGCTGCCTCATAGCGCCAGGGATCCAGTTTTGATTCTGGATTCGGGTGACTGACTGTGTGCTGTTTGCATGTTCTCCCCGTGTCTGTGTGGGCTTCCTCCGGGCGCTCTGGTTTCCCCCCACACTCTAAATATGGTCCTCTCACCTGATGAAGGAGAGGTGCTCTGAAAGCTTGTGATTCCAGATAAACCTGTTGGATTTTAACCTGGTGTTGTTAGGCTTCTTACTGTGCCCAATCCAATGCAGGCATCTCCATATCACTGTAAAGATGTGCGGATTAGATGGATTGGCCATGCTAAATTGTCCCTTAGTGACAGGGGTCTTCGCAGGGTAAATATGTGTGGTTACAGGGATAGGGTGGGATTGTTTTTGGTGCAGACTCGATAGGTTGAATGGCCTCCTTGTGCACCGTTGGGATTCTGTGATGGTGGTTAGCACAGCTGCCTCATAGCTCCAGGAACCCGCTTTCAATTCCGGCCTTGGGTGACTGTGTGGAGTTTGTACATTCTCCCATGGGTTTCTTCTGGGTCCTCTGGTTTCCTCCCACATTGCAAAATGTGCAGGTTAGATTGATTGGCCATGTTAAATTTTCCCTTAGTGTCAGGGACAATTTAGCAGGCTAAATGGGGATAGAGCCTGTGTGGGATTGTTGTGAGTACAGGTTCAAT
This sequence comes from Carcharhinus amblyrhynchos, assembly GCF_965287045.1. Classification (NCBI taxonomy): domain Eukaryota; kingdom Metazoa; phylum Chordata; class Chondrichthyes; order Carcharhiniformes; family Carcharhinidae; genus Carcharhinus; species Carcharhinus amblyrhynchos. The sequence goes on from NC_137333.1 coordinate 94,727,751, forward strand.
GGGCCCAATGGCCTCCCTCTGTACTGTAGGGATTCATTGATATGGTTGGTTCATTCAAAAGCCTGAAGGCAGCAGTGAAGAGCAGTTCTCGAGTCGGTTAGTGCTTTCAAATTTTTGGATCTTTTTTCCAATGGAAGAAGGTGGAAGAGAGAATGTCTGGGGTGCATGGGGTCCTTGATTAAGGCTGACTGCTTTTCCGAGGTAGCGGGAAGTGTAGATGGAGTCAATGGACGGGAGGCTGGTTTGCATGATGGACTGTAATAATTAATTATGTCAATAAATGGAACCATTTTAAAATCATTTTATGAGACGCAGGCAAGACCAACACTTGTTGCCCATCCTTTATTGCCTTTGAGGGGTGTGTTAAACTTTCTGAATGTGAAGTAGGAAAGCAGAGACCAATCTTTTACCAATGCTAGATTTGGTTATAGGATGCAACATTACAAGTGTCTGCCTGCTCCCTAATCAACGCTCAACGTCCCAGACTCTTTTGAAGAAACCTGTGAATCAATTGATTAATTTAATGGGGTGGCCCCTTAAAATTAAAATTTAAACTCAACTCTGTGCTGATTTTCAGCATGGAGCTGATAATGTTAGAAATACTGGCTCAAAGACGTGCAGAAGCCATGGCTAGCATGGTGCTGCGGGCTAGGAAAATCACCCTTACGATTTGTGAAAATTAAATTCAACGATTTCGTTTTCTTCTTGTGTGTTTTGCGGGTGAACTTTGCATATTTATGATGTAACATGTGATTTGTTGTCTTTGTGTCCAGTGGATGTTAACATTAAGAAACCCCTTCAACCCATCCAGCTGAGCAGTGAGCAGGTGGCTGTGGAAATCTGGTCTCTCTGCTTTCAGCTTGATCTTCTTATCCGGGCAGAGGTGCATCAAGTACGTAATCTGTCAGTTCAGTGTGGTGTGATTAATGATTGTGGGAATCAATGACTGACCATAAATATATTAGCTACAAAACAAGGTTGTTAGAATTCTTTTAATTGTGACTTTATGCGATACCTTTTCAAAAAGAAATCCATTATTTTACTTCTGTACGCAGGTTAGGATTCTGTTTTAGGAATATTGAACAGAGCGATAGTAACCAGATGTAAGCAATTGCAAATACAACCTCTGTGTCTTTTATTGTCAATTGATGTGGACCAGAAATAGTTCAACAACTTAATTATGAGTTAGTGCCTCATGAGAATGTCCCCGCTCCCAAAACCATAGAATAGTAGAAAGTTCACGGCACAGAAAGAAGCCAGTTAGCCCATCGTGTCTGTGTTGGCTGAAAGCGAGCCACCCAGCCAAATCCCACTTTCCAGCATTTGGTCTGTAGCTTGGCAGGTTACGGCACTTGAGGTGAATATCAGATGCCTCTTTAAATGAGTTGGGGGTTTCTGCCTCTGATATCTTTTCAGGTAGTGAGTTCCAGATCCCTAACACCCTCTGGCTGACAAAAAAACTTTCCTCATCACCTCAATGATGAAGCAGTGCCAATTTATGCTCAAAATGGGATGCTGTACGTCTTGAAGGGGAACTTCTCTCTCATTTTAAACCTTTTTACCCTGCCCCTGCGTCACTTCACCTTCAGTTCCCTGGTATAGGGACAGCATAGTGGTCAGCACTGCTGCTTCACAGCGCCAAGAACCTGGGTTCGATCCCTGGCTTGAGTCAGTCTCTGTGCAGATTCTGCACGTTCTCCCTGTGTCTGTGTGGGTTTCCTCTGGGTGCTCCTGTTTCCTCCCACAGTCCAAAGCTGTACAGGTTAGGTGGATTGGCCATGCTAAATTGCCCCTTAGTGTCAAGGGGGCTAGCTAGGATAAATGCATGGAGTTATGGGGATAGGTCTGGGTGGGATTGTGGTCGGTGCAGACTTGATGGGCTGAATGGCCTTCTTTTGCACTGTAAGAATCTATAATACAGTTACTTAAGTGATAACATTTTTTTGTTCTGAATTAGGAAAGGTTTGCTACCATTTGACTAATGAAGACATTTATTATTTCTAGTTGCAGGAACAGCTTAGGGAAGATAAAAGTCCTGTAGAGTCAGAGTCTTTTCACATACGAGGTAGGTACATTAGTTTTTTAGCTAGATCTTAAAGCAAAAAAGAAATGCTGTGATGAATGTAATGAAGGTAATCACCCACCGGCTGCTAGGGGTAGACAAGGTGGTTAGGAAGGTCAGATGATATTTTGCAGGCAATAGGAGGCAGAGGCTCCCCTGTGAAAATAAGCAGGTAAAGATGATGTTTTATGGTTCTGTTTTGCTGTTCTTTTCCTGTCCAACAATGCAATTTGCTTTCCTAGATGCCCAATGGGCCCCCGGGCATCTACTTAACCTGGGGGGGAAGAAAACATACAACCTATAAGTCTCCTTTGATTTATGGATTAATGATACTTAGCTAGTTGTAGAGTTCGCTCTGCCACTTTGTAAATTGAGATGGCTTTAACTTCTCTCATCTATTCTTATGCAGTTTAGTTAGTGACTGTGCTAATTGGCTTTTTCTTTTAATTCTCAAAGGATAATTTCCGGCATAAAATCATGGTAAACTGCGGTTGTATTCTGTTTTGTATGCCTTTCTCTGAGTTGACTGATGGCATACTGCAATGTTGTAGTATGAATACCAATTGCACGTGGTATTCCTATCGTCCAATTTTCATAACAAGCTCAGTTAAGAGGGAAGGTGAAGAAACACTGACTGGGATTTTCTATATATATGTACTCCATATTGGTGTTCCCCAGCCTGTACTTTTCTTGTCTGTGGAGGTGGGATGGAGAGATCATGGGCAAACACACAAATGGAAAACTGTGCTCAGTGCAACGGAAGCGATTCACATTCCACAGAGAATAGAAGAAAGTAAACACTAATTTGTGTTAACCCACAGTGCTCCTGTACCTTGCCAATGCCATGCTGATATTATACCTCCTAGGAAGAGGTCTGGGAGGTTATATTTCTGCAATCTGGATGAGCACTGTAGAGAAACCTGGAGGAAATAATATTTTAAAAAAATAGTCACAGTAAAAGGGAGGTTGCTCAGTTTAGCTAACGTCATCCAGGGAGCCAGGGTAATCAGTACATTTCTATTGATCTCCGTGTCCACAATGAAAGGAGGGGAAATTGGCAAGGATTTCCAAACCTGATCCTTATCAAATGAACTCTGCTGGAACCATGTGAATGTTACTTAGGTAGAGGCTTGTCCCACATTCTGACAACCTGCCGCATCAAGCTCACAAGTAAACAATGACTGGTTTGTTGGATGGCTGCTGTCCAAGGAACCATATGTGAGGCTTTAAGGGAGGCATGGAGTTGTTAAGTTTCCCATTTAATGTATGTCCATTTTATTTTGTGGCAGCTTTTATTAATTGGGTTATCATTTGAAAACAAAGTGTCAGCAGCCTAGGAAACAATCCATTGGTTGACTGATCCCATTATCTTGAACAGCAGAAAATAAAATTGCCTGTGTAAGTCCAGATTGTTGCATTGAGAAACATAAAAGTTCTGAAGAAGAGTCATACAGATTTGAAATATTAATTGTGTTTCTCTCTCAATAGATGCTGCCAGCCCTTCTCAGTTTATCAGGCAGATTCTGTTTTCATAAAAGACATTTTGTTTAATTCAGGAATGTAATTAGTTTGGAAAAAGTGGAGCCACTGTCTCAAAAAAAAATCCAGGATAATGTTTGCAATTGCCTTATATTAAAATATTTGATATTAAACTATTTGTTGTAAGCTACAAAGTGAGAATTAATGTTAAAAAAAAGGCACATTTCATATTTATTACTTATGTATGGCTGTCAAGAGCCTGGCTGAAGAAACCTGTGGGTGGTTGGGTGGGGGTCGTGTTGAAATGGTCTTGGATGGTAGCATAAGGTGGGCAATAGCAAAATAGCAGCAAATTTTACACATTGCTCAACTATCTTTTCCACTGATTTTATTTGGGCATGAGTGTAAACACAATACCTAAGATCAATTTTACTCCTCTGGTATACTTTTAAGGCAGAAGTAGATAGATTCTTATTAGGCAAGGAAATCAAAAGTTATTGGGGGAAGATGTGAATGTGGAATTTAAAATTCAAGATGATTATACTGAATAGTGGAGCAGGCTCCATTGCCCTACTGCTCCTTTTTTGTATTTTCGAATGAACTGATTCTGGGGATGGCAGGAGAGATTGACTAGGTTAGGATTGTTTTTGCTGGAGTTCAGACAAATGAGGGGAATCTCACAGAGGCTTGTAAAATTCTAACAGAACTAGACAGGGTAGATGCAGGGAGGATGTTCTCGATGGTAGGGGAGTCCAGCATCAAGGGTCACAGTCTGAGGATTTGGGATAGACCATTTAGAACAGAGATGAGGAGAGATTTCTTCACCCAAAGAATGGTGAGCCTGTGGAATTCATTACCACAGGAAGTAGTTGATGCCAAAACATGAATGTATTCAAGAGGCAGCAGGGTATAGCACTTGAGGTGAATGGGGTCGAAGGTTATGGAGGGAAAGCAGGACTAGGGTATTGAGTTGGATGATCAACCATGATCGTGATGAAGGGCCAAATGGTTTCCTCCCGTTCCTATCTTCTATATTTCTATGTTCGTTTGTACTTGCAATAAACAATCAGGGCTGAACTTCAGTTCTGGCCCAAAAAGCTTAAGAATTTGATTTATACTTATCCAGGGTGTAGTAATGCTATATTAGAATTCAGCTACATGCTCAATTGTTTTTTGAATTGTTTCTTCATTCTTGTACAGGTGTATCTTATGTTGAACGAATTAAACAATATCTGGAGCATCTGCCAGACCCTGTTCCACAATTGGAGGTAACGTGCTTTACCATTGTTAAAGACTCTAATTAATTGGAGTAGGTATTCAATGTTGTTCCTGTCTGGATAGATATTGATTAATTGAAAAATATTTACATGATAATACTCAAAGCTCCAGCTCTAATGCATTGATGATAATAATGTGAAGCAATTTTGAGACATTTTTCTGCAGTAAAGATGCTATTTGGAAAGAATTGATAGACTTTACCATTATGAACAATTGTACTCCTGAATCTTAAAATAAGATGGCACAGTAGTTAGCACTGTTGCCTCATGGTGCCAAGGACCCAGATTCGATTCCTGCGCTGGGTGACAATGTGGAGTGTGCATGTTCTTCTTCTATCTGTGTGGGTTTCCTTTGGGTGTTCTGGTTTCCTCTCTCAAAGATGTGCTGGTTAGGTGCACTGGCCATACTAAGTTCTCCCTCAGTGTACCTGAATGCTGGAAGGTAGTGACTAGGGCTTTTCACAGTAACTTAATTGCAGTGTTAATGTAAACCCACTACTGATACTAATAAATAAACTTTAAGAGATGTGTAGGTTAAGTGGATTAGCCATAGTAAATGCGCAGTGTTACGGGATAGGAGAGGGCCCTGGATAGGATGCTGTCTTGGAGAGTCGGTGTAGAGTTGATGGGCGAATGGCCTTTTTCTGCACTGTAGAGATCCTATAAAAACATTTTTGAAGGGGTGTGATTGCTGTATTATTGCTGTGTAGTTTCCTTTTCACAAATCCACGAAGTAAACTGTCTTTTGTAGGACTATCTGGATTCTCAAGGATTGTCGACATTGTTTCCTCGTGTTGAAATATTTGTAATACATGGTAGGCCTGTTGATATGCTGGAACAGCCTCCTGTGGACGGTAAGAATGCTTTCTCTGTCTTGATACATTTGTCCTGCAGATAAATGATATTTGTACCAATGTATTGCTTGTAATGATTTTATTTGAGGCTGTCTTTTTAATTCTACAGAAGAACTGTGAAATCATGGCAAATAAATGAAGTATACCATTGAGTAAAGGATAATGTGGACATTGGGAGGTTTAGCAATTAAAATGCAACAATGAAACATCATGATGTTGGAAGATTATATTAACTAAATACAACATGTGAGGGGATATGTTTTGATAGGAAGAATGAGGAGAGGAAATATAACCTAAAGTGTGCAATTCTAACATGGATATAGAAACAGAGAGAGACCTATGTATACGTGCAAAAATTGTCAAAAGTGGCAGGGCAGGTTGAGAAAATGATTGAAAAGGTGCACTTTATAAATCGAGATGTAGAGTTCAAAAGTTATGAGGAACCATTATAAAACATTGGTTCAACATCAGTTGGAATATTCTGTGGCCAATTCTGTGGACTTCAGAAAGGATGGGGTTGTTTAAGAGAGAGTGTATAAAAAAATGATTAAAACGGTTCCAGGGCTAAGAGATTTCAGACATGCTGAGAGAATGGAGAAGCCAAGGTTGTTATCTTTAGAGAAGAAAACATTGAGAAGAAAGGTTGATAGAGGTGTTCAAAATTATGAGGGATCCGAATCAAATACATGGAAAGAAACTGTTCAATTGGCTGAAAGGGGCAAGAACCAGAGGATACAGGTTTAAGATGACTGACTAAAAAATTCAAAGTGACGTAGGAATTCTTTTTTACTCAGTGAGTGGTTAGGATCTGGAATGCACTGCTTGAAAGGCTGGTGGAGATGGATTCAATCATGGCTCTCAAAGGGAAGTGGACAAGCACCTGAAGGCAAATAAGTTGGATGGCCATGGGGGAAGGTCAAGAACGTGGGACTAATTGAATTGCCTTTGCAGAGAACTGGCCAAATGGCCTCTTTCTGAACTGCAGTGGTTCTGTGATTGAGTGCTTGTGTCAGGAGCATTGGTGGTAATTTTTGTGAAATGAGGGATGGTGGGAAGCATATAATTAAACATTCAGCCAACATTTACTTGCCAACAGATACTTGCCAACAGATCAGCTTGCATGAATGAATAGTTAAGACATCTTTCCTTGTCTTACTTGTGTCTTTTATTGTTTCGCTGTATGAAGTATGCAAAGGAAAAGGAGATGGATCATAGCCAGATTGGTGATCAGCCATCACCTGGACTGCTCACCACATCAATTGCTCCCTTTCAGATTGTTTGCTTTCAATCTATCTGGATAAGTCAGAGGAAGAGTGCAACGGTGTGGAGTTTGCACATTCTCCCCGTGTCTGCATGGGTTTCCTCCGGGTGGTCTGGTTTACTCCCACAGTGCAGGTTGATTGGCCATGCTAAATTGCTCCTTAGTGTCAGGACTAGCAGGGTAAATAATCCAAACCCTCTCCTACATTATAAACGACGGGGATAGGGCCTGGGTGGGTGTGTCGTTGGTACAGACTCAATGGGCTGAATGGGCTCCTTTTGCACTGTGGGGATTCTATGATTTCATGCTTCTGTAGATTGTTGGCTTATAAAGAAGCAAAAGAGAAAATAGGAAAAGAGCAGGATAAGGGAAGCTAAGGATTTATGAGGAAAACATTAAAAAAAATTGAAACAGAATAGTATTTACAAGTGAAAGCAGTTTCAACTCTTTCTAGTCCAGTCATCACAAAATCAGTGTTCCCCAGAAGCAAAGATGGAGAAATTGGCGCTGTAAACTTAATCCTGGAGTCTTCATGTTAAGCTGATTAAAGTGGAGCAGAAGTAAAATAATGTGGGAATCTGAAATAAGAACGGAAAATGGTCGCGATACTCAGCAGGTCAGGCAGCATCTGTGGAGGTAACGTTTAGGTGAACAGCCTTTCATCTGTTTTGTTCTGAAGAAAAGTTATTGAACAGCAACTCTGCATTTTTCTCTCCACAGATGCTGCCTGACCTGCTGAGTATTTCCAGCAATTTCTGTTTTTGATGAGAGTTCTGGACATCTAAATCTGTAAAACTGTCAACTGTATCGCGAGCGCGTTACTATATTTGGAATTCTTCTTCACCTTTCTGCTATGACAGGCTTGCAATCTTAATAACATTGGCCTCTCCACAGCAGAGCAGGATCAAAATTCGTATAAAGACTTCAACGGTGTTTTAGTTAATGGAGTTGGATGAAATGATAATGTACAATTGAGATCAAAGTGTCCAGAAAAATCCTAAACGAGTTCTTGTTATCCGATAGCAAGGAATACAAAGCAATCATTGGCTGCCTTTATTTTTACCACCTTTGAATGTTTACTCCACAAACCACATATAACGCTGTGTTTTCTCTGCGCTTAACAATGCTAATTTGGATATATCTGTACTGCATCAGGCCTGAATACAAAGTTTATCAATTCAGCCTCTTCACTGTGAAGCTGTCCATTTTAAGATGCCATATCTAAGACTAATGAACTGTTGGGGAACGTGATTGACAGTGTTGCAGTTGGCTTTGTAATAAGGCTGCACAATCATGTAGAAGCTTGCGACTGGAACGTATGGTGTGTGATGCATTATTCACACAAGCTGTGTGTCAAACAGTGTTAGTTATTCCTTTTTAGTTTTAGCTTGGATACTTCTTATTTTGTTTTGTTAAATTGTAGTGTTTAAATTTTATTTTAATTTCTGTTTAGTGTTGAAACTCAGCCCTACGGTTTTCTATAGCTTTTGCGTCAAAGGTGGCTTTTTATTGCATTTGTGAAGAACTATGAGGGTTTTGCATTCAGGTGAGTTAATAACTAATAGCATATTTTTCTGATTTATTTTGTATAAAACTTTGCCGTCTTTTAATTTCACTTTTTTTTAATCCAATGGTTTGTAGTAGTTTTATAATGTAGGAGAGGGCTTGGATTTGCACTCATGGTTGCTCACACAATACCATAAAAAACAGTTGTGATGTGGAGATGCTGGCGTTGGACTAGGGTGGGCACAGTAAGAAGTCTCACAACACCAAGTTAAAGTACAACAGGTTTATTTGGTAGCACAAACTTTTGGAGCGTTGCTCCTGACTCCCCTGATGAAGCAGCAGTACTCCAAATGCTCGTGCTACCAAATAAACCTGTTGGACTTTAACCTGGTGTTGTGAGACTTCTTACCATAAGAAATAGAAATAGGAGTAGGCCATTTGGCCCCTTGAGCCTGCTCTGCCATTCAATAGGGTCATTGGCTGAACCGACATCCCTCACACTCACTTTCCTGCCCTTTCCCCATAGCCTTTGATTTCCTTCCTGATCCAACATTTATCTAACTTAGCCTTAAATATACACAAGGATTCTTTGTGGCAAGGAGTTCTAAAGACTCTTAACCCTCTGAGAGAAGAAATTCCTTCTCATCTCTGTCTTAAATTGGCATCCCTTATTCTGAAACAATGCCTTCTAGTCTTGGACACGGGGAGAAATATCCTGTCAACATTTACCCCGTAAATCCCCTTAAGAATCCTATATGTTTCAGTGAGATCACTTCTCATCCTTTTAATTTCCAATGAGTAGAACCCCTAACCTGTTTAACCTTTCCTCATAAGACAATTCCTCCACTCTGGAGATCATCATAGTGAACTTTCTCTGAATTGCTTCCAATGAAACAATATCTTTCTTTAAATAAGGGAGCCAAAACCGTACTCCGTATGTGGTCTCACCAGTATCTTGTATAGTTGCAACAAGACTTCCCTACTTTTGCACTCCAACCCTCTTGAAACAAGGGCCAACATGCCATTAGCCTTCCTGATTACCTGCTGAACCTGCATGCTGGCTTTCTGTGTTTTGTGCACAAGTACCCCTAATTCCCTTTGTGTTGCAGCTTTCTGCAGTTTTGATCTATTTAAATAATACTGTCCTTTTGTTCTCCCATCCAAAGTAAACAACTTCCCATTTTCCTATGTTATATTCCATTTGCCAACTTTTTGTCCTCTTAACCTATCAACATCTCTTTATAAACTGTTTGTATTCCTCTTGCAACTTGCCTTCCCACCTATTTTAGTGTTGTCTGCAAATTTCACTACAATGCATTTGCTTCCTTCCTCCAAGTCATTCCTATATATTGTAAACAGTTGTAATCCCAGCCGTAATTCCTGTGGAACTCCGCTGGTTACATGTCTCCAACCTGAAAAAGAACCCCTTATCCACTTGATGTTCTCTGCCAGTTAGCCAAATGAGCCAATATACTACCTCCAATGTCATGGGCTCTTATGACAACATTTTGTAGGTCATCTTGTTGAATGTCGAATACAACACACCAACTGGTTCCCCTCTATCCACTCTGGTAGAGACTTCCTCAAAACTATAATAAATTAGTTAGACATAATTTCACTTTTGTGAAGCCATGCTGATTCTGCATGATTAGATTATGATTTTCCAAAAACATTCTCAATCTTGATTATGCTTAATTGTATTTCAGGGCAGTATGGTGGCGCAGTGGTTAGTACTGCTGCCTCACTGTGTTCAGGGATCTGGGTTCGATTCCTGGCTTGGGTCACTGTCCATGTGGAGTTTGCACGTTCCCCTATGTCTGCGTGGGTTTCCTCCAAAGAGGGTTAGGTGGATTGGCCATGCTAAATTGCCCCTTAGTTTCAGGGAGACTAGCTAGGGTGAATGTATAGGGTTATGGGGATAGGGCCTGGGTGGGATTGTGGTTGGTGCAGACTCGTTGGGCTGAATGGCCTCCTTCTGCACTGGAGGATTCTGTGATTCTATGACATTCATCTAAAGAAAAACTCTAAGCATTGGCATTAGATTGCTGTTACGTTCCTTTTAACAACTAGCTAGGAAGTCTTTTGGCTGCAAGGTGTACCATAGGCAATAGGCACAAGGAAATCTTTCTGACAGCTCTCGTTAACATGAAGGCTGTGACTTTCAGAGAGTTGACAACACTAGAGGATGCTGAGCTTCCAATAGTTCTCTACTGAGACCCAAATATATGGAGCTGAATTCCCTCCTGAGTTCTAGAATCAACTTAAAGCCCTCCCGACAGTCTTGATTTGCTGTGGCAACAGAAAAAAAATAAAACTTCAGAGTGCTGTATGGAAGTCCCAGTCTCTCGTTGAGCCTATAAGAAAATGCAAAAGTGTTTTTACTGCACTGGTGGACAACTGGGAAGAGTTTGTTTACACATTGAGGGAATGACATGTAGCATGCAGGATCTTAAAGAGCAAGGAAAATACCTTATATGTGTGTCAGGAAGGAATGATGTGGGTATGCCGGCGTTGGACTGGCGTAAACACAGTAAAAAGTCTGACAACACCAGGTTTTAGTCCAACCTATTTATTTGATAATATACTCACTAGCTTTCGGGGTTACCCCCTTCGTCAGGTGAATGGAGAGTTCTGGCCTCAGACAGAGCATATAAAGCACAGACAGTTTAGAGATTACTGATTAAAATGCGAATCCTTACACCTAACCTGCTGTTCAAGACCTGAAGTGGCTGATAATGTGAGTGGAAGGAGCACTGATCACAGTTTAAAGAGATGTGTATTGTCTCCAGACAGTACAGTAAGTGAGGTTTTGCAAACCCAGGCAAGTCATGGGGGTTACAGATAGTGCGACATGAACCCAAGATCCCTGTTGAGACCGTCCTCATGGACCATGCAGACGCTACGACAACGGATGAATGAACATCGCTCAACAGTCACCAGGCAAGACTGTTCCCTTCCTGTTGGCGAACACTTCAGTGGTCACGGGCATTCAGCCTCTGACCTTCGGGTAAGCATTCTCCAAGGCGGCCTTCACGACACACGACAGCGCAGAGTCGCTGAGCAGAGACTGATAGCCAAGTTCCGCACACATGAGGACGGTCTCAACAGGGATCTTGGGTTCATGTCGCACTATCTGTAACCCCCATGACTTGCCTGGGTTTGCAAAACCTCACTTACTGTACTGTCTGGAGACAATACACATCTCTTTAAACTGTGATCAGTGCTCCTTCCACTCACATTATCAGCCACTTCAGGTCTTGAACAGCAGGTTAGGTGTAAGGATTCGCATTTTAATCAGTAATCTCTAAACTGTCTGTGCTTTATATGCTCTGTCTGAGGCCAGAACTCTCCATTCACCTGACGAAGGGGGTAACCCCGAAAGCTAGTGAGTATATTATCAAATAAATAGGTTGGACTAAAACCTGGTGTTGTCAGACTTTTTACTGTGTCAGGAAGGAAACCAGCTACAGTGCAGGCACGGATTGAGTTTTCTTAGGTACCTTGAATAAGTGCCTTAAAATCAAGTTTAGCTCAGATTATTGAATGGCTACCTTTTGTTATTTAAGTTGTGTTTGAAGTGCACAAATATCCTGTGCGGATGAAAACATTGGTCTTCACAAGGATCGCTGGAATCATTTGAGTTAGAAGTTTTTTCTAATATTCTTGAATTTATTGGTGAATCTGAAGTACTGTGATTTTCGCACGGTTTAGTCAATAGTATTACTTAATTTTGTACTGAGTAATTTTGTGTTGTGTGGTTGGGTTATAAAATGTAACTTTGCTGGATAATGGCGTATGAATATCTAATTAATTACTTGTTGGATTTGTTCTATCTGCATTTGTTGGTCAATAACACGTACTATTCTATTTGTATAATTGTAATATATTTGTTATCCTGGGTCCTTATTTTCTGATTAAATTCAGAGGATTTTTTTTTAAACGTGCTACAAAAGCTTTCTTATATGCAGATTACACATTTTTAGTTCTTCATGATTAATAGTTTTGTATATAGATTCACTAATACTGTTAGTGACCTTCATCTATTCTGTTGGTGATCTTGGCCAATAAATGCCTTTCCCCCGAAGAAAGCCACACTGTGTGGCGCCAAAGAAATGCCATTTCGGGTGTTGGCCATGCTAAATTGCCCCTTACTGCCAGGGGGATTAGCAGAGTGGAATTATAAGGAAAGGGCTTGGGTAGGATTGTTGTTGGTGCAGGCTCGGCGTGGACTGAATGGCCTTCACCTGCACTGTAGGATTCTATGATTCAATTAGGCTGTTTGAGGGCAGCAGTCTAACACTTTTTTATATGTGCTTTCAATGCAGATTATTTTTCCCACATTGGGAAACTAAATCAGCTCCTGGTTTTAAGCCAGCAGTTGGAAGATGATGTGCAGCACCTAGGAAGCCACAAGTACATAGCACATCAGCTTTCAGTCTTATATGTAAGTATCACCATCGTTAACCTTGGGCACATTGTAAAAATTATTGTTGTAACCCTTTGTCCATTATGTGATCATCAAACGTTTTTATCAGGCAATTTCTATTTCCTCCTTTTCCCCTTCCCTTCCACATGAGGTAAATATGACTATGATGGCCTTCAGAAAGGAATAAGATATAAGAGTCCAGCAATTTTAGTGAATGTGCATGTCCGTGTGTGTTCGTTAAAGCTTAGTGGTCCGAGCCAGTTGTATCGGTTCTGTAATTTATTCCTAGGCAGCTTTCAATTCTTTGTATTTTTAAAAATATGTAAGTTAAATCATAGAACATTACAGCACAGTACAGGCCCTTCGGCCCTCAATGTTGTGCCGAGCTATGTCCAATCCCAAGATCAAGCTATCCCACTCCCTATAATTCTGGTGTGCTTCATGTGCCTATCCAATAACCGCTTGAAAGTTCCTAAAGTGCCCGACTCCACTATCCCAGCAAGCAGTCTATTCCACACCCCAACCACTCTGGGTGAAGAATCGACCTTGGACATCCCTCCTATATCTCCCACCTATTTATGCCCTCTAGTAACAGCTACATCCACCCGAGGAAATAGTCTCTGCATGTTCACTCTATCAGTCCCTCTCATCATCTTATAAACCTCTGTTAAGTCACCTCTCATCCTCCTCCACTCCAAAGAGAAAAGCTCCAGCTCCCTCAACCTTTCCTCATAAGACCTACCCTCCAAACCAGGCAGCATCCTGGTAAATCTCCTCTGCACTGTCTCCAATGCTTCCACATCCTCCTTATAGTGAGGTGACCAGAACTGAACACAATATTCCAAATGTGGTCTCACTAACGTCTGGTATAGTTGTAGCTTAACTCCACGGCTCTAAAACTCAAACCCCCTGTCAATAAACGCTAACACACTATAAGCCTTCTTCACGGCTCTATCCATTTGAGTGGCAACCTTCAGAGATCCGTGGATATGAACCCCAAGATCTCTCTGTTCCTCCATGTTCCTTAGAATCCTGCCGTTGACCCTTGTAATCTGCATTCAAGTTTGTTCTACCAAAATGAATCACCTCACACTTATAAATCAAAAGCAATGGAATCCAAAAAAGATGTTGAAGCTCATCTATTTGAAGAATTGAGTGCAGCTAGAAAGAGAATCATAGAATCCGACAGTGCTGAAGGAGGCCATTCAGGCCATTGAGTCTGCACCGACCACAGTCCCACCCAGGCCCTATCCCCATAACCCCAAGCATTTACCCTAGCTTATCCTCCTGACACAAGGGGCAATTTAGCATGGCCAAACCACCTAACCTGCACATCCTTGGAGTGTGTGAGGAAAGCAGAGCACCCAGAGAAAACCCACACAGACACAAGGAGAATGTGCAAACTCTACACACACACTGACCCAATCTGGGAATCAAACCCAGAATCCTGGCACTGTGAGGCATCACTGTGCCACTATTGAACATTGTACAATCACTCAAATGTTGGCTGATAGAACAATATCACTGGATGTGACATTGACATCCTTAGCAAACGAATACAATTGAAAGAGAGGCATTTCTTTATTTAAGTTATGTTGTGTATTTAAATTGTTTTTATTTTGGAAAAAAAAATATTCTTGGCTAACTGATGTGTGCAACATGAATAAAATGCCACTTAGCTTTATTGAACCTGTTAGGAATATTGTCCCACAGGGCATTTAGCCACTGGAACCATTCAGTTACATCTGACTGGTCAGTGCTCCAGCTTCATTTACCCACCTTTTGTTCTGCAGGCCTCAGTACCCTTACAAAACAAACATGGTTCAATCACGGTTTTGAACATCTCTGGTCTTGTGTAATCAGTGGCAACCCCAGTGTAAACCTACTGATTTTACTGCACACTGGTCTTTATGAATCCACCAGATTTCATTTGGAATCAATAGCAATTTTGCAAGATCATACTTTTGGAAACTAGCAGTGCGAGAAACCCCTTCATAACAGCATAGGCCTGGAATCAAATTCAGAATTCTCAGTTCTGCGTAGCTTAGTGCTATGCTGAGTGATGGCATGCTCACTAAGCTATTGAAAGACAACTTTTTCTCATTGAAGTATCTTTATTTTCTCTTTGCAGAAAGTTCTAAATTATTTCAGTGGATCTGTTAGTTTGAACATCTTAAAAAAAGACATTGAAGCTAATTTCAAAGCTTTAAAATCTGGACTGGTGGTTGGTGAGGGGTGTGAGCAGGAGCCTCTGCTACCGTTCCATTATGTAAACTGGTGAGTACAACTGGCAGGAACTAAGGGTTTTGACAGAAGGTGAGAGCGTGTTTGTTTATGATGCATTCTGGAACAGTATTTGGCAGAAATCACTGAACAGTTTTAAGTTGTGTAAGGTGAGGAGTCCCAGTGAATTAAATCCTTGCACCATTTTTGTTGAAGTGGCATTTTAAACAAATGATAAGAGGGAATGCTGTATGTGATCATAATACACCTACATTTTATAAATTCAAAGCAACTATTTGTGAGAAAATCATTTTCTCACACAATGTATTAGTCACAAGTAGGCTTGCATTAACACTGCAATGAAGTTACTGTGAAATTCTCCGAGTCGCCACACTCTGGCACCTGTTTGGGTACACTGAGGGAGAATTTAGCATGGCCAATGCACCAAACGAGCACATCTTTCGGACTGTGGGAGCGCCCGGAGAAACCCATGCAGACATGGAGAATGTGCATACTCCACACAGACAGTGACCCAAGCTGGGAATCGAACCTGGGCCCCTGGTGCTGTGGGGCAGCAATGCTAACCACTGTGCCATCATGCTGTCCTTTTCTTTTTAATGGGTGGTTAGGTCTGGAATGTACTGTCTAGCAGTGTGGTGGAGGCAGGCTCAGTCGAGGCATTCAAAAGGCATTAGATGTTTACTTTAACAGAAACAATATGCAGGGATATGGGGAAAAGGCAGGCATTAAGCTGGAATGCTCATTTGGAGAGCTGGTGCAGACATGATGGACCAAATGGCCTCCTCTGTGCTGCAACAATTTTGTGATTTAAACATCAAACATTCCCCTCCACACTAATTTTAGACAGAAACAGGTTTTGTTAAATCCTAGTTTACCTTCTGCCTTATCCCTTTTGTCTACACTCTGACAGTTACCAGTGTAATGTAAATGAAGCACCGAAGTCCTGTAAGCTTTGTTTTGCTTTTGTCTTTCATGAAGGTATCACATAATGGTTAAAGCAAGTCAATTTCTAGAATAGGCATCAGTACAATTAAAATTAAAATTTTGGCATTAAAGTGGAGAGTGTTGACAAAAGCATGTAAATTCCTTCCCATTCACCACGAGGTTGTGTTTTCATTAGTTTTAAGAAAAGCTTACCAAGTTAACCATGTATAAAGTTAAATTGCAATATAACAACCATTTTAGTAACACAAAGCTGCAAAGCTAGTCTCAGTCAAACTGACCATAAAGCTATCATTGATTGTTGTAAAACCCGTCTGGCTTACTAATATCCTTTAAGGAAAGGTATCTGCCATCCGCATCTGGGATGTGGAGATGCCAGAGTAGAGTCAGAGTCATAGAGGTTTATAGCATTGAAACAGGCCCTTCGGCCCAAATTGTCCATGCTGCCCTTTTTTAAACCCCTAAACTAATCCCAATTGCCTGCATTTGGCCCATATCCCTCTATAAGAACATAAGAAATAGGAGCAGGAGTAGGCCATCTAGCCCTTCGAGCCTGCCCCGCCATTCAATAAGATCATGGCTGATCTGTCGTGGCTCAGTTCCACATTCCCGCCCTCTCCCCATAACCCTTAATCCCCTCTCTTATCAAAAACCCATCAACCCGTGTCTTAAAAATATTTAGCGAGGTAGCCTCCACCACTTCAACGGGCAGAGAATTCCAGAGATTCACCACTCTTTGAGTGAAGAAGTTCCTCCTCAACTCCGTTCTAAACTGCCCCCCCCCCCTTTATCTTGAGGCTGTGCCCCCGAGTCCTACTGTCCTTTCTGAGCGGGAAGAGTCTCTCCACCTCTATCCTATCCATCCCATTCATCATCTTATACGTCTCAATGAGATCTCCCCTCATTCTTCTAAACTCTAACGAGTACAAGCCTAGTTTATTCAGCCTCTCCTCATAGCTCAACCCCCTCAACTCCGGTATCAGCCTAGTAAACCTCCTCTGCACTCCCTCCAAGGCCAAAATATCCTTGTGTAAGTGCGGCAACCAAAACTGCACACAGTACTCCAGCTGCGGCCTCACCAATGCCCTATACAGCCGCAGCAAGACCTCCCTACTTTTATATTCAATCCCCCTCGCTATGAAGGCCAGCATCCCATTTGCCTTCCTGACCACCTGCTGCACCTGCAAGCTGGGTTTTTGCGACTCATGCACCAGGACCCCGAGGTCCCTCTGCACCGTCGCCTGCTGCAGTTTTTCGCCACGTAAGTAATAATCCTTCCTACCATTATTCCTACCAAAGTGGACCACCTTGCACTTGCCAACATTAAATTCCATTTGCCATTTCCTGGCCCATTCGCCCAGCCTATCTAGATCCTTCTGTAGACTCTCCACACCCTCCGCACAATTTGCCGTTCCACCAATCTTGGTGTCATCAGCAAATTTCGACACCATACACTCGGTTCCCTCCTCCAGATCATCTATATAAATGGTAAATAGCTGAGGCCCCAGCACCGACCCCTAGGGCACTCCACTAGTCACCAACCGCCAATCCGAATAGCACCCATTAACCCCCACTCTCTGCCTCCTATTTGACAACCAATCCTCTATCCACGCTAACACCATACCCCCAACTCCATGTCCCCTGACCTTCTGCAATAACCTCTTGTGAGGTACCTTGTCAAACGCCTTCTGAAAATCAAGAAAGACCACATCCACCGGCTCTCCTCTATCCACCGCCCTAGACACATCCTGATAGAACTCCAGTAAATTTGTCAGACACGACTTCCCTTTAACGAAACCGTGCTGCGTCTGCTCTATCAAGCAATTCCCCTCAAGATGCTACCCATCGTACCCATGCAACTATCTAAATGCTTTTTAAAAGACAAAATTGTACCCGTCTCTACTACTGCCTCTGGCAGCTTGTTCCAGACACTCACTACTCTGTGTGAAAAACTGCCCCTCTGGACACTTTTTTGTATCTCTCCCCTCTCATCTTAAACCTATGCCCTCTAGTTTTAAACTCCCCTACCTTTGCAAAAGTTTGGACGCACTGTAAGAAGTCTCACAACACCAGGTTAAAGTCCAACGTGTTTATCTGACAGCACTATCTTTCGGAGTCTCAGGCTCCTTCATCAGGTGAGTGACCATAGCTCTTCACTCACCTGATGAAGGAGCCTAAGACTCCGAAAGCTAGTGCTGCCAAATAAACCTATTTCACTTTAACCTGGTGTTGTGAGATTTCTTACTATCCTTATCTAGTGCAGTCTACATGTGATGTGGGAGACGATGGTCTAGTGGTATTATCGCTAAACTATTAATACAGAAATTCAGCTAATGTTCTGGGGACCTGGGTTTGAATCCTGCCAAGGCTGATGGTGGAAATTGATTTCAATTAAAAATGTTTAAAATCTGTAATTAAGAATCTACTGATGACTATGAAACCATTGTCAGTTGTCAGACAAGCCCGTTTGGTTCACAAGCCTTCTTTAGGGAAGAAACCTGCCATCCTTACCTAGTCTGGTACATGTGACTCCAGAGTCACAGCAATGTGGTTGACTCTCAACTGCCCTTGGGCAACTAGGGATGGCAAGAAATGCTGGCCAACCAGCGATGCCCATGTCCCATGAATATTAATTTAAAAAAACTCGTTACCGGAATAAAGCTTGGTCGGTACAGACTCGATGGGCTGAATGGCCCCCTTCAGTACTGTAGGGATTCTATAATAACTCCAGATCCACTGTAATGTGGTTGACCCTTAACTGCCTTTTGAAATGGCCAAGGAGATTAATCGGTTACCAAAAGATATTCCAGCATTGCAGTAGTTTGCTTTTATCCAGGGATTAATCAATTAATCAGCCTAGGGATTGCAACACTGACATCCCATGAAAAACTACAAAAGAAAAGTCCTCTTGACCATGAACGTGGGCGACTTATTAGATGGATCTGTATCTAACTGGCTGGATGTGATCTTTGGAAGGAAACATATGCTCCTTGAACTAATTCAAAGGCTTGCTACTTGTTGGCCTTGTGTTCTGATCAATGCCAACTCTTCTTGTACTCTGATATGAATGCCAGGGGTTGGAGTGTTGTATGAGAAGCTAATGCCTGCAGAGATGACTGACAGCCAGTTGGAAATGAATCCATGGAATATGTCAGCCAAACTATCAACCAAATCTGCCAAAGCAGCTTCAGACCAATTGGAAAAGATCTTCCTGGGCAAGAGATGTTTCTGAATTTATTAGTGAAATATCCTTAACAATCTTGCCAAACAGCTACACTCAGTAAATTCCAAGTCAATGTAAAAATTGAATTAATGTGAATACAAGGTATAATGATCGGATTTACTGTCAGCCTGCTCATTCCAAGGTGAAGAGAGTGGATTAATTTTGAGATCTGAATTCTCATTTATATGGCAGCTATAAGCTGCAGGTACCAAGTGGGCATCCAGTAATTGGCCAATTTATTATTGAGCCTGGCACATTCAACTTCATAGGCATCACAACTTTAACTTGTGCTCAGTTCCAGTTTTGGGACACTGAGGCTGCTTTAGCTAAGATGAGGCATAAGATAAAGGAGAATAATTATTAATAAGGAAATGATTGTTTCAAAATATAGTTCATATTAGATAATCCTTGGTTAAAACTTGTTTTTCTTTTAGGATACTCTGTCTTACCCGCAGCATCACTAAAATTGTGTCTACTCTTCCTGAAGAACTCACAGAAGAAATGTCGTTGGCCATGTCTTTTGCTATGAATCTGAGATAATGCACATTTTAGGATCTTAACGAACTGAAGTAATCTATTTAATACTGCACTGAACATCAGTCTGAAATGATTCAACAGTTAGTTGTGCACTTTTTTTCTAAACAAATGTAATGTCACTCTTTTATTCCTTCTTCTGAATGTGCTGGCTCATACTGGTTTAGGTACCTCTATGTTACCTTGTTCAAATATGCATTCTTTGCAAGTAAGCATAGAAATAGAATGTTGCCAGTTTGAGGGAGTTGTGGGGTTGGGGTGGTCATGGCAACTGAGCTTGATTCTACCCCCACACACGTGCAAGGCCACACTCCAGCGCCTTGAGACAGTTTACTATGTTATAGGTGCTACATAAATGCAAATTGTTTGTTGTTGTTTCTGTTGACTGGAGACAATGGATGGCAATTAGGAGCAGGGATCCTGGTTGCTTTCTCTCCTGCTACTTCCCAGCCCAATAATACAGAGGTCGCCTGTAGTACCCCTTTCAGCACTGCAGCTGAGATTAACTAATTCAGGGATCTGACCTGGGACTTGGTCATTTTGTATTGCTCAGTCCCACAGTGCACTTGACCATCTGAGCCATCAGAGGACAGTCTGAAACATCATTATCTCCTTACACTACATAATGAGTCTGGTAATCGGTAGAACAAATGAACATGCCAGGTACTAATTTAAAGCAAATGAAGTAAAATGATATGTTTTTAATGTTCAAATTCTCCTTCATTTACTCTGTCCTCTCCATCTGTGCTTTCCTTTATTCTTCCAGTTTTGATAGCCTCAGTCACATGTATGATGGTGGATAAATAGGTTGCCCATTCGTCTCCAATTCTCTAGGATATGTTGTGATGGTCGGAGATGTGTTCCCTGCAAAACAAGATGGAGAAAAAGCACAGCTAGTTTTGAACCTCTTGGAAATGATGCTGAGCTTTGGAGCATCCCACCAAGTATTCAGACAAAACCTGCTAAAAGTTATTAAAGCAAAATACATAGTCTGAAAATCTGAAATAAGAACATAAAATGCTGCAAATACTCAGCAGGTCAGGCAGCACCTGTGGAGAGAATCAAAGTTAATCAGCCGGATTTCTGGAGAAACTCTGTGGATCTTTACAAATGGCTGCCGGGTCCTGCTTCCAAAATTCCCAGCATCATTCTTAAGGTTTCTCAAATTTGCCAGGGCTTAAGTGTGCAAGGCTGGTTCGGATTGTGACTACACACCCTGCATTTCCCGCATGGCTGGCTCCATTGCAGTGATATGCTTGTGCTAGTCGTCCTCAATTTTCACGGAGTTGGGCCAGCTTCTCTAAGAGTCATGATTCACGGCACCACAGAGCTGCCATAAACCATAGTCGGCATGAAGGAACCTTTTTGAAAGGCAAGATCAAAAGGTTGTCCTCATGCCCCTTTCCCTACAGAAGTATATCGCTTTAATGCTCATTCACCCGCCACAAACTTCATAGAACTAATGAACCCTATAGTGTAGAAACAACTTAAAAAAAAACTGAAGCATTGAGCACTAGGGATAAAGTTGTTTGATTGACGGTTCTGGATCTCTGATCTAAACTGTCAATTTCACTATTTATTTATAAAAGATAGAGGTTTCAAATGCTTGCAGTTTCTGCTATTGATACTTAAAAGGTCTGGATGATTGACACTTTTATTGTGATGTCAAGAAAATGAGTTTTTTTTTAAACAAAGTGGGAAGTTAGCAATTTAAAAAAAACTTGACATTGGGATATGAGGGGCCATAAGGGTTGTGGGGAAATAGCTTGGCAAAGGGGGTCATAACGGGCATTAAGAGTTGACACTGCTTGGCATGGATGGAGAATGAGAGCTATAGAGGCTGGATGGGAGACATGAAGTGGCATGGATGGGGCATTGGGAACGTGTGAAGAGGTGAGGCAGATGTGAGGGCTGGGAGGGTCTTTCTGCTTTAATTATAAGGAGGTTGAAATCCCACAACACCAAAGTGAGTCTTTTAAACGGCCCACCTCTGCACTTGGAAATCTCTGTGACTGCTTTTTACTAGAGAGGCGGTGCTCGACAGACTGGAGGGACTGATTGTGGACAAGTCCCCAGGACCGGATGGAATGCATCCAAGGGTTCTGAAAGAAATGGCGGAGGTGATAGTGGATGCCTTGGTGATTATTTTCCAAACGTCGCTGGATTCTGGGGAAGTGCCGGAAGATTGGAAAACGGCTAATGTTACGCCGTTGTTTAAGAAGGGTGGCAGGCAAAAGGCAGGGAATTATAGGCCGGTTAGTTTAACGTCTGTTGTAGGTAAAATGTTAGAATCCGTGATCAAGGAGAAAATAGCGAGGCATCTTGAGGAGAATTGTTTGATAGAGCAGACGCAGCACGGTTTCGTTAAGGGGAAGTCGTGTCTGACGAATTTATTGGAGTTCTATGAGGACGTGTCTAGGGCGGTGGATAGAGGAGAGCCGGTGGATGTGGTGTTTCTTGATTTTCAGAAGGCATTTGACAAGGTGCTGCATAAGAGGTTATTACAGAAGGTCAGGGGGCATGGAGTTGGGGGTAGGGTGTTAGCGTGGATAGAGGATTGGTTGTCAAATAGGAGGCAGAGAGTGGGGGTCAATGGGTGCTATTCGGATTGGCGGTTGGTGACTAGTGGAGTGCCCCAGGGGTCGGTGCTGGGGCCTCAGCTATTTACCATTTATATAGATGATCTGGAGGAGGGAACCGAGTGTAGGGTGTCGAAATTTGCTGATGACACCAAGATTGGTGGAACGGCAAATTGTGCGGAGGGTGTGGAGAGTCTGCAGAAGGATCTAGATAGGCTGGGCGAATGGGCCAGGAAATGGCAAATGGAATTTAATGTTGGCAAATGTGAGGTTGTCCACTTTGGTAGGAAGGACTATTACTTACATGGCGGAAAACTGCAGCATGCGACGGTGCAGAGGGACCTCGGGGTCCTTGTGCATGAGTTGCAAAAACCCAGCCTGCAGGTGTAGCAGGTGGTCAGGTAGGCAAATGGGATGCTGGCCTTCATAGCGAGGGGGATTGAATATAAAAGTAGGGAGGTCTTGCTGCAGCTGTATAGGGCACTGGTGAAGCTGCAGCTGGAGTACTGTGTGCAGTTTTGGTCGCCGCACTTACGCAAGGATATTTTGGCCTTGGAGGGTGTGCAGAGGAGGTTTACTAGGCTGATACCGGAGTTGAGGGGGTTGAACTATGAGGAGAGGTTGAATAAACTGGGCTTGTACTCGTTAGAGTTTAGAAGAATGAGGGGAGATCTCATTGAGACATATAAGATGATGAATGGGTTGGATAGGATAGAGGTGGAGAGGCTCTTCCTGCTCAGAAAGGACAGCAGGACTAGGGGGCACAGCCTCAAGATAAAGGTTTAGAACGGAGTTGAGGAGGAACTTCTTCACTCAAAGGGTGGTGAATCTCTGGAATTCTCTGCCGGTTGAAGTGGTGGAGGCTGCCCCGCTAAATATTTTTAAGACGCAGGTTGATAGGTTTTTGATAGGCGAGGGGATTAAGGGTTATGGGGAGAGGGCGGGAATGTGGAACTGAGACACGACAGATCAGCCATATTCTTACTGAATGGCGGGGCAGGCTCGAGGGGCTAGATGGCCTACTCCTGCTCCTATTTCTTATGTTCTTCTAAAAGTGTTTAGCAGGTCAGCTAGTCTGACTGCAGTTAACATCTCCAACCCCGGGGCATAAGTTCTGACCTTCCTGGCACTTTCTCTCCTTCTCCCTTGGTGGGTTGGCTAAGCTGGAAATTTTCCCAATTCCAACTGCCCACCTCAAGGGTGAAAGTCAAGCCCAGGTTGAGATGGCCTTTCATCAGAACACGGATAAAACTTGTCTGTAACATGTGCTTTGTGAAGTGTTTAACATTAATCAGTGCTGTGATCTTAAACCCTTTTGCAGAGTAATGTGAAACCTCGGCAAGCAATCACCGGAAAACCAATCTTTTCTGCTACAGTTGCAGTTGCAAAATTTGAATGTAAATATATAAACTATTTGTCACGATAGCAAACAATTTGTTGGCTTTATTCGTGGCACTTGGAACTATTCCTGCTATTGATATAGTGGCACAATGGTTAGCACTGCTGCTTCACAGCGCCAGGAACCTGGATTCAATTCTGGCTTTGGATAATTGACTGTATGAAGTTTGCATGTTCTCCCCATATCTGTGTGGGTTTCCTCCGGATGCTCCAGTTTCCTTCCACAGTCCAAAGATGTGCAGGTTAGGTTGATTGGCCATGATAAATTGCCCCTTGTTGAGGGATCTCAGTCTTTTCTCCTTGGAGAGACGAAGGATGAGAGGTGAGCTGATAAGAGGTATATAAGATGTTGAGAGGTATATATCGGGTGGATTCTCAGAGGCTTTTTCCCAGGGCTGAAATGGTTGCTACAAGAGGACACAGGTTTAGAGTGCTGGGGAGTAGGTACAGATGAGATGTCAGGGGTAGGTTTTTCACTCAGAGGTTCACAGATTTTTTTTTAAACCAGTAGCTTAGCTTCACAACTGAAACTCTGGGTTGTGTAGCTTGGAATTAAGATTGCCAGACCTTAGCAGTCACTTAAACTTTGATTGCCGTCGGTGGTGGTGGAGGCAAATTCGATAAGGTCTTTTAAGAGACTTCTGGATGAGTACATGGGACTTAATAGGATTGAGGGTTATAAGTAAGTCTAGTAGGTAGCGATGTGATCGGCGCAACTTGTGGGCCGAAGGGCCTGTTTATGCTGTAGTTTTTCTATATGTTCTAAGCTCTACTCTAGAGACATAAACACTAGGCTAGCACTTTAAGGCAGTATTGAGGAAGGGCTGCACTTTCAGAGGTGCTGTTTGTGGATGAAGTGGTAAACCATAGTGGATTGGTAGATGGTGTTATTCAGAGAAGCGCAGCAAAGTTCTGTGTTCTGGCCAATGTTTATCCCTCAGTCAATATTAGTAAAAGCAATTATCTGATTATTTTGTTGTTTGTGGAATCCTGGCTATGTGCAACCTGACAGGTGTCTTCATATTAAAACAATATCTAGTCTTCGGAAATACTTCACTGGCAGTAGCCTTAATGGGTGGTCTGTGTCTGAGACACCTCCTTCCTGATGTTGAAGAACATAGCACCTAGAGAAAAAGAAATACTGTATTCCTGAAACAGACGCAAGCAACGATGTAAGTACAGAACAGGCCACTGAGAATATGAAAGATAAAGAGCATTTGGCATCTTGCTGGGATCTCTAATCAAAACCCATGTTTCCAAGAGCAATTTGGAGGCTTATGATGGTGGACTTTAGATCCACTGGGGTTCTGAGTAGTTTCTTAACAATTAGATGTAAAATAAGCTTGTTGAAAATTTGTCTTTTCATTGTCAGTTTCCTGGCTGGTTTACAAAAGAAACAGAGGTGTAGGGCCAAGTTCATTCATTCATGTTTTTTTTGCATTTACGCATGGGTTCTTTACACATGATTGGGAATGTCTAACAGAATTTCTGTGCGTGCCTGCATTCTATAAAAGGGGAAATTTGTGGAGAAAAACACTACCAAGTAATCCATCTTTGTTCATTCTAACTGGGAGAAAATCCTGCCCAAGTGACCATATTTTGTGCTGTGTAATTTGTATTAAAATTCAACCAGAGAAGGATGTAAAATTAGTGAAAATGTTTTTTTATATTTTGCAAATCTAAAGTAAAGATTGTTTATTAGTCACAAGTAGGCTTACTTCAACACTGCAATGTGAAAATCCTATAGTCGCACACTCTGGCATCTGTTTGGGTACGTTGAAAGGGAATTTTGCATGGCTAATGCACCTAACCAGCACATCTTTGGACTGTGGGAGGAAACTCCCGCAGCTGGAGTACTGTGTGCAGTTTTGGGTGCTGCACCTGCGCAAAGATATTTTGGCCTTGGAGGGAGTGCAGAGGAGGTTTACTAGGCTGATACCAGAGTTGAGGGGGTTGAGCTATGAGGAGAGGCTGAATAAACTAGGCTTGTACTCGTTGGAGTTTAGAAGAATGAGGGGAGATCTCATTGAGACGTATAAGATGATGAATGGGATGGATAGGATAGAGGTGGAGAGACTCTTCCCGCTCAAAAAAGACAGTAGGACTAGGGGGCACAGCCTCAAGATAAAGGGGGGGCGGTTTAGAACGGAGTTGAGGAGGAACTTCTTCACTCAAAGGGTGGTGAATCTCTGGAATTCTCTGCCCGTTGAAGTGGTGGAGGCTGTCTCGCTAAATATTTTTAAGACGCGGGTTGATGGGTTTTTGATAAGAGAGGGGATTAAGGGTTATGGGGAGAGGGCGGGAAGGTGGAACTGAGCCACGACAGATCAGCCATGATCTTATTGAATGGCGGGGCAGGCTCGAAGGGCTCGATGGCCTACTCCTGCTCCTATTTCTTATGTTCTTATGTTCTTATGTAAACTGGAGCACCCAGAGGAAACCCACACAGATATGGGAAAAATGTGCAAAGTCCACACAGACAGTGACCCAAGCCAGGAATCAAACCCGGGTCCCTAGAGCAGTGAGGCAGTAGTGCTAACCGCTCTATCACCCTGCCTCATCTGGGGATGTGCTGGGCACTTCCAACTTCAAAGTTAACAAAAAAGATGGAGTACATTTCACAAAAAGGATAATGATTTCACGCTGAAAGTCCAACAAAGTCCAAAGACGTGCAGGTTAGGTTGATTGGCCATGCTAAATTGATTCTGAGTGTCATTTGCAAGATAAATACGTGGAGTTATGAGGATAGAGCGTGGGTGGTACTGTTGTTGGTGCAGACTTGATGGGCGGAATGGTCTCTTGCTGCACTGTAGGAATTCTACAAATGTATGAAAACTAAGCTGGTCCAGCTTCCTCCAGTTCAGGAAGAATTGCGTGCTTTTTTATTGTTAATCAGACCTGATTGTAGAGGGGAAGATTTTAAACTAACTGCACGGCAGTGACAGAAGCGAAGAATAGGGCAGAGTTCTTTTGGCAGCGTACGGGAGTCGCCGGAGGAGGGAGAGACCCAGAACTGCAAAGGGGCTCAGGAGAGGAAGCAACTTGCAGCATTATCCTAAAGCACCGAGTGTTTTAGCGGGCAGAATGGTGTCGCACAGTATAGCATTAAATGCAAAATGCGAATGATAGGAACTGTCAAAAAAAAGGTTGATGATAGTGCAAAATAATGCAGGTATCAGTTACGTGGTAAATAATTTAGAGGTGGAGTTTATTATGTAAAAGATCAGTGCACAGTTTCAGCGAGTATGTTTTCACGATCATGTGAATTGTTTACAGTAGGACAACTGCCATCTTTTACAAGACTGAATAAAAGTCTTGTTTGTAAACGCTGGATAGTGTCTTTTTTCCTTCTTCAGTCGCTGCTGGCGAAAGGCACGGAAAGAGGCCATTCACCTGGCTCGTTCACAGGGATTGTGGGGCAATGCTCAGTGGGGTGAGGAAATTCAGCCAGAGGAATGGGCATGTGGTAGGTGATTTCTTCAAGAACCCAGACAAACTGGGGGGGGGGGGGGGGAGTGAAGAGAAGAATTAAGACTGGGAAAGAGAGAAAATGAGGATAGAATGGCATTCTGTTGGTATATAAACAGTATGTGGGTGGTGGGGTGGGGCCTATTTGGAACAGAGAGGGTAATATTAGAGGCACAGGGCAAGACCAGAGCGGGGACTTTGCATTGGTCTTTACTAAGGAAGAGATTGCTGACAAGATATTGGTAGCAGCTGAGATGGGAGGAGGTAATTAATGGAGTGGACAGGACACATTGGAAAGGCTGGATTTGCTTAGAATGTACATGTTGAATTGCCCTCATTGAATTGAATTGATTTATTACTGTCGCATGTATTGGGATAGTGAGAAGTATTGTTTCTTGTGAGCTATACAGACAAAACATACCATTCATAGAGTACATAGGGGAGAAGGAGAGGATAGGGTGCAGAATTTGGTGTTGCAGTTACCGATAGGGTGAAGAGAAAGATCAGCTTAATATGTGTTAGCTTGCATTGCAGGTTGTGAGGCAAAGTGGGAGGAAGAGGTTGTAGGAGGGCTGATAATCTTTCAAACTTCCCACCATACAGGATGGGGCGCGGGTAGGGGGTAGAGGCACAGAACTGCAAATATGACATCTTTGTCTAAGAAAGGAAGCGATAATATTCCTAGTAACTAGAGGCTGTTCAGTTTAACAGCCTCTAGAAAGAATAATCCAGGAAAGAATATACAGATGTTTGGAGAGGTTTGACTTAATTAAGGAAATTTGTACAATTTTGTAGAAGTACAAATTTGTAAAAGTCAGGTTGTGTTTGACTAATGGGAAGTTTTAATGAAGTCCAGGGCACTGTGGTCAATGTTATCTATGTTGATTTTAATGCCGTATTTGTGGCATTCACAACAATCTTCAGCCAGGACTGTTGATCCATTTCGGGCTCCTCCAGAAGCCCAAGCATCACAGATACCAGTCTTCAGCCAATTCAATCCACTTCATGTGATATCAAGACACGACTGAAGGTATGGGATATTACAAAGGCAATGGGCTCTGACAATGTTCTGACAAATGTACTGAAAACTTGTGCCCCAGAACTTGCTGCACCCGTAGCCAACCTGTTCCTGTACATCTACAACACTGGCATCTATCTGGCAATGAAGAAAATTGCCCTGCCATGTTTTGTACAGAAAAAGCAGGACAAGATCCAATTTGGCTACTTACTGCCCAACAATCTACTCTCGATCATCAGTAAAGTGATGGAAAGGGTCATCCACAGTGCTATCAAGCAGCAGCAACTGGTGACTGACACATTCAGTTTGGACAGAAAGGTGAAACAAGTTTATCCTCCCCAGATACTGAAGCAGTTCATGTCCAAATGTAGCAAGACCTGGACAATCTCCAGGCTTGGGTTGACAAGTGGTAAGTAACATCCATGTCAGACACAGAGGAGATTCACTCAGTTGATTCTGTTGAGAGGATTGGTTTATGAAGAGAGACTGAGTGGACTGGGGCTATACTCATTGGAATTCAGAAGAATGAGGGGAGATCTTATAGAAACATGTAAGATTATGAAGGGACTAGATAAGATAGAAGCAGGGAAGTTATCTCCAATGGCGGGTGGGAGCAGATTTAGGACTGAGTTGAGGAAGAACTTCTTCACACAAAGGATTGTGAATCTGTGGAATTCCCTGCCCCGTGAAGCAGTTGAGGCTACCTCACTGAATGTTTTTAAAACAAGGATAAATTTTTGAACAGTAAAGGAATTAAGAGTTATGGTGAACGGGCGGGTAAGTGGAGCTATGTCCACAAAAAGATCAGCCATGATCCTATTGAATGGTGGAGCAGGCTCAAGGGGCCAGATGACCTATTCCTGCTCCTAGTTCTTATATTCTTATATTCACACAACTGCCAGGTAATGACTGTCTTCAACAAGAGAGAATGTAACCATTACCCTCTGATACTCAATGGCATTGCCATCTCCAAACCCTCCACTTTCTAAATCCTGGGTGTTACCATTGACCAGAAACTGAACAGGACTAGCTGTATAAATATGTGGCTACAACAGCACGTCAGAGGCTAGGAATCCTGTGGCGAGTAACTTTAGTCCTGACTCCCCAAAGCCTGTCCACCATCTACAAGTCAGGAGTATGATGGGATACTCTCCATTTGTTTGGTGAGTGCAGCTCCAACAGCACTCAAGAAACTCAACAACCATCCACCCCTTCCACCATGACAGTAGCAGCTATGTGTACCAACTACAGATCCACTATACCAACACACCAAGGAAGAGGCTGGCTAGGGTGAATGTTGGTCCTTTAGAGGATGAGAAAGGGGACCTAGTGGTAGGGGATGAGGATATGGCTAAGGTATTGAATAACTTTTTTGTTTCTGTCTTCACGGAGGAGGACGTGAATAATTTGTCGGGTGTTAGCGATGGAAAGGTGGTAGGACTGGAGGGTCTTAATGACATTACTGTTACTAGAGAGGCAGTGCTCGACAGACTGGAGGGGCTGATTGTGGACAAGTCCCCAGGACCGGATGGAATGCATCCGAGGGTTCTGAAAGAAATGGCGGAGGTGATAGTGGATGCCTTGGTGGTTATTTTCCAGACGTCGCTGGATTCCGGGGAAGTGCCGGAAGATTGGAAAACGGCTAATGTTACGCCGTTGTTTAAGAAGGGTGGCAGGCAAAAGGCGGGGAATTATAGGCCGGTTAGTTTAATGTCTGTGGTGGGTAAAATGTTAGAATCTGTCATTAAGGAGGAAATTGCGAGGCATCTTGAAGGGAATTGCTTGATAGAGCAGACGCAGCACGGTTTCATTAAAGGGAAGTCGTGTCTGACAAATTTACTGGAATTCTATGAGGGTGTGTCTAGGGCGGTGGATAGAGGAGAGCCGGTGGATGTGGTCTTTCTAGATTTTCAGAAGGCGTTTGACAAAGTACCTCACAAGAGGTTATTGCAGAAGGTCGAGGGACATGGAGTTGGGGGTAGGGTGTTAGCGTGGATAGAGGATTGGTTGTCAAATAGGAGGCAGAGAGTGGGGGTCAACGGGTGCTATTCGGATTGGCGGATGGTGACTAGTGGAGTGCCCCAGGGGTCGGTGCTGGGGCCTCAGCTTTTTACCATTTATATAGATGATCTGGAGGAGGGAACCGAGTGTATGGTGTCGAAATTTGCTGATGACACCAAGATTGGGGGAACGGCAAATTGTGCAGAGGGTGTGGAGAATCTGCAGAAGGATCTAGATAGGCTGGGCGAATGGGCCAGGAAATGGCAAATGGAATTTAATGTTGGCAAGTGTGAGGTGGTCCACTTTGGTAGGAAGAATGGTAGGAAGGACTATTACTTACGGGGCGAAAAACTGCAGCAGGCGGCGGTGCAGAGGGACCTCGGGGTCCTTGTGCATGAGTCGCAAAAACCCAGCTTGCAGGTGCAGCAGGTGGTCAGGAAGGCGAATGGGATGCTGGCCTTCATAGCGAGGGGGATTGAATATAAAAGTAGGGAGGTCTTGCTGCAGCTGTATAGGGCATTGGTGAGGCCGCAGCTGGAGTACTGTGTGCAGTTTTGGGCGCCGCACCTGCGCAAGGATATTTTGGCCTTGGAGGGAGTGCAGAGGAGGTTTACTAGGTTGATACCGAAGTTGAGGGGGTTGAGCTATGAGGAGAGGCTGAATAAACTGGGCTTGTACTCGTTAGAGTTTAGAAGAATGAGGGGAGATCTCATTGAGACGTATAAGATGATGAATGGGATGGATAGGATAGAGGTGGAGAGACTCTTCCCGCTCAAAAAAGACAGTAGGACTAGGGGGCACAGCCTCAAGATAAAAGGGGGGCGGTTTAGAACGGAGTTGAGGAGGAACTTCTTCACTCAAAGGGTGGTGAATCTCTGGAATTCTCTGCCTGTTGAAGTGGTGGAGGCTGCCTCGCTAAATATTTTTAAGACGCGGGTTGATGGGTTTTTGATAAGAGAGGGGATTAAGGGTTATGGGGAGAAAGCGGGAAAGTGGAACTGAGCAGCGACAGATCAGCCATGATCTTATTGAATGGCGGGGCAGGCTCGAAGGGCTAGATGGCCTACTCCTGCTCCTATTTCTTATGTTCTTATGTTCGAAGACCTTCCAAACCTATGACTGCTCCATTTAGATGGACAAGGGCAGAAGATGTATGGCAACCCAATCACCTGGAAATTCCCCTTGAAGCCGCTCAGAATCCTGACTTGGAAATATATCATTGTTTCTTCACTGTTGCTGGGTCAAAATCCTGAACACCGTCCCTAACAGCAGTGTGTGTGTACATAAAGGTTAGTCACAAGTGTGTACATAAAGGTTAGTCACAAGTTACTGTGAAAATTCCCTAGTTACCACACTCTGGCACTTGTTTGGGTACATTGAAGGAGAATTTAGCATTGCCATTACACCTAACCAGCAATTCTTTCAGACTGTGGGAGGAAACTGGAACACCCGGAGGATACACACAGACACAGGGAGAACACGCAGACTCCGCACAGACAGTGCCCCAAGCCAGGGATTGAACCCGGGTCCCTGGCACTGTGAGACAGCAGTGCTAACCATTGTGCCACTGTGGACTGTAGTGGTTCAAGAAGGAAGCTCATCACCACTTTCTATCCTTCAGGTAGCACGCCTAGATACATTACTCTCAATCTCTATCTAAGCCCAGTAAGTAGTCTCACAACACCAGGTTAAAGTCCAACAGGTTTATTTGGTAGCACGAGCTTTCGGAGCTTTGCGAATTCATCAGGCGAGGTGCTTTCTCACCTGGTGAAGGGGCAAAGCTCCAAAAGTTCGTGCTACCAAATAAACCTGTTGGACTTTAACCCAGTGTTGTGAGACTACTAACTATGCCTACCCAAGACCAACGCCAGGAACTCCACATCATGTCTATCTAAGCTGTTATATAGATTGGTAATAGCTGAGGATCCGGTTTTCTGCCACAATCCAAAAGACTGTGCTGGTTAGGTGGATTGACTATGCTAAATACTCCTGCAGTGTACTTGAACAGGCGCCGGAGTATGGTGTCTAGGGATTTTCACAATAACATCATAATGTTAATTTAAGTTATTTAGTTATAAATTAAGCTAATTTACTCCTGCTTCTAGTTTCCGTGTTTTGGGACGTCCTGAGGGTGTGAAAAACGCCTTTCCTCAAACTATAACACTCTTTATTTTGCAAGCAGCTTTATTTTCATTTAAGAATTTTGCTGGATTTTTACAGTAAACAAAATTGCTGGCAGCGGCAAGACTGATGAAATTTTGCAGCAGAGGGCGACACAGTAGCGGAAATGTCGTTTAGAAAAGCTTTTCTCTGTGCAAGGCCACCAGATGGCAGTGACAGTCCATCCGCCAGCAGCAGCAAAGCAAGACAGCAGAAGTGGGCATTGAGGCATCGACAAAGGCATTCCTAAACGGTAGTAATGAGACTTATTTTATTTTGCATTGTTGCGATTGCAATAAGGCTGTGTCTGTGCAACGTTGCCTTTATCATCCTGGCACAATTTGCACTCCTAACACACCTATTGTCTGTGTGTGAGTGTGTGTATTTCTGCAGACACAGGGCCAGACTCCTGCTCCATGTGAAATGTATACATCCGGATATAGTACGGGTGAGGAGGAGGAGGATACCTAACCTGCTGGTGTGATTGACAGGCGAGCGGGGCAATCAGAAGGCGCGCTGCTGCAACGCAACAATCAGCGGGCGCACAGTTCCAGCCAATGAGAGTGGACGCGGAGCGGGCAGCTTGCTGAGCAAGTTAGGTTGACTGGAAGGAGCGGTGGCAATCCCTGAAAAAGTTGCCAATTTCAGTTCCCACTTGTCACTGTTTGAGGTCTGGATACTTTGTGCTGGGCTGGGTGACTATGGGTGTTTGACTTTGAGGTCGGCATCCTTCATGTAGCAAAACTGCTGATATCTGAAACATGTTATCGAAACGTGTCCCAGTGTTAATGCTCCACATAAGCCTCCTTCCAACTAATTTTATCTCGCCACCCAACAAGGAGATGGACTAGACGTAGTCGCTGTATTGGTTGATTTATTATTTTGTCATATGTATTAGGATACAGTGAAAAGTCTTGTTTTTTGTGTGAGCCGTACTGACAAAGCATACTGTTCATAGAGTACATAGGGGAGAAGGAAAGGAGAGGGTGCAGGCTGGAGTATTACAGTCATAGTTAGGGTATGGAGAAAGATCAGCTTAATATATGGGAGGTCCCTTCTGATGGTGGCAGGGAAGAAGCTGTTCTTGAGTCGGTTGGTACATGTTCTCAGACATTTGAATTGAAGAAGGTGGAAGAGAGTATGGCCGGGATGAATGGTGTCCTTAATTATGCTGGCTGCTTTACTGAGGCAGCGGGAAGTGTAGACAGAGTCAATGGATGGGAGGCTGGTTAGAATGATTGACTGGGCTACGTTCACACCTCTTTGTAGTTTACTGCAGTCTTAGAGCAAGAGGCATACCAAGCTGTGATGCATCCAGAAAGGAGGCTTTCTATGGTGCATCTGTAAAAGTTGGTGAGAGTGGTAGCAGACATGCCAAATTTCCTTAGCCTTTTGAAAAGGTGGGCTTCAAAAACTATGGCATCAGTGTGGAGGGACCAGGACAGATTGTTGGTCATCTGGACACCTAGAAACTTGAAGTTCTCGATCATTCATCATCATAAGAACATAAGAACATAAGAAATAGGAGCAGGAGTAGGCCATCTGGCCCTTCGAGCCTGCCCCGCCATTCAATAAGATCATGGCTGATCTGTCGTGGCTCAGTTCCACTTTCCCGCCCTCTCCCCATAACCCTTAATCCCCTCTCTTATCAAAAACCCATCAACCCACTTCTTAAAAATATTTAGCGAGGCAGCCTCCACCACTTCAACGGGCAGAGAATCTTTGATGTAGGCTGGGGCGTATCCTCCACAACATTTCCTAAAGTCGATGGATGTATTTTTGCGATAGCATTTGGTGTCAGTGGGCAGACTGTGGGGATGAAGGTGCAGGAAATGGTACATTTGTAATTACTGGGGTGGGGGAACTAAGTGCATTTTCTCCATAAACATGTCACATTAAATCTCTCTGCAATCCAAAAGCCAAGAATTATCCCTGATTCCCTTTTATTTACAACTTATTAGGAAAAATAATTGTACATTGGAAATAATTGAGTTCATCACATGACTTTCTGGGTCAAAGGTATTTTATTTGAATTTCCTATCAGAGTTATAAGTGACTTTTATATTTATGGCTTTTTGTTTTGGGTGAGGTTCCTGTGTTTGATGGGCTGGCAAAAGACAAAAAAAACTGTCCAGAATCATTGTCAAAATAATGGACAGAGCAATTAGGGATGACAATAAAATCCCAAGTGAGCCAGTGATGCCCAACCTCCCAGAATGAATGATAAGGAAGAGGAATGATTACAAAAAATGGAAAATCTTTTAAATGCTGGAAATCTGAAATCAGAATAGGAAAATCCCAAACCTGTAGTGGGGTCAGTCACTATTGGAAGGGAGGGCATTGGCACAGTGGTAAGCACTGCTGCCTCACAGCGCCAGAGACACATGTTCAATTCCTAGCTTGGGTCACTATCTGTGCAGAGTCTGCACATTCTACCCGTGTCTATATGGGTTTCCTCTGGGTGCTCCACTTTCCTTCCACAGTCTGAAAGACGTGCAGGTTAGGTGAATTGGCCATGCTAAATTCTCCCTCAGCGTACCTGAACAGGTGCCAGAGTGTGGCGATCAGGGGATTTTCACAGTTACTTCACTGTAGCGTTAATGTAAGCCTACTTGTGACTAATAAACAAAATAAACTTTAAGAATGGCTGATTGTGACCCTTTATCATCAGAGAATATGAAACAAAGTCACTTACCCAATCAGTTTATATTTCTTCATAGATGTGCCGCCTTTTAGTGAATCCCAGATAATGATTCAGAAACTTTGGTAACCTTGACAGACAAAACAGTGTTTCAGTTAATTTATACCTTTATGAACAAACTTTTACAGTTTTGTTTATCTGTAAAACACACTTCCATTGCGTACTGACACTTCTCCTTTGCATTCTAGCAAATACGTAGAATCATAGAATCCTACAGAAGGAGGCCATTCGGCCCATTGAGTCTGCACTGACCACAATCCTAGCTAGTCCCCTTGACATTAAGGGGCAATTTAGCATGGCCGATCCACCTAACCCTGCACATCTTTGGACTGTGGGAGGAAACCGGAGCACCCGGAGGAAACCCCCACAGACACAGGGAGGACGTGCAAACTCCACACAGGCATTGACCCAAGCCAGGAATCAAACTTGGGTCCTTGGCACTGTGAGGCAGCAGTGCTAACCACTGTGCCACCGTAGTATGATTAAAAGTTAGTCTGACGAAGCCTTCCTTCCAGTGATCATCTATTTGTGGGTGAGAATTCCCATCTCTATTTTTCCCATCTTGTTGAAAAATGAAATAATTATAAGGATGCAGTGAAATTGGAACAGAACTGTGTGAATAGCTCCTCCATTGCGAGCTATCAAAAAGCAGGATGGGCCAAATGGCCTCGTCCTTTAATGTACAATTATCTGATTCTGTGAATGGCCTGCGAACACAATCATACAGAGAATTTGAAAATATAATCGACTTGAGAAGATTATAAAAGGGAAATAAGTAGGTGGCAAACAGGTTGGCAAAAAAGGCTGAAGAGATTCTAGAGATGTAAACGGACGGTGTACAGCAACAACTTTTCAGATGCTCACCAGTATGGTAAGTTCCCAATATGATGGGTGTAATGACTCAGGAAGCCCGACTGGAAAGGAGCATAGTTTATTTACAGAATGCAAAGTAAAACCACTACCATGGTGTATACACACTTGTCTCTGCCTGGGACTATCATTCAGCAGGCCCAGTCTTGGGCCTGTCTTATAAAAGGCTCAGGTAATGAGTTCTGGTTGGGCAGCCCATTACCTGTTATCAGGGGAACTCATACTTAACAAACCCCACTTGGAGATCCACCAGTGTTTCCTCATGGACCTTGTGGGGGTTATCACAGTGGACTGGAAGTGCGTGCGGGAAATGAGCAGCCTGCAATATTGAGAAAGCAAAATAAACTGTCATGCTTGATGGTGACCTTTGCCCTTCGAGGCCCATTCTCCATGTTTGGTTTTCCCTGTGGGTGCCACCTGTATTCTGGAAAACTGATTCCTCGGGACACCATTTCAATTCTCTCCCCCCACCTAGTGAGGCACTAAGGCAGACTTCGGTCTGCTTCCATAGCTAGTAATTCCTGGAATAGGTCATAGGCTCTTATAACTTGAGGGTACCACCAAGCATGGCTGACCAGGAGTCTCTCCCGCTCTTACCGCCAGCTACTGGAGTCTTTGGAAGGATTTGCAGGTTGACACTCAACCAGTTTGATTGTGTTGTGAACGCACCTTTCTTGGTCATCAAACCTCAGAGAAGGACTCAAACTCGAAGCTTCTGTTGCAGAGACAGGGACACTACCCACTGCACCACAAGACAATGCCTTGGAAATGCCTGCGATTAACAAAAGTTTGCCTTTGTAATGTACTATCCCCAGCTGCTCATCATGGCCCCACATTTAAAGAGCATAGCTCTTCCCCCTGGTTCTTATCTCCAAACACACCCCCCCTCCCCTGACATCCCCCTGGCAGTAGAACATTACGTTTTCTTGGAATCTGTTTTGGGACCTCAGCTTTTTACTGTATCAATGACATGGATGAAGGAATGGATAGCGCACCTACTTTGTAGGTGGTATTTTCTTAGGGGTAAATTGTACAGATGGGGGTGTGAAATTACCAAAAGGACATAGACAGATTAAATGAGTCGGCTAAAACAAGGCAGGTGGAGTCTAACATGTGAGGTTGACCACTTGGGATTTGAGAAAGGCGGAGTTGAAATATTTTTTTAATGGTGAGAAATTAGGGGGCCGTTTAGAGCTTAGATTCTGTACAATTCCTTCCCCTACCATCTTGAGGCAGTGGCTTTGTGGTATTGTTGCTGGATTAGTGACCCAGAGGCCCAGCGTGATGATCTGGGGACCTGGGTTCGAATCTGACCAGGAAAAATGGCAAAATTTGAATTTAGTGAAAAGGAAGTCTGGAATTAAAAGTCTGAAAGAACATAAGAAATAGGAGCAGGAGTAGGCCATCTAGCCCTTCGAGCCTGCCTTGCCATTCAATAAGATCATGGCTGATCTGTCGTGGCTCAGTTCCACATTCCCGCCCTCTCCCCATAACCCTTAATCCCCTCGCTTATCAAAAACCCATCAACCCGCGTCTTAAAAATATTTAGCGAGGCAGCCTCCACCACTTCAAAGTAAAAAAACCTATCTGGTTCACTAATGCTCTATAGCGAAGGAGATCTGTTGTCCTTACTTCGCCTGCCCTATGCAATTAGTTACTGTAGGAAAATCCATTATCACAGGGCATGAGAGAGAAGTGAAGTGGTTCCAAGATTTACAGTCATTGGGGGAAAGAAAATTGAAATAAGTTGTTTTTCACAGTTATTACCCACTAGGCAGGTTATAAACTTGAAGCCGTCTGTTGTTTCTTGTTAACAAAATTTTGTACATTTGTCATCAACCTACTTTTTGACAACAGTAGAACACACAGCCCCCATTCATTACGCTGTCTCAGCTGCCACTTAGCTGCCAGTTAGCAGTCTCAGCCTAGTTAGCTAGCAGGTAACCACTCTCCGCTCCCCCCCCCGTGGGAGCGACTGTGCGCTGCGACGTATATTTGGCTACACCTTGTAACCTGCCCCAGATTTACAGGTTTCAGCTTCACAAATTGTCGTGTAGTGCCCATTGAGTTATCCAATCTGGGATCTAATTTGATGCTTCAGTGGATCTGCATCCCAGCAACTGGCAACCACTTTAGGACATAATGCTTTACGTTATGTGAGCATTTATTTCCTCTGGGACAAGCTGCAATCAATTACTAATGTTGTATTACATATAAGTCCCAATATGCTCACTACTTGTTCCTCGTGGACTAAATAATGAACATGGCTGTTTCTATCTCTGGCTCTGATCAGTTTTGGCAGGTCTTTGGTAGCAGACTGTCTCCATATTTCAAGACTATTAAAATCCTCTTTTAAGGAGGACTTTAATTCTAGTATCTTTGATTTGATTTGATTTATTATTATCATGTACTAGCATACAGTGAAAAGTATTGTTTCTTGTGCGCTTTACAGACAAAACATACCGTTCATAGAGAAGGAAAGGAGAGAGTGCAGAATGTAATGTTAAAGTCATAGCTAGGGTGTAGAGAAAGATCAGCTCAATGCAAGGTAGGTCCATTCAAAAGTCTGATGACAGCAGGAAAGAAGCTGTACTTGAGTCAGTTGGTACGTGACCTCAGACTTTTATAGCTTTTTCCCAATGGAAGAAGGTGGAAGAGAGCATGTCCAGGGTGGGTGGGGTCCTTGATTATGCTGGCTGCTTTGCCGAGGCAGCGGGAAGTGTAGACAGTGTCAATGGATGGGAGACTGGTTTGTGTGATGGATTGGGCTTCGTTCACGATGTTTTGTAGTTCCTTGGATTTTGGACTCAAGTCAAGTGCAGCTCCAAAAGAGTAAGGCTATTTGACATTTACCATCTGCTGGTTTTATCTTTGTATGGAATGGCACGGTGGAACAGTGGTTAGCACTGCTGCCTCACAGCCCCAGAGATCTGAGTTTGACTCTGGCTTGGGTCACTGTCATTTTATTGAATTCAAATTCCACCATCTGCCATGGTGGGATTCAAACCAAAGTCCCTGAAGCATTACATGGAAACATAGAAAATAGTAGCAGGAGAAGGCCATTCAGCCCTTCAAGTCTGTTCTACCTTTCATTTTGGTCATGACTGATCATCAAATTCAATATCTTGATCCCACCTTCCCCACATATCCCTTGATCCCTTTAGGTGCAAGAGCTATATCTAATTTATTCTTGAAATCAGACAATATTTTGGCCTCAACTACTTTCTCTGGTAATGAATTCAATACACTCACCACCTTCTGGGTGAAAAAATTTCTCCTCACCTCTGTTCTAAAAGGTTTACTTCTTATGATCGAACTATGACCTCTAGTTCTGGACTCCCCCACCATTGGGAACATTCTTTTTGAATCTATCCTGTCTAACCCTGTTAGAATTTTACAAGTTTCTATGAGATCCCCTCTTATTCTCCTCAACCCCAGTGAATATAACTCTAACCAATTTAGTCTCTCCTCATATGACAGACCTACCATCCCAGGAATCAGTCTGGTAAACCTTTACTGTGCTCCCTTTATAGCAAAGACATCCTTCTGCAGATAAGGGCACCAAAACTGTACACAATATTCCAGATGTGGCCTCACCAAGACCCTATACAATTACAGTAAAACATTCCTATCCCGATACTCAAATCCTCTCATTATGAAGGCCAACATATCATTTGCCTTCTTTACTGCCTGCTATATCTGCGCACTTACTTTTAGCGACTGATGCATGAGGACTCTGAGGTCTCGTTGAGTATCCACCTCTCTCAATTTACACCCATTCAAGTAATAATCTGTCTTCCTATTATTGCTATCGAAGTGGATAACCTTCATTCATTGATGGAATTATTCGTGGCATTTAAACTTACTCTCACCATGTTGAAGGGGTATATTAGTATATTCATTACTTTGCTGGATGACAGATGAGTTTGGGGGATGGGAGTTATCGGGGTGCACAGGTCAG
The DNA here is from genome assembly GCF_965287045.1 of Carcharhinus amblyrhynchos. Taxonomy (NCBI): domain Eukaryota; kingdom Metazoa; phylum Chordata; class Chondrichthyes; order Carcharhiniformes; family Carcharhinidae; genus Carcharhinus; species Carcharhinus amblyrhynchos. Next base: position 94,767,715 of record NC_137333.1, read on the forward strand.
AGGGGGTCGGAACACAGGCCTTAGGGATGCCTCTGATCGGAAAAGGGGGTCAATGAAGGAGGCATCTCCCACCTTTCCTACCAAAATATGCTAGCCTGTTGAGCTTTGCACAGATTCAGCACTCTCTGGGTGAAGAAATCTCTCCTCACCTCAGTCCTAAATGGCACAGTGGTTAGCACTGCTGCCTCACAGTGCCAGGGACCCGGGTTCAATTTTGGCCTCAGGTGTCTGTCTGTGTGGAATTTGCACATTCTCCCCGAGTGCTCCGGTTTCCTCCGGGTGCTCTGATATCCTCCCACAGTCCAAAGATGTGTGAGTTAGGTTGATTAGGCAAGATAAATGACCCCATTGTGTCAGGGGGTCTAGCAGAATAAATACATGCTGTTAAATGGATAGAGCCTGGGTGGGATTGTGGTCAGTGAAGACTCGATGGGCTAAATGGCCTCCTTCTGCACTGTAGGGATTCTATGATTAACCTCAAATTATGATTCCTGGTTTTGCACTACCCCCCCAGCCCACACACACACACAAACACACACACACACCGGGAACATTCTTTCTGAATCCACCCCGTCTAACCCTGTTAGAATTTTATAAGTTTCTATGAGATAAATTTCTCACTCCTCTGAATTCCAGTGAATATAACCTTAACTGACTTATCCTTTCCTCAAATGACAGACCAGCCATCCCAGGAATTAGCCTGGTAGACCTTCACTGTACTCCCTCTATAGCAAGGACATCATTCCTCAGATAAGGACACCAAAACTGCGCAAAGTACTCCAAGTGTGGCCTCACCAAGACCCTATACAATTGCAGTAAAACATCCCTATCACTATACTCAAATGCTCTCGCTATGAAGGCCGACATACCATTTGCCTTCTTTACTGCCTGCTGTACCTGCGTGCATACTTTCAGCGACTGATGCACGAGGATATCAAGGTCTCACTGAGTATCCACCTCTCTCAACTTATACTCATTCAAATAATAATCTGTCTTCCTATTATTGCTATCGAAGTGGATTACCCTGGGTGTCTGGATTCCTAGTCCAGTGACAATATCACAACCTCCCTGGGACTGGCATCCCAAGAACATGTCAAAAGGCAAAATAAATGTTACTTGCCACTTATTAGCTCATTCAGTCCAGAATGCGGGTGGATAGCAAGCAATTAGCTGGAGGAGTCTTGATGAAGATTCCCATCCTCAACAATCCAGATGCAAAGAAATGGAAAAGATTCCATTGGGCAATCCTACTGAAACTCCCAAAACCATAACCACCCCAAATGGCAGTGTCCAACTAAGTCAGTTCACTCCAAGTAACATTAACAAGTGGCTGGGTGTACTGGACACAGCAAAGGCTGTAGACCCTGGAAACATCCAAAATACAATGTTCATGACTGGTTCAGTCCCTTGACCAAAGAATATAACCCAATGAATTATCACCCCTCTTCTCCCAATTATTGGTTAAGGGACAGAAGGAGTTATCGGTAGTGCCATTTGTCACCATCTACTCATCAATTACCTGCTCACTTCTGCAGTTTAACCCAAATGCAAAACTAAATTAAGCTGTCACTTATTAGCACAAAAGTGTACCAGGTGCAGAATCTATTCCCACTTGTACATGCCGTACCACGACAATAATCTCTCCCTCAATGTCAACAAAACTAAGAAGATTGTCATCGACTTCAGAAGCACAGTGGAGAACGTGCCCCTGTCTACATCAACGTTAATAAAGTAGAAATGGTCGAAAACTTCAAGCTTTTAGGCGTCCAGATCACCAACAACTTGTCATGGTCCCCCCATGCTGACACCATAGTTAAGAAAACCCACCAACACCTCTACTTTCTCAGAAGACTAAGGAAATTTGGCATGTCAGCTACAACTGTCACCAACTTTTACAGATGCACCACAGAAAGCATTCTTTCTGGTTGTATCACAGCTTGGTATGGCTCCTGCTCTGTCCAAGACAGCAAGAAACCACAATGAGTCGTGAATGAAACCAATCCATCACACTAACAGCCTCCCACCTTTTGACTCTGTCTACACTTCCTGTTGTCTCAGGAAAGCAGCCAGCATAATTAAGAACCCTACACATTCTCTCTTCCACCTTCTGTCGGGAAAAAGGTACCAAAGCCTGAGGTCACGAATGAACTGACTCAAGAACAGCTTCTTTCCTGCTGCCATCAGACTTTTGAATGGAAGAAACAATACTTTTCACTGTATTCTAATACATGTGACAGTATTAAATCAAATCAAATGCTGAGCTGTGGAAATATTATCATAGAATCCCTACAGTGCACAAGGAGGCCATTCAGTCCATCGAGTCTGCACCAACTCTCCAATGGAGTCTCTTAGTCAAGCCCACCCTTACTGTATCCCCATAACCCCATACATTTATCCAGCTTTTCCCCCAACCCACACATCTTGGGACACTATGGAGTAATTTAGCATGGACCATTCCAACTAACCTGCACATCTTTGGAATGTGGGGGCACCCGGAGGAAACCCACGCAGACATGGGGCGAACATACAGATTCCGCATAGTCAGTGACCCAGGGCTGGAATCGAACCCTAGATCCCTGGTGTTGTGAGGCAGCAGTGCTAACCACTCTGCCACTGTGCCTGATTAACTGATGAACATTATTCCCAATCCCTTCCACTAGCTTGGAACATAACCATGCTCTTATCTTCCATGAGTTTGGTCGGTAACAGCATTTAACTGGATATAATTAGTCCTATTAAAGGAAATGAAATTCACATTGGAGGGGGCTGCAAAATAGGTGGCGGTGAACCAACCATTTGTTATTCAGACTGACCAATCTTCCTGTCCAAAATGGGTTTGCAAAGCAATTTGCTCCAGTCATTTTATTTTCAATTGTAAATGTCCATAATTCAAGCAAAGCAGCATGAATCTAATCAAGGGTACAAAGCAATGAACATAAGAGTGAAGAAAAGTTGTTAAACCTCATCATCTTCTATCCTCATTTACTTTTAACTCTTTAACCATCGTCATTTTCTTCTGTCCTCCGGCGGGGTCAATGATCTGTATTGCTGGCTGCTGTGGGAAATCTTCAAATAAATAATTTCATAGGGAAATATATAATTGAGGATAAAAGCTACTTTAAACCTGTTAATGGTAATTTCATATTTGGTTGCTACTTCACATGGATCACAGGCACCTCCATTCACATTGACCAAGATGGCTCAATGGTTAGCACTACTGCCTCACAGGGACCTGGGTTCGATTCCAGCCTTGGGCTACTGTCTGGGAGTTTGTACATTCTCCCCATGTCTGTGGGGGTTTCCTTCAGGTGCTCTGTTTTTCTCCCACAGTCCAACGATGGAAGGATTGGCCATGTTAAGTTGCCCCTTACCGTCCAAAGACGTGCAGGTTAGGTGGATTGGCCATGCTAAATTGCCCATTATTCTCCCCAGATGTGTAAATTAGGGCAATTATTGGGGTAAATATGTGGCATTGCTTGGGTAGGGCAAGGAGGGTGGCTTGGATAAGATGCTCTGTCGACGAGTCAGTGCAGACTCGATGGGCCGAAGGGCTCCTTCTGAACTTTAGAGATTGATGAATTTCTGCAGGAATGCAACAAGACTTGTTTTTACAGAACAACCTAGCACCTCAGACAATTCTATCATTCGCAAAAGGGTTTGAATGACCTTTTACCGCTGATTGACCCAAGATTAGAACTCGTCACAGATTGGAATTGCTACTGGACACTATAATGCTGACCACAGTCAACCCATTTGTGTCAGCAGTCATTCTCTCTGTCGACAGGATGGGGCCTTATTCTTCGTACTCTCTTGCTTCTGAAATTACAGCGTTAACATTTTCCATGGAGGATGTAAGCTGAACTCTTACTCACTTGCCAGCACGTCCCAATCCAATTTTCCTGTTTTCCTACCATGAATCACGCATTGAGCAATCACCATTATTCACATTAAGCTAGCCAGATGTCTTGGTTTGATTAGGAATAAAAAACTTGCATTTATAAAGAACCGTTCGCAACCTCAGGATGTTCCAAAGTGCTTTGCTGCCAATTGAATATTTGTTTGAAGTTTTGTTCCCTCTTATAATGAGGGAGACCTGAGAACCAGTCTCTGCACAGAAAGCTCCCAAAGTCAGTATTGTCGTCATGACTGCATAATTTGGTTCTGTGATGTTCCAGAATTGGGGGTCGGAGTTTGAGGGTAAGGGGTTAAACCTTTTAGAATTGAGGTGAGGAGAAATTTCTTCACCCAGAGAATGGTGAGTGTGTGGAATTCACTATCACCAAATGTAGTTGAGGACAAAACATTGTCTGATTGCAAGAAGAAATTAGATATAACTCTTGGGGCTAAAGGCTTGAAGGGATATGGGGGGAAGGGGGGATCAGGATATTGAATTTGATGATCGTCCATGATCAAAATGAATGAAATGATTGATTGGCCAACTCCTGCTTCTAGTTTCTCTGTTTCTATCCTTGCCCTTGGAGAATCTCATTCACTAACAGAATTTATAAAGTTTATTCATTTATTTATTAGTCACAAGTAGGCTTACATTAACACTACAATGAAGTTACGGTGGAAATCCTCTAGGCGCCACACTCCAGTGCTTGTTCGGGTGTAGTGAGGGTGAATGACCAATGCACCTAACTACGCAAGTCTGGGAAAAGGGATTGGAGATCCAGATTTTCTCAACTTATTATCTTGCTTCAACTGTATATGCACTCTTCCTATTAAAAATACCATGGCCTCCATCTCCAACTACTCACTCTGCCAAAACAACTCTCTGCATGGAGAATCTCTACAGTGCAGTAGGAGGCCCTCCAGCCCATCGAGTCTGCACTGACTCTCCAACAGCACATCTCGAAAAACACAATTACACGGTGATAAGAATTATCATCTAATTACTCACACATCTCCGTGGGGCCTGTCATGTTTTGTTTTAGGTCACTCCGTAGATGAGAAAATCCTGAGGTATTCCAGCAGCCATTTTGGCACACCCATCTGACTGTAGGTAAATGTTACTGCAACCATTGTGTGTGAGGTCTCCTCTGCACTTCCCTGTCCGTGCAGTAAACAGAACATGGTCCCTGGCACTGGGCAGCCTTCCGCAGTTCACCTGTTGCCTGTTGTAAAAAGAAAGCTCAGAGGATGGCTTAGCGAAGCGAAGGTCGATGCTCTGTGATTAAAACCTTATTAACTCCCTGTGCAAGGTAGCAATTTGCGTCATGCTCTGAAAATCCAAATCATTAAAATTCCCGGTGGACTTATCCTCCTCCAAGCAATGAGCGGGGCATGATGGGACTCACTCAGCAGTGTACGTATACATAATTAAATTATCCCTTGGGTACACTCACAACAGTTCACATAATACCAATCATCACTAATGATTAGTAAGGGAGCATTTGGTGCTTATTTAAAGCTGCGTAATATTTTTAGATGAGTATGTTACATAAAATATACATGTCCCATCCAAATTTTCCAATGGAAATATTTCTCGAAATTTGAATGTCACCACTCGCTAATTATACACACAGGCTAATGCCTTTTCTGGCACTATTTAGAATCATCATACAATCCCTCCACTGCAGAAGGAGACCATTTGGCCCATCGAGCCTGCACTGATCACACTCAGGCCTTATCCCTATAACCCCACATATTTATCCTGCTAATCCCCTGACACTAAGGGTCAATGTAGCATGGCCAATCAACCTAACCCGCACATCTTTTGACTGTGGGATGAAACTCGCGTACCTGGAAGAAACCCACGCAGACACGGGGAGAATGTGTAAACTTCACCTAGACTGTCACCCAAGGCCGGAATTGAACCCAAGGTCCCTGGTTATGCCTTGATCCCAGAAGTTTGAACTAATCATACTCTTGGACACAAAATGCTGGACATTTCTTCAAATTTCTTTCATATATCTCAGCATGTGCTTCTGACTGATACATTGACTGGAATTCCAGCAGGATTCTTTGGTACCCTGCTGCGAGTTTCCTAGTGGTGTGGGGTGGTTTATTAATTCCCATTAATAGCTGCAGGACCGGTGGATCCCACCACCAGTGTGTGGCACACCAGCCCTGTTGCCAAGAAAAATGGAGGCCACTCACCCGTTGTTGCTTGATAGCTGACTGCAATGGAGCAGTGAATCCGGGATATACATTCACATAACAGATTGTTCCCAACTCATTATGAATAATCTAACAATACAACACTAACGGTGGAATAAAAAGAGACTGAAAAGGAATTAACTTGCAATGTCCAATTCACGGTATAAAGTTTAGAGGATACTGTTACTGTGAGTCTCATGTTAAGATTATTGCCTTTAGATCACTCCCATAGTGACCTATTGACTGGTAGAAATTACATTTTGAACTCTTCTTTGTTTCAAACACTTTGTGACGGTGCCAACTATCTCCACATTCATAACCTTCACTGAACAGTTGATAATTGTGATTTGTTATCAGAAATTAAGCAACAATTGATCAGCAGAATATGGTCATAAGGCACTACAATATAGGCTGGAAATCCTGTGGTGAGTAACTCACCTCCTAACTCCCTAAAGCCCATCCACCATCTCCAGTCACAAGTCAGGAGTGTGATGGAATACTCCCCACTTGCCTGGTAACTCACCTCCTAACTCCCTAAAGCCCGTCCACCATCTCCAGTCACAAATCAGGAATGTGATGGAATATTCCCCACTTGCCTGGATGAGTGCAGCTCCAACAATACTCAAGAAGTTCAAAACCAGCCAGGAGAAAGCAGCCTGCTTGATTGGCACACCTTCCATAAACATTCACTGCCTCCACCACTGACGCACAGTGACAACAGTGTATACCATCTACAAGATGCACTGCAGTGACTCCTTAGGCAGCACCTTCCAAACTCATGACCACTACCATCTAGAAGGACAAGGGCAGTTGATACATGGGAAAACCATCATCTGGCGATTCCCCAGCAAGGCACTCACCATCCTGACTTGGAAATATATCGCCATTCCTCCACTGTTTAAACCTTGGAACTCCCTCCCTAACTGGTCTAAATACTGGTCTAGCCAGCGATGCCCACATTTCATGAATGAATAAAACAATGACGCTGCACTACACTCTGAAGTGAAAGGGAGAAATTAAGCAAAAATAACTTGCAAGGATAAGGAAGATAGATCATGAACAATGGAAATTGGAAATAAAGGCCAGAATTCTCAGATCTCGTCCATCCCACCCCCGCTGCCAGAGGGAGTGGAGAATTGGCTCTCTGCTAAAACCCATTCATTGCACCGAGACCGGAGAATCCCAGCCGCTGGTGAGATTGGAGAATTTAGGTCAGACAGCATCCGAAGAAGATTCTAATCCAGAACTGGTAAAGAAAATAGTAGTTCGGCGTCTGGAACACCATTGGAATTACTTTGATAACATCAGTTGCTCTGAGAGAAACTATTACATTGGCTGGATCTAATGGGTTGAAATAATTTTGGTTTCAATAACAAATTAAATGTCCAACAATCATAGCAACCACTTTACTGACTGAAGTCAGATGAGAGGATAATTGCCCTCTTCCCATCACCCTGTGCAAAAACAATTGCTGGATCTCTCCCTGGCCATCTAGGCTTCTGCAGACTGACACTGATGACACCATCAATCTGTAATTCTCAAGCTATATATTACATTTTTTTTTATTATTGCCCTTCTGTTGGATCATCAGTGGGATTTTCCTTTCAGGGCAGGAATGGTTAGCACTGCTGCCTCACAGCACCAGGGATCTTGGTTCAATTTCCAGTTTGGGTCACTGTCTGTGCAGAGTCTGCACATTCTCTCTGTGTCTGTGTGGTTTTCCTCTGGGTGCTCCGGTTTCCTCCCACAATCCGAAAGACGTGCTGATTAGGTGCATTGACCATACTCAGTTCTCCCTCAGTGTACCTGAACAGGTGACTCGGGGATTTTCACAGTAACTGCGTTGCAGTGTAAATGGAAACCTCCTTGTGACACTAATAAATAATTGATGAAGGAGCAGCACTCCGAAAGCTCGTTATTCCAAACAAACCTGTTGGACTTTAACCTGGTGTTGTGAGACTTCTCAGTGTGCCTACCCCAGTCCAACGCCGGCATCTCCACATCATAACCAATAAATAAACTTAATAAACTTAAACTTTACAACCTTGTAACATTAGGTGCAATAGATGGGGAGTCTGTGTTAATGAACAAGGACATACTGACATCTATTGACCTTTTCTTGATCCTTGATAATATTGCCTGATTATGGAATAAAACTATTCTCAGTTCCTCAATTTAGTGCTAATGGTTTCAAGGGAAATTTTCGTAGATTTTTCTTTGTTTAAGCTTCACAGCTATGTTGCCTGTATTGGTGAACTTTACATTCAAAGAGCTCACATTCAGCTTTTCATTTATCGACAATGGTTCAGGCTATATTTCACAATAAATTAGTTTGGATTTAGAACTGATCGACAATTTCAGTTGGTTACTAAGAACTATGGCTATTTTGTAAGAGAACAACAGATTAAGAAAAACAATTGAACATTTTTCCTACAGAGGATTTCATTGCAAGATCTTGATATGATTTGATTTGTTATTCTCACATGGATTAGTGTACAGTGAAAAGTACTGCTTTTTGCATTGTATACCGACAAGGCATACCGTTCACAGGGTAGGAAAGGAGAGAGTGCAGAATGTAGTGTTACAGTCATAGCTAGGGTGTAGAGAAAGATCAACTTAATGTGAGATAGGTCTATTCAAAAGCCTGAAGGCAACAGGGAAAAAGCTGCTTATGGATTCATGATCTCAGACTTTTATATCCTTTTCCTGATGGAAGAATATGGAAGAGAGAAAATTGGAGGGAAATAGATCTGCAGGCCTGTGGGGATAGAGAAGGGGAGTAGCATTGACTGGTCTAGTCAATACTGAGCCTGCATGGATTTGATGAGCCAAATGGCCACCTTCAGTGGCGATGGTAATGCCATTGAATGTCAAGGGGAGATGGTTAGGTTCTCTTTTGTTGGACATGGCCATTGCCTGGTAATTATGTGGTGTGAGTGTTACTTGCCATTTGTCAGCCCAAGTCTGAATCTGGTCCAGGTCTAGTTGCTTATAAAAGTGGACTGTTTCAGTATCTGAGGAGCTGCAAACTGAACATTGTGCAAGCAGCAGTGAGCACCCCCACTTCACAGAATCATAAAATTGTTATGGCACAGAAGGAGGCCATTTGGCCCATAATGTCTGCACCGGGTGTTCAAGTGAGCATCATTACCTAATGTCATTCACCTGCCTTTTCCCACTGTTCCTGAATGGTTTTTCTATTCAAATAATCATGTAAGGACCTCTTGAATACCTCGATTGAACCTGCCTCCATCACACTCCCAGACAGTCTATTCCAGACCCCAACCACTCGCTGTGTGGGAAAGATTTTTCTCTCATCTCATTTGCTTCTTTTGCATATAATTTTAAACCTATGTCCTCTCGCTCTTGGTCATTTTATGAGCAGGAACAGTTTATCCCTGTCTACTCTGTCCAGCCCCCTCATGATTTTGAACATCTCTATCAAATCTCCTCTTAGCCTTCTTCTGTCCAAGGAGAACAGTCCCGACCTGTCCAATCTATCCTCACACTGAAGTTTCTCTATCCCTGGAAACATTCTTGTAAACCTCTTCTGTATTCTCTCCAATGCATTCACACCCTTCCAAAACTGTACACAATTCACCAGCTGAGGTCTAACTAGTGTCTTGTGTAAGTTCAGTACTGTATGTCCCTACTAATAAAGCTTAGAATACTAGATGCTTTACTACCTGCTGTCTCCACCTGACCACCAAGTTCAATGATCTATGCAAATAGATTTCTCTGCTCTTGCATCACCTTAAGAATTTTACTCCTTATTTTATATTGTCTCTCCATGTTCTTCCTACTAAAATGCATCCCCTCACACTTCTCTGCGTTGAACTTCATCTGCTGCCTATCTGCCCACTGCACCAACTTGTCTATATTGTTCTGAAGTTCGACACTGCCCTCCTGACAGTTTACAATACTTCCAAGTTATGTATCATCTGTTAAACTTTAAAATTGTTGCTGGCGCATCAAGATCTAGATCATTTAATATACATTAGGAAAAGCCAATGTCCTACTAATGTTCCCTGGGGAACTCAATTACGAATCTGCTTCCAGCCTGAAAAATATTCATTGAGTGTTACACTCTGCTTCTTATTATTCAGCCAATTGAGTATCCATTGGCCCTTTTGTTTCCTGAGCTATAACTTTACAAGTCTGTTGTGTGGCACTGTATCAGATACTGTCTGTAAGTGCATCTCTGACCTTGAGCTTGTCTGTAAGTACATCTCTGACCTTATGATGGAAGGATGAAGCAGCTGAAGGTGGTTGGACCTAGGACACTACCTTGAGGAACACAGTGATCTCCTGGCACTGAGATGATTGGCCTTTGCAACCACAACTACCTTTCTTTGTGCTAGGTATGACTCCAACCAGTGGAGCCTCCCCTCCCCCCTTGATTCCAGCTTTGCTGGGGCTCCTTGGTGCTTAGCGCACAGTGGGCGTGAGTTTCCTGGCCGTGCCTGCCCCAAGGCTGGTAATTCCTGCTCGAGGTCAGTGGACCTTTGCTTGGTCCCTGTCCCGCCTGCTACAATTTCCGCAGTGGGAGCAACAGGAAAATTCAACCCAATGTCAATTATTCCCTACATTTTATATCGTGTGCATTTTTTTTTGATGGAAAACCACCGAATTAAAAGGGCTGATTCCACAATCTCTGTCTAACACCGCTGGCAGGAAATGTATTCGAACTTACACAGCCAGTGATTTTCCATCCTATTAATTTCTGTGAGATTGGAATTAGGCCTAATTCCAATATCGAACCAAATCACGACTGCTTTCTCTAGTTGGAACCTAACGCTGTCAATCAAACCTGATAGGGATGTGACAAAAGAGGAAAAAGCTGATCAACATTTTTTTCTTTCTGATACAGTGCCACATTGGCCTCTATAGTGGGGAGCACGGTGGCACAATGCCTAGCACAGCTACCTCATAGCTCCATGGTCCCAGGTTCAATTCCAGCCTTGGGACACTGTCTGTGTGGAGTTTGCATGTTCTCCCCGTGTCTGCACAAGTTTCCCCTGGATGCTCCGGTTTCCTCCCACAGTCCAAAGATGTGCAGGTTAGGTTGATTGGCCTTGCTAAGTTGACACTAGTGTCAGCGTTATTAGCAGGGTAAATGAGGGCTATGGGAATGGGGCCTGGGTGGGATTGTGGTCAGTACAGACATGATGGGCCCAGTGGTTTCCCTCTGCACTGTAGGGATTCTATTATTCTCTGAATCTCTAAGTGAATTTGCTTCGAGGTCTCTGATATTCAGATGATGTGTGTTTCATTGAGAAAGTCATTTGTTGAGTGTTGAATCCTCTTGTGTTTCTTTACGGGTAGAATGGTCTTTTAGACTCAAACCATTAACTCTGTCCTCCACTATGCTTCCTGAGCTGCCAGAGAGAGCGGTTAAGACAGGTACAAGAGCAAATTTAAAAAGCATTTGGATAATTACATGGATGGGAAAGGATTAGAGGGATATGGGCCAAGTGTGGACAATTGGGACTAGTTGGGTTGGCATGGACCAGCTGGGCTGAAGGGCCTGTGCTGTATTGATGGGCTGAATGGCCTCCTTCTGCACTGCAGAGATCCTATGGATTCTATGATATAGGCACTGACAACAATCCTACACAGGCCCTATCCCCATAACTCCATGTATTTACCCTGCTAATCCCCCGTACATCTTTGGAGTGAGTGAGGAAACTGGAGCACCCAGAGGAAATCCATGCAGACATGGGGAGAATGTGCAAACCCCACAAAGAGAGTGACTCTGAGGCTGGAATCGAACTGGGGTCTCTGGTATTGTGAGGCAGCAGTACTAACCACTGTAGTAAATATCTGTGCTGTCTTACTTTATGACTCTATAATTCCTAACAGTTGCTGCTTTTTTTTTTGATGGGGTAAGAGTAGATCCCACACTGGGCCTTCATGTACAAGGTTCCACTAAATATCCCCTTTTATTTGGAAGAAATGTTAAAAAGTGCTGAGCGAGAAATCACTAAAAAGTGCAGCTGGAGATTACATCTCAGAAGAAGGTTCTATTCCTTTTGGTTCATTTATCAACATAACATTTCATATGCACAATACCTCTCCCTTTATTGCTGCATTTTTCACTCTCTAATTCCTGTGATTGTAACCACATTGCCTGAATTTTTAAGAGAAAATGCTCTATGCTCCTCTGGTGACAGCTGTCTGTGTGTAACTGATGTATGTAGGGGCTGCTGTTGCAGAGATACATATGCATTAGCTGCAATACAGGCACCTCTCCCACTCTGTGCCTAAGTGAGAAATCTGGCCTTTGGAAGTCTTGAAATGGAAGAAATTATCAGGTGAAAAAATGCCACAATAAACTGTGGGCCTGCAGTCTTGTGGAAATATTAAAGCTTGACTCAATCAGGAAATAAGCAGGGAGATGGCGACCTACCACATAAATCTATATGTGATATTGTGCTAAATAGTGCTGAAGATAATATAACTTGGTTGTTTTTCATCTTTATTTTCCACCTCATGTTACGCACCTATATCATAGAATCATAGGATCCCTAAAGTGCAGAAGGAGGCCATTCAGCCCATTGAGTCTGCACCGACGGCAATCCCACCCCATCACTGTAAACCCATGTATTTACCCTGCTAATCCCCCTAACACTAAGGGACAATTTAGCATGGCCAATCAACCTAACCTGCACATCTTTGGAGTGTGGGAGGAAACTGGAGCAGCCAGAGACACGGGGAGAACCTGCAAACTCCACACAGACAGTGACCCGAGGCAGGAATTGAACCTAGATCCCTGGCGTTGTGAGGCAGCAGTGCTAACCACTGTGCCACCGTGCCGGTGCGGTAAAATACTATGCCGCAGATAGCCCTCCCTTCACATAGTCCTATTGCACTTCATAGAATCATGATAGCAGAGAAGGAGGCCATTTGGTCCATCAGGGCAATATCGCCCTCTTGATTGAGCAGTCCAGTCGATCCCATTCCCCCTGCCAATTTCTGTAGCTTTGGATGTTTATTTCTCTCAAGTGCCCAACAATTACCTTTTAAAATTGATTATCTCTATTTCCACTTCCTTTGTACGCAGCGAGTTTCAGGTCATCTGAACTCGCTGCACAAAAAAATGATCTCCCTCACATTTCCCCTGTGTCTTGTGTCCAAAGTCTCAAATCTGTGTCCACTTGTCCCTATCCCTTCAGCTAATGGGGGCCGATTTTCTTTGTCTACCTGTTAATGACCAGGTGAGAAGGGGTGAACTGGCTCCCCTCCATTCAAACTCCTCGGTTAGTCACAAGAATGGTTGAAGTTTCTTTCATGAGGACATGCCATTTCCAAATCAGAATGTATTTAACTATTTAAACTCTGAACACTAAAGAGCCAATCAAACACAGGATCTTTTTTGACTCAAAGAAGGAGTAAATTTATTAACTGCGAACCCCGGGAAAAATAAAATAGATGCAACATTAATCATTTGGTCCTCGTACAATCGCTATGGCACACACAGACACATACACACAAATGAATACACACGTGTGCACACACACACACATACACTACACACAGACACATGGAGCAATATACACACACACACAGGCACACATAGGAATATACACACACACACACACACACACACACACACACACACACACAGGCATGCATAGAAATACACACACACACGCACACACACACACACACACAGAGGCACACATAGAAATATACACACACACACACACACACACATATGCACGTGCACAGGCACACGCATACATGCACAGGCACACGGAGCAATACACACATCACACATGCCACATACACACACATACACACACTCCAATTTACACATACCCAGAGACACACATGCACTCACACAAACACACACAGGGCATATGCATGTCCAAACACACACACACACACACACACACACACAGACAATTACACACCAATAAACATATATACATGATGTACACCCACACACAGAAATATACACAAACCCATATGCATACACACACACACACACACACACACACACAGAGGCAACACATGCCGAAATATATACAAACACAGACACACTCAGCCCGTAGGCACAGACACACAGAAACCCTCACACACATAAACACACACACACCTGCACAGACACACATACACACACACACACACACTCATGGTTAAGTGTCCTTTGATTGTACTTGAGGTGTTGAATTTAAATGTTTCAGCTGATTTAGGTTAGCTGGATGTGGTCGGATGTAGAAAATGTTGCAATTATTACGAGATCTCAGTTCGCTGATAGAGCTGGCTTCTCGAACTTGGTGGCAGTCATATTTCAAAAAAGGGAGAAGATGTGAGAGCAGCCCTGAGTCTATTAACTCTGCCAAAGAATTTTTTGATATTGCCTGTGTCACTTGCTGTCTCTCTCCAGTGGCTGGACAGCCTTGCCTCAAAATGCTTCACCCATTGCGTAGTTCCAGGTATGTCTGTCTTCAGCTGTTGTTACTTCAGTATCCTATACTTTGCACTTTTAAGGCCTCTCCCGCAGACAGTTATGAGTTTGAATGGGTGTCTGGATTATAGGAGATGTCTCTCTCTTCACACTGTCGTGAGGGTGATTTGTTCATTTCACACTAGCACTTTACAATGTAGCTTCGCATTTTCAGCAGTTTGCTTGGTCTCAGTTCAAATTGCAACATTTCCAGTCAGCTGAAAGTTGAAGAGTCATGTTTTCAATAATAATGTGGTTTAGCCTTGTGACATGCCTGACGCAGCCAATCCCGTTCTTCTGCCAAACCAGAAAATTGCCTCACTGCCCATTGTGCCATTTTCCCTTAGTCACTCCCCAAGGAGCTCACCCCATTCCCTCAGGATACTCCTCATTGCCGCTCTGCTTCCTGGGGTAGTGCCTGGTACTCACTGCCACCTTGCTACTACCCTCTTTTGAGAGGTTTTTCTGCTCACTTTCTAAATGAATCATGGTCTAGAAGAAGGCCATTCAGCCCGTCATGTCTGCACAGACTCCCTGACACAGCATTTTACTAAGGCCCCCCTTGTCCTATCCCCATAACCCAACATTATTTACCCCACTAATCCCCCTAACCTACACATCTTGGGACACTAATGGGCAAGTTACCATGGCCAATCCACCTAATCTGCTCACCTTTGGACTGTGAGACGAAACCGGAGCACCCAGAGGAAACCCACACAGACAAGAGAACATTCTACTTTTAAAAAAAAGTTTAAAAGTTTATGTATTTATTAGCCACAAGTAAGGCTTACATTAACATTGCGATTAAATTACTGTGAAATTCCCCCAGTCGACACTCTCCGGTGACTGTTCGGATGAATGCGCCCAACCAGCACATCTTCCAGAACGTGTGAGGAAACTAGAGCATCCGGAGGAAACCCACGCAGACACAGGGAAAATGTGCAAACTCCACACAGACAGTGACCCAAGACAGGAATCGAACCCGGGTCCCTAGCACTGTGAGGCAGTGGTGCTAACCACTGTGCCGCCCCCACAATTTTTCTTCCATCCTTCGATTCTGGCACCCAGCTCCTTTGAAACTTTTTCCTTCGTTGACCTAGTTCAAGAGATGTTTGGCTCTTTGAACTCTACATTGTACCCTTAACTTGGTCTCCATATAAGGAAAAGGATGAAATTCAGACTTCTGTTGGGTATTTTCCAGTGCAGTACTGAGGGAGCACTGCACTGTCAGAGGTGCCGTCTTTCAGATGAGATGTTAAACTGAGGCTCCATCTGCCTGCTCGAATGGATGTCAAAGATCCCAATGTCGCTACTTCAAGGAAGTATAGCACTGGTGTCCTGGCCAACAGTTTTCCCTCAATCAATATCATAAAACAAAACAAATGATCGCATTGCTGCTTGTTGGGTTTTGCTAAGCTCAAGATTAGCTGCCATCTTGTCAAAGCTGTGACAAAGGGTCATCAGGACTCGAAACGTCAGCTCTTTTCTCTCCTTACAGATGCTGCCAGACCTGCTGAGATTTTCCAGCGTTTTTTCTTTTGCTTTCAGGTTCCAGCATCTGCAGTAATTTGCTTTCATCCAGTAAAAACCTAGCTGGTTCACTAATGTCCTTAAGGGAAGGAAATCCGCCATTCTTACCTAGTCTGGCCTACATGTGATTCCAGCGGCACATCAACTGCCCTCCAAGGGCAACTAGGGTTGGGCAATAAATGCTGGCCAGCCAGCGACGCCCATGTCCCAAAAATTAATGTTTTAAAACTACTTCATTGGCTTTAAATGCTTTGAGACATCCTGTGGTCATGATAGGTGTTATATGAATGCGAACCTTTTCATGCGGTGCAGTGTGCTGTGTCCAAGTTCATTCAATTAACATGTTACATTACTCTTCTTTTATCTTTACAGCTCTGCAACAAAATGTGACACCAGGCAGAGATGTCCCTGAGCTAGAATTAAGAAGATGCAGCAGATGGACACCACAAAATAGTTACCAATCTGAGGAAACCATTTTGTTAGACCCTGGGACTGAATTTCCATCGCTGTGATGATAGCGGATCCAGAGTTATCCAGCAGAACCTCCCTCCAAAAGTAAGGAGCCACTTAGCTGAGGAGTTTGATTTGATTTGATTTGATTTATTATTGTCACATGTATTAACATACAGTGAAAAGTATTGTTTCTTGCGTGCTATACAGACAAAGCATACCATTGATAGAGAAGGAAATGAGCGCGTGCAAAATGTAGTGTTACAGTCATAGTTAGGGTGTAACGAAAGATCAACTTAATGCAAGGTAAGTCCACTCAAAAGCCTGACGGCAGCAAAGAAGAAACTGTTATTGAGTTGGTTGGTATGTGATCTCAGACTTTTGTATCTTTTTCCTGACGGAAGAAGATGGAAGAGAGTGTGTCCGAGTTGTGTGGGGTCCTTAATTGTGCTGGCTGCTTTGCCGGGGCAGTGGGAAGTGTAGACGGAATCAATGGATGGGACGCTGGTTTGTGTGATGGACCTTTTGTAGTTTCTTGCAGTCTTGGGCAGAGCAGGAGCCATACCGAACTGTGATTATCACCAGAAAGAATGCTTTCTATGGTGCATCTGTAAAAGTTGGTGAGAGTTGTAGCTGACATGCCAAATTTCCTTAGTCTTCTGAGAAAGTAGAGGCCTTGGTGGGCTTTCTTAACTATAGTGTTGGCATGGAGGAAGGAGGACAGATTGCTGGTGGATCTGGTCACCTAAAAACTTGAAGCTCTCGACCCTTTCTACTTCGTCCCCATTGATGTAGACAGGGGCATGTTCTTCTTTATACTTCCTGAAGTTGATGACAATCTCCTTCATTTTGTTGACGTTGAGGGAGAGATTATTGTTGCCGCACCAGTTCACCAGATTCTCTATCTCATTCCTTTACCCTGTCTGTGGGAGGGTTGGAGGAGGGGTGTGGGGAGGGGGTTGCTGAGGGTATAGTCAATGTGGCACCCACATTCTCCTAAAGGTTGCCAGGTTGGCTGTCTTGACAAACTGGCATTGGATTGCTAAACCATCCCATGAGAAATAGTCCTAAGGGATTGCGTATTTTTTTTTCAGTGACTGCATTCGTTCATTAATCATAAAACTATTGGAGATGGGGATAAAAATGGCTGGGTGGAAAATTTCAAAGCAGAACATTATGTGATAAAATCTCCAGGGATTTGGCTAATTGGACTTGGTTCGCCCTAACTCTAGTAGATGCTGTATATTCAGCTTTCATTACTGGAATGAGTTTTTGCAACATTATGTCTTTTCCCCAAGCTTACTGATACGTCCTCCTCAATAGGATCCTATATTAGGACGTGGGACCAGGTTCTTTGCTCACTGATTCTGAAGGGATGGAATTCACCTGAAGTGGGAATCAAGAGGTGGGACCAATCCCAGTTTGTCTTCCCACATCCTTTGTAAACCTGCTAGGAGGCAGGATTTTCACAGAGTCTTATTAAGACTGGAAATAGATCAAACTGCCCATTTGGTGGCTAGGGGAGCAGCAATGGAGATGGGACACCAGGAGCTGGGCCATATTCCAGCCTGAACTGGCCACTGCTGCAGCTGTCATCTGGGTGTATGGTCTTAACAGCAACACAAGAATCTTGACCTTCAAAATATCTGGGGCACACAGCGAACTGGGAGCTGGATAATAAAAGCAGGGAAACATTGGCTAGTCAAATTCCATTGCTGTTCAGTGGTTTTGTTGTCCAAACTTGCATTTTTACCCATCAATGACGGCACGGTGACACAGTGGTTAGCACTGCTGTGTCACAGCATCAGAGATCTGGGTTCAATTCTGACTCAGGTCACTGTCTGTGTGGAGTTTGCAAATTCTCCCAGTGTCTGCATGGGTTTTCATCATGAGGGTGCAGAATGTAGTGTTACAGTCATAGCTAGGGTATTATGAGGACTTTATATAACTTTAGCGAGATCTCTGGTTCTCTGCTTCTGACCTATTTTTGGTTGGTATCATGGAATGCAATCTCCAAATATTGTTAAACATCCCAGAAGACTGTCTGTAGAACAATGGAATTTGGTCACCATAGTCCCCTGACTCCAGAGATTTGATGTACTTCATGTTTGTTACAGAGAGAGTGAGAGCCACTCCGAGCCGGACAATGATCTGGAGAATCAGAGAAGGGGAACTGAAGGCTCCGTGACGGTAAGTAGCCAGAGCTTTCCTGCTTTTTCTTAGCAGCAAGACAGCCACGAGATCTGAAGCTGGGATATAGCAACCTTGAGGGTAACTCCAAGGTCTGGAGTTTCACCAAGTCGGAATGATTTGGAAGCCCTGTAAAGATGGCGGGTGTTCTCTATTCTAGGATTCTAGATCTCTCTCTGATTTTCACCAGGGCCTGTTAAGTGTGCAGGCTGGTTCCAGTCATGAGCTCACATCCTACATTCCTGACCTAGGTTGCTTCACTGCAGAGATAGGTGTAATCTACTCCTCTGTAAGCTACATGGAGCTGGGGCAGCTTTTTAAAAGGTTACAGTTCACGATGCCTCAGAGAAGTCATGAACAACTGCCTACCTAAAGAAACCTTTTAGAAAGTAAGATCAAAAGTTCCTCCTCATGCTCCCAATGCCATGCTAGGCTGCACCCCTACCATGGACCCCATGTTCTCTAAGCCAAGCTTTGCCCCTCCATTTACCACCATGGCCCATTATGTCTCCATGCTAAGATATGCCTCTCCATCCACTCCCACAGTCCATCATGGCCTCATGCCAAACAAAATCCCTCCACCCACCCCTGTGGGCTTTCATGTCTCCATGCCAAACTATGCCTCTCCACGCAACTCCCAAGATCCTTTACGCCAAGCTGTGACAGTTTCATGTACACTATTGACTCACAATATACTTTATAGAACCAATGAGCAATTAAGTGACAATGTCTACATGAGCAAAATACATGTCCTACATGAGCAAAATAGCTTTGAAAAGTCATTTATGAATTTCCATAATGTTAAAAATGTGTTTTTACTACAGTGCAATAAAATGTCAATCACTTAGATCATTTAAAATATCAGTAGCATGCACTGTAAGTACCTGAAGCTTCTTAACCTTATGTAAATAAACATTGTGCAATTGAAAGCAGGGATCAGAGAGCCAGAGCTGCAAATCAAGCAATGGTTTCTCTAAAGTTCAGGTGTTTCAACAGACCAACTAATGGGTTCTTAGAAAACACCTCATTTTATATTGGCTAAGAGCCAGACATTTACAGGAGTACTAAAACACTGAAGATTTCAAGTGCTTGTAGTTTCAATATTGAAACTTTAAATGGTGAGGATAATTGACACTTTTATTGCCTTGTATTAAAAATCATTTGCCTTTAAGAAAGTGGCAGATTGTCAACGAATGAATTTTTAAAGCTTTTCTTTTTAGAGATATTGCTGTCACTATCAGACTCATTACTTCTCAACAGTGGGTGGATATGCATAGCTTGGCATGGGGGGGGAATGAATCAATGGGCCGAATGGCCTCTTCTGCACTGTAGGGATTCTATGATTCCATGATAACCCTAAAATTGTGGCAAGCCGGTTCATGGGCACTGCGAGGAAACATTCCTTCACATAAAGGAAATCTGAAACTCTGTCCTTCAAAATGCTATTTAGGCTGGGGTACATTTGCAATGTCAGGGCATACAAAACTATGGGCTAACTGCTGGGAAATGGGGTTAGAATAGTTGAGTGGTTTGCTTTTGACTGGCACAGACACGGAGTGAACAACCTTTTTCTGTGTTTTTTTAAGATACGGCTCATCTCTGTTTAAAGTTAAAATGTATTTATTAGTGTCACAAGTAGGCTCACATTAATACTGCAATGAAGTTACTGTGAAAATCCCCTTGTCGTCACACTCTGGTGCCTGTTTGGGTACTTTGGGGAGAATTTAGCATGGCTAATGCACCTAACCCAAACCGGAGTACCCGGAGGAAACCCACATAGACACAGGGACAACATGCAGACTCCACACAGACAGTGATCTGAGCTAGGAATTGAACCTGTGTTCCTGGTGCTATGAGCCAGCAGTGCTAACCACTGTGCCACTCTCAAATGCTGCCTGTGGTGTGTTCGATAAACATTCTCTATATTTTTCCATCCTCAAGGCCGCATGCATTGAAATTCTGGAAATGTAAATGTTTGTCCACACATTTACCCTACTAATCCACCTAATCTACACATCTTGGGACATTAAGGGGCAATTTAGCATGGCTAATCCGCCTAACCTGCACATCTTTGGACTGTAAGTGGAGACCAGAACACTGGAAGAATTCTATGAAGACATGGGGAGAACATGCAAACTGCACATAGACAGTGACCCAAGCTGAGAATCAAATCTGGGTCCCTGGCGCTGTAAGGCAGCAGTGCTAACCACTGTGCCACCGTGCTGCGCCTGTCCTGTATGCCTCTATGATCTATGATACTGAAGCCACAATCAACTTGGTTGGCACTCAATGGGCAGAATTGCCTATTCCAGTCCTGTGTTTTTGCTGGCCGCAGTGCATAATTTTATTTAAAGTTTCAAGAGGTTGGGGTAACTGTTGTCAAGTGGGGGGACTGGTTAGCTAATGAAGAAGTGTGTGCAGTAGACAACATATTAAATTGTATACACACTAAAACAGAAAATGCTGAAGAGGAAAATCTCAGCAGGTCTGACAGCATCTGTGGAGAGAGAATAAGAGCCAACATTTTGAGTCAGGATGACCCTCCATCAGAGTAAATTTTGTGATCTTTCACTTCCTTTTGTGGTCAAGAAACCTTAGGCTGATAATTCTGTGAGTGGGGCGGCACAGCGGTTAGCACTGCTGGATCACAGCGCCAGGGACCTGGGTTCAATTCCCGGCTTGGGTCACTGTCTTTGTGGAGTTGCACATTCTCCCTGTGTCTGCGTGGGATTTCCTCCAGTGGTCTGGTTTCCTCCCACATTGGCCATGCTTAATTCTCCCTCAGTGTATAGGCGCCAGAGTGTGGCGACTTGGGGATTTTCACAGTAACTTCATTGCACTATTAATGTAAGCCTACTTGTAACACTAATAAACAAACTTTAAACTTCAATAGAGGTAAAACAAAACCTGCCTTAATCTTGTTGTTATTCTAATTTGGATACCAGGACCCACTTGCCCAGGTGCTGGGTCCCATTGCTGATGCTGATGTATAATCCATTTCTTTGGCATTCAGCAGCAAGCTAACAAACCCTAGCAAAAATATTAGCTTTAATTGAATGGTCATAATGTCAGGAGATGCTTCCTTAACCCTCTGGAGGACATTTGCATCCATGCAGTCAGTAAGTGTAATAACTCCACAGGGGCGAAAGTCCCACCACCAAGTTACTTTATTTACACCATACATCTGCACACAGCCAGCTCTCCTGTTGCTCCCTGCTGAATGCAGGCTGGGAGTCTGACATACCTGCTTTAAATAGGCAGCATGAGGCTCCGGGATTTAACCACCAATTAGGACCCATCAGGTAGTTCATACTCTAGCAACCTCATTAGCCTGTCTGAAGTCATGACAGTAAGGCAGTCTCAATATTAATGTTGGAAATCAAATTGAAAACATTCTTTTCCTTCCCCTTTTTTTCAGTCATGGAAGAAGAGGCGAAGAGACCAGTCTGAGAAAGGCAGGAGGAGAGCCTCGGTGTGTTCTCGACAGGGACGGATGAATGGGCACCGCCAGAGGGATGGAGACGTTGAGGCCGTCACACTGTTTGAAGTGGTCAGGATGGGGAAGAGTGCAATGCAGGTGTGTGCAGGACAGTAAGGAGAGACTGGAGATAGTGCAGCAATGTCTAATATTCCAGCAAGACCAGTAATCATTAATTCCCAGCTCCATGGTACAGAGGGATCTGGGCGTTCTGGTACATGAATCGCAAAAAGTTAGTATTTAGATGCTGCAAGTGATGAGGAAGGAGAACGGAATATTGTTGTTTATTGCAAGGGGAATGGAATTTACAAGTAGGGATGTTTTGCTCCAGTTGTATAGGGAACTGGTGAGACCACTTCTGGAGAACTGTGTGCAGTTTTGATCTCCTTATTTAAGAAAGGACATGATAGTATCCAAAGCAGTTCAAAAAAAGTTAAGTTGACTAATTCCTGGGATGAGGGGGTTATTTTACAAGTGTAATTGGGCCTGGAGTGTAGAAGGATAAGATGATCTTACTGAAACATGTAAAATCCTGAGGGAACTTGACATGGTGGATACTGGTAGGATATTTCAGCTTAGAGACTAGAACGAGTGCACACAGTTTAAAAGTATGGGCCACTCATGTCAGCAACGGGAAGAATTATTTTCTCTTAGAGAGTTAGTCTTTGGAACTCTCTTCCAGAGAGTGTGGTGGAGGCAGGGTCATTGAATATGCTTAAGGCAGAGTTAGATAGATTCTTGATTAAGATGTGTAGGTTAGGTGCATTGGCCATGTTAAATTGCCGTTTAGTGTCTAAAGTTGACCGCACGTGGTTACTGGGATAACGCAGGAAGGTATTCCTGGTAAGATGGTCTTTCAGAGAGTAATGCAGTCTCGATCTAATGGCCATCTTCTGCACTTTCGGGAATCTATGGTTCTCAGAGAGTTAAAGGTTATTGGGGGTAGGTGGGATATGGAGTTGAGGCCAGACTGGGAGTGCAATTGGGGAGGGAGTTCCGGGATTTTGACCCAGATCCTGTTGGATCCCACCTCCCAGAAAATGGCTCGGAGACAATGCTGGTAAACTGGTGTGCCAGCTGGTCTCCCCGGCACTGATATTTCTCATCAGTGTGTTAGAAATTATGAATGGCATCATGTGATATGAATCAGAACGAGAAAAAGACCAAATTGCCGTAAAGTGACACAATTTGCTCACCCCATTAGTCAAAGGTTAACAATCCTTGTTGGAGAGATTGGTGATAAATGTGAAATCTGTAAGAAGCATCAGAGAGTGCAGACACGTCCTGCTGTATACCTTCCATTGGCAACTGACTTTCACACGATAGGTGCCAAGGATCTAAAAGATATTGGACAAGAACATTCCACGTTGTAATATTTTTAGACGCTGGGTATAATGTTGAAAGATCAGCAAATTTGTGTGGAAAATTACTTGTTCCAATTAGACCAACATCTGTTCTTTTCTGATTAATAAAACTCATGATCTCTGCAACATACATCTGCTAATCTTTCCACATTATACCCAGCATCGGAAAAAGATTACAAGATGGGATTAATTTTCCAGTATTTTTCTCCCACTGAAGTTATTATATGGCCAGTCTTCAACATAGTGTCAATCAGTAACATCAGATAAAGGAAAAGCAGCCAGCATAATCAAGGACCCCACGCACCCCGAACATACTCTCTTCCACCTTCTTCCGTCTGGAACAAAATACAAAATTCTGAGGTCAAGTACCAACCGACTCAAGAACAGCTTCTTCCCTGCTGCCATCAGACTTTTGAATAGACCTACGTTAGGGCAGCACAATGACATTGCAGCCTCACAGTGCCAGAGACCCGGCTTTGATTGGGTCACGATCTGTGTGGATTTTGCACATTCTCCCCGTGTCTGCGTGGGTTTCCTCCGGGGGTGCTCTGGTTTCCTCGCACAGTGGGAAAGATGTGCTGGTCAGGTGAATTGGCCGTGCTAAATTCTCCCTCGGTGTACCTGAACAGGCGCCGGAGTGTGGCGATTAAGGATTTTCACTGTAACTTCATTGTTAATGTAAGCCCACTTGTGACTAATAAATAAACTTTATTTATATTAAATTGATCTTGCTCTACACCCTAGCTTTGATTGTAACACTACATTTGATTTGATTTGATTTATTATTGTCACATGTATTAACATACAGTGAAAAATATTGTTTCTTGCATGTTAAACAGACAAAACATACCGTTCATAGAGAAGGAAATGAGAGAGTGCAGAATGTAGTGTTACAGTCATATCTAGGGTGTAGAGAAAGATTAACTTAGTGCAAGGTAAGTCCATTCAAAAGTCTGACAGCAGCAGGGAAGAACTGTTCTTGAGTCGGTTGGAAGACGACCTCAGACTTTTGTATCTTTTTCCCGACGGAAGAAGGTGAAAGAGAGAATGTCCGGAATATGTGGGGTCCTTAATTATGCTGGCTGCTTTGCTGAGGCATCAGGAAGTGTAGACAGAGTCAATGGATGGGAGGCTGGTTCTGCACACTCTGCTTTCCTTCTCTATGTATACTATGCATTGTCTATACAGCGCATAAGAAACAATACTTTTCATTGTATCCCAATACATATGACAATAATAATTCAAATCATATCAAATCTAATCAAATACTACAACCTAGTCCAGATATTTCAGAAAAGAAACAAAAAACCTTTCTCTGATTAGAAAGAGTTTGTTTTAAGGCATTTCTCAGTCGGAATGTTGTTTGAGGCTATGTGACTTATTTTCTCTTCCTTTGCAGGCTGTTGTTAATGACTGGGTTGAAGAGTATAAACAAGACAGAGATACAGCACTCCTGGATCTCATCATTTTCTTCATTCAATGTTCAGGATGCAGAGGTACTCAGCTCTGATTTGTCATTAATGTGCACTGTCTTAGCCGTGATACATTACTCTGTATCTCACTAAAGCTGCTCTTGAAATAATGATTTCATACTTTGGAACATATAACACTGCTGCACAGGAACAGGCCCTTTGGCCCACGATGTGGTGCTGAACATGACGCCAAATTCAACTAATCCCTGCTGCCTGCCCTTGGTCTGTACCCCTCTATTCCTTACACACTCAAGTGCTTCTTTAAAAGCCCCTGAAATGCCCCTATTGTAGCTGCCTGCACCACCACCCCTGGCAGTGCGTTCCAGACTCTACCACTCACTGTGTAAGAAGCTTGCCCTTCACATCTCCTTTGAACCTTCCCTGTCTCACCTTTATGTGCATGCCCCCTAGTATTAGACATTTTCTTTTTATTCATTCATGGAACATTGGCGTCGCTGTCCGGCCAACATTTATTGCTCATCGCTTGTTTTCCGAGGGCAATTGAGAGTCAACCACATTGCTGTGGCTCTGGCGTCACGTGTAGGCCAGACCAGATAAGGACGGCAGATTTCCTCCCCTAAAGGACATTAGCGAACCAGGTGGGTTTTTCTGACAATGGTTTCATGGTCATCAGTCAATTCTTAATTCCAGATATTTTTTATTGAATTCAAATTCCACCATCCGCCATCAACTCTGGGAAAAAGATTCTGACTGTCAACCCTATCTGTGCCTGTCATAATTTTATAGACTTCTACCAGGTCTCCCCTCAGCTCCGCCACTCCAGAGGAAACAACTCAAGTTTATCCAGCCTCTCCTTATAGGTCAGACCCTCTTCCCAGACATTCTACATCTCACTGTTGTGATTGAAGCATGTTCTAACATGTGCCTGTTAAGAGTGATTATTTTGGTTTAGATTAAAAATAAATATTTATAATGATAATCTTCTTACCCGTGCAATTTCCACACCCTCCCACCTCTTTACTTCCAGAATCAAAGTGACTCAACTTCAAGTATAACTCAAGAGTCGTCAAGTGTTTTGACAAGTCCAGAGGATTCCGTAAAGCGATTTAAATTGTTAAGTGGATTCCACAGGATAAATGCAGAGAAACAATGACCTCTGATGGTGAAACTAAGAACGGTGGTGGGGGGGGGGGTGTCATTATAAAAATGAATGCTTGGCCATTTAGGAGGGAAGTGGTTGTGGGAGTGGAGGGAGTACATTTTCTACTCACAGGCATGTAAAAAAAAATTGGAATGCTCTCTCTCCCAAAAGGCTGTGGTTGCTGGGACAACAGGAAGGAATCTAGTATGCGATCCATAGGGTTTGGTGAGGTAAGAATATCAAGTGCAACGGACAAAAAAGTGGGTAGCTGGAGATGCAGTACAAATTAGCCATGATCTAACTGAATGGAGGAAAGGGTTCGAGGGGCTGAATGGCCTCTTCCATGCTTAACATGGGAAAGAATAATCCAAACCTCTCTCGCTTTGCCAATCTCAAACCCCACAGCAGGACCATCACCAAGATAGAATCGTAGAGTCTGATCATTCCAGGTTCCAGAACATTGCTTGTCTGTGCCCAACTTGCTGCTGTTGTTGTTCTCCTACATCTCATCATCACTTGCCAGCTCAGTGAATCCTGTATGACATTCCAAGTTCAATTTTATGTGAATTACAACTTGACCGCCTGCATCCAGGAACACAGGTTCAAATCCCACCATAGCATCTGCCGGAATTTGAAATCAATCAATAAAAATCTGAACATGATGCGGAGATGCTGGCATTGGACTGGGGTGGGCACAGTAAGAAGCCTCACCACACCAGGTTAAAGTCCAGCAGGTTTATTTGGTAGCACGAGCTTTCAGAGCGCTGCTTCATCCTCATGAAGGGGCAGTGCTCTAAAAGCTTGTGCTACCAAATAAACCTGTTGGGCTTTAACCTGGTGTTGTGAGACTTCTTACTGTAAAAAAAATCTGCAATTAAAAGCTAGTCTCAGTGTGGAAGGCCATGAAACTATGATTGGTTATAGTAAAAACACATCTGGTTCACTGGTGTCCTTTAGGGAAGAAAATCTGCCTTCCTTACCCAGTCTGTTCTACATGTGACTCCAACACAATGTGCTTAACTCTCAATGCCCTCTGAAATGGTCTGACAAGCCACTCAATTGTATCAAACTGCTACAAAGAAGGGAGCCCACCAGCTCAAGAGCAGGTAGGGATGGGTAATAAATCTCAAGGACGGCACGGTGGCACAGTGATTAGCACTGCTGCCTCACAGCGCCAGGGACCCAGTTTCAACTCCGGCCTCAGGTCACCGTGCGGAGTTTGCATGTTCTTCCTGTGTGTGCATGGGTTTCCTCCAGGTGCTCTGGTTTCCTCCCACAATCCAAAAATGCACACAATTAGGTTGATTGGCCATGCTAAATTGACCCTCGTGTTAGGGGGATTAGCAGGATAAATATGCAGGTATATGGAAATAGGGCCTGGGTGGGATTGTTGTCAGTGCAGACTTGATGGGTCGAATGGCCTCCGTCTGCACTGTAGGGATTCTGAGACTTTTTTCTCTAGAGCTTAAAAGATGATCTTATAGAGGTCTATAAAATTATGAGGGGCATAGGTCAGCTAGATAGTCAATATCTTTTCCCAAAGATAAGGGAGTCTAAAACTAAAGGACATAGGTTTATGGTGAGAGGGAAGAGATATAAAAGGGTCCAGAAGGGCAATTTTTTCACACAGAGGGTGGTGAGTGTCTGGAACAAGCTGCCAGAGGTAGTAGTAGAGGCAGGTCCAATTTTATCTTTTAAAAAGCGTTAGGATAGTTACATGGGTAAGATGGGTATAGAGAGAGATATAGGCCAAATGTAGGCAATTGGGACTAGTTTAGGGGTTTATAAAAAAGGACCACATAGACAAATTTCCATGCTATAAACCTCTTTGACTCTATAAATGCTGGCAGAGTCAGTGATATCCACATCCCATGGAAAGAATAAATATTTTTAAAAACAAAACTAATCTAGACTAAACTCCTTTCACTCCTGTCCTTGCTATTTGGAACGAATGAGAATCAACTGATTCTCCCTTCAACAATATGTCAAATTAAAAATCCTTTAGCTCATCCCCAAGTTCTTGAATTGTCTTGGGCCTGGTTAAGGTTGTTGTTGGCACCAGCCTAAGTGTCAGGCCATTCCTGCAAGTCATTCAAACCCTTTCGCTCCCTCTATCTATGGCTTTCAGCAACTGAGCTATTAGCAGTATTGGCCTCACACTTTGAGGCACTCTTCCCAAATACCTACTTCTTATTTCCTGTAACCCTTCCCTCATAGGATCCCTAAATGTGATCTATGGCTGTGTCCTTTGAACCTTCACTGCCCGTTGTCCAGTTTTGTCTTTATGAGGGATTCTGGGACAATTTGTTACCTTCCAAACCTTGACTCTTTCCATCTCGAAGGACAAGAATAAAAGATACATGGAAACATCACCACCTGCAAGTTCCCTCCAAGCCACTCATCATCCTGACTTGGAAATATATCGCCATTGCATCGCAGTTGCTGGGTCAAAATCCTGGAATTCCATTCCTAAGTGTATTGTGGGTCAACCCACAGCACGTGGACTGCAGCGATTCAAGAAGGCAGCTCATCACCACCTTCTCAAGGGACAATTAGAGATGGGCAATAAATGTTGGCCAGCCAGTGAGGCCCGTGTCCCACGGATTGAATAATAAAGAATCCAAGTTGCAGTTAGTCCGAAACTGGGGTTGGTCTGTCTGGGGAATGGCCAAAACCAGATTGTACTTTCGAAAAGTAGATATTGTGGTCCAGGACTGGACTCTGCAGAGAAACGTCGGCGCATTATTTTCAAACCTAGGCTTGTCCACTTAAAACCCCTTCCCACAAGGGCAAAGGGCTAATCTGAGGACCTGGGTTTTCTGACCAGCGGGAGACTCGTGTGACTGTGCGCCTATTATTTATAACTTCCTGCTTTATGAGGACATTCCTTTTGTCAAAATGTGATGTATTTTATTCTCATGCATGAATATTTTGAAGTAATGTGTTTCATTCTAAGCGTTTTCTCTCCTGTTTGTTGCAGGGATGGTTACGGCTGAGGTTTTTCAGAATATGCACAATCCTGACATTCGGAGAAAAATGACTGAGGAATTTGATGAGGTGAAATAAGGTTTTTGAGATTGATTTGAAAACACGGTTTTCATCGGGTGTTGCATATTCAATCTTCCTTCTCACATAAATTGTGGATTTGAATGCTGTATAAGCAGCAGTTTCACAGCGGGGAGGATACATGCGTGGACTCAACAAATCCGACAGCTTGCACAGACAGTTACTGCAGACTGACACAGTTAAAAGGTGCCGTGGTAATCCCGACGTGTCTTAATGTGCTGCGTGCACAGAGCAACATGAGAGATTGGAGCAGGAGTAGACCATATGGCCGCTCAAGCCTGCTCCACTATTCAATAGAGTCAAGGCACAGGGACCCGAGTTCGATTCCCGGCTCGGATCACTGTCTGTGTAGAGTCTGCACATTCTCCCCGTGTCTGCGTGGGTTTCCTCCGGGTGCTCTGGTTCCCTCCCATAGTCCAAAAGATGTACTGGTTGGGTGCATTGCCCATGCTAAATTCTCCCTCAGTGTCAGGCACCAGAGTGTGGTGACTAGGGAGTTTTCACAGTAACTTCATCGCAGTGTGAATGTAAGCCTGCTTGTGACACTAATAAATAATCATTAAACTTTTAGAATTATAGGATCCTTACAGTGCAGAAAGTTTAAAGCTTATTTATTAATGTCACAAGTAGGCTTTTATTAACACTAATGAAGTTACTGTGAAAATTCCCTAGCAGCTATACTCTGGCACTTGTCTGGGGACACTGGAGGCCATTTGGCCCATCAAGTCTACACCAACCACAATCCCACTCATCCTATCCCCATAACCCCACATATTTAGTCTATTAGTCCTCCTGACACTAAGGGGCAATTTAGCATGGCCAATCAACCTAACCCGCACATCTTTGGAGTGTGGGAGGCAACTGGAGCATCTGGAGAAAACCCATACAGACATGGGGAGGATGTGCAGACTCCACACAGACAGCATGGATTCCTAAGCTGGGAATCAAACTCGGGTCCCTTGAGCTGTGAGGCAGCAGTGCTAACCACTAACCCATTTCCATTCAGACTGGGGTTACATGTGAAGTGTGGCTGCTTAGACATGCCAGAGCAGGAAGCATCCATGAACCTAGCCCCATTATCTTTGAACACTTCAGGAGAGGATTGAGACAACTACTGGAAGAGGAATTGTAGCAATATGTGGTTTAACTGCTCTCAAACCCAGCAGCCTGCTCTGGTAACTTGATCAATTGTTTTAGCAGTGCAAAAGATTTAGTCCACGCCTCTCACTCTTAAATTAATCATTGAACATCACAGCACTGTAATGCTGCAATTATAGAATCATAAAATTATACAGCACAGAAGAAGGCCTTTGACCCATCATGTCTGCATCAACACATTAGAAACATCTGAACTCCCCCCTCATCCCACCTGCCAACGCTTGGCCCATAGCCCTGAATATTATGATGTGCTAAGTGCTCATCCAGATACTTTTTAAAAAGATGTGAGACAACCAGCCCCCACCATCCTCCCAGGCAGCGCATTCCAGACCGTCACCACTCTCTGGGTAAGAAAATTTTCCTCAGGTCTCCTCTGAACCTCCTGCCTCTCACCTTAAACCTATGTCCCCTCGTGACTGATCCTTCAACTAAGGGGAACAGCTGCTCCTTATCCACTCTGTCCATGTCCCTCATAATCTTGTACACCTCGATCAAGTCACCCCTTCAGTCTTCTCTGCTCCAATGAAAACAACCCAAGCCTCTCCAACCTCTCTTCATAACTTAAATGTTCCATCCCAGGGAGCATCCTGGTGAATCTCCTCAGCACCCCCTCCGGTGCATTCACATCCTTCCTATAATGTGGTGACCAGAACTGCAGACAGTACTCTAACTGTGGCCTCATCAAAGTTCCATACAACTCCAACATGGCTTCCCTGCTTTTGTAATCTCTGCCTCAATTGATGAAGACAAGTGTTTCATATGCCTTTTTCACCACCCTACTAACACGCCCTTCCGTCTTCAGAGATCTGTGGACAAACATGCCAAAGTCCCTTTGTTCCACAGAACTTCCTTGTGTCCTACCATTTGTTGAATACTTTCTTGTCAAATTACGCCTTCTGAAGTGTATCACCTCACACTTTTCAAGGTAAATTCCATCTGCCGCTTATGTACTCATTTGACCATTCCGTCTATATCTTCTTGTAGTCCAAGATATTCTGCCTCACTGTTAACCACCCGTCCAATCTTTATGTCATTCACAAAATTACTAATCCTATCCCCTACATAGTCATCAATGTCATTTATATAAATGACGAATAATAGGGGGCCCACACAGATCCCTGTGGTATACCACTGGGAAACTGGCTTCCAGTCAGTAAAGCAGCTTTCTGTCATCACTCTCTGTCTCCTACAACTGAACCTGTTTAGAATCCACTTTGTCAAATTACCCTGTATCCCATGTGAATTTACCTTCTTTACATGTCTCTCAAGTGTGACCTTGTCAAAGGCCTTGCTGAAATCCATATAAACTATATTGACTACACTACTCTCATCTACACAACTTTCCACCTCCTCAAAAAATTCAATCAAGTTTGTTAGGTATGACCTCCCTCTGACAAAGCCATGCTGATTGTCCCTGATCTAGCTTTGCCTCTCCAAGCGGAGATAGATACTCTCCTCCAGAAGTTTCTCTCATATTTTTCTTACCACTGACATGAGACTCACTGGTCTGTAGTTCCCTAGTTTATCTCTACAACCCTTCTTAAATAGCGGAACTACATTACCTGTTCTGCAGTCACTTGGTACCCCCTCCAACCACCCCACTCCACACCCCGTGACCAGAGAGGAATTGAAAATTTGGGTCAGAGTCTCTGCAGTCTCCTCTCTTGCCTCCCACAGCAGCCCAGGACCTGGCAATCTATCCACTTCTAAGGCTGCCAACATCTCCATTACCCTATCACAATTTGCTCAAGAAACTCACAGTCTCTCTCTTGAAGTTCCAGACCATCATCCTCATTCTCTTGGGTGAAAACAGATGTGTAGATGTGAAGTATTTTTTCAACACTCTATCAATGCTCTTTGGCTCCACCCACAGATTGCTCCTAATGGGCCCTACTCTTTCCTTGGTTATCCTCTTCTTATTGATATACCTATAGAATATCTTGGGATTTTCCCTACTTTTACCAGCCAGAGCTTTCTCATATCCCCTCTTTGCATTCCTAATTGCTTTCTTAAGCTCCACTCTGCACTCTCTATACCTCACTAATGCCTCCACTGATTTTCTCCCCTTGTACTTTTTAAAAGATTTTCTTTTTCTTCTCATTATATCCTGAATGTCTCTGGTCATCCATGGTTCTCTGAGCTTGTTATTCCCACCTATCACCCTTGAGGAAACATGCTGGGCTTGCATTCTCCCCATTTCCTTTTTTCAATGCCTCCTTCCCGCTGACCCTGCTCTTCTGTAGATTTTCCCATTAGTAGCTTTTCCCAGTCTACCTTGGCCACCAGATCTTGTCTCATTTTCAGAAGCTTCATTAGTGAACAGCAAAGGATTTATTTACAAAGATCTACTAGAGCAGCTAGTTTGGGAATGCCTCTGCTTATGAGAACTCCTCTCCCTGGGGTGATTCCCCAGTCTGAGTCCCCATTGGTCACCCAGGTCAATAACCCTTACTCTGCTGTGTTGCCCTTAAAGGGACAATCATTACAAACATGCTGGAGATGCAGGAAATTTTACCAGTCTGAATCAAAGTGTCTTCTCACCTTCAGTGGGAAAATCTGGTCTAGGAAAAGACGGATCGATTGGGCAAAAATTGAATATCCACCTTGATTTTCAAGCTTGTGGCATTTTGCAGAGTATAAAATGGTTGCAGCACAATTTGCTCACCTAATTAAAGTAATTAAATGTATGTGGAACTCTTTGAGATGATCTGATTTTGCATTATATTCTGTTATTATATCAGTGACCAACTCAAATTGCTGCAACACTGAATTGAAGAACCCCCATAGACATTTTTGAAGACAGTTTCCAAGATAAATGATCTCTGCCTTTTACAATGGCCATGAAATTTAATGTTGCCCTTGTATCTTTCGCAGGAGACAGGCTTGCAGTACAAGAAGTTCATGGTGTACCCCTGGATCCTAAACGTTACGTGGCCACTGGATCTGGTATTAAGTCAGCTTTCTTCACTTTAATGATGATGAGTAGAGATTTGTTTTGTCCTCCCTCATTCTCTGCAGCTAGGTGGATCACTTGGCATTGACCTATGCACCAGAAAAGACAATGGCAAACCCAGTCCTGTCAACCCTGTAAAGTCCTCCTTACGAACATGTGGGGGCCAGTGCCACCATTGGGAGAGCTGTCTCACAGACTAGTCAAGCATCAGCCTGACATAGTCATCTTCATGGATTCTTAGCTGACTGATAGTGGCCCAGACTGCACCATCACCATTGCTGGATCTGTCTTGTCCCACCAAACAGGGCAGGCCCAGCACAGTGGTCTACAGTCAGGAGGGAGTTAACCTGGGAGACCTCAACATCGATTCCAGACCTCAGGAAGTCTCATGTCACTGATTACCATGTAGTGCCTCCACTCTGCTGATGAATTAGTACTCTTCCACCACTTGGAGAAAGTTGAACACCGCTTGGAGAAAGGACTGAGGGTGCAGAATGTACCCTGACTGGAGGACTTCAATGTCATCACCAAGATTGGCTGGGTAGCACCAATACTAACCAAGCTGGTCAAGTCATAAGAACATAAGAAATAGGAGCAGGAGTAGGCCATCTAGCCCTTCGAGTCTGCCCCGCCATTCAACAAGATCATGGCTGATCTGAAGTGGATCAGTTCCACTTTCCCGCTTTCTCCCCATAACCCTTAATTCCCTTGTCTATCAGAAACCTAAAGGTTTGTGCTAAAAGACATAGCTGTCAGACTGAGTCCAGGCCATCATATTAGGAGTTCCTCCATATATTGTCCCTAGCCCAATCATCTTCAGCTGCTTCATCAATTACCTTCTTTCTAAGATCAGGAGTGGGGATATTCACTGATTATTGCACAATGTTCAATACCATTCATGACGCCTCAGATACTGATGTGCAATTCGTGTCGAAATGCAATAAGATTTGGACAATATCCAGGCTTGGGCTGACAAGTGGCAAATAACATGCATGCCACAAGAGTGCTAGGCAATGGCTAGCTCCAACAAAAGAGAATCTAACCATTGCCTCTTGATATTCAATAGCATTGCCATCACTGAATGCCCCACTATCAACATCTTGGGGGTTACCATAGACTAGAAGCTGAGCAGCACCAACCAGGTATTGTGGCTACTGGAGCAGGTCAAGGCTATGAAACCTGAGCTGAGAAACTCAACTCCAAATTCCACAAATCTTGTCCACCATCAACAAGGCACAATTCAGGAGTGTGATGGAATATTCTCCACTTGCCTGGATGCGTGCAGCTCTAACACCACTTGAGAAGCTTAACACCATCTATGATGAAGTGGCCTACAAACATCCACTCCCTCCATCACTGACACACAGTAGCAGCAGTGTGTACTATCTACAAGATGCACTGCAGGAATTCACCAACATTCCTTAGGCAGCACTTTCCAAACCCACGACCACGACCACTTAGAAAGACAAGGGTGGCAGATACCAGGGAACACACCACCTGCAAGTTCCCCTCCAAGCCACTCACCGTCCTGACTTGGAAATATATCGCAATTCTTTCACTGTTGTTGGGTCAAAGTCCTGCAGCTCCCTCCCTAACATCATTGTGGGTGTACCTACACCCCAGGTACTGCAGTGGTTTGAGAAGGCAGTTCACCTTCTCAAGGGCAACTAGGGATGGGCAATAAATGCTGCCCTATCCAGCAATGCCCATACCCCGTGAATGAATTTTTGAAACTGGAAGAACGCAATAGAGTTCTTACAGGAGAGAGTGGGAAGAAATGCAGTCAAGGTGCGATGGGAATCAGTGGACTTATCGTAGATATTGGTCGACAACCATTCCCAGAAATGGAGATGTTGAGGAAGGGAAGGGAAGAATCCTAGAAATGGCCAGGAGAAAGTGTGAGGGAAATGGCAATTGGAAGCAAAGTTAATATGTGTGAGAGGGCGGGGATGAGGGGACGAGAAGTATAAGGTGATGGCCAAATGGTATTATCGCTAGACTATTAATCCAGAAACTCAGCTAATAATGTTCTGAGGACCCGGGTTCAAATTCCGCCATGGCAGATGGTGGAATTTGAATTCAATAAAAAAAATCTGGAATTGAGAATCTACTGATGACCATTGTCGATTGTCAGAAATTACTGTTTCAGTAATGTCCTTTAGGGAAGGAAATCTTATCTGGTCTGGCCTACATGTGACCACAGAGCCATAACAACGTGGTTGACTCTTAATTCCCCTTGGGCAACTAGGGATGGGCAATAAGTGCTGGCCAGCCAGAGATGCCCATATCTCACGAATGAATAAAAAAAAGTTTCTGGGCAATTGTTTAATGAAGAAGTCATTGGTTCCAGGGTTGCCAACTCTGACCGGATGTATTCCTGGAGGCTTGATCACATGACCTCATGATCACATGACCCATAACAATTCAGCTCTGTCAAGCAACCTCTTTTCCCTATTTCAATTTCACTAATAGATGTGTTCAATGACTCTATGAAAATACGTTTTGATGCCCGCTGTGATTTTTCTCAGCATCTAGGAGATTAATCTTCAATTCCAATAATGGCAATGACTTACATCTGTACGGCACCTTTATCAGAGAAGGGTCATAGGGCGGAATTTTACCGGCACGTCCTCCAGAGGCTCGTACGATCCTGCCTGAGGCCAACGGACAATGCCAAATCTCCGAGCCTCACCTGCCCCCGAAATCAGGGCAAGCGTGCCGATAAAATTCCGGCCATAGAGTCATCATAATGATTCTATCATCATAGAGTAAAATGTGTTAAGGTGCTTCATCAGCGTCACTGTTAAAATTTGATACTGAGTCACGGAGGGACGTATTGGGACAGTGACCAGAAGCTTTGTCAAAGAGGTAGGTTTTTAAGAGTGAAAATGTGGGAGGAGGAAGTGAAGAGAGGGAGGAAGAGAGATACAGAGATTTAGGGAGGGGTTCCAGTGCATTGGGCCTTGACAGCTGACCCCATTGCTGAAGTCAGGAGAATTTGTGATACGCAAGAGGCTGGAATTGGAGTTCTTGGAGAGTTGTGGGAGGTTACATAGATTGGGAGGGCCGAGACCATGGCAGGAATTGAACACAAGGTGAGACTTCATTAAAAATCGGAGCATTGACATCCTGGGTGTCGATGTAGGGTCAGTAAGTGCAGGAAACTCCTGGACGGTGCTGACCCTAACTGGTTCATAGAATCCCTACAGTGCAGAAGCAGGCTGTTTGGTCCATCAAGCCTGCACCAACAACAACCCCATCCAGCCCTTATCCCACCCCATGCATTTACCCTGCTAGTCTCCCTGACACTAAGGGACAATTTAGCATGGCCAATTCACCTAATCCACACATCTTTGGACTGTGGGAGGAAACCGGAGCAGCCAGAGAAAACCTACGCAGACACGGGGAAAAGGTGCAAACTCCACACAGACCCGAGGCTAGAATTGAATCTGGGTCCCTGATGCTGTGAGGTAGCAGTGTGTGCCCTATGCCCTGACTGTTCACCATTCTCTCTTGCTCTCTCTTTCCAGGACAGTGGGGATTACCCCCTCACAATGTCAGGACCCTACTGGAAGAAATTCAAGTCCAATTTCTGTGAGTTCCTCTCTCTGCTAATTCAGCATTGCCAGTACACCATTGTACATGACGAGTACCTGATGGATACAGTGATCTCCCTGCTGACTGGACTCTCAGACTCCCAAGTGTGGGCCTTCCGACACACCAGTACGCTTGCAGGTGAGAGGAGTGTGAACTCGGGATAGGGCAGGGGACTGGGACTAGGCCCTGCTGTGGGATCTTGCCACCTCCTCAGAGCCTGCAACATCTGTCCAACTCAACAGTTTGCTCTGAACCTTGGCTGGCTTTTCACATAACGTGTCCCGATGGGGAGTTTGGCTGGGTGAAAGGGCACGGAAATCTTTTGGGGGGGAGGCGGGTAATTTTCCTGTCCCACCCGCCACAGAAATCTTAGTGGGCGGGGAGGAACATGCAAAGATCCGTTGACCTTAGGTGGGATTTTCTGGTTTTGGGGGGAGCATGGCCAGAAAACCCCACCCCTGGTGCTGCAGAGTTAGGCTTGGCAGCCATTTTGCACTGCCTCATAAAGTGGAAGCCCATCCCGTAAACCAATTGGATGTTAAGGGGCCAAACTGCCCATAGCAATATTAAATCTGAGGGGCAATCATTATAATTTGTGATGCAAAATGAGTTAATCTGCCTTTTGCATCGTTTGTATAAGTATATGCATATTTTTGATTTATATACCGATGCATACCTGAAACGTGAGTGTCAATGGCAAGGCCGCCATTTATTTCCAATCCCAATATTTCCTTGAGGAGGAGGTGGGGAGCTTCCTGTAGACCCAGGAGTTGGCACTGCTCTTGAGGCGCTATCAGAATTAGAGAGCTGTTGGCTATTTGGTTGCCTGGCAACTCTTGGAGGCAGTATCTTGTCCAGATGGGGGCGGAAGTCTCGCCCTGAGCCAGTCGGAGGCCTGACACCTTTCAAAGTGCTGTGGGGACGGCCTTGCTAACTGAAGGCAGACTTGCCCCCTGACCTTTCAGCAAGAGTGCCTGGGGCCAACCATGTAAAATTGCAGCCAGTTACTCTGGGAAATCATAGTAACAGAATCTCCTAGTTATGTTCGTGGCATTGATGTGAGTGCAGTTGCTGGAGTACCTTCGCCAGGATTTTCACATTTTTCTTTTCCTCGAGCTATGAAACTAATGACGGCCTTAATCAACGTGTCTCTGAGTCTGAGAGTACAACTGCAAAACTCTCAGCGACAGTGTGAGGTTGAGATGATTGACAAACGGCCCAGCAGGAGACTGGAAACATTCTTGCAGAAGAAAAAGGAGGTAAGCATGACACCTTTAATTGTTCATTTACCCTTCTCGGTACTGAAATCTAGTGGGGGTGGCACGGTGGCACTGTGGTTAGCACTGCTGTCTCATAGCGTCAGGCACCCAGGTTCGATTCCCGGTCTCGGATCACTGTCTGTGTGGAATCTGCACGTTCCCCCATGTCTGCATGAGTTTCCTCCGGGTGCTCTGGTTTCCTCCTGAAAGACATGCTAGTTAGGTGGATTGGCCATGCTAAATTATCCTTCTGTGTATGTGAACAGGCGCCAGAGTGTGTCAACTGGGGGATTTTCACAGTAACTTCAAAGCAGTGTTAAATAACAACACTGATAAATAAACTTTAAAATCTAACAGAATTATAGTAGAAAAAATGTAGATGTTTTTGGCAAGGCCGAGATTTATTGCCCATCTCTTGCCAACGATTTGATTTGATTTATTATTTTCACATGTTTTAGGACTCAGTAAATTTGGCATGTCAGCTATGACTCTCACCAACTTTTACAGATGCACCATAGAAAGCATTCTTTCTGGTTGTATCACAGCTTGGTATGAGCTCCTGCTCTGCCCAAGATCGCATGGAACTACAAAAAGTCATGAATGTAGCCCAATCTGTCACGCAAACCAGCCTCCCATTGATTGACTCTGTCTACACTTCCCGCTGCCTTGGCAAAGCAGCCAGCATAATTAAGGACCCCACACACCCCGCACATTCTCTTTTCCACCTTCTTCCTTCGGGAAAAAGTTACAAAAGTCTGAGGTCATGCACCAACTGACTCAAGAACAGCTTCTTCCCTGCTGCTGTCAGACTTTTGAATGGACTTACCTTGCATTAAGTTGATTTTTCTCTACACCCTACCTATGACTGTAACACTACATTCTGCACTCTCTCCTTTCCTTCTCTATGAATAGTATGCTTCGTCTGTATAGCGCTCAAGAAACAATACTTTTCTCCGTATGTTAATACATGTGACAATAATAAATCAAATCAAATACCGTGAAAAGTATTGTTTCTTGCGTGCTATACGTTCAAAGCATACCGTTCACAGAGAAGGAAACGAGAGAGTGCA
Source organism: Carcharhinus amblyrhynchos (assembly GCF_965287045.1). Lineage (NCBI taxonomy): Eukaryota > Metazoa > Chordata > Chondrichthyes > Carcharhiniformes > Carcharhinidae > Carcharhinus > Carcharhinus amblyrhynchos. The sequence continues at coordinate 94,806,958 of NC_137333.1, forward strand.
GAATGTAGTGTTACAATCATAGCTAGGGTGTAGAGAAAGATCAGCTTAATGCAAGGTAGGTCCATTGAAAAGTCTGACGGCAGCAGGGAAGAAGCTGTTCTTGAGTTGGTCGGTACGTATCCTGAGGCTTTTGTATCTTTTTCCTGATGGAAGAAGGTGGAAGAGACAATGTCTGGGGTGCGTGGGGTGAGTGGTGTTTCTCAGACCTCTGCAGTCCATGTAGTGAAGTTACCTTTAGTGTAGCATGTTCGAAGGTTGATAAAACCCCAGTTGTGGGCGCCATCTCCCCACTACCCTGAAGCTCAAGTGAGGGGCAATACTTGGAGTTAATCTCACAGCTTTTCTTAGCAATTCTTATTATCTTTGATAGAGGAAGGAGATCAGGTAAGTGTGACTGTTAGTGTTTGGATTGAAGGAGAAATTAGGGAACTCCCTGGCATTTGGTGGAAGGCAGTGGCACAATGATATTGTCACCAGACTAGTAATAGAGAAACCCAGGGTAATGCTCGGGGGACCTGGGTTCGAATCTCACCATGGCAGATGGTGAAATTTGAAATCAGTAAAATCTGGCATGATCACAAAATCATTGTCAATTTTCATAAAAATTCATCTGGTTCATGAATGTTAGGAAAGGAAATTTGCTGTCCTTATTTGGTCCAGCTCTATGTGACTCCACACCCACAGCAATGAGGTTGACTCTTTGCTGCCCATTTAAGGACAATAAGGGACGGGCAATAAATGCTGGGCCAGTCAGTGATGTCCACATCCTGTGAATAACATTAAAGAAAGGTTCTGGCAGAGAGGTTTAGAATCATGTAGGGCTTGGATAGACTAAGGCATTTCTAATAGTTGAAGGGTTATTAATCGAGGGCATGGATTAATGGTGTTTGGTAAGAGAATCAGATGTGACACGAGGATGCAATGAGATTTAGAATGCCCTGCCTCTTGAAGTGCTGGATACAGATTGAATAGAGCTCTTCAGAAAGGAAAGGGTTAAATACTTCTAGGAAAAATCAGTCGCAGAGGACACAGGGAACACATAGCGGTGGAATGGGTGGGGAAAATGGGGTGGGGGGAAATGGGGTGGGGGGAAACGGGGTGGGGGAAATGGGGTGGGGGGAAACGGGATGGGGTTGAATGGGACGGGGGAGGAGACGCACTAACTTGACTGCTCTCTGAATGGCCTCTTCCCGTGCTATACTATTCCACGATTCTAACTTAAGGGGTCGACACCTCGGTCTATCAGCCTCTGGGATGGTGGGTAAATTGGAATAACTATGTGTCAGTGTTTTGTTTTGTCTTTTTAAGGCTCCAACAGATAATAAATAGTTTGATGCCATTTCTTGCAGATTATCGAAAAACAAGAAAACATTGAAAATCTGATGAACGCCATTTTCAAAGGAATCTTCCTTCATAGATATCGGTAATGTTACCCATCTGCGGTGTGAAAATAATTCCCCATTCCCCGGGAATAAAACAGCTTTTCATTGCTTTTGAATTTCCATTTGTGGTGAGAACAGAAGGGTTATTTTCTGGGCAGATCAGATGCAAGTTCTCACCTGGTTTCGTGGAGACGACTCATTGGCACAGCTTAAGGCAGCACATCTGATTGGATGGAGGGTGCACTTTAGTCATCAAATCCCTACAGTGCAGGAGGCCGTTCGGCCCATCAGGTCTGCACTGACTCTTCCACAGAGCATCTTAATCATGCCCACCCTCCTCCCCTATCCCTGTAACTCCGTGCATTTATTCCACTAATCTCCCAGGCTATGCCTCTTTTGGGGCATTTTAGCATGGCTAATCCACCTTTGTGATGATGGGAGGAAACTGGCGGACCCAGAGGAAACCCACGCAGACACGGGGAGAACGTGCAGACTCCGCACAGACAGTGACCCAAGCCAAACCTGGGTCCCTGGTGCTGAGAGACAGCAGTGCTCACCACTGGGCCATCATGCCATCCTGAAACCACATCAGGAGAGGTTAAGTCAAAAGACCAAAAATTTGGTCAATGAAGTAGGTTTCAAGGAATGTCTTAAAGCAGGAGAGCAAGGCCCAGAGGCAGGAAGACCTAGCGAAGGAAATCTGGAGTTTAGGGCCTAGCCAATGAGGGTGGAGAAAATAAAATCGAGGAATATTCAAGAGGCTGGAAATAGAAGAGTGCAGATTCCGAGGAGGTGCAGGGTTTGATGAGATTATAGAGATAGGGAGGAGTGAGTTCACAGAGGAATTGAAATCAAAGTGTTGCCTAACCTGGAACCAATGCAGGTCAGTGAGCACAGGGTCAATGAGTGTTAACGAGTTTGGGAAATGGGAAACGGAATTTCTGATGACTGTATGTTTATGGGAGATAAGTATGCAGGAACACAATGGGGTGAATTTTACCACGGGAATCGGAGTGGGCGAGGGATGGACCATGGAAAAGTCTGCTGACCTCGGGCGGGATTATCCGGATTTCGGGGCAAACGCGTTTGGAAAATCCCACCCAGGATGTTGGAATGGTCAAGTATAATGGATAAGTGAATGCTTCAGCATTAGTGATGTCACAAGAGTGAGAGACAGCCTAAAATGGTGCAGGAAAATCTTTGGGAATGGTAAAAGTAAGGGAAGAATACACTGAGAAATGAAAGAAAGTTGTTCCTCCAGCTTTTCCTTCCCGCCCCCCCCCCCCCACCCCGTCGTGCTTCCATTTGGGAAGCTCGCGCACCTTTCCATCACTGTCGCAGAGAGTCCCGGGAGGATAGTCCCTGAGAACGTGCGGGAGTCTCCAGGGAAATATGTTGGGCTAGAGCACAGCCGGCAGATTGTTTTGAAGAATGTTACGGCGACTGATGGCATTTAATCCTCGGAGTTGCCTTTGCGCCGGGCCAGTTCTCCATCACGTGGAGCAATGACATTTTTTTCTTGCATTGTAACCAAGCAACATATTAAGTATGGGGAGGAAAATAAATAATTCCAATCGCTATTGCTTTACAAACTGCAATAAAAAGAATACATGGCAGGGCTGAATCTGTGAATGTGTATTTCACCTTTATTGTTACACTCTTGTACCGTGCTCTCTTCTCCAAGAGAGCATGGCACGATGCCACAGTGGTTAGAGAACTTAGCATGGCCAATGCGCCTAATGTCTTTCGGACTGTGGGAGTAAAACTGGAGCACCCGGAGGAAGCCCTCGCTGACACAGGGAGAACATGCAGATTATGCACAGACAGGGACCCAAGCCAGGAATTGAATCCGGGTCCCTGGCAGCAGTGCTAACTACTGTGCCATCCATGCCTGCCTCATAGTACCAGGGACCTGGCTTGGGTCACTGTCTGTGCGGAGTGTGCACGTTCTCCCCGTGTCTACTTCAATTACCAGGGGGCATAGGTTTAAGGTGCGCAGGGCAAGTTTTAAAAGAGATGTACGAGGCAGATTTTTTACACAGGGAGTGGTGGGTGCCTGGAACTCGGATACGGTAGTGACTTTTAAGGGGCATCTTGACAAGTACATGAATGAGATGGGGATAGAGGGATATGGTCCCTGGAAGCGTAGGGGATTTTAGTTCAGCCGGGCAGCATGGTTGGTGCAGGCTTGGAGGGCCGAAGGGCCTGTTCCTGAGCTGTAATTTTCTTTGTTCTTTGTTCTTTGTCTGCGTGGGTTTCCTCTGGGGTGCTCCAGTTTTCTCCCACAGTCCAGAAGACGTGCGGGTTAGGTACACCGACCGTGCTAAATTCTCCCTCAGTGCCCGAACAGGCGGTGGAGTGTGGCGACTAGGGGATTTTCACAGTAACTTCATTGCTGTGTCAATGTAAGCCTACTTATGACACTAATAAATAAACTTTAGAAGATCTCCTCCCTTTGCCGTTTTGGTATCAGCAGCTCTTGAGAATGTTGCTCGATGGTCTGTCTGCTTTTAGGAACCTATGATGTGGGTATGCCGGCGTTGGACTGGCGTAAACACAGTAAAAAGTCTGACAACACCAGGTTTTAGTCCAACCTATTTATTTGATAATATACTCACAAGCTTTCGGGGTTAGCCCCTTCGTCAGGTGAATGGAGAGTTCTGGCCTCAGACAGAGCATATAAAGCACAGACAGTTTAGAGTCGATCAGTAATCAGTAATCTCTAAACTGTCTGTGCTTTATATGCTCTGTCTGAGGCCAGAACTCTCCATTCACCTGACGAAGGGACTAACCCCGAAAGCTTGTGAGTATATTATCAAATAAATAGGTTGGACTAAAACCTGGTGTTGTCAGACTTTTTACTGTGTTTAGGAACCTAGCCAATGGGAAGTTGCCTAGCTATTCAACTATGTGAGGTATCATGAATGGACCCAATTCTTGCCCTTGGTTGATGGCCATGGAAAGAGAAGGAATGGAGGCCAGACTCTTTCTGACTCACAAAACTGGTTGCTGGATAGTCAGATGCTCTTTCCGATGGTAGAAAAGTCAAGTACTAACGTACATGGGTTTAAGGTGCGTGGAGAAAAGTTTAGAGGAGATGTGTGAGGCAAGTTTTTTACACAGAGGGTAGTGAATGTCTGGAACGCGCTGCCTGGAAGGTGGTGAGAGGAGGTACGATAGCAGCATTTAAGGGACAACTAGACAAATACGTGAATAGAATGGGAATGGAAGGATGCGGATTCCTTAAGTTTTAGTTGAGGCAGGCACCATGATCGGCACAGGCTTGGAGGGCCGAAGGGCCTGTTCCTGTGCTGTACCGCTCTTTCTTGCTGTTAAAAGTGGAGCTCAGTGAAGTCGCTACAGCTCAATGACCCGCAGAATGATGCATTATCATTTGCAAAGTGGTCCAAATGAGATGGACCCTCGATGACTTGAAATCATGGACTCACTCCATCGCCTTTGTAACAACGAGGGTTGGCTCTATATCTATCGGGCTATCTATCTTTCCATCTATCTATCTGTGATATATCATATACATATATATTAAATTCTGTGTCTGAGTGTTTGAGATACACAGGGCCTTGCTGTAGTCATTCATCGGAAATGTAATTCCCATTTTCCTTCAGTGATGCATTACCCGAGATCCGAGCTATTTGTATTGAAGAAATAGGAATCTGGATGAAAAGCTGCAGCGATCGCTTCCTGACTGACAGCTACCTGAAGTATGTAGGATGGACCTTGCATGACAAAGTGAGTGAATCTGTAATATTCAGTGTTGCTTTCTTCCTCTTAGTTGGACCCTGATTAATTTCCCCACTTCTGTGAGACCACTGCAGCAGCGCTTCTCTGAATGGTCTTAAATATTCGGGCTAACCTGGCTGATATGCTAATGCTGTGCTGAAATGAGACAGCTGCACCTTGGGATGGAGTGGTGCTCTGCTATTTGGGGAGGTCCTGTTTGTGGCTGTCCGTTCGTGTGCCTTTCTTCCCTCGAATTAGGGACATTCAGAGAACTCAGGACAGCCCAGGGATCTCATCTGAACCGCCTTTTCTCTTGAACCTAAAGAACAACATGTTCTACAAAATGCTGGGAAATCTCAGCAGGTCTGATGGCATCTGTGGAGAGAGAGAGAATAGAGCCAATGTTTTGAATCAGGATGGGTTATCCAGACTCGAAAACGTTGGCTTTATTCTCTCTCCACAGGTGTTGTCAGACCTGCTGAGATTTCCCAGCATTTTCAGTTTTTGTTTCAGATTCCAGCATCTGCAGTGTTTTGCCTTTACCTTTGTGAACGACCTTATCATTTGCAAAGGTGACTAACACAAGATTTTCCTTGCGTGCCTCCCTCGTCGCTGTTAATGGGTGCCACCCCTCTCAAAGGTGCGCACTCTGACCTAGGAGGAAGGCTACAAAAGAGGGCAGAGAGGAGAATGATGATTGGGTGGGGGGGGGGGGGGGGGGTGGGTTTCAGGGTATAGAGGAGAGAACGGCTGAAAGGAGAATGTATGCATGGCAAAACATTTGATGTTTAAGTTTATTTATTAGTTGCAAGTAAGGCTTATATTAACACTGCCATGAAGTTACTGTGAAAAAACCCTAGTCGCCACACTCTGGTGCCTGTTTGGGTACACTGAGGGAGAATTTAGCACGGCCAATGCACCTAACCAGCATGTCTTTCAAACTGTGGGAGGAAACCCGAGCACCCGGAAGAAACTCAAGTAGACACGGGGAGAATATACAAATTCCACACAGACAGTCACCAGAGGCTGGAGTTGAACCCGGGTTTCTGGCACTGTGAGGCAGCAGTGCTAATCGCTGTGCCACTGTGCCACCTTGGCAGATGGGCAGTCATTGATAGCAGTTCAGGGGCTCATTATATGATGAGAAATATCAACAGCGAATCCTGTAGAGATACACAATTTGAAAATTTAATCAATGCAATTAAATACTTTGGAGCATTTCTAAAGAGAGACCACTGGGCTAGTAGGCAGAAAGCAGACATATTTAGAAGCAGGCATTTATAGTGCTACATCCTGTGAATAAATCTATTATTAAGAAAAGTATTATTGTCCCTTTTACAACTCCACTAACTAGTTCAGAATTGAATAAACATCTATCCAGAGCCCTAACATTTACCATCTCAAATGACAAGGCAGTGCCATAGTGCTGTTATCACTGGGCTGGTAATCCAGAGACCCAAGGTAATTCCCTGGGACTGGGGTTTAAATCCCACCTCAGTAGGTGGTGAAATTTCAGTTCAAAATAAAATATCTGGAATTAAAAGTCTAATGATGATCATGAAACCATTGCTGATTGTTGTAAAACCCCATCTGGTTCTCTAATGTCCTTTAGGGAAGGAAATCTTTCGCCCTTACCTGGTCTGGCCTACATGTGACTCCAGAGCCACACCAATGTGGTTGACTCTCAACTGCCCCCTGGGATGGGCAATAAATGCCGACCCAGCCAATGATGCCCACACCCCATGGATGACCAAAAGACCCGAGGAAGTCTGTAGCAGGAGCTCCTCATGGCCCATCGTCAATCTAGGAGTAATTGAAAGATTTACTGGGAAAACATTGGAGCTTAGTTTGGTCAACATTAGATCTGGAGATCAATGACTAAGACCAGTTGTGTGCTGAGTTTGCGGCCCTTGGACTTAAGGGGTGAAGGCGGAAGCCACAGTAGAGGAATAGCTGGAGTGAATTAAAGGGAACACAAGTGTTAAAAGCAGAGGGAATGGAGCTGGCAAGTTAGAGATTCTATGATTCTATAAACATACCCTTGTTGGTGATGGAATTGGGAAATTGAGTGTGAATTTGTGAGGGAGCAGATGGGTGAAAGAATATACTTGCATTTAGTTAGCACCTGACACAACTTCCAGACCTCATAGTCATTTTCAGCCAATTAAGTACTTTTTGAAGGTTGATCACTATGGCAAGGTAGGAAATGCAGCAATTAATTTGCACACAGTTTGATTTCATGTGCTGCAATGTGGTAAACGAGATGGTAATATTTTAATGATGTTAGTTAAGGGAAAAGTATGGGCCAGGGCAGAGGAGCAAACCCCTTTCTCTTTGAAACAGTGCAACAGGAACTTTTACACTCACCCGATTGGGTAGATGGTGCCTCGATGATTGGAGGAAAGCAGAAGGTTTGAGTGGTTGAAGAGAGTCATCCAAGACTATGTGGAATCATATAATCATAGAATCCTACAGTGCAGAAGGAGGCCATTCAGGCCATCGCGTCTGGCCCTATCCCCATAACCTCAAGTATTTAGCCCACCAATCCCCCTAACCTACACTTCGTGGAACACTAAGGGTCAAATTAGCGCGGCCAATCAACCTAATCCGCACATCTTTGGAGATTGGAGATTGGAGTGTGGAGTTTTCACGTTCTCCCTGTGTCTGCGTGTGTTTCCTCTGGGTGCTCCGGTTTCTTCCCGCACTTCAAAAATGTGCGGGTTAGGTTGATTGGTCATGCTAAATCGACCCTTACTGTCAGGGGGATTAGCAGGGTAAATGCATGGGCTTTTGTGGATAGGGCCTGGGTGGAATTGTTGTCAGTGCAGACTTGATGGGCTGAACATCCTCCTTCTGCAGTGTAGAGGTTGTATGATTTTATGATTCTATAAACACATCCTTGTTGGTGATGGAGATTTTGTAGGTGTGGACTCATTTGACGTGGTAAGTTTTAGGGTTGGGAATCTAGGTGTTAGTTCAATCCCAAACCAGTTGGTGACATGTGAAGATAGTTACTAATACTTTTCTTGACAATAGGTTCATTCACAAAATGCAGCATTACATATATCTGTTTCCTACATACTACCCAGTGTCCAAGCAGTCTCTCTTTATGTGTACTCTGAGTACTTAATTAAACCATGCCATTCACCAATGTATCTAAACAACATACTTGTATAACATACTATATATTATATTTTATAATAATATACTAATCATACCATTAACTCTAGGTGGCAGAAATTACGTGAAGAGTGAGATTGAATGAGGGCTGGTAGGGACAGAAGTTTGTGGAGTTGGTGGCATAGTGGTTAACACCACTACCTCACATTACCAGGGACATGGGTTCGATTCCCAGGCTTGGGTCACTGTCTGTGTGGAGTTTGCACATTCTCCCTGCGTCTGTGTGAGTTTCCTCCGGGTGCTCCGGTTTCCTCTCACAGTCCGAAAGACGTACCAGTTAGGTGCATTGACCTGAACAGGCACCAGAGTGTGGCGACTAGGGGACTTTCACAGTAACTTCATTGCAGTGTTAATGTCAGCCTACTTGTGACACTAATAAATAAATACTAAAACAAACAATAAAGGGTCATTGGTCATATGTTAAAACAGTCAAGGATGGGAAATGGAAACATGAGTATTTTAAGTTTATCATAGTTATAGTGAGCAGAAATATGCCTTTTGTTTATTCCTTCTAACATTATATTCACTTTCCTTTCGAAGCAAAGTGAGGTGAGATTGAAATGTTTGATTGGATTACTGGGCCTGTACTCTGACAAAAGTCATTGTTCAAAAATGGACCTCTTCACCTGTCGTTTCAAGGTGAGTTAAATCTTTACTGTCCGAGTGGACGCCAAAGAAGCGTCTAGACTCCTTGCGGCCGGTATGGGAACTGAATAACAGAATCGGGGCTAACCAATTTGTAAGGGTTTTGTCTGCCTCTGACTGGCCCACCTGGTCGAACAGCTTCTTTTCGAGTTGCAATATATCTATAACTCAAAGAAAACGATCAGGTAAAATGCCCGATATTATTTTCTCCTGCGTTGGTCATTGTAATGTCGAGGACAATTTTGGTAGGTTGACAACTCTCTGCAGGGTGCATGGTAACCATTTCTGTGCCCTAGATTGGGTGTGGCCCTTGGGTTGGCATGAATGAGATGGACTGAATGGCCTCCACCTGTCCTGTTTTTGGAAACATAGAAGAAACATAGAAACGCAGAAGATAGGAGAAGAAAGAGGCCATTCGGCCCTCTGAGCCTGCCCTGCCATTCATTACAATCGTGGTTGACCATCTAGCTCAATAATCTTGCTTGCTCCCCATAACCTTTGATCCCAATAAAAACCTGGACTTTTCTATGGTTAAATGGTTCTGTGGTCTTGGTTTGCAAAAGAAAGAAAGACAAGCAAAAAGAACAATAGGAGCGCATTCACAGGTAGACCCAGGAGTGGAGAGGAGTAAGGTAGGCTGAGGACCGAGGTGCAGGTGCGTACTGGATGGAGTAAAGTACAGGTGTGGCTTTGAATGGAGTAGAGTACAGATGGGCCCAGGATGGAGCACATGTGAGAGTCAGTGTGGAGCACAGGGAGGATCTGCAGCAGAGTACAAGTGGGGCTTGGAACAGAGGTGAGCGGAATCGGGCTGAGTAGAGGTGGGACTTAGAGTGGAGTGCATACAGGGCCCGTAGCGGATTACCAATGGACCCAGGATTCATCATCCAGTGAGTCTGGGAGCAGGGTACCCGCAGGCCCAGGGTGGAAATAAAAAGGCCTAGAAAGGAAGTGCCGATAGAGATATACATAGAGGTCACAGCCTCTGTAAATTGAGTCTGAGACCTGTTGATGTCGGAGCATATTTATACCAGCTTGTTGCAAATGGACCTGCTAGATTGTAAAGTAACTTCATTTTCCTTTTATTGATATATTCCTGTGGCAAAGCATTCATAACATGTAAAGTGTCAATGTTATCAACATTTCCCCTATCAGTCCTATCTGTAGCGAGTCACAGGGCTGTGTATCTCTGATTATTATTGTTGCCATTCCCATTGGCATGATAATGGGCACATTAATAAACCTGAGGAATATTGCTGCATTATGTTACATTTCCCAATGAGTTTGGTCACATATTAGTCTGTTAGCATGCTAAATTTAAATATAGAAGCCAACTGACACAACACTGCCACGCAATGTTTTATCATCTCCCTGGCATCTCTGGTAGAAAGATCGTCATATTTATATCTTTGGCCCAAAATATTTCTTGAGAACACTTAATGCCATATCAAATGTGCCTTCAGCGAACTGCTGGGGCATTCACTGGCATTCATTTCACAGGCAATGCCTGAGTATTGCCTTCCTTTGTGGGTCAATACTACCTCTGGATTATCTATATAGAGCAAGTAGGCCTCGAACATTTAAATCCATCAATTCCAATGCCAGGGCCCGATCATCTTGCGTAGAAAAGTGCCAGAGCCAGCAATTTTAAATTATTCATCACCCTCGTCACCAGTTTTGTGCCTCGGAGATACGCAGAGATGACACGCATGAGTGTGGAAAAGTGAGCTTTTATTAAAATGTCTGTAACCTCATACTTCTCAGCTTGGTTTCAGTCTCTTAACCACAACCACAGACTTGACTGACAGCATACAGTGAATCATAGAATCTCCACAGTGCAGAAGGAGGCCATTCAGCCCATCGAGTCTGCACTGACTCTCTGACAGAGTGTCTTACTCTTTCCCAGCCCTATGCCTGTAATCCCACACATTCACCATGGCTAATCCATCCAATCTATACATCTTGGGACAGTAAGGGGCAATAGGCATCGGCAATCCACTTAACCTGCACATCTTCGGGCAGGTGAGCAGTCAACAGATGCACACAATCAAACACTGAACCAGGGAGGGGAACTAGTTACACCAATATCACACCTCTTAGGCAATGAGTGGGCAGCAAGTCAGCAATAAGTAAAGGCTGCTACTGTGACATCGACTGAAGAAAATTTCCCAGAGCCAGGGCACCAATTATATGTCACTTTATCGTACAGTTATTGGTTGTCCCCTCCACTATGAAATGATGACTCCATCCCTGCAGTTTTGGCTTATATAATTAGATGCTGCTATCTTATTAAATTACCATATGAACATTAAATCATTATTAATACAATTGCTTGACTCTGGAGATGAAGGTCACTGGCAGTTGTAGCAAGTTGACCTGCGTCTAACTAGTTGAGTACTCAGTGGCTGTGCTATATTCCCTTGTTTTCCTACAGGACCGGATCATATCTATGACACTGGACAAAGAGAGTGAAGTAGCTGTTCAAGCTATTAAGGTGTTAACTCTGATGTTGCAGTAAGTAAAGTCTCCTTTTTGAAACAAATGCTGGTGTGTTGTCACATTCAATTCCTTGAAATGTGGATTTCCCATTGACAGTTGGTGCGATAGTGATCCAAACCACCCTGGGATTAGCATGATTACGCTCCATTCCTCTAATTCAAACTACCTCCCAATTGTTGAGGTGGCACGGTGGTACAGTGGCTAGCACTGCTGCCTCACAGTGCCAGGGACGCGGGTTCAATTCCTGGCTCGGGTCATTGTCTGTGAGGAGTCTGCACATTCTCCCTGTGTCTGCGTGGGTTTCATCTGGGTGCTCCAGTTTCCTCCCACAGTCTGAAAGAGATGCTGATTAGGTGCATTGGCTATGCTAAATTCTCCCTCAGTGTACCTGAACAGGTGCCAGAGTGTGACAACTAAGGGATTTTCACAGTAACTTTATTGCAGTGTTAATGTAAGCCTACTTGTGATGCTAATAAATAAACTTATTCCCCTTCTGTATAATACTTTGAGTGACCAGCCCATTGGCTATTTTTCCCCTTTCCAAGCCCATTAACATACACCTACATTGTGCAGATGTCTCAGTTGATTGACACAGTTTCTATTGTCTAATGTTGTGTAGAATTCCAGTGGTGAAATGCTTGACCATTCTGTTCTATTCTATAATTACATTGAATTATATCACTTCCTAATCTCTCTCCTTGTATATGTGGGATTCCTGTGGGCTAAAACATACCCTGTGCATTGGTACTGTATACAACTCTAATGGACTGAACTAGTTCCCACTGGGCTTTGTAAATTTATTGACGGCCAATAAATTGCCCATTAGAAATGAAATGCTGGAAACATTTAACAGGTCATGCCAGCAGAATCGGTGAAAAGAGTCTCTGTGTTAACCTGCATCCTTTGCCAATCCCTAATTTCCATCGTCTGGTTAGCTCAGTTGGTTAGGGGGCTAGTGCCAACGACAGAGGGTTTGAGTCCCCCATCCGGCTGAGATGGACTTAGGATCTGCTTCCCTTGCCCTACCTGTGGTGAACATCACAACCCTTTGTTGTGGTTTGGCAAATAGTTTGACAAGGCCCTGTCCTCAGGTAAAGAACGGGAGAGGAATCCCTTGGTCTTGCTTTGCTCCCCACACATATAAAGTGTGCCTTTACATGCCAATATCCTACTGTGGTAGTAAGCCTAGAGATAAGCAGAAGCGATTGTAATATTATTCAGCTTAGTTGGTACATCATGCACTACATGGGAGCCTATACATTTTGCAGTATTCCCATATTTGAGTGCTGCCCTGTACTGTGTACATAAAAACATAGAAACTAGAAGCAGATGTAGGCCATCCAGCCCTTTGAGCCTGCTTCACCATTCATTATGATCATGGATGATCATTGAATTCAATATCCTGATCCCGCCTTTTCCCCATATCCTGTGATCCCTTTAGCCCCAAGACCTTGAAATCACTCAACATTTTTGCCTCAACTACATTCTGTGGTAGTGAATTCCACACATTCACCACTCTGAGTGAAGAAATTTCTCCTTATCTCAGTTCTAAAAGTTTTATCCCTCATCCCCAAACTGCGACCCCTAGTTCTGCACTCCCCCATCTTTCATCGGGAACATTCTCTCTCATGATGCAGGTAAGCGATGGCCTCAGCGATAGGTGCTAGGAGGGTATTGAAAGACTTTGAATGGATGGTGGCACTCAGGGGTGGGTTTGAGGGAATGAGAGGATGAGGGGAAGTTGGGATAGTGACACTGAGAAGGATGAAGCTGACAGTCAGTAGACTCCTTCAATACTAAACTGAAATTTTAGCCCACATTGCACACTCACAATTCTGAATTGGGGACCTGAACTAATGACAGACTCAAAACGAGGAGTGCAACCTGAGCATAGGTCGACAATTCACCATCAGGGAAAATCCAAACTCAACTTAGATAACCTCTGCTCTTAGGGGCAGCACGGTGGCACAGTGGTTAGCACTGCAGTCTCCCAGTGCCATGGACCTGGGTTCGATTCCTGTCTTGGGTCAGTCTCTGTGTGGAGTCTGCACATTCCCCCCTTGTCCGTGTGAGTTTCTTCCGGGTGCTCTGGTTTCCTCTCACAGTCTGAAAGATGTGCTGGTTAGGTGCATTGGCCATACTAAATTCTCCCTCAGTGTACCCGAACAGGCGGTGGAGTGTGGCGACTAGGGGATTTTTACAGTGACTTCATTGCAGTGTTAATGTAAGCCTACTTGTGACACTAGGGGCGGTGATGGCCGAATGGTATAATCGCTACACTATTAATCCAGAATCTTAGCCAACGTTCTGGGAGCTCGACAGACTGGAGGGGCTGATTGTGGACAAGTCCCCAGGACCGGATGGAATGCATCCGAGGGTTCTGAAAGAAATGGCGGAGGTGATAGTGGATGCCTTGATGGTTATTTTCCAGACGTTGCTGGATTCTGGGGAAGTGCCGGAAGATTGGAAAACGGCTAATGTTACGCCGTTGTTTAAGAAGGGTGCCAGGCAAAAGGCGGGGAATTATAGGCCGGTTAGTTTAACGTCTGTGGTAGGTAAAATGTTAGAATCCGTCATTAAGGAGGAAATTGCGAGGCATCTTGAAGGGAATTGCTTGATAGAGCAGACGCAGCACGGTTTCATTAAAGGGAAGTCGTGTCTGACAAATTTACTGGAGTTCTATGAGGATGTGTCTAGGGCGGTGGATAGAGGAGAGCTGGTGGATGTGGTCTTTCTGGATTTTCAGAAGGCGTTTGACAAAGTACCTCACAAGAGGTTATTGCAGAAGGTCGGGGGATATGGAGTTGGGGGTAGGGTGTTAGCGTGGATAGAGGACTGGTTGTCAAATAGGAGGCAGAGAGTGGGGGTCAACGGGTGCTATTCGGATTGGCGGATGGTGACTAGTGGAGTGCCCCAGGGGTCAGTGCTGGGGCCTCAGCTTTTTACCATTTATATAGATGATCTGGAGGAGGGAACCGAGTGTAGGGTGTCGAAATTTGCTGATGACACCAAGATTGGGGGAACGGCAAATTGTGCGGAGGGTGTGGAGAGTCTGCAGAAGGATCTAGATAGGCTGGGCGAATGGGCCAGGAAATGGCAAATGGAATTTAATGTTGGCAAGTGTGAGGTGGTCCACTTTGGTAGGAATAATGGTAGGAAGGACTATTACTTACGTGGTGAAAAACTGCAGCAGGCGACGGTGCAGAGGGACCTCGGGGTCCTTGTGCATGAGTCGCAAAAACCCAGCTTGCAGGTACAGCAGGTGGTCAGGAAGGCGAATGGGATGCTGGCCTTCATAGCGAGGGGGATTGAATATAAAAGTAGGGAGGTCTTGCTGCAGCTGTATAGGGCATTGGTGAGGCCGCAGCTGGAGTACTGTGTGCAGTTTTGGGCGCCGCACCTGCGCAAAGATATTTTGGCCTTCGAGGGAGTGCAGAGGAGGTTTACTAGGCTGATACCGGAGTTGAAGGGGTTGAGCTATGAGGAGAGGCTGAATAAACTAGGCTTGTACTCGTTAGAGTTTAGAAGAATGAGGGGAGATCTCATTGAGACTTATAAGATGATGAATGGGATGGATAGGATAGAGGTGGAGAGACTCTTCCCTCTCAAAAAAGACAGTAGGACTAGGGAGCACAGCCTCAAGATAAAGGGGGGGCGGTTTAGAACGGAATTGAGGAGGAACTTCTTCATTCAAAGGGTGGTGAATCTCTGGAATTCTCTTTCCGTTGAAGTGGTGGAGGCTACCTCGCTAAATATTTTTAAGACACGGATTGATGGGTTTTTGATAAGAGAGGGGATTAAGGGTTATGGGGAGAGGGCGGGAAAGTGGAACTGAGCCACGACAGATCAGCCATGATCTTATTGAATGGCGGGGCAGGCTCGAAGGGCTTGATGGCCTACTCCTGCTCCTATTTCTTATGTTCTTATGAACTTGGGTTCGAATCTCACCACAGCAGATGGTGGAAGTTGAATTCAATAGAAATATTTGTAATTAAGAATCTACTGATGACTATGAAACCATTATCATTTGTTGGAAAAACCCAACTGGTTCATTAATGTCCTTTAGGGAAGGAAATCTGCCATCCTTACCTGGTCTGGACTACGTGTGACTCCAGAGCCACAGCGATGCTGTTGACTCTCAATTTCCCTTGGGGAACTAGGGATGGGCAATAAATGCTGGCCAGTCGGTGACACCCATGTTCCACAAATGAATAAAAAAAAAACTTTTGCAAAGGGGGCTCCTCTTCTCTGAGCTGCACATTAAGATCCTGGTTCTATGTGTGCCAGTAGTTTACATAATGATCAAGGGGAAATCTATGCGACTGAACTGAGACCACCAAGGGAGCACCTAAACCTCATAATCTGTCTTATCTCATAGGAGTAGGATTAAAATTATATACACAAACTTAGCAATAAGGGAGAGATCAGGAGCTGAAACTTGAACCATTTTTACCCTCTTGCAGCCCTGAAAGAAAAATATTGTGCAAACGACCAGGTGGAACAAAATGAATCTCTTTCTGAATTTCCTGCAGGAACTGTGAAGAGGTATTAACTTCAAGAGACTGTGAGCAGTTGTATCACTTTGTTTATTCAGCACACAGACCTGTGGCTGTGGCAGCTGGTGAATTCCTGCACAAAAAGTAAGTGACGATCCTTCTAAATCAGAGGGGAGGAACACTGTAATAGTCTGGGCATCCGGAATTCCGCTTCATTGTTCCCAAGGCGAGTCTGGGAAGGGGGAGTAGCAACTGAAAAAGAGGGTTTTGGTGCTGGGGTTCAGGTGTAGGAAGAATACTTGTTAATTGGTGAAAAATGGCCTGACCCACGGGTGCTGTTTTTTGTACACATCACCAGAGGGGGGAATACGATGCAATGTGTCATGTGATTCAGAATTAGGGTGGCATTTTCCAGACCCGCCGATGTCAATGGGGATTGAAGTGGATCGCCACTTTTCCCATCGCCCATGCTGGACTCGACATCAGTCTCAGTTTGTTCTGAAAGAATTCACAACTCAGCACAACGTACGAGTTCTCCAACTTTGTAACACTGCTACCAACTTGGGCGGCACAGTGGGATGGGGGCGGCACTACTGTCTCACAGCTCCAGGGACCCAGGTGTGATCTCCAGCCTGGGTCACTGTCTGTGTGGAGTTTGCACGTTCTCCCTGTGTCTGCGTGGGTTCTCTCCGGGCACTCTGGTTTCTTCCCACACTCCAAAGATGTGCAGGTTAGGTTGATCAGTCATGCTAGATTGACCCTAGTGTCAGGGGGTTAACAGTGTAAATATGTGGCGTTACAGCAATAGGGCCTGGGTGGGATTGTGATTGGTGCAGTCTTGATGGGCCAAATGGCCTCATTCTGCACCTTAGGGGTTCCGTGATTCCTTAGAAATGAACTGACATATCTGTGTGTTAACCAATTCGTTACATGGGGTCAGTGCTCTGATGACTAATTGAACACAAGGAGACCAAAACTCAAGTATCTGTTGTGATTCTCTATGGGTAGAAGCATTGTCTGGAGTGTAGAAAGATTTAAAATGGTGCTTGCCTTAGTTATCCTTTGGACTCAGGGCAAGAGGGGTTAAAGAGAGTGACTTGTGTCAATATTTATAGGGATTAATGAAAGGGGTCAGCGGCACGGTGGCACAGTGGTTAGCGCTGCTGCCTCACAGCGCCAGGGACCCGGGTTCAATGCCCGGCATGGGTCCCTGTCTGTGCAGAGACTGCACGTTCTCCCTGTGTCTGCGTGTGTTTCCTCCGGGTGTCATCGAGTCATAGAGGTTTACACATGGAAACAGGCCCTACAGCCCAACTTGTCCATGCTGTCCTTTTCTTTTTAAACCCCTAAGTTAGTCCCAATTGCCCCCTATTCCCCTATCCCTCTATATCCATCTTACCCATGTAACTGTCTAAACGCTTTTTAAAAGACAACATTGTACCCACCTCTACTACTACCTCTGGCAGCTTGTTCCAGACACTTACCATCCTCTGTGTGAAAAAATTGCCCCTCTGGACACTTTTGTATCTCTCTCCTTTCAGCTTAAATCTATACCCTCTACTTTTAGACTCCCCTACCTTTGGGAAAAGATATTGACTATTTAGCTGATCTATGTCTCATTATTTTACAGACCTCTATAAGATCACCCCTCAGCCTTCTATGCGCCAGAGAAAAACATCCCAGTTTATCCAGCCTCTCCTTAAAGCTCAAACCATCAAGTCCCGGTAGCACCCAAGTAAATCTCTTCTGCACTCTTTCTAGTTTTATAATATCCCTTTTATAATAGGGTGACCAGAACTCTACACTGTATTCCAACTGTGGCCTTACCAATGTCTTGTCCAACTTCAACAAGACGCCCCAACTCCTATATTCAATAATCTGGCCAATGAAACCAAGTTTGCTGAATGCCTTCTTCACCATTCTGTCCGTGATTCCACTTTCAAGGAGCTATAAACCTGTATCCCTAGTTCTTTTTGTTCTTTAACTCTTCCCAATGCCCTACCATTAACTGAGTAAGTCCTGCCCTGGTTCAATCTGCCAAAATGCATCACCTCATATTTATCTAAATTAAACTCCATCTGCCATTCATCAGCTCGCTGGCCCAATTGATCAAGATCTCTTTGCAATCTGAGATAATCTTTTTCACTGTCCACTGTGCCACCAATCTTGGTGTCATCTGCAAACTTACTAACCATGCCTCCTATATTCTCATCCAAATCATCAATATAAATGACAAATAAGAGTGGACCCAACTCTGATCTCTGAGGCACTGTGCTGGTCACAAGTATCCAGTTTGAAAATCAACCTTCCATAACCACCCTCTGGCTTCTGTCATCAAGCCACTTTTGTATTTATTTGGCTACCTCACCCTGGATCCTGTGAGATTTAACCTTATGCAACAACTACCATGCAGTACCTTGTCAAAGGCCTTGTTAAAGTCCATGTAGACAAGATCAACTCATCTACTTTCTTGGCTAACCTTCCAAAAAATTCAACCAAATTTATGAGACATGATTTTCTACTCACAAAGCCATGCTGTCCCTAAGCAGTCCTTGCATCTCTAAATGCCTGTAGATCCTGTCTCTCAAAATACCTTCCAACAATTTACCCATCATAGATGTGAGGCTCACTGGCCCGTAGTTCCCAGGCTTTTCACTACAAAGGGACAACATTTGCCACCCTCCAATCTTCAGGCATCTGACCTGTGACTATCAATGATTCAAATATCTTGGCTAGGGAACCTGCAATTTCCTTCCTAGCCCCCCACAATGCCCTGGGATAAACTTCATCAGGTCCTGGGGAGTTATCTACCTCAATGCACTTTAAGACTTCCAGCACTTCCTGCTCTGTAATATGTACACTTCTCAAGACATCACTATTTATTTCCCTAAGTTCCCTAGCACCCATGCTTTTCTCAACACTAAATACTGATGAGAAATATTCATTTAGGATCTCACCCATCTCTTGTAGATCTGCAGATAGATGACCTTGTTGATCCTTAAGAGGCCCTACTCTCTCTCTCTCTAGTTACTCTTTTGGCCTTTATGTATTTGTAGAAGCTCTTTAGATTCTCCTTTGTCTTATCTGCCAAAACAATCTTGTTGTCTGAGGGAGGAAACCGGGTGCTCCGGTCTAAAAGGCATGCTGGTTAGGTGCATTGATCATGCTAAATTCTCCCTCTGTGTACCCAAACAGGCGCCAGAGTGTGGCGGCTAGGGGAATTTCATTGCAGCGTTAATGTTAGCCTACTTGTGACTAATAAATAAATAAAAATCTGTGAACGTGAACTCTGAATCGATCAATGGGAAGTTGCAGATTCACCAGTCAATGGAAAACATTTTGTATTTAGGTTGTTTTGCAGTCAGGAGTCTGAAGTTCAAGACGAAATGCCTGAGAGAAATGAAAAACGGATCCATAACCTCAACCACGTCAGGACTCTTGTTAACTTCTATCAGGAGAGTGAGGTGAGGTGCATGTCTCGGATAGATTACAACGTTAAGTCTTGTTCACTCACCTGTAGTCTGATGGGCATGGAATTGGAATAGGCTCTTCCACTCTTATCATTGGCAGGAATTTTTGATTGGAGGTGTTTCCTGTCCCAAGAGTTGGCAGGCAAAGCTTCCCTGCCCCCCCACCTCCCACCCCCACCCCAAATCACAAAAGCCCGTTGGTCGGCTGGAGACGGGTCTTCCACCTTTCACCCAGGAAGCAGTCCTGCCTCAGGGAGCAGTCAGCCAATCTGATTGGTCAGCAGCTGTGTAGTCACAAGAGTGCCAGTGGTAGCAATGGCCAGGCCTAGCACTACAAATCGTCCCCAGATTCTAAATCATGGGGCGGTGGGAGGAAAGTGGGGGGGGGGGGGTGCGATCGTACAAGAAAAGTTCTACGTCAACAAGTGTGAAAACGGAAGACTTTCTGATCTGTTTTTTGGGTGAGTTCAAATCTGCTATTTTACCCACTCCTCAAAAAAAGGCTTCTCGCCTGTAGGAGAGTGGGTGGTTCTTAAATCACCCAAATGCTGCCTGAGAACAGTAGAGGGCGCAATTGTGCATGTACAGGTCTCCAGCAGAGAGGCTTGTCACTCAGCCTCTGCTGCTGTCAGCCAACCTCACACACAGCACTCACCTTGCCTGCAGCCTACTGTGACCCCTCCACCCACCCAGACTGATTGATCCCACACTTGCCCTTGCCCCCCTGATCACTGGTCCCCCCTCCCCCCAGTTGCTGGCCTAAACCCCCCTTGATTGCTGTCCCAACCCCCTATTGGCCAGCCCTGAGCATCCCCCTCCCTCCTCCCACTCATCCCTAATGTAGAGTGGCAGTAGATCCCCATCCCCACCACCAAGTGCCCACCCCTGGTTTCGTCCCGCCCCTCTGGCACCGCACTCCTGATACTGTCTGGTGCCTGTTCAGCAGTGCCAGGTGGGCATTGCCATTGCCCGTAGGGCACTGTAGGGGTGCCAGGCTCACACTGCCAGGATGCCAGGCTGGCAGTGTGAGGCTGGCACTGCCAAAGGGCCATCCCCTTGCCCCCGACCTCCCCTTGCCCCCTGTTGCTGGGTACCAACTATGATTCTCACTGGGGAGAACCTCGATAACATCCCAGGCTCATTAATTCCATGCTAAACAGAGTGAAATGAAATTTCTGGTGTGAGGCTGAGCTCGCTGGCTATCTGGTGCTGGTAGGATTGTGAGAGGTGAGAAATCGGCCGTGAACCTGATTTCTTGGCTTTCTTGTGATCTTATTGGCTTGCCCCATCCATCGGCTAGCAATGGTAAGATCTCCCCAAGACCAGGTATGTGCAGAGAGGAGGTAGGGGAGAGAATAATGCTGAGCAGTGATTAACTCTGAGGCTGATGCACAGCCTACGTCTTTTCTAATGTTCATATCATTATTGTGTCTCAAGGTGACTCCCATGAGTATAACTAAATAACGTTTGGAACCAAGCTACCTATGGGGATATTAGGACAGATGACCAAGAGCTTGGTCAAATAGGTAGAAAGGGGTAAAACCATAGAGTGATAGAAAGGCACCGTGAGGAGAGAGTTGGAATTACAATAAAAAAAAACAGGCTATTTGGCCAATCCTGCCCATACCAGCTGTCTACAAGAGCATCTCAACTGGCCCCATTCCCCATCCTTTGTAGCTCTTCAGATAACGCATACCACATCCAAACCACTCAATTGTCAAAAGAATTTTCCTCATGTTATCCTTCCTGCATTTGCCAAACACCTTAACTCAGTGACCCTTGGTCCCTGACCCTTCACCTCATGGGAACAGTTATCCCTCTGTCCAGACCACTCATGATTCTGAACACCTCCATCAAATCTCCTCTTAATCTTCTTGAGAATCGATAGAGGAGAGAGGTGGAGAGGAGGAAGGGTTTGGGGAGGGAATCTCAGAGCCGTTGAAGGCATGGTCATCAATGATGAACTGATGGGTAAGAAATCAAGGTAAATCAGTGGGAGGGAAGATTGGGCAGTTTCTATAACAGGCAGCCCATCTGCAGCCGCCATTTTAGGCCCAATTGTCAAGATGAAAATTGGCGCATGTTATAGCCTAGGAACAAATGAAGTCCATTGCGGCTCGATACTGAATTCTTGCTCCCTATTCTCGTTAGGATAACGCACGGTCTGCATACCTGATTGACAGTCTCTGGGATTGCTCAGCATCTATCCTGAAGGACTGGGAGGCCATGACGGCTTTATTGCTGGAAGATGATGACTCGGAAGAGGAAGGTAAGGTAGCTGTTGAGGGGCCAGACCTTAAACCCCTGCCGTCCCTTCAAGGAATCAGCGTTTAAAGGATCCTTTTCCTTTCTAGCTCTGACTCTCCTGCAGAAGAAAGCCCTGGCTGAAATCATGCTGAGTACAATACGACAGGCTGCAGAAGGCCATCCACCCGGAGGCAGATGTTTAGGGAAGAAGGTTAGTTTGTTATCGATTAATACTCTTGTTGCATAGAAAATAGGTGCAGGAGTAGGCCATTCGGCCCTCTGAGCCTGCACCACTATTCACTATAATCATGGCTGATCATGTACTTTCAGTATCCCACTCCCACTTTCTCTCCATACCCCTTGATCCCTTTAGCCGCAAGGGCCACCTCCAGCTCCCTCTTGAATATATCTAACGAACTGGCTCCTACTGCTTTCTGTGGTGGAGAATTCCACAGGTTCACAACTCCCTGAGTGAAGAAGCTCTGATAGAATCTCTCCAGTACAGAAGGAGGCCATTTGGCCCATCGAGCTAGTACCGACACAAATCCCACCCTGGCTGTGTAACCCCCACATATTTACCCTGCCCTACCCCCCCGAAACTAGGTTCGATTTAGCACGGCCAACCAACCTAACCTTAGATGAGTTCTTCCTCACCTCAGTCCTGAATGGTTCATTCCTTCAGCTAGAGGACATGGTGCAAGGTCTCCAGCCTGAGACTCAGCATGAACGTGGGAAATGCTGGACAAATAAGACCAATATCCATTTGGTTTGCTTTCCACCATTCCATTAGTGCATGACTAAAGGTAATAGAACTGTTGACTAATCATTGCAGCCGGTCTCTATCTATTAATATAAGCTCTGTCTCTTCCTGAAAGCTGAGACTTCACCCAAAATGTCACCCTAGTTTCTTCTGTGTCTTATACTTGGGCACATTTTCTTCTTAATGCTTTGAGGCTGGGACTGTGAAAAGCAAAGACTTAGTGGAGGGGAGGTGGGAATTTTATGGATTTGAGTGTCCAACGAGGGGCATCGATGCGGAGAGTGTCTATCAAGAATCCAATATTGCTAGATCAAGGTGATAAAATCATCTGCATTTTGCAATGGAGAATCAAGGGGGTTATGGGAATAGCGTTTGAGTGGGATGCGATCAGTTCAGGCTCGAAGGGCCGAATGGCCTTCTTGTGTATGTAGGGATTCTATGGTTCTATGATAATGTGATATTGTTGCCTGGATGTTACACTGATGTCTAATGTGCTAATCTTTATTTGATCACTCTTTGTCCTTTGTGCCTTTTAAGAGATTTAAATACCACTTTCAGGTTTCCCAATTGCCCTTTTCTCCCATTCCTTATGTTAAGATCCAGACCAGAAACTCCAAGGTATTGTGTGAAGTTAGCCTAGGCGTCAGCTTTTACATTTGATTTTGGTATTAGTGTGAGCACGAGGTCTTTCACTCTGGGTATGATTCAAGTAATTCACAAGGGAGCTTTATCAAAACAAACTTTATTTAAGAGCACAATTGTTTTATTCATTTTTGGGATATGGTCATCGCTGGCTGGCCAACATATATTGCCCATCCCTAGTTTCTCTTGAGAAGGTAGTTGTAATAAGTCTTCGGAGAAGTCCCTTCACCAAAATTCCTTTATTTACAATTCCAACAGCAATGCAATGAGTGCTATCAATCAGCAGTCTATCTTTGGGAGTGCCAGAGGAACTGACACACCCCAGTTAAATACAAGGAAAAGACTCCCTGATTGGCCCATCAATTGACTCCTTAATCAGGGAGTTCATATTCCAATAGATCAACCTGAGAAACTTCAATGAATGGTTAGAATGTGGAACATCCTGTTGTTGGGGATAGTTGAGGTGAATAGCATAGACACAGGGAAGGTGGATAAACAAGAGGGAAAGGTTGTTATGTCCCAGAGGTTTGAAATAGTCTCACGTTTTTACACAATGAGTGTATTTTTCCAGATCTCTCCATGTGGGGTGCAATGATACATTGTTGCTTTGTACTTCGACTGCACTGGGTAGTGAGTAATGTGGCATCCTGGATACCTGTATGCACATGTACACCAATATAGTCCCTACATCATTTTGGAATTTTGTAACAATATGAGAGAACAGCAGTAGAAATCAAAACCCGATAGGGAGAAAAGAAGCTTTATAAGTATCCTTTTCCTTACGTAAAAGAGTTCATGTAAGGGATAGTGTAAGGCTGCCCTGGGTTTACATCTGCACCCTGGTTGATTTTTGTATGATGGAGTGATTATCGGCATCTCTGCTTTGTGATGATAAAGTGCCTTTAAGAAGTATATTTGTATCCTGTTTCTTGTGAGGGGTATGTTTTAAACTTCAGCTCTGATTACGGTGCCAATGTGTCTGCTCCAAACAGCCCAATGGCTGAGCATGTAGAAGAATAATTGCTCCCAGTTATTAGAGTGTTTGTTTTAATCTGAATTAATGCAGTTTTGTTTTTTTTTTAGATTGCCCCACTGGGGTCTCAGAATAGGATTTAATCAGGTTGATTGACCTGATGAATAGTCATGTGAATAGGTGGAATTAGACTGACAGAGGGAAAAAGCAGGCAGATTCTGTTTGGATTTGCAAGGAGCAGCAGCTCTTCTCTCTCTCTCTGGAGTTTGAAGTCTGGGATCTGCTAGAAGATAGGTATATCTTTCCAGAGGTGTTATAAAGCTTGAGGACTGGCAACCCATATAAGGCAGTGTGTGTTTGCTAACTGATTTGAAGAGCAGTTTAGGTCTATGAGAATATTGTTTAAATTGGAATAGATTAGCAGTTAAGAATTGAATCTTAACATGTTTAAATATTTCAACTGGTAAAAGTTACGCTAATCCTTTTGTTATAGTTAAACTGTACTGTTAAATAAAGTTTGTTTTAGTAAAAGCTTCCTAGCGGGTCAATAGAATCACATCCTGAGTGAAATACCTCCTCACACTAATGCCAAAATCAAACATGTTTTGGGGTCTATGCTAACTTCATAGTGTACCTTAGAGTTTCTGATCTGGTCCCTAACAGCTGTCTTCTGCCATGCTTGCGCAGTATTCAGGGGGGGTCAAATTTCAACTTTCAGACACCAGAGTGACAGGGCAGTGAGGTATTACACCTCCCATCAATATGGGATCATCAGCACAGCAATAGAAAGCTACCCTTTCTAACAGCTTCAAATGAAACATTTCCTAATGGGAAAGCTAGAAGATAAGAAACATCTTGCAACTGATTACGGAGGATGTAAGGTGGAAATATTCCTAAATCGGGGAAAACCCAACTTACGTAGTACCTATGTAATTCATACCTCCATCATTGCTTCCCTCTATTCAATGGTTTGAATTTTACCACTCCAACCACCATGAGAATTGGGGCGGACCATTGGAAAGGTCCACTGACCTTGGGTGGGATTTTACGATTGCAGGATGAGTGAGGCTGGAAAATCCCATTCAATGTGTGTGTGAAATCAAAGCTATTTCTTATTCATTGTGATCACTGATTAGAAACCATGTGTATTCTTACCAATGCATCCATAACTCTCGCCTATTTATGGTGCTATCCACCACCTCCGACCCACTGCCCCAGCACTGCCATCGTCTTCTCGCCAGTTTCTCTTACCTCTTCCCAGGGATGGTTAATGAGATAATGATCCTCAACACTGACTCAGTACCGCCATTGTAAAATAATCTTGATCTGATTTATTATTGTCGCATGTATTAGGAAAAGTATTGTTTCTTGCGCGTTATACAGACAAAGAATACCGTTCATAGAGTATACAGGGGTGAAGGAAAGGAGAATATGTTTGTAGTAGAATGTTATTGAGGCCAAAACATTGTGATTCCAAGAAGAAACTAGATATAGCTCTAGGGACTAAAGGGATCAAGGGATATTGGGAGCAGGGGGGGAATCAGGATATTAAATTTGATGATCAAAATGAATGGTGGTTCAGGCTCAAAGGACAGAATGGCCTACTCCTGCTTCTAGTTTCTATAGTAATGTTATTAAAAAGTTTAAAGGAGTTAGAGTTAAGTTTTAAGAGCATAGAATGAAAGTAAAAGATGGAATTAGCGGGTATGCTGAGGTCCGCTGACAAGAAGTCACCATGCTCCGAGTATGAATGAGTATATATTTTAAAAGTTGCTCTACCCTGGTACACCTACACTTACAAACTGGACTGACAAACTTTCTGCTGGGACTTTTAGGTTCAAGTGATGAAAGAGCGAAAATCACTGACTGACGATCGGGCCAAGCTCACGGAACATTTCATTGTGATACTCCCACAGCTCTTAGCTAAGGTATGTGTGGCACTTTATACTGTACTTTATCTCTTGGCTATTTCCTCTGCAGTTGACCCACTTGACAAAGGTGTCATGAGCCCAGAATGTTCCATGCTTGAACTCAGCTGATCACAGCTAGGCTGATGATGGAGGCGTTACGTCACATCACCAGGCGGCAGATTGTGAGCTCTGGAATCTTACACTGTAGAAGACCATTCAGCTCCCTTCTGGATACAATCCCCCAATTAACTCCACTCCCCCTCCTCCCTGTTCTTTCTCCACGATCTTCCTGATGTCTCTTTTTCAAATGTTTATCCAGCAGTATTTTGGAAGTTACTGTTGAATGTATTTGTGCCACCCTCTTGGATAGCTCATTCCCAACTCACTGGGTAAAAATACCTGCTGCAAAGCGTGTGGGGGCATTGAGCGAGGACAGGATGGGATGTTTGGTCAAAGAGGCTACCTGCACTGACTCTCGAGCCTGATTTGGAAAGAGGGGTTGCTTGTCAGAAGGAACGGAGAGGAGAGATAACTGCCTCTAATATAACTGAACCTTTCTATATAACTGAACCTTTCTATATAACCCAACCCTCCTATATAACCAAACCCTCCTATATAATTTAACCCCCGCTTATAACCCAATCCTCCTATATAACCCAACTCTCCTATATAACCCAACCCTCATGTACATATTACAGAAAAGGAGGTTAAATCTCACGAGATCCAGGGTGAGGTGTCTAAATGGATACAAAACTGGCTTGGTGACAGAAACCAGAGGGTGGTTGTAGAGGATTGTTTTTCAAACTGGAGGCCTATGACCAGCGCTGTGCCTCAGGGATCGGTGCTAGGTACACTCTTACTTGTCATTTATATTAATGATTTGGATGAGAATATAGGAGGCATGATTAGTAAGTTTGCAGATGACACCAAGACTGGTGAGCCTCATATCTGTGGTGGGTAAGTTGTTGGAAGGTATTTTGAGAGACAAGATCTACAGGCATTTAGAGACACAAGGACTGATTAGGGACAGTCAGCATGGCATTGTGAGTGTCTCATTCTCACAAATTTGATTGAATTTTTTGAAGGGGTAACCAAGGAGATAGATGAGGGCAGTGCAGTTGATGTTGTCTACATGGACCTTATCTAGGCCTTTGACAAGGTACCTCATGGTAGATTGTTGCATAAGGTTAAATCTCACGAGATCCAGGGTGAGGTGTCTAAATGGATACAAAACTGGCTTGGTGACAGAAACCAGAGGGTGGTTGTAGAGGATTGTTTTTCAAACTGGAGGCCTATGACCAGCGGTGTGCCTCAGGGATCGGTGCTAGGTCCACTCTTACTTGTCATTTATATTAATGATTTGGATGAGAATATAGGAGGCATGATTAGTAAGTTTGCAGATGACACCAAGATTGGTGGCATTAGTGGACAGTGAAGAAGGTTATCTCGGATTGCAACAGAATCTTGATCAATTGGGCCAGTGGGCTGACAAATAGCAGATAGAGTTTAATCTAGATAAATGTGAGGTGATGCATTTTGGTAGATTGAACCAGGGCAGGACTTACTCAGTTAATGACAGGGCACTGGGGAGAATTACAGAACAAAGCGATCTAGGGTTATAGCTTCATAACTCCTTGAAAGTGGAGTCACAGGTGGACAGAGTGGTGAGAAAGGCATTCAGCATCCTTGATTTCATTGGTCAAAACATTGAGTACCGAAGTTGGGACATCTTGTTGAAGTTGTACAAGACATTGGTAAGGCCACACTTGGAGTACTGTGTGCAGTTCTGATCACCCTATTATAGAAAGGATATTATTAAATTAGAAAGACTGCAGAAGAGATTTATTAGGACGCTACTGGGACTTGATGGTTTGAGTTATAAGGAGAAGCTTGATAGACTGGGACTTTTTTCTCTGGAGACTAAAAGGCTGAGGCGTGATCTTATAGAGATATATAAAGTAATGAGGGCCATAGACGAGCTAGATAGTCAATATCTTTTACCAAAGGTAAGGGAGTCTAAAATTAGAGGACATAGGTTTAAGGTGGGAGGGGAGAGATACAGAAGTGTCCAGAGGGGCAATTTTCACATAGAGGGTGGTGACTATCTGGAACAAGCTGCCAGAGGTAATAGTAGAGGAGGATACAATTTTGTCTTTTAAAAAGTCTTTAGACAGTTACATGGGTAAGATGGGTTTGGAGGGATATGGGCCAAATGCGGGCAGTTGAGACTAGCTTTGGGATTTTAAAAAAAAGGGCAGCGTGGATAAATTGGGCTGAAGGGCCTGTTTCCATGCTGTAAACCTCCATGATTCTATGACTCTGATATAACCCAACCCTCCTAAATAACCGAACCCCCCCATATAACCCAACCCTCCTACATAACCGAACCCCCCCATATAACCCAACCCTCCTAAATAACCGAACCCCCCCATATAACCCAATCCTCCTACATAACCGAACCCCCCCATATAACCCAACCCTCCTACATAACCGAACCCCCCCATATAACCCAACCCTCCTATATAATTCAACCCTTCTATATAACCAAACCCTGCTATATAACTGAACCTTCCGATATAACCAAACATTCCTACATAATCAAACTCTGCTATATAACCCAACCTCCTCTATAATATAACCCTCCTATATAACCCAGCCCTCCTATATAACTGAACCCTCCTGTGTAACCGAACCCTCCTATATAACCCAACCCTGTTATATAACTCAAGAAGTTATATATAACTCTCCTATATTACACTTCTTGTGTAACCGAATCCTATATAACCAAACCCTGCTACATAACCCAACCCTCCTATGTAATCGAACCCTGCTATATAGCCCAATACTCCTGTGTAACCGAATCCTCCCATATTAAACCCTCCTGTATAATCTGTACTGTCCTACATAACTGTACCCTCCTATATAACGAAACCCAACAAGTCACTGGGAGAATGTACCCTTCTTGTCCTCAGGGAGTTGGTGCTCACCAGTCTCATTGGACAGGGCAAGGTAATGAGGTGACTGCCCCCCACGCTCTCCCCTTTCTGCCCCAAGGTTTTCTGGGGATTTCCCAATGAATATAATGGACACGCTCTTGCTGTGGATGCAGGAATCAGCATCTCTATTTTCAGCTCAAGGGAGCATGTTTATTTTATTTATTAATGTCACAAGTAGGCTTACATTAACACCGCAATGAAGTTACTGTGAAAATCCCCTAGTTGCCACGCTCCAGCACCTGTTTGGTTACACTGAGGGAGAATTTAGCATGGTCAATGCACCTAACCAGCACATCTTTCGGACTGTGGGAGAAAACTGGAGCACCCGGAGGAAACCCACACAGACACGGGGAGAACATGCAGACTCCACACAGACTGTCACCTAAGGCTGGAATTGAACCTGGGTTCCTGGCGCTGTGAAGCAGCAGTGCTAACCACTGCGTCACCGTGCTGCCCACGTCTGGCCTTCTGTCACACTCCCAAAAATATATCGCCATTGGTAACCCCAGCACAGCCTGAACAAAGTTAATGTAAAGGCTTTTATCTTGGTATGTTGGCAGGGATCCCTCAGAAAGACTGAACACCTATAAGCAAGTCTTGAAATGTATCAGAAATCCTACAGTGCAGAAAGAGGCCATTCAGCCCATTGAGTCTGCACCGACACGATCCCACCCGGGCCATAGTCCCATACCCCTACACATTTACCTGCTAATCCCTCTAACCTACGCATCTCAGGACACTAAGGGGCAATTTCTTAGCATGGCCAATCAAACCTAATCCACACATCTTTGGACTTTGGGAGGAAATCAGAGCACCCGGAGGAAACCCACGCAGACATGAGGAAAATGTGCAAACTCCACACAGACAGTGACCCAAGCCAGGAATCGAATCCAGGTCTCTGGAGCTGTGAAGCAGCAGTGCTAACCACTGTGCTACCGTGCCGCATGGTATTGTTCCCCCCACACTGCTAATGGATAATGTAAAGGCCCCTGGATCTTGTGGTTATACCCGTCATCTCTGTGTTCGCTGACCTGCACTGGCTCCCAATCAAACAAGGCACTTTGATTTTAAAATTCAATGCTGGTATTCAAATCCCTCCAGTGCTTTGCCCCACCATCTCTGAGTCTCCTCCAGCACCATAATCTCCATGATAACTGCACTCATTTAAGAACATAAGAACATAAGAACATAAGAAATAGGAGCAGGAGTAGGCCATCTAGCCCTTCGAGCCTGCCCCGCCATTCAATAAGATCATGGCTGATCTGTTGTGGCTCAGTTCCACTTTCCCGCCCTCTCCCCATAACCCTTAATCCCCTCTCTTATCAAGAACCCATCAACCCGCTTCTTAAAAATATTTAGCGAGGCAGCCTCCACCACTTCAACGGGCAGAGAATTCCAGAGATTCACCACCCTTTGAGTGAAGAAGTTCCTCCTCAACTCCGTTCTAAACCGCCTCCCCTTTATCTTGAGGCTGTGCCCCCTAGTCCTACTGTCTTTTTTGAGCGGGAAGAGTCTCTCCACCTCTATCCTATCCATCCCATTCATCATCTTATACGTCTCAATGAGATCTCCCCTCATTCTTCTAAACTCTAACGAGTACAAGCCTAGTTTATTCAGCCTCTCCTCATAGCTCAATCCCCTCAACTCCGGTATCAGCCTAGTAAACCTCCTCTGCACTCCCTCCAGGGCCAAAATATCCTTGCGCAGGTGCGGCGCCCAAAACTGCACACAGTACTCCAGCTGCGGCCTCACCAATGCCCTATACAGCTGCAGCAAGACCTCCCTACTTTTATATTCAATCCCCCTCGCTATGAAGGCCAGCATCCCATTTGCCTTCCTGACCACCTGCTGCACCTGCAAGCTGGGTTTTTGCGACTCATGCACAAGGACCCCGAGGTCCCTCTGCACCGTCGCCTGCTGCAGTTTTTCACCACGTAAGTAATAGTCCTTCCTACCATTCTTCCTACCAAAGTGGACCACCTCACACTTGCCAACATTAAATTCCATTTGCCATTTCCTGGCCCATTCGCCCAGCCTATCTAGATCCTTCTGCAGACTCTCCACACCCTCCGCACAATTTGCCTTTCCCCCAATCTTGGTGTCATCAGCAAATTTCGACACCCTGCACTCGGTTCCCTCCTCCAGATCATCTATATAAATGGTAAATAGCTGAGGCCCCAGCACCGACCCCTGGGGCACCCCACTAGTCACCAACCGCCAATCCGAATAGCACCCATTGACCCCCACTCTCTGCCTCCTATTTGACAACCAATCCTCTATCCACGCTAACACCCTACCCCCAACTCCATGTCCCCTGACCTTCTGCAATAACCTCTTGTGAGGTACCTTGTCAAACGCCTTCTGAAAATCCAGAAAGACCACATCCACCGGCTCTCCTCTATCCACTGCCCTAGACACATCCTCATAGAACTCCAGTAAATTTGTCAGACACGACTTCCCTTTAATGAAACCGTGTTGCGTCCGCCCTATCAAGCAATTCCCTTCAAGATGCCTCGCAATTTCCTCCTTAATGACGGATTCTAACATTTTACCTACCACAGACGTTAAACTAA
This sequence comes from Carcharhinus amblyrhynchos, assembly GCF_965287045.1. Taxonomy (NCBI): domain Eukaryota; kingdom Metazoa; phylum Chordata; class Chondrichthyes; order Carcharhiniformes; family Carcharhinidae; genus Carcharhinus; species Carcharhinus amblyrhynchos. The sequence goes on from NC_137333.1 coordinate 94,838,472, forward strand.
CCGGCCTATAATTCCCCGCCTTTTGCCTGGCACCCTTCTTAAACAACGGCGTAACATTAGCCGTTTTCCAATCTTCCGGCACTTCCCCGGAATCCAGCGACGTCTGGAAAATAACCACCAAGGCATCCACTATCACCTCCGCCATTTCTTTCAGAACCCTCGGATGCATTCCATCCGGTCCTGGGGACTTGTCCACAATCAGCCCCTCCAGTCTGTCGAGCACCACCTCTCTAGTAACAGTAATGTCATTAAGACCCTCCATTCCTACCACCTTTCCATCGCTAACACCCGGCAAATTATTCACGTCCTCCTCCGTGAAGACAGAAACAAAAAAGTTATTCAAGACCTTAGCCATATCCCCATCCCCTACCACTGGCTCCCCTTTCTCATCCTCTAAAGGACCAACGTTCACCCTAGCCAGCCTCTTCCTTTTTATATATTTATAAAAACTCTTGCTATCCTTTTTTATATTAAGTGCTAGCCCAGCCTCATAGCTTCTCCTACCCTCCTTTATCAACTTCTTTGTCAATCTTTGTTGACATTTAAACCTTTCCCAATCCTCTTCTCGCCCACTACTCTTAGCTACTCTAAATTCCTCCGCTTTTAATTTAACACTTTCCTTCACCTCCTTCGTTATCCACGGCTTATTACCTCTCTTCCTACTGTCCTTTTTAACCATCGGAATAAATTTCTGCTGAGCACCAAGAAAGATCTCCTTAAAGATCCTCCACTGCTCCTCAGCAGACCTACCTTCCAACGCACTCCCCCAGTCCACATTCGCCAATTCTTCTCTCATCCTACCATACTCCCCTCTATTCAAACAAAGGACGCGTGTCCGGGAACCCACTTTCTCCTCCTCCATCTGCACCAGAAACTCCACCATACAATGATCACTCTCTCCAAGAGGATCCTTCACCGCAAGGTCCCTAATTCTACCCGCCTCATTACATAGCACCAGATCCAAGATAGCTCGCTCCCTCGTCGGCTCCAACACACACTGTTCAAGGAAATTATCCCGGCAGCATTCCAAGAACTCCTCCTCGAGCCCACCTCGTCCAACATGGGTCGACCAATCAATATGCAGATTGAAATCTCCCATAACTACTGCCGTCCCATTCCTGCACGCCGCACTTATTTGCGTGTTAACAGCCCGCCCCACCTCCAGATCATTATTCGGGGGCCTATAGACGACACCCACCAGCGTCTTCCTCCCTTTGCTGTTCCTAATCTCCACCCACAACGATTCCACGTTCTGCTCTTTGGCTCCGATATCATCCCTTGCTACCACCTTGATACTATCCTTAATCAGCAGAGCTACGCCACCCCCTCTTTCCTCCTGCCTATCCTTCCTAAACACTTGATAGCCCTGTACATACATCTCCCAGTCCCTGTCACCTTGCAGCCACGTCTCTGTAATGGCCACCAGATCGTATCCATTTGTGTCGATCTGCGCCACCAGCTCATCCACTTTATTCCGAATGCTTCGTGCATTCAGATAAAGCGCTTTCATCCCAGCCTTCACCTGGACCCTATTTGCCGTAACGCCACCAATTGGGACATCCTCGGCCTCTTCCCTTACCTGTACCCTATCCTTAACTTTAGACCTCGTAGCGTCACCTACCCTCGCACCCTCCCCCCCCCTAATTAGTTTAAAGCCCTGTCTACAGTCCTCTTTACTCGATTCGCCAACACTCTGGTCCCAGCACGATTCAGACCAACCCCATCCCGCCCGAACAAGTCCCACCTACCCCAATACTGGTGCCAATGCCCCATAAATTCGAACCCATTCCTCCCACACCAATCCCTGAGCCACCCATTCACTTCCTTTATCCTGTCAATCCTACGCCCGTCTGCACTCAGTTCAGGCAGTAGCCCAGAGACGACCACCTTGTCGGTTCTACTTTTTAATTCCATTCCCAGCTTCTCATACTCCCTCCCCAGATCCTCAGTCCGCACTTTGCCTACGTCGCCGGCACCCACATGTACTACAACGACCGGGTTCTCACCCTCCCACTTCTAATCCCCAATTCTAATTTTTCCACCCACTATTGGTGCTCTTGCCTAAATCTGCTTAGGCTCCAAACCCTGAATTCCCTACCTACACCTCCCTGTCTTTCTATGGGCGACATGGTGGCACAGTACTTAGCACTGCTGCTTCACAGCGCCAGGGACCAAGGTTCAATTCCGGCCTTGGGTCACTGTCTGTGCAGAGTCTGCATGTTCCCCCCGTGTCTGCGTGGGTTTCCTCTGGGTGCTCCGGTTTCCCCCACAGTGCAAAGCTGTGTGGGTCAGGTGCATTGGGCCATGCTAAATTGCCACTTAGTGTCCCAAGATGTGTAGGTTAGACGGGATTGGCCATGGGACATGTGTGGGATTGCAGGGAAAGGGTGGAGAAAGAGGGCGTGGGTAGGCTATTGTGTCAGAGAGTCGGTGCAGACTCGATGGGCTGAACAGCCTCTTCGGCACTGTAGGAATTCTATGTAACCTCCCTTTCCTCCTTTAAGTGACTCTTTAAAACCTACCCCTTTAACCAAACTTCTGACCCAGTATCGCTCGGTGACCTATTTTGGTTTCCAGTGACGCACCTTTTTTTTAAAGGCGCTATATAAATATAAGTTGATGTTTCCTTACTATTGAGGAGCAGGCTGGAGTCCTGGGCCAGAACTTTCCGGTTGTTCACACCAGTGGGATCTACTGGTCCCTCAGCAGCACAGCCCTGCTGTGGGCTAAACGGTGCATCCAATGGAAAACCCCATTGACAACGGCGGGACTGGAAGATCCCATCACTGGCTGATGATGGGCCGCTTCCTGCCACAGGAACCACATGGCGGGGTTGAGCAGTAAATCCCTCCCTTATTGTTGGTGGCCAGGAGCACAGTCCCAATGCTGCCTCTGGACTCCGGCTCTCTTCCTGATGAATGTCCAGCCAAGGGTAGACCTGCTAATGAAGTGAGCACAACCAGGCCTGTGGATTGGGCCTGGGAAAATATGGTCAAGTTGCTCCCTCTCTGGAGACTCAACCTTAATCCCTTCAGGAGAGGAGGAGGGGTAAACCAGTCAGTTGAAAAATAATAGGAAAATGCTACTTAAGACCCTTGGAGCTACTTGAGGTAGTGGATTGGGGCTGTCCACAACTGGAAGGGAATGTGATTATGCTAATTCCGCAATATTCTGTGTTTATGTCACTTCCACAGTATTCTGCTGACGGATGTGAAGCAATTACAGTCAACCTTCTGCAAATCCCTCAGTACTTTGAGCTGGAGGGTTACGGTACCACAGAGCTCGAGAAGGTGAGCCACTCGACACTATCGCATTATTACAGATCAATAACTAGCCTCAGAGGAAGTGGGCTGTGAGGTCGGCCTCCCAGCTTCCTGCTCTTTGTAACTTGGATGCCTCCTGATTGATCTGGAAATTTATGTAGAACGGGTTGGCTGTTGTTGAGAAGGAAATATTTAGCTGAAGAGAAATCTTTGTGTGGCTGGTCTTCAGGTAGGATGGGAATATAGCAAGCCTGTTGACTTGCTATCTTCCCATCCTATTCTCATGAGAACTCTCATTTCTTCTCTCACCAACCCCATTCCCTTCTGCCACACACAATTAAATATATCGTCTGTCAAAGGTCACCCATTAACCCTTTGCAAACCTGGTTTACTTTGCATCTTTACAATGTTGTCTACTTTCTCATCATTCTTAGCAGCTTCTTTGGCCCTTTGGCCATCCTTTCCGAACTCTGCACGCAAAATTTCCAACGTCCCAGTTTACGTTTGTAACAAGCACGTTTCGCAACTCGATAACACAATTAATCCACAAACTGAAATTCAGCAAAACTATTGCAAGCAAACAGCTGAAAAAAAAATTGCATAAAATACTTTCCTTCTTCCAGTGCATTGAGATCAAGACTTATTATACTGGGCGGGAAACCAACATTATCCCTGGTGCATTATCTGGTCGTGCTCGCTCCGAAACTGGAAAATCCCACCCGGAGTCAACAAACCTTTCTACGGTCTGCCAACAACCCCCTCCCCCCGCTACAATTCCCGTGACAGCTGGAATGGGACAATTTGCCCCAGTGTCTCCAATTCATTCTCTCCCAGAATCTTTAAACTTTGCCACTCTTCTTCTGTACAATATCCACTCTGTGTGTCCTCAGCTAGCATCGAAATAAAAAATCAGTTTAACAACAAGATGAGGTTTCACAGAGATAAGGGTAATAAGAATGCAGGGATTTTTAAAAATCATTCACGGGACCTGGGTGCCGCAGGCAAGGCCAGTATTTATTACCCATCCCCTAATTGTCTTTGAACTGAGTGGCTCACTAAACCATTTCAGAGGGTATTTTAAGAGTCAACTACATTGCTGTGGTTCTGGAATCACATGTAGGCCAGAGCAGGTAAGAACAGCAGATTTCCTTCCTTAAAGGACGTTTGTGAACCCGATGGGTTTTTATGACAATTGGCAAGGGTTGCATGGTCATCAGTAGACTTTTAATTCCAGATTTTTATTGAATTCACATTTCACCATCTGCCATGACAGGATTCGAACCTGGGTCCCCTGGGTCCCTGGATCATTAGTCTTGTGACAACACCACTATACCACCACCTCCCCATAGATACATGGTGTGAAAAGAAAGGATGTTTTGGGTGGCAGATGAAGACCTGACTGACAGTGCGGGAAAGGGTCCAATGGGCTGTGATCATAGGGTTGGGTCTCTCAATAGACTCTGGAGTTACCTCCACTTGATCATAGGGACATGTCTCTCCGTAGAGGCTGGAGTTACCTCCACTTCCTTAAATAAGAACATAAGAACATAATAAGTAGGAGCAGGAGTAGGCCATCTAGCTGTTCGAGCCTGCCCCGCCATTCAACAAGATCATGGCTGATCTGAAGTGGCTCAGTTCCACTTTCCCGCTTTCTCCCCATTACCCTTAATTCCCTTGCCTACCAAAAACCTATCTACCCGTGACTTAAATATATTTAGCGAGGTAGCCTCCACCACTTCAACGGGCAGAGAATTCCAGAGATTCATCACCCTTTGAGTGAAGAAGTTCCTCCTCAACTCCGTTCTAAACTGCCCCCCCTTTATCTTGAGGCTGTGCCCTCTAGTCCTGCTGTCCTTTCTGAGTGGGAAGAATCTCTGTACCTCTACCCTTCGTTATCTTATACGTCTCTATAAGATCTCCCCTCATCCTTCTAAACTCCAACGAGTACAGACCCAGTCTATTTAGTCTCTCTTCATAGTCCAACCCCCTCATCTCCGGTATCAGCCTAATGAACCTCCTCTTCACTCCCTCCAAGGCCAAAATATCCTTGTGCAAGTGCGGCGACCAAAACTGCACACAGTACTCCAGCTGCAGCCTCACCAGTGCCCTGTACAGTTGCAGCAAGACCTCCTTGGATAATTCCTTGGATAATTAAAGAAAATGGAATGAAGACCATTTTGAACCCATGCTTTCTTGGCTCAGAGGCTAAAGGGGCAAAGGGGTTAGTGCAATTAATTAATTTTCCAGGAGCCGAGGATGATGATATAATGCCTTTGCTTCCAGTGAAGTGAAGGCTTGAAAAATGGTGGAGAAATGCTGGAACATTCATACAGGAGTGGCTCAGAGAATCAGGAATACCCACCGGGAATGGAGATATACGTGAGGCTGAATTTTCATCATTGGTTCAGGAATCTTGAGTTAGGCCATTTCCTGATGTTATATTCCCAAAGTCTGAGTCAGTGAGCATGCACATGGTGTGATGTCAGGTAGATAGGTCGTACACCCCAGTGACAGGCAGATCTTAGCAAACGCCATGTTCCTTCAGCAGCTTGTATTAAGCAGACTGTACTCAACCAAAGCTCACAACATAGTGTCTAATGTTAGATGGAAGTCTGCGATTCGAGAGCACTTGCTGAGCAATCTCAAAAAATTGGATGAACAGCCAGTTTAAGATTATCAGTTGGGCATGCAATATAGCTCACTTACACTTGCTAGAAGCTACATGTACCATACACAGTGATCTGCCCTCTGCAGACAAAAGGAACATGTCCAAGCATTGTTTCTTGTTTGAATTAAGCAAAACCTTGGGGTACAATAGTTCCCTGGTGCATTATCCATGTCAACATCTCAACCAATGGGAGCCACTTAGGCAACCAGCTGGCTCCCTATTCTCATGCAGTATAAATTGTTGCTCATTTTGAAATTTGGCATTCTTGCATCTGTTCTGATGAGTGCAAGATGCAAAGCTTTGACAATACTTCTCTGTTTTTGAAATATGAAGTAAAACCAAGCGACAGTTTAAATTGTTCCCTTTCTAGGTTCATTGGCATTGCGGGAAAGTAAATCTAATTTAAAAAGGTTCTTAATCAGCAAAGTACTAGCCCTAACTTTCTGCAGTGAGTTTAATTGGTCATTAATGCACGGGTACAGCAGTTTCACGACACTCACCGGGAGATCGAGAGCTGTTTGTGGAAAGTTACTGGTGGAGTGGCACAAGTTATCCAGCAAATTGTGATGATTCACGGGGTATCTCTTCCCCGGTATAAGTTGCTGGCAGACTTTTATACATTAATAACGACAAGTGCTGTTCCACTTTTGGTCAATTCCTTAAAGGGCACTCGTGTGAGTCTTTTTGGTAGTCGGAATTTCACTAACCTTCTAGAAAGATCTGAAGATTTTTTTTTCCCCTTTGTGAACCGACAGCACCTGGACATTTTACTGAAGCAGTTAAAGGAAATCGTGGAACAGCAGACAGATTCGGAAGTCTTGGAATTCTGTTCAAAGGCGTACCTTGTCCTCAGTAATGAAGAGCTGGCCACCCAGGGTCAAGTAGCGTCTGCAAAAATTCAACTGTTTGACCAACTGGTGAGCAAGTTCAACCAAATGCTGAAGAATTTCCTTCACAAGGTATGGCCTTTATTTTCTTTTTATTTCTTGCCTTTATATTATGTTAGCTGATCTGCTTTTAAAAAAATTGGACAGAAAATATGATCAAAAGAGCTGAAATCAAGAAGTGAGGTGTACTGTGTAATGTCCAATCAATGTAAGGGGTTATAGACGAGTGCAGAAGGAGGCCATTCAGTCCATCGGGTCTGCACCTACCACAATCCCACCCAGGCCCTATTTCCATAACCCTACATATTTATCCTACTAATCCCCTGACACTAGGGTCAGTTTAACAAGGCCAATCCACCTAACCTGCACATCTTTGGACTGTGGGAGGAAGCCGGAGCACCCAGAGGAAACACATGCAGGCTTTGGGATGATATTCAAACTCCACAGACTCCACCTGAGGCTGGAATTGAACCCAGGTCCCTGGCACTGTGAGGCAGCAGTGCTAACCATTGTGCCACTGTGGGTTTTACACAAAAATAAGAAACATGTTGTTTGCACATTTGCCATTGTGGATTCAAAGTAACACACAACAGTTTTATTCTCGGAGCTCTTGCCCATACAGAGAACAAACTGAAATGCCCATACAGAGAACAAGCTGCCTATGCAATACCCTAATGACATCACCATCAAATCATGTGATCAGCTCTTAAAGCAATCTGCAATCATTTAAATATATAACAGACATCAAGGCAGCATTTGACTGAGTATGGCAAGACTGGAGTCAATGGGAATCAGGGGGGAAATGCTCTACCAGTTGGAGTGATAGTGAGCACCAAGGAAGGTGGCTGTGGTTGTTGGAGTTCAATCATTTCAGTCCCAGAACAGCACTGCAGGAGTTCCTCAGGATAGTGTCCTGGGCCCAACCACCTTCAGCTGTTTCATCAATGACCTTCTCTCCACTTCAAGGTCAGTATTGGCGATATTTGGTGATGATCGCGCAACGTTCAGTTCCGTTCATGGCTCCTCAGATACATAGTCCACGTCCTTATGCGACAAGACTTGGATATCATTCAAATTTGGCTGTGCAGTAGCAAGTGACATTTGTGCCACACAAATGCCAGACAATGACCATCTCTAACAAGAGAGAATCCAACTATTAGCCCTTGACATTCAATGGCATTACTGTCATTGAACCCCTCACTAGCAACAACATAGAAGGTATCATTGACCACAGACTGAACTGAACCAACCATATAAATACTGTGGTATAATAGCAGACCAAAGGCTGATAATTCTGTGTTGAGTAACTCATCCCTTGACTTCCCACCTGTCTACCACCGACAAGGCACCAAGTTATAAGTTTGATGAATACTCCTCGCCTGCCTGGATGAGGGCAGCTCCCAACAACACACAAGAAACTCGACACCATCCTGGATAAAACAACCCATTTCTTTAGCACCCAATCCACCACCTGAAACTTTCTCCACCAATGCACACTGGCAGCAGTGTGTACCATATGCAAGATTTGCTACAGCACTTTCCAAACCAGTGACCTCTAATACCTAGAGAGGCAACGGTAGCAGAGACCTGGGAATACCGTCACTTGCAGTTTCCTTCCAAAGTACAGGCCATCCTGCCCTGGAAATATATCACCATTCTTTCATTGTCGCTGGGTTAAAATCCTGGAATGCCCTTTGCAACAGCACTGTGGGTGCACCTACACCACAGAGACTGTCCAAGAAGGTGAATCACCACCACTTCTCAAGGGCAATTAGAGATGGGGAGCTAACCAGCCAGTGACACTCACATCTCACAAACAAACAAAATAAAAATAGCTAAAAAAAACCCCCAGAAACCCAAAAAATAACAGGGAAGCGGGACTACAGCTGGGAATAGAGAGAAGAATAGAGATAAGTCCACTAGATATTGGAACAGAATTAGACCATGACTTTATAGCCTTTAGGACCTTATAGTTAGCTGTACAAAACTAGAAGAAGTTAATTTGGAACATATGTGGCTGATATAATAATGTATATAAGTTACTTGATATAATAATGTAATTGAAGAGAAGTTATTTGTGGAATTAGACAACATCTGGTGAACGACTGGTGTAAAAACAAACAGAATTCATTCTTTAAGATTTTAAAAATCCCTGACAATGACTACCTGTTGGAATGAGATTTTGCCTTTTGCACTGCTCCTTAGCCTGTCCAGGGAGCTTGTTTGACATTGTGGGAACAATGGAAACATACCAATCCTTTTAACTGATAGCCTGTCCATCTTCCTGCACTGACCAAAGGAAAACTAGAACATGGAAATCAAAGGAAACATGATAAAATAGTTGCCGGAATTCTCCGGTCTGGCACTCCCTACTATCGCTAACAGCAAGAATAGAGAATTTGGCACTCAGCCTAATTCTATTCACTGCGGCAGGACTGGAGAATCCCAGCCCCGGGTGAGGTCAGAGAATTCTAGCCAATATTATTTTCAGTTTTCACTGTGCACCCGGTGCCAATGGTGTCCCCTGGTGGTGGGAGGCCATGTCTGTACTGGTGGACAGCAGGTCTAAAGCTCTCAAGGTGCTCCGTGCAATGAGTTACATTTTGAGGTGCAGTGATTGTGTTTGCAACAGCAGTAATACTGCCCAGTCGCATCCTGAGGACAGCAATGAGGCAGAAACCTATTGATCCGTATTTTGGGTTGTATTTGCCAGAAAGAAGAATGATTTGCTATAACAGCACAGGAGACCCCAGCTCCGTTTTGAGAAAGTGTATTAAGCATGACCTCACAGCTCTGATTACACTGATGTGGAGATGCCGGCGTTGGACTGGTGTGGACACAGTAAGAAGTCTCATAGCACCAGGTTAAAGTCCCAACAGGTTTATTTGGAATCACAAGCTTTCGGAGCACTGCTCCTTCATCAGGTGAGTCATTCATTCGATGATGATTCCAAATAAACCTGTTGGACTTTAACCTGGTGTTGTGAGACTTCTCACTATACTGGTGTAGCTCGCGAGATATTCAGGTTCTGATCTTTTCTCCAACAGGGAGACGGATTTGGTGATGCAGAATCTCACCAGATGTGGTCGGCATTGAAAAGAATCACAACCTTCCATAAGTAAGTGAGACATTAGCACTGGTGAATTTGATTTGCTTAATTATTGCCACATGTATTGGTGTACAGTGAAAAGTATTGTTTCTTGCGCACAGTGTAGACAAAGCATACCGTACATAGAGAAGGAAAGGAGAGAGTGCAGAGTGTAGTGTTAGAGTCATAGATAGCTAGGGTGTAGAGAAAGATCAACTTAGTGCAAGGTAGGTCCATTCAAAAGTCTGATGGCAGCAGAAAAGAAGCTGTTCTTGAGTTGGTTGGTACAAGACCTCAGACTTTTGTATCTTTTTCCTGATGGGAGAAGTATGTTTTTAGGGTGAGTGGGGTCCTTGATTATGCTGGCTGCTTTTCTGAGGCAGTGGGAAGTGTAGACAGAGTCAATGGATGGGAGGCTGGTTTGTGTGATGGACTGGGCTTCGTTCACAACCCTAGTGTAGAGAAAGATCAACTTAATGCGAGGTAGGTCCATTCAAGAGTCTGATGGCAGCCAGGAGGAAGCAGTTTTAGAGTCAGTTGATACTCTTTCCCACCTTCTTCAGTCAGGAAAAAGATACAAAAGGTCAGGTACCAACCGGCTCAAAAATAGCTTCTTCCCTGCTGCTATCAAACTTTTGAATGGACCTACCTCGCATTAAGTTGATCTTTTCTACAGCCCAGCTATGACTGTAACTCCTTTCCTTCCCTATGTACAGTACGTTTTGTCTGTATAGCACACAAGGAATAATACTTTTCCCTGTATACCAATATGCGTGACAATAAAAAGTGAATCAAGTCAAATTGAGGGCAATAAATCCTGGCCTTGCCAGCAATGTCCATGTTCTTTGAATGAGTAAATAAGAGAGGCAGTGGCCAAGTGGTATTATTACTAGACTAGTAATTCAGAGAACGAGTTATCCAGGGCAAGATTTGGGAATCCGGGTTCAAATCCCACCCTGGTTGATGGAGAAACCTGAATGCAATAAAAATCTGGAAGTCCACTGATGACCATGAAACCATTGTCGACTGTCATAAAGACCCATCTGGTTTACTGATGTCCTTTAGGGAAGGAAATCTGCCATCCTGACCTGGTCTGGCCTACACAACAACAGCAACAATATAGTTGACTCTTAAATGTCCTCAGGGATGGGTAATTAATGCCAGCCTAGCCAGCAGCACTCACATCCCATGGACAAATAAAAAGAAAAGCAGAGAAGACCCATTGATTCTGTTCTTTGAAAGAACAAGTTAGTCCCGGCTTCCACTCTTTCTCCATATCCCCGTCACTTTTTTTCTCTCAAAGTATTTATCCAATTCCCTTTTGAAAGCTGATTGGAAAGGGTTTGAGTTAGTGTTGACTGTTGCGATGAGTTGCAAACCCTTGTCTGTGTAAAAGCGGGGAGAGCACTGCTTCCTGACACAGTGGCAAATTCAACATCTCTTTCATGGTTTCAGTGCTCATGATATCACTCAGTGGAACCTGTTAAGCAGCACCTGTAAACTGCTCAAACGTGACTTGGAGAATGGCAACGTGTCTGAACAGGTGAGCCACTAACCTCTAACCATGACCAGCTCTCTGAGAATGTGTCCGTCCTTGATTCCTGTCACGTCACTGACTTTATCCGTGAATTCTATCTTTCAGTTGAGACCATAAGATATAGGAGCAGAATTAGGCCATTCGGCCCATCGAGTCCGCTCTACCATCCGATCATGGCTGATTCTCAACCCCATTTGATCCCCTTACCACTCAAGGGCCTAACTGTCTCTGTCTTAAATGCCCTCAACGACCTGCACCGACCATGCTGCTCGACTGAACTAAAACCCTCTATCCTTCCTGGGACCCGTATCCCTCTATTCCCATCCTAATCATGTATTTGTCAAGATGCCCCTTAAAAGTCACCATCGTATCTGTAGTGGGCAGCATCATTTAATAAGATCATGGCCGATCTACCTGAACTCCACTTTCTCACTCTATCCCCTCAAAATCTATTGTACTCCATCTAGAATGTAGGGCAAAGTCTTACGAGAATTCGGCAGAATCGGTTCAGGAGAGAAAACTGGTGTGGAATTCTCCAGCTTCACTGAGTCATAGAGTCATAGAGGTTTCCAGCATGGAAACAGGCCCTTCAGCCCAACTTGTCCATGCTGCCCTTTTGTTTTAAAACCCCTAAATTCATCCCAATTGCCCGCATTTGGCCCATATCCTTCCATACCCATCATACCCATGTAACTATCTAAATGATTTTTAAAAGGTAAAATTGTACCCGCCTCTACTACTACCTCTAGCAGCTTGTTCTGGACACTCACCACCTTCTGTGTGAAAAAATTGCCCCTCTGGACCCTTTTGTATCTCTCCCCTCTCACCTTAAACCTATGCCCTCTGGTTTTGGGAAAACTTACCTTTGGGAAAAGATATTGACTATCTACCTTGTCTATGCCCCTCATTATTTTATAGACCTCTGAGATCATCCCTCAGCCTCCTACACTCTAGAGAAAAATGTCCCAGTTTATTCAGTCTCTCCTTAGAACTCAATCCATCAAGTCCTGGAAGCATCCTAATAAATCTTTCCTGCACTCTTTCTAGTTTAATAATATCCTTTCTATAATAGGGTGCCCAGAATTGCACACAGAATTCTAAGTGTGGCCTTACCAATATCTTGTACAACTTCAATAAGACGTCCCAACTCCTGTATTCAATATTCTGACTGATGAACCCAAGCATGCCGAATGCCTTCTTCACCACTCTGTCTACCTGTGACTCCGCTTTCAAGGAGCTATGAACATGTACCCCTAGATCTCTCTGTTCTGTAACTCTCCCCAGTGCCCTACCTGGCCAGTTTTCTCTCCCGATCTTGTCCTTTAACTGCAGAAACAGAGAACTGGGTTGGTGGGGAGTGGGAGGGGGGAGGCTGGGTGGTGGTGGGTGAGATGGGGGGGGAGGGCGTGGAAGGGGTGGGGATGTTACGACCTCATTGGCGAGATTTATGATTTCTGATCCAGCCCAGGGGATCATAAGCCTCCTTTGGTAAAGCCCCTTTAATACAACATTAAAGGCAATGTTTACTAATGTATTCTTCTGCTTTATAGATTATCATTCAGGCAATCCTTTGCAGTTATTACTACATCATGTGGCAGCTGTCAAAGGCTTCTGAAGACACTTCCTCTAAGGTACGGTCTATGAGTGACTTTCTTCCCATTTTTTGCTGTTCAGTAGGACCTGTTGTAAGATTCTAATGATTCATCTCTGCTTAAAGTATTTATTAGTGTTGCAAGTAGGTTTACATTAACACTGCAATGAAGTTACTGTGAAAATCCCCCCCTTGCCACGCTCCAGCGCGTGTACAGGTAAACTGAGGGAGAATTTAGCACGCCCAATGCACCTAACCAGCACGTCTTTTGGACTATGGGAAGAAACCAGAGCACCTGTAGGAAACCCATTCAGACATGGGGAGAACGTGCAGACTCCACACAGACAGTGACCCAAGCCGGGAATCAAACCCAGGTCCTTGGAGCCGTGAGGTAGCAGTGGTAAACACTGCCACTGTGCCACCTGTGTGTTAGTTATGTTCCAGACTTGCTATCTCCTGTAAAAATAGCACCTTCATGATTATCATACAGCACGGAAAGAGGCCATTTGGCCCATTGTGCCTGTACTGGCTCTTTGAAAGAGTTCTGTAATTACTGCCACTCCCTTTTCCTTTCGCCACCTTCCTCCACAGACTCAGTGGAATCCCGCCCAACACTGCAGGACTGGAAGAAACTGCTTGTCTTGTGGACTTTGCATTTGCTAAATAAATACTTTGAATCACAGAATTGTGAAGGTGCAGAATGAGGCCATTCAGCCCATTGGAGGCTCTTCCTTTCCCTCAATGCAAGAGAACATTCTTTCTCCATTGGGTTCAGGCGAGCCTTGAGAAGCTAACTGGAAAATCAGTACGTTGCCACACGGAGTCCCTGCTGCTTTTTGCTCTAAAGCTTGTTTTGTTTGTATCCAGGACATGCAGGAGTCGCTGAGGAAACAGATGAGGGGCTTCTGCCACATTTGCAGACAGTATCTGAGTCACTCCAGCAGTATTGTCAAGGAGCAGGTGAGTGTGGTCGGGTTAGGGTTAGGTCCCAGGCCACAAGGAGATCCGACACCCAGCGTATCAGACAGATTCGCCACTTGCAGAGTCATATAGAAACCACAACGTGGATAGCAGGCCATTCGGCCCAGCTCCTGTTGGCCACTTACCCTCCCTGGGGACACTAGGTCCTGACCCATCACGCTCCTCTATCCCTTCGCCTGGGTGTGGCTGGGGAGGGCTTTCTGCTCTACCCTTGCATTTTGGAAAAGTAAATATCGACCTTCGCCCACGACCATAAGACCAACTTGTCAGGTCTCCCTTTATTCGATCGTGGGGTGTGGGCATCCCTGGCAATGTTGGTGTTTGTTGCCCATCCATAATTGCCCCTCGGGAGGGTGACTGTGAGCTGCCTTCTCGACCGGTGTGGTGTTGATATTGTCATAAGTCCTCGGAGGCAGACGTCCCTTCACCAAAATCCCTTTATTTACAAATCTGACAACTGCATACAGGGTGTTTTTAGTTAAGAGTCTACACTGGGAGTCCCAGAGGAACTGGTACGCCTGGTTAAGTACAAAACAAAAGGCTTCATGATTGGCCCCTCAATTTTAGCCCTTAATCAGGGAGCTCATATACTAACAGGATCACCTCAATTGCCTGATTAAACTAGTTACAGGTATATTGACTTTTCTGTAGAGTTTTTTAAACAATTGAGTAGCTAGCTCATCCACGTCAATTAACACTGCAATGAAGTTACTGTGAAATTCCCCTAGTCGCCACACTCCAGCACCTGTTCGGGTACACTGAGGGAGAATTTAGCATGGCCAATGTACCTAACCAGCACGGAGGAAACCAGAGCACCCGGAGGAAACCCACGCAGACACGGGGAGAACGTGCAGACGCCGCACAGACAGTGACCCGAGCCAGGAAGCGAACCCGGGTCTCTGGCGCTGTGAGGCAGCAGTGCTAATCACTGTGCCACCGTGCCGCCCAACAACATGACTGACGGATAAAACGAACGGCTAATGGATAAAAACTACTGAGGGAAGAATTTGAGAAGAGTGTTGTTTTTGAGTGAGTGTACAATGAGTGACTTGTATTTCACCGTGCTACACCGTGAGTGGAAGAATCGGCTCCTGAGCTTTCCTGTCATTGTTTGCTCACAGTAAGAAGTCTGACAACACCAGCTTAAAGTCCAACCAGTTTATTTGATAGTAAACCCACAAGCTTTTGGAAACGGTGTTCCTTCATCAGGTGTGTGGAAGGTTCTGATCAGAGAAGGGCAGATAAAGACACAGACAGTTTACAGAATACTGATTAGAATGTGAGTCTTTACAGCTAACCCGCTATTCAAGTCTTAAAGATGCAGACAATGTGAGTGGAGATAGCATTAGCACAGGTTAAAGAGATGTGTATTGTCTCCAGACAGTACAGTAAGTGAGATTTTGCAAACCCAGGCAAGTCATGGGGGTTACAGATAGTGCGACATGAACCCAAGATCCCTGTTGAGACCGTCCTCATGTGTGCGGAACTTGGCTATCAGTCTCTGTTCAGCGACTCTGCGCTGTCGTGTGTCGTAAAGGCTGTCTTGGAGAACGTTTACCTGAAGATCGGAGACCGAATGCCTGTGACCGCTGAAGTGTTCGCCAACAGGAAGGGAACAGTCTTGCCTTGGTGATTGTCGAGCGATCATCGTGTTGTGAGACTTCTTACTGTGTTTACCCCAGTCCAACGCCGGCATCTCCACATCTTGTTTGCTCACTCCAGCTCTTGTTTATTCCCGCTGGCAGGCTTTCATCGTCCTCTGTGACCTGCTGCTGGTTTTCAGTCACGAGGTTCTCTCCGGCAGCTCAGAAAAGACGGAATCGTTTGCCTACATCCCAGAGTCTACCCTGCAGTCGGAGCTGGTGACCTTTGTCCTGGATCATGTCTTCGTTGCCCAAGAAAGGGAGCCTATCGACAAAGGTAAATCGAGAATGGGATGGGGGCAGGGATTTTTAAAAATTCATTCATAGGCGTGGCTGGCTGGCCAGCATTTATTGTCCATCCCTAGTTGTCTGAGGGCAGTTGAGAGTCAACCACATCGCTGTGGCTCTGGAGTCACATGTAGGCCAGACCGGGTAAGGACGGCAGATTTCCTTCCCTAAAGAGCATTAGTGAACCAGATGGGTTTTTCTGACAATCGACAAGGGTTTCATGGTTATTAGTAGATTCTTAATTCCAGATTTTTTTATTGATTCAAATTCCAACACCTGCCATGCTGGGATTTGTGCGCTATACAGACAAAGCACACCATTCATAGAGTACATAGGGGAGAAGGTTGATTTTTTAAGACTTTTTACTGTGCCCATCCCAGTCCAATGCTGGCATCTCCACATCTTGAAATTTCTTGTCATAGAATGGTTCCAACACATGAGAAGTTCATTTGGCCCGTTGAGTTTGGGCTAGTTCTCTGCAAGAGCAACTCAACCTCTGTCACTCTACAATCTGTTCTGAAGAAGAGTCTTATTGGGCTCAAAGGAGGGAATTTTCCCATTCTGTCTGCCGCGGGAATCATAACGGGATGTTGGGGGTGAGGATGGGTGTGGACCATGCAAAGGTCTGTTCACTTCAGGCAGGACTTTTCCATTTTGAGGTGAATGACGGGGCTGGAAAATCCTGCCCAAAACGTGAACTCTGATTTCCCTCTCCACAGATGCTGCCAGACCTGCTGAAATTTTCCAGCACTTTCTGTTTCCTTCCTCTATGGTTTTGTTCTATTAGTGGATGTAGTTTGTCTGATGACCACCAGATGGCAATCACATTCCGTATCCAATTTATTTTGGCCTCTTGGTGAAGGGTGAAGTTTGATTGACGGTCTGTCCACATTATGGAGCTGGGAAGGTCAGATGGGGTGATCTGGGACACTGTATTGTGCGAGATTCCTGGCTTTTCTGACTCTCTTGAGCTTTTCAAAAAAAAGATACATATATATAATGGCATTTTATTCAAGAACCCAAAGGCTGAATTGGAATGTGACTATTGTCAAAAAATTCACAAATAAACTAAAAAAATCAGGTTATGAACATGGAAACCTGTGACAATCCATGTAATAAAAATAACCAAAAGAATTAAGCAAGTAATAGCAAAGTGGTGGATGGAATATTAGAAGAAGGAATATAGAATTCAAAATTATATTAAAATTAGTGTCCTGTACACCTTTCCTACATCGCAAGAACTGTAATAATTTAAAATAATTTAAACACTGTGGACCTGAACCATGTAAAGACTATTGCTACATCAATACTTTCCCAGTCCTCACCTCACTGAGATGATTCTGGTTGAACATCTGCGTTTCCTTGGTAGTTCTGCTCATGGTGACCAGTTATTGAACAGACTGCAGAAGGAATTATCTGAAATGAAAACAAATATTAATTCTTTTTGTTTGCAGAATTTTGAGTTTTGTGACACCAAAAGCATTCTTGTATCAATTCTAAGATCGATCTTAGTGCTGCTTCTGTGTTCTTCTCATCCGTAAGAAGTCTCACAACACCAGGTTAAAGTCCAATAAAGTGGACGTTAACCTGGTGTTGTGAGACTTCTTACTGTGTTTACCCCAGTCCAATGCTGACATCTCCACATCACTTCTTTTCATCTAGGCAGTTTGTGAGTGTGTAAGGCTAGGGAACCACAGAGGGTGCCACACAGAGTATCACACAGAGTGCTACACAGGGTGCAGCACAGAGAGCCACACATTACAGCACAGAGAGCCACACAGCGTGCCATACAGGGAAAAACACAAGGTACCACACAAGGTATGACGCAGGGAACCAGATAGGGAACCACACAGGGAGCCACACAGGGTGCCACACAGGGTGCCACACAGAGATTGGGAAAGATCTGGAGGCAACAAGGTTAAACATTCTTTTACCCAGTGAGTTGGAAGGGATGGTCCGGAGTGACAGTGGAAGCTGATAGAATGGTGATCTCCAAAAGGGAAATGGACAAACACTCGAGCTGTGAGAAATCAGCAGGGTAGTGGGGTTAATTGGATAATTCTACCAAAGGTGCGACATGGGAATGATGGGCTGAATGGCCTTGTTTTGTTGATACAACATTCCACGATTCTATGTTAAAGTGTGTTGGAGGTGCAGCCTCATGACCTGGGAAGAGATTTGTAGCAGCTTTGGGGAAACCTATTGTAGATCTCAGTGGTCCCCTGTACTCTGTGGTTCTATAGGGCGGCACAATGGCACAGTGGTTGGCAGTGCTGCCTCACAGCGTCAGGGACCCAGGTTCAATTCCGGCCTTGAGTGAATGTGTAGAATCTACACATTCTCCCTGTTTCTGTGTGGGTTTCCTCTGGGTGCTCCACTTCCTTCAACACTCCAAAGATGTATGAATTAGGTGGATTGGCCGTGCTAAATTGCTTCTTAGTGTCCCAAGATGTATAGGTTAGCGGGGTGAATATATGGGGTTAAAGGAATGGGGCAGGCGGTTGGGCATAGATAAGATGCTCTGTTGGACAGTCAGGGCAGACTCGATGGGCTGAATGGACTGTAGGGATTCTATAATAAGTTGTATCCCTCGATCCGCTACAGTAAATGATCTTAATGTTGTTTGTGTGATCTTGTGTGTAAAATGGCCAGCATGTTTTCTACTTTGGAAGAGAGACTATAATTTAAAGATACATTATTGGCTGGAATTCGCAGATGGATGATGGATCAAATAGACCAACTCCATAGTTCCAGTATGTAGTTAGCATTTACTGGGGACGGGGGAAGAAATGAAATTGTGGGGATGAGGAGGTAGGAGAGATCCTTAAATTCACATCTTCCACGGGTTGTGTCTTGAGTATTTTTTGCTGGATTTTGTATTTTTATGCTGCATAAAGTTGAAATTCCTTTTCATTAAAGATGCAAGTGATCTTTATGTGTATACACTGGTGAAGTATAAGTGAAGTTAAAAGTAAAGCTTATTGATTAATTCCCCTAGTTGTCACAGTCCAGTGCCTGTTCGGGTCAATGCACCTAACCAGCACATCTTTCAGAACATAGGAGGAAACTGGAGCACCCGGAGGAAACCTATGCAGGCACGGGGAGAACGAGCAAACTCCACACAGACAGTGACCCGAGCTGGGAATCGAACCCAGGTCCCTGGCGCTGTGAGGCAGCAGTGCTAACCATTGTGCCACCGTGCTGGTAGTGATTGCCGTGGGCTACAGCTGCAAGGCTGTGTTAGGTTGTTAACTTACAAATAATGTGTTTTTAAAACATCAGCACAAAATGAAATGAATCAGCCTGATTCAATAAATTCTGCCATTTGCTTTGCAAAATTACACGCGGTGGCACAGTGGTTAGCACTGCTGCCTCACAGTGCCAGGGACCCAGGTTCAATCCCAGCCTCGGGTCACTGTCTGTGTTCCCATGTCTGAATGGGTGCTCCGGTTTCCTTCCACAGTCTGAAAGACGTGCGGGGGTTAGGTGGATTGATAAATTGTCTCTCAGTGTCAGGGGACTAAGGTACATGGTATTACGGGGATAGGGCGTGGGTGGGATTGCTGTTGGTACAGCCTCGATGGGTCGAACGGCCTCCTTCTGTGCTGTAGGGAGTCTATGATTCATTTCGATAATCGGACATGAAAAGTAATAATAATTTACATCCACAATATTCGAGATGGGAACCTGTAAAACAGACATGGCTGCGATTGGCAGAATCCTTTTGCCTCATTTTGTTTTTGGGTTCAGAATGTGTGTAAAACAGATAGAAGCCAATAACGTAATAAAACGTACTATGTTGTGCTGGGAGAATCGGAAAGTGATATGAGGCTCCCTCTTTTGCTGTTGATTTTATTTTGTGAGTAACTTGTGGATTAGATATCCTAATGGAATCTTTCTTTGCAGAGGCTTCGCTTCACTTAATCTAGACTATTAATAGAGAACTGCTCACCGAAACTTTAATAAAACACAGCTCAGACAAATTGAGAAAGGAGGAAATTATTAAAGAGACAAAATTCTTTTGTGTGTATCAAAGCGGAAGATGCTGCAGAAAACACGGTTTTAAAATCCTGTAGATTGAAGGATGCAGATCGAAAACCAGAGGCTGTAAGTAATGATTGTCAGTCGTACATCCAATTAAGAATTCAAAAGGATCTACTTTACCCAGACACTGACCAGGAGGTGGGAAATGTCTGGTTGAGGCAAATAGGTAGTTGGAGAAACTAGGTTAGGTACACGAGGGAGAAAAGAATGGAAGGATGTGCTGATAGGGATGGATGAAATAAGACAGGAGGAGGCTCGTGTGGAGCACAAAGACCAGCATGGACCAGTTGGGCCGAATGGCCTGTTTCTGGGTTGTGGATTCCAGGAAATAAAGAACGAAGAACAAAGAAAATTACAGCACAGGATTTTTTATTTGTTTTATTGTTGTCACATGTATTAACATACAGTGAAAAGTATTGTTTTCTTGCGCGCTATACAGACAATCCATACCATTCATAAAGAAGGAAATGACAGAGTACAGAATGTAGTGTTACGGTCATAGCTAGGGTGTAGAGAAAAATCAACTTAATGTGAGGTAGATCCATTCAAAAGTCTGATGGCAGCAGGGAAGAAGCTGTTCTCGAGTCGGTTGGTACGTGACCTCAGACTTTTGTATCTTTTTCCCGATGGAAGAAGGCGGAAGAGAGAATGTCCGGGGTGCATGGGGTCCTTAATTGTGCTGGCTGCTTTTCCAAGGCAGTCGAAAGTGTAGACAGAGCCAATGGATGGGAGGCTGGTTTCGTGATGGATTGGGCTACATGCACAACCTTTTGTAGTTTCTTGCAGTCTTGGGCAGAGCAGGAGCCCATACCAAGCTGTGATACAACCAGAAAGAATGCTTTCTATGGTGCATCTGTAAATGTTGGTGAGAGTCATAGCTGACATGCCAAATTTCCTTCGTCTTCTAAGAAAGTAGAGGCATTGGTGGGCTTTCTTAACTGTAGTGTTCGCATTGTGAACCGGACAGGTTGTTGGTGATCTGGACACCTAAAAACTTGAAGCCCTCAACTCTTACTACTTCGTCCCCGTTGATGTAGACGGGGGCAGGGGTAAAGTTCTCCTTTACGCTTCCTGAAGTCGATAACAATCTCCTTCATTTTGTTGACATTGAGAGAGAGATTATTGTTGCTGCACCAGTTCACCAGATTCTCAATCTCGTTCCTGTTAGAACATATAGAACATAGAACATAGAACACTACAGCACAAACAGGCCCTTCGGCCCACAAGTTGCGCCGATCACATCATCACCTACCAACCTACAGACCTATCTATAACCCTCAATCTCATTAAACCCCATATACTCATCCAGAAGTCTTTTAAAAGACCCCAGCGAGTTCGCCTCCACCACCACTGACGGCAGCTGATTCCATTCACTCACCACCCTCTGAGTGAAAAACTTACCCCTAACATCACTTCTGAACCTCCCTCCCCGCACCTTAAATCTGTGTCCTCTCGTAGCGACCATTTCAACCCGGGGAAATAGCCTCTGAGAGTCCACCCTATCTATTCCTCTCAACTTTTTGTAAACTTCTATCAGGTTGCCTCTCAACCTTCGTCTCTCCAGGGAAAAGAGTCCCAGCTCCCTCAACCTAACTTCATAAGGCATGTCTCCCAGTCCAGGCAACATCCTTGTAAATCTCCTCTGTACCCTTTCAATAGCTTCTACATCTTTCCTATAGTGAGGCGACCAGAACTGCGCACAATACTCTAAATGAGGCCTGACAAGGGTCTGTTCTCTATCTCATCATTGTTTGAGATCCGATCCACTACAGTGTCGTCAGCAAACTTGAAAATCAAACTGGAGGGGAATTTGGCCACAGCCATAGGTGTGTAAGGAGTCTAATAGGGGGCTGAGAACACAGCCTTGAGGGGCACCAGTGTTGAGGATGATCATGGAGGAGGTATTGTCGCCTATCCTTACTGATTGTGGTCCATGGGTTAGGAAGTTCAGGAATCAGTCGCAGAGCTCTTTGGCCGTCCAAGCCTGCACCGACCATGCTGCCTGTCTGAACTAAAACCCCTTACCCTCCTGGGGACCATATCCCTCTATTCCCACCCTTAACAATCACTTTTACCTGCTTCCTGCTTCCACTACCTCCCCCAGTAGCAAGTTCCAGGCACAAATGTCACGAATGTTCGCATGAGCTAATTCTGTGATGAATCTTGGGTTGGAATTCTCTGACCTCGTTCACCCCCGCCACTGCTTCCAGTGAGAATGGAGAATTTGGCGCTCAGCCAAGTCTTCATTCACGGCAGCGGGACTGGAGAATTCCAACCGCAGGTGAGATCGGAAAATTCTGGTCCTTGATTTAAACACAGGGCGAGGGAGCAGGCCATTGATCTCGGGCAGGAATTTCTGGTTCCGGAGCGTGGCTGGAAAATCCTGCCTAGGAATAATGTCGGAAAGAAGAGGAGTGGACAGGTATTTCTCGAGCCATGTTCAGAGTGTTCATAGAATCATAGAACCCTACAGTGCAAAAAGAGGCCCTTCGGCCCATCGAGTCTGCACTGAACACAATCCCCCTACCCCATATCCCTACATATTTTACCCGCTAATCCCTCTAACCTACCCATCCCAGGACACTAAGGGTCAATTTTAGCATGGCCAATCAACCTAACCCACACATCTTTGGACTGTGGGAGGAAACCGGAGTACCCTGAGGAAACCCAAGCAGACACGAGGAGAATGTGCAAACTCGACACAGACAGTGACCCGAGCCGGGAATCGAACCCAGGTCCCTGGAGCTGTGAAGCAGCAGTGCTAACCACTGTGCTACCATGCCGCCCTGTGTTATTGATAAAATAGAGGCAGAAGGAGAGAAAAGCAATATTGGATTGAAAGATATCTTTGAGACTTGTGTTGACTCTAGTATCACCCATTGGACAATAAACTTAATGGCATTGATTGGACTTCTCAATCTCACCGCCCTCACTTTATTACAGATGAAGAGCGCAAAGTGGGCAAGTTACACAAAAGGAGAAACCTTCTTGCTGCCTTCTGTAAGCTAATAGTCTTCAGTGTGGTGGAGATGCACATTGCTGCTGATATCTTCAAACAGTACATCAAGGTAAGGATTCCTGATGAGATGCTCACCTAACACTGTTCATTCTGGTCACGGAGGGAGTGCAGCGGAGATTCACCAGACTGATTCCTGGGGCGGCAGGGCTGTCGTCTGAGGAGAGATTGGGCCGAGCGGAGAATCAGTGCTGCACCCTCTTCATGGCCTGTGTCTCCTTTCTCAGGTACGGTGCCCAAAACTGAACACAGTCCTCCAAATGGGGTCTGACCAAAGCTCTGTGGGACTGAAGCATAAAGTAAAATTTATTTATTAGTCACGGGTTGGCTTACGTTAACACTGCAATGAAGTGAAAATGCCCTAGTTGCCACACTCTGGCACCTGTTTGGGGACACTGAGGGAGAATTTAGCATGGCCAATGCACCCTAACCAGCACGTCTTTCAGACTGGGGGAGGAAACCGGAGCATCCGGAGGAAACCCAGGTAGACATGGGGAGAAGGTGCAGATTCCATACAGGCAGTGACTCAAACCAGGAATCGAACCTGGGTCCCTGAGGCTGTGAGGCAGCAGTGCTAACCACCGTGCCACCCTTATCATTTCAGCCCATTTGAGAGAAGGAAGATATTAAATGGTTCCATTTGAAACCAATGATGTAGCACAGTTTGATTCTGCGCAAAGCTCCCTCTTCCGAAGGCACAGCCTAAGAGTAAAGGAACGACCCTTTATTACTGAGATGAGGAGGAACTTCTTCAGCCAAAGGGCTGGTGAATTCATTGTCACAGAAGGCTGCAGAGTCCAGGTCATTGAGTGTCTTAAAGCAGAGATAGACAGGTTCTTGATTGGTAAGGGGATCAAGGATTATGGGGAAAAGGTGTGAAGATGGGGTGAGAAACTTATCAGCCATTGAATGGCAGAGCAGACTCACTGGGCCGAATGGCCTAATTCTGCTACTGTACCTTATGGTGCTCCTTGCCCAGTTATATACCTCAAGGCTAAGTTTACAAGAGCATTCTCTACTGCACAACTACTGCTGCCTTCTCTGGAATATGTGATAAGCAATTTAGTGCCAATTTGTACTGAGTGAGGAGGAGCTGTGCACAGTCAGACCAGTCGCCACTCAGGAACAGACTGATGCTGTCCAGAATCATTGCACCTCAGGCCTCCCAGGAATGAAACTTTCACCTTATTAGTCCAGGCTGAATTATTATGACGGGGGGAATTTTCATTTGATGTCACCAGCGGTGTAACAAAAAAATGAGTCTTATACCCGTGTATGACACTGTCACTCACACAGTATGCACCTCTTTCTCACCAGTATTACATTGACTACGGAGACATCATTAAAGAAACTCTCAGCAGGACGAGACAGATTGATAAAATCCAGTGTGCAAAGACCCTGATTCAGAGCTTGAAGCAGGTGAGGATCCCTTGTGAATGAATCTGTAGAACGGAGGGAGCTCCAGCCTCGGGGGACCGTGCAGTAATGTGACCATTCCCTACCTAAAAATACAACCCCAATCTCAATATCCCCGCCAGCTCTGCTCACCATACCACTTGAACCTTATTGATCATCGGCACGAATAAAGTCCACAAGTGACTGAAGGGCTGGTGGGTTGTTATAATCTAGATCGTTCTGTCCGGAAGGCTGGAGGATGCAGGTTTAGTGGTAATTATCAAAAGGGAACTGGGTTATCGGCCTGTAAAGGAAGACATTGCAGCACCCCTGGAGTGGGATTAATTGGTGACTTACTTTTAAAGAGCATATAATGGGCCGAATGGCCTCCTTCTGCCCTTTGGTACAAAGCCTGTACCAGGGCTAACATGAATTTGCCCCGGGTTATAGTCAATGCCAAGGATGAGAAAAACATCACTGATTTTATTGAAGTGATTCTTGGGGTGTGATCCTCACTGGCAAGGTTCGATGTTTCATACAATTATAGAATCCCCACAATGCAGAAGGAGGCCATTCAGCCCATCGAGCCTGCACCAATCACAATCCCACCTAGGCCCTGTTCCCATGACCCCATATATTTACCCTGCTAATTCCCCTGACACAAAGGGGCAATTTAGCATGGCCAATCAACCTAACCTGCACATCTTTGGACTGTGGAAGGAAACCCACGCAGACACGGGGAGAATGTGCAAACTCCACACAGTGATCCAAATGCAGATTTGAACCCAGGCCCCTGATGCTGTGAGGCAACAATGCTAACCACTGTGCCACCGCGCTGCCCTGTTTATTCCCCACCCCGTGATGTCCTTGAGAATGTGATGGTGAGCACCTACCCAAGGCATTGCAGTCCGCAGAGTGAAGCAGCTCCAATGGGTGGGAGTTTTCAGCCTCGCTCATCCCGAAACTGTAAAATCCCACCCGAGGTCAACAGGCCTTTCTATTGTCCGCCCCGATTCCCGTGGGCAGCCGGAGTGGTGAAATTCTAGCTGATAAATTTGGATTGCCACTCCTTTCTCTCTCTGTCTCAGGGTTACAGCGCCTGCATTCTATTTTTATTCGTGACCATTCTGAGCACTTTATAAATTACTTGAAAGAAGTTATTTAAACCTCATCCTCTGATATATTTTGGATGATCCTTAGTTGAGTCGTGGTTAAGTTACACCTATTTCTCTGCTTTGTGGTAATGTGTAAATGTGTGCTGCTTACTCAGTGTTATTGACGTTAGACAGCAGTTCCTAAAGTTGCTGATTTAGTCTTTTTGAGCTGTTACTCTGAAGTCTCCCTTGGTTCTTGGGCCGACTGTAGACATGGAGGTGGGGGAGGGGGCGTGGGAGGGGGTGGGTTGGGGGTTAGGGGGCGGGGGCGGGGAGGGGATAGAGTGGAATTCTCTAGTCTCCCCACGGCGTGTTTCTCATACTGAGCGGCAGCACCCAGTTCACCGGCAGTGGGATCTTTGGGTTCTGCCGTTGTCAATGGACCAGGTGATCCTGCTGGCGTGAACAGCCAGACAGTTGTGGCCACACTTTGGTATCTGCTTAACACTTACACATCTAAACCGGTTACAGAATAGGCAGTGTATGGAATGGATTAACACACCTTCCAATTAAACCGTAATTTGATGTGAATTATTCAGTGGAATAATTTGGAGTACTGCATCCAGTTCTGGTCGCCACATTACCAGAAGGATGTGGAGGCTTTGGAGAGAGCACAGAAAAGGTTTACCAGGATGTTGCCTGGTATGGAGGGTCTTAGCTATGAGGAGAGATTGGGTAAACTGGGGTTGTTCTCCCAAGATGGAGAATGAGGGGAAACCTAATAGAGGTGTATAAAATTATGAAGGGCATAGATAGGGTGAACAGTGGGAAGGTTTTTCCCAGGTCGGAGGTGACGATCACGAGGGGTCACAGGCTCAAGGTGAGAGGGGCGCGATATAACTCAGATATCAGAGGGACGTAGTTTACACAGAGGGTGCTGGGGACCTGGAATGCACTGCCAAGTAGGGTGGTGGAGGCAGACACGCTGGGATTGTTTAAGACTTATCTGGATGGTCACATGAGCAGACTGGGAATGGAGGGGTACAAACGAATGGTCTAGTTGGACCAATGAGCGGCGCAAGCTTGGAGGGCCGAAGGGCCTGTTTCCTGTGCTGTTTTGTTCTTTGTTCTTTGGAAGTCACTGATATATAAAGGTGGCACTGGGTGGTCGGTGGTGAATTGTGTGTGGAGTTGGATCAAAGAAATAAGGGTATTTTATGAAGAAGTCAAACTTGCGTCTCCTTTACAGCAACCGAGAGGCTCCAACAGGCTGGTGGGTCCTCGGTATAATCCCGACCTCTCTGTCAGGTCTAATTACTTCTCTCAGAGGGTCGTGAATCAGTGGAACTCACTGCCCCAGCGTGCAGTGGAGACAAAATCACTCAACAGATTCAACAAAGAGATAGATACGTTTCAGATGAAAAGTGTTTAGATAAAGGGCTTTGGGGAGTAGGCAGGAAAGTAGAGCTGAGACAAGAATAAGATCAGCCATGATTGTGTTAAATGGCGGAGCGGACTCAAAGGGCTGAATTGCTGACTCCTGCTGCTAATTCCTATGTTCTAACACTTTGTCAGTGGCACATCATTGCCTGTATTGGCACATCTCAGTTGTTAAGCCTTTATCCACAGTTATTAGTATTTGAGTTTTTAACTACTGATTTTTTTTTTAGACATCATTTGTGTTGCAGCAATGTGGGGAAGCAAATCCCCTCTGAGTTTCTCAGCCCTTGTCAACTTAGACTGAAGACTTTGGCATTTAATTATTCATTGGCTTGTTATTGCAGCTATTCAATGAGCTATTGCAAGGGCAGGCTTCCAGTTTGGACAGATGGTCCCAACCCTTCACCAGCATCAAGGATTTGGCCCGCCGTTTCTCGCTGACGTTTGGCTTGGACCAGCTGAAAACCAGAGAGGCGATGGCCATGCTGCATAAGTATAACTCTCTTCCCTAACCCTCAATGTTATCCTGTGTTAAGATTTCTTTATTCTGCACCCACCCCCCCCCCGCTCCTCACTTGCTTTGTCGGACTGATTTCACATCATCTCTCTCGACAGGAACGGCATTGAATTTGCCTTCAAAGACGACGGCACCAAGGGTCGAAATCAGCCTCCCCTCAACCTGGCTTTTCTGGACATCTTGAGTGAGTTTTCCCCCAAGCTGCTGAAGACAGACAAAAGAACCGTGTAAGTGACAAATGGAATGCCTCCTATCTCTCTCTTTTAAGATGGTTATCCCATTAGTATGTAGAGTATACCCAACATAACCTGGGCCTTCAGCCTCACTAATCCCTCAAACTTGCACTCTGACTGAAGCACTCTGCTGACTTTGCTAACTACTTGACTGCTGTCGTCCTTTTTATGCTGTTTTATTGTTTATTTGGGCAGAACGCTCTCTGCTTACTTCTATACCCCTGTTTGCTTGCTCAGACACCTACTTAGAGCCAACAGTCCTGTAAGTGAAAGTACATAAGCTAAGGTCACATCACTGCTGTAAAGGCTGATGGGATTGTTGGCTTTACAAATAGAGCCAAAGGATTTGTCTTTAATATAAAGAGGGTTGACAGTGGTTAGCTCTGCTGCCTCACAGCGCCTGGGACCAGGGTTCAATTCCGGCTTTGGGTGGAATCTACACATTGTCCTTGTTTCTGTGTGGGTTTCCTCTGGGTGCTCCAGTTTCCTCCAACACTCCAAAGATGTGTGAATTAGATTGGTTGGCCATGCTAAATTGCCCCTGAGTGTGAAAGAGATTATAGTGTAAATAAGTGGGGTTACAGGGATAGGACCTGGGTGGGTTTGTTATCGGTTCAGGCTCAATGGGCCTTCTCTAGCACTGTAGGGATTCCTTGATTCTATGATTCAATCCCTGAATGAGAAACAGTGAGACTGATGGAGAAATACCAGGGGGATTCTTGCAAAGATCCAGCCTACACACAATAGCTGACAGGCCTCCTGTGCTCTTTGATCCTTGGAACCTTGCCACCTCTGGAATTTTGCTGTCACCAGGACCAAGAGTGGTCTCCGATAGTGTCTCCTGATCACTCAGTGCCATTGCGATCTTGCGCCAGGCAGCTAATTAGAGAGGTGGCCCTAAGGATGGATGGCTGGTGGCCTCAGCAGGGACCTCTCCACAGGATTACTTGTGGTTGAGGCTGAGGCCTCTCCCTCCACCCCCGGCTCCAGGATAGGGGAGGGATTTAGAGGAACCGGACACAATATTCTAATTGTGACCTGACCAGAGTTTTGTAAAGGTACAAGATACCTTTCCCTATTTCACTCAGTAACCCTCTTTATGAAGCCCAAGATCCCAATTGCTTTGCCAACCATGTTATGCCACCTTCAAAGGTTTATGTACCTGAATCTCCAGCTTTGTCTGTTCCAGTTCTGGAGAGAGTGCAGAGGAGGTTTACAAGAACGTTGCCAGGGTTAGAAAAGTGTAGCCTCCAGGAGAAATTGGATGGGTTGGGGTTATTTTCCCTGGGACAAAGAAAGCTGAGGGGTGACCTAATAGCAGTGTACAAAATTAAGAGGGGAAGAGAGAGAGGGCAGGATAACATTGTTTCTCTTGGTGGAGAATTCTAGAACCAGGGGACATAGATTCAAGATAAGTGGCAGTAGAGTTTAGAAGAACGAGGGGAGATCTCATTGAGACATATAAGATGATGAAAGGGATGGATAGGTTAGAGGTAGGGAGGCTCTTCCTGCTCAGAAAGAACAGCAGGACTAGAGGGCACAGCCTCAAGATAAGGGGAGGGGCAGTTTAGAATGGAGTTGAGGAGGAACTTCTTCACTGAAAGGGTGGTGAATCTATGGGATTCTTTGCCCGTTGAAGTGGTGGAGGCTACCTCACTAAATATATTTAAGTCACGGGTAGATAGGTTTTTGGTAGGCAAGGGAATTAAGGGTTATGGGGAGAGGGCGGGAAAGTGGAACTGAGCCACTTCAGATCAGCCATGATCTTATTGAATGGCGGGGCAGGCTCGAAGGGCTAGATGGCCTACTCCTGCTCCTATTTCTTATGTTCTTATGTTCTTATTATGTTGGTGTAGAAGGGACATGAGGAAGAACTTTTTTTATGGAGAGGATGATAGATATCTAGAATTTGCTGCCCGAGTTGATGGTTGAGGCAGAGACCCTAAACTCTTTTAATAAGTCCCTGGATCTGCACCTTAAGTGCTGTAAGATACAGGACTATGGGTGGGAAGGAGGGGTTAGAAAGCTCACCTTGTGTCCTCAGGCAGACATGGACACGATGGGCCGAATGGCCTCCATCTGTGCTGTAACTTTTCTATGGTTCTATGTACGGAGGGGATAAGTAGGGATCTCAGATGCAAGTGTTGTGAAGTGGAAATGGGTGCTTTCTCCTGACACATCTCTTCAATGGATTCCAACATTTAGTTGAGTCTCACTTTCTGCTCAGGTACAATTACCTGGAGAGGTTTGTGACGGACCAAATGGCAGCAGAGAATGGAGAGGAGTGGCTTCCGCTGATTGCGTACCGAAGGTCCTTGTTGGATTGCAGAGATGATGACACGGACTCCATGGGGAGCAGTGACAGAAGTGCCCCGACTCCAGTACAACAAAGTCCCAAGGCAACGTCTTTGAAAAGGAAAATGCAAATCGGTATGCACCTAAATAAATGTTCTCCGTTCTCCCTTCCTACCTTAACTGTTAAAATGCTCATGTTGTCCTAACTTATTCTTTCCTGAGACTGCAGAACATCCATCGGAATCTTATCACTGTTCACACCAGTGGGATTTTCCCATCCCGTCGCAGTGAGTGGAGATTTGGCCGACCTCGCTGCAGTGTGGTGTGAATGGCTGGTAAGATTGCACCCATAATAATATTCCTTATCCCCCCTTCCTCCTCCAATCAGCTTAACCATTAGTCCTTGACTTACTGTAGCTCAGGATATCGTTCTGACATGAATCACAAGTTGGTGGGTTCAAATCCCATTCTGGAGACTTGAGTGCATCATCTCGACTGCCATCCAGTCCAGCACTGGGAGAACCAAGACATTAAACCCAGGCCTTGTCTGCTCTCTCCTGCGGAGGGAAGATTTTGAAGAAGAACAGGGGAGTTTTCCCCTCTGACCTGACCAATACTTACACCTCAATAGCAACATCTCTTTGTTCGTGGTTACGTTGCTGTTTGTAGGAACCTTCCATATGCAAATTGGCTGCCAAATGGCCTACATTATCAGAGTAATTTATTGACTGTAAAGTGCTTTAGGATATTTTGAGGTTGCAAAAGATGCTATGTAGTCTTTCTTAACCCCACGGCACAGTAGCACAGTGGTTAGCACTGCTGCCTGACAGCACCAGGGATCTGGCCTTGTTGGAGTTTAGAAGATGAGGGGGGATCTTGTTGAAACTTACAGGATATTACGAAGCCTGGATAGAGTGAATTTGGAGAGGATGTTTCCTCTCCAAGTAGGAAAAAATAGAACCAGAGGGCACAACCTCAGGCTAAAGGGACAATCATTTAAAACAGGGATGAGGAGGAATTTCTTCAGTCGGAGAATGGTGAATCTGTGGGACTGTTTGCTGCAGAAGGCTGTGGAGGCCGGGTCATTGAGTGTCTTTAAGACAGAGATAGATAGGTTGATTAAGGGGATTGGGGGTTATGGAGAAAAAGCAGGAGAATGGGGATGAGAAAAATATCAGCCATGATTGAATGGCGGAGCAGACTCGATGGGCTGAGTGGTCTCCTTCTGTATTGTAGGGATTCTAGATTCTTACTCTCCTCCTTTATGATCAATGATATGCTGCATCCTGGAGTTCCCTACTCATGGAGACAACCACCAAAGTCATAACCTTTTGTTCACAGCACCAGGGACCCGGGTTCAATTCCCGACTTGGGTCACTGTTAGGGTGGAGTTTGTACATTCTCCCTGTGTCTGCGTGGGTTTCCTCCAGGTGCTCGGTTTCCTTGAAGCCTACAAGATTATGAGGGCATGGACGGAGAATGGATTGTCAGAAGCTTTTTCTCAGGATGCAAGAGTCAATTACAAGTTTATGGGCACAGGTTTATGGTGGAGGCGAGCTTTATATTCCACATTTCTTTGGGGTGGCTCGGTGGCACAGTGGTTAGCACTGCTGCCTCACAGTGCCAAGGACCCGGGTTCACTTCTGGCCTTGGGTCACTGTCTTTGCCGAGTCTGCACATACTCACCGTGTCTGCATGGGTTTTCTCCAGTTTCCTCCCACAATCCAAAGATGTGTTGGTTAAGTAATTGGCCACGCTAAATTGACCCTAGTGTCAGGGGGATTAGCTAGGGTAAATAAGTGATGTTACGGGAATAGGGTCTGGCTGGGATTGTGGTCATTGCAGGCTCGATGGGCCAAATGGCCTCCTTCTGCACTGTGGGGATTCTATGAATTGAATTTAAATCCCATCAGATGCTATGGTGGGATTTGAACCCACATCCTCACAGCATTAGCTTTGCCCACTTGATTACTAGCCCAGTGACATTACCATGACTACGTCACCACCTCCCCTTAAGTTGCTCTCAGTAACACTGGGGAATTATCCTTTTTTGGAGATGGAGACTTGATTAGCTGTAAAGACTCACATTCTAATCAGTATTCTGTAAACCGTGTATGCCTTTATATTGCCCTGTTTGTGATCAGAACTCCCCACTCACCTGACGAAGGAGCAGCACTCCGAAAGCTAGTGACGTTTACTACCAAATAAACCTATTGGACTTTAACCTGGTGTTGTGAGACTTCTTACTGAATTGTCCTTTTAACAGTGGTAGGATTTAAAATATGTCCACTGGTGAGGCTGGATTTTTACCACCTCTTCCTGGTTGCACAGTGTAAGAGGAATTTTCTGAGGTGTCCCCCTGGGGTGCCCGATATTTGTTGATCTCACTGAACCAAAGACAATATATAGTTAAAGAATGAAAAGTAATTTATTTGCCAATGAATGCATCAGGAGAGAGACAACATCAATGAGGGTTGACTATCCTCTCTGTGCTAATGTTGCAAGATAAAATTGTTATATTACTCTGCACATTTCAATGTCCCACCCAGTCTTGTCAATCGGACTGGAGGGTCCAATCACAACATCACACATTATTACCTTAGCCAATAATGTTCCACCTGACAACAGGAATAGGAGATTATTAGCTTGTAGGCCCATGTAGGCCCTCCCCTGTTACCTAGGAAACCTAACTGACATCGTTATCAGTGTCCAAGGCCATAGTTAGCACCTGTGAGTTTTAATTGGTGAAAGGAGTCACTCTTGTTGGAACGAGGGCCTTTATCAGCTCGAGAGACTGCTCCAGCCTCGCTACCCATGAATGAATTTACTCCCTTAAATGCCAGCCTATTAAACTTTTGTATATCCAAAAACAGGTAAGAGAAGCTGCCTTTTTATGCACCATCTTATTGAAACAATTTGGTCTGTCTACCACTGTTCCCCATCATTCTGCATTCAGAACAAAGTTGGCCAAGGTGAACAATGCATACATATTGAAAATACAGTTTAAGCTTATAATACTTGGTTAATTTGTGGTTATACAGTTTATAATGCCTTTGCTGTTTACAATGCCTTTGCATATTTTGTTCCGAACACATTGTGAATTCCCACCATATATAAGACACTTTATAATTACTTTACCCTAGCCTATTTATTATCGTAAAGCTAAAACGAAGGGCCTCATATTGAGAATTCTATATTACTCCTTATCATAGAGGATGGTGTGAGTGAGACAGGAGGGAATGAGGAGCAGAGCATGAAGACCTCAACCAGTTCTCTGACGCCTCGGTTAATGTCCACGGTACAGAGAGAAACTCCGAAACGGGGGAATCACACAAAGGAGGATCGGTTGGAAAAGGATGGGACGCCATCACCCCACAGGTATACTGACATTTAGAACTTTCCTTTCCTCTGCTACTTTGCCAACTGGTGCATTTGATTTTCAAGTCCATGATTAGATTCCATGGACATCAGTTTTTTGTGTGTGTGGCTGTTGCAGCTGTGTATCCTGTGACTATGTATCTGGTCAATGGTGACCCAAGAATTGAGGAATTCAATTCAACATCAAGATGGTTCGATTCTTTTTCATTAGAGGTGGCCATTGCTTGGCATTTGTGTGGTGCAGGTGTTACGTACCATTTATCAAGCCAAGCCTGAATGTTGTCTTGCTGCCTTTGGACACAAACTGCTTCAGTGTCTGAGGAATTGCGAATGATTTTTGATTTGATTTATTATTGTCACATCTATTAGCATACAGTGAAAAGTATTGTTTCTTGCACACTATACAAAGTATACTGTTTATAGAGAAGGAAATGAGAGTGCAGGATGTAGTGTTACAGTCAAAGCTAGGGTGTCGAGAAAGATCAACTTCATGCAAAAGTCTGATGGCAGCAGGCCAGAATCTGCTCTTGAGTCGATTGATACGTGACCTCAGACTTTTGTATCCTTTTCCCAACAGAAGAAGGTGGAAGAGAGAATGTACGGGGTGCGTGGGGTCCTTGATTATACTGGCTGCTTTGCTGAAGTAGTGGGAAGTGTAGACAGAGTCAATGGATGGGAGGCTGGTTTACATGATAGATTGGGCATTGCGCAATATTTAGCGAACATCCTTAAGTCTGATCTTATGATGGAGAGAAGGTCATTGAATTAGCTCAAGATGGTTGAGCCTAGGCACTGAGGGACGGCTGGAGGAATGTCCGGGGGCTGAGATAAATGACCTGTAGCAACCAAACCTTCTCCCTTTATGCTAGGTGTGACTCCAACCAGTGGAGAGATTTCCTCTTAATTCCCATTGACTTTAGTTTTGCTTGGTGCCGCACTCAATCAAGTGTTGTTTTAGTGTCACTTACCTCACCTCCTGAAATTCAGCTCTTTGAGATGATATATGACTGAGAGTAACAGCCAAGAGTTTGCAGTCAGAGGAGAAGGAAGAGTGCTTGCCATTAACTTTGTTGATAATTGCCCAAGTTTTTTGTGGGCTTTTGAGTGGTGATATGTTTGTGTAGGGTATCTGACCCAATGCAGCACGCTTTATAGGGTACCTGTGAACAGGACGTGAGGCAGGAAGGATCTTCAATCAATTAGATCAAAGAATCATTAATAAGACCAAATCTAAATCAGGAATCATCAATTAGATTTGAATTATGAACAAAAAGCATAATAAAGATTGGAAAGAGAGATAAGAGACAGAGGGCAGAAATTTCCCATCCTGCCCTCCACGGGAAACATAGCGGGTGAGGTGTGGACCGTGCAAAGATAAGAACATAAGAACATAAGAAATAGGAGCAGGAGTAGGCCATCTAGCCCTTCGAGCCTGCCCCGCCATTCAATAAGATCATGGCTGATCTGTTGTGGCTCAGTTCCACTTTCCCGCCCTCTCCCCATAACCCTTAATCCCCTCTCTTATCAAGAACCCATCAACCCGCTTCTTAAAAATATTTAGCGAGGCAGCCTCCACCACTTCAACGGGCAGAGAATTCCAGAGATTCACCACCCTTTGAGTGAAGAAGTTCCTCCTCAACTCCGTTCTAAACCGCCTCCCCTTTATCTTGAGGCTGTGCCCCCTAGTCCTACTGTCTTTTTTGAGCGGGAAGAGTCTCTCCACCTCTATCCTATCCATCCCATTCATCATCTTATACGTCTCAATGAGATCTCCCCTCATTCTTCTAAACTCTAACGAGTACAAGCCTAGTTTATTCAGCCTCTCCTCATAGCTCAATCCCCTCAACTGACCTCTGGTGGGATTTTCCAGTTTTGGGGTGAGTGTGGCCAGACCAGTCCCGTCCAGCAAGATTTTTAAAATCCCCAACGCTCGTTACATTTTGAAGAAATGAGACCCTACACTTGTTAAAATAAATTTTCAAGGCCGGAGAGGTTGTTTGGTAGTAATCATCACTTACTGTGTTTTTTTTTTAAAAAGAGCTACTCATGGTTGCACCAGCCACAACCTGTTTTTGCTGTGTTTAGGTAATAAGTGGATAAATACCACAATTTACCCGGGTTATCGATTTCAGTGCCCAGGCTATTGGTGAAGACTGTTGCGGCCCAGCCAGTGGAGGAGCAGGGCGCCTGACAGCAATTTTTGGATGTCCGAGTTTAAATGTGCATGCGCAGACTCCAACAGTTGATGTCTGATTGGCTGGGTAATGATGACAAACAGTCGACAACCTTGCCATTTATTATTCTCAACAACAAAATCTGGGCCATTGTGAATCAATGGGTTTTTGAATGTCTGCTTTTCTGCTGATGGCAATTTACACTAAAACACAATGGACTCTTGTTTCAGTGAGTTTGGGGCCACAGCAATGAGGAACACAGATGAGTTGATGGAAGAAGATAGAGCAAGATCAGTCGAAGGTGACCTTGATGATTTGAATGAAATATTGGATATTGATAATGATTGACACAAACTTGGTAAGTCCCAGAATGAGTCTCTTTCATTTCTGTTAGCCAAAAGCTTTGTAAACCGTTGATTGAAAAGTGAACGCGGATTCCGAGGGGAAAACTAATATTTACTCTTCCAATAAAATTGCTGTGTATATCGAAGCAATTTTTTTGCTTCCAAAAAGAGGTTGCAATATCTCTCTTTTGTGATTTCTGTGGTGAGGGCTGTAAATAATAGCTTGATTGCATTGCCTGAGCGTTCACAGATGGAGCTGGGTTTTGAAATCATGTGTCTGCCTAAGCAGCGATGAAATAGAACTAAGAATGGCCGGTAACATAATGAAAGGCAGCCCATCTATCTCGAGCAGCTGTTCGTGTCACCGCGCTGTAAATGTACAACACTGGAGATTCTACACAACCCGCTTCCCGTTAGGGTCGGTGCTCGTCAAAACTGAGTGATGTTGGCACTGGGGAATTTAGGATACACAGCTCCAGCCCCCCAAGTCTTTCAGAAGAGCCCCCCACACCCCTCCATCTCCTCTTTTGGGTGGATGTAAAATAACCCGTGGTTATTCTGTAGAACACCAGTAGGAAGTCTCTCAACACCAGGTTAAAGTCCAACAGGTTTATTTGGTAGCAAAAGCCACTAGCTTTCAGAACGCTGCTTCTTCCTTCGTCAGGTAAGTGGGATTTCAGTTCACAAACGGGGCATATAAAGACACAAACTCAATTTACAAAATAATGGTTGGAATGTGAGTCTTTACAGGTAGTGTGAGTAGACAGAGAGTTAAGCACAGGTTAAAGAGATGTGTATTGTCTCCAGACAAGACAGTTAGTGAGATTTTGTAAGCCCAGACAAGTCGTGGGGGTTACAGATAGTGTGACATAAACCCAAAATCCTGGTTGAAGCTGTCCTCGTGTGTGGAACTTGGCCATCAGTCTCTGCTCAGCGACTCTGTGCTGTTGTTGTCACGAAGGCCGCCTTGGAGAACGCTTACCCGAAGATCAGAGACTGAATGCTCGTGACTGCTGAAGTGTTCGCCAACAGGAAGCGAATACTCTTGCCTGGTGATTGTCGAGCGGTGTTTATTCATCCGTTGTTGTGTGGTCTGCATGTAGGGATTCTATGAATTCGTTATTCACAAAGTGCTTTTGTGTGACCTAAGATCATGAAAGGTGCTATACAAATGGAGGTCTTTTTTTTTTCTCTCTTTCAAGAAGTCGGTAAGAGCTTGAGTGTCAGTCTGAGAGTAAGGAGCTGATCATTTTGGACTGAGATGAGGAGAAATCACAAAGAGTTGTGAATCTTTGGCACGGTCAAATATATTTTAGGGATGGATGGAATTTTGACCTCACGGAAAATTAAGGGATAGGGGGAACGGGCAGGCGGGAAATTGGAGTTGAAGCTCAAGCTTAGCCATGATGGTACTGAATGGTGAAACAAGCTTGATGGGCCTATTTCTCCTTCTATTTCCTGTGTTCTTTTGAGTGGAAATAGTTTGCTTAAATAGTCTATCTTACCAGAATGCCCCCAAAAGGATGTGGAGGCTTTGGAGAGAGTACAGAAAAGATTTACCAGAATGTTGCCTGGTATGGAAGGCATTAGTTATGAAGAGAGGTTAAGAACATAGAACATAGAACAGTACAGCACAGCGCAGTATAGGCCCTGCTGCCCTCCAGTGTTGTGCCGAGCTATGTCCAAACCCAAGATCAAGCTATCTCTCGCCCTATAATTCTGGTGTGCTTCATGTGCCTATCTAATAACTGCTTGAAAGTTCCTAAAGTGTCCAACTCTACTATCACAGGATCCATTCCACACCCCAACCACTCTGTGAAGAATCTACTTTGGGCATCCCTCCTATATCTCTCACCATGAACCTTACAGTTATGTCCCCTAGTAACAATTACATCCACCTGAGGAAACAGTCTCTGCATCACTACATCCACCCGAGGAAATAGTCTCTCAGTCACTCAGGTTGGAGAAACTTGGTTTGTTCTCACTGGAACGATGTATGTTGAGGGGGTGACCTGATGGAAATCCTTAAGATTGAGTGGCATGGACAGAGTGGATAGTCATAAACTTTTTCCGCTGGGGGGAAGACTCAATTATTAGGGGGCACAGATTTAAGGTGGGAGGGGCAAAGTTTAAATGAGGCAAGCTTTT
The DNA here is from genome assembly GCF_965287045.1 of Carcharhinus amblyrhynchos. Classification (NCBI taxonomy): domain Eukaryota; kingdom Metazoa; phylum Chordata; class Chondrichthyes; order Carcharhiniformes; family Carcharhinidae; genus Carcharhinus; species Carcharhinus amblyrhynchos. Next base: position 94,876,496 of record NC_137333.1, read on the forward strand.
TTTTTTACTGAGGGTGGTGGATGCCAGGAACTTGCTGCCGGGGGAGGAAGTGGAAGCAGGTACGATAATGACTTTTAAGGCGCATCTTGACAAATACATGAATAGGATGGGAATGGAGGGATACGGTTCCCGGAATGGTAGGGGATTTTAGTTAAGTCAGGTGGCATGGTCGGTGCAGGCCTGGAGGGCCAAAGGGCCTGTTCCTGTGCTGGAATTTTCTTTGTTCTTTGACTTGTTGAGCAATCTCCACTACAATCTCCATTGATCAGTCTGCAATAGACTCGGAAAACGCATTGGGAAAAGTCCCTGCGGTGGAGAATTTTGGGAAAGGAAGTTCACCGCATGCTCTGCGGTCACTGTTGTGTTTTTGGCACAAATCCCACTGGGCCCGAGCTTCCGAAATGAACAATATTGGGAGATTTGTTTGTGATGAGGAATCTCAGTGCCAGGGAACAGGTCCTATTTGTGCCATTTGTTTCTGGATGGGCACCTGATTGAAGTGTATAAGGTTGAGGGGTATGGACAGGGTGAATCAGCTTGGTTGAGGGGTCAATCATGAGGGGGCATTGAATCTCTTGCCCCTTACCCTAAAACAAAGTTCACTGAGGGTGGTGGGAATCTGGAATGGGAAGATAGTGGATGCCAGAAACCTTACAACCTTAAAAGAATATTTGGATGAGCATTTAAAATGTAACATTCAAGGATATAGGACAAGTGCAGGAAAATTGGATTAGTGCCTCTTTAATGATAGTTATTGTCGGTGCAGACTCGATGGAGCTTTTCTGCACCTGTATGGGCACGATTCTCTGGCCACGCTGGTCAAAAAGCCAGAAATTCCCACCTGTCAATGGGGTTTCACCCTGTCCGCAACACGCTCGCCGAAATTCCAGTGGTGAGTGGGATGGGAGGATTCTGGCCAATGACTCTATGTAAATATAAAAAACCCTTCAGTGTAGTGTAATATCCCAAGGCGCTTCACAGGATCAATTTTTGAGGCCGCATTAGGAATTATTGGTGTCAATGGCAAAAAGCTCGGTCAAAGAAGAGGGTTTTAAGAAGTGTCTTAAAGGGTGAAGGAGGGGTAGAGAGGCAGAGAGCATTTGGCAGTGAATTCCAGAGCTGGGGGCCTGGCCATGTTGACTCAGGTCAAGGGATAGAAAATGGCCATTAGCATGGAATCATAGCCACCAATTGTGGAGGGATTAAAATTGGGATGCCTCAATGGCCTGGATGGCAGGAGCACAGATATCTCACCAGGTTGAAGGAAATCACAGAGCTGGGAAGAATGCTTAGCTCCCACGGGCTGTGTTACACAGGTTGAGAATCCAATTAAGTGAATCACAGTAAACTTTGCATTATCCTGCAATCTACCGAACAGAATTCTCCACTGACTGGAGTTTTTATCGGGTATGTTATATGACTGAGATGTGTCTCCTGCCTCAGGTCCTGAATGTGACACTTGTTCCTCAGCAGTTCCACACTCTCACAACTACCAAAAATGATCAAACACTCTGCTAGTTCCCTGTGTCCTGCCCTTGTTTGCTGTGGAGCCTCCCACGGTTCTGAGCCACCATATCACCATTGTGGCACTGCTCATCAGATATGTTGCCCCCTGGGTCACGTGCAAGGCCTGAATGCCCACATCACCACAAGAGCACCTAGGCGTTTTCAGATTGGTTGAAAATGGAGAACTGTTAGATCACTGGCATTATTATTAACTGGAACCACCTTGCATGTGGATAATAGCAATGTTATTGTATTGACAGGCAATGGGAGACTTTCTGTGCTGATCCTTCTCCTCAGAAGAATTTGAAGAACCTTTTTACGCTCTTTAAAGAGAATTTTCACCATGCATGTTTGGAGAATTCAAATTAAAAATCCAATATAAGCCATTTGACAATGTTGCAGTATCCAGGAAGAAAATACAAGAGGTTTACCGCGCAGACAGCCACCTCGACAATGATAGAAGTACATTGCCCTGAATTGCCATTAGTTCTTTGAAGAACTTGTTTCTCCCTCACAGAAACATTTGAAAATGCCTCAACGTACAATGCTCAGTGGCATCCGTGGAGGGGGCAAAACAGTTAACGTTTCAGGTTGACAACCTTTTATCAGAACAGAACATCTCCAGTATTCTGTTTTTGTGTAACGTGTAGTTCACTGTTACACATAGCAGGACAGTATTAGGTTTGGCTCCTGGTTTTTGCAAGTTAGTGAGCTACAGCTGACCGTGAATACTAAGCAGACTATCAGTGTCCACTTTCACACCTGAAGGATGGTGACTTGGCTCAAGGAATAGACAGTCAGCATGAGCATGGAATCACCTTTCATCACTTTAAAGGAAGAAAGAAAAAGGAGAAGAAACATGTCATGTAGTTCATTGACATGTCAAAGCCTAGTTAAGTATTTATATTAAGTATTTACAAATCATGTACTGAATGCCATACAGGGAAATGTCATTAAACACAATTTAAATGTTACACTCATGTTAAAATGATAACAATTTGCTTTCTGTAAACCAAATGGGTACAACATAAAAACAGAAAATGCTGGAGAAACTCAGCGGGTCTGTGGAGCCAGAAACAGAGTTAATTTTGACTTTGTCGGGTCTGTTAGCCGTGGGCACAAATTCTGTCACGGCTGCAAAATCTTGTGGGAAGTCAAAAATGGGATTTGTCTGAGATTCCTGATCGTGACCTTTTCTAAATGGGGAAATGTTTAGGAAATAGGAAACACAAGGGGACTTGGGAGTCATTGTTCAAGATTCTGTTAAGGTTAACGTGCAGGTTCAGTAGGCAGTTGGCACGGCAAGTGCAATGTTCGCCTTCATGTCGAGAGGGTTGGAATACAATAGCAGGGATGAACTTCTGAGGCTGTATAAGGTTCTGGACAGACCCCATTTGGAGTATTGTGAGCAGTTTTAGGCCCCGTATCTAAGGAAGGATGTGCTGGCCTTGGAAAGGGTCCAGAGGAGGTTCACAAGAATGATCGCAGGAATGAAGAGCTTGTCGTATGAGGAACGGTTGAGGACTCTGCGTCTGTACTCATTGGAGTTGAGAAGGATGGGGAGGGAGGGGGGGGGGGGGGGGGGGGTGGGGGGAACCTTGTTGAAACTTACAGGGTATTGTGTGGCCTGGATAGAGTGGATGTGGAGAGGATGTTTCCACTGGTAGGGAAAGCTAGAACCAGAGGTCAAACCTCAGGCTAAAGGGATGAGCCTTTAAAACAGTGTTGTGGAGGAATTTTTTCAGCCAGAGTGGTGAATCTGTGGAACTCTTTGCTGCAGTAGACTGTGGAAGCCAGGTCATTGAGTGTCTTTAAGGCAGAGATAGATAGGTTCTTGATTGATAAGGGGATCAGAGGTTATGGGGATGAGAAAAAAACCCAGCATTATTGAATGGTGGCGCAGACTCGATGGGCCAAGTTGCCCAAGGATTATGATCTTTCTGGGCACACCCCAGTCAGGGTGAATCTAATTTGAATGCAAGAATCTGATTTGAATGCTTTTCGATATCTCAAACAATGAATCTTCAGACCTCGTTGCACTGATTTTTGCACCAGCAATGGCACTTGTGCTGAAATATTGCTGGCGTTTACACCAGCTGAATCTTATGGTTCCACCGATGGTGCACACCCCACCAGGGATTTCCTGCATTGAGGGGTGCGTTCAATAGGAAATCCCACTGACAATGGAAGGGACATAAGATCCCGCCATCAGTGAGGGACACGCTGCCTCCTGCCACTGTGAAACTCATCACAGAGGGAGAGGAATATTCCGCCCATTGTTATTTTTGGGAAGATTTTACCCAATATTTCAAGAACCCTCAGATCCTGTCAGACTGCTGAATTTCTCCAGCATTATCTGTTTTTATTTCATGTTTCCAGCATCCTCAGTATTTTGTTTTATACAACATAAGGCTTGATGGTCAAGTATGTGTCAAACAATTCCTTAAAGTTTTTAAACCAAAGCTGTAAAATATGAAGTCCCCACCATCAGTGGGTGTTTCAAGCTTGGGATTTGCTTAAAGCCCCTTCCTCTCATTCTGTTGAGTTTGTCAGAATAAGAAGTTAGGGACAGCTAGCTGGAACTGAGAGGGATGATGAGATATTTCTTCACCCAAAGAGTGGTGAGCCTGTGGAATTCATTACCACAGGAAGTAGTTGATGCCAAAACATCAAATGTATTCAAGAGGCTGCTAGGTATAGCACTTGGGGTGAATGGGATCAAACGTTGTGGGGAGAAAGCAGGATTAGACTATTGAGTTGGATGATCATGATGAATGACAGAATAGGGGCAAATGCTGGCCCTTCCTCCTATCTTCTACATTTCTATATAAGAGGGTCATACCAAATGAGGATAAGATGATGATTGCCAGGAAGAAAATAAAGATCAAGAATAAAAGAGAAACAGAGTGAGAGAAAATATAACCCTGGAATGAATCTGTTACAAATGGTTAAATTAGGCCTAAGGCAGCATCTGCCAGAGCAATTAATGCTTTTTAAATTATTATTCAAGATCTTTTTAACATGCTTCTCACTAATTTGATTGGAGCTCAAGCTGAGAGAACTAAAAAGTCAAGCAACCGCCTGCTATATTTATGATCTCATTCATATCTTCCAGCCAAAATCCCTGGCTCTTCTATTACCATTCCCAGGTATTGTCTGTTCCACTAGCAGGATAGACCCAGAAGACGTAGGGACATGATCAGTCTTTTTTTTATTCGTTCATGGGACATGGGCATCGCTGGTTGACCAGCATTTATTACCCATCCCTAATTGCTTGAGGGCAGCTGAGAGTCAACCACAGTGCTTGGCTCTGAAGTCACATGTAGGTCAGACCAGATAAGGAGGGCAGATTTCCTTCCTTAAAGAACATTAGTAAACCAGATGGATTTTTCCGACAATTGACAATGGTTTCATGGTCATTGGTACATTCTCAATTCCGGGTTTTTTTTTTAAGTGAATTCAAATTCCACCATCTTCCATGGCCAGATTCAAACCCAGGTCCCCAGAACATCAGCTGAGTTTCTGGATTAATAGTCTAGCGATAATACCACTAGGCCACCAGCTCCCATTAGATTGGCTCTGGGAGTCCTTAATATTGACCAGCAACTCCAGAGAGTCTTTGGTCAAAAGATACTAGAAATCTGTTGATCACTTCTGCTCAACTCATCAGTTATTCATTTTCCACGTTGAACTTCACATAGAGGGCACAGTAAGAAGACTCACAACACCAGGTTAAAATCAATAGGGTTATTTGGAATCACAAACTCTCTGATGAAGGAACAGTACTCTGAAAGCTTGTGATTCAATATAAACCTTTTGAACTTTAACCTGGTATTGTGAGACATACTGTACCCACCCCAGTCCGTTGCCAGCATTTCCCCAGCATGACATAGAGGAGCTCTGGAGCAAAGTACACAGGTTACAAAACATCAATCTTACCTTTCAACTCTTGTCTCTCTTCATGGTGGCGAGATCATCAAAAATCAAGTTAGGAATTAATTCCTTTGCTAACTGTTGGCTTTCGTGTGTGCAAAAAACGGCCATTCAGCAAAATGCTTCAAGCATTGAACAGGGCTAAGGAGAGAAATTAAATGCTCGGGCTGGGCAGGCAATGGAAACAATAACAAATTAAAACATTTTAAACCCAACTTTTTTTCCCAGATGTTTCTGAAATATGTCACATTGCACAACATACCTGAACCCTCCATAAACACATTTAGCTCAGACATTAAAATTATCAAAGTCATAGCCAGGTTTTTTTGAGTAACGTAGCTTTTAAAATAAAAATCACATTGGACTCAGGAATATCGAATTGCATTTTCTTTTGGATTGAGGACTCTGTGGCCACGTGTGGTTCGAACACCTCTCCAAGGTGTTACTTGTGACATGGGCCTGAGGCTATAGGCCCCCATAAATTAGAATAACATAGCCATGCCACTGCCTCAAGCTGTGCATTAAATATCTCCCCTGCCTCCTCATTAAGAGCACAATTTCAGGCCTCAATGTTGGAAATTGTGTGGTGGTTGGGGAGGTGGGAAATGGGCACAGAATTTGACACATTATTTACATATAACACCAATCTGTAGGGATTGGCATAGGCAACAGTGTCAGTCCTGATATAACAGTAAGCTGGACTTTGAATCTGTGGATTTAAGGAAACAGAAATGGGCATCTGCGTGATCGAACCCAAAATTAAAGACTTCCTTAAACTGCTTCAATAGACTTGAAGGATTAATGGATTAAGCTGAGAGAGGAGAGGGTTTAGATTTAATTACTTTACATTAAGGGGGTGGTGACTATTTGAAAGAGAGTGTCCAGTGAGCCAGCATCAGCAAACTGAAGAGAGACCAGGATTGATAGATAATGTGATTGAAGTGTACAAAGACCTGGAGCCTTGGTAGCCAATTTCATGGAGAACCTTGAGCGTACCTGGATCAACCATAATAGTCTTCCAAGGCTTGTGCACACCCAACCTTCAGCAACTTCAACCACTTTCCGTTTTATCAACACCACTGCAGTAGTTTAGCATCACAACCATTAACAGCGAGAACACAGTTTAAAAATAAGTCCTCTCCCAATTAAGAGGACGATGAGCGGCTCATGGGTCTTTGGAAGTCTCTTTCTGGAAGAGTGGTGAAGGCAGAGTCATTGAATATTTTCACAAGGGATTTTTCACAGTAATTTCATTGCAATATGAAATGACTAATAAACTTTAAATTTATTTTTAAGGTTAAAGGTAGATAGATCTTTGGCTGATGGGGGAATTCAAAGGTCATTAAAGGTCGGCAGAACGTGGAGGTGATCCCACAATCAGAGCGGGCACGAACTTACTGAATGGCGGAACAGGCTCGAGGGGCCAAATGGCCAGCTCCTGCTCCTAATTCTACATTTGTATTCTAACTTCATTAAATTTTGCTTTAATGGCAAAGAAATTCTAATATACTCCTCCACGTGTAGACTGAAAAACAAAAGTGAGATCAGTTGGCCAATCGATTAAACAGGCATTTTGAGGAGCTAAATAGGACATGCCCAACAAAACCAAAGATGCATCTCGGTATTTGGAACCAAGAAAACGTGTGTCAATTGTTTGACGAATTGCACCAAATTTTGAGGTTTAAGCAGCATCGTAGGGAAGTTCTGATTGCTGGTGCACTGAAAAGAAATTGATCAATGAGAAAACCTTTGTATCTTTTTTCAAATGTAAGAATGCACACCATTCACGGTTTTATGTTAAAAAAACACAACTGTTAAGATGGCAGCAGCCAGTGCTTTTATTTTTTTGGACACTCGGACTGATACAGTCAAATCCTGGTCACAGGCCAGTGAATGCTGTACACAGCTAGATGAACAACAGGTTCAGAAAGTTGTCAGAAAGGTGCACTGACTAGATTGCTAATAGTTAAAAAAAACAATATAAAACTATATGATCCTTCATTAAGTGCAAAGTGTGAAATGCAATGTTTCGTTGTGTGTTCGGTAAAACTATTTAGTTGATTTGTTCCTCTGCAAAGATCTAATTAAGTTGTGTTTTTTGCGAAACAATTTCAGCTTTGCAGGATAAATCTGAAGTCGGAGCCTGAATCAGCTTGAGGGCAAAATGGGGACTTTATGGATACATTATTCCGCACCCCCCCCTCCCCTTTGGTTTAATGCAGGAGGCAGTGTAAATCCAGCACAGTGTCAACCTTGTTTGAGAAGTGCTTGGGGCAGAGGAGGTGGGGGGAGGGGAGGGAGCAGTGGTGGTTAGGGGGAAGGGTGCTTATTTCACTCCTAACTATTTTGCAGATCTGCCTGACTATAAATGTTTTGACACAACATCCTGCTTGGGTATTTTAACCTATATGTAAAAAAAGCAAGCTCAACAGAACCAAAGAACGTTGGCACAGTGGTTAGCACTGCTGCCTCACAAACCTAGGGACATGGGTTCAATTCCCAACTTGGGTCACTGCCTGTGTGGAGCTTGCATGTTCTCCCCGTGTCTGCGTGGGTTTCCTCCTAGTGCTCCATTTCCTCCCACAGTCCAAAGATACGTGGGTTAGGTTGATTGGCCATGCTGAATTGCTGCTTAGTGTCCCAGGATGTGTAGATTAGGGGGTAAATATGTGGGGTCATGGGAATTGGGCCTGGGATGGGATTGTTGTTGGTGCAGGCTCGATGGGCCGAAAGGCCTCCTCCTGCACTAAGGTTTCTATAAGTCTTGAACTATAGAAAAGGCCTGGTATCTGAATTTCACAGACTAATCACTTACACTGCAGCTACTGGGTATCCGTGCACTCTAATCACAATTTTCCTGTCGGAATATTGACTTGCCATAGTTGGTTAGGTCTGCCTGTCCACTTTGTTCTGCGTCAAACTTTCCTGGCTTGTATTTCTTGCTTAAATCAGTGATTTAAAAATATTTTAATTAAATCTTCACACTTTAAAGTACCCTTGCTTTTCAAACAAACACTTGCTTATAGTTTGAAAGCAATATCTGCTGAGGTGGCACAGGGTTGGCAGGCATAGGATTATATCACATTTTGAGAAGAAGGATCACATCAAAGAGCTCCATGCCAATAAAGCACCACTTAAAATATGGGACCATGGTTGTTGCACTGCAGCCAATGTGAAGGCAAAGCATTCTCTTCTGGAGGTTGTTTTTTTTGAAAAATTAGAATTTGGACTTCAGTTTTAAGTTTTATTTATCAGTGTCACAAGTTGCCTTACATTAACACTGCAATGAAGTTACTGTGAAAATCCCCTAGTCACCAGTGACTGAATTGGGCCCATATCATCAGCCACACCATTTTCTCACTCAATGGGATTTCCCTTGGACACTTCCACTCCTATGTGATTACAGCACATTTAACAACATTGTTTCTCTTCACTTTTTCACCCTATTATCTCAAGGATCTATCCTTGACTTTTTCTAGATACTGGCCTCAGCATGTTTATCAGTGGGCACTGAATTAACTTTCACAGGAATGTTTCAGCTTTCACCACATCTCTCTATAAGCCCCAAACCTCCTCACGGTCTACAACTTGTGGGTGAATCATGACTCCTCATTACCCTCCTCCACTCTCTGAGCCAAGTCATAAACTACATAAAGCCCTGTGCAATCTTAAACTGTGCTTTAAACCTCATCTGCTCCAGACCACGTGTTTCTATTTTTATGTCTTACAATGATAAACGCTGCGCTTACCTCAGCCCCTCTGCTGCTTATCATTGCTCGTCAATGCATTGTTGGAAAACCTGGAATACAATTTGCCTTTGCAATCTTAGCATTCATGTTGAGAGGGCTCGAATACAAAAGCAGGGATGTACTTCTGAGGCTGTATAAGGCTCTGGTCAGACCCCATTTGGAGTATTGTGAGCAATTTTGGGTCCTGTATCTAAGGAAGGATGTGCTGGCCTAGGAAAGGATCCAGAAGAGGTTCATAAGAATGATTGTCGTATGAGGAACAGTTGAGGACTCTGGATTGTACTTGTTGGAGTTTAGAAGGATGGGGGGTATTTTATTGAAACTTACAGGATACTGCGAGGCCTGGATAGAGTGGACGTGGAGAGGATGTTTCCACTAGTCAGAAAAACTAGAACCAGAAGGCACAACCTCAGGCTAAAGGGACGATCCTTTAGAACAGAAATGAGGAGGAATTTCTTCAGCCAGAGAGTGGTGAATCTGTGGAACTCTTTGCTGCAGAAGGCTGTCGAGGTCGGGTCATTGAGTGTCTTTAAGACAGAGATAGATAGGTTCTTGATTAATAAGGGGATCAGGGGTTATGGGGAAAAGACAGGAGAATGGGGATGAAAAAATATCAGCATGATTGAATGGTGGAGCAGACTCACTGGGCTGAATGGCCCTATTCTGCTCCCATGTCTTATGGTCTTGACAAACAGGCAGCACGTTTAATTCAATCTTAGTTTAGCTGTTCATTTAAATCCATACATAAACCATTTAGAAGCGATTGCGGTTCAGGTGTACATCAAGTTTATTTCAATACTATGCTGCAGGTCTTCCTCAAAGGTGAGTTCAAACTTCGTGCCGTGCGATTGCTTCAATTTGTATATGACCGATAGCTCTTTTTTAGTAGTCAGGATACAAGTAGCTATTCTGTTGAAATGTTGAAAGAGAACAATTATTTTAATTTCCAAATGATTAATAAGGCTCAAATAGCAGTAGAAAATCCAGGAAATAAGTTAATTTTTAAATCAAGCATTAATTTAATCCTTATAGTGATATTAATTTGTGCATTCAAGTTGTGTTGACTGTAGGATGTCCACTGTAAATATACAATTCCACTAAGACTGCTACAGTTATTTGTTCATCTTCTGTAAAATAAATTTGCTTGATATTTTCAATTTGTGTATCTTTGTTGTTGCATTTATAAACTTCAATGGCTTCATCCTACCCTACTCTACGCATTCTATTTCATAGCACTTGCACACTGTGCTTTCCCCAACCTGGCCTTGTGCACCCCCCCCCCCCCCCCCCCACCACCTTCAGTGGCGTCATCAGCACTTCGGTCTGATCTCCGGAATCAAGCCATCAAGGTGACAGAACATCGGACTTGTAAATGTTGATGTGCAAATCTTGACTGAAAATCGTTATACACAGAGTAAGGTTAGATCGCACAGAAAAAGCACGAGTTCATATCAAAGTTATTAGTGGGTCTCCCATGTGAGTGCATTGGGAAGGTGGGGAACAGTGAGCTGCATTGTCTTAGAATATTTCATCTTGGTTTTTCCAAGGAATGCAACAACAAATCAATGGATAACAGAAGCTGCCTGTACAATGGCATAGAATTTGAATTAATAATTTTAAAAATTAGATTAAAATATCTTTTTAGAAAAAATCATGCAACTGCAGAAGAAAATTTGAACAAACAATTCCTGGTGCAAAAGTAAATAAAGGATGCTGACGAACACTGCAAACCTCAGTTAATAAATTAATGAAATACTGGGCACTAGCAGATTAGTACAATGAGTAGTGGGGAAATTAACTAACAGCAAGCACTAGTAAAATTAAATGGAGAAGTGGGCAGAAGTAAATTAATACACTCAGACCAGAAGGCACAATGACAAAGTAATAATGTACTATTCTAACACACTGCATCCTGGTATCCCATATGATTATTTTAACTAATAGGAAATAATGTTATATTCCACCATTTTCTGGATTTGCATTAATAACACTGATACCTTGATGACACCAAATTCAGCCATTCTGAGGGGAAAATTTAGTTTAAATACTTTATTTCAAAAAAGATGCAAAGAACATGATCTTAACACTGAAAAGTATGATTTAGCACCACAACACAAATATACACTGCAAGACTCTACAAATCAAAAAATTATACACAAACTTATCAAATATGTACAACAGATCCTAACATATAAACAAATTGCTACAGCAGAATTTCATTTATCAAATACTTTGTACGTAAAAATCTTACCCTTTAAAAATAAGGCACATTTAATTGTTAAGGTCAGTACAGAGTCGTCACTGGGTAACTGAAGATGGAAATGTTCAAACTGTGTTTGTACATCAATGGAGTGAATTATTTTTGTACTAGTGGAATGTAGTGATAAGTGATCCAAACATGAATATGGTGAGTTAGACACTGGGAAGTGCCTGTAAAAACTATGTTGCAAGCTTTCTGAAGTGGTCCAGATTTCTGCTTGTTCATAATGAAGAAAGTTTTCAGCTGCATCACTACAGTGTGCAAGTGTAACCCTGGGAGTTAAACAGCAGGCAAAATCTATGCTCTTATTATTTCTAACTCTCACACATCTGTCCACCATGTCTTGCAGGCAACAGTTACAGGAAGCATTTCAGTCTTCAGCACAAAGTCGTAATACTGCAGATACATTGTTTGCCAATACAAATGTTAAACAAAGAATTGTCTCGTTATCATTATCGCTTGAATGTCTTGTCAGAGGGCCTAAGTATCAATAAGCGGCTAGAGTGTAGAACACAATTTAAAAAACTACACTTGGTTTTGAATCTTTGGAAATCTGCCCAGGTGTTGTGTTTTCTCCAGAAGTACTCTATGGCCAACCACACAGTGAGTATACATACTCTGCACTTTGGGGGAAAAGGCAAGCAAAGAGCTCTTTCCTCCATCATCTTTCAAATTCTAATGTAAGTGCCATTGTAAATTTCTGTTCTCAACAGTCATCAAACTTACAATTGGGAGAGATGAAGAGAGTTTGATTCTCCAACTCCAAAACAAAAATCAGTTGAGGTTTCAGAGTTGATTTTTTAAAAAAAAATAACTTTTAACTGATCGAAGACAACCAGGGAGAGGGGGCAGAGGGTTATCTCAATTCTGATTTTTTTTTCCTCAAGTCTGTTGCTTGTTTTTGAAGGTTCTCTAAAGCAGACCAGCTGCAGTGCGACTAGTTCATGTGGCAACTGTGAACTTAAACTGACAAAACATCATATTGATCTACATAGAAAAAAAGACTCCACACACATCAGAGTATTTCTGAGTCTTCTTGCCTATTCAGCTTCCCAACACATTTCTTAGTTGATGATATTCACGGTCAACCTCGTTTCAAGACAATCTAAATTAAGAAATAAAGCAGCAAAATTCAGTTTTTATTGCATTTGAGCCACAAACGTGCAAACTGCAACATTTTCTAGTTTCACACACCAAAAATAATTCTTGACATTACTGTCATACGTCCGAATATGTTCAAATAAATGCCCCACCCTGAACTTTATAATCCTGCTCATTACATCAACAAAAGAAAGAGATGGCTGCAAACCACACAATTAACATCTGCAAATAGTGATTCCGTGGAGTGTAATGAGAGAATAAAAAAGTTTGGGGGAATGAGCAGGCGATGTAACGCGGTAACTAATTGTGAGTGATCTGGAATTCTCTCAGAACGCAGACTCAATCACAAGTAAGTCACCTGGTAGATCACAAATTGACTTCTTGCAGTGTACCCACGTTCATTCCAGGCAGGGGTTCCCATTAGTGTCATCACTTAAAATTAAACCACTGAAGGACTGTTTAACAAAATTCTTCATTTCCCACCACATTTCGATTCAGACACTCAATAGTTTGGAGATTAGAAAAGATACACCCAATGTAGGTGCATGTACAGTCAATTTTCTCATCATTTTAGAGCTGCACCAATTCTTTATTTGAAGAAAGGTCACTTAACTAATGAAGAAAAAATTGCAGGCAAGTTCATTTTTTTTGGATTTGTGGCACATGTATTCTATATTCAGCACAGTAACTGCATCTGTCCATCTGCTATTTGTTTTTAAGTTTTGCTTTCACAGAGCACCATCAACATCCTGCTATCTTACCTACAGGCCAATATCAGCACTTCCTTTTGTGTTTAACATTATTAACACTCCCTTTGTCTTGTATCCATAACATCATTGTCAAATTTCCCCAGCTTCCACCTAAGGAGTGAGAAACAAAAACTGCAAAGGTTTTCTTACCTTAAAACTTCTCTTCGTTTAAAGTTGTACTTCTTAATAGTCAGACAGCTCCGAGTCCCTGCAGTCAATATGGAATAATGTCAGCCAGTGTCACCACAATTATTTATTTATTAAGATTCCCGCTTTTAGATATCTTGCAATAATATCCTTAGCACTAATGGATCTTTTAAAACATTATCTCTCAGTGGCTGTCTGAGACTTTCTTTTAAAACTGAGTTTGTTGTCACTGCAGCTGCAGGGGTGCATTCACTGGATGTCCGGTTGCAATGCCTCTGACATCTCTGATGCCTTCAGCAAGGAACAGGATCATCCGTAATATTGAGAAATGTAAAGATGTTTTAACATGTGCACCATTAATGAGATGCGTTTACTCACCATGGTCAAGGACTACAGAAGTTCAGGAATTTGACCCAATGACAATATATTTGCAGGTCAGGACAGTGAATGGCTTAAAGAACATGCAGGTGGTGGTGTTCCCATATGTCTGAAATACACGGTTCCCTCTTGCAACTACTTTTCTCCTGAGCCAGCAGAATTGGCTTGCAAGAATGGCAGCTGCATTGAACATGTATTGCCAGGACAGAGCTTCAGGGTTCGAGTTTTGGACTCATCTGCAAAACCCTTAGTAATATCAGCATCTTGTCCTTCTAGGTGTTAAGAGGTAGAAAGTTTGGAAGGGGCTGTCTAGGGAACTCTGGTAAGCAGCTGCAGGGCATCTTGTAGCACTGTGCATTGGTGAAGAAGGAAGTGAATGTTGAAGTTGGTGGTGGGGGTGCCAATTAAGCTGGTTTCTTTGGCCTGGATAGCGTCATGCTTCTTCTTGAGACTTGTCGGAGCTGCATTCTTCCAGACAAGGGGAGAGTATTCCACAGCACACCTGACTTGTGCCTTGTATGGTGGAGAGACTTTAGGGAGTCAGAAGGTGAGTTACTCACTGCAGAATTTCCAGCCTTTGATCTAGATTTATAGTTGAGGTGTATGTTCAGCCTACACAGTGACACGATTGGCTGCAACTATGCCAACATTCTGAACCAAAGATCTGATAGAAAAGTTGCAGTGAAGGAGTTTAAAAACTGCCTAGTTGTGGTAAACATTTGTCAGGATACAATCCCAGTGTTAATGATACTCATGTAATAAATTATAATAGTAAACAATTAATACCTCACAAAGCCTGTTTCTGGGATAAACGCTTCAGAGTTTAACATTTCCATAAATATTCTTCTCAGTTATATACATTAAAGTTTTTTTTATTTATCCAAAATAGATTTGCAGTATTTGCCCTAAGGCCAATTACAATTTTCTTATTATGAGAGATGCTGGCTTTGGACTTGGGTGGGGGGGTCCAGTAAGAATTCTCGCAACACCAGATTAAAGTCCAACAGGTTTATTTGAAATCATGAGCTTTTGGAGCACTGCTCCTTCATCTGGTGGCGGAGGAAATGAGTGTAGACAGTATTGGAATGGGTGCCATTCAAGTGGACTGCTTTGTTTTGGATGATGTCCAGCTTCTTTAGTATTGTTGGAGCTGCAATCATCCAGCCAAGTGCAGAGTATTTTATCATGCTCCTGCACTTGTGCTTTGGAGATGATAGATAGGTCTTGGGGAATTAGGAGATGAATTACCCAGTACAAAATTTCCAGCCTCTACCTGCTCTTGTACGACTGGCCCAGTTCAGTTTCTGTTCAATGGTAACCCCCAAGACGTTAATAGCTGTGGATTCATAGCGAGGGGGATTGAATATAAAAGTAGGGAGGTCTTGCTGCAGCTGTATAGGGCATTGGTGAGGCCGCAGCTGGAGTACTGTGTGCAGTTTTGGGCGCTGCACCTGCGCAAAGATATTTTGGCCTTGGAGGGAGTGCAGAGGAGGTTTACTAGGCTGATACCGGAGTTGAGGGGGTTGAGCTATGAGGAGAGGCTGAATAAACTGGGCTTGTACTCGTTAGAGTTTAGAAGAATGAGGGGAGATCTCATTGAGACGTATAAGATGATGAATGGGATGGAAGGAATAGAGGTGGAGAGACTCTTCCCGCTCAAAAAAGACAGTAGGACTAGGGGGCACAGCCTCAAGACAAAAGGGGGGCGGTTTAGAACGGAGTTGAGGAGGAACTTCTTCACTCAAAGGGTGGTGAATCTCTGGAATTCTCTGCCCGTTGAAGTGGTGGAGGCTGCCTCGCTAAATATTTTTAAGACGCGGGTTGATGGGTTTTTGATAAGAGAGGGAATTAAGGGTTATGGGGAGAAAGCGGGAAAGTGGAACTGAACAGCGACAGATCAGCCATGATCTTATTGAATGGCGGGGCAGGCTCGAAGGGCTAGATGGCCTACTTCTGCTCCTATTTCTTATGTTCTTATGTTCAACAGTGATAATGTCATGAATGTAAATGGGAGATGGTTAGCTTCTCCCTTGTTAGAGATGGTCATTGCCGGGCACTTGTTGGCATGAATACAGTGGAAAACTCAGCAATTAAACTAGTTTGTTTGTGGTGCTTGCTATATTGTAGATACTATGAAGAAAAATGAAGGAATTTGACAGGTTAGTTCATTCTCATCAGCCAGTTGATACTTGATTGGTGACTTAAAAGATAATTAGTTCAGGGTTAATTAGATGTCTGATGATTTACAGACATATGTTTCTAGATTCAGTCGCATAACCTGAGAAACTTTTCTGATCCTGTGTTTTGTTTGAACGTGATGCCCAGCTAACTGCACTTTCAGGTATGACCATGGATGCACACAAAATAAAAGACTAAATTTAAAGATTTATAATACATATCTTCCATGAATATTCCAAATTTAGTTTTTCAGTTCTGTCAATTTGCCTCTTTCAATTTACGAATCCTTGCTAATTAACACTTTCTGCAATAAGTGAAAATATCATGAATTAAAATTCTCTGGCAGGTAGTTAGCCATTTATTTAAGACTGTATTAGAAGCACGCTACAAAAACACACAATTATGGGCATTTACTATTCTGCATGAGAGACCGGCATGCTAGGTTTTAGGAAATGATGACAAGGTCATGCAATAAAGATAAGCTGAAAAGAGTTAGAGCCAACACAGTTAGATTCTCATTTAACCAGCTAACCTCCAAGGTCTCATCATCATCTTGATTTGAAAGACTACTGTTCATATGATGAATCTGAAATATGCAACAATCTGGATTTGAGATCACGATTGTGTGAAGGTTAGAGGAAAGAAAAGAATGAATGTGCACTTTACAACTAAGATTGTTACTTTCTCCTCCAGAAGGGCCCAACAATAGCAGGCGGTTTCTATAGCTCAGCTCCATGGCACAAGTCTTTAATAAATGCCACTTCAAACCTTTGTGCAAAGTCTTGCAAAAAAAATTACATTTCACAAGTAATTTTTAATGAATATGGGAAGATATGTTGGAATATCAAAGAATATTAATTTATTTAGATTGAATTTCTCACATTGGATAAATCTCAGATTCAACCTACACAAACAGGAATTTCTTATTGCAATTGTGTATGTTGTCTTTTTAATTCCAGAAATTAGGACCAATCTCGCCCTCCTCACTCAATAGTGCTAATTTAGTTCAGAACCTTTGTTTTCATCTGGAGAAAGAACACGTGGGGACTCCAACTACTAACATGGCCAATGTCTATAGGCATTGCTGTCAACAAATGAAATTGCATGATCTATCCATGGAACTCAAGGTCATCTCTGCAATAAAACCACTACAGAAGCTTTCAAGGAGAGAACAGCAGAAAACAAGGATTTCTAATTTAGACGAAAATAAAGCCAATAAAAACAAATCCAAAAAAACATGATCGAGCTTCAGGGTCTCATTTCAAATGAGTGTATTTGTGCTAGCAGACTTTAGGCTCGTGCCTAAGCAAAACACCAATAAAAACTATATCAAAGCCAGGCAATAAAATATTTGATTTATAATAAATATGGAACACATATTTAAAATGTTGCATTTCCCTTTGAATATTTCCATCTTCAACTGCTCTAGAATATACTTGTATAAGTGTACTCACCATTTAACAATAGTCTTAAATGGGTAGAATGAGTAAAAGGGTCCAAGTTGGTGAAAAGAGCAAATTCTCGCTAAACTCTCCTAATGATCATTAAAAATCAATTAGCTTAAAAGCTTCTGTGCCAGGAGATTCTATGCTCACACGGATTAACTACTGGATTGTATGTTTACTTCATTCGCTAGGTGGCAGTAAAACCTTGTGTTTCAATAGTCCTGGCCAGAATTTGCTGTGAACAGAGCTTGTAACAAATAGTATTTTAACTTCAGCCCCGCATCTTCAAAAAGTTTTTGTTTCCAAAGTTGCAGAAAGTGAGAACATTTGGGAACAGTAGAGGGATGAAACACAACTCAGACAGCAACCTCTGGGTATTTGTATTTAACCGTGCATCTGCTCCTCATCTGAAGTTGCTGCACCATTTATGGATAAATAGCAATGAGCTCACTGGACAAATACCATTAGTGCATCATTATTTTGACATTAATTATTATTGGATTTGAGGTAGTGCACTCAATGGCTGCATTAGGAAATTCAAATTAACACTATGGGAATTCATGTATTTCAAAGTGAAGCACAAAAAATCAAGAACATTTAGAAACATAGAAAACAGAAGCAGGAATAGGCCATTCGGCTCTTCGAGCTTGCTCTGCCATTCATTTTGATCATGGCTGATTATCAAATTCAATATCCTTATTCCCCTCTCCCTCCATCCCTTTGATCCCTTCAGCCCCAAGGACTATATCTAATTTCTTCTTGAAATCACACAATGTTTTGCCTTCAACTACTATCTATGGTAGTGAATTCTACACATTCATCACCCCCGGGGGAAGAAATTTCTCCTCACCTCAGTCCTGAAAAGTTTACTCCTTATCATCAAACTATGACCCTTAGTTCTGGACTCCCCTACCATTGAGAACATTCTTTCTGAATCTACCCTGAGTAATCCTGTTAGAATTTTAAGTTCCTATGAGATCTCCTCTCGCTCTTCTAAACTCCAATGAAGACAATCCTAATCAACTTAGTTTTCTTTATATGACAGGCCTGCCATCCCAGGGATCAGCCTGGTAAACCTTTGCTGCACTCCCTCTATAGCAAGGACATCCTTCCTCAGATAAGGAAGCACCAAAACTGCATATAATACTCCAGCTGCAGCCTCATTTATCTGTAGAGTTCTCATAGCTTTGGAAGCATTCTCCCCTCCTTACCCCCATCATCAGCTTAAAACTACACAGTGTCACAATGCTGTTATCACTAGCCTCATGTTACATTTCTAATTATAAAAATAGGGGTAAATATCAAACTGCAGTACTAAACCAAAGCTTTACAAGGATAACTTAAATCCAATGTGTAGCTTTGGAATCATGCAGCATTGAGTACTGGAGCTGAAATTTCAAATGCACAGTAAGTGATTTAAGCACAACTGGCACAGAATTATTCCTGCCCCCCTCAATTGTTGAGAAAATGATTAATTTAATTCAAAATTCATCAAAGGCACACACAATACAGGAAGCAATGAGGCAGACACTCAGGCCAAAACAAGTCAGAATTCACTAGCGTCTCCAACTAGCTGCTAAAGCAAGCTGTCCACAGTCTGTGTTACAACTCATATAGTTGTGCATGATGAAAGTAATTTAAAGGAACATTTGAATTTCAGAGAGTAATGCAGTCAATATTTTAATACAGTCGCTGGGGAGCTAATCTTGCATTAAATGAGTGATTCCATTTAAAATTTGTTACAGCATGTAACGTACACGCATTATACACTGGACAAGAAACTGTGGGAGAACGGATTCCAAGTACCAAAATGGTCAATGCATATGCAAGCCTCTAACCCTCATTTGAATTAATACTGCTATTCCCTGCCTCTTTCTCACAGTTGTTGAGAAAATGAAGATTTTAATTGGAATTGAGCCAAACACATGCACCTAATACACCAAGCAAGGAGGCTAGCAAGCATTCAGGGAAAACAATAAAGTTTGACAGAGTGGGTAAAAATAAAAGATGGCTTCATTCTATTTTTAAAGTTCATCAGATTTTAACTATTTACACAACAGCTAACACGCAGTACCACTTGGCTACAGAAATAATGGCTGTAAAGTTGCACTTTGACAGGAATACAAAACAGTCAATAGTGAGTCAACAGCCAGTTTTATACCCACCCTATTTTCTTTTCATCTAACATCAATGGAAAATGGAGACTGCAGATGTGCTAAATTGCCAAAGACCGATTTAATTCTCAATTTACTTAAGCAAGCTGACCACATAGTTAATTAATAACGTGAGAGTCATATGGTGAAATCTGGTTAATTACAATGTTGTCTATTCCTGCTCTCTATAATTCATACTGGCATTCAATATGGTTAATGAGTTACTAACTTCTACTCAAATTTACAAACTCGCTTTGGATGTAGAATGCAGGATTAAGTATTCTTTGAATCAAAACACCTTAATGCAGACTGCATTTTCAAAACGAAAGTGTTTGATTGTAATCTGTATTCCACTGGTTGCACTAAAGTGCCATAAACCACAAATTAAAGAAAGGGCAATTAATCTGTTTTAAGTGGCATTGGCCAAGGGAAGAATGTTGATCAGGACACCAGAATATCTCCCGCTCGGTAAGTATTGCCATGGCATCTCTGACAGGGGTTTTGCTTTGAAGTTTCATACAAAAGGTGGCATTTCTAAAAAGGCAGCACTTAGTATGGCATTGGCACTCTTCCTTATAAATACTGCAAACAGTAAAAAACCTAGGTCCGAATCTACTGGAACACTAACCTCAATTAGAGCTTTATTTATCACCCTTCCTATATCCAATTGTTAAAGACAATTTCCAATGCAATTTCAGTAGTTTTGCACAAATTCCATGAATTCAAATAAGTTGCATATAGAAATGCTGTCAAATATCACGTGATTAAACAAAGTAAGGCCTTCATTAGCCTATCTAGCTACCTCAGAGAATTTCTATAGACGTGCTAGGTAAGACCAATTGCTTCCAAAATGCATACTGAATTCAAGAATGATGGCAAAATGAGAAATTTTCAATAAATACAAACAACAGAGAAACAGATCTAAAATGTGGGCAAAATAATCAAAACTCTGAGCTTACTGATTTACATCTGCAATGCTTCCAGTAGTATTTATAAATTTATTTATCAATGTCACAAGTAGGCTTACATTAACACTGCAATGAAGTTACTGTGAAAATCCCCTCATGGCCCCATTTTGGCGCCTCTTTGGATACAGTGAGGGAGAATTTAGCATGGCCAATGCACCTAACCAGCATGTCTTTTGGACTGTGGGAGGAAACTGGGGTACCCAGAGGAAACCCACGCAGAAACAGGGAGAACATTCAGATGCCGCACCGACAGTGACCCAAGACGGAATCAAACCCGGGTTCCTGGTGCTGAGAGGCAACAGTGCTAACCATTGTGCTACTGTGCTGCTCTAGTGTGCAGCTATCCAACACAAATGACACTTCTGTCATCAACTTTCATGGATAGAAAATGCAAATTGAAAGTTTATAAACCTGAACACAGTGATTACTCCAACTAATTCCTCAGTATCAGATGCATACTCTTTAGAATTTTTCACTTTGCACTTTCCCCCCACAGATTTTTTTTGGGATCCATTTCAATCTTCCCTTTGTCTGGTTTTCTCTCTTATCTCTGCAGTCTCTACCAAGCAGAAACTATACTGTGCCACTTGCTTTTTCCTATGTTTGAAATGTGAAATAGTAGGGTGACATTTACAATGGTGGCCTGACTAGACTGAGTTAGGAGTTTTGCAGAATAGTTATATCTCTCAGCTCCACGGCATTT
Organism: Carcharhinus amblyrhynchos; assembly: GCF_965287045.1. NCBI lineage: Eukaryota > Metazoa > Chordata > Chondrichthyes > Carcharhiniformes > Carcharhinidae > Carcharhinus > Carcharhinus amblyrhynchos. Next base: position 94,897,766 of record NC_137333.1, read on the forward strand.
CCTGGGAGTATAAGAACATCCCACAAGAGGTTCTGGAAACTGGACAGCTTCTTTAGCCTTCAGCATGACTTTAATTTTAAGATCAACTAAAGTCTGGATAGTGATTAACATTATACAACATATTCTACTTCACTGCCTGGTCTCATATTACTTCTGGATCACACACTTTTTACCCTCACTGGCTTCAGTTAACAAGAGAAGCTTGCTTTCCAAGTAGATAAACATTATTCAATTTCATTTCTTTTGCCAATAACACTTGTGGAAGCAAAGGTATTTTCCTCTCTATAGGCAGGCACTGTTCAGGAACTCTGGAGTTCAGGATGGAGACCGTAGCAACCCTACAACACCACAGCATGGGGTGGGGGGGGACCATCTACAGGTGAACTTTTTAGATTCAGTGTCATTGAGGAGGTCTATCTTCCAGCCTCAGGGTGTTCCTGCAGATCCATCTTCATTTTCAAGAGGTCCATCTTCTTTCTTCAATGGTGAGTCAATGGATGCCGTTTCAATATGGCACCCAGATACGATAGCAGAGCTGGCACCACATGGCGTTAAATCCCTAGGTGCATAATCATTGAGGTTAGAGCCAGGAAATAATGGCAAGGATGCCTGCTGGCATCAGCAGTGGCAAATACTCCCCATTCCCACTGCCACCACGGGACTTAGTACTAGAACGGAGAAGTTTGTCCCATGTCTTTCTAAAGAAGGATTCCAGTCTTCACCTTTGAATTCTCTCCAAAAGCTGCTCCAATTCGGACTGCTCACTTCCAGGGTTTCAATCACAGCACCAGAGACTCTGCACCAACTCATAAGCACAATTTCAGCTACACTGAGTGATACACAACTTGCTACAATAGGTACCTCTTTGTTCCAATGGTCTGCAGTACAGAGTCATCAACCTTCTGCTGCCTTCTTTGATTTCCAGTATTTCTCCTGAGCTCTCCAACCACAACCCTTATACTAATTGGAGCCTCTCTCTTTGCTCCTTTTCTTTCCAGGGGCTTTTCTCTGTCTAGGACTCTTTTTTTGGATTATGGATCCAGTTTTCACACCATTCCTTTTCATGCAGGCGTTTTGGGCCTGTCCTCAACCTGAAGTACTCCAAAATCACCAGGCTGGGAATGCACAGCCTGCTCCCACAGTCTTGCTGTGACCTGTAGTCTGGGATAAGGTAAGTCATGTCTCATAATATTAACAAGGTTGTGTTTGTTGCCAATGCTGTGCACAGCATCTAGTGTTTTACTTTGGTTGGGGTTAAGGAACATATGCTAATGCGTTGCTCAAGAAAACAGGAAACATGAATTTCAATGACATAGAAACATAGAAGATAGGAGTAAGAGGAGGCCATTTGGCCCTTCGAGCCTGCTCTGTCATTCATCATGACTGTCCAACTCAATAGTCTAATCCTGCTTTCTCCCTATAACCTTTGATCCCATTCGCCCCAAGTGCTATATATCCAGCCGCCTCCTGATTACATTCAATGTTTTGGCATCAACTACTTCCTGTGGTAATGAATTCCACAGGCTCAGCACTCTTTGGGTGTCTAATCTCCATCCTAAATGGTCTACCCCGAATCCTCAGACTGTGACCCCTGGTTCTGGACTGTCCCACCATTGGGAATATCCTCCTTGTATCTACTCTGTCTAGTCCTGTTAGAATTTTATAAGTCTCTATGAGATCCCCCCTCTTTCATTTGAACTCCAGCAAAAACAATCCTAACCTAGTCAATCACTCCTCATACAATGACCCACTTCACATTTTAACTCCTGCCAGTGTGAAACTTCTTGGGTAAAATTAGGAAAGGGAAGCTGACTAGGTTTGCATTTGTTGTCCATCCTTAATTGCCCTCGAGTGGGTGGCAGCAAGCCACTTTCTTGAATCACTGCAGTCCATGTGGTGTAGGTATATCAATAGTGTTATTAGGAAGCGAGTTCTAAGACAAGGTCAGTCTTGAAACCAGAAAATGGCTGGTTAATTGTTAAACATCCCACTAGTGAAACAAGATATAAAGTTTTGTTACTTAGCAGTCTCTTACCCGTCATTCCAGTTTTCATTGGCTGCTTCCTCAGCCACCAAATTCTCATACTCTTGTAAAGCGTACTTCTCCCAGTCAGTCATTTCCGGTCCATCATTCTCCACATCTTGCTGCACAGGAAAGATCAAAATTGTACGGGTGTTACAAATGTCATATTTAAGCAGGTTTATGTACCATTATAATCCCAATTGGTGTTAAAACTGCATGAAAAAATCCCAGAATGGGACCCTAGCTGAAAAGAACGCATCTTTTCTTATATACGGAGGAAGAGAGTCCATTTTTGACAACAAATCCAGTCCAGGAGTTCATACAAACCCCTTTAGGATTTCTTTATCTTGGCTGTTGTATAAACTGCTCAGAATTGCTTTAACTCTTGATTCCCAGATTATATTAAAATGTAATCAAATGTTTCATTTACCTCTGAAATTTGTGGTCCTATTTTAAATCAAGTTACTACAATTGTCTTTTTAACTCTGATTACTCTTCCTTGAATTCTTCTGAACAATACCTTGGTCTCTGTCTAACTTTAGTTGTCTTGAGAAATTACGGGTGGGCTTCTCCCAGAAAAATTCAAAGTGTCCAGTTTGCATAAATACTGTTCTTTTACAGCTGAACTTTCAAAGTGAATCTCCCACACTCTGAGCACTGCAGAGCATATCATTAAAAAGCAGGGGCCGAAACCTACCCCTGCTGGAGAGGCTGGCAGCATAGCCTTGAACGGGTCACTGTGCATGTAATGATCAGTCAGAGCAGAGATTGGCGGATGCACAGTAGCCCTGCAGTGCTGGCATCCCAATTGTTGGGCAGTTCCGTGACCCCGCAGTGCTGACCGTGTGAGCCCCCCCATTCCCCGATTGCTGGCATTTTGGGTGTGTCGGGCCTGCCTCAACTCTCACACCTCCCCCAAACCCCCCACCCCTACCAATCGCCCCCAGGAACCTTGACCCCTATAGGTCATGTCCCCACTCTGGCATCGCTCATTGGTACTGCCTGGTGTCCATTGGGCAGTGTCAGGGGGCAGGCTGGCACTGCCAAACTGGCAATGTCCGGGGGCACGCTCCCTTACTGCTGACCTTCTGGGGGGCCTCCATTACTCCCCTTCACTCCAGTGAGGTTGTGATGCCAGCTTTCTGCTGCTGGGGAGCTAATGCAAACCTCACTAGAGTGAAACACTCCGGGTGCGGGGTGGGTGGGGCGAAAGAGAAAGAACTCCAGTGGGGCTGGACACTTCAGTCCCTGGCTGCTGATGAAACAGATATCAACATTTGAATAAGTTATACAGCTCCGTGCCACTTTCTGGCATGGCAATGACGCCACTGGAAATCCGGTAGCCTGAGAGTCGCAGAGGTTGTGGCACCCAGCGATAAGCCCACTAGATGACTTCCGCTTGAATCTCTGGGCCTGCGGTGCAGTTCTAGCAGTGCAGTGAACTTTGAGAATCGCCCCCTATGTATGTCCTATTTCCCTGGTTATCTGGACCGTAACTGGTCCTCTTGGAAGTCTTTGTTCTTTGCAGCTCCTGTCCTGTCCAGTCTTTGGCGTAGCAGAATCAAGAGATGTTTACAAAGTACCTCACAAGAGGTTATTGCAGAAGGTCGAGGGACATGGAATTGGGGGTAGGGTGTTAGCGTGGACAGAGGATTGGTTGTCAAATAGGAGGCAGAGAGTGGGGGTCAACGGGTGCTATTCGGATTGGCGGATGGTGACTAGTGGAGTGCCCCAGGGGTCGGTGCTGGGGCCTCAGCTTTTTACCATTTATATAGATGATCTGGAGGAGGGAACCGAGTGTAGGGTGTCGAAATTTGCTGATGACACCAAGATTGGGGGAACGGCAAATTGCGCGGAGGGTGTGGAGAGTCTACAGAAGGATCTAGATAGGCTGGGCGAATGGGCCAGGAAATGGCAAATGGAATTTAATGTTGGCAAGTGTGAGGTGGTCCACTTTGGTAGGAAGAATGGTAGGAAGGACTATTACTTACGGGGCGAAAAACTGCAGCAGGCGGCGGTGCAGAGGGACCTCGGGGTCCTTGTGCATGAGTCGCAAAAACCCAGCTTGCAGGTGCAGCAGGTGGTCAGGTAGGCGAATGGGATGCTGGCCTTCATAGCGAGGGGGATTGAATATAAAAGTAGGGAGGTCTTGCTGCAGCTGTATAGGGCATTGGTGAGGCCGCAGCTGGAGTACTGTGTGCAGTTTTGGGCGCCGCACCTGCGCAAAGATATTTTGGCCTTGGAGGGAGTGCAGAGGAGGTTTACTAGGCTGATACCGGAGTTGAGGGGGTTGAGCTATGAGGAGAGGCTGAATAAACTGGGCTTGTACTCGTTAGAGTTTAGAAGAATGAGGGGAGATCTCATTGAGACGTATAAGATGGATTAGTAAGTTTGCTGATGACACCAAAGTCGGAGGTGTGGTAGATTGTGAGGAAGGGTGTCATAGTTTGCAGGGTGACTTAGAAAGGTTGCAGAGCTGGGCCGCGAGGTGGCAGATGGAGTTTAATGTGGAGAAGTGTGAGGTAATTCATTTCGGTAGGAATAACAGATGTGTTGAGTATAGGGCTAACGGGAGGACTTTGAATAGTGTGGAGGAGCAGAGGGATCTAGGTGTATGTGTACATAGATCCCTGAAAGTTGGGAATCAAGTAGATAAGGTTGTTAAGAAGGCATACGGTGTCTTGGCGTTTATTGGTAGGGGGATTGAATTTAGGAGTCGCAGCGTCATGATGCAACTGTACACAACTCTGGTGCGGCCGCACTTGGAGTATTGTGTGCAGTTCTGGTCCCCACATTACAGGAAGGATGTAGAGGCTTTGGAGAGGGTGCAGAGGAGGTTTACCAGGATGTTGCCTGGTATGGAGGGGAGATCCTACGAGGAGAGACTGAGAGATTTGGGGTTGTTTTCGCTGGAAAGAAGGCGGCTAAGAGGGGACCTTATTGAAACATATAAGATGATTAGAGGTTTAGACAGGGTGGATAGTGATAGCCTTTTTCCTAGGATGGAGAAAGCTAGCACGAGGGGGCACGGCTTTAAATTAAGGGGGGGTAGTTATAGGACTGATGTCAGGGGTAGGTTCTTTACCCAGAGGGTGGTGAGGGACTGGAATGCCCTGCCAGCTGCAGTTGTAAATGCGCCTAGTTTGGGGGCGTTTAAGAGATCTGTGGATAGGTTTATGGACGAAATGGGATTGGTTTAGATTAGTGGGTTAGTGTTTTTTTTTTAAAAAGCTGGTCGGCGCAACATCGTGGGCCGAAGGGCCTGTTCTGCACTGTAATGTTCCATGTTCTATGAATGGGATGGATAGGATAGAGGTGGAGAGACTCTTCCCGCTCAAAAAAGACAGTAGGACTAGGGGGCACAGCCTCAAGATAAAAGGGGGGCGGTTTAGAACGGAGTTGAGGAGGAACTTCTTCACTCAAAGGGTGGTGAATCTCTGGAATTCTCTGCCCGTTGAAGTGGTGGAGGCTGCCTCGCTAAATATTTTTAAGACGCGGGTTGATGGGTTTTTGATAAGAGAGGGGATTAAGGGTTATGGGGAGAGGGCGGGAAAGTGGAACTAAGCAGCGACAGATCAGCCATGATCTTATTGAATGGCGGGGCAGGCTCGAAGGGCTAGATGGCCTACTCCTGCTCCTATTTCTTATGTTCTTATTTCTTATGTTCTTACTCCCTGATGTCCTGTCTCCAACTGCAATAGCTACAACTAAAAATTGAAAGCTTTTTTTTCTTACAAAGGCCTCCAGTTGCTAAGCAATGGCCATATGCTTATGCGTTTTATATGCTGTAACCCTCTCTAAGCACAAAAGAATCACAGTTGAAACTTAACCAACCCTCACATATACAAACACCTTTGTCTAGCAGGAATCTAACTATAGTTTCTAGGCACAGAAACATTAATTAAACACACTTGAAACTATACCTTATTTCTAATGTTGACCATTGCAAATATAAATCCCTTTAACAATACCTTTGCTTTTCTAATACTATGTATTTGCAAAAGCAGCTTAGAACACTTCATTTCCCCCAAACTTTGCAAGCAATTTTGTCTGTATATCTCTGTACTAATGATTAATTTCAGTTCTTGTAAAGTTACTCAATTTGATGGGCACTTGCACTAAGGCACCTTAAGATATAAATGGAAGTGCTCTCACCCAGGAAAACTGGTTTGCACTAAGTTTTAGCTGGAAAATTCAAAATACTGCCTTCAAAACTCTTAAAATAAAAAAAAACTGTCACCAGCACTGGTTTGAAATGCTTTATTGATCTTATCTGATGCTGTGTATGAGCATTTTGTAAATCTAGTATAGAAATAAAATAGTTTTCAAGAATAACAGCCAATCGGAAAATAAATGCACCATCAAGTCCAACATCAGGTGAATTTCCCTTTCATCCACTGAGTTCCTGAGATCTGAACGAACTATCTTCAGCAGAACCCATGAAGGACTGGAAGGATATCAGCTTGTGAAACATGGTGTGCCTTGAAGCAGATTCTTGGTTACACACAACAGGTAACAGCTGGAGTAGTGTGTGCAGTTTTGGGCGCCGCACCTGCGCAAAGATATTTTGGCCTTGGAGGGAGTGCAGAGGAGGTTTACTAGGCTGATACCGGAGTTGAGGGGGTTGAGCTATGAGGAGAGGCTGAATAAACTGGGCTTGTACTCGTTAGAGTTTAGAAGAATGAGGGGAGATCTCATTGAGACGTATAAGATGATGAATGGGATGGATAGGATAGAGGTGGAGAGACTCTTCCCGCTCAAAAAAGACAGTAGGACTAGAGGGCACAGCCTCAAGATAAAAGGGGGGCGGTTTAGAACGGAGTTGAGGAGGAACTTCTTCACTCAAAGGGTGGTGAATCTCTGGAATTCTCTGCCCGTTGAAGTGGTGGAGGCTGCCTCATTAAATATTTTTAAGATGCGGGTTGATGGGTTTTTGATAAGAGAGGGGATTAAGGGTTATGGGGAGAAAGCGGGAAAGTGGAACTGAGCAGCGACAGATCAGCCATGATCTTATTGAATGGCGGGGCAGGCTCGAAGGGCTAGATGGCCTACTCCTGCTCCTATTTCTTATGTTCTTATGTTCTTATGTAACCTTGCAACTTGCAATCATGACAACTATCATCCCATTTAGTTCACTAATGTCTTTTAGGGAAAGAAATCCTTACCTGGTCTGACATTCAGACCTATAATAATGGAATGCCAACACACAAATCCCATGAAAGAAAAAAAACCTATTTGTATAATGATGGGTATGAGGGAGCAGCGATTCACTCTTCTGTCTCTTAACCGAGGAGGAATTGATACATACCTCAAAGTTGCAGGCTCCCCTAAGGGATGGATAAAACCAATGCGGTAGTGGATTCTTCCAAATATAAATATCTATATTTTAACATGGTGGATGGTTCTTATAAAAAGTCACAGGACCTTCACACATTGCGTACGTGGATCAAAAAGGAGCTATCAGGTTTTATCACACTTTCAAGCTCTCAGTCCGTTGTCCTATAGGCTACTGTACTTCAAGTGCATACCCAAGTATTTATTTTAAATGCAGTGAGGATTTCTATCTCGACTACCCTTTGAAGCTACAACTGTTCTGAGCAAGTCCCGACACTAAGTTTACATATTGAGGCCAGTTTCCAGAAAGGCTGAAGAATAACAATTTGCCTTTGTTGACTATTCCTGTGCGCGAGACACAATACACCACAAGCTGCTAATAAAACAGCAAAATCATTTGCTGTGTGAAAACACAACAACTAATCAACTTCATGATCAGGAACCTACAGTCCCGTGCGCACCCTGGAGATATCAGCCACCCACGCAAACCCACTATAGGCTCCATACAGGTCAGTTTTCACACTGACTCTCTTCAGCATATGTACCAGTGATGTGCCTCCCACAAAGTCACAGCTCTTCACATATATTGAAGACTTGGCTCTGGCTTTCTAGGTGAAGAAGTTCAGGATAGTGAGAAAACACTCACTAAAGAACTACTATCTCTGGGAGCCTTCTTCAGAAACTGGAGATTTTGACCAAAAGCTGCAAAGATTTTTGTTTCAACCTTCCACCTCATATAGAATCTCTACAGTGCAAATGTATTTGCAAAAGCCTGTTGAGTCTGCACCGACAATAATCCCTCCTAGGGATTGTTCATAACCCTATGTATTTACCCTGCTAATACCCTTGTCAAACCAACCTCCCATCAATTGACCCTGTCCACACTTCCTACTGCCTTGGCAAAGCAGCCAGCAAAACTACGGATCCCACACACCCTGGACATCCTCTCTTTGACCTTCTTCCATCGAGAAAATGCTACAAAAGTCTGAGGTCACTTACCAACTGACTCAAGAACAGCTTCTTCCCTACTGCTGTCAGACTTTTGAATGGACCTACCCCGCATTAAGTTGATCTTTCTCTACACCCTAGCTACGTAACACTACATTTTGCACTCTCTTGTTTTCTTTACTATGAGCATTATGCTTTGTCTGTATAACACGCAAGAAATAATACTTTTCACTGTATGTTAATACATGTGTTAATAATAAATCGAATCAAAAGTCACTAATGGTCAAATTACCATGGCAAATCCACCTAGCCTGCACGTCTTTGCACTGTGGAAGGAAGACGGAGAACTTGGAGGAAACCCATGTCGCAGACTCAGAAAGAATGAGCAAACTCCACACTGTCACCTGGGGCTGCGATTGAACCTGGATCCCTGATGCCATACTGAGCCATCCTGAATAACTTGAAATCAGAAAGGTTCATGTCTAGTTGTGTGGCGGACTACTCACTCACGACTAAACATCAAAACTGCTTGGTACCAATCTTTGGCCTTACTTTGACTAACCAACAGGACCCCTAGAGCACCAGAGCCAAGGTCAAGACACCAGTGAATCTCAAACAGTAACTGGTGGACAGTAAAGCTCACATAATGCACTGTTTCACACAACTTGGTCTATCTAACAGCAGAGTACTGCTGCTTAGACTGGCTCAGGAGCCACCACACAAATGTGATAGATGGCTACCTCCAGGAAATCATGAGGATTATTTCTGGGATTTCGAGACCAACATACAGCTTATGTTGCTTCCTGTGATAGCACGCTGAACCTCCGAATGTCCAGAGGGAAAAGATCCCCTTCACGGAACATCATCTGCTAACAGCATGGGGGCGATTCTCCCAGCTCACTGCACTGCCTTGAGCAGTGCTGTGGGCCAGGAAACATCAGCAGAGGCCGTTTCATGGGCTCCTTGCTAGGTACAATGGCCTCTGAGAGTCTCCAGGCCCTGATTTCCAGTGTTGTCACCAGAAATCGGCACAGAGCTGTTTTAAATATAAAAATAAACATTTTAATATCATTAGCGGGTCTGGGACTGAACTGTTCCCCCGCGTCCCGTGCCAAGAGTGGTTCACTCCTGCAGAGTTTATAACAGTTCCCCACCACAGAGAGCTGACAGCCTGACCCTGCTGGAGTGAAAGCCCCCAGGAGATCTTGGGCAGGAAGGGTGGTGCTCCCTGGGAATTGCCAGCCTGTGGGAGGCAGGGCCTGTGAGGGGCAAGAGATCAGTGGGGATGTCAGAATGGGGGTTAGGAAGGGGGAAGGGGCTGATCAGGTCTGCCAAATTGGGGAGGGGGGGGAAGAATCTGGATTGGGGTTGCCGAGGGGAGGGGAGCTGGGGCTGGTCCAGAGAGACGGGAGGCTGGAGGGCAGGGAGTGTCTGTGTGGCAGTGATGCAGGGGTTGCTGGCCAGCAACTGGGAATCCAGCAGTGTAGGGCTACCACCAATAACCGCTATGATAGATTGGCGCGAGCGCAGTGGTCTGCTCAGCACTATACTGCTGGTCTCTACAGTGGAAATAGGCCTCCCCCCAACTCCAATTTTCAGTGTGAATCTCTCTGAGGTACTCAGTGCACTGCAGAGAGTGGGAACTCCATTTTGAAAATCCCGCTCAAAACAAAACAGTAGGAGTTACTCCTGTTTTTGTGAATTCGGCATTTAGAATTTTTTTGGGAGAATCCTGGCCTGGCCCTTTTTTTTAAGTTCTTTCATACGATGTTGGTGTTGCTGATTGGGCCAGCATTTATTACCCATTCCGAATTGTCTTTGAACTGAGTGCCTTGCTAGGCCATTTCAGAGGCCAGTTAAGAGAAAACCATGTTGCTGGGGCTCTGGAGAGACATGTAGGCCAGACCGGGTAAGGATGGCAGATTTGAAGGAAATTAGGAACACAGATGGGGTTTTTCTGACAACCGACAATGGTTTCATGGTCATCGGTATATTTTTAATTCCAGATTTTACAACTGAATTACAATTTCACTATCTGTCGTGGTGGGATTTAAACTCGGGTCCCCAGAGCATTACTCTGGGTCTCTTCCAGTGAGAATACCACTATGCTACTGCCTCCCCTCAAGCTAAACAAAGTACTCCTGTTGACACCTCAAAAGAAAAACCCATGAACTTGTCTGAATTTCTATAGTCCCTACTAAAACACACTGTACACCCTATAAACTGACGATGGTCCCACGGCCCAATGGCGCACCTCCTGGTTGACTGTAAACACCTCTAACGGCAATCTGGTGACTAACCTGAGTGTTGAGGAGTCTCAGCTTTCAACTGTTCCTGGAAAAATCTGGACAACCCTTAATCCCTTGAGGATGGGACAGAGAAGATTTGACCTGTTGCTTCAATACAAATGTGACTCAAATCGCGACTGTGTTATTGAAGTCAGACCATTTGGTGATACATTGAACTTCTACTTTAAGAAGTCAATTCCTTGTGGCATCAGAACCATTCATATTGTGCAGCTGAAGCCATTGAATAGATTGCTAACCTCGACATTGAACTACGCTCCAGCCATGTGAATAAAAAGAAATGAACGCAAAGTAGTGTCAGATGGTGTCCATTAATGCCAATAGTGCAAAGTTACCAGAATACCAATCTGAGACTGGTGTTGCCTGGGGCTGCTACTGGAAAGAGTCATAAAGTCACAAGTGTTAAGCACTGCCAGTTTCATCTCTCTACATGGTTTATGAGATTACCAAACTTTTGTTTTTAGTTTTTATTTTATCATTGTCACAAGTAAGCTTACATTAACACTGTCATGAAGTTACCTATTGCCACACTCCACTGCATGTTCAGGTACACTGAGGGAGAATTTAGCATGACCAATGTACCTAACCAGCATGGCTTTCAGACTGTGGGGAAAACCGGACCACCTGGAGGAAATGCATGCAGATACAGGGAAAACATGTAGACTCCAAACGGACAGTGACCCAAGCTGTGAATTGAACGTGGATCCCTGGCGCTGTGAGGCAGCAGTGCTAACCACTGTGCTGCCGCGCTGCCCTATTGGAGCTAACTGTCAGATGGTAAGCTGTGCTCAGTGCTGCTGAGCTCACGGTACAGAAAACACCAATAATTTCAACAGTATACCTTACATGAAGTGTAGACTCTGTCCTTAACAATATGTTTAGAGGACTTAAGATAATTAATTTAGAAGAAAAAGACGTAGTTTCATAAATGTAATAATTACCCTGGGAATAGAAAATGGATCCTTCTGCTCATGGTCCAGATACTTGCCGATGTTAAAAAGGGTGTCAAAAAATACATTTGCCATCTTGCATTTCTTTAGGTCATGGAGGGTGATTTTTCCTGGTAAAAATATCAGCAGTTAATGAATAAACCATTTTAACAGTTCAAGTAAAACACACATTTTTGAATTTATGCTCTCCAGAAGTTTTAGCATTTATTCAGGGATTACCATATCAAGAAAGTATTAACTGGCTTCCATCGTCTGCTGTTCCTGAATCTCAAGAGGATGACAGTATGTATTCTACAGTCAGTACAGTCACATGAATCGCTCACTAGTGACTCCCACCGTAAAGTGCCTGCACAAGTGTCAGTGGAGAACAGATTCAGGTAAAGCTGTAATATCTTCAGGAAGAAAGGAAAGGTGTATAAAAGGTTCAGAGAGCTAGGAGATGTTAAGGATCTAGGGGAGTATAAGGCTTGTAGAAAGGAGCTTATAAAGGAAATTAGGAGAGCCAGAAGGGATCATGAGAAGGCCTTGGCAGGTAAGATTAAGGAGAATCCCAAGGCCTTCCACAAATATGTGAAAAGTAAAAGGATGAGAAGAGAAGGGATAGGACCTATAAAAGGTGAAGAGGGAAAAATCTGTGTGGAACCGGAAGAAATGGCAGAGGTGCTTAATGAGTACTTTGCCTCGGTATTCACGGTGGAAAGTGATCTGGGAGGTTGTACTACAGGTTTGCGGCAGTCTGAAAAGATTGAGTATGTGGATGTTAAGGAGGAGGACGTGTTCGAACTTTTAAACTCCATCAAGATAGACAAGTCACCGGGACCGGATGGAATGTACCCCAGGTTACTGTGGGAGGTGAGGAAGTGATTGCAGAGCCCCTGGCGATGATCTTTGCTTCGTCGATGGAGACGGGAGAGGTTCTGGAGGATTGCGGATGTGGTTCCTATTTTCAAGAAAGGGAACAGGGATAGCCTGGGAAATTACAGACCGGTGAGTCTGACCTCAGTGGTTGGTAAGTTGATGGAGAGGTTTCTGAGGGACAAGATTTATGAGCATTTGGAGAAGTTTAGAATGATCAGAAATAGTCAACATGGTTTTGTCAAGGGCAGATCATGCCTTATGAGCCTAGTTGAGTTCTTTGAGAATGTGACTGAGCATATTGACGAAGGAAGAGCGGTAGACGTGGTTTACATGGACTTCAGCAAGGCGTTTGATAAGGTCCCCCATGCAAGACTTGAGAAGGTGACAGGGCATAGGATCCAGGGGGCTTTGGCCTTGTGGATCCAGAACTGGCTTGCCTGCAGAAGGCAGAGAGTGGTTGTGGATGGGTCTTTTTCTGCATGGAGGTCGGTCACCAGTGGAGTGTGCCAGGGATCTGTTCTAGGACCCTTGCTGTTTGTCATTTTTATAAATGACCTGGATGAGGAAGTGGAGGGATGGGTTAGTAAGTTCGCAGATGATACGAAGGTTGGTGGTGTTGTGGATGGTCTGCAGGGATGTCAGAAGTTGCAGCGGGACATAGATAGGATGCAAGACTGGGTGGAGAAGTGGCAGATGGACTTCAACGCAGATAAATGTGTAGTGGTCCATTTTGGCAGGACCAATGGGATGAAGGAATACAATATCAAGGGTAGGAGTCTTAGCTGTGTTGAAGAGCAGAGGGGTCTTGGGGTCCGGGTCCATAGGACTCTTAAATCGGCCTCGCAGGTGGAGGATGTGGTCAAGAAGGCATATGGTGTACTGGCCTTCATTAATTGAGGGATTGAGTTTAGGAGTCAGGAGGTAATGCTGCAACTTTATAAGACCCTTGTCAGACCCCACTTGGAGTACTGTGCACAGTTCTGGTCGCCTCACTATTGGAAGGACGTGGAAGCTATTGAAAGGGTACAGAGGAGATTTACAAGGATGTTGCCTGGATTGGGAGGCATGCCTTATGAAGATGGGTTGAGGGAGCTGGGACTCTTCTCCCTGGAGAGACGAAGGTTGAGAGGCGACCTCATAGAGGTTTATAAGATGTTGAGAGGAATAGATAGGGTGGATTCTCAGAGGCTATTTCCCAGGGCTGAAATGGTCGCTATGAGAGGACACAGATTTAAGGTGCAGGGAAGCAAGTACAGAGATGTTAGGGGTAAGTTTTTCACTCAGAGGGTGGTGAGTGAATGGAATCGGCTGCCATCGGTGGTGGTGGAGGCAAACTCGCTGGGGTCTTTTAAAAGACTTCTGGATGAGTATATAGGATCTAATGGGATTGGGGGTTATAGATAGGTCTAGGCTTAGTAGGTATAGAAATGATTGGCGCAACTAGTGGGCCGAAGGGCCTGTTTGTGCTGTAGTGTCCTATGTTCTATCTCCTTGAATAGATAGAGGGGTGGGGGGAAAATAAGCAAGACAGGAATTGTGAATTTGCAGATTTCTTTAGGATCTCTAATAAAATAAAACTTGGATCGTTAACAGATTTAAGTTATAACAAATTTGTCGCTCAGACATCTAGTAGGTTGAGACAAGTAACAGCCTTGCTAAGTTAGCTGGTTTATTAATTTTCAGCTTTTATATTGATGCTGGAACAACCACTAATTCTATGCTATATTACTGTGATGAAATTGAATTCAAACATCAGTAATATTGAGTCTAAAATAGCTACCCACTCATACATGTGGCCTGCAGGTTACAGGATAGCAAGTGAGTGCAACAAACGGTTGAATTCTCTTATAGCACCCTTCTATCAAAGGTTATGGGGAGAAAGCAGGATTAGGGCGATTGCGTTGGACGATCAGCCATGATTGTGATGATTGGCAGAGGAGGCTCAAAAGGCCGAATGCCCCTGCTCCTATCTTCTATGTTTCTTATTATGGCAATTGCATCAGAATGGTGGAAGCTCCACTGTTTGCCCAATCTGAAAACCTTAGCTTCAAGCACTCTAACTGACAATGGCTGGAACAGCACAGAAATCTTTCAAATTAATGAGTGAGTGAACACAGATCGTCCTCCTTCAATCCAACAGATCTTAGGCTGTAAGTAAATACAGTGCAGCCAAATGCATTGAACATTAAAAGTTCGATATAGTTTACTGTGCAAACTGAAGTCAAAATATTTGCATCAACCTGCAAACAGGACTGGATACTTTTCTGTGAAGCTCAGTTACTGTCAACTGAGAGTTAAGGGAAGATAGTGTAGTGGTTATGTGGCTAAACTAATACTCAGCTAATGCTCTGGTTATGTGGGTTCAAATCCCACCACAGCAGCCACGGATTTAAATTCAGTTAGTTCAAACTTTAACAAAAAAGCTAGCACTGGTAATGACAACAGAAACCATTGGATTGTTGTAAAAATCTATCTGGTCCACTAATGTCCTTACGGGAAAATTCTCTTGCCCTTATCTAATCAGGCTTTACCTGGTCTGGCTTGCATGTGACTTCAGGCCCATCACAATGTGATTTACTCTTAACTGGCCTCTGAAATGGTCTAGTCATTCACTCAGTTAAGGATTGAGGCAATCTCAGTTCCTTTGTTAGCAAACACCCATATCCCATGAATAAATACAAGAAAAATACCTTCACATTCTGGCTTAACAAGATCGAGCAATTGACAAAGGCAATCTTCAAAAGGCAGTGGCTCAATAGACATGCACTCTAGCTTCTTGCACTGGTCCTCGTAGAAATAGTTCAGTTCATACATAGACAACACGCCATCTCCATCAAGGTCCATACAGCGGAACCAGTATTCAATACTGTCAGGGAGGAAAATAACAGGTAAGATCCATAAATGACCAAAAAATAAAACTAAATGCCAGCATGCCAAACAGGTACAAGACAAAATTAATTTTGATGGGATTATTTTCTCAGAGTGGCATTTCTAATGTTGTAACATAGAAACATCAAAATAAAAATTGGTGGTATATTTCAATTTAAAATTGCAGTAAACATTGCTATAGATTTTGTCTGAGGCTAACAAAAGTGCATCAGTGCTGATCACTGGTAATTATACAATGAATTGACCCATTTCCTCTTTATATTTACTCCATCCCTTCCTGTCTTTTCAGGCTCCCTCCTCTCTGAAAAGATAGCTTCCTCCTCAAAAACCTCTTGTTCCAGGTTACAAGCAACTTCAACAGAACTGCACAAAGAAGTGCAACTCAATTAAAATAATTAATTGAGGGCACTGGTTGATTATACCACCAGGCTGCTTTGACAAAGCAAGGCTGAAATCCTGGAAAAGCAGAACAGATCAGTTTGCATCGGGAAATCAGGCAAATGGATTCTAGAACTCTTCATAACAACATAATCACCTGAAACAAAACAACCTTAGTCTTCTGGATGCTGTCCAACCTTCCACGATCGTATCTAATACTTAGGGTGGAAGTTCATGAAAAAAATTCTAGGTTCCAAATGAGCGTGAAAACGGGAATCGTGCTGATTTTTTGGGCAAGCTCCCAGTCGCAATTGTACGGCACTGAGTTAGCAGAAAAGTGCCAGGATGCAATTCTCACCAGCAGGGAGAGGGTGTGGAGCATTAGCTCACCGATGAAACTGACTTCTGAGCTCCAGGAGTGCCATTGCACAAGCGACCCAATCTCCCAGTGCCGATTTCCCAGTGTACTAGGAGATCTCCTTGCAGCATCCCTCCTCCATAGATATCAGGACCCACTGCTGATCACTCCTGATCGCGCCAGCAAATCTGGGCCAATAAGGTCGTGAGACACAAAAAACCAGGCGCAATCTGATTTTTCACTTCTCGCCCTATCTTCCAGCTCGCTTTGCCAATCAACTGGGAAGATGAGCCGTTAAGATCGCGGTTCAGTGTGTTCGTACAAGTAGACTATTAACCATATCTGAGTTCCTATTTATCCTTTTTTATTTTGCTAGACTGCATTGTGGTAGTTTTAACATAGGGACAAGAGTAGACCAGTCAGTCCCTAAAGTCTGATCTCCCGTTCAATTAGATGATGGCTGCTCTGCAGTTCAATTCGATTTAACCACCTTTGTTCCATGCTCCTTGATACCCTCACTTAACTAACAGCGAATTGATCTCAATCTTGACCATTTTGATTGTCCCAGCATCCATAACTTATTGGGGAAGGAGTGTTCCAGATCTCCACCAAATTGTTTCTTGACTCTATTCCTAAATGGTCTAACTCTAATTTTAAGGTTGTGGCCTCGTGATCTGAATATTTTCACTACAGGAAACGATTTATGGGCATCTACTACTGAGCTCCCGGGGTGCCACTGCGCAGGTGCCTCGATCTCCCAGTGTACAGGGAGATCTCCTTGCGGCCCTGCATCCATGGACATCAGGACTCTCTGCTGATTGCTCCCTGGAATGCTATTACGCAAGTGCCCCAATCTCCCAGCATGCTGGGAGATCTTCTTGCAGCATCACCCCCTCCATGGACATCAGGGTCCACTGCTGATCGCTCCCTGTGCCGGTCTCCTGATCTCGCCAGTAAATCAGGACCAGTCAGGTCGTGAGAGCCAAAAGACCAGGCGTAATCCTGATTTCTTGCCTCTCACCCCACCTTACCGGCTTGCCTTGCCAATCGACTTTGTTAAGACAGACAGATTTTTGTATATCTGTGTTGCATAAATTCCAAAGCCAATATCTTTCCTGAGGCTTGGTGGCCAAAACTGAACACAGTATTCCAACTCAGATCTGGCCAAGGTACTGTACTACTGGAGTGCCACTTCCACATTTTTTTGATTTCCAGCCCCCTTAAGATAAAGGTTAATACTCTATTATTTTAATTAATTGTCGTACTTGGGCACTAACTTTTAGGGATTTAACTAATACAACTGTTTCATCTAGGTCGGGCTCATTTTCACAAAAACATGCCAATTAGCACCGTGGGAGAGGGAAGACTGCTTTTAGTTAAATGGCTGCTAATTGTGTTTAGGAGTTGTTCAATGATTTTAATTAAAAGGCCCTGATTTGCTGGCACAATCAGGAGTGATCAGCAATGGGTCCTGATGTCCATGGAGGGGGGATGCTGCTATTAGTTAAAAATCTTCGCTGCATATTCCTGAAATTAAAATCTTGTATTACTATTGGAAACACGCCTGATAAAGTTCAGATGTTCTGGAGCAAATGATCAGCTACTATAACTAATCACACTTTCCATAATGGCTAGAGTAGAATATCCAACACAAGGTATTGGAGGCCAGAGAGGGTGATAAATTGGACCGACCAGATGGCAAGGGCTAGGAGAGATATGTAGCAAAACAACAACCTGGGCCCTTTAGATCTACTGCTGCTCATCCTGGCTCCACATTCAAGCAGCCTTTCCTCTTGTTTTTGTAGCTATGACTCATCTTTCATTCCCTCACCCTGTCGTATCTCCCACTTTCTATGCCTTTTAGCTTTGACAAAGGATCATCGGGACTTGAAATGTCAGCTCTTTTCTCTTCTTACAGATGCTGCCAGATCTGCTGAGATTTTCCAGCATTTTCTCTTTTGGTTTCAGATTCCAGCATCCGCAGTAATTTGCTTTTATCCACATTCAATTAAGTGTTCAGAAATCTGCCTTGTTGCTAGCAGGCTTTACAGTGTTTAACTGAGTGTAATGAGCGTAGTTGTTTCACAGGGAAAAAAGAATACACTTTCAGCATGCGTGTTGAGCATAAGCAAGCCCCAGCCCCCCACTCCATCTTAACATAGCTTGAGAATATTAAAAGATTTGGAAAGAAAGAACATAACAGCCTGAACTCTACCACGTCACCCACCAGGGAATCAGAGCAGGCAAGGATCTGACAATGGAAATCACCGTTGACCTCGGGCAGGAATTTCCAGTCTCACCCAAGTGAGGCTGTAAAACCCCGCCAATAGGGTCTTTCCTTGAAAGCAGCCTTTCAATTATCCAACAGCTGATCAGTGCGCTCACTTCAATGTAAATTCAATTTTCCTCGAATAATTATCTTCCAAGGAAATCCTCCCCATAATGGATTATGATTTAGAACTTCAGATTCCCATCTGTTTGTTTCTTTCTTATAAAATAAGCAAACAGTTTGTAACAACTGTAGACTATAAATCCAGATCAAGCCAAAGAAATTAAGCGGAAGAAATGTTGATGCTGCTGCTCTAACATGTAAATAAGATCAAAATCTTTTTAATGGGATCCAGGAATGGCTCTGTTTTGCTTAATGTGTAAATATTTAAACTGGGATACTACATAAGCCTGACAAAGCCCAAGTACAAATTGCAAATTAAAGTTACTGCAACTCTCAAGGGTTGAAATGTCTGAAAAAAAATCAAGCATCACATATTTCTATGCTGCTTTAGTTAAAAATTCTGTAACAGAACATGCAATCATTTGCACGTTCTTGTGATTAAACGTAAATTTCTTACCTGGTTGATGTCTTTTTGTCTTCTTCTGAAATCAAAAACCACACAAAGTCTGCATAGCCAATCTTTTTCTCATTTGGCGTTTTTCTATGCCTGTAAATTAACAAGCAGTTTTAAAGTTAGTGTTGGACCCATTTGATTTACAACTTTTTAAATAATCTTCTAGTCCAAATCACTTGCAGGATTACATTCTTCTAAAACAAAATCATTTGAGATAGGACCATAATTTACTGCAGCAGGCCATCTGTTAATCGGAAATTCCCTTGCTTTTTAATTTTTGTATGACAAGCTGCTTAAAACGCAAGTCGATAAGGTGGCAGTAAGGAACCAGGGTATTTGGGACCTCGGTGAACAGGACAAGTAATTGCATATCGCCTTAACCAACCAGGTTGAAGGACTGAAGTTTTTTTGCATAAGAATGGAGAAGTGCAAGTTAGAATGCACAAATTCAATTCCAAATAAGGTGCAGAAAGGGAAATAGAGGGGATGTAACACTGCATTGACAGAAAGCGAGACAAAGAAAAAGCAATTTTTTTTGAATTCTTAAAATCTCCAAAAACTATTAAAAGCTGAAGGAATGAGACTTCATATTTGTAATGGTTAATTTTCAGTGCAAGAGCAGTTGACTGGTAGTAAACACTTTGCAGATAGTTAAAAGGGTACAAAGGATGACAATTTAAAGAAGATTTTAATGTGTTCTCTCTGACTGTAAAACAATTAGCATAAACACACCAAATATTTTAAAACTTCTAATGCTTCCAACAGAGCATTCTAGAGACACTTGATCACATCCAAAAATTAATTTAACATGGACTTTTACAAGTCCCACAGGGAAGACCCTGGTCCTGAATTTCCTGAGGCCTCACGTAGGTTGTTGGCAGAAAAGTGGAAAGTGAAAACAACTGAGGGAAGGTTCCACCAATACCATTACAAATGCAAAATACTGCAGATGCTGGAAATCTAAAATGCTCAGTTGGGTTGGTAGCATCTGTGGAGAGAAACAGCGTTTGATGTTTCAGGTCAAGATGACTTTTCGCTTGCTACGTTTTCTTGCTGAGGAAACAACTGCAATTACTTTTTTCCCCCCAGACACACATTCACACACACTAAGTTGAATGCTGCCTCTGCTTCCCCCTTCCATCCCCAATCCTGCAGCTGGCACATTAAGTGGCAGAGCTTGAATGGACTAATCCATCTGATCTTGGTCTTAAATCCATCCTCCCAATATCAGCAAAATGCATGATACTGAATGGCAAAGCAGACTAAAAAGGGCTAAATGGCTTACTCCTGCTCCTACTTTTTATGCTCCTAACTGCCTAAACGGTAAAAATCTGATTGTGAAAGTTGTTTTAACCACTAGCCACAATAAAGTAAAAATTAAATTCAGCTATATGAATTCAAATTGTTGCATTGTTCTTTTGACTTTCATCTGAAAATATTTGTAAGGTTTACCTTGTGACTGCTCCAGAGAAGATTCTTTCTATCATTCTGCTAGATATAGCTGAAAGTAAAAGAAACACAATTCATATAGTACACCCTGATAAATTTCATAGAACATTATACAACATTCAAAATCTATGGATGCTGAGAGACATGCTTTAACTAGAAAATGCACTAACTAGTTTTGAGATCTTACTTTCACTTACATTGCAAAAAAAGATCTAATTTATAGCCATTCCAAGCCAAGTATATTTAATATTAATTTACGAGCTATGTTGATTTAAAATAATTGCATCTCCCACTGGAGTTTCAACTACAGTGAGAAATTGGATTTGAAAACATTGTCCAGGGTTACCAGAATTGTTAAGGTTGGTAAAAATCTGCTTAAATTAAGATATCCATGGGCAGGTTTTCAAGGGCTAAATGGCAGCCCTGACTTTCCTTTCTCATCAGCAGCTCAAGGAAATAAACCGACAGATAAAGAATCAATGTCACAACAAAATCAGTCTTAAATGTTACTACAATCCAATTGCAGCCGGCATTTCCCCACTAGTTTTTTGTCCTTTCATGGGATGTGGGCGTCTCTGACAAGTTGAACATTTGTTGCCCGTCCCTAATTGCTCTTGTATTGAATAGCATGGTAGGCCAACCATATTGCCTTGTGGGTCTAGAGTCACAAGCAAGCAGGTCTGAGTATGGATTGCAGATTCCCTTCACAGAAAGTGCATTAGTGAACCAAATGGGTTTTTAAATCACATGATCACCAATATTGAGATTAGCTTTATAATTCCAGATTTATTAATTTGATTTTAAATTCTACTAGCTGCCATGGCAGGAACTGAACCCATGTTTCCAGATGATAAGGCTGGGCCTCTGGATTACAGTTCAGTGGCATTACCACTATACCATCTCTCCCTGCAGCTGGCAGCCTGTGAATTTACCCCCCCAATCATTAGTATTAGATGACCTGGGCATTTTGTAGAATAGATAAGAAATCCCAGCCCACATGTCTAAGCTTTACAATGTTTTTCTAAATAAATTGTTTACAAAATTGCGTGAATGCAAGATAGCAACTCCCAAGATCTGCAGGAAAAGGTGAGTGTAAATGTTAGGGAGCTTCAATTCAACTCCAGTTCACTGACTCTCAATAGTTGAAATGCTGGTGGCCAAGATTCATAACACAGTTATGACAATTATTTAGTTAGCCTCAAGAACTGACCAATGAGACGGTCTGTAAAACACTCGCAATCTGCTTTCAACTAAAATAATGAACAGGATGCTCAATGAATGATTTTGGACTGATGAAAGCACAAAAGAAAAATGTTTCCAAACTTAATGTTTTCACCATGATAAATAGAATTAATACAATATCTCCTGTTCATATTGCATATAATGAGCGTGCATTTAATTATTTTTCTCACAGATAAAAGTAATTATTGATGGACCGTTATTTAATTACATTCTGTTTGCCTTGATGAAATGAGCAGGATAAAAAATAGTCAGTACATACAGGTTTTCTGTTTTGTGAACAGGTTTATGCTCCAGCAAGTAAAGGAAGCTGACTTTAAATAGCTTTTTACCATTTATTTATGCATGTTCTGTCATTTAAAACATCAAGCAGCTGACTCTTAATAACCTGCTACTTCATGTTGCATGTCATACCATCATCATTATGTCTTGCCAGGTCCTTCTGATCAATGTAGAGGTCATGGTCAGTGTCAAGTTCCCAGAATTTACAATAGATCACATAAAAGTGCTCATAGGAGAAAAATTCTGTGAGCTGATTAATGTCCTCCTCTTCTTCCAATAAGACTAGATTCTATGAATTAAAAAACATACCCTTACTCGAGAGTTCATAAAAATTATTCATAAAGTAATTACTCTAACACTGCAGATAATTAACCATCAGCTGAGGATAATTTAAATGAATAAGTTTAAAGTTTGTTTATTAGTGTTGTAAGTAGGCTTACATTCACACTGCAAAGAAGTTACTGTGAAAATCCTCTAGTCACCTCACTCTGGCACCTG
Organism: Carcharhinus amblyrhynchos; assembly: GCF_965287045.1. Classification (NCBI taxonomy): domain Eukaryota; kingdom Metazoa; phylum Chordata; class Chondrichthyes; order Carcharhiniformes; family Carcharhinidae; genus Carcharhinus; species Carcharhinus amblyrhynchos. Next base: position 94,920,124 of record NC_137333.1, read on the forward strand.
TTCGGGTACACTGAGGGAGAATTTAGCATGGCCAATGCACCTAAGTAGCACGTCTTTCACACTGTGGGAGGAAACCCATGCAGACAATGGGGAGAACGTGCAGACTCCACACAGAGGGTGACTCAAGTGGGAATCGAACCTGGTGTCTGGCTCTGTGAGGCAGCAGTGCTAACCACTGTGCCGCCCATAATAGAATCTAAACTTAAATTTAGCAACATTCCCACCATTTGTACTCTGTTGATGCATGACTTACTTGCAAGCCAACAGTGAAAACTGTAAATTATTCACCTTGGTTATCCATTAACAATTTTAGTGTAAATCTCATTTTAAAATTTAGAAATAGTTTGGATGGATCAATACTGTTGAATTTACTCAGTCAATAATGGGGATTAAGCATTTTTCTAATTATGGCTGTTGAAATTTATTGTAGTTACAATTACTGCAACTCAGGCGGTGCTGAATATATAGTTGCTCTTAAATCATCATATGCTCACAACACAGTTCTATGCAAGTTGTGAAAGACAGAAGAAATCTGACAAGTCCTATCTTAAGAAAGTTTCTATTAAAGTAAACAAATGAAAATACTAGCAGTGATTAATGGAGTTTGATTTTTGGATCAGAGATAAAGCAATTACTGGAAATTCAAGTACCATGGTGATAATAGTGGAAAAGAATGGAAAGGCTCATATAAGGTAAGAATATCTAAAAGGATGGCAGACTATCAAACCTGTAAAAGGTTGCTTTTCCTAACTTCTGTACAAGTTATGCGTCCTGTCCACGATCTGTTTACTGTGTAAAATATCCTCTGTATGACCTGTATAATAAAATGCCAAAATTAAAACAGAAACACTGCAGATAAAATCTGCAGATAATACCAAACGGGAAATAGCCCAGAGATTAGAGAATAAGTTAAACAAGATCAGAACTGGAAGATGTTCAGAAAACAACAATTTTTAAGCATGTAATCGGGTTAAAAAGAGGGTTATGGGGGGGGAGCAGGAGTAAAGAACATAGGGATGGTACGTGACAGGGCAGGAATGATAAAATGCAAAGGGGATGCTGGTGCAAGGCAAGAGTAGGTGGTAATGAGACAAGTAAACAAAAATGTGCGTTCAGCAGTAATGTAAGTTATTATAGCAGAACAGGGAAACATGAGAAAATTTGGCAAAAAGGCCAAAGGTTTGTAAGCCTAGGGATTGTAGCGAAGAAAAATTGGTGGGTACCAGTGGTATAGACAACCCCAACAATTGCGTAATGATAAGGGATCCACTTCAACCCCACCTTTTGCACTCTTTTATTGCCCATCCACTTGAGAAAATGATACTGAACTGTCTACTTCAACCTACGGGATGCAAGTAGACCCACAATACTATTTGGGAGAAAGATACAGGATTGACCCAGTGACTGTGAAGAAATAGTGCTATATTTCCATGTAGCATGGAGCGCTATGTGATTTGGAGAGCAACTTGCAGGAGGTGGTGCTCCCTGACCTGGTGGTCTCATTCTTTTGGGTAGAAGAGGTCGCAGGATTGAAAGGTCAAAGGGGCCTTGGGGCGTTGCTACACATGAGGGAATTTATCTGGACAATAAATGCCAGAGATGTTCACATCCCAAGGACAGAGGTTCTCCACAGAGTACATTTTATGCCCTTGTAACTCAAGTTCTTCCTGCAAGCTGTGTTCCACATGGAGTAGTACTGTTTAATCAGTTGAGAGATGATAACCAGTGCTAAATCAGCAGGAGGTTTCCTTGCCCGTATTTGACCTGATATGTTTTCAAGGGATCCAGAAGATTCCTACTCCTTGACTACCTGTTGCCAGCTCCAGGTTTATTCTGGCACTGAGACAATAGACATATTCAGGGATGGTGATAAAGGAGTCTGGAACATTGCCAAGTATGTGCCAAAAGGATGAACAAGTCAATCTGCTGCATGACTGAACTGTGGGACAGCTCTCCCAGTTTTGAGAAAGATTCCCAAATGTTAGTGAGGACAACTTTGCAGGGTCGATGAGACTGGTTGTGCCATTGTCGTGTCCAGTGCAAAGGTTGATACTCAACAATTCAACCAGCCTTACTCTTATTCAACTTTTTGTACTGGTTCAATGTAACAAAATAATTTACTAAGTCATTTCAGAAGGCATTGAGTCACATGCAAACCAAACCACGCAAGGACAAGACATCCTTCCCTAAAAAAACTTAGTGAATTAAAAGGGCTTTTATGTTTTATAGTTTATAATTTTATCTGAGGGGAAATAAATGGCACTTCAAAAAATTTCACAGCAAGGTTGAGAAGTCAACACTTTAAATAACCAGAGCTTGCAGCTAAATGCCAACTCAAACCAAAGGGGGCGGTTCAGATGAATACCACTGCTTCCCTGAAAGGAAAATTAGATAAATATTTGAAGTAGTAAAATACAAAGCTATGGTAATTTAGCAGGGCAGTGGGAATAGTATGGTTCAGGAAAAATGCTCAGCAGCGAAGGGCTGCAGACAACAAGTGCACCCATGTGAGTCAGGAAGGGAGCATAAGTAACATAAGTAACCTTCTCAGGTGAACATTCCACTCTCATGGCTTCTCCTTGCTGTTGTGATGGGTCAGTCAGTCCCCCTTCTAACCTCTTCATGAGCAAATCAGCCAAAACCATCTCCAATCACCCTGGCCCACCATCTGATAACTCCTTGTACCAGAGTCATCCATCAGCAATCTGCTGGTACCCTCCCATCTTAATATTCCATGAATTGCCAAACCAGTTTACCCTTCGATCTCAAGTTGCCTATCCCTTCAGTTAGATGGGCCACATACCATTCCCCCACATCCCTCCCCCAAACCATAAAGTGGAGCAGCCTCCATTTTTAAGCTATTATCCAACTAACAGAGTTGTAACAATTTAGTTGAGAGAAACAGATGACAAAAACATCAGTTAAAAACAGTCCTCTAGAAGATGTACTTACTGTGGTAATATATCGGGTGTGAAATTCTGCAGCTTCTCTTAGAAACGTCAACCCAGGGTGTGTGTTTACCACATCCTATAAAAGGAAACCAACAGCTGTTCAAACAGTACAGTTCTCATGATGATTTCTTAGGCATTTCAAATCATTAGCCTCTTTTCTATTTTAAAAACATTCAAATAGCATCAGCTGACTTTACATCAGAAACATCACAGCCATGTCAATTCCTCTGAAATCTGGGATTCACTCCTCAAAAAGCTCAACAGAAAATTAGATACAGATCAGTGATGATATAACTGAACGAGCAGAATGAGCTTGAGAAGCTAAATGGTCTACTCCTGGTTTAATGACGGAAATTAATTAAGACTACAATGCAAGCTCTGCCACTAGACCAAAGAACAAAGAAAATTACAGCACAGGAATAGGCCCTTCAAGCCTGCACCAACCATGCTGCCCAACTGAACTAAAATCCCCCATCCTTCCAGGGACCATAGCCCTCCATTCCCATCCTATTCATATATTTGTCAAGACGCCCCTTTCAAATCACTCGGTGTTAGAATGTGCTGTGGAAAATACAGTAAAGAATCTGTCATACAAGTTTGTGCCCAATTGCATTTGTCCAAAACTCTGGAACATTCAAAAATATAGTTTGCGTCAATCTCAAAAATTATGCAACTTTTCTGTGAATCAACCAAAAATGGCAACCAACCCACTAATTTGGCTCCAGGAGACACAGCTGTGTGTGCATTGCCTCTGCCTTGTTAGAAACCTCTGGGGTGGTAAGAACCACAGGGCTGCTGACAGCCAGTCTGAACAGATGAAGATCTGCTGTTTCTTTCTTAATGATAGGTGAAACCGTTTCATTATTACTTTTGAAAAGGAGATTCTTCAGTAATTTAAGAAAGTTGCCAGAGTAAGAAAATTTAAAACACATTTTTGCAAAGCAAAGCTACTTATCATTGCCCCAAGCAAACAAAAAATATCAGACACTGTAAAAATGAGCTGCCGAATTGCTACCTTGGAATTGAAGATGCCTTGCTTCCACTCTGGTGCAATGCGTTCGGAGTTCAAATGTGTAATCTGCAGACTCTCTCACATATAGGGCAGGTGATGCTTGGAGAGTTGGACACTTGCCCTGACTCTTCCGTGTTCCTGACAAAGCCACTTGATGAGGTCCCAAATGAGCTCTCTTCATTTTGGTCAGTCACAGGACTCATGAAAAGCTATCCTCATGCACCACTGCAGTCCATGTGGTGTGGATGTACCACAGTGCTGGTATAATTCCACTGCAGGTATACCCATAGTGCTATTGGGAAGGAGTTCCAGGATATTGATTCAGTGGCTATGAAGGAACCCAAATTGTTTCCACATGGGAACACCACCACCTGGAAGTTCCCCTCCAAGCCCATCATCCTGAGTTGAAAACATATTATCGTTCCTTCATAGCCACTGAGATTGAAAGAGTCAAAGGCTTTTGTGAGGCAAAAAAAAAAGGCCAAGCACAGCAGTCGGTGCTGTTTACTGCATTGTTCTTGGATTTGAAGCACAGATCTAGTGAAGATCTATGGTGCCTCTTGATGGCTGAAAACTACAGACTCTGGAAGGAGTTCTTTGACCACTGGGCGAGGTGATTGAAGAACATCTTTGGAATGATATTCCTTGTGGCAGAGAGCAGGGAGACTCCTCTATCATTACCTTAAGCCGATTTGACTCCATTCTTGAATATACTCATGATAATAGTGTCCCAGAGAATCCCTGGATTCCTCTTCCTTTAGGGGGTTGTGTGGCTGTGCTAGAAGTGCATCTCAGCCATATTTATGCTATCAATCAAGAACAAATTCACCCACATGTTCTTTCCACTTCAATTGCCGGAATTAAAATGCGATTTTCAAGTTTGCTGAAGACACCACTGAAGTGTGCCGATCTCAAACAATGACGAGACAGAGTGCAGGAATAAGATACAGAATCTGGTGAACTGGTGCAGCAACAATAATCTCTCCTTCAACATCAACAAAATGAAGGAGATTGTCAATGACTTCAAGCATAAAGGAGAACATGCCCTTGTCTACATTTACAAGGACAAAATAAAAAGGGTCGAGAGCTTCAAGTTTTTAGGTGTCCAGATTATCAATAATCAGTCCTCGTCCCCCCATGCCGACAATATAGTCAAAAAAGCCCACCAATGCCTCTAATTTCTCAGAAGACTAAGGAAATTTGACATGTCAGCTATGACTCTCATCAATTTTTACAGATGCACCACAAAAAGCCTTCTTTCTGGTTGTATCACAGCTTGGCATGGCTCCTGCTCTGCCCAAGACTGCAAGGAGCTACAAAAGGTCATGAATGTAGCCCAATCCATCAAAGCAAACCAGCCTCCCAACCACTGACTCTGTCTACATTACCCGTTGCCTCGGCAAAGCAGACAGCATAACTAAGGGCCCCACGTACCCTGGATATTCTCTCTTTCACCTTCTTCCTTTGGGAAAAAGAAACAAAAGTCTGAGGTCATGTATCAACTGAATCAAGAACAGCTTCTTCCCTGCTGCTGACAGACTTTTGAATGGATTACCTTGGATTAAGTTGATCTTTCTCTACACCCTAGCTATGACTGTAACACTACATTTTGCACTCTCTTGTTTCCTTCTCAATGAATGGTAGGTTTTGTCTGTATAGTGCGCAAAAACAATACTTTTCACTATATACTAATATATGTGACAATAATAAATCAAATAAAAATAGATTCAGATCCATGGAGAAAGAAAGGAGCAATGGAAGAATGAAAAGTAAGATGGTTTCTTCTCTCAATGGTTTCTTTCCCGCCAGTCCTATTGCAATTAACACACCTCCTCACAAGGTTTCTCCTTCCATGTCTGCAAGATGAACTTAACAATTTATTTATTTACAACCACACCCAGAGCCATCAGATTACCAGGCAAACATCGGCAGAACACTGGGCAGAGAGTTTCAATACACTCCTAGTACAACAAAATTAAACATTTGGAATCAACTTTGGGATGAACACCAGAGACTTGTAACCAGGGGAAACACCAAAGCCAAAAACGCTTGTGCTATCTTTCCGACCTCTCTTCCTGTATCCCATGACTTGGAAACCAATAGAGGTTTGGATGAAAACCTGAACCCCGTGCAAATGACTTTCTCCATAAACTTCTCAGATGACTCATCCTGCCACTGGGACAAGAGAGAGGACTCTAATCAATACAACTTCATTAAAGAACTGCAAAGCTCTAATCAACTCCGGTGCACATATCCTTGGCCCTCTATTGATCACTTACGCGGATATTCTTTCTCTCCTCCCCAAAATAAACTGTTCAGTATTTACCTGCAAGTGATCAGTGAGAAGCACAATATAACATCTGACTTTTGGTTACAAATAAAATACATGAGCTGACCACAGAAAATTCAGGTTGTCAGCTCGTTGGAGTGATGATTATCTTGGCACCAACAAGAAACATCTACATTAAGGCTGAAGCAGAAAATCAACTCTATGGTACAAAAGCCTATATGAAAATGAAAACAGAAAGTGCAGGAAAACTTCAGCTGATCTGACAGCATTTGTGGAGAGAAAAACAGAATTAAAGTTTCAAGTCCAATTTGACTTCTTCGGAAGTCTGAAAAGCCAAATTAGATGCATAGAATCCCTACAGTGCAGAAGGAGGCCATTTTGGGCCCATCGAGTCTGCACTGATCACAAACCCACCCAGGTCCTACCCACATAACCCCACTTATTTGGCCTATTAACCCCCTGACACTAAGGGGCAATTCAGCATGGTCAATCAACCTAACCTGCACATCTGGACTATGGGAGGGAACCAGAGCACCTGGAGGAAACCCATGCAGACATGGGGAGAACGTGCAAACTCCACACAGTCACCCAAGCCTGGAATCAAGCCCAGGCCCCGGCGCTGTGAGGCAGCAGTGCTAAACGCTCAAAATGTTAATTCTGTTCTTCTCACCACAGCTGCTGTCAGACTTGCTGAGGTTTCCCGCACTTTCTGTTTTTATTTCAGATCTGCAGTATTAGCGGTATTTTGCTTTAAGCCTATGTAAAAAATACAGTCACAACTCAAGAGTTCATCTCAATTTTCTCATGGGCAACCGTCAGGGATCCCACTACCCCATATCTGATGTTTTACAAAAGAAACATTAAACAAGTTCCAGTCCCAACTTAATACTTGAATCCATTTTGTGCATATGTCATGTCCAAACATTAGCTTGGCTCTAGCAGAACTCTTAATTTTGTGTTGGAAGGTTTTGTCTTGATGTTCCTTTCTAGGCGATAACAGAATCAAGAATAATACTGAAACTCTGCACCACAGAGGTGCTGCATTACCAGGGATGCTACCTTTCAGGTCAGGTAATAAACCCAGGCCTTATCTGCCTATTACAGTGGCTTTTAAAACATTTTTTGAAACAAGACGACGCAAATGTTTTCCTGGTATCATGGCCAATAGTCGCAATTCAAATATTGCCAGTAAAACTTATAAATTGGTAATTCATCCTAATCCATTTTGTGGACCACTGTCCTACAGTATCAGATTTGCCTATATAACAGCAGTGATGATAGTTCACAAGTCGTACACTTATGAACCAGTTTTGGTCACCCTCCAGTTACGAAAGCAGCTATATAGTGGTGCTTCTTTCATTGTGTTGCTTTCATTAGACAAACAAGCTCATTTGCACACTTGCCACCCAACTTAAGATTCCTTAATTTCTTCCATGGGGTGAAGTTATTTACGTTAGGAACAGACTAAATGTTTATATCCACATCAATTTGCCATTAGAATGATTTGATGGTTAACACCTTGCAAAAGTCATCAATCAACCTAAAAATGGTAGATTATGTTTGCTACCACTCTGAAAGCATAAACAGTTCTCTAAAAGAGGGCAATATCAGGTTGTGGTTGAGAACTTACAGTAGTTGCAGGGAAGTTTGAGGGGGCTTTGGATTCATGGTAGTTTGAACATAAAGTTATATACTACATTTGTAAAGTGTGTAAACTTTTGGGAGAACTTGTTTGACTATGCAATAGCTCTAGTGGGCAAATTAGGTCAGAATAAGATGACACAGTTGCCCTCGAAACAAAAGTATACAAATATACATAAAAGTATATATTCATAAATAGAATAACAGATGCTTACAATGGTAGAATGATTCTTATTCACAAAAGAAACTCTTGTTTTTAGAAAAAGTAGCATAAATATGTTTAATTACTAATTATATTACATATTAAAGAACAAATATCAGTCACAACTTAAAATAAACATATCCATATATAATTTTGTTCTGGTTTATCTAAACATGATTTGAAATAGACCATTTGGGAAATATTGCAACAAATCAAATCTCATGATGAATAAAACAATAAAGAGGCTGATGCATGAGTATTTGGGGAGACACAAGAATGAAGAAAGCAAAAGCATCATGTTCAGCTGGTTTTCTGTCATACTTCCTTCTGCAGATTCACCTTTGGACAACTCTCCTAAAGTACTTCACCACATTGTTAGAGAATAAAAACATTTTGTCATAAAAAAAGTCTCTCAAAAGAAATATAAAAATGAATTGTAAATCACTGGAGGGATTGCTAGCTTACAATTTTTGAAAATTGGAGTAAATTGATGCCAAAGTGATATAATGACAGAGTAGAGGAGGGAATGGGTATTCTTTAAACTGTACTTCCACCATCTCTTTAGAGGTCATTTGAAAGCAGTGGAACACTAGCTGGCATGCCACCCAATGGAACCAAAGCTTAGATGTAAATTTTTAAACTAAAGCAACCATGAGAAGATTGAGCTTCTTTATTTCATTCTTAAATGGCCGAGCAGCCAGAAGTAGTACCGCAAGAACCCTGGGAATGCTTTAGCTGTCTATGGTATCATCAGCTCTGGACTAATGGTCGCAGAGGAGAATACAAGGAGAAAGGGAAATTCCAAGGAAGATTTTGGGATGGCAGACACACTCCAAAGGAATAGTACATTGGTGACATATCCCTTAACTTCTGTAAAAAATCTTCCCAACTCATTTGAACACCTTCCCCCCTCACCTCCAGCTCCCAACTAATAAAGACACCTGTAGTAAACCACTATTGCAATGTCTGTATTTATAGAGTAGCTGTGTCCTGATGCATTAAAAACAGCTTTCAAATATTAGAGTGTTAGCACATATCTCATTAGACTGGTACTAAACAGGTCAGAAAGTACATGATTAATACAAATTCAGTAACTAAATTCTAAGATATTTTTAGATTTCTTCTACATGTACCAATACAGATGGCACATTTTTCTAACAACAGCGTCAATTACATAGTGCTTGGCAAGGATACTTTGCCATAAAACCTAGTCAAAATGACTTCAGTCCCACAAAATAAATCTTGCATCCACTAATCAAAGGTTGATTTCTCAGTTCCATTATATTGCAGAAATAACCCACACAATTCCCTTATTTTTCCAATACTAAAAAGTTGCTAAACTGAACTTTTACATTAGAAAAATTGCCAAGGGAAAAAGAAACTGACCTTGAAAGCTGCATTGATTAAGATGGTATGTTTACTTATAAACTGTTTCCATGCATTTTAAATGGGAAGGTGAGGCTCCACTCAGAAACCTAACCACCTTGAATGAAGTAATATATAGAACACATAAATCAATGTTTTAAGGGTTACCAGAAGAAATTGATTTCACTCTGAAGAGATTTTTATTTCATTTATCAAAAGAGTCAGATCAAATGTCACCAGCTCATGATGCAAAAAGAAAGATCAAATGCCAGAATTAATTACTTCACTGAAATAACTTCTACAGTCTTCACGTCAACTACTGGTTTGATGGCCGCATCCACTTCTACTGTTTTAAATAGCATAGAGGAAACTGTTTTAACAATTTACAAGTGGGCTATGAGTGGACAAAAAAAGGATGCAGCCCTTATTTTAAAATAATGTGGGTCTGGGTGCATATTAGTGATGGAGAATATTGGAGATCATTATTTCTCAGAACTGACAAACAAACCAACAGTATTTTTGGCCGAGTTCTTATAAAGTCTTTGTTGCTAGCATTTTTTAAAGTTGATTTATCAATGTCACAAGGCAGCTTACATTAAAGCACAGGAAGCAAAGAGTGGAGGTAAATGGGTGTTTTTCTGGTTGGCAGTCAGTGACTAGTGGTGTGCCTCAGGATCAGTGTTGGGACCACAATAGTTTATGATTTACATAGATGACTTGGAGTTGAGAACCAAGTGTAGTGCGCAAAAATTCACAGATGACACGAAGATTGGTGGAAGAGCCAAGTGTGCAGAGGACACTGAAAGTCTGCAAAGGGATATGGATAATCTAAGTCAATGGGCGAGGGTCTGGCAGATGGAGTACAATGTTGGTAAATGTGAGGTCATCCATTTTGGCAGGAACAACAGCAAAATAGACTATTATTTAAATGATAAAAAACTGCAGTATGCTGCTGTGCAGAGGAACCTAGGTGTCCTTGCGCAGGAATCTCAAGGAATTGGTTTGCAGGTGTAGCAGGAAATTAAGAAGGCAAATAGAATTTTGTCCTTCATTGCTAGAGACATGGAGTTTAAAAACAACAAGACTATGTTGCAGCAGTATCAGGTGCTAGTGAGGCCACACCCAGAGTACTGTGTACAGTTTTGGTCTCCTTATTTGAGAAAGGATATACTGCACTGGAGAGGGTGCAGAGGAGATTCACTAGGTTGATTCTGGAATTGAGGGGGTTGGCTTATGAGGAGAGACTGAGTAGACTGGGGCTATACTCACTGGAATTCAGAAGAATGAGGGGAGATCTTATACAAACAAATATGATTATGAAGGGAATAGATAAGATAGCAGCAGAGAAATTGTTTCCACTGGCGGGTGAAACTAGAACTAGGAGGCATAGCCTCAAAATAAGGGGAAGCAGATTTAGGACTGAGTTGAGGAGGAACTTCTTCACACAAAGGATTGTGAATCTGTGGAATTCCCTGCCCAGTGAAGCAGTTGAGCCTACCTCATTGAATGTCTTTAAGGCAAGGACAGATAAATTTTTGAACAGTGAAGGAATTAAGGTTTATGGTGAGCAGGTGGGTAAGTGGAGCTGAGTCCATAAAAAGATCAGCCATGATCATATTGAATGATCAAGGGGCCAGATGGCTTACTCCTGCTCCTAGTTCTTGTGTTATGTTCTCATTGACATTGCAATGAAGTTACTGTGAAAATCCCCTAGTCGCCACACTCCGGTGCCTGTTCGGGTTCACTGAAGGAGAATTTAGCATTGGCAATGCACCTAACCAGCACACCTTTCAAAACTGTGGGAGGAAACTGGAGCACCAGAAGAAACCCATGCAGACATGGGGAGAATGTGCAGACTCTGCAGAGACAGTTACGAAGGCGGGAATCAAACCCTGGTCCCTGGCGCTGCAAGGCAATAATGCTAACCATTGTGCCACCATGCTGCCTGGTTGCACATTTCCACAGTTACTTTTAGACCCGAGTATCTGAGTTTTAGGTTCATGTAGGTTAAAAAAAGCACAGATTTTTTGAGATAGATTTTCTATGATGTGCTGCATCATTTGCAGTTAAATAGCCCAAAAATCATTAAGATGCAAAGGCTATTTTACACAAGTGTAGAATGAGGAAAAAAAACATATGGCTCATGGATAGATGTTTACAGAAATATAGATCCACAGCTCGAAGGAAAAACTCAGATTAAATGATCTTTAATCTCCAAGATACAGCCCCACAACTGTTTACCTATCTCTTTTACAGCACTAACTTCATGTTCAATGAAAACACTTCTGGCTTCCTCCAAATGAGCAAAACATGAAGATAACCAAGGTGCTTAATCTTTAATTCACACCTGTCCCAGATATTTAATTAGCTGCTTTTGTGAAGGAGTTATATCCACACAGAACCAAATACTTTTGCAAGAATTCTCTTCCACGTGCCCGTCAGTGCAGGTGAACGCCTATCAAAGTTCCGCTCTGCTTGAGGACTCTTCAGTTAAATTTATGCTTTGTAACCTGTGCTCAATCACATGCCAAATGGTCTTTTCATATCTACACCTATAATCTGAGCATTTCGCAGACCCCAATCGTATCCCACATTATCTCAACAAATCAAAATCGAATTACACCTGCAAGTCACTCATATCCAAGAGCAATAAAGTACAAAATTCTCCTGGTCACATTGCCTAAAATATTTTACAAACTATTTCAAATTTAGTGCTTCTGACAAAATGGAACAATCTTTGCTTGTTTAACCAAATATTTTTGATGCGTCTAAGCAGCAGTTTACTTTTGTTGGAAAAAAGTTGCATTTATATAGCATCTTTTACATCCTCAGGACAGTCCAAAGAATTTCCCAACAAATTTGAAGTACTACCATTGTTGACATTTTGGCAAAAAATCCCACAAACAACATGCATTTAAATAATGCTTTGAACATTATAAAAAAAAACTTAGGGCATTTTACCAGAGGATTATAAGGGGAAATTTGACACCAGGGCCACAATGCAGGCTAGCAAAGATAGAAGCGATGGACAAACGGTTGGTGTGCATTAGGCCATCGGCAGCAGAATGCTGAATGAACTCAAGTTTATGGAAGGTAGGATGTGGGAAATTGCCCAGGAGTCCATTGGAATAGTTAATTCTAGAGTTAATAAAGGCATGAAGGTTTCAGCTGCAGTTGAGCTCAGAAACAGCAGAATCTTGAGATGTTTTTGAGGTAGAATTAGATGGTCCTGGTAAAAATATCTGGTCATTTTAAAGTTAAATAGCAGTTAAAACAATTTGTGGTGTTGATTGATAATGGGTCTTCTCAGACACTGAGCAAACATCCTTTTTCTTCTTTGAATGGAATATGCCATATCATCTTTCACCTCTGCTTCAAGAGCCTGGCAAGCCCTTTGTGTAATGTTTTACCTGTGATTACCATCGACTTGGAAGCAGTATAGTAAGGAATATTTATAATGTCTCTAAAATGTCTGTGGAATCTGTAATTGCTTTTAATGAGTGTTTGGAAAGATCTTTTAAGACTTTGCATCATACATAAAGAGGTTAATTGTAACACTGAAATACTGATCCATGTGTGACACGGCAAGCTTCATCTGGAAACCGTACCAACAGAAAGTAAGTTAAAACAAAAGTTATATCGCCAAACATGAGAAGGCAGACAAAGAAGCGACTAATGTAAAGAACAAAGGAGACATGCAGGAAAGGCGTGAATAGAGAAGGCACGTTTATATAGAGATGTGACTTAACACAGTTAAACAGAACAAAAAGCTGAAGATAGGGTTAGAATAGGGATTCGAAATTAGACAGTTTTACTGCTGCTGCTTCAGTTTTGTCGGAGCTAACTTGAGCATTTAATGGGGTTTATTAAAGGATTCACATAAAGGAATCTTTGGGGAATCTTTGCCTCTATGACTAAAGTGAACGCTGCTTGATTAATAAGAGGATCAAGGTTATGGGAAAAAGGCAGGAAAATGCGGATGAGAAAAATATCAGCCATGATTGAATGACAGAGCAGACTTGATGGGCCGAGTGGCCTAATTCTGCTCCTATGTCTTATGGCTAAGGAGAGTCCACAGGCCTGCGCCATCCAGATCATGACTGTCTCCAGAGCCTTTGGGATGAAATATCACTGTCAATGATTGTGGCTTGAGGGCTGAATCAATTGAGTGGGTAATTGACAGATCCTACCCATCAGAGGCTGAGTTGGAGCACTTTGGAATTGTGAATGGTGCTACAGATTTGAAGTCGGTGACGCTTGTCCTTGTGTAAAATGTATCTTTGTTATAAAACTATTTAAAATGATACTAAACTTTTTATTTAAAGTATCATTTACCTGTTAACGCACGTTTAATTTGAGTTGTTTCTGATTTGTGTTAAAGTAAAAGTCACATGAAGTAAATGATGTTAATTTCTTCATTTGGAGGTTGAATAGTACATTTGGTATTTTAGTTTACAGTTCCCCCACAGGGATCATGACACTTTCAACAACGCACACCACTTCAGTGCTG